>NC_139015.1:11919434-13226934 GCF_964374135.1 Grampus griseus | reverse complement strand
AGACTTTAATTTAGATCTTTGTGTCATGAATTTATAGTCTCAAGAGATATTGTTTATGTATAATGCTGCTTAATCTTGTGTGCAGTGTTTGAGGAAACCAGGAAGATTGTACCCTTAGCTATGGAAAACAATCTAGCTCTGATCTTTGGTCAAGGTACTACCCAACTCTAGGAAATAAACTGATAGTTTTTGAAAGCGTGGACCACCATTTCCATCCCCATTCCAGGACCTGCCTTTATTGAACAGCAGGAGTAAAGGTAGACGTTTCTTAACTTAGAGTTATTTTTAAAAGGAGCATTATTTCTCACATAGATTACAAGTATCTGAGGTTTTTTAAAAACAATTTAAAATGTTAGGAAAGCACTTGCAGGTGAAGGTAAGAATTAGCTGGAAGAAGAAAAGATGAGCAGTGTTCCAAGCAGAGACATTAACATATGCAAATGTTACTGTACTAAAATGTGGTACCTGTTTCTGTGAATATAAATCACGCCTCAGTGTTTCATTCATTAAATGTAAATGTAAAGAAGTTTACAGATTAGGCAGAATTTTTTAGTAATAAGGAAAATTTGTAAAATTGGTACTCTGCTAAAATACATTTTTTGCAATACAACAAAGTTGATGCTCAGTGTTGTGGAGTAATATTTATTCAGGTAACACTAAGATGTTCTTTGCCTTTTTCACTCTCATTCTGACAGGTGTAGAGTGAAGTTTCCAGAGGCTTACATGATGTGTGATAACATCATTGCTCTGGTAGCTACTGGAAAATGTTCTTGTGTATTGTTCTGTTATTGAGAAATATTGTTAACTGTAATGAATGTATGCATTCTGGACTTCTCAGTAAATAATTAAATATAAATAATAGTTATATAAATATAATAATATTACTGTATCAACTGTAATAAAATAGAATAATATTTACATTCATATATTTATATATATATAAAATCTTACATAACTCAAAACTCTTTGAGGGTCCTCACTAATTTTAAGAGTATAAAGGGGTTCTTGGACCAAAATGTTTGAAAATTGCTGCTGTAAACCTTAATGGGAAGGAAGTGCTCTTGCCTAAAGCTGGACAGCTCTGTTAATAGAAATGTGTAAGAGTTCCCTCAGGAGGTAGTTTGCTTTGTTCAAATGGGAAAAAAGTTCAGGACTGGTAGCTCTGTGATCTTGGACATCTCAATTTACCCATCTGAAAATGGAGTGGATGAATTCAGAAACCAGTGTTCATTGAGGGTCTTCTGTGTGCTGGGCACTTGTTCCTAGGTAGTGGGGGTACGTGTATGAGCAACCCTCTCACTGCCGTTTAGACGCTCACAGCCAAGTAGAGGGAACAGGCTGACGAAGAGACAGTGGTAATAGAGAAGGGCAGGTGTACATGAGGTAGTACAGAAACACAGACGGGTACCTAATCCAGGGAACAAGGACAGGGGTGAGCACTTTAAACTGGGCCTTGAAGGACAGGTAAGAATGAGCCAGAAGAAAAGGTGAACAGTGTTCCGAGCACAGACATTAACACATGCACAGACCTAAAGCAATGTTTTTCAAATGGGTTGGGACCCATTAGTAGGTCATGAAATCATTTTAATGTGTCATGACCAGCATTTAAAAATTAACAAAATAGGATAGATGTCAGAGTACACTACACGTAAGGTGGTAAATATTCTTTCGTGAAACGTTTCTCCCGGTTGTACATACGTATGTATGTGCGTGGGGCTGGGGTGGGGAGGAAGACAGTGTACTGGGCTGCAGTGTAAATATGTATTTCTTATTGTTGGTTGAAATAAAAACTTTTTAGAAAACCACCAGTCTAGAGGCATAAGAGAGGATTATGTGTTCAAAAAACTACAAGCAGTAATTCAATATGGATGTAACATGGGGTGCATGAAGGTAGTGCTGCTAAAAAAATAAGCAGGAGGCTTCCCTGGTGGTGCAGTGGTTGAGAGTCCGCCTGCCGATGCAGGGGACACGGGTTCGTGCCCTGGTCCGGGAGGATCCCACATGCCGCAGAGCGGCTGCACCTGTGAGCCATGGCCGCTGAGCCTGCGCTTCCGGAGCCTGTGCTCCGCAACGGGAGAGGCCTGTGTACCGCAAAAAAAAAAAAAGCAGGAATCAGATCATAGAGAGCCTTAATAACTTGCTAAGTAGTTTGAATATTATCCTGAAGGCAATTAAGTACCATTAAAGGATTTCAGGAAGAAGCGTGACAAGGTCAAGAGGTATTGTTTGAATAAAAATCGTTCTAGCAGCTATGAGAAAGATGGACTGAAGTGACAGTGATAAAATCTGATGCAAGGAGATCTCTTTTATTAGCGATCTTTTAAAAAATTGTGTGACTATTCCTCACATGGCATTCTGTTCTAGTTTATAGACACATTATACACAAGACTATAAGCTACATGAAGGCAGGAATTTTTGTATCCTTTTTAAACCTCAGCCCCTCAGAAATGAGAATAATGGCTGTGTATATGAGATGCTCAATAAATCTTTCTTGAATGAATGATAAATATATCTTCTTGTATCCTAAGAGGATATTAATTATAGGAGATTGTTTTAAGTTTTCTTCTCCCTACATTGTCTCTGTAACCTCCCTTCTTTTCTTTTTCTTGCCATTTTATTTTTTATTATCTTGATCTTTCATGTTAGAGACTTCCCTAAATGTTTAGTGGTCTGTATTCATTTACATTTAAAAGTAAGGTATTCAAGTCAGTTAGACGAATGCTCCCTGTGGTTGGTGGAAACATAGTGATTGTTGAGGGTCCAGTCATTTCACTGGGTGACCCCACCTCCCAAATTAATTTCTATGTCTTTTCTCTTGTGAGTGTCACTTTCTTAATGGAGAATCTTCTCATCTTCTGCCTTGGGAATATAACCCTAGCTACCAGTATTCTGGGGGCCAAATGGGATAAAGCATTTGGGAGTCAAACTATTGAGTGGATAGACTTCCACTTAATTCTTGTATGGCACCTGACCTTGGGCCCAGTTTCCCTAACGTCTCTTTGAGTCTAGAACCTTGCTGGTTCAGTTTCTCTAAAGATTAATTTTCTCTTCTCTTGGTGGGGAGAGGGAGGATTGTTTAAAATGCCCAGAGAATTGAATTAAATATAATTATCTGGTTTGTGTCTTTCGATGTATGATTTGAGGTATAATTTACACACAATAAAATGTACCCCTTGTAGGTATACAATTCAATGGATTCTGGTAAATGGGTACCACCATCACAATTAAGACCCAGAACATTGTCCTCACTCTTTATGGTCAGCCCTTCCCCCAGCCCCAGGTAACCACCAGTCTGTTCTCTGTTCCTATACTTAACCTATTCCAGAATTTGTATGATTTTAGCAATAAGAATATATTGGAATACAAATTAATATGGGATGATTAAATACATGAGGAGAAGTATTACTTAATGGGACATCACAGCATGATGAGTCACTGCTAACTGTGCAACTTTCATTATGTCTGTCCAGTTAGTTCTTGTTGATAAGCTGTATGGATTTCAGAGAGATTTAGGATTTCAGGAACTTAAAATATATCTTGTGGGAGGACTTTAGATTCTCAGAAGGTCAAAGTAAATAGCTCTCCTTTGATCTGTCAGCCTAGGAGCTTCCCAGCCACACTTTCTAATTTCCAAGCTCCTTTAGGTTGCTTCAGTGTAGGCGAGTTAGGCATACTGACCAGAATGATCACACACTGAGTTTTAAACTATAGGTAAGAAAGCTAAACAAGCCAAAAGCAGAAGGACTTTGTGAGCACTTTATTCCCCCAGAGTTGCATTTAGTTACCCATTAGGATAGCTCGGAACGTGTTTCTCTTAGCCAGAGCAGATATCCCAGGGTATCTGTACCAAGTAGGTCTCCTAAAAGTATTAGGAATGGACAGCCAGTTCTGTGCCAAGTCCCTTTTGATTTCAACAGTACCATGTATTTGGAGTTTTACCATAGTACTTTGTAAACGTTAATGATCTAAAACAACTAGTAACTTGGAATCTTAAAGGAAAGTTCATTTGTCTCAGCATCCAAATCATTTACGCTTACTACATTAGGAAATGTGTTCGTTTATTCCCAGAAAATTCCTCTTATCTGTCTGAAGACAGTGTACTTACTCAACATGCATGCTACTTTTCTGTATATTTTTATCCTGTGTTACTCTCAGGACAAAATTCATATTCTTAGGATGCTAACACTAAGAGGAGCCTTCGAGGTCCTGTTGTCCGTCTTCTTTCTGGTACCGGGAAGGACTCTGAGACTCAAAAGGTGACTTCCTAAGGCCTCTGGAGAAAAAAAAAATTTCAGGAATTAATTTTTATGTGAGTCTAAGTACTTTTCTTAGTCATTTAACATTTCTAAGCCTAACTTACAAATACATCTGCACTAGAGCTCAAACTACCAACCCACATTTATCCCACCAGCACTAAGGCATATACTTTGTAATATTTCTTTACTGAGGACATTGGTATACACATTATCTTTTCTGTATTACAACCACATCACCATTATAGTGGTTATAACATCATCAAATTTGTCTCATCTAAAGCATTCATTCAACACTTATCTGCACATAGTACTAAGATAAGCACTATATTATGTTCATTAAAGAACACTAGAGAGTGCCTAGCACATGTAGGCCTCAACACCTGGTGAGTCTAAGTCTGAATGTACATAATTTAGATTAAAAAGTCACAGAAGACACTAGATAATATACTCAACTTATATATATCCAACAAGTACTGTATTTTTAAGAATTTTAAGTAACTTCAAATTGTTTGAGAATTTTGTGTTTTGATGGAATGTTCTTCTGATTAGATCAGCATTTCAGGAACTCCTGGATGGACTTAGCTTTCACCTTATGATAATTCTCCAATCTTTGGGAAAGATAAATCAGATTTAGGAAATGAACATTTGCTATGTGTGTGTATTTACCATTTGCTGCCTCACTAGGCAGCAGTCATTAAGTATAGTTCTATAAATCCTATTATTGAGATGACTTCCAATATAGAAGCTGTAGTCACCGTTACCATGACTGCTGAGTATCACTGTATCCCCTCTGCTGAGGCCTCACAGACGTGTTGCTGACAGCATTAGGATTTTACTTCCTTGCTCTCCTCTTTCCCCTCATTTCTTAGGGAAATGATTCCATTGGATCCTTTTTCTGTTAGATGGTATGTTGGATTGAGGTTCTGTGTGAGTAAAAGAGACTTGGCTCCTGTGTGTTAACAAGATAGAAGTATTTTTCCATCCCATAAAAGAAGAATGCAGGCAGCCGGCTCAGAGCTGATATGGCAGCTCCCAGGTATTGTTAGGGATGCAGGGTGCTCTACCATTTTAAGCTTGTTTTTCATCCTTTAAAGGTCACCTCATAGTTCTAGTGGCTGTTGAAGCTTGGGCCTTTATGTTCTCATATCAGGCCTGAGGAAGGGGAAGAGGCAGAAGGGCAAAAGGGGGGTTCCTTTCAGCTGAGTCTGTTCACCTTAAGCATCATTCCCAGAAATCTCACACAATATTTCTGCTTATAAGAATTTAGGCATATAGATAGACCCAGCAGCAAGGGTGGCTGGGAGATGTAGTCTTCTATTCTGAGTAACAATGTGCCCTGCTAGGAAGGGAGACAGGTGGAAGGGCAGATGGATATTGTAGTAGATAACTAAGCACCTGCCACAGTAATTTAGGTGGAATATTCTATCCATATCTGTGAAGGCTTTGCTGTTCATAGTAACCACTATTTTCAGAAATAGTAACTATGGATACATGATTGATGCAATTAGCTCAGTAGGCAGTCATCTGGATGTCCTCAGAGAAGCTCTGAGATTGTTCTTATGTCATATGATTACATTCACAGTAACTCTTTGCTCTTTACTAGAATGCTTTCAGTTACAGGAATTAAAGTTTAAAATAAAATCACAAAAAGATATCCACCCCATATATTTAACAGAATCTTAGGGGATATAATAGACTGAAGAGAAAATTGAGAAATCTAAAACACAGTAAAAGGTAAAAGGCTGTAAAAGTAATTATTGGCTTCTTATGAAAGAATCACTTGAAGTATTATTGCTTAATATAACCACCCCAGATAAGCTTTTGTTAATTCTTAGTGAGGTTGAGGAAATCTAGTACCAAGTTATATTCTACTTCCTACCTTTTTAAATAGGTTTAGTAATTATAGATCTTTCAAAATAACTTTCCTTGATGTTTTATACTACCATTTACCAGGTGTCTGATTTTTACGAACAGGTCTATTGAGCTATAACTACATACCATAAAATTCGCTCATTGTAAGTGTGCAACTCAGTGATTTTAGTACATTTATAGAGTTATGGAACATCACCACTATCCAGTTTTATAACATTTCCATCTGTTTTCTGTTTCTATAGATTTGTTCTTTCTAGACATTTTCTATAAATGGAATCATGCAGTATGTATCTTGTGTCTAGCTTCTTTCCTTTAGCATTATGTTTTCAAGGTTCATCCATGTTGTAGCATGTATCAGGAATTCATTCCATTTAGTTGCCAAATAGTATTTCATTGTATGGATATAACACATTTTGTTTATTCGTTCATCAATTGATGGACCTTTAGAATGTTTCCAGCTTTTGACTGTTATGAATAATGGTGCTGTGAACATTTGTGTACATATCTTTGTGTGGACATGCATTTTCATTTCTCTGACAGATTCCTAGGAGTGAGATAGCTAGACTATATCCTAAGTTTATGTTTAACTTTTTAGGAAACTGGCCAACTGTATTCCAAAGTGGTTGTACCATTTTACATTCCCACTAACAATGCATGAGGGTTTCAGTTTTCACCATTTCCTCACCAACACTTCTTGTCTATCTTTTTGATTATAGCTATCCTAGTGGGTACCTAGTGGTATCTCATTTTTGGTTTTAATTTGTATTTCCCTAATGACTAATGATTTTAACCATCTTTTCATATACTTATTAGACATAGTTATATCTTTTTTGGAGAAATATCTATTCAGATCTTTTGCCTATTTAAAAATTTGGTCACTCATCAAGCACTGTCTATTTATTGGTCATTGTAAATATTCTCTATATATTCTGATATGTCTCTTAACAGATATATGATTTGTACATATTTTGTCTCAGTCTGTGTTTTTATTTTCTTAATGATGTCTTTTGAAGTATAAAAGTTTTAAATTTTGATGTTGTCCAACTTACCAGTTTTTCTTTTGTATTGATTAATGGGTACAGAGTTTCTGTTTGGGGTGATGTAAAAGTTCTGGAAATGGATTGTGGTGATGGTTGCACAGCAGTATGAATGTGCTTACTGACACTGAATTATACACTTAAAAATGGCTAAAATGGTAAACTTTATACTATGAATATTTTACCACAATAAAAAATGAAAAAAAAGAGAATGGATGAAGTGGTATATAAATTTAAGTGGTAATAACAATAAAAAATGTATAATGAGAAGTTGATGAATTAGCCCCAGGGATAAAGTTAGAAGTAGACAGATTCTGCTTCCTTCCTGGTTCCTTTATCCTACCACTTATACCTATCAATTATTATAAATTTATTCTCCCATTTCTCCACTCCCTTGTTTTTAGGCATGGAGAGTTACAAAGTGTAAAATAAGTTGAATGCATTTAGCCTGGGGAAAAGAAGATTTGGGGGAGACCATGACAGCTGTGTTTATATTTACAGGGCTGTCAGGTAGAGGAAAGAGGGGGCTTATTCTGTGTGTTCCAGAGTCAGAAATAGGATTTCATGGGAAGCAGCTATTTCCTGCCTCTGAAAAAGGGATAACATTTTAATAAATAGAATAGTCTCTAAGTGGAGAAGACTCCTTGGAATGCTGGAAATGGGCAGCTAGAGGCTGGGGATGTTGCAGAGGGGACTGCTGCATTAGATGGGATGTTGGACCAGGTGGTCTCTGTATTCGCATCCCAGCAGGAAAAAGGAACTTTCAGCTGGGATTTTGAAGAGTGTGTAATGAAGGAACTATTTTCGGAGGTGTGAGCAAGATTGCGGGAGCCTGTAAGGGATGTTGAGGTACCCAACAACTACCAACAGTGGGAAGGCCTTTACCGTCAGGCCTGAAGTGGCAAAGGGAGGCAGTGCTGTTCGAGGATCCCAGTGGAGCTGTGGAAGAGGAGTCTCCAACAGTGGAAGGAGGCCACCCAGGAGGAGCTGGTAGCCACAGAGGGAGCAGCCACTGGCAAAGTTGTGCACCAAGGCAGAGAAACAGCAGAGTAGAACTTCCTCTCAGCCTTCCATCTTCTGCTGTTATCTCTCATTGGCAAACCAACCTGGAAGCCAGAGGGTATGGGAGATGAGGTACTGCAGGTTGTAGGGAGAGATCAACTTCCTAGGTCTCTGAGCAGAGTAGAGAAGTGTGTCTCTAAGTTTCTTCCATCTCAGAGATCTATAAGCTCTGAGGCTATGATTTTCATAGCAGACAGCCCAATTCTACACCCCACTCCCAATTCAAAAAGAGCAAAAGACCCAAAGACTATACCTGATACTCTGTGAATGACCAGTACCTCATGTGAAAGTAAAGAGGTGCTTGGATTATCTGGCCGTTTCCATAGGGTCAGGGAAATGGCCTTGAAAACTGAAAGATGGGAAAGAAGCCATCAATTAGTCAATGTATATTTATTGAGCACCTACTGTATACTAGGTACTGTCCTGAGTGCTCTAGATTTTATGGTGAGTAAGGCAGAAATTCTTCTCTTACATAGTAGAAGTAGGAGGCAGACAGTTAAGACATAAATCATTCAAGGTGCTATCACACAATATAGTAAATTGGTTAGATCATGAACTGTACCATTTCCTAGTTGTGTGACCTCCATTAAGTTACTTGACTGTGTCTCAGTTCCAGATCTGTAAGTGGGGATTAATGATTATACCTGCCCAGTAGTGTTGTTATATGGTTATAAATAGTTAATATATGTAAAGTGTTTAGATCAGTGCCTAGCACATAGAAGTGCTATGTATAGATGTTTGTTATTATTATCAGGCACTATTGTATACTAGATAATAGAGGAGATAATAAAGCAGAAAATGCAGAGGAAAGAGAATGGTGACTATGAGGATTCTAGTGGGGGTAGATGGAGATCAGGAGGGCTGGTGAGCGGAATCAGTGACCCTGGAGAAGGACCAGAGGCTCTGGGCTAAGGGAAGAAAGCAGCCCCCTGCACCCTCATAGAGTGATGTCAGTCTTCAAAGACAAGTCAAGTAACCCTACAGAAAGCACACTGTTATGGCCTCTGTAATGATAAACACAAGGCTGAGTAAGTTAGAATCCATTTTGCAGTATGGATTCTAATAATTTTTAATCATTTAAAGGCAAAAGGCAGAAAGAAAAGATGCTTAAGAGAGGCAGAAACATAGTATCTACAAGCTCAGGCTCTGGAATCAGACCAGTACAAGTTCACATCCAGTTCTGCCATTTACTGTTGTCCGACCTGGGACAAGTTACTTAATCTTGTTGATGACCAGTTTCCTCCTTTGGAAATGGAAATAATAATACCTACTTCACAGTTATTTTGAGTCTGAAACGAAATCATCTATGGTAATTGCTTAGCACAATCCCCAGGACATTCTAAGGCAACAGTGCATGTTGTTGCTTTTGCTTACTGCCTGTTATTACAGAAGGAGAGAATGAATACCTATACAGAACTTGAAAAGGGTGAGCACAGTAAAATATTGACACCTTCTTGTTTTAGTTGCTCTGTACAAGATCAGGGCTTATAAAGGACAATTTTGAGTGCCTCTGCCAACTTTGAATCACCCTGAGAGGCAGTGTCCTACGAGGCATTCACCGAACCAGAGCATCAGCTGGTGTTCTGCATGAGCAGTGATCAACAAATAGCTCTCCCAGCACTCAATGAAAACGCAAAATATTTTAATGATTAAATTTGGTATGTGAACTGTATTTATTTTTGAATGACTATTTTGACATTTCAAGCTTACAAACAACATAAGTAAAATGGGTATTGATGGTGAAAATTAATTGGAAAATTGTTACTTCAAAATTTTGTGTTTTCTTTTCAGCTAACTTCTTTCTGAGCACAATCTATTCCCTGAACAGTCTTATGGTGCTGACTTTAAGAATGAGTCTATTTTGATGATACCTGCTAATTTCTGCCCTGGTAGTTACCAGTAAATCACACTTCATAGATTAAAAGAGAATATGAAAATGATGGAGGTTTTCCTCTTCTCCCCTCACCCCATAAAACATTTTGAGGTTGAAATACTTCAGCTGGAACTTTTCATAGTTATTACTCATTTGTAAATTGCTTATAGCACATAAATTAATAGATGAATGTCTTTTTTTAAAAATGACATGTTCTATCTTGTAGCATGAATAATAATCTGCTCTTAAGTAGGTGTTTTTATAAAATTCATTGGGATAAATCTTTACTTTTACTCATATGTTCTCTATGTATTATTAAAATAAAATTCTCATTAGTCTGGAATAATGGAAAAGAAGGCTCATCTGTTCAACATGGAGAAAAATTTAAATGTGCCTCTTCATTACCTCAAATACATCACTATCCAGATTATGAATGAATACCTAACTAGGAATAAAGTACTTTAAAAATTCCTGTTCGGGGGCTTCCCTGGTGGCGCGGTGGTTGAGAGTCCGCCTGCCGATGCAGGGGACACGGGTTCGTGCCCCGGTCTGGGAGGATCCCACATGCCGCGGAGTGGCTGGGCCCATGAGCCATGGCCGCTGAGCCTGCGCTCCGCAGCGGGAGAGGCCACAACAGTGAGAGGCCCGCGTACCGCAAAAAAAAAAAAAAAAAAAATTCCTATTCGGGACTTCCCTGGTGACGCAGTGGTTAAGAATCTGCCTGCCAACGCAGGGGACACAGGTTCGATCCCTAGTCCAGGAAGATCCCACATGCTGCAGAGCAACTAAGCCCTTGTGCCACAACTACTAAGCCTGCACTCTAGAGCCCGAGAGCCACAACTACTGAGCTCACATGCCGCAACTACTGAAGCCCACACGCCTAGAGCCCATGCTGCGCAACAAAAGTCACCGCAATGAGAAGCCCGTGCACCGCAACGAAGAGTAGCCCCTGCTCGCCACAGCTAGAGAAAGTCCACGCACAGCAACGAAGACCCATGCAGCCAAAAAAAAAGAAATTCCTATTCAAAGCAGGTGTATATTATATTGCAGTGTGCCACAAACAAAATAGAACTTTAACATATGAAAATTAATGATAGGGGCTTCCCTGGTGGTGCAGTGGTTAAGAATCCTCCTGCCAATTCAGGGGACACGGGTTCGAACCCTGATCCGGGAAGATCCCATATGCTGTGGAGCAACTAAGCCCGTGTGCCACAACTACTCTCTAGAACCCGCGAGCCACAACTACTGAGCCCGCGTGTCACAACTACTGAAGCCTGTGCACCTAGAGCCTGTGCTCCGCAACAAGAGAAGCCATCGCGATGAGAAGCCCGCGCACGGTAAGAGTAGCCCCTGCTCACCACAATTAGAGAAAGCCCGTGCGCAGCAATGAAGACCCAATGCAGCCAAAAATAAAATAAATAAATTTATATTTAAAAAATTGATAGGATTCAGAGGTTGAGAATACATCTGAGGAATTCATGATTTTTTGAGGCTTTGGTTTATAGCTTATTGGTTTTAGACCAACTATCCCCTTACTCTCAGGTAAATCCAAGAAAATTTATGAGGGGAGAAATTATTTTGACGTTTTTATTCTTTACTCAGTTTGGTATTTAGTGTCAAAATACCTACAACTTTCAGAATAGTAGAGAATAAATTAATGATGTTCAGCAATATAGAAAAGTCCTCTATATTTTTCCTTTTCTCCTTTTGAACTTACGTAGTTTATTTAGTACTTGGGTGCTAATCTGTCGTATTTTAGGGACCAAGAACAACTGAATATATAGAATAAAATCTTGCTATTATATCTGAAGACATTTCCTTTGGTCCTTCTTTTCTTTTTTCTCCTTTCTCCTCATTTTGAGGAAAGCTTACCTCCTTGTAGTTCAAGAAGAGTTTCTAATTCATCTTGAGAGGCAGCTATATATTATAAAATGCAGTGTTTCCCAAGTCAGATCATTTGCTTAGCATCTGTTACCAATTGAGTAGAAAGATTCTCCTCCAGGCACCTTTGGCTGTCATATATCTCTTGCAAAGTAAGCAGGGCTTTCTCCTTAAGGAGAACTCACTGGCATGAAGTTTCTGGCTTCAATATGTGTGGCTTCTTGTCTGAATCCCCCATGCTGAGTTCTTATGTTCTCCTCCTCCAGAGGTCATGTCTGACACAGCGTCCCCACCGTGCTGGGTCAGCAGGAACACAGGATGACCATTTTCCTTTTTCATTATTTGCCTAAACTTAGAGAAAATGATATCACTATTGATTTTACCCTTGGGTTTCCCTTACTAATTATGTTGATATGCACAGTAATTATTTGTTTTCATGCCGTAGACATGTATGAGAGATAAAGGTGGATTCTCTGCTTCTCTGTTTGAATAGGACACTATTGAATAATGAACACAGTACAGAATGGCTGATAAAATCTCCTTATTTCTTCCAGTAGTCACATTGAGACTATTTCAAGCATGTACAAGATCAAGCATCCATTAGACCCTTTTTATTTTTTTGTAACTTTTCTGTGAGTTTCCATAGAACTCCAGAAGTGCTGTGTCCTCTTTCAAAAATTAAATTAAATTAATTAAAAAGGGAAAGAAAAAGAGCCTGCATTTTCTGGGGTTTCCCCAGAGGCTTTTTATCTGTTTAAACTAACCAGGGATTTTTCACATATTGACATAAGCATTCATTTGCTAATTTCTTGGACATTAAACTGCATGGAGCCTTCCCCAGAATCTTGAATGAAGCTGGAATACTTGGGTCCTTAGGGCTGCCTAAATCCTGCATCATTCCCTGCACACATATGGTTTTTCCCTCCTCTATGTCCTTAGATAAAAGTCAGTGCTGATCGCCTTAAGGAAAAGAATGAGTTAAATGGACCAATATTCTAGGCCTGGATGTAAAAAACCCAGCCTTTTCAGAAGCCCCTTAGCACCTGCAGCAGCAAGGTCATTTGCACATACATACATAAATAAATTAACAATGAATAAATAATTTAATCCCAGCCACACAATGCCACCTTGCAGATTTGATCCTTTGCAGCTCCCAGTGAATTTGTCCATTTCTAATTCTTTTTGATAAAGTCCTCAGATACTTGCTGTCAGGCTCGTTTTCTTATTGTTTTCACTTGATTACTTCTGTATGACCTGAGGTCGCCCTTAAAATCCACATCTCCCGTGAAGACTCTGAAAGGCCTTCTTTATAGCATCCTCCTAAAAACGGATGGAAAGTGCCTGCCATTTCTCCACACAAAAGCCTGGAAGGTTTTTCGTCACTAGCCTCCTGAAACAGCCCAAGCGCAAAAATAACTCATTAAGGGGTACCATGTTTTTGAGGCCTCTTTATCTAATGTACTTGGGTGTGCCTGTGTCAGGTCTCCCAGGTCCTGGAGGAGCTGGGCCACCTCCCCTTCAACCCTGCTAGCCACCCTGTCAGTGATAGCACCAGGTCGTGTGCCTGCCCGCCCACACCTTTGCCCCAGGCTGTTCCCGGGGTCTTTCAGTAAAGCCTTCATGGGGGCTGGGGGAGGGATGGGGAATTGCTTTTTTCTCTCTTCTAAGCTGGCTAGGACATTGCTGCCAGTTCCTCATTTTCAGGGTGCACATTCAGTTTAGGCTGTAGGCCCAGCAGCAGGAGTCCTAATTCTCAAGTCTCTGTGATCCCCACGTCTTAACCTTGTGTAGCGAGGCCTCCTCACACAGTATCACCACTGCCCACTCACCAGTCATTACCCCAGCAACCCCCCCCCCCCCACCAAGAAGTCAACTCCTTCAATGGGCGAGGGGAAGGAGATTGAGACCCTGTGTTGGCTGAATATAATAGCCTTCAGTTAATGGGAACCACATTCCTCACTTCTGTTTTTATTGAAAAATTCACAGACTGTTTAAATCAGTTGTTCAATATCCTTTAACAGTTCTGATAAAGTTTTCCATGATTTTTGACAAGTTTTTTGGATTTTCAAAAATATTTTCTTTGTAATTTTTTTTCTCCTTCCTTCCTCTGGACCATGGAATAAAAACTTGCTATATTATGTAGGTTCTTACAATCATTACTTTTTAGTAGCAGTGAGTCTCTGGAGTATTTAAGGAAGATGTTAATGAAAATCGTAGTACCATATGAAAGTTTCAAAAAGTAGGCTCCAATACCAACATGGAAATCTACTACATAATTTTTATTATATATATAATAAAATTTTGGGAGTGGATTTTCATGTATTTCGGTGCATTTCAGCAGTTTTCCAGGACAAATTACCTAGGCTGAACTATCAAAGCCCTCCAAGTACTTGGTTCCTCCATCTGAATCCTAAAAAGGTAGCCTTGGCCCCAGATGGAGTTAAGATACCTTGTCAATGAAACCCCTTGGCTCAGGAAGCTCTGGAAGAGCATGCTGATGTGTGTAAGGGGAACTCTCTGACCAGAGTCATATTTTGTGTGTTGATGGCCTCCAGCTCAAGCAAACCTTCAGGCAGCACAAACCAAAAGTCATGAATTACATCAGTGTTGTCATCTCTGAACCATTTAAAACAACAACAACTTTCATCCTCTGAAAGAGCCATCATCTTGGGACGGTAATGGCAAAGAGAAGATACAACTTCAAATGCTTGCATTACCAGTTTGTGTTCAATGTGCATTGTTCTCCCACAGTTACGCTGGGCACTCTGTGAGACACTGGGGCCATCACAGTTTCACATTACTAAAGAAAGAGAAGGCCTTTTTGAAACGATTGTACCTTTCTTTTAAGGGGAGAGTTACCCAGTCTTTTTTGATGAAAAATCTGTATTGGATGTTTTCTGAGCTTTGTGAAGAGCAATTTATGAAAAATCAGATTAGTCTACACTCCCAGAAAGAAGACTGTAGCAAACAGAGACCTCCAGAAATGGTAAAACTGCTACAAACATCACATGCTAAGTCCTAACAGCAGTTCTAGCTTTTCCTTATTTTGGAAGTTATAAAACATTTCAAATTTACAGAAAAATAGAGTGATATAGCAAGCACTTATTTACCTACTACTCAGATTCAGCAGATGTTAACATTTTGCATATTTGCTTCAGCTCTTCAAAAAAAAAAATTTACAGATGCAACTGAAGCCCTCTTGGTCTTGCTTCCTGATCATGTTCCCTTTTGAGCCTCCCCAGGATAACTTTCAAGATAACTGTAAAAAAATCTACAAACAATAAATGCTGGAGAGGGTGTGGAGAAAAGGGAACCCTCTTGCACTGTTGGTGGGAATGTAAATTGATACAGCCACTATGGAGAACAGTATGGAGGTTCCTTAAAAAACTAAAAATAGAACTACCATATGACCCAGCAACCCCACTACTGGTCATATACCCTGAGAAAACCATAATTCAAAAAGAGTCATGTACCACAATGTTCATTGCAGCACTACTTAAAGTCACCAGGACATGGAAGCAACCTAAGTGTCTGTCGACAGATGAATGGATAAAGAAGATGTGGCACATATATACAATGGAATATTACTCATCCATAAAAAGAAACAAAATTGAGTTATTTGTAGTGAGGTGGATGGACCTAGAGTCTGTCATACAGAGTGAAGTAAGTCAGAGAAGAACAAATACCATAGCTAACACATATATATGAAATCTAAAAAAAAAAAAAAAAAAAGGTTCTGAAGAACCTAGGAGCAGGACAGGAATAAAGACACAGTCGTAGAGAATGAACTTGAGGACTTGGGGAGGGGGAGGGGTCAGCTGGGACAAAGTGAGAGAGTGGCATGGACTTACATACACTACCAAATGTAAAATAGATAGCTAGTGGGAAGCAGTCACATGGCACAGGGAGATCAGCTCGCTGCTTTGTGACCACCTAGAGGGGTGGGATAGGGAGGGTGGGAGGGAGACCCAAGAGGGAGGAGATATGGGGATATATGTATATGTATAGCTGATTCACTTTGTTATAAAGCAGAAACTACCACACCATTGTAAAGCAATTATACTCCAATAAAGATGTTAAAAAAAAAGGATAACTATAGTTTTTAAGGAACGTTTACTTCCATTCTCTTTGTTTCCATAATTTACCCACTAGAATGAAAGTATAATTCCAATTTTGTAAAAATGTTGTATATACACAGAGAGTGAGGAATGTAAATGAAAAGGTCAACAGTTGATTTTTACAAAATTTGGGATTTTTCTTCCTTGTACTGTTGACCTAAAACAAATTGACTTCCAGTTACTTCTCCAGCAAAAATGGGTTTATCTGGGATCAGCAAAGAATTGCATTTCCAGGTCTACAACCATGGCGAGCCAGGAGCAAGCCCCTGCACAGCAAGAGAGAACTCTTTTAAAGAGGGGAAAAGGAAGTTGGGAGGACTATATAGTAAACAAAGAGTCCATTGGCGGAATTGAGAGTTCCAAGTGTAGTGGGTCTTTATTGGCTGAGTTGTGACAGTCTCTCATTGGCTGAACTCTTGTCAGGCAAGAAAAGGAGTCTTTTTCCTGTTGGGCTCTGCTGTCTTCCTAGGGCATGAGAGCTCCCACTTCTGGCCTCCTGACTCTCTTTAATTGAGGTTTCTGTTTATTAATTTATATAGTTCTTTTATGTATTTTTACATGTTATCATTGATCATATAGTTAAGTAATGACAAGTAATTATAAAGTAATAATTAGGTAATAAGTAATGATAAAAATGTTATGAAATAATACCCTTTACTGTTTATAAAAATAAAAGTATTACATCATATGTAAAAGTATGCCAAGACTCTTTCTTTTTTCTTTTTTTGCCATGGTTAAATAGGTTATTTTGGGTTTAGTTTTTTTTTTTAATTTTTATTGGAGTATGGTTGCTTTACAATGTTGGTTAGCATCCACTGCACAACAAAGTGAATCAGCCATACACGTACAGATATCCCCTCTCTCTTGGACTTCCCTCCCATTTAGGTCACCACAGTGCATTACGTAGAGTTCCCCGAGCTCTACAGTATGTTCCCATCAGATGTGCCAAGGCTCTTTCTAACACCTAAGACTGTGGGAAGCCTTCCCGTACCTACTCCTAACTTTAGGATCTCTTCCTCAGCTGGAAGGCATAAATCAGTAACAAAACAATCAGGCATAGATTTAAACCAACAAATGGCTATCAAACTAGTTTCTAGGAGATGAACATCATTAGCCTGTGATTCTATAAACCTATTATATCAGCACATATGATAAGTAGCTAAACCTGTGTCTGACGATAAAGAACAGCATCTAGACATATTTAAGAATAGGGCCAAGAGCAGATGGGAAATTCTCAGAAAAATGTTAAGGAACTGGAACTGGAAGATACTGATAAGAAAAATGCCAAGATCTTGTATCTGCAATGAAGGTTTATTAGGAAACCTTACGAGGACTGTTCCAAGTGCAGTGAGAGGTCAATCTTTGATACATATAAATATACTTGATAAAGTAGATGGCTGTTTCATCAAAGTGGGGGAGGCGGCCTGTCCAAAAGAACTTCTAGCTCAATGTCACCTTTGTATGAAGTTAAGAAAGGTATCTCCCACCTCCTGGGTGGACACAGCTCCACGTCAGGATACAACACTTAGAGTGCAGGGGGGATTTTCAGCCCCCAGAGATCCCTGTTCCCTGTGCCTTTGTGCAGTGCCAGTGTGTCCAACTGTATAAAGCAGTCCTGAGGTCTAGCATCTTTTTTTTTTCCAATTTATTTTTTAATTTTTGGCTGTGTTGGGTCTTCGTTGCTGCGCACAGGCTTTCTCTAGTTGAGGCGAGCGGGGGCTACTCTTCGTTGCGGTGCGCGGGCTTCTCATTGCGGTGGCTTCCCTTTGTTGCGGAGCACGGGCTCTAGGCGTGTGGGCTCAGTAGTTGTGGCTCTCGGGCTCTAGAGCGCAGGCTCGGTAGTTGTGCACAGGCTTAGTTGCTCCGCGGCATGTGGGATCTTCCCAGACCAGTGCTTGAACCCGTGTCCCCTGCATTGGCAGACGGATTCTTAACCACTGCACCACCAGGGAAGTCCTTAGCATCTTTTTTTTTTTTTTTTTAAAGTCTTTACTGAATTTGTTGCAATATTGCTTCTGCTTTATGTTTTAGTTTTTTGGCCGTGAGGCATGTGGGATCTTAGCTCCCTGACCAGGGATTGAACCTGCACCCCCTGCATTGGAAGGCGAAGTCTTAACCACTGGACTGCCAGGGAAGTCCCGTGGTCTAGCATCTTTTACACTCCTTTGCTATCATTTCCTCTTTTCTCTGGTTCTTTGGAAATGGCCGCATGTGCTCTGGCTCCATACGTTGGAGTATAGATCTGAGACTTGGGTGTGTGCTCTGGGTGTGTGGAAAGCAGGTTGATCTGTTCTTACAACCTGCTTTAGTTCTGCAGTTTACACTGATCAAACTTGGAGAAAGGAAATTTTTCAAGTTCAGGCTAGCTCACTCAAGCTCTGCTTTAACGGTTAGGGTAGAATTGTATGCCTTTCAGATGTGTTTATTTGCTCTGTTTCATCATCTTTGTCTACATCTTCCTCAGAATCCCTTGAAAACAAGTGTCGAAGGCAGGATTAGGGTACTCTTATTTATCATATCATACCTTAGTCACACCCCAATACCTCAACATTTGTCATAGTCACTGAAGACCCATTTAGACAAAACTTACATCAGGACCTTTCAACTCAACAGAAGGAATATCTCATCTACTTTTTAAAAAATTAATTAATTAATTACTTTGGCTGCACCGGGTCTTAGTTGCGATATGTGGGCTCTTTAGTTGCGGCATGCAAACTCTTAGTTGAGGCATGCATGTGGGATCTAGTTCCCTGACCAGGGATCGAACCCAGGCCCCCTGCATTGGGAGTGTGGAGTCTTATCCACTGGACCACCAGGGAAGTCCCTAATCTACTTTTATAGTGAACAATAAAATGTCCTTGGCCTTGTGGGGCGGAGTAAGGCAATGTCCTGGCCCATCCCTACGGGGAACAAAGAGGGAGGGCGAGTGAGGAAAGACCCTGAGCTCCTCTAGAAGCTCAGAACTTCAAATAAAGTTCAAATAAAGTTCAGAACTTCAAATAAAGTTCAACTTTATTTGAAGTTACAGGTCCTTTTCTGGATCTTATTTCTATAGCGATAGGAAACAGAAAACATGTCCTTGGACCAAAATCCTGCCTGACCAGTAGAGGATCACTCAGTATAAGCATCTTGCCTATGTATAGGGTGATCAACAGTAAGGGAATAAATGACTGGAGTAACCATTGGGTTTTTTTTTCAACTGGTGGTTGGTGTAGTCAGTACTTTTAGCACATGAGAAGAGCCTGGCAGAGACCATCTTTATCAGATATTTCATCAGTTACTGAGCCGTGTGTTAGGAGAGAGCTATCTACCTGGTAAGTGTGGGTCTTATTAAACTTGTAAGTTTAAGGGCTGTTGTTCCTTCTTATGGATTTACTACTTGTTTTATTAAGTCCTTATAGTATATGTTTCTAAGTGAATTTCTGTCACCACGGGACGTTTTGTGGTGTTCTTCTGTGGTTCCTCAAGATAACTGTAATTTGAAGTTTCTGTTGCTGGCTTGTTAATGCTGAATATTGATTCCTATCTCCCAGGACAAGGTTCAGAGAACAACATGGCAAGTAGTACCAATGTCACCTGTGATTTCTCCCAAATAGGAAATACTCTTCTGTTCATATTTGTCACACCACTCCTGTCCTCATAGGGAGTGACTTCTTATCCCGACCCTAAAACTCAGTATGTAGCTCCTGGTTCCCCTTACTCTTTCCAATTAATAGGGGCTAGATTTCATATATTCTTTCACTATTCTGTGGTTTACAGCCCATTTTTTTTACACTATTTAAGGTGTTCCCCAAATTTCACTGAATATTAGGGAAAGAAAAAATCATGTTTAGACGGGTTTTTTTTTTTTTTGGCTGAATTGGGTCTTCGTTGCTGTGTGCGGGCTTTCTCTAGTTGCGGCGAGCGGGGGCTACTCTTCATTGCGGTGGCTTCTCTAGTTGCAGAGCACAGGCTCTAGGCGTGCGGGCTTCAGTAGTTGTGGTACACAGGCTCAGTATTTGTGGCTCATGGGCTCTAGAGTGCAGGCTCAGTAGTTGTGGTGCACGGGCTTAGTTGCTCTGTGGCATGTGGGATCTTCCCAGACCAGGGCTTGAACCCATGTCCCCTGCATTGGCAGGCGGATTCTTAACCACCGCGCCACCAGGGAAGCCCCATGTTTAGAAATTTAAACACGATAGTTTTAAGCCAACTGCCTAATAACTTCGTTTTGACATATGAAAACGTTGGTTAAGGGTCTAGCGCAATGATGGGGTGTTGGGCGCCCAGGGGTACATTGGTTTGTTAGGGGAAGTAAGGAGCGCCTGAGAGCTGGGCTTGTAGATTTGGATTATGTTAGTTTGTATCAGTCCTATTATTATACAATTGATTTTGGCTGTTTTCACCTCTCATTAGAAGACATTTTATTATTATTTTTTGCTTACTTTTCTCTTTGTTTGGGTTTCCACTTGGTACTGTTCAGTTTATACTTAAAGCAATGTTGTTTTTTTGGAGGGGGAGTATAGCTGGTAATAGCTGCCTTAGAAACCTCATGAGCTCCCCCTGCTGTTTTGCAGCTGACAATACAAGCCCCATTCAATTTTAATTCCGAGAAGCATGCAAGTAAAACCCTGGGGGTTTGCTTGATCTAAGAGGCATATTAATACTTGTTAACTTTCTCTTGAAAGTTTACAGAATTAGAAAGGAAAGGAAGATTCTTGTAGCGTTTTATCTGTACTAATACTTAAGCTAGTGCAAGGAGGCTATACCCCTCCTTTGATCTAAGAAGCAGGTCTATACCACTTTTGAAAAATCGCCAGTGAAGAATGAAGCAATATATAATGAAGATACGTAAGGTCTGAAATGGACTGACTAAAATCTGGAAGATGGGTTTTTAGTCATTTAAGTTTTGATCTGTAATGTTTTGGAAAAAAATAATGTGCTTTGATAATAATGAATTGATAATAGTTTCTGTTTTGTTTAATATTTTCCCTAACACTTCTTGAAACTTTACATGTAGTTTGACTTAAATTTATGTTTTAAGTTAGTATGAATTTTCATGTTAAAGATAATTTAATATCACACAGAAATCACATTTATTAATATTTTTCATAATTGTACAAATAATAGGGTATCATATAACATCATATATTGAAAATATCAGAAGATACACATTCATTAGATTACCAATATATACTGGAACACCTACTAGTCACTATTCTCAGTGTAGGCAAACAGAGGTTTCTGACTTTGTGTAACTTCCAGTCTATTAAAGTAGACATTTATGAGAAAAAACAACCATTCAGATAAATACATAATTAAAGACTATTAATTATTTGTTGGATATGACATCAAAAGCACAGACAACAAAAGAAAAAATAGATAAATTGGACTTCATCAAAACTTAAAACTTTTGTGCCTGAAAGGACATATCAGCAGAGTGAAAAGATAGCTCAAGGAATGGAGGGAAACATTTGCAAATCATATGTCTGATAAAAGGTTAATAGCTAGACTATATAAAGAACTCCTACAACTCAACAACGTAAAAGCCAAACAACCCAATTTTAAAAATTGGGCAAAGAACTTAAATAAATATTTCTCCAAAGCTATACAAATGGCCAATAAGCACAGGAAAAGATGCTCAACACCACTAATCATTAGAGAAATGCAAATCAAAACCACGAGACACTAATTTATAACCATTAGGATGATGATTATTAAAAAAAAAAAAGAACAAGTATTGGGAAGAATGGAACCCTTGTGCATTGCCGATGGGAATGTGAAATGATACAGCTACCGCGGAAAACAAAAATAGAGTTACCAAATTACAGCAATTTCACATTTAGGTATATATGCAAAAAAATTGGAAGCAGGGACTTGAACAGAATTTTGTACACCCAAGTTCACAATGTATTATTCACAATAACCAAAAGGTGGAAGCAACCCAAGTATCAGGTGAATGGATAAACAAAATGGTATATACGTGTAATGGAATAATAATAGCCTTAAAAAGGAAGGAAATTCTAACACATGCTGAGACATGAATGAACCTTGAAGACATTATGCTAAGTGAAATAAGCCGGACACAAAAGGACGAATGTTGACTGATTCCACTTATATGAGATGCTAGAAGAGTCAAATTCATAGAGACAGAAAGTAGAATGGTGGTTGCTAAGGGAGAGGGAGAGGGGGGAAATGAGGAGTTGTTGTTTAATGGGTACAGAGTTTCAGTAAGGGAAGATGAAAAAGTTCTGGAGACGGATGGTCAACTGAGTTGCACAGCAGTGTAATGTACTGAATGCCATAGACCGGTACACTTAAAAATGGTTAAATTGGTAAAATTTATGTATATTTTACCACAATTTAAAATAATTTGGGGGACTTCCCTGGTGGTCCATTGGTTAAGACTCCGTGCTCCCACTTCAGGGGGCACAGGTTCAATTCCTGTTCAGGGAACTAAGATCCCACAGGCCTCACAGCCAAAAAACCAAAACATAAAAAAGAAGCAATATTGTAACAAATTCAGTAAAGACTTTAAAAATGGTCCATATCAAAAAAAATCTTAAAATAAATTAATTAATTAAAAAAATGATTATGATGAGTAATTTGAAGGGAGAAAAGTAACAGGTTTCTGCTACCAGATATTTGAGTGGGTTAGTGCGGGTGGTCCAGGAAGGCATTGCTGAAAGCCAACAATGAAAGAGTGAAGATTGGGGCAGAATGTTTGAAGGCTGCACGCTGAGAAGAACTTGAGCACTTCTGAGGAGCTGAGGGAAGGCCAGGGTGGTTGGCATGCAGAGACCCATGTGGAGAACAGGCAGTGAGTCGGAAGGAGTGGCAAGAGTTGGGGCACAGAGTCTTGCCAGCTGTGGTGAGGAGTTTGGATTTTACTGCAGCAGTGAGAGGTTATGGAAGTAATTAGCGGAGGAGGAAAATACAATGTAAATTCATTTTAAAAGGCCATGCAGATTGTTGTGTGGAAATAGATTTTGAGGAACCAGAAGTGTAGCCTGGGAGACTACAGATTGGAAACTGGCAGCATTGCAGCTGAGAAATAGTGGTTTGGACCATGAGAGTGTCAGAGAGGACATGGAGAAAAGTGGAAGGATTTAAGATTTTGCTGCTGGATTGCATGTGTAGGCAAGAGAGAGAGGAAGGTACCTAGTTGAATGGTGTGTCATTGTCATGTTAGGCATAGGTGGCCGTGTGGCTCAGTCTGATCTGAAAAATCGGATCTGTTATTTCACCCTGGGCAAAATGAATTGCTAAGCTACTTTTAATTCTTCAAAGGATAATGCTGCAAAATTTTTGATTATTAGAATGGCTATTCTAAGCTCTCCATTACCATGATCAAACTTAGTTTCTGATCAGCTGAATCATAGGATATGATGATGACAGTGATGGGTAATTTATTTTACTGTTTTAAATCCCTCGATGCATTCAGAAGATAAAAGGTGCCATAAAAACTGCATTTCGGGCTCCCCTGGTGGCGCAGTGGTTGAGAGTCCGCCTGCCGATGCAGGGGACACGGGTTCGTGCCCCGGTCCGGGAAGGTCCCACATGCCGCGGAGCGGCTGGGCCCGTGAGCCATGGCCGCTGAGCCTGTGTGTCCGGAGCCTGTGCTCTGCAACGGGAGAGGCCACGGCAGTGAGAGGCCCGTGTACCGCAAAAACAAAAAACAAACAAAAAACTGCATTTCAAGATCAAGGAATTAAATTATGTTGTAAAACACTTATGTACCTGACAACCACTAAAATATAGGCATAATGAGGAAGTCCACATCAGAAAGAGACTTTTATGGGATTAGGAAGATTAGTCAGAATTAGTATTTAAACTGAGTCTTGAAGATGCAGATGTTGTTTAGAGAATACTGCTTTTAAAAAATGATTTTCAGAAATAGATGTTTGCAAACCATGAAAGGAAACATTTCATAAGAAAACCTATTCATAAGTGATTAACAAAATGGTATCAAGCCAGTAGAAATCAAATAAGTAGACTAATGAATATCCCATTAACAAAGAGTATATAAAAATCCCAAATTGAAGAAAAAGAAAAGGAATTACCTAATTTTAAAATAATTATTTTTAGAATTCTGAATCTTTCAGTATTTTTAAATGATGTAAAAATCATCTATTTAGAGATACTATGTCTGTTAAATTGTCATTATTATATCTTTTTTACATTGTAATGCTTCTTAAGCTATAAGAAGTCCAAAATAAAAATTTTGTAATTAAAAAACCCCTGCATTTCAGAATTTTATATTCGGTCAGTGGAACAGTTTAAATTTTAAAGGCATTTTTTCCCTTCAATATGATTGAAAGTAATACTTGGGAAACAAATGGGGAAGAGGCTGGTGTATTTGAGTGGAGGAAGAGAGGATGTCCCTCATTCCACGAGAAGCTTTGTAGGTGGGGTGTCAGCAAACAGGCTGGACTGGAAACTCACAACTCAGTGGGCCAGGGAAGCTTCTGCCTAAAGCAGTGAAAGCCTTAGTCACTTTTCTCAGAAGAACTGATTAGCTCGACGAGCAATTAGAGCCAGAAGGAGGGTGTGTGCAAACACAGTGAGCATCTCCATGACTGACAGCAAAGAGCAGGATGCACCCAAGAGCTGAGTGGAGAGGCAGAGCTGGGAACAGTTCTGAAGGGGCTAAAGGTGAAATTTGAGACTTTTAATATTAATAGTTCATTCCAGTTTTTTTTTTAAGTGCTTAGTTTTGTCAAAGGGGTTAAACCTGATTCTGATGTAGTCTCTGGATCCAGCTGCTGGATAGAGAAGACAGAGGAACATGATGAGCTACACATGAGTCCTCCACCAGCGGCATCCAGCCTCCGCAGAACTACAGCTGTTGTAGCCTGGCCTTCCTGACAGATAACGCTGTAAGAAAGTGAAAAGGTCGGAGGGAAAAGCTAAACTTAAAAGAGATTTAAAAGACATATCAAATATTTTTAAAGAAGCAAGAAAAATCTGTATTTTCCAGGATACACAGTTGGGTGATAAAACTTTTTTTTTAATCCAAGCAAGTGATTTCTGTAAAAGTCAGGATAATGGTTACTTGGTTGGGGAGAAAGGGATTGGGATTGGCATAAAGCTACATGGAGATGGCAAAATTCTATTTCTTAACCTTTGCCATAGTTGCAATGGTATCCACCTTAAAATAAATCATTAAAATAATATTTGTTTTATGTGGTTTTCTGTATCTTATTTAATTTTACAATAAAAAGATTTTTAAACATGTTTAGTTCTTATTAGGCATGTTATCATCTTTAGTCTCTGCTCTAACATTCATAATCCTTTCATCATAATTTAGCAATGCAGTTTGGCCAAGTTTACATCAGCTCTTTATTCTCATGCATAAATAATTTACATTCCTGAAATCATTATTATTCATTTCCATGTCAAGCATTGCCTCCATAAAGATCAATTCCAGTGGCTGCCTACAAACGACTCACCTGCGGTGGGATCTCTGTATTGCTTCCACTACTGTAGATAATACTTGTCATTTGTTGTCAAGTTTGGAAATTGGTGTTTATTTAATAAAGATGCTGTTGTTTTAATTTAATAGTATATTTTAATAGGAATAGTAAGAGACTCCATTTTGTGTTGCTCTATTCAATTTAACAAGAAAAGAGCCTAATCTTAAGCTTAAGCTACTTTGAGGAAGTATTACCATTTGTCTCTTATAGACATTTCTTGCTAACCCACTCTGTGCGAACCTCCACTAGGCTCTGATGCTAAAAAGATGAGTATAATCTAGTGCCCTTTTAAAAAGCTCAGAAACAAGACCATCAAAAATAATTCAGAATTATGAAATGCAAATAATCTGATACTGGGCTTCAACTCTTTATGGAGAAATCCTATGTAAATGCTACAAACACTAGTCCCTCGGACTCCAGTGTTCCTCCTCTCCAGTTCTTTCTCCACACTGAAACCAGAGCCATCTTTATAAAAGATATATCTGATCAAGTCTTAAAACAATTCACTGACCATATGGACAACCGTGAATTCCTCAAAAGTTCCTTGTTCGTATTGAATACCTCTGAGGTTTCACACAGGTGTTCTCTCTACCTGAAACCCTCTTCCTTCCTCTTCGTCCCCAATTCACCTGGTTAATTCCTACACTTCCTTCGGGCATCAGCTGAAATGTCACTGTCTGCCTCATTAGGACCAATTGGGAGCCTCTGCTCTAGGTTTCCCCTTCTCCCCAAGCACCCTGAATATTCCCTTTTAGCATTTATCATACTTTAATAACTGCTTACCTAATTTCTTCCCCATTAGACTGTGTAACTGCTATCAGGATGTCACTTGCCTTATCCCCTGTTTCCTTAATCTCTGGCATGTATAGGCACTTAACAGGTATTTGTTAAATGAATGATAGGGGTTTTGTACAAGCGTAATGAGTAACACACAGAAGTGCCTAATGAGACTGGGAGGTAGGAAGATGGGGTATCAGAGAAAGTTTTCATCTTAAAAGGGAAGGTGGGGGGCTTCCCTGGTGGCACAGTGGTTAAGAATCTGCCTGCCAATGCAGGGGACACGGGTTCGAGCCCTGGTCTGGGAAGATCCCACATGCTGCGGGGCAACTAAGCCCGTGCGCCACAACTACTGAGCCTGCGCTCTAGAGCCCACGTGCCACAACTACTGAGCCCACACACCTAGAGCCTGTGCTCCGCAAGAGAAGCCACCGCAATGAGAAGCCCGCGCACCACAACAAAGAACAAAAGCAGCCAAAATAAATAGATAAAATAAATTCATAAAAAAAGAAAGGGGGAAGGTGGAATTTTCTTGGTAAAGAAAGGAGGTGAGGAGGCTGGGATAGTGGAGGAATGAATTTCTAAAAGAAGGAGGAAAGAACCTACGCAAAGGCAGGAGAGAGCTTGACAAGTTTAGGAAATTACAAATATTTTGGAAGACAACTAAAAGGGGTCAGAATAGGCATGTTATTTAGACCCAGTGACCCTTACTACTTAGACTTAATTTACTGGAAGAATGTTGTACAGAGTGGTGCCACAACATCACACATCAAGAAATATATGCAGTCCTGCTGAAAGACTCAACATCTTATAGTTTATATGCAGTCCTGCTGAAAGACTCAACATCTTATAGTTTATATGCAGTCCTGCTGAAAGACTCAACATCTTATAGTTTCTGATTCTTTGTCTCTCTTAGGTGAGGTTATTTAAGGGAAGATTTCAGAAAAATTTTCAAGAATTGATCCCTCTCACACTGGATTTATCAGCAAGGCAGATTTTAAGGTGATTTTCACTGGGCTGTGCAACAACCTGAATGAATATGCGTGTGGACTGCCAGGAAGGAGATGTGATACTAAAGGAGAAGGAAGGTGAGTCAGATCTAGAGAGTAAGAAAATCTAGGTGTATGTTTGTATTTACTCAAGAAACAATGTACCATTTTTTAAAAAAAGAATTAAAAATTTACTCAGTTTGTGTGTATACACGGAGTATCTTTTAAAGGTGACATAAAAACTGGTAATAGTGATCGCTTCCTAGGAAGGGCACTGCGGGGCTGGGGGCGGAGGTAGGAGGGAGACTTTTGACTGTATATCCTTTTGTACTTCTAACATTTTGTACTATATAAATGTACTAGCTATTCAAAATGTATTTTAAAATTAGTGTGTGCATAGAAAGGTTTTAAGGAAACATAAAAAATGTGCTTACATTGGATGGTGAGATTAAAGGTGTTTTTGTATCCTCTTTATACTTTCCTATGTGTTTCCAATTTTCTATAATGAGCATATATTGCTTTGATAATTAGCTTTTTTAAATATCTTTATTGGAGTATAATTGCTTTACAATGTTCTGTTAGTTTCTGCTATGTAACAAAGTGAATCAGCTATATGCATACATATATTCCCATTAGTTTTTTAAAGTTACATTATTTTTTTAAACCTGAATTTTAGAAACATCCAACTGCCCAGTTTTGAGATCCTGGAGGACTACAGCTTTACACAAGAAGAGTATTCCTAAACTTAGATCTAAATCATGCAATTCCAAGAAAGAGTGAAAGTGTTCCTGATTGTGACAGCTGTTGCATAGAGGAAAGGGCACTGGACGGGGAAGCAAACATATTATAGTTCAAATCCTAGCTCTGCCACAAAATAGTTATGTGACTTCCAACAAACTCTCTGAGTTAGGCCTCATCTGAACATTGAGGGTAACGTTTCCTACTGCAGACGTGTTTGTGGAGAGTAAATGGTGTAACTGTGTGTGAAAGCCCCTAACACTGGGCCAGGTCAGGGGAGACATCCAGGAACACCTTTGGGGGACCTTAGCTCCCTCTTGATTTCCATTAACCCGACTAAGGCCACCTCAGACTGTGTTTGCAGCCTTAAGACAAATCCCCTAGAGCTGTTCCAACCAGGTGGCTGCTCTGAAGTCTATTTAGAACTTCTGGAGTTGCCCCTGTACCTGATCCCTAGCAAATCCCTTCCTAAAAAAGAGATCTCTTTCTATCAATACCTTTCTTCCATGTCTTTTCTGATGCAGAGAAGAAAACACTCAGATTAAGACTGGTTTTAAAAAAGGGGAGGGGCAATGAATTGACAAAATAAAAACCATTATTTCAAAAATTCAATATTGTAAATAGGTCAGCAGTTTCAAAGGAAATTGATTTAGTTTATACAGCAACCTCATGCAGATTTTAGTCACGCTAGCTAAGTTATTGGGTACAGACCACTGGCCAGACACTGCTGTTAACTCTCTTAATCCTCCCATTAACCCTATGGGAGGGGTACTATCATTCCATTTAATGATGGGAACTGAAGCCCAGAGTTGTCCAATAATTTTCAAGGTCATATAATCAGAAAATGGCAGAACCAGGACTTAGCAGCTTAGCTCCAGAGCCCATGTTCTTAATCACCTTGCCTGTTGATAGTATTTAATGTCAAATAATGATATTGTTTGATTATAAAAGTCCAGAAAAAATAGACCAGAACATAGATTTCATGTGCAGTTGACCCTTGAACAACTTGGAAGTTAGGGGCGCTGACCCTCAATGCAGTAAAAAATCCACATCCAACTTTACAGGCGGCTTCCATAACCGCAGTCCCGCATCCTTGAATTCAGTCAGCGGTAGATCGTGTCATACTGTAGTACGTGTTTATTGAAAATATCCGTGTATAAGTGGACCCACGCAGTTCAAACCGGTGTTGTTCAAGGGTCAGCTAATTTTGTCAGTGTTTCGTACCAAGAATTTCTGAAGCCATTTAAGAGGCAGATTTGTGTGAATGGGCACAAGGCTGCTGCAACTATGCATTTCCCTTCACGTGAGAATGAAGATCAACTTTTCCTTAGAGAAGAGTCAGCAGCTTTGAGAGTGCTGATTAGTCGCCTAAGGGAAAAGGTATTCTGAACTTTGCCTTTGAAAAACAGCATTCACGATAGCCTGGGGTGTGAATCGGTGTCACTGTGCCTGATCAATCAGTGTCTGTGTGCCTGATGTTGCATTTGGGGTAGTTAGTGTCAAGCAATGAGGCCTGAGAAGTGTGCAGGGGCCACAGTGGGAAGGCTGACAAGGAACTTGGACTTTTTCCTGAGAGTAAGAGCAGGCAGGCATTGAATAATTCTAAACAGGAATTTTAGATTTGTGTTTTAGAAAAACGGTCTGGTTGATATGCTGAAAATCAATTAGAGGAAGCAAAAATGGACGCTTGTGAGATTGGTGGGAAGTTGAAAACGGTCACTGACAGCCTGGTTTTTGACTGTGGCAGAAGAAATAGAAATGAATGGATCAAGAGATATAAGGTAAAATCCACAAGTCTTGATGTCTGTTTGGATGTGGAGTTAGGAGAAGGGTGAGAAGCTGGTCAAGGGATAGTGGTGAATCAAGGAGAGACAGATTGTGAATCTATCTGGAGGTGAGGATAGATCTGGAAATAAGGCCTTAGTGGTTTCCTATTGCATGACATGGTTTTGCCTAGATTAAGAGCCTCAAAAGAAACCTTCAGGGGCTTCCCTGGTGGTGCAGTGGTTGAGAGTCCGCCTGCCGATGCAGGGGACATGGGTTCGTGCCCCGGTCCAGGAAGATCCCACATGCTGCGGAACGGCTGTGCCCATGAGCCATGGCCGCTGAGCCTGCGCGTCCGGAGCCTGTTGCTCCGCAACGGGAGAGGCCACAACAGTGAGAGGCCTGCGTACCGCAAAAAAAAAAAAAAAAAAAAGAAACCTTCAGGATAACTGTATCCTACCCCATAAGAGAAGAAAAGTTGGTGATTGGGCAGGAAGGGGCTGGGTAGGGAAAAAAGGGGAGAAGCAAAGGGAGGAAACATTTATGTTTTGATATATTTATATATTTGGGGAGGAAGAATTTATTTGTCCAATAATTTTCTCTTCTGTAATCCAGTGTGACTGGAAGAGCCTACAGAGGGCTTTTCAATATTAAAAAAAACAACCCAATTGAAAAATGGGCAGAAGACCTAAATAGACATTTCTCCAAAGAAGACAAACAGATGGCCAAGAGGCACATGAAAAGCTGCTCAACATCACTAATTATTAGAGAAATGCAAATCAAAACTACAATGAGGTATCACCTCAAACCGGTTAGAATGGGCATCATCAGAAAATCTACAAACAACAAATGCTGGAGAGGGTGTGGAGAAAAGGGAAGCTTCTTGCACTGTTGGTGGGAATGTAAATTGATACAGCCACTATGGAGAACAGTATGGAGGTTCCTTAAAAAACTAAAAATAGGGGCTTCCCTGGTGGCGCAGTGTTTGAGAGTCTGCCTGCCGATGCAGGGGATACGGGTTTGTGCCCCGGTCTGGGAAGATCCCACATGCCGCGGAGTGGCTGGGCCTATGAGCCATGGCCACTGAGCCTGTGCATCTGGAGCCTGTGCTCCGCAATGGGAGAGGCAACAGCAGTGAGAGGCCCGCGTACTGAAAAAAAAAAAAAAAAAAAAAAGAATAGAACTGCCATACGACCCAGCAATCCCAGTACCGGGCATATACCCTGAGAAAACCATAATTCAAAAAGAGTCATGTACCACAATGTTCACTGCAGCGCTATTTACAATAACCAGGACATAGAAGCAACCTAAGTGTCCTTCGACAGATGAATGGTTAAAGAAGATGTGGTACATATATACAATGGAATATTACTCAGCCATAAAAAGGAACGAAATTGGGTCATTTGTAGAGACATGGATGGATCTAGAGACTGTCATACAGAGTGAAGTAAGTCAGAAAGAGAAAAACAAATATATTAACACATATATGTGGAACCTAGAAAAATGGTACAGATGAACTGGTTTGCAGGGCAGAAATAGAGACACAGATGTAGAGAACAAGCATATGGACACCAAGGGGGGAAAGCGGTGGGGGGTGGGGGTGGGGGTGTGATGAATTGGGAGATTGGGATTGATATGTATACACTATGTGTATAAAATTGATGACTAATGAGAACCTGCTCTATAAAAAAATAAATAAAATTAAAAAAAAAAAGAAAGAAACTGGGTGTTGATAGTAGTGGCTACCTTTCCTTCGCAGAATTCAAATCAGTTCTTAAGTTCTACAACTTCCTCCTTAGTGAAGATGAGCTTTATCAAAGTATGACTGGGAGTTATATGGAAAAATAGACTACAGATTTGTTTTGGAAGAAGCTTGCTAACAATAGCAAACAGCTGATACCCAAAAACCCACCATCAAGTGCAACATAAACTCATCCTGTATTCTTGTTACCCACATCACTTGGTTCCTGTCCTCATAGCAAGTCATTTGATGCTTCTTGGAAATTACCGTTTCCTAAACTCCCTTATCACCAAAGCATATTCAGCTTTCATGGTGTCTCTTTCTGTAATACATAATTGAAAAGATTTGAAAGTGTTGTCTCACTGATACATGTTCTCTTCATGACAAGGAAACAGACAACACAATGCTACTTTCAGTAGTTTTAGAAATTATCTTTACATTTTTTATAGTATTCTAAGAAATTCTTAGCTTAACTTCTTCCCTTTGAAATTAATGATATAGCAGTGAAATTCCTTCCCCTGCAGCCTCCCCTCACCATATATGTTTGGGCCATCATCAGCCTTGGGTTCAGGGTCATGATAGTTATTATTCAGTTCTAATTTGACAGTATCCACATTGCTCTTGTCTTTTTTTTTTTTTTTTTTTTTTTTTTGCGGTACGCGGGCCTCTCACTGCTGTGGCCTCTCCCGCTGCGGAGCACAGGCTCCGGACGCGCAGGCTCAGCGGCCATGGCTCACGGGCCCAGCCGCTCCGCGGCATGTGGGATCCTCCCGGACCAGGGCATGAACCCGTGTCTCCTGCATCGGCAGGCGGACTCTCAACCACTGCGCCACCAAGGAAGCCCGTGCTCTTGTCTTTTTGATTGGGCTGTCATGTAAGTCAGATAGGGTTCAATGGTATTCATCTCTGCCTCTTTACTGTACATCACAGTAGGAGGGGTTTGTGAAATTAGGAATTTTTCAAGCTTTCACAAATTTATTGCTTGTGGCTTGTGGCCAGAATATATATTTACAAATGACCCTCCCTTCAATTTGACTTTTTCCAAACAGCTTCTCCAAGTACCCAGAATTGACTTCCCGGACTTCCCCCCCAGTATTGCTGAGGCTAGACAGGTTGCAGTTGTAGGTGTGCCACATACATGGCACACAATACATCAAAAAAGTAGAGAGATGAGTCGTAACTTGTAGTCCTAAAACTTGTGTGCGTCCTCTCCATGTCTTTATAGCAATTATTTTCTTCACTAATTATACTTTAGGTTATATTTAGAAAGAGTAATAGGGCTAGATCACAGATTTATATAGCCTGGCATAAATATAAAATAGAAATAATGTTTATGTAAAAAATAAAGTTCTGTTCTTAGTGGATGGAGATGAAAGTCTTTTATTGTGGAAGACCTCTACTGACAACCTATGACAAAACAGCCATAGAGGAGGCTTGCTTTTTGTTTCATCAAACATTGCAAAGGGGCTTCTAGAAATATTGTACCAAGAATGTTTCATCATATTTATAAAGCTTTAACTAGTATGTTTTACTGACTCTTGCTTTTAAGTTAAACATAATAAATGAGGCTAGGTGGGAATAGCAAAAAGTACTCAGGTTCCCATTTCCCTTGGGGTTCTTTTTCCTCACACCCTCTCTTTATAGCTCAGCCCAGAATTCCTGCTCAAGTTTCCCACCCCCATTGTCTGTGGTTTTGGTAACTTTCCTGTTATCCTCCACGCCCCCATTCAGCATAACACTGTCTACTGCCTCTCTCCTGCTTTGCTGCAGCTCTTCCCAATATATAGAGGGTTTGTCAGAGATTATAATGGGACAGATTTGCAGTCCTTCATAATGGTTGCTTCTTATCTTCCAAGTGATCCAGAAATAGTTGGGTCCCTCAAGCTCTAATCTAGCCACTCTCTTCAGTGGTCTTTTCTCTGGTCCCAGCTCGTCTTTCCACGCACACTTGTGGACGCAGCAGCCACCTGTGCACACACATGTGGACACTCTTGTGCCTACACTGCTCAACGCACACAGGCATATATGTATATCCGCCTTCCTAGCTGCACACATATAGGCACCCAGGTTCTGGGGTTTTAGGGCATCCAATAAGTAAATGTCTTTTTTTTCCCTCTTACCTGTTCTCAGAATCATTTAGGATATGGATATGGGACGTCAGGTGGAGGAAAAAAATGTCTGTTTTGAGACTGACTGGAGGATGTGACATCTGTGTGTGGAGAGTGGGCTTGTAACACTTCACCTTAGAATTAAACTTAGCCATCAAAAGCATAGGAAGAGCCCTAAATCTTCCAGCCAGCTTAGATGAGAACGCTTGCTTGCTTCCTGTGGGCAGGTTGGCGCCCAAAGATAAAGGGGCTGAGGTGAGTGTGCTTGGGTCCACCTTTTAAACCCTCCAGTGGGGTAGCTGAAGAATGTGAAAGGGCTGCTGAGAGAGGTTGGGAGTGTTACCCCAGTGATACCTCTTCCTGTGGACACACACATGCAGAGATCATTCTTACCCCAGGCCGTGGGTGCATGGAGAATCGGATATTGGGAGCCGAGCAATCAGAAAACCAGAGAGTGTGAGAAACGAAGGCCAAGTGAGAAAGGGAGTGAGAGTGAGGGGTCGGGACCCAGGCAGCTGGGGGTCTGCAACACTGCCTTCACCTGCATCAGGGGGTGGGTCTGGAGCCAGCATTGGGGCAGACAGGTGACAAATAGGATGGACAGAAGACTTGAATGGGAAAAAATGGGGGAGATGCTGAGAGGAACATAAAGCTGCCAGAGAAAGTGTATTTAAGGAATATTGAATTAGTTTATTTATTTTCTCCATGATCCAGAAAAGAATCCGCAACAGCCAAGTTTGTATGTTAATAATAGGCATTAGAATATGTACTTTGAGAGAGAATGTGGGAATGTGGGTATAAGAGCTGTAACAAAATAACATAAAGCTAGATTTCTGTATTTGAAAGAGCATAAGAGATAGCATTCCAAGGTTATTAGGGGCCCCGAGTACCAACCATAACTCGGAATGGGGCTCATAGGCCTCAAAATGACCATGGGATGGAATTTGAGCTCCCTACCCCCACTTGCCCTAAATGAAGAATATTGCCTTGTTTCAGAATAAGCCTTGGGGTTTAATAAAGAGCCCTGGGGTTCAAGATTTATTCATCATGTGCCTTGACATTTTATTTTTCAGTTTGAGGTGGTCCCAAGGATCTGACACTTGCAGGGGGGAGGAATAGATAATTATTATGATAGCTAACATTTATTGAACATTCACTGTGGGCCACACACTGTCTAGAGTGCTTTGAGTGTACCAGTTCATTTAATCCTCTTAGCAACCCTATGAGGTATATGCACCTTTAATATCTCTATTTTATAGATGAGGAAACAGATGCAGAGTGGCTTAGCAATTTGCCCAGAATTGTAAGAAGCAGAGCTGGAATGCAGATCCAGGTGGGGTCTGAACAGCTAATGGTGCAGAAAAGAGGAGGGTGGAGTCGACTCAGCCCAGTCTTGGCTCTTTCCCGTGTGAAAGGAGCAGAACCCTCATCAGGCTAGTTTTGAATTCAAATCCTGGATTTGGCGTCTGCATTTAGCTGGGCCTTCAGGAAGAGTTAACTGCCTTAACCAAGCAGGCCAAGTGTGTCTCCTGCTGCCAGACCACAAGGTAGAATTTCTAGGCAAAGGCAGGGACGTTGGTCTGTCTGAAAACCCTCAGAATGTGTGTAGGTTGCTCCACAGATTTCTGGGTGGGTGTACAAGTACTTTCTGGTCTCTACTGAAGTGGGGAGGGGACTAAGGGCCAGAAACAAGAGGTCTAGGGGAGATGTAGAATCCAAGAGACTCAGTACTATGATGTCATGCCACACATGTTTATTGAGCTCCTACTACATGCCCCATCTTGCCTTACTTTTCTTGGTGTGTTACTCTATGCAGATACCCATTACCAGGTTCCTAGGAATTCCGTGCCTTTGTGGGGTCAGGTAGGCACTTGCATAGCTGCTCTTCCACCTTCCTTGTCTGGTATCTAGCAGGCCAGACTGCAGGGCCCCCACTGGTACATGGCTGTGTTTGTTCAATAACGCTTGGAAGCACAAGTGAGCTCTGTATTACCGCCTTTTCGCTGGGGTGTCTGGAGGGCCAAGAAGCTCCTAGTTGTAGCCCTACAGAGCCACAAGGACTGAACCAAAGCACCAGCCATCAGCTTTGTTCCTCAAGCCTCTAGAGAAAACCTTTGATTTCATGGGGATGATTATTTTTATTCTTGCCCACTCAAGGATGAAGCCCAAGAAACAAGGGGTTGCCCCTTTCAGAAGTATCACAATGGGTCACCTCCAGCCAAACCCACTGTTTTTTGTTTTTTGTTATTTCTGGGTTTGGTTGAGCCTCTCTTGGAAACCATTACTATACAACTTACTTAAAAGAAAGAGTGGAGGGATTGGGCATAAGAGACTCAGACAGAGGGGGGAGTAGGTGGGGGGCTTGGGACAGAGAGGCTGGAAGTAATGTGTTGTCAGAGAAAGTACAGGAAGAACACATTAAAGTCACAATCTGATTTAAGTGGATTCCATTTTGTAGTGACATTTTTAATCTTCTGCAAAGTTTGACTTTTCGCCAAGCCTGGAGAATTGGAACTTTGGAAGAAGGTTTCAGAAAAAGACACAACACACACACACACACACACACACACACACACACACACACACACACACAGAAAGGGGGAGGGAGAGAAAGGGGAGGGAGACTTTTATCCTAAAGTCATTGTAAATCCAAAGCAGGGTTTTATCCTCCACAGTTAAATGAGAAAGAAAAAAAAAATCAAGAATACCAACATTTGAGGTACAAAGACTGTCATGGGCCAGTGGAAGTTTGCAAAATTATATGTAAATGACCAAAGTTTTTACTATGGTGGCCCTGTGCTTTCCCAAAGCTAATCCCAAAGAGAAAATCTACTTAGCAAAAGAAAGTTTTGTCTAATTTGGTTAACAGTTGAGAAGTGACAAAAATGCTGAATATATTAATAATTTATATTTCCAGGGTAACACTATATCTTTAATGCTTCACTGCCAAAGGGAATTCAGATTGGCTTAATGCTCAGAGAAAAAAAGGCTGAAAGGCCTTCCTTCATATTCTGTATCCAGCGCTGATAAAAATGGGTGTAAGACATGTGTTCCAATAATAGGCACCATGCATTCTCCCATTTCTGCATAATTTGTTTTCATCCCATATTGCTCAATATATATTTGTTATCCAGTGGCCTCCTGACCTTACACTGACTTTCATGCTCCAACTATATCATTTCATAAGGGAGGAGATACTTGTTTGCATCTCACATTTTATAGATAAGTATTGTAGTGATATATAGTGCGTGTAAGGGCAAGAACCCTTTACTTGAAAGACTTTTTCTAAAGTTTATAGATTCTCCCTGCCCCCAAAACATACACATTTAAGATTTAAGTTTCACTTTATGGACAACATAATGAAGTGGCTGTGTGTGTGTGTGTGTGTGTGTGTGTGTGTGTGTGTGTGTGTGTGTGTGTGTGTGTGTGTGTGTGTGTGTGTGTGTGTGTGTGTGTGTGTGTGGTATTTTTGGTCCTGTCTCTGTAATCAAGTTTGAGGGTTTATAAATTGTAGGCCATTTTTCCTCCATGACCTCAGTAAACAGTCTAGGTCAGAGCTCCCTTAAGCCCTGTCCACAGAAATGGAGTAAGTTAATTTATTGCACTCCAGCTAACCTGAGCGGTGACAAATAATCGTAGTTCAGCTAAATGGCCTCAGGAAACAGGAAAACCTGCTACCTAATTTTGAGTTATTTAAAGGGCATCAAAGGGAACGGGAACAGAAAGAAAAGACAAAGAAAAAAAATCAATGAAGGAAAAATTTTAAATTCTCACAAAGACAACTTTAACGGGTTGGTTACCTTGTTCATTTTACCAGTTAACATAGAACAACAGTGAGGCTTATTTTGCTCTCTGGGTCCTAGAAAAACCTGATTTCAGCTTGTTATTTTAAATGTATTGCTGTTTTGTGGGTAAGACAGATCGAATTGTCGTTGAAAACTACAAGCCCCTTACAGATCACTAGCCAAGTCTTCCCTAGACCCCAAAACGTTCCTATGTTCTGGGTGGAGCGAGGAGGTTAAAATCCCCCTCCCCCAGGAAAAGGTGGAGAAGCCTTTCTCAGCAGGCCCAAGAACCCAGCGTCTCAACGCCGCACCAGTGGCCGGATGTGGGTGTGGGCAGAGGGAACAATCCTTTCGGGGGAGCACGTCTCCCAACCCGGTCGCTGGCGGCCTCTCACCAGGTTGCCCAGCGGCCCCTAAGCTGAGCTGATTTGTGCGCCAAAGGCAACTCCAGTTTCCCGAACCCTTCGGTGCCGACGAGTAGTTGTCATTCGAAGATAAACTTCATCGTCTGTTGTTTCTAAGCCACACTCGGAAGCTACCTCCTCTACATATTTTTTTACCAGACAGGTTGAGGCCGTAAACCTAGTCACGCATCCCGGTGGTCTGAGTTTCGGCGCGCTCCAGACCAGCGGGCATGTGGTGCGCGCGTGTCCGGGGCCTCGTCGGGTTAGGGAAGGGCGCCCAGGTCGGAACTGGCGAAAGTCCGCCAAAGCCTGCTTGGGGAGGGTCCTTCGATTTGTATTTTCTGAGAGCTGAGGGCCCTGTTCCTCGAGTCTGCCCTTCCCCCAGGCAAATGCCCAAGGTGCGCCCGAGGCACGTGCGGGTCTGGAGCCCCGGGGGAAACACGAATCCAGCCTGGAAGCCACCCCTCCACTTAGCCTCCCCGCCTCCTCAGACACCGCAGCGACCCGCCCCCTTCCCCACCCAGACTATTGAGGGCCGTCACCTTGGCCCCTATCAGCCTTGCGCCCGAGACACCTCGGAGGGGGTGGGTTTTGGAAGAGCAGAAGGTAACAAGAAATCCATCTTTCTGGTACCTTCAGAAAACGTTTATTGCCAAGGGGGAGATCCTTCAGAAGACTCTTTCGCTTTTGGCCTTCCCCCACCCAGCTCTTTTGTTGGCACCGTATTTACACTTGTACAATATACAGTATTTCTCCCAGGCAGCGCCCGAAGCGCAAAGAAATCTGCGGGCGAGTCGGCGTCAGAGCACCGCGGGGTGCTGGGGCGTGTGCAGGTTAAGGGCGTTGGGGTGGGCGTGGCCGATCAGGTTGAGGTAATGCCGGTCCAGGCCCTGCACGGGCGTCAGGAAGGGGCTGTGCTGCTGCGCAGGGCTCGGAAGAGGCACGGGCGCGCTGGGCAGGTAGGGCAGCGCCGGGCTGCGGGCCGCGCCGTGTGGCCAGGGGAAGGACCCCGGGGCCGCGCCCTGCGGGAACACGGACGCCTCACCAGGGCTATGGCCTGCGAACTCGGGCCCCGCTGGGTGCAGCTGATAAGAGAAATCCGGCTCCGGGAGCGAACCCAGCGGCTGGAAGGCGGGCTCGGCGCCCAAGCGGGCCTTGGACTGCAAAAAGGCGAGGATGCGCGCGTACTTGGTGTCCTTGGTCTCCATCCTCTCGACGGTGGTGAGGTAATGCACCAGGTTCTTCATGCACTCGTGGTAGCCGTAGTGGAAGTAGTTGGCAAACTCCGCTAGCAGTTCTGCTGGAGGGGCGAGAAAAACCGTAGAAAGAAAAAAACTGTGAGCGCCCTTTCCGACCGGGAGTGCGAGGCGGGGGCCAAGCACCTCCCATCACGTTTCCTGGCCGGAGTTTCCGTTGGACGCCCGCCCTCTCCTCTTGTTACTCTGGAGACTGGAAAAACGCCAACTAGCGACTTCCTTTTCCTTAAGAGTCTGACCCCACCCTCCCCACCTGAGAGGAGGCCGCGGAACCTGTATCCCCAGACACCTGTGCTCCAGTCCCCCTAGCTTTCACAGGAGTCCGCTCCCACCTCCACCCCGCCCCCGCCCCCGCTCCGGCAGCATCCAGAGAGCGAGAGACCTCTAGCGAGCGCCGTTTCACTCCCACTCCCGCCCCCAGGTCTCCGTGTGGCGCACGGTCCCTGTCCAGGTTCCCCTTTGCGCAACCCGCGCCCACCTTTTTCCCTTCCCCGGGGAAAATCAGCGGAGTGCAGAGCTCTCAGGTACTGAACGGTCATCTCGAGGATCTCCGCCTTCTCCAGCTTCCCGGAACTCTGCAAAAGGAGGAAGGGCTCCTCGAAGCGGCCCAGCGGGTGCCGGCCAACCCGGGCAGGCTGGGTGCAAGGTTTTATCCGGAGAGGACCAGCGAGTGGGGCGCTGCTGTGGATCTGCGCGAGGGCCGCCCGGGGCTCACTCAGCGCTCAGGCACCCGGGAAGGGAGCCCACACGTGCAAGGCCCTCTCAGGCTCCAAACTCCCGGCATCACTGCCGAGACTGGCGGCAGAGGATCCCCAGCGCCAGCACCGTTTTCTCGGCCGCCGACGTTACCTGCTTCGCCAGGGCCATGGGCACCGTCTTGCCCAGCTCGTTCAAACAGCGGTTAATCCGGTCTCTCCTCCGCTTTTCTATCACTTTGTGGGAAACGGGTGTTCTCTGCGAACAGAGGTTTGTACGTTTAGGATGGCTTTGCCCAGAGAGTCGTGAAAGGCACGGCTGGCACAGCTGTCTCCCAGCCCTCAACGCTGCCCAGGGACTCGCCCCAGGCCCCTGTCCCTCCACAGTGGGTCACATAAGCTCTGCCTTCTCACACCCGCGCTGGTGCGCTCCCTTTCCAGCGTCCGCTGGGCCACACCGCCGTGCTGAGCACCAGGGCAGTGGGGAGGTGGCCACCAGCCTCCAGGCGTGGGCTCCTCCCTGACTGAGGCGTCCCCTTCCTCTATCCTCATCCCCTTCCCAAACCACTCAGGATTCCTCTCCAGGAGAAGTCCCGTGTGATAATGTCCCTGCCCGTCGGTCCAGCCAGGTGGTGCTGCGGGCGTCAGACGCCCCCACCCTGTTGGCGCAAGAGCCATCTGGGCTCAGCCGACTCACTTTGCGTTCCTTGAGCTTTCCTGACATTCTGGTCAGTACGCGCCCTCGGGAGAGGCGGTGGCGCGAGGCACCCGTCCACTTTTCGCCTCGTGTGCCTCCTCGAGTGTCCCAGGTAGACTGCAGCCTCCCAACTACCAGGGGCTGCCTTATAAAGCGGTCATCCAGGGCTCCAAGTGCATTCACGACTTGAATTATTCCATAGGATTAGGGGAGCTGCGTTTGGGGGATGCATGCATTCAAGATCAGTTTTTTTTTTTTTTAAAGTTAAGAAAAAAAAATTAGCAGCCGAGGGGGGCGAGCTGGGGGCAGATCAGCTTTGTTAATCCACGTGGCCCTTCAAAGGACACGTGACCGGCGGGGGAATAACATTAGCATGGCAACAGCCGGGGCGGGAAGGAGGCGGTAAACCTGCGCCGGCGGACGAGCGAGCGCAGGGGCGCAGCGGCCGCGGGCGCCGGGGGGCGAGGACCCTCACAAAACAGTGTCGCCTCCTTTAGTCCCACCGCTGAGTCTCACACGATTGCCTGTTTACAAATCCCAGCAAGCCCGCAGTCTCAGCGCCGAGTGCGTTTTAAAGCCTGTCCAGAGTCATTAAAGTAATTAAGTAAGCCTTTAATAGGCTGTTCCGCCGGGTTCAAGGGAGAGCTCTTGGAGACGGAGGCGCCCCGTTTGTTCCCAGGCTTTTCTCACACGACTTGGTGACACGTCCATCTCCCCCCTTTTTGTTTACACCGCTTTATTTGTCCGGACATCCCGGCAGGTGTGGGGCTGCGGCGGGCACAAGAGGCTCCCGCCTCGCCTCGCCCCTCCCGCAGGTCTTTGGCACGCGACGCTCCCCCCTACTCCCTGACCACATCGCCGCCTTTCTTTTCTCCCCCCCTCGGGCTCTCTCTTCGCGGGGGGAAGAGGCTCAATTTGTAGCCTATTATCCTATAAGGAAAATGTCCATTGAAAAGTATGAATAGTTTCATTGGGCTAAATTTTAATAATGCCAGAGGGTGGGGGAGGAAAGACAGGCAGGCGTGTGTGTGAGTGTGTGTGCGTGTGTGTGTGTGTGTGTGTGTGAGGGGGGTGGTGGGAGGATTGGGGGGGCAACACGGAGAAGAGTGGGCTGAGAAGAAAAGGGGGAATGCAGCTGGCCCAGGCGAGCATTATGCGACGTCACCTGCGAGAGGGGGCGCCTACAGACCCCTATTCATTTGCCTAATTTTGGTCAATTTAACAAACTTCAGGAGAAATTATTGTGGCTTTGTCAGAGAGGGTGAAGCCTTCTGATCGAATTAACAGCATGTTTTGATCCGGTAAATGTCATTAGAAAGGGAGAAACAATCGCGCTTAGAGGGCTCTAAGTAATGCGCCCAAGTGGAGACGCCAAAGCGCACGGCTCACAAAGGGAGCAAGTAGCTGCCACAGGGAACTTTTGTACCCGCCCATCGCCCAAGTTTTGACACAAAAAGGCATTATTTCATACTTGAATACGTTTAATCCAACGATTGTCTATTTTCTGCAAACATATTTTCACAGCATTGTTAACTTTTTATGTCTCCCTTTCGCGGGCGCCTTAAAGTTTGGGGGCGGGAGAGCGCAGACACTTTGGGCATCAATATTTGTCACTGAAAAGGGCTCCGTGAAGTTAGGGAGGTTGATCTCTTTTTTATGGTTTTAGAGAGCGAATATATCGGGGGAGGAGGAGGGAGGGAAGGCACGAACCGAAAGGAGGGAGGAAATTTGCAGGGCTGGCGCGAGGGGCAGGAGGGGGGCGGCGGCGGCTGGGAGCTCTGCTCCGCCTGCGCCTCTGCGGGCAGCCGGGCCCAGCAGCCGGGGGCCTCCTCCCCGACCGCCAGGCCTCGCTGGCACTTGCTGCGCCGGAACCCGAGTTCTGGGGGCTCCAGCCTTGCGGGCTGTGCGTGGGGGCCAGGTTTCTTGCAGATGGAAACTGTAAAAATGCTTTTTGTTCTATGACCTGCTCCGGAGCCGCTGAGCTCTCACCTTTTTCTAATCTGTTGCATTTGAGAACAACCGAGACCTCTCCTGACACATCTTTCCCTCCCTCTCTGCTCCCCACCTTGCCTAAACTCTCTCTCCTCTGCTGGACTACGGCAGGGCCCGCGCTCTCCCTTTGGGTGTCGTTAGTCCTTGGCAGAGGTGGCTGGGGGGGAGCCCTGCTCTCCAGTGGCACCTAGGGGGCTCCTAGGGCGCAGAGGCGGGCCTGGCGGGCCGGGCCTCGGGGACGCGAGCAGCCCACCTGCTGCAGTCTGGGAGGTGTGGGGCTCGGTCCGCACCACGCACCCCTAGGGTGTCCTCCCCGTCATACTCTCAGTCTCCTCTTGACGTTTCTTTTCTACTTCACGCTGGATTGGGCACGACCCGCACCCTCCCGCAGGTTGCTCTGCCAGCCGCCGGTGCCCTCTCAGAGGTTGTCGATTTCAGTATATTCACTCGCACACAAGGGGATTAAACACGAACCCTTATCATCCAAATTAACTAACGTGAATGGGTAAAAGGGAGCGCGCACACTTCTCACCCCTATCCCCTTTTTAAGCCAGCGGACTAGGAGTTGATCCTCTTACAGCTGGTGTTAACCGCCAGCTGCGGGCACCTTCCACGGGCCAAACTTCATTCTGTGCAAACTGTTTAATTTCCCGTGTTTGCTTGGGAGCTGGGCTCCAGATCTTGCCCAGGGCTGCAAGTCCCCTCGTATGGCTTGGGGGAGGGGCCCAAATGAAGGTGGGGAAGTGAGGGGAAGTGGGGTGGAGAGGTGGCCATCCTCACCAGGTCCTCTGGGTCTGCAGCCCTTTCTGGAAGGCTGGGAAAGCCTTTTCCCATTCAGGTGAGGGGAAGGGTGTGTTTTATTTTTGTCTTCCCGGCAGGAAGGCTTGAATCACACTGCCAGAAAGGGGGTGCTGGGACCCTCACAGTCATCGTCCCTTTACTCCTACTTCCCAGGATGGTGATAAAGTGTTCCCTGATGGTGACCGAGTTTCCACTCAAAATGAGAGCAGAATAATGAAGAGCTCTGGTCCCTGGAGCCAAACAGTCGTTCAAATTCCAGCTCCACCACATACCAGCTGGGTGAGGCTTCAGGCTGTTCACTGAATCCTGCCGTGCCTCAGTTTCCTCCTCTGTAAATTGGAGATAATTACTGTATCTACCAGGTCACAAGGTGGCCACTGGGATGAAGGAAGTAAACATGGGCAGAGCACCTAAAAGAAGGCTTACCTACTCAATGAATTGTTTTACTTTGCCTGGAAATCACTTCTACAGTGGTTCTCACATAGTGGTGTTTTGTGGGGTTTGTGCTGTTGTGTGATATTTTCATTCATTTCATAGTTTTTCCCATTGCTGAGAAAGCTTCACTCTCCATAAAAAAGCCCCAGTATTTGGCCTGAGGTTTGTTAAATCGACCCAAATTAGGCAAATGATGGGGGGCCTTTAGATGCTCCCTCGCACAGGTGACATCACCTGGTGCTTGGTGGCCAGCAGTGTCTCCCATGGGGTGTGAGGCTGAAAAAAGCCTCCAAGTTCAGAAGCCCCTCAACTCAACAGCATGACCATTTCAAGTGATTCAAACATTAGCATCCAAATCAAAGGAAAACTAGGAAGTAAGACTACTTAGAAATTAGACGATGCTAATTCAATAGTAGTCTGTACTTAGACTCCTGGCATCTGAAGACCTTTGTTGGAGAATACAGCAATCATAAACAGAAAATGTTTATTATTGTTAATATTATTATTTTTACTTTAAAAAAATGTTTTAGCTACATAGATTTGACATACAGCTTCCAAACACTGAAAAATTGACTCTTTTGTGTTTCTTTCCAACTCTAGAAACTGAGGGTTTATGGGCTTGGGAAGGGGAAGGGGTAATGAATGGAAAGAAAACAAATCTAGTGGGTATTTGGTCATTTCAGCCAAATTGCTCTAAGACGAAGTGTTCTGGGTGATTTCAAATCTCTCCCTCTTCCTCCCATCTTAATACACAGACTTTGTAGATTCATTAGTGGGCCTGGGGATTTTATCAAGTGGGGAAATGTGAGGAGTCTTGTCAGAGAGTGGAGAAAACACAGCGGTAGCTGACTCTCCTGTACTTCTGAAGTACCAGGAGGTCAAGGCACAAAGAGAACCCACGTTGGGCTCTATTTCTGAAGCGAATAGGATCCCAGAATGTGGGACTGTAGGATGTTTCCTCTGAAAGAAGCCCAGAAGAGCATCAGATCCGATACCCATTTTCCCACCGAAGAATCTGAGGTGCCACGAGGGGAACTGGGAATGACAATGGCGCACAGCAAGCCACTGTCTCAAGTGTTTGTTGATTTGCTGTGTGACCTCCAGGGCCGACGGCCTCAGTTTACTCCTCTGTTACTGCAAGGAGAGTTCCAGTAGGGACGCTGTGATTCAGGACTGGCAGACATTCTGTAGGACACCTGCTGCCTTTGGCTGGTGTGATCGCTGTCAGAGGCATCAACTGTGTCCTTGGGCCTCAGTCCACATGTTCCTGCTTCTCCCAAGTCCAGTGATGACAGCACGTTGTGGGCACTGATGTGAGCCAGAGGCTGGGAACACCACTCAGAAAAGGACATGGCTCAGGGGCGTGTCCTGTCATAAGAAAGAAAAGGTCTGTGTTTGTGTCAGACCCCGGTACAGAAGCCTCAACACAGCAGTCACCCTCAGTGCCCATTCACCCCCAGTGCCCATCCTAGAAGCCATGCAGCACACATCCTATTGGGTTGGTGACTTCTCTGGGCTTTTCCTTACTCAGCACCCTAAATTCTTCTGTTCCCTCTGATCACGAGTAGTGTTCTCAGCTCAGCAAGGACGTCAGCAGGAAGTGCGTGTCAGGAGACGGTGCTTGTCAGAGCAGCCAGGTGACGGTGGGGGGATGTCTCCAGCCATGAGGACACACACTGAAGGTGTGGGCTTTTATCTAAACCCCAAATCTGAAAGGCGACCAGAGACTTGGGAAAACTGTATCCGTAATAGAGTGATTCCCCAGATTTTGGTCTGTATCTCGTTTGTTCTTGTCTCTGACCCAGTTTAGTTCTTTGCTTTCTAACTCTATTTTTAGATCTAGTACGTGAGTTTTTGCTGAATGAGGTAGCAGCTCTGAAATCACGGTTAGGCACCAGCCCCACCGTCTATCCAATGGCTCCGATGCCTTCAGTTTCTCTCTCCTTACGGAAGTCCTGAAACATTACACCTATGCCTCTAGAATCGAATGCCTTATGAAGTTGGCTGTATTTTGTTTTCAGTAAAAAGGAAGTTCTTTTTACTTAATCACTTGCTACTCAAATGTGGTCCTCAGACCAGCAGCGTAATAGTCACCTGGGAGTTCATTAGAAATGCAGAACCTCAGGGTCCTCCCCTGACCTAACAGAATCAGAACCTGCATTTGAACCAGATCCCCAGTTGACTCCTGTGCCCTTCAAAGTTTGTGAAACACCACTTTAGCTGAAGTTGGAGGCCACCATTTGGTATTTAACAGCTGAAGGCTACCAGTTGGCAAGTGCCAGGTAGGAAGGGGTAGCCTAGAAAGACAACAGCAAAGGTGGAGGGGACTTTCAGGCTGTCCTAAGTAGAAATAATTCAGTGCACAGATTGAAAGGCTTCCTGTGAACAAGGGGGGCTTTGTAGCACTGCTTGTTCAAATATTCTATGGGGTGTTTGCAATATTTTCCTTAGTACTGCCTCCTATGTGCAGTGATTTATTTCCTGCATGTCTCTCCAGAATTTGCAAGTAGTAGATGCTCAATGTAGTTTTGATGAATGAAGGAAAACTGGAAGAGGGGCTTCAGGGATTATTTTGGCAATCTGTCACAGGGCCCCGTAGGGTCATATCTTACCATTTATTTTTGGACTTTTGCAAGAACTAACAAGGGGAAGCGTAAATGTAACTATTGAGTAAGAACACTTAGGGAGGCTGCATGATAGGTGAAGGAGTTGTTTTCCATAGTTTGACATTAACATCACTTAGAAAGTATGTTACAGATATTGTGAACCGTGTTGATTCTGGGCTTTGATTTTTCTAGGCAACTGGCTTTTCTTTGGGGCTGATAATTCCAGCTTTTTGCTCTGTATTAAAGCAGCATCAGAAGTCATCGTGGGGAGCTTCAGCTTAGAGAACTGAGGGGAGTGCTTTCTACAGCTCAAAGGTTTCACCTGCTTTACAGGGCGACCTTGCACACAAAATTAGAGGTGTATATTGCTGACAATAAGAAATTGTTGTAAATTGCAGTAAATAACACAGAACTTGGGGAGAAGATTCAGGAGGAGGAGAAAATTCCAGGAGTGTTAACAGATCCCATTGTATGGGCAGTAATCCAGTAGCAGTAGTCTGTCAGACACCCCATCTGTTCATGTGGCTGACACCCTGGATCCACCCTCTCTCTCTGCCTTCCTCGTTCATCCACCACCAGGATTCAGCACTTAACTGTGTGCCAGGCACTGTGCAGGGCAACATTGGAATCACTGAGAACAAACAGAGAACTTTTGGAGAATCTATATGTTCTCACAAGTGAAAAGAAGACCCTGACTAAGGGGAACGTTCTTGAGGGCAGACCCCAACCCTAATTTACCTGTTTGTTGGTCCATTTCCCTAAATTTTCACCTGACTGCTAGCAGTTTCCATTCACTTTGTTTCTTTACACTAATCGTACCAATTAGACATTAATTTGAGGAGTTATAAATGCCCTCCTTTTAAAACATCGTTGCCTCTGAGGGCATTAAGGGTCTCTCATTAGTGTGAATTGATGTAACTGGATTTTGATCCTCTCTAATGCCAAACTAAAGAAGGCTGTCAAGAAACAAGTTTTGAATGAGAGGGAGGTAATTTAGGAAGAGCTGGTGTATTCAATACTGGTTTCCTGTGGCTGCTATAACAAATTAACATAAACTTTGGAGAAGTTTATTCTCTCACAGTCTGGAGGTCAGAAGTCTGAAAGGAGTAGTACTGGGCCAAAATCAAGGTGAGAGCAGGGCCACACTCCCTCTGGAGGGGCTAGAGGAGAATCTGTTTCTTTTCTTACCTTTTCAGCTTCATGGCTGCCCGCATTCCTTGGCTTGTGGTCACATTAGTCCAGTCCCCACCTCTGTGGTCACATCGATGTCTCCTCTTCTCTGTGTCAAATCTCCCTTTGCTCCTCTCTTATAAGGATACCTATGGTTGCATTTAAGGGCCTACCTGGATAATCTCTCCATCTCAAAACACTTAATTTAATCAAATCTGCAAAGTCCTTTTTTTGACCTTTATAAGGTAACATTCACAGGTTCCAGGAATTAGGACATGGGTGTCTTTTGGAGGCCAAAGCCTCCTGTACCTGGTCAAGTACCATAGTAGGAGTTGAGATAGCATCTATGCACTGATGCTCTGAGAACAGGGGCAAAGGCGTGGGCAAGAGGAAGTGGGGGAGAAGATAAAGAGAATCATGTTCTGTTTCCAAACATGGAAGAACTATCCTTCTCTTCTTCCTTCCTGTTTCCCCTTCTCCCTGTTCATCCTTTCTTATCCTTCATGCATCATAACACCCCTTGCTCTCAGGCCTCAGGTTTGAAGCTGCTGTGATATATTTATGCTGCATTATGAGTTAGATCCTCTTTAGTTTACTACACTCCGACCCTCATTACTACTTACACAGACATGTACATGCACACAATGACTTTGTCTAAAAATTATTAATTATTAAATTAAGACCCAATCTTTTCCCCACTCTTCTCCAGCATCCCTCTTCTTCTAGTTGGCCACTGTTTTTTTGAAAATGCCACGCTCACACTCATCAAAGAGATCTGGATATAAATTCTAACTCTGCTTACAAAGTGGACAAGTTGCTGTGCCTCAGTTTCTGCATCTATAAAGCAGAGATGATGGTACCTACCTCCTAGGCCTATTGAGATGCATCAGTGAGGGAATGTTTGTGAAGTTCCTGGCATAATATTCAGACCATAGGAGGTGCACCGGGGCTGAGATTCTCATGGGTTTATCTGGTTGAGCACCTGGTCTATTTCTGAAACAGTGCTGGACCCTCATATTACAATGGGAAAAAGAACCCAATTGCTGCCTTTCAGGAGTTTATCAAGTGAGACAGACAAAAGAAGGGAATCAGATACAAGCTGGCAGGAGTGGGGTGATGGTAGGAGAAAATCAGGGAGGACTTCCTGGAGGAGATGATGCGTGAACTGAGTCCTGAAAGGTGAGTGCATTAGTTTCCTAGGGCTGCCTTAGCAAATTACCACAGACCTGGTAGCTTAAAACAATGGAAGTTTATTTTCTCCCAGTTTTAGAGGCTAAGAAGTCCAAAATCAAGCTATCAGCAGAGCCACGTGCCCTCTGAAGGCTCTAGGGGAGAGTTCCTACCTTGTCTTCTCCAGTTTTGGTGGCCTAGGCACTTCTTGGTTTGTGGCAGCATGATTCCAGTCTCTGCCTCCGTCTTCACATGGCTGTCTTTGTGTCTCTCCTCCTCTTTTTTTTTTTTTTTTTTTTTTTTGCGGTACGCAGGCCTCTCACTGTTGTGGCCTCTCCCGTTGTGGAGCACAGGCTCTGGACGCGCAGGCTTAGCGGCCATGGCTCACGGGCCTAGCCGCTCCGCAGCATGTGGGATCTTCCCGGACCGGGGCACGAACCCACGTCCCCTGCATCGGCAGGCGGACTCTCAACTGCTGCGCCACCAGGGAAGCCCATCTCCTCCTCTTTTTATAAGCACATTTCTCATTGGAGTTAGGGCCCACCTGAATAATTCAGGACGGTCTCATCTTGAGACCCTTAATCACATGTGCAAAGACCCATTTCCGAAATAAGGTCACATCGACAGGTTCCACGTGGATGTATCTTCTGGGAGATCATCAACCAACCCACTACAGTGAGTAAGAGGTAGCCAAGTGAAGATGGGTGGGAGGTAAAGGGAGGCTCTCAGTAAAGGGATTGGCACAAGGAAGGGTGTGAGGGCATGAAATGGCTTTCTGGTTTTGAGGAACCACAACATAGTCTGACTAGATCATGAACTGTGAGGAGGAGTGTGGTAGAGGGTGAGTGGAGAGGCAGTCATGGGTTGGGGCGAGCCCAGTACCCAGGAATTTAACTTACTTATATCACAGTGGTTCAGGTCAAGATGCTAAAGTCCTGCATAGGGGTTAGGGACAAGCTGGACATGTTTGAGAGAGAAAATCTGCAGAGCATGGGGTAGGATTAAACATGGTGGGAGAAGAATAGGGAAGAGAATTGCTGGATTTCTGGTTTGGGAATTGACTATGCGGTGACACCATTAATTGAGGTTAGCAGTAAGGAGGAATGTAAGGTCATTTGTTGGGGGGGGGTGTATATGGGGGAAGGGGATGTAGGAGAAGATGATTAATTTAATTTTGGACATATTAATTTTAAAGTTCATATGGACACCCCCTAAGTGGATGCCCAGAGACAGCTGAGATAGGAAACTGAAGGTCAGAAATAAAAAGGGTACATTGGCCTGCAGGGACTGACAGACAATGGCCATGGATGAAATCACTTAAGAAGAGCTTAAAGGAGAAGGGCAGGGGGCCAAGGACAGAGTCCTGGGGGAAGCTGATGGGCAAGGAGTGGGTGAAGGACATCAACCAGGAAGGGGTCATCAGAAGGGAAGGAGGAGAGCTCAGAGGCTCCTGGGATTCCTAGGAGCAAAGGTGCAGATGGTTCAAGGAGGAGACGCTCGCCAGGATCTGATGTAGGAGAGATGCAGGAAATGTCTACAGGACTCAAAAGGTCCATTGGGACTGAGCATGGAGGTCATCATCAAACTCTGCAAGCTTCTGAAGAGTGGTAGAAACAGAAAGGGAGAGCAGACTCTCTTTCTTTGACCTCAACTGTGAGGATATGAGTGCTTTCTTGCATGATGAATTCAGACTGTATGTTAGAAAAGACAGTCCTCCTAGGAAACCACCAGCTGGATTTAAATAAAGTGTATCTTGTAACATAGATCTGCTGACAGCCCAGGCCACTGGTGCCTTGCGGGGGGGCAGGGGCAGTGCTGTCCTGCTCTCTCTCACAGGCTAGTAATACTACAGGTCAACACACAAACAGCAGCCCTTACTTCTCAGGCACTGAACCCCTCCCAGCTCTCAGTGTTTTGCAGATCTTTGCTCATTTAATCCCCACAACAATAAGATGAGTATTGTGTTTATTTTACATATAAGAAAATCAAGGCTTGGGGAATTCAAGGTCCATAACCATGAGGTGGTAGAGCTGATACAAACAAGCTGATCCAACTCTACCAGTGTCCCTTCCCGCAGGACGCCTGACCTTGCTATAGCCTTGATCCCACTGAGATTACAAGTCACGGGAGAGACTTCTCAGCCCAAAGACTCTACCCACCTTCCAATGACCAAATGTAGCTGCTGCTTCACAAAGCAGGGGAGCAATTCTCAGTATGCCCAGTGGTCTCCCTCTCAGAGCTCCTAAAGGTACAATATACCCATAAGTCACCAGGTATTTGAATTCAACTCTTTCTCATTTTTGCTCTCCACATTTCTAATACTCCAGTTATATAACAATGGCTTCCAGACTCTTACACATCAGAAGCCTTTGGACAACACACATTCCTGGGTCCAATTACAGACTCATTAAAAAAAACTTTGTGGATGTGGTCCTTGAATCTGTATCTTTAAAAAAATGAAAAACCAACAAACTCAGGTAATTTGATGCACTGGTTCACTGGTCCACAGTCTGGCGGTTATTAGACACCATTGCTGTACAATGGCTTGTCAATAATGGGAAGTTATGCTATGGTTATCTGTTGATGTTGGATTTTGGCAGATGGATAGGATGATGAGCATAGGTTTTGGGTTTTTTTTGTTTTGTGTTTTTAAAATTTTTTTTGGCTGTGTTGGGTCTTTGTTGCTGCACGTGGGCTTTCTCTAGTTGGGGCTAGCAGGGAGCTGCTCTTTGTTGCGGTGTGCGGGCTTCTCATTGCGGGGTCTTCTCTTGTTGCAGAGCATGGGCTCTAGGCATGCAGGCTTCAGTAGTTCTGGCACTCGGGCTCAGTAGTTGTGGCTCACGGGCTCTAGAGCGCAGGCTCAGTAGTTGTGGCGCCCGGGTTTAGTTGCTCCGTGGCATGTGGGATCTTCCTGGACCAGGGCTGGAACCGGTGTCCCCTGCATTGGCAGGCGGATTCTCAAGCACCGCGAGAAAGCCCTGAGCATAGGTTTTTTAAATTTTTTATGTCATGGGTTCTGATCTATTTATTAATAAGACAATCTGTGGCGTATTTGTATTAGGACAGCTTAATTCCCTTACCTTCTGATTGGCTCAAGAGTACAGTCTGTGGATTCAGTTTAAAGCTTGCCTGGTTCTCAAGGCTCATTCTGAGAAAAATGAAAGATATTAGCGTTACAGATCTGGGAGCAGAATGACCTAGTATGGAAGCTCTTCAGGATTTGGGCAGATTTGGATGGATCAAGGGTTGGTTGGTGCCCTCTAGTGGTTGGAACTTTTCAACAACTTCTGAGACAAGGGCTAACCCACTTCAGCGGCCGCCTTAAAAAGAAACTGGGTTCAGCCTTCCACTTGCTGTTTGAAGATCAGCTGTGTCTTGCCAGAGCACCTCACCTCTCTGGCTGCAGTATTTTAATAAACAAATTGGAAGACCGGACAAAAATATCAGGGAACAGGGATTCAGCACGTCCAGAGGGCTGCCCAGGAGACCAGTCATACGTGACATCCAGGCAAGAGGGCCCAGCTGTGTCAGCCCCGCCGTGCCACCCAAGGCTGTCTCCATTGGCATGTGAGTTATCTGAGCCTGCAGCCTTTGCTTATTCATCTGCGTGTCCCTAACATCTGGTGCAGTGCCTGGCATGGAGAAAGTGCCCAGTAAACATTTGTTGGAACGAAGGAAGGCAAAGGAAGGAAGGTAGGATGTGGTCTAGCTTATATTTACTCAGAGATGGCAGGTAAAGGTTGATGGCAGGTGGTAAAGGTTAAGTCCTGGGAAGTGGGGCTTAGTGCTGCAGCCCCACACTCAGAAAACTGACCAAGAGGGGGTCCACAGCTGCTGTGGGTCTCACACTGCCCACCCTGAGGATGAGTGAACACTTGGGTTCTGACACCCAAGGCTTGGAACCTTCCTGAATTCTTTGACTCCCAAGGTAAGCAGGTTCTTTCTGCCTGCAAGAGTGGGGCAGGGATCAGTGTAACAGGGTTTCTGTGAAGCACAGGTTATAGGAGGTGAGTTCTCCTGTACAGGGCCTTTTATTCCTTCGCTGCCCATACCCACTTGAGGGTTTTGCCACAGTAAATGGAAAGAACTCTGGTTGCCAGGAGACCTGGTGCTGATTCTCTTATGTTTGACATTGATAAGTTCGTCTCCTTGTGGTTTCCTTTCCTGCCAAGTGGGAGACTCTCCAGGGATGGGGGTGGTCATAGCCAGGGTCTTTTCTGCTACAGCAGACTCCTTGTATATCTCTGCAGTTGATGGGACCCCCAGCATGCCTGGAAAAAACCACTGGGGGAAAGATACACACAAAAGAAGGAAAGTTAAAAAAGTGTAGGGATATGAGAATGGCATTCAAAGAGAAGCAGACAAAGCAGAGAGAAAAAGGAAAATAAAGAAGAAAATAAACCTATGATTAGCAGATTTCATAAGTTCATTCCACAAATATTTACCAAACACCTGTTTTTAATTGGTGTGATGGTTAATTTTATGTGTTAACTTAGCTAGGCCGTGGTACCCAGATATTAGGTCACACACCAGGCTAGATGTTGCTGTGAAGTTATTTTTTATGAGATTAACATTAACTCAGTAGACTTTGAGTAAAGCAGATTATCCTCCATAATGTGGGTGGGCCTCATCCAATCAGTTGAAGGCTTTGAGAGAAAAAGCCTGAGGTCCCCTAAGGAAGGGGAAAGTCTGCCCCCAGACTGCTTTTGGATGCGAGTTGCAACATCACCTGTTCCCTGGGTCTCAAGTCTGCTGGCCCACCCTGCAGATTTTGGACTTGTCAGCCACCATGATTGCTTTAACTAATTCCTTATAAAAACCTCTGTCTCTGTCTTCCTCTCTCCAACTTTCTATTTCGTACACACACACACACACACACACACACACACACACACACCCTATTGATTCTGTCTCTCTGGAGAACCCTGACTAATATACCTGGTATTGTATTAACTGCTGGATAGAGTTGTAAACAGACCTGAGAGACACGGCCATCTATGTCTCTTGCACTAAGAGGTAAAAGGTTTGATGATAGATGGTGGATGGTGGATGGTGGATGGTGGACAGTGGAGACACAAAGGAGGGGTGTTGGAGAAAGGACCGTGAGGAAGACCCAGGTTTGCGCTGCACCTTGGATGACGAGTAGTGCTGGCCAGAGGGCTGAGTGCAGGGATGGTTCAGGCGGAGGGAGTTGAGTGAGGAAGGTGTGGAGGTGTGATGGGGAGGTGTGCAAGGCCCGAGAAATCTCCTCTCACTCCCTCCCCTTTGGCCAACGTCTGCTTTTCTCCGTTTGGTTGTCACTTCCTTCGGGCAGCCCTTCTGGCTTTCCTATTTGGTTGAAACCCCCTAATATGTGGCCCCATAGGATCATGTGCTTGTGACACATAATCATGTAGTTATTTAACACTTACTTGAGTGATTATTCAATATATAATCTGTAAAATGAGTGTAAAACAGATTGGAGGAGGTTGACAGGCAAAACAGTTAGGAGGCTATTGCTGAAACCCATGGAAGAAGTTACGGGGTGGCAGTGGTGGTGGCTATGGGGATGTTGGGAGTGGACAGACTAGAGAGATGTCAGGGGGCAGGGTCTGTCCCTTTCAGGATTATAGCCCATCACTTTCTTGTTTATCATTATTTCCCCAGAACTTAGTGTGGTGTCTGGCACACAGTAGGTACTCAATCATGTTGGCTAAAGAATGAAGGAATGCCAAATAGGTACGCTGCCTGGCACACAGTGCAAGCTTCATGAGTATCTGTCTACACAGGTGGATGAATTTATTGCATCTCTAGTGTCGTATCTTAACCAAGAGTTGTAGCTGCTGGAACCTTGCTTTGAGTGTTGAGATGTCATACTGCCTTCTGTTTCCTGCAGTCAGTTCTAAGACTGTCTCATGAGCCACCAGATTGCATGGACACAAAGGGGTGTCATTCTGTCCATTAAAGGTTTGGGAGATTCCTCGTTTCCCTTCCTACTAAATAGGCCGATTCTCTTTAGGAATGTGGCCGAGAGTATGCCTTTCCTCAGATGTGGTCCTGCAGCTCGTCTGGTCTGTAGTATGTGCCAGGAATGGTGTTAGGTGCTGTATACACATTATGTTATTTAATACTTGTAATTCTTTGAAGTGTTACGATCTTCATTACCTAGAGGAGGAAACTTAAGACCAGAGGGCTAATGACTTTGTCATGGTCACCTGATGGGTAAATGGTAGAGAGGGGAAGGGCACCCTGCAGGCTTGACCCTCCTCTCTGTACTAGTGGGGCTCAGCCCGTGCTGCCCAGCAGAATCCCTTGGGTGCCTTGATCTTGCTTCCCCGGGCAATTGTATCAGCACCTCTGGGGGCAGGGGCCAGGCTTCAGCATCTTTCAAAGCTTCCAGGTGTTTGCAGTGGGAGTGCCAAGGTCGGGCAGAGCTGCTCCTCAGCCGCTCCCAGGGCATCTGGCCTTCTCCAGATTCCCGCTGCATCCCTCCGCATGCGTGTCCCAAACTTGGAACATTCACAACAGCACTCTGCCCTCTCTCCCCAAATTCACACCTCCTCTCAAAGCCTCGATTTAGAATTCCTTTGCTGACGGAACACAAATCCTGAATCTCCTTTTACTTTTGCTTTTCTCTTACTCCATCCCATGGTCACTGAGTTCAGTTGATTCCCTCTGGACACCTCTCCAGCCTGTCCACCCTTGGTATCCTCGCAGCCACCACCATGGGCCACCCAGTTTCTCTCACGCGCTTTGGCGACAGCTAACCTTTTGCCTGCCACCAGCAAGCTCCTCCAATCCACTCTAGATGTATTGTTGCTGGATTGATCTTTCTAAAATGCTAAAAAGACTTCAGCTGCTTCCTGTTGGCTTTAAAAAAAGTATCCCAGCTCCTCAATACGTCATACCTTGCCCTAAGATACTGGTCTCTCCTGCTTTGTTCTTTTAAGCAGCCGACAGTCCTGTATTAAAGTACTTGTAGCTTTTCCTCAAGCACTAAGCACCCTCACGTCGACCTGGCTCTGCACAGGCAGTTTCTTATGCTTACAACGCCCCTCTTTTCCTGGGTGAATCCAACGTATCCTTCCCCACCCTGTTCAGAGATAGATACCCTCTTCCAGGAGCCTCCCTAGATTACGTCTGCCCCAGACTGGTTTAGGTACTCTTTCTGTGTGTCACAATTGTAGCACTTTATGTTGTATTTTCCTATTTGGTTGTCTGTCTGCCCCACTAGATTGAGAGGCCCTTAAGGTTAGGCTTTATCTTACTCGTATTTGAACCCCCAGGTCCAAACGCATTGCCTAGCATGGCACAGTCACTCAGCACGTGTTTGCCAAGTGAGATTATACAAAGCCTGGACCCTGACACCAGGCTTCCAGAACATAATGCCAGAGAGTCTGATATGGGCAGTATGTAGGATGGTTTGGGAAAAGGAAAAAAAAAAAGGCAGGGAACCATCAGAAAAGAGTCTAGTATCCTGGGTGAGAGGCTGCAAGCCTAGAATAAGAGCTTTGGATATAAAAACAAGGAGGAAGTAGTGATTCTAAGAGAAGCAAGAAAGAGAAATCAAAACTTGTGATCACATATTATTTTTTGGTAAAGGCAGGGACATTTTTAGAGAACGTCCTGCATTCATTCAATAAACAACTACACACAGCATGATATCAGGGGAATATGTTTATAGATTCATGAACTATTTTTAGTTGGAGTTAAAGTTCTATACCTGAAACTTCAGGGACACTGCTGTAAAAAGTATTTATTATACTGTGGCAAACATGACCTCTTATATTTGGGGAAATCTCCACCAAAGGCAGAAACGAGAATTCAGTGTCCCAGTTTCCCTTGAAGTCAGGGCACAGGAATTGACCTAGACTGTGCCAGTCAGACTTTGTTCCTGGCTGTGTGGCCCCTGGACTAATTCTCTGCCTGTCCTGGAACTACTGTAAGCTACCTAATATCCTTTTCTGTTTAAACACTGTAGTGAATTCAGCTGTTTGCAATTAAAAACCCTGAGTGATAAGACTGCTAACATATGATAAAGTCTAAGATGTTTAGAAGAATGGTTGTGATCAAAACTGAAAACAGGGCTTCCCTGGTGGCACAGTGGTTGGGAATCCACCTGCCAATTCAGGGGACATGTGTTTGAGCCCTGGTCTGGGAAGATCCCACACGCCGCGGAGCAACTAAGCCCGTCTGCCACAGCTACTGAGCCTGCGCTCTAGAGCCTGCAAGCCACAACTACTGAAGCCTGCAAGCCACAACTACTGAAGCCTGCGTGCCACAACTAGTGAAGCCCGTGCGCCTAGAGCCCGTGCTCCACAACAAGAGAAGCACCTGCGATGAGAAGCCCGTGCCCTGCAACGAAGAGTAGCCTCTGCTCGCCGCAACTAGGGAAAGCCCGCGTGCAGCAATGAAGACCCAATGCAGCCAAAAATAAAATAAATAAAAATAAATAAATTTATTTGAAAAAAAAAACCACCCTGAAAACAAAGGGCAGGCTCTAGTGTAACAAATAAATACAAATAGAGAGCTCATTCTTAATATCAGACAACATGGAATTCAGGCCAAAAAAACCCCTATTGAGTAAAGGCATTTTATAATGCTAATAGGTGTAATTACAAGAAGATATAATAGTAATGGGGATTTGTGCACTGGATAACACGGCAACTCTGTTCATAAAGTAGAAATTACAAGCAATATAAGAAGTCTACATTTACTACTACTAGTCCACACAATTAAGTAAGGCAAATCTAACTGATAGATATTGATAGAACTCTGTATTCTGGAAACAGAGAATGTACCTTCTTCACAAGTGCCCATGTAACACTGTGAATTACAGATATTCCAAGAGTATAAATAGTGCAGAAAATATTCAGTGATCATCATGCAGTAAAACCAAACATTAATAATAAAGCCAGAAACAAAATGTCCCTTCCACTGGGAAATTAAAAATCTCTCCGTTTACACGTTGAAATATTTACAGAGGAAATGATAAGATGTCTGGGATTTGGGGTAAAATGAACCCAGATTTGTCATATATTGATTATTATGGGAGGTAGGTGATGGATACATAGGAATTCATTATTACTATTCTCTGTACTTTGTGTATGTTTGGGACTTCCCATTAAAGAATTTAAAAATCCCTTTATTAAATATTCTTGATATAAAGAAGATATAGAAATCAAAATTGTAAAATTTCTAGAAAACAGCAATAATGAAACCTATAGAGCACAGATAAACCTGAGTTCATGGGAGAATTTATAGTCTTAAATATTTAAATCAATCCAAAAAGAAAGAAAGAAGTCGGGAATTCCCTGGGAGTCCAGTGGTTAGGACTCTGTGCTCTCACTGCTGAGGGCCCGTGTTCAATCCCTGGTCGGGGAACTAAGATCCTGCAAGCCACACAGCACAGCCAAAAAAAAAGAAAAAGAAAAAGAAAGAAAGAAGTGAATTATGCATTCAACTCAAAAAAAGTTTTAAGTAAAGAACAATAAAACAAGCCAAAGCAAAGCCAAAGGAAGCAATGGAACACAGATAAAAAGCAGAAATTAATGAAGCAGAAAATGAAAGAAGGTAGTGCCAAATGCAAAAGCTGGTTCTTTGGTAAAATGTAAATCATTAGAGCCAATCTAGGAATAATCAAATTAATCTAATGTTTGATCGGAATCACAGAATAATCATTAGAATAAAATGATTCAAACCAATTGGGTCACAGGCTTATTAAAAATAATACTATGATACACAGTCTTTTTACCCAAAGACTTCTGCAATTTGCAAAGGCAGATCTGATTCAGCAGTCATGCAAAAGGAAAAGTATTTGCAGAGGAATTTTGAAAAGCTGACATGAAACAGTTGCATCGTAACTGACTTTCACAGGTAATTTCTGCCTAAAATTGAAATGCGTCACGTGCAGAACATTTTCCTCACGATGATGATTTTGGCCTGGGTGACCTCTCTCCACGCTTGCTCCTGGTTTTAGCCAACACTCCCTCCACTCAGTGTCACAACTAGATGCACGCAGTGATTACAGCCTTCTCCACACCTGGGACCTGCGGCAATCTCAAATGTGTTTTAGATAAAGTTCTAGCCAGAAATTGAGCCAGTTCATTTTGGCCTTTCATCCCCTTCATCTCCAATCACCTCCACTCCTGCGTTCAACCTTCTTTCCCCCGTGTGCTTCCTCAGGTGAAGTCACCGTGACCCTGTGACTCAGCATCTTCCATCCTGCCCTGTTCGTGCTAAGTCTTCCCCGCCCAGACCCTGTCTGAGGAGACCACTTCCTGTTGAGCTGCTCATTCGTTCACACCCCAAGGCTTGCCTACTGCAAGGCCATGAACTACCTTGTCTCAGCTCTGCTTCCACATCACCATAGATGTGATCCCATAAACGTAACACTGGGGCTTCAATGCATCTGCATGTTGACCGCTTCACCTATGTGCTTTTCTGTCTCCACTCAGCCTCCAGCTGTAGTGCTCTGCCTTGGGTCTCATTATCCTTGGAAAATTCCACCTGTGAAAGAGTCCAAATGCCTCTGACCATAATCCAGCCTTTCCTAGACCTTCCAGCTCTCTAATTAAACATTCCACAAAAATTTAATTAGCACCTACTATGCTCTAGGAACTGCACAAGGCACTGGGATACAGTGATGAACCAAGTAGACAGGGTCCCTTCTCATGTAGCCTGTACCTGCTGCAGGAGAACAGCCATCAAAGAAGGACCTCATTCAGTCTTAATTAAACTGAGGCAAATGCTGTGAAGAGAAGCACCCCCACCCATCCCCTCGTGACAACTAGTTCTTGTCTCTTCCACATTTTTCAGGCGTAATGAGCCCCTTCTCTTTGCCTCTACTCCTTTCCCACCCGGACTCCACGGTGCATCATTTCAACCACCCTGTAGCAGCTCTCTCAATGCCCTTGTCCCTTTTCTTTGGCAGACCAACACGCACGATGTCAATTCAGCTTTACATCTTTCTCCTTAAACGAGGGACCCGAGTAATGCTGATAAATCCCGAATCAGCATTCCCCTTTTTTGACATCCAACCCCAACTGCACCCTCAAGACTGCTTAGCAAAGCTCTTTCACCTGCTTCTCGTCACCCCTCCCGCCCCATGTCATCATCCCAGTCTTGCTTCACACCACCTCCATGCCACCTGACACGCTTTTCTCTGGAGATACCCTGGTGTCTTACTTCACAAAGAAAATAGCTACCACTAAAAGGAGCTCTCTCCCCCCTCCACTCTCTCCCCTTCCACTCTCTTCCCCTCCGCTCTCTCCCCCTCCGCTCTCTCCCCCTCTGCTCTCTCCCCCTCCGCTCTCTCCCCCTCCACTCTCTCCCCCTTCCCCTTCACGCACCCATATTCCATTCATTCTTCCTCCTTCGCCCCATCACTCTGACAAGGAGTTCCTCCTTCTCTCAGAGGCTAATTTCTCCTTATTTCAAGCATTCCTGCCTCCATCCTCTCTCCCTGTTATACCAACCTCCAAAAAGGGCCCAGAAAGATCTTTTTGTCCCACAAATCAGATAACGTTGCCTTCCTCATCAGAATTTGCCAGTGGCTCCGCACTGGGACAAAGGACAAAGTTTAAAGCCTCTTCCGCGGCGCCCAAGTCTTTCACAGAGGTCCCAGCTGGGCTGCTCTCGCAACACCGACCTGCTTGCTGTGTTCTCTGCTGAGAACACCCGTCCTCTCTACAGCCATGCAGCAACTGCTTTCCATAGGGACTCAGCTCGGACGTGCCTTCTGAGAGGCACCCAGGAGATGCTCGGCATACCTCTCTCACTGCCCTTTGGTCATACCTCCAATATGGTAATTATCTTGTAGTATCATCACACAGATGCAAGTCTGACAGTAAACTCCTTGACAGCAGATACCACATCTGTTCCCATCCATATCCAGGTTTCTAATGCAGTGCCTGGCACCTAGCTTATGCTCAGCAGGTATTTGCTGGGATTATTGTGACCCCTAAACCCCTTAGTAGCTGTTCCCTCTTTTTCTGTTGCAAATGCAGCTTCCATGTCAGGGTCGCAGAGTAGCTGTCTCACATCACAGATCTGTTCCTCTCCCTTCTCATCTCTTTATTACCCACCTTTCTTCACTCCAGTCTCTCTGTTCAGAGAAAACTATCCTCTCTGTCATATCTTGAATTTTCCTTCATTTTCTATCCTCTTGACACCTACCTTACCCTGTGAAAATGGACTCTGAAGCCCTCTGACCAGGTCCCAGCTCTCGTGATGGGCCAGAAGAGGAACCTGACACCAGGACTGTGACGTTTTCTGGCCTGGTTCTGCTCTCCTTACTGGCTTCATCTCAGCTTTTGTTTTCCAGTTCCAACTCTTGCACTGTTTCCTTTTCTAGTCTTGGCTTCAAGTTCCTTCTTCAGACATTTACTTACCAGGAAGAAAAGGGGGAGGGACGTATTTCTGCTAAAAATGAAATTATTATGAAATCATGGTGTCCTTCCTGTCAGTGGTGTGGCACTTACAGGGAGACAGGTGGGATGTACCTCCTGCCCATTCCTGCTTTTACCCTCATACCCTGGCCTTCTCTTCAGACATCAGTGCCCTCCTACATACCCCCCTGCCCAAGTTTCCATCAGCCTCTGTTTATCTCCACTGGTTAGTGAGATTTTCTGATCCCCAAACTGGGATGCTTGACAAAGGAGATTTTCTCATTTGTGGATTTATTTGCTTGATAAGCCTGAAGAAACATTGCAATTACATTGCATTAAATTGATCTCTTTACCAATTTTATTGAAAAGTTACACTAAATTTGAATTGTTCTAGAAAATATGGACTGAAAGTTTGCTGAGGCAAGTGAAGCAGTTGTAGAAAAATAAGAGGAATAGAAAAGGGGGGAAATTATATACTCTATTTTAGCCAGGTTTTTCAGTAAGAGACTTTATTTACAAAGCTTAATTTAACCAAAACTGCTTTTGTATTAGTCAAGCATGTTGGTCTGTACAATTTATCACTTAAAAATATTTTCAGATAACTTAGAAAAAGAGAAAGGACAAGGAACATGAGAGAGAAATGCCTAAAATATAACTGTCATTGACCATAAGTGCCTGGGCGGTGAGGGCAAAGACGGTGTTAAAACTGTGTCTTCCAAAAAGATGTGTTGAAGTCCTAACCCCCAAGGACTGACGTTATTTGGAAACAAGGTCACTGCAGATATAATTAATTAACATGAGGTCAGACTGGTGGGCCCTTAATTCAACATGACTGTTGTCCTTATAAGAAGATGGTATGAAGACACAGAGAGGAAGACATGTAACAGCAGAGACAGAGGTTGGAGTCACGCAGCTGCAGGCCCAGGACAGCAGGCAACATGTAGAGCAGATTAGAGCACGGCCTTGCTGACACCTCGATTTTGGACTTCTAGCCTCCAGAACTGAGAGAGTTAATTTCTGTTGTCTTACCCAGTGTGTGGTAATTTGTAACGGCAGTCCTAGGAAACTAGTATGGGCAGAAAATTAATATCTGAGGCCACATTCTTCTGATAAGGGTGACACGGGGGCTCAGTTTTGGCCTTTTCCATGGCTGTGTCTCATTAATTTTTCAGTAGTTCAGCTCCCGCCATGTGAAGGAGGCATTAGTAATAACTAATGCACTAGAACTCAGGGCTGAACTGGGGGCAAATTGTAAATTATGGTCAATTCATACAAAAAATGATTGGTCTTTTGCCAGTGATGCCCCGCTGTAATCAGTTATCTCTTGTTTGTAAGAGATGGAGTGGATTTTGGTTGATTTTAGGTAAATGTAATAAAAGCTGATTGACTAAAATTTGACTTTGTGGAAATGAAACTTGGCTAATGATGAATTCATTGAATTGACCACATTTGCGGATTTACCAAATTTATCATTCATATTGAATAAGAATGACTTTAATAGCAAACAGTTTTCTGGAAAGATTCAGTTAACTGGTTTCAGTTTTGTCTAGCGGTATTGAAAGTAATGTTCAATTTCTTGAAAGCTAACAATCATAGGGTAATATAGTCCTCTTATGAATAAATAAACTTAGGATCCAGTAAATCATACTCTATCACCAGGGACCCAAATTTCAGTGTTTTATATGAAAGCTTTTCTGCTAGGATATCAATTTTTATTTGACTTTCTTTGGATAGTAGTTTTAGGATTCTTTTTCCAATTTCTTAAGTACTCTATTAAACTTCATTGGTAATTTCTAACCACTAAGCCAAATTTTACTATATTATATAGTTTTTCCTATTCCTAGATGTTTTTATTGTATCCACATTTATTTTACCATTTTACTTTTTATTCTTCATTCACATTTTTGTAATAATGGTGTAGATATGTTAAATTTTAAAATTTATTTATTTATTTGGCTGCGTGGGGCCTTAGTTGCAGCATGCAGGATCTTCGTTGCCACGTGTGAGATCTTCAGTTGTGGCACACGGGATCTTTAGCTGCAGCGTGCAAACTCTTAGTTGCGGCAGATGGGATCTAGTTCCCTGATGGGATTGAACTTGGGCCCCCTGCATTGGGAGTGTGGAGGCTTTAGCCACTGGACCACCAGGGAAGTCCCTAGATATGTTTGAAGCACTCATCATACATTTATAGTAATACCTTAGGGCACCACCACTTTGAAAGATTTTACCATTCACATTGGATCTTTCTGAAAACCACCACCAAATCTGTATATCTCTATTGTTCCCCGTTAGAAACCAAAATGCTAGCATTTAAAAACATTTTTTTAACATCTTTATTGGAGTATAATTGCTTTACAATGGTGTGTTAGTTTCTGTTTTATAACAAAGTGAATCAGCTATACATACACATATTTCCCCATATCTCCTCCCTGTTGCGTCTCCCTCCCACCCTCCCTATCCCACCCCTCTAGGTGGTCACAAAGCACTAAGCTGATCTCCCTGTGCTATGCGGCTGCTTCCCACTAGCTATCTATTTTACATTTGGTAGTGTATATATGTCCATGCCACTCTCTCACTTTGTCCCAGCTTACCCTTCCCCCTCCCCGTGTCCTCAAGTCCATTCTCTATGTCTGCGTCTTTATTCCTGTCCTGCCCCTAGGTTATTCAGAACCTTTTTTTTTTTTTATTTCATATATATGTGTTAGCATATGGTATTTGTTTTTCTCTTTCTGACTTACTTCACTCTGTATTTCAGACTCTAGGTCCATCCACCTCACTACAAATAACTCAATTTCATTTCTTTTAATGGCTAATATTCCATTGTATATATGTGCCACATCTTCTTTATCCATTCATCTGTCGATGGACACTTACATTGCTTCCATGTCCCGGCTATTGTAAATAGAGCTGCAATGAACATTTTGGTACATGACTCTTTTTGAATTATGGTTTTCTCAGGGTATATGCCCGGTAGTGGGATTGCTGGGTCCTATGGTAGTTCTATTTTTAGTTTTTTAAGGAACCTCCATACTGTTCTCCATAGTGGCTGTATCAATTTACATTCCCACCAACAGTACAAGAGGGTTCCCTTTTCTCCACACCCTTTCCAGCATTTGTTGTTTGTAGATTTTTTGAGGATGTCCATTCTGACCGATGTGAGATGATATCTCATTGTAGTTTTGATTTGCATTTCTCTAATGATTAATGATGTTGAGCATTCTTTCATGTGTTTGTTGGCAATCTGTAAATCTTCTTTGGAGAAATGTTGATTTAGGTCTTCTGCCCATTTTTGGATTGGGTTCTTTGTTTTTTTGATATTGAGCTTCATGAGCTGCTTGTATATTTTGGAGATTAATCCTTTGTCAGTTGCTTCATTTGCAAATATTTTCTCCCATTCTGAGAGTTGTCTTTTCGTCTTGTTTATGGTTTCCTTTGTTGTTCAAAAGCTTTTAAGTTTCATTAGGTCTGATTTGTTTATTTTTGTTTTTATTTCCATTTCTCTAGGAGGTCGGTCAAAAAGGATCTTGCTGTGATTTATGCCATAGAGTGTTCTGCCTATGTTTTCCTCTAAGGGTTTTATAGTGGCTGGCCTTACATTTAGGTCTTTAATCCATTTTGAGTTTATTTTTGTGTATGGTGTTAGGGAGTGTTCTAATTTCATTCTTTTACATGTAGCTGTCCAGTTTTCCCAGCACCACTTACTGAAGAGGCTGTCTTTTCTTCATTGTATATTCTTACCTCCTTTACCAAAGATAAGGTGACCACATGTGCGTGAGTTTATCTGTGGGCTTTCTATCCTGTTCCATTGATCTATAGTTTTGTTTTTGTGCCAGTACCATACTGTCTTGATTACTGTAGCTTTGTAGTATAGTCTGAAGTCCGGGAGTAAAATTTTTTAAGCATTTGTAAAAATGCAATAAATATAGCAGTTTATAAAGTCAACTATAAATTGTGGTGCTTTTGCTACTGTAACAAATCACCACAAGCTTAGTGTAATAAAACAACACAGGTTCATTCTTTATAGTTCTGGAGGTCAGAAGTCTGAAATCATTTTCACTGGGCTGATGTCAAGTTCTGGGTCCTTCTGAAGCCTCCATGGGAGTATCTGTCTCCTCACCATTTTCAGCCTCTAGTGGCCAGTTGTATTCCTGGACTTGCAGCCCCTTCCTCTGACCTCATTGCTATCTTCGTGCCTTCTCCTCTTCTGTAGTCAGATCTTCCTCTGCTTTCCTCTTACAAGGATACTTGTGACCCTACATGTAGGGTCCACCCAGATAATCCAGGCATCAATTTTGGTGCCCAACATGGGGCCGACTTGGGGACAGTCCTGGGGTAGAGGGACGTCCCCTGGCTTCATTGGATGCTTCAAGGCTTTCTCCACGTCAGCCCCTTTCGAGAGAGTGGAGGGTTGGAGAATTCCTTTAGAGGCCAGATCGCTTGGGACTCTTGCCTGGAAAGGTTGAGCTCCAGTCATACCCCATCTGCCATCCAGGCAGCTGGAACTCCAAGGCAGGAGTAGACAGCAGGAGAGGGACTGCCCTGGCAGCTGCCGGGGCCCTCTTTGCCTTGAGGACATTCTTCTCTTCCTCCGCCTGGGCCACCCTGGACTTCACACTCTGAGGAATTATTTTGGGCAAGCAGAAAAGATAGCATCTGGCATTGCAACACCTCTGCCAGAATCTGGATAAGTCCCCTGGCGTGCACTCCAAGGCCGCTTCGACTTTGTCCCTCTGAAGAACTTTTGGTTCCATCTGGGGAACATTCGGTTCCCATCTGTGATTTTCCTTTTCGGAAATCCGATCCGTAAGGCGCCGCTTGGACTAATGTAATGAGCTAAGTGGAACTTGGAAGCAGCCACTCTGAGCTTTGTGCTGTCTGTTTTTTTCTGGCGTAAGCCTTCCGGCTGCTGGCAAGGGTTCTGGTTTGTTTTCAGTCCACACGTGAGTGTTTTTCGATTGAATATGGGAGGCGCTTCTTTAATTCCATCTGATAGCCCCCGCCCCCCACCCCACCCGCCCCCGGCAAGGCAAACTGGTCGACCTACAGCTATAAACCTGTGACTAAGAAAAAGGAATGAGATTCTATTATAATCTTGTCTGGCCAATGCACATTCTTGAAAATGGGAAAGGCAGTCTTTCATTGGTAGCCTAAATTATTATACTATTCTCCAGCTAGAGCTGTTTTGTCACAGGAATAGAAAGACTGGGAATTCTCTCCAGTCCATCTGGGCTAGCCAATCTGGGCTCCCTGAGAACCAACTCTGGATTTGTTCTCTTTCAAGAACTGAGCCAATCTGTTTGGAGGCCTATGTCTGGGAGTGGAAGTGGAATTTTTAGACTATACCTCCTCTGATTTTCTGTCTGTGTGACTATAGCTTATCTGTCATTTGTGTTTTTGTGTGTATTGTTTTGGGGTGAGCCACTCTGGCTTGGGCAGGGTGGGAAAATTCTGCCTGTTCGTTTTGAGCCACTTTGCGTCCTCTGTCTGGGAGTGGAAATGAAACCTTTGGGCTCCACCTTGTCTGATATTTTGTTTGTGGGACCATGTCTGTGGTTTGTATGTATGTGTGTCAGTACTTCCATTGACTGGTTGAGACATCTTTGATAAATAAGAGGGATTTGCTTTCTCCCTCCAAAGTTTTTTTGTAATACTGCTTTTGATAACAGCTTGTAAGTTTCTTTACCTTCCAAGTGATCTGTTCTATATTGCCTTTGAAATTTTTAATTGTCACTTCAGCTAAGTGAATAACTATTGTCTCACAGTGACCTATGTATGTCCTGGTAAAATATTATGTCATAATTCTGGCTATTTTAAAATGTTGCATGTCACAGTAATAACTAAGTTTCTCTTGTCAATTACATTGTGATCAAATGTTTAACCATGACTCTTTAAGCCTTTCCTTGATTTATAGACAGTTACTGTTGTACTCTGATGCTTTTGCAAAGGTCTTCATCTTCAAGAAAATTTATGCAAATGACCTGTTGACAAAGACAAGTCTCTGATAAATTTCATATGCTGCTGAACTGGGTATGAAATTTAAAAAAAATCTTAATGGAGAATCTGATGGCTTCATAAAAAGTTAACAAAAGGATTAGTTACTGGGTGAACTGGTAAATAATGTTTATGGTTTTCCAGATGTACTTAGGCTACTTAGGACTTAGAGCAATTGGGTAAATTACACCTCTGTATGTAAAATTGAAATATTTTTCTTTTCTCTCTGCCTGGTCCCTCCAGAAATTGGAGACTCTTGAGTTATGGAGATGAGGATAATTTTAGAAAAAAAGGTTATGTTTCAATAGATATGAAATTCTAGTTCTGTTAATTGAAGTCTGCAATTATGAAAGTTACTGTGTTAACCACATTTTTGCCCTGATCTTTAGGAGGAAAGGAAAATTACCTAGTGAAGTTATTAGAGTGTAATTACTCATGATGTATCACTGTTTGCTTTAGGTCTACTGCTAAAGCACATGTACAATGCTTGTGTGACAACTGGATATAAATGATAAAATATATGGCCTATGAAGCATTTCCTCATAAACATACCACTGAGTTTGTTCATGATACCTGATCAGTTTTCCCCCAGTGTGGATTAACTAAGCAAATATAAAGGAGGCCTAGCACCGAGGAACATTATTGACACCTGGGGCAAACAGCTGACTCACCCTGGCGTCAAGGGACAGATATTTGGATCATCAGTGTTTTCTATTGAATTATTTGCAATCAAAAGGGGAAATGATGAAAAATGTGCATGTATTGAGATATGAGGAAGTCACTCTGGCCTATATATGGTTTAACTTTTTAAAAAAGCAGCCTGTGCAGTGGTTGGGAGTCCGCCTGCCGATGCAGGGGACGTGGGTTCGTGCCCCGGTCCAGGAAGATCCCACATGCCGCGGAGCGGCTGGGGCTGGGAGCCATGGCCGCTGAGCCTGTGCGTCTGGAGCCTGTGCTCCACAACGGGAGAGGCCACAACAGTGAGAGGCCTGCGTACCGCAAAAAAAAAACAAAAATCAAAAACCAAAAAAAGCAGCCTGTTTTGTGGCCTTTTAGACATGCATTTTACATCTGCTTTGACATTGAGGAGGGGAATGCATTTGAAAGTCAAAATGGAGTAATTATGGTAAGACTAGGTGACCACTGTGGATGTGATTTCAGACACATTCTTATTGTGAACTTGAATTTTCTGAGGTATGTCAGACTTGGGATGCCACAAGGATTTAAAAATTCTCCCACCCTCTTCAATGAGATTTTGGCTAAAGATTTAAGAGGATTACACCTGGTTCAAGTTTGAGTAGAGGCCTTTCCAACCAGAACAGAAAAAGTATCAGAAGTGACAAAAGCCCTTCTTAAGGACATTATTCCTAGGTATGGCCTTCCCTCTACTATTCAGAGTGACAATGGACCTGCTTTCATTGCAGACATAAGACAAACAGTAAACAAAGCTTTAGGTATAAAATGGAAACTTCACTCAGCATGGAGACCCCAATCTACGGGAAAGGCTGAGAAGATGAATCACACTCTGAAGAAAACTCTCGGAAAGCTATGCCAAGAAACACATCTAAAATGGAACAAGATCTTGCCAATTGCTCTCCTCTGTATACAGGTTGCCCCTAGAAGCGGGCTAGGATTGAGCCCTACAAAATTATATATGAGAGACCATTCTTCACTCCTAAGAGTAAACAAAGAGAAGAGAAACACTTCTAACACAGGAGGTAAAAATTAAACAGTATATACAACAGATTGGTCAAGTGTTAACTGCTATGCATGAATTTGTGTCCCACATGTCTCTCCCTTGCCTGGAAGCTCTCTTGCATACCTTCAGCTGCAGCTGCTGCTGAAAGTATGACAAGAGCAAGGACCTGAGCAGCAGCTTGAAGAGAAATGGAAGGGGTCCTGTAATGTACTTCTTAAAACCCATGCCTCTCTAAAATTGCATGGAGGACTTCCCTGGTAGCACAGTGGAGGGGACACGGGTTCGATCCCTGGTCTGGGAAGATCCCACATGCTGTGGAGCAACTAAGCCTGTGCACCACAACAACTGAAGCCTGTGTGCCTAGAGCCCGTGCTCCGCAACAAGAGAAGACACCACAGTGAGGAACACGTGCACCGCAACAAAGAGTAGCCCCGGCTCACCGCAACTAGAGAGAGCCACGCACAGCAATGAAGACCCAATGCAGCCAAAAATAAATAAATAAAAAATAAATTAATTAAAAAAATAAATTTGGATGGAGCAAAGCCTCAGGTACCTAGAGTAAGAAGATTACCAGAGACTGACCAGCCAAGCCTGCCTATAGCCAGCAAGCAGACTCCCGAGAAGTGGGCATCTTACCCTTTGGGAGACCTTAAGTATTTTTTCTGACAAGCAAAATGAGAATTCTGTTCTCTTATCCTTTCTCATACCTTTTACCTTTCCCCATGAAACTATGGGTTCATATGCTGATTCTTTCGATAATTCTGACTGCTGGATATATGATCAACTTCCTACTTCAGGGTCCTGAGGATTGCCTTGGTCAGTCTTCCCCTTACAGGGAATGGTTTGAAAACAACTGACTACCAGTCTGTCTGAAGTGCCAGGTCCGGAATGGTTTCAAGCTTATTCCTAAGGGATTGAGATCTTAATCATATAAGCCTCGGATCCAGGACTTGGAACTCAAATATTTCTAATTCGGTATCTATTCCCTGAAATTTAGACAGGACTATGCCCCATTTCAGCAGGAAGTAGTCAGAGTGATTGTTGCCCTGTTCCCTGAAAGACACGGGGAAGCATAAACCTGAAGTGGGGATTAAAACCAAGTATTTTCCCCAAAAAACTTGGGGTAGCCCCTGCTCACTGCAACTAGAGAAAGCCTGCACGCAGCAACGAAGACCCAACACAGCCAAAAATAAATAAATAAAATAAGTAAATTTATAAAAATAAAAAAGAAGAAGAATATTACCTGAGACAAGATTAAAGGAATGTAGGCCCTGCACACACCCTAACCTTATCAGCAACCTCACCCTTGACCCTTTGCCATAAAACTCCTCACCAAACTCCCCTGGGTTGGAACACATAGTTTTCGAGGGCAGGAGCCCGCTATGTCCCCCTTTGCCTGGCAAAGCAATAAAGCTATTCTTTTGTACTTCACCCCAAATCCTGTCTCTGAGATTCGATTTGGCACCAGTGTACAGTGGCTGAGCTTTCAGCATCAAGACTATCCTGTCTCTGCTCAGAAGGTGAACTGTTTCCAGTTGTGGGCTGGGACTTGAGCCGATCTGAGAAAGAGGCTACAGTCTGAAGGCTGAGGCAAGCAGGGGCAAAACCAGGAAGTGAGTAAGAGCTTGCATGCACTCTAAAAATATTGATTAAGTGCTTCCCACGTGCCAGACACTGTTGTAGGGCCCCAGGCACCACAGGGAGCAAAACATCAAGGCCTTGCCCTCCTGAAGCTTCCACACTAGAGGGGAGACAGGTAAACAATATAGAGTGTTGAAGGGAATAGAGCTGAGCAAAGGGGACCAGGAGTGGGACTGTTGCCTAAATTATAGGGTGGTCAGCGAGTGCCTCTGTGAAGATGACATTTGAGTGGAGACTTGAAGGAGAAGGTGTGAGTCAGGCGGACTATGGGAGATGATCATTCCAGGCAGCCTGTGCGTGGGTCTGAGGCAGGAGGGTGACTGCCGGGTTCAGGGACCAGGACGGAGGCCATCAGTGTGGTTGGAGGAGAGTCAGGGAGGAGGAGAGTGAAAAAGAGATGAGGCTGGTCAAACTGACCTCTTTCCAATATGCAAAACCTCAGGGAAGAAATTCAGCAGTAATTAATTCTTCACGTTCAAAAACAATATTTAAAATGTTTTAAATGGAATATTTTGTACTTGGCTCAAGCTTCCGGAGGAAGAGGCCTTTGTCTTTGATCAGATTCTGTATCCAAGAAACAAATAGCCTCCTAAGAGTTGTCCCTTCCCTCTCCTGGGGACCACCTCTCTCTTCTGCTCTCTCAAGGGCATCTGGGGGTCTGCTTGTGATTAATGCATGCACAGAGTGATGACTTTTAACATATGTCACAGTTTTATGCTGTATTCTGTGACTCCTGTGATCATTAATGTGGAAACCAGCCTCTCTACCATTGGATGTGTGGGGTTATGAATACCATGAGTTTCTTGCTATTCAGAACAGATTTTCCTTGCAGTGGACTGTTTTGACTCTGCAACTAACTAGCTCTATGATCTTGATCCAGTCACTTAGGGCAATTGGAGTTTGTTGGCCTGGAAGTAGGTGGTTGTGGACTAGATAATCTGTAAGTTCCCTTTCCGTCTGAAAAGCCCGTGCTCTACCTGCTCTTAGCAAACAACATTCCTTTTCCCCAGTTTATCTCCTCTCAGAGGTCAAACCAGCAATTACCTAACCCTAATCCTAACCACCCTCCCACCCCCTTAGGCCTGTGTGTAAGACATGAATAATTCATAAGTGGGCTTGTAAAATGGGAGTGGAGGACCCTTTGGCCCCTTCCCCTATGACCTACATGACTAGTGCCTAGTACCAGAAAGGTTACCAAGGACAGAGGCTAGTTTTCTTCCGCCTTCAGCCTCTAGCCCCCAACAGGTCTAAATAATTATCCATTGCATGATTATATATCATACATTTAAGTAATTTTAAAGCTGGAAGGAACCCTAAAGATCCTGTAGTTCAACCTTGCTAAGGAAACTGAGGCTCAGAGAGGTCAGTGACTTGCCCTACACTCACTGGGACAGAGCAGGGACCAGAATCCTGTCCCCTGCACACTGGCTGAGGCTCTCTCTCTCTTGTTGCCTCTGTTTTTGCTAACTCTGCCCCCCAAATTATGAGATGCCTGAAAATACTTTGGGGGGGATGACAAAGAGCTTTGAAAGTAAGAGTTTTGTTTTGTTTTAAAATATACGCTCATGGACCCAATGCAGTGGAAAGGGTGACCAATGACAATTTCCCTAGAAATGCCAGATTTTAAAAATGTGGTGAGGTTCTGACCTGTAGCATTCCATCTTAAGTGATACAATTTACAAATCCTAAAAAAAAAAAAAAGGAAAGACTCAAAAGAATATTCTTAACCTCAAAGGGTACAAAGTTTCAGTTATGCAAGATGAATAAGTCTTGAGATCTAACGTACAGCGTGGTGGTTATAGTTAACAATTACTGTTTTGTATAATTGAAATTTGCTAACAGAGTAGATCTTGCATTAAGTCTTCTCACCGCACACACACAAACACCCTCCCCACTCCCCAACCCCCCCCCAAAAAACCCAAAAGAAAATGGTAGTGATGAGGAAAATCATAAATTATCTATGGCAGGACAATCAAACTAAGACAGAAAGAAAACCAAACATATAAACAAAAAAAACAAATGCCATGCCCCCTTTGTGGCAGGCCTTTCCCAATGTGCAATGTGTACCTACATTATACATTAACCAGACCTCCTCAAAGCATGAAGATGAAATCAAACCTTGAGAAAAAGTTGGCCCCTTTCTTCAGATGCCAGCATTGTAATTCTATGATTAATATATTTCTTTTTCATCTCATACAAGGGGTTGCATTGGCCAAAAGCTTGTCTCTACATGCATAATTGGAAAAAAAATCTTTGATGAACTGTGTACACAATGCTAACCTGTCAGTATGATACATAACTTCTTTGTCTCTAAAATGTACAAATCTCCATTTCTAACTCCTGATCAATAGAGCAGTTCTCAGAGCTTCTGAGAATGTTTCCGGGTTATAATCCTCAGTTTGACTTGAATGAAGTTCTCTTTTCTTTCTTCTTAGCTTGAATGTTGTTTGATATTTTTGTCGACAGTAGCTATATGGAGACAATGGATATATTAATTAGCTTGATTTGGTGATCGTTTCATGATGTACTGTGTCAAAAGATCAAGTTGTACACTTTAAATGTATTCAATGTTTGTATGTCAGTCATACCTCAGTAAAGCTGTTAAAAAAAAAAGACTATTCTTAACCCCTCCTTGTTGTATTTCATCACTCTCATCACTAGGTGTCCCCCTGGCTAGCAAGCTCTATCTAGGATGCTGCTTCCCTGCACTTCCTTTTTGGAATAAAGGTAAAGAGCTGAACAAATAGGATGCTTTCCTGTCTCACGAGGAGGGGCTGAAGTAGGGGGAGGGAGGGGCTTTCTGAAGGGGCCTTGTGTTCTGGGGGAACCATCTGTTTAATACAGAGAAAGAGTCATCATTGAGCTGTTGGTCTGGTTGTCATTAGAATCAACAGATTAAATGTGAAAGGAACACTGTCAAAACCTAATTTCCACCATGGGAAATGAATGTGGCTGAGAATAGATACGGAGACGATTAACCCCAGGTTGGGCCTCTGGAGAGAGGGCAAGTTGGCACACATCTGGCAAGGAGCTGCCCCAGACCCACACGTGGGCCCAATCTGTGGAAGGTCCTTTGCAGATGTTGGAGAGAAACAGATGATACATTTCTTTTTGGATGGATTCCTACCTAAGCAAGCCAAAGTCGCTTTTATTCTGGGGTTCCCTGGGAGCTGCAGTCCCCACTGCCCCGCCGCACTTAATCACAGGTCCATCGGCTGGATCACCAGGGTCCTGGATGTCTCTGCTTTGTTGGTGGACTTTGAGGGCACTTAGAATGCACTTGGTGAGCAACAGATCAAGCTCAGATGGAAAGAAACTGTGTCCAACCAATCAGAAGCCACTACAAGTGAAACGTCTCCCTGAGTTTTCCGACCCAGCCAGCATCCTTCTCCTTCCCACAGCCACCCTTAAACCCTAGCAAGTTCCTCAAGGACACCTGCCTGGAGCAGAATCCACTCCACCACTGTCGGATAGGAAAGGACACATTCTGGAGCTGCTGCTTCGCCAGTGCGGTAGCTGAGTCCAGGCCTTGGGCCTGTGGCTTAGCCTCTCGGAGGCTCCTGTGCTGTAGAATCTAGTTTCCTATAAAATGTAGTACTGCCTCTGTCTGCATAGCATGATAGTGAGGATTTGCTGAAACAATGAGGGAAGTGTCTGGTGCAGAATCTGACCCCTAGTATAAATGCTTCATAAGTGATGTCTAGGATTAAGAGGCTCTTTGGACAAGGGGTCACTACCCTTGTACCTCTTCAGTGGTTATAAAAAATCACTTTTCTCGAGCCCTGTCTCAGCCGTAATGGAACTGCTCAAATCTGTATGGACGAGAACTGCCTCCACTCTGTGCTAGACGGTGTGCCCTGGGCGTGAGTTACCTGCCCCCTGCCCCCCAGGAGGTTGTAATCTAGTGGGACACACACACACACACACAGAGGCACACATGAAAACAAAAAATTATTTAAGGACTCTAAGAGGTGTAGCTGCTGGGGAGTTGGCAATGTTTCATAGGAGGGTCTCGAAGGGTGAGTGAGTGTACCAGATGGATAGCGGGTGTGTGCCAGGCAGAGGGAACATGAGGTGGGCGCTTGCACGTGGTCAGGGCCTGGAGCACAGCTCAGTGTGGCTGTGAGTTGGGAGTCTGGGGGCTGGGAGGAGAAAGGACTTTCAGGTCAGCCTGGAGGGCAGACGCTGAAAGGCTTTGTTCACCCCTCTGCAGAGTTTCAGTTTGATCTTTTGGAAGCTTTTAAGCAGATCTGTCTCAAGAAGAATGGCTCTTAGACAAGGTGGAGGTGGGAGGGGTGGAGCCTGGAGGCAGGGGGACCAGTTGGAGGATTGCTGCAGTGAGCCTGTGGGAGGAGGAACCCGGAAACAGACGGGGAGCAGCGGAGCGGTGTTTCTTACCCAGCATCTACGGGCTTGGGGGCCAGGCGGCCGGGGATAAAGGGGAGCAGAGAGGAGGGATGCCTCTGAGCTCCCAGCTTGGGGGGTTACACAGGTGCTTCTGAGGGAGATGAGAGGCCAGAGTTGAGGCAAGTGAGCTGGAGATGCTTGTGGGAGACCCAGGTCGGGTGTCCAGGGAACTGTGGAAGTGGCGAGGTGGAGCTTAGGCTCTGCAAGAGATGTGGGGAATTACTGGGGGCTGTGGAGTAGCTGAAGCTCTCGTATTGGGTTAAATCATTCAAATCGCTCAGACCTTTTAAAAACTGTGTGAGTTTTTTCAAGTCTGAACTGCGCACCGGATCTTAGCACCTCTGTGCAAGGTATAATAAGGTGCAATAAATTGCAAAGAATGGTCATAAGTACAGTACTTACCATCTGCTTCATAAGGCTGATGGGATGTCCTTTTACTAATCTCTAAAATTTCAACTAAAATCCAAACTTTTCAGCTTATGGAACCAAATACTCTGCGCAATATGTGCTACACCTCCACAGGACAGAGGCCAACGTGCACAGTTTCTAGAGTCCATCATTAGAATCAGCCTGGACACCTGTGTCCTCTGCAGCCCTGGGCTGGTATCCTCAGGGTGTCTCTGCGAGAACCTCATAAACCCTCCGAATCAACAGAGGAAGACTGAACAATGACCAGAAAATTTCAGCATCAACGATCATTTGTTTTGCCTTGAAGCTCATGGAAGATCGGTGACCTCTTTCTCCAATCCCTTCCAGTCCTCAATACCCTGATTACGGGCTGTGTCTGAAGGGCATGATGGATCCTGTAACTGGAAGATGAACTCGTTCAGAGCCTCCTGTTCTGCAATCACGTTGTGTTACATATTATATAGCTAAACCAAAGATGCCACATTTTACTGGTAAAATAAATACCAGTCTGAATATTAAACATCTTTCGATGGCAATGGACATCAGGGGAGTATGCATATAAAATACCACATGTATAGTCGATCACATTTGAGCTAATCCCGTCAAAGGTCTGACACTGATTGCTGAGTTGCTAAGGGACCAGGCAGATGATAGACTCACAAAATACTTTTGTGGCTGCCATTTAGAAACCCCTTTAACAGAGCATTAGGTTTTCCAGACAATCGCCTTTCTTTCCCCCCCATTATTATGAATTCACTCTCCTCTGTGCAACCCGAGGGGCACCGCTGGCGGCTCACGGTGTGTGCTGAGGGCAGGGACAGCACTGGGTGTGGGAAAACAAGTGTGTACACAAGGCACCCCTCTAGTGCTGTGTGCGTCCCAACGCCCTGCTCCAGTACACACCCCGTGCTGCTTCTTCCAGTGTCTGTTCACCATATTGGCCGTGTCAGCAGTGAAATATGTTATCTCTACAATCGTTGACATGTCTTGTCATTTTGGGAGACTGCTTGTGTAGGACAAGAGCCACATCTCCTTTCCTGCCCCAGATGTGCTTCTGCCTGTCGGATAACTTAGACGTCCTGACACAGAGGAATGAGAGGCCTCCTGCCCAGTTCGGCTCAGCTGACGTTGGAAGAGCAGAACCAGGGAGGCTGTGGTCCAGGGGGACAGGGTGGGACTGAGGCAGTGTGAGCAAATGGCCCCCATTCATATCCCACCCACACCCCAACCCCAAGGGTATCCCAATTCTCCTAGGGATGGGAGGTGACCGTTGTGCTCTGTTGCCTTGTACTGGAGAGACTACGAGGCAAGGTCACAGCCTGTGGGCAGAGCTGGTCTTCTCTGAGGAAGGGGGCTTTTCCAGTGTTATCATCTGGGGAAGACCCATGCCCTCTGTCAGAAACGAAGCTCTGAAGGTGGGTGTTGACCTTGGCCGAGTTAGGAAAGGGAGCCTCTCCCTCCCTCTCTCTCTCTCTTTTTTAATTTTTAAAAATTAATTAATTTTTAAAAATTTATTTTACTTTTGGCTGCGTTGGGTCTTTGTTGCTGTGTGCAGGTTTTTCTCTGGTTGCGGCCAGCAGGGGCTACTCTTCGTTGCGGTGCGCGGGCTTCTCATTGCGGTGGCTTCTCTTGTTGCAGAGCACAGGCTCTAGGTGTGCGGGCTTCAGTAGTTGTGGCTCGTGGGCTCTAGAGCACAGGCTCAGTAGTTGTGGCACATGGGCTTAGTTGCTCCGCGGCATGTGGGATCTTCCTGGACCAGAGCTCGAACCCGTGTCTCCTGCATTGGCAGGCGGATTCTAAACCACTGCGCCACCAGGGAAGCCCTCCCTCCCTCTCTCTTGAGGATTCTGACCATGTGCCCAGGGATTGGGGACTGATGGCCCCTGTTGTGGGGAAGGCAGGCTGGGAGCTGGGCAGGGAGGTGCCTCTGGGGGACTCCACACTGATATGACTAAGGTATACCTTTTAAACCAGAGCATCCAGGTGCATCTGTTCATGTTTCCCTTTTAGCAAAGCCTGGCTTCGGTGGGGATGAAGGAGAGCATTGTGTGTACAGCTGCTGATCTCCACATGCTTCCCCTCTCTCCACCCAGCCCTCTGACACACCTGGACGTGGATGGCACCAGTATTTAGGAGGAGATTCCAAGGGCAAGGTCAGTTTTCAAAGATAAGTGCTGAGACTCGGAATAAAAGATAAAAGAGAGAGACAGAGAGAGAGAGATCATAAAAAAGACAATAAGGACTTCCCTGGCAGCACGGTGGTTAAGACTCCACACTCCCACTGCAGGGGGCCCAGGTTCGATCCCTGGTCAGGGAACTAGATCCCACATACATGCCACAACTAAGAGTTTGCATGCTACAACTAAGGAGCCGGCAAGCTGCAACTAAGGAGCCTGCCTGCCGCAACTAAGGAGCCTGCCTAGCGCAACTAAGACCCGGCGCAACCAACTAAATAAATTAAGAAAAAAAAAGAGGGCTTCCCTGGTGGCGCAGTGGTTGAGAGTCCGCCTGCCGAGGCAGGGGACTCAGGTTCGTGCCCCGGTCCGGGAAGATCCCACATGCCGCGGAGCGGCTGGGCCTGTGAGCCATGGCCGCTGAGCCTGCGCGTCTGGAGCCTGTGCTCCACAACGGGAGAGGCCACAACAGTGAGAGGCCCGCGTACCGCAAAAAAAAAAAGATTATCAAGATTCTCCTTCCAGTGATGACCATGGATGAGCCAGGCTTCTAGAGAGGCAAGTCCTAGCAGTAAACAAGGCAGAAGCCCAGACAGGTAGGAAGACAGACAGCCTAGGAGGGTTGGAGGTAGATGCAGGTGAATAGAGCGTGGTACCTGAAGCCCTGGCATCCACCTGCCAAGGTGCTGAGTGCAGGATTCTAGTCCCCAGAGGGCTGTGTCGAGTAGGGCAGGCGCCCAGGAGCGGGGGAGAGAATCCAGGGAGTGCACAGAGGCAGGTACTCCAGCACCAGGAGCAAAACAGGACCCTGTGTCCTGACTCTGGAGTAGGAGGCAGAGAGTAATCAGGCCTGGGCCCTGCAGTGAGGCCGACTGGACGCTGGTGCCATTGCTCCTGCAGTGAGGGACCAGATGTGCTCTAGAGTTGTGCTGGCCCACACGGTAGCCACTAGCCTCACGTGGCTATTTAAATTTAATTGTTAATTAACTAAAGTTAAAATGTGCATACACTTTGACCCAGTGAGTCTGCTTCTGGAAATCTATCCAAAGGATAAACTCATAGCTATTCAAAGAGACCTGTAGAAGGGACTTTCTTCATGACACTATTACTTTTGGGAGGTCATATTTATTGCGGGTATCATTTACATACCATAAAATTTACTCTTATTAGGTATACAGCTGGATGAGTTATGTCAATGTATATAGTCCTGTAAACACCAGCACAACCAAAAGTTTTTCCATCATTCCAAGAAGTTCACCTGTGCTGCCCTTTGTCATCAGTTCCCTCCCGCAAGCCCCAGCCCCTGGCAACCGCTGATGTGCTTTTCATCCTATAGTTTTGCCTTTCCATGAAGATCATATAAGTGGAATCACACAAGTGTGTAGCCTTTTCTGTCTGGCTACTTCACTTGGCATGGTGTTTCTGAGATGCATCCATGGTATTGTGCCCATCAGTCGTTTGTACCTTTGTGTTGCTGGGTAGTATCCCACCATATGGATGTACCATAGTTTGTTTATCCATGTTCCTGTTGTTGTGTGTTTGGGTTGTTTCTAGTGTTTGGCAGACACTAGGAATAAAGCTGCTACAAACATTCACGTACAAGACTCTGTGTGGACAGCAGGGCGTTATTCACGAAGCAAGCTGTCAGAAATAGCCTCAGTGTCTGACACCTAACACCTAATACTCCTTAGAGTGAAGGGACTAAGTGCAGCCACTGAAACCATGTTTTGAGAGGATTATTTGTGGTGTGGAGATATTTCACTTGTTTAATATTAAAATAATGGAACACAAAATAGGTTTTCAGGATGAGAGTGAACAGTGATCACCCCTGGCTCATGGAGGAGTTTTGTTTTGTTCTTTGTTGTACATTTCTCTGTTGGCCTCTCTGAGCTTCTAAGAACTGGAAGGATGAGGTTTACTGTGAGGAACTGTAAGGCAATACAGAAGACCTTGTCCACAGGGGAGACTGGAATGGGGACCTTGGGGGTGAGATGGAGGCAGTCGCCTGCTCAGAGGTCTGCAGAGGCAGCAGGTTGCTGCCCTCAGACGTCCATCTGCCCCTCCCTGTCTTCGTCTCTCATCCTGTCAGTCAATCCAGACTCTCACTGGATGACTTCCATGTGCCAGGCCCTGTTTCTCTCCAGACAGAATACAAACGTGCTCCCTTCCCTCATGAAGCCAGGAGTCTAACGTTGCCTTAGTCTCTCTCTCTCTTCTCCTACCACCAGCTAAACTCCGCCTGTCCTCCATGCCTCCTGTCTGTGTGCGAGTCCGCTTCCTCCAGCTTTCGCTTCCTTCCTTCTCTCTCCGAATGTCCTCAGACTAACGTTCCTCCTACACACTTTCCACTCCTGTGTGCCTCCCATTTAAACTCCCCAAGAGAGGACCTGATGGGCTCAGTGAGTCACGGTGAAACCAGGGGAAGGCTTTCACAGGAGCCCACCCCGTGGACCGCGGCCAGCCCGTGGTTTGGCTGCCCTTGAGCCCGGTATCCACCGTGGTCCAGCCAGCCGTGGCTGGGGTGGGGGCGGAGGGCAGAGCCACACAGCACACAGCACGGCCAGCTGTGGGTAAGGAACCCCTAGGAACGGCTGTGAATGTGGCAGGCCCCACAAACATAACAGTGTTCCCCAATATAATTTGTAAACTTTAGAAATTTGTTGTAATGGGTACCTGTTACTTTTTTAATCGGAGGAAAGGGGGAGTAGAAAATAATATTGTATAGAAAAAAAACTGTTTTCTAAGAAGGGAAACATTCTGCTGTGTCCCAACTGATTATATATAAGCAGAGGTTAATTCGTCCACATTGGCTGCCTACCAAGGAGCAAAGGGCAAGGCCTGAGCGAATGGACTTAACGAATTTGGTCTTTGGCAAGAGACAGAGACAGAGAAAGAGATATACAGGTAGAGAGAGAGAGAGAGAGAGAGAGAAGGAGAGAGATAGAAAGAGAGATAGAGAGAGATAAAGAGAGACATAGAGATAGAGAGATAGAGAGATAAAGAGAGAGATAAAGATAGAGAGATAGAGAGACAGAAAGATAGGCAGAGAGATAGGGAAAGAGATAGAGAGATTAAAGAGAGAGATAGAGATAGACAGAGAGAGAAAGAGAGAGAGAGAGAGAGACAGAGACAGAGACAGAGAGAGAGCAGGAGAGAGAGGAGCCCTGAGTCGGGCAAAGCTAGGCAAGAGGGCTGGGGCATAAATGTACATTCTTCTTTTGCCTGAGACAGCCCTGAACACGTGAACCCCAGGGAAAATGTGGTCACACTGTCCCTAACAGAGACCATATCAACTAGATTTGCTATTTAAAAAAGAAAAATCTTTCTATGGAGACTTATACCTCACACCTCTCCTAAACACAAAGAATCTTTTTGCTTGAAAACGCCAACTATTGACCTAACTCTATTATTTTTCATTCTTATCACTGTCTAAACATGACTTTCCATGGCAGCATTCAATGATCGTGTGTGCCTTTGTTCTTTTTATTCCTGTGCACTTTCCGTGTGTTGACACAGTCCATATATTTACTGTTTTAATGGCTCTATATTCTTTCAGATGAATGTATGACAGTACATTATGCATTTGGATTGTTTACAATTTTTTTGCTATTATGTAAAATATACCTTGAAATAATTAAGAATTTGGCTTTTTTTTTTTTTTGGTCAATAGTAATACCTATCTTTATTCTTTTTAAGACCATTTTATTATGTTTTGTTCCCTAGTTACAAAACTAGAACATATTCATTGTAGACGTTTTAGAAAAAATAAGCTACTCGGGGTGTTTATGACCCACCTGGCCTGCAGTCACAGACTCTCCTTTTATTCTTCCAGTTAATGGAAACCTTGCTCATAGCGGTTGGGCCTCCCTGCCCCTCAATTGTCTAATAATCCCAGGTGTCCAGAAGGCTTGGTTCTTATTCTAAATGCAACTGGAGACGATGATGGAGAGGCTACACAGCCCTCCAGATCCTGGGTGATTCACTGGCTTTGTTCTCTTACCAGCCATAGTGCCCTTGTAGAAAATTGGTTTGCCTCTTGTGCGCTAGATTGCCACACAAGCAACAGTGATGCCTACAATCAGATTTCCAAGTTTATAAGCTTATGCTCATAAACTTAACCACTGCTTCCAAAAGAGGGTGCTAAGTCTGTAAGGGAGACCCGCTGGAGCCACACCCTGGGTGAGTGTCAGCCATATATCATGGAACTACTTGCTGAGCCCACATCAATGATCCTAACTTCTTCCCCAATGAAGTGGAGCAGTCCTGATTCACCCAGAATGTTCTAGTAATGTTAATCCTTAAAAGGGAGCCTCAGTGGCCCTGATGCAGATTTTCCTTCTCTCCAACCTGGCACCCTGGAGCTTTATACACTCTAAACTCACCCTAAAGCTCTCTCTCTTCCTTGTTCAGCTAGAGCTAGATAAGGGACCCAGTTCTAACCCAGGAAACATTAGAGAAAGTTTACTGTGGAGATTTCTGGGAGTTTTTCTTTCCTGATGAAAAGAGATAGAAAATGCAATTCTTCTTTCCCTTTTCCCCTACCTTAAACACAGACACGATGTCTGGAGCTGCAGTAGCCATTATGTAACCATCAGGTGATGGGCATAAGAAAACAGTAATAGGGTTTCAGAGAGCCTTTAACCCAATATCAATAACCACCTACATCCGAACTCCTTGTTATGTTTAAGCCACTTTAAGTTGGGTTTTCTGTTCATTGCAGCTGAACATTTTTGTTATTAGAAGCAAGGTTGCACAAAACAACTTGTGAAATTTTTACATACATTCTTCATTATTTTTATAGGATAAATTCACATAAGAAAACTTGGGAGATGTTAGGGACTGAATTGTGTCCTCCCAAAATTTATATGTTGAAGTCCTAACCTCTAGTACCTCAGAATGTAACTGTATTTGGAGACAAATCATTTAAAGAGGTAACTAAGTTAAAATAAGGTCTCTAGGGTGAGCCCTAATATGATGACTGGTGTCCTTATAATAAGAAGGAATATGGACACAGATATGCATATGCACACAGGAAAACCATGTGAAGACGCAACGAGAAGGCGGCCATCGGCAAGCTAAACTAGTACAGGGGACCAAAACTATTTATCTCATGTGTAAAATAAGAATCTGAACAATTATATTTGCTTCTAAAGTAGCTACAGGATTAAGTAGAGTGATGCATGTAAAACATTTAGTTTGTTGTCTCACGTGCAGTAACCTTTCAGTAAATGATGGGTATTATTATCATGAAGCCCGACAACAGAATTTTCTGGACAAATCTCTCCAGAGAATTAACCAAAGACCTTACTGGTCTCAAAGAGGATCACCAAGCTCAAGGTATCTGTGATGTTATTATAGCTGAGACAATGCTATGCGATCATCAAACCATTTTCTTTTCCTCCTGGCACACAGGAAGGGTATGTTCCCCGCTTGCACGTGGTGTCATATGACTGGTTCTTACTAATGGAATGTGGACAGAAGTGAAACGTCATTTCCAGTCTGAGGCTGTTTAGATCAGGGTTCCTTCTCTGCTTTTTCTCTCTCTGCCATTTACATGCATGGCTAGAAGAAAAGGACTCCAAGACAGTGGAATCACAAGAAGGAAGGTGACTCTGAGTCACCTTTTGGAGGAGTGCCATGCAGGAGAGCCACCTGACTTACAAGGGCAAGAAATAAATCTTAGCTGTATTAAGCTATTGGGATTTAAGGATTTGTCCTTAGGGCTGTTACCTTTGCTTACTCTGACCAATACAATCAAGTGTTATTTCCAATAGCATATGACAGCAGCAACACTATTACTAATAAATATGTGGTCAGAGGAAATGTAAACTAAGGCTTAGATTTCAGTCAGCCAGGTAGAAATTGATATTGTTGGGGGCCAAATGGGAGGAATGGGCTATCCTCCAGTGGATACTATTAACATTATCACATGTAGAATGCTTGATTTCCTTGATTCTCCTTTCTTTGGAGCAAAGAGCAAGCTTATAACATCTGCAGAGGATGGACGAGAGGTGGATACGGTAGTCACCTTTATATATTAATCCATCTGAGGCTTGGCCAAGAGCTTTTTAATCTGATTATTGATGCTGGTGTTACTTATGTCTGTAAACGGATGTTGGCAAATATAACACAAAGGTCAGGGGCCGGAGGGAGGACTCAATGGGAAAGGTGGGTGTTTAATGGGATAGAGTTTCAGTTTGAGAAGATGAAAGTTCTGAAGATGGATGGTATTGATGGTTGCACAGCAATGTGGATATGCTTCATGCCTCAGATTGTATACTTAAAAATGGCTAAAATGGTAAATTTTATGTTGTGTATATTTTACCACAGTTTTTTAAAAAGCACTTGCAAAGACTCTCTTAGGAGGAGGAGAGTGGTCTGGAGGGTTAGAGGAACATGATAGGTAACACAGGGACACAGAGAAAGGCCAGGTAGTCCTGCCACTGAGTGCTGTCTCATTTGGTGGGGGAGAGATGGATTCAACCACACTACCAGGCAAAATGCAAATACAGAGGGAGGGAAAGAAGGAAGCAGTGTAAGAATTCAGAGGAGGAAGCAGTCTGGGTCACGGCAGGAATTGTGAAGAAGGGCCACCCCACCTGGGCCCAAAAAGTCTGGTAGGATCTTGAGTATTGAAAGGAGGTGGGAGTGAGGCCGAGCTCCGCATGGTAGGGGCTCAGAGCACAGTGCTTGCTGGGGGTTGGGTGGTGAGTCCCTGGAAGACCCAGCGAGGTAGAGTGGAGGGTTCCCATTGAGAGCGGTGGGAGACGGGGTTGGATGTCAGACTAATGAGCTGGTGGTGTAGACGGTGGGAGTCATTGGACTTTCCTTTTTTATTTGAATAAATTTTTAATTTTAGAATAGTTTTAGATTTACCAAAAAGTTGCAAAGACAATACAAAGAGTTCCCATATAGCCCTCACCCAGTTTCCCCGATGTTAAGATGTTATATTACTATGGTGTATTTGTCACAATTAGTGAGCCAACACTGATACGTTATTTTTAACTGAAGTCCACTCTTTACTCAGATTTCCCCTAATGCCCCTTTTCTCATCCATGATTCATTCCATCATGATACCCATCCAAATCTGTACCCATCCAAAAGCGCAAAGATAGTACAGAGGGTTCTCACAAACTTGACATTGTTTCCCTGATTACTGATATCTTATGTTAGTATGGTACACTTATTATAATTAATGAACAAATGTTGATACATTACTGTTAACTGAAGTCCCTGCTGTATTCAGATTTCCTTAATTTTTACCTAGTGTCCTTTTCCTATTCCAGAATCATATCAGGACACATTACATTTAGATGTCATATCTCCTTAAGTGCCTCTTGGTTGTGACAGTTTCTCAGACTTTCCTTGAGATTGGTGACCCAGACAGTTCTGAGGAGTACTGGTCAGGTATTTTGTAGACGGTCCCTTAATTTGGGTTTGTCTGATATTTTCCTCGTGGTTACACTGGGGATCTGGGTTTTTGGAGGGAGACCACAGAGGTAAAACGCCCTGTAATCTCACCCTATTAGGGGCCACATACTGTCAACGTGACATCATGGTTGATGTTATTCTCGACCCCCTGGCCAAGCTACTCTTTGTCAGGTTTCTTCACCATAAAATTATTTTTTCCTGCTTTCCAAACTCTACTCTTTGAAAGCAAATGTTGGACGTTTTTGAGTAAGGACAGTGACTTAATGAAAGTGGTGCTTTGAAGTGGAAGGTTCATCCATGGCTGGTGTACTAGGTGGGAGAATCTTAACCGTAAATAGTGTTTCTGCTGATCTAGGTGTGTCTCATGTATCATGACATTTAATCCTCACGTCGACCCCCATTCTACAGAGGAGGAAACTGAGGCAGCAAGAGGTTAAATAGTTTGTTAAAGATCACAAAACCAGTAAGTGATCAACCTGGGATCTGAACCCAAGGAGCGTGTGACTCCAAAGTCTGTGTCATCACCATGACATCCCGGATGAGTTCAGAATATGATTGAGTGTCAGGCTTTCAGTTTGAAGGCAGATGCCACTGTCCCACCTCCAAAGGTTCCATTTTAGTCAGGCTGCAGTGAGGTTCAGGCCTCCGTGTTCTAACAAGTTCCCTGGGAGACTCGGGAGGCCCAATCCATGGGCCCATAGGTTAAAGAATGGAGAGGATGGAGGTGAGACCATTCAGGATGTGCTGGTGATGGGGGGTCATTGGGTCATAGAGGTGTCGCCCAGGGTCTGCAGTGGAAGGAGAGGGTAGACAAGAGGGGCTGCAGAGGAAGACTGGGAAGGCCTGTCACTGATGGCAGGGGCACAGGTCGGAGGCAGGTGACTTTCAGCCTGGGTGATGAGGGAATATTAGCATCAGTGAGGGAAATACAGGATTCCACAGGGGAAGGTTGTTGGAGGACAGATGAAGAAGTAAGCTTTGAACTTGAGTCTGAGGTGATGGGGCACACTGGGAGGAAGTACTCAGCAGATGTGGGATGGAGCCCCCGCAGGTGGTATAAATGGGGGGAGGGGCACCAAAGAAGTCCCGAGTATATGAGCCTTCTGTGTGACAAACAGGGCAAAGGATAGACAATTCGGAAGTGCCCCATTTCAGTGGAGAGAGGGGGAAAGAGGTGGTGAGGGAACCCCAGTGTCAGTTCACTTCTCCCTCAAAACAACAAACAGCAAACCAAATCAAACTCCCCGATTGTTTACCTGCTGGGCTGTACCCCATCGCTAATGGGGAAAGACCAGGTGGGAGCACGAGACTTTGATAACGTGCACAGGGACAAGAAGAGTCTCCCCGAGTCCCATAATGATGTCAGGTACCTGGGGTGACCCCTCGTGCCTTCAGACTGTCAAGCCCAGGGGGGGTGGTCTGGCTCCATCCTGTCCTGAGGCAGCTAAGGAGAAGGTGTCCTTGACAAGGTGTGCCCGGGGCAGCTTCGCCACTTCGAACTCTGGAATGGGGCCCTCATGCCAGCACTTGAAGGGAAAGCTAAATTCCCAGCCGAGTCATGGCCGGCCACGAGGTCCTCATGACCTGGAGGACAAGTTGCTTTGCGCTAGAAATCATCTCCTTTGGTTAGCACATACTCTGTACCCTAAGACCAAGCCAGTGCCAGGACTTGTTTTAGCACCTGACTGCTCAGGGACCTGGAAGAACCTTTGCGCCTGTTCCCAGAACCTTCTTGTCCCTGGCATAGGGCTGCTCCTTGCTTGCAGGACAAAGGAGGCACCTCCTCCTCCAGCCTATGGTTCTAAAAGGAGCCTACCCATTATGCTAAGTGGATTAAACCAGACAGAGAAAGACAGATACTGTATGATACCACTTATGTGTGGAATTTTAAAAATACAACAAACTACTGAATGTAACAAAAAAGAAGCAGGCTCACAGATATAGAGAACAAACTAGTGGTTGCCAGTGGGGAGAGGGAAGGGGGGGCAATATAGGGGTAGGGGATTAAGGACAAAGTATTAGGTATAAAATAAGCTACAAGGATATATTGTACAACACAGGGAGCATAGCCACTATTGTCAGTTGATTTTCCCCCAAGAATCAGCTTCCAAGTGGTTAGTATCAGCACTTTGACTTGGTTTTAGTATATACTTAAAGTCATTAGATTTTTTTTTTTTTTTTTTTTTTGCTGCACGCGGGCCTCTCACTGTTGTGGCCTCTCCCGTTGCTGAGCACAGGCTCCGGATGCGCAGGCTCAGCGGCCATAGCTCACCCGCCCAGCCGCTCCGCAGCATGTGCGATCTTCCCGGACCGGGGCGCGAACCCGTATCCCCTGCATCGGCAGGCGGACTCTCAACCATTGCGCCACCAGGGAAGCCCAAGTCATTAGATTCAAAGCCACAGAGTAGCAGAAAGTTGGTTGTTGAGAATGAACAAGTATTTTTTGACAACTTGCCCTTAAGCAGAGACACGTTCCAGGGCACTTCATCTTGCTTATTCAGTCAGTAAACATTTACTGAATGCCTGCTGTGTGCTGGGCATATGGTGCTGGGTGTAAAATGGTAAACAAAATTGTACCTGATCCTGGATCTCTTAGTATTTTGCACCCAGAGCAAATGGTGGCTGTTATTCAAATAATCACACAAATAAACATGTACAGTCCTCCCTTGGTATCCGTGGGGAATTGGTTCCAGGTCGCCCTTGGTACCAAAACCCACAGATGCTCAAGTCCCTTATGTAATATGGGGTGGTCCAGTAGGCCATCTGTATCCAAGGAGGTTGAGTCTGCAGATGCAGAACTCACAGGTATGGAGGCCAACTGTAATTATATCCCTTTACAGATTGAGATAAGGCCTCAGGATGAAAGGGACACAATTTCATGAAAAAAAAGAACCTAGCTTAGAGTAGGACTCAGGAAGAGGTTGGGTATTTTTATACCTTGAGTGGGAACTGGGATACTCGGGCAAAAACGAGAAACTAAACAATAGAGCTACTTTTCAGTTAGTAAAGCTTCATATTGTAAGCATAGTGATAGTTAAATACCAGCATAAATTAAGATTCCTGCCATTTCTATCCCCAGCACGTCCTGGGGTGAATGGAAATCAACACTCTAAGCAACTCACAGACTGAGACTTAGAAATAACCAGCTGTTCTCAAAGCACAGACTCACCTGTGTAGGGCCCTGCCAGTCGAAGTCACCCCCCAACTGTTTCTGAAATGGATCCAGGTGACACGTGCTGAGCATGGGCCCAGTTTTGGCAGCAAGTCATGCCTGGGAAGCAGTGGGCAGAACTAGTAATAGTGCGAATGCTGACTGCTAACTAGGTAAAAGGTCAGAATATTGTCCTTCGCTCAAGGTTTTCTGAAAGGAGGCAGGCGGCTAGCTGCAGTCAGAGTTAACTGTTCACCACTGGCTAAAGGGAGGCATACAGTCTTTGCTGAAATCCATTTATAGTAGATATTAGGGACTAAGGCAGGGGTATTAATTAAATTCAACCAATGCCATAAGAATATATTATTGGGCTTCCCTGGTGGCGCAGTGGTTAAGAATCCGCATGCCAACACAGGGGACACGGGTTTGAGCCCTGGTCTGGGAAGATCCCACATGCCACGGAGCAACTAAGCCCGTGCACCACAACTACTGAGTCTGCGTGCCACAACTACTGAAGCCCACGCACCTAGAGCCTGTGCTCCGCAACAAGAGAAGCTACTGCAACAAGAAGCCCACATAACAGAAGGAAGAGTAGACCCCGCTTGCCGCAACTGAGAGAAAGCCCGCGCGCAGCAACAAAGACCCAACGCAGTCGAAAATAAATAAATAAAATAAAATGAATAAAATCTCTTAAATAAAAGGAATATATTATTGCATGAGTATTACGCTCAGTTTAATATTAAATTAAAATCTGACTCTCAACTATTTACTCCCCAGGTATTTCACTGAGTCAAATGCATAGACACAAAGAAGTTTAGAGCAGGAGGGAAACTAGAGTTTAGTTAACCTAACAGTTTCCAGATATTTGGATTTCACAGACTGATAAAATTCCTAAAAAGGATTTGGAAGACCTGTACAGAGTTGCCAACTTTTAATTTATTCAAATAAAATAATTTAAAGCACCTATTATTCACTGTCACCCTGTTACGTTATATATTATAATTACATTACATACTATAATTATACATTAAACGAAATATAACTTAGTGTTTTGATAGAAATAAATTAGCTTTATGAAAAACTCATTAGATTTTTAGGGAGTGTTTTCTCATTTCTACATGGACCTGTGAAAAACGAAGACTTCTTCCCAGTCCAGAACCAGTTCTGGAGCTGGGATTTGAGAACCACTGATTTAACTCACACCCCTCCCCCCATTTTACAAGTGAGGAACCCGAAGCCCCACATGACCATGAGCATGAACCAATCACAGGAACCAGCTCACAGCTGGGAACAGCCCTGCTTAGGGCCAAAGTTTTGTTTTGTTTTCTTTAACTGAAATATAGTTGTTTTACAATGTTGTGTTAATTTCTTCTGTACAGCAGAGTGACTCAGTTATACATATATACACATTCTTTTCTATATTCTTTTCCATTATGTTTTATCCCAGGAGATTAGATGTAATTCCCTGTGCTCTACAGTAGGACCTTGTTGTTTATCCATTCTAAATGTAATAGTTTGCATCTACCAACCCCAAACTCCCAGTCGATCCCTCCCCCTCTCTGCCCCCTCTTGGCAACCACAAGTCTGTTCTCTATGTCTGTGAGCCTGTTTCTGTTCTGTAGACAGGATCATTTGTGCCATATTTTAGATTCCACATATAAGTGATATCATATGGTATTTGTCTTTCTCTTTCTGACTTATTTCACTTAGTATGATAATCTCTAGTTGCGTCCACGTTGCTGCAGATGGCATTATTTCATTCTTTTTTATGGCTGAGTAGTATTCCATTGTATATATGTACCACACCTTCCTTATCCATTCATCTGTCGATGGACATTTAGGTTGTTTCCTTGTCAGCTGTTATGAATAGTGCTGCTATGAACTTGGGGGTGCATATATCTTTTTGAATTATAGTTTTGTCTGGATGTATACCCAGGAGTGGGATTGCTGGATCATATGGTAATTTTATTTTTAGTTTTCTGAGGAACCTCCATACTGTTTTCTATAGTGGCTGCATAGGGCCAAAGGTTTTGAAAGCAAGTCCTATGCATCGCTCTCTGCCTTGTTCCCACGAGTCCATGCAGGGGTCAGCAAGGGCCCCACTGCTCTTTTTATACTGATGGGTAATGTACTGCCCTGGGAACACTGGGAGAGGATGGATGAGGGAGAAAGAAGGAGAACCAGGAGCCTCTTCCTTCTTGATCCTCCCTCTGGGTCCTGCATGCCCTGGCCTAGGAGCTTCCTACTATCTGGCACTCTTGGAGTTTTAGGTATCTTTGTTAGGTACATGGATTCCTCAGACCACTGGGAAATATTTTGTGCACTACAGATTCTTTATAATGTCCATTCCTCTGCCTATCCTCTCCTCTATAAAGACCTGTGCTTTAGGAAATATAGCCTTACTGCTGATGTTTTTAGAGAATTGAGTATCAATTTAAAAGCACCCTGCTATGTTCCATGTTTTGTGTCAAAATGAGGGTTTAATCTAAAATAAAACAAAGGTGGGACTTCCCTGGTGGTTCAGTGGTTAAGACTTCACCTTCCAATGCAGAGGGTGCAGGTTCGATCTCTGGTCTAGGAGCTAAGATCCCACATGGCTTGGGGCCAAAAAAAACGAAACATAAAACAGAAGCAACATTGTAACAAATTCAATGAAAGACTTTAAAAATGGTCCACATCAAAAAATCTTTAAAGAATAAAATAAAACAAAACGAAGATTCTCTTTTACACAACACTGTGTATAATGCAAACAGAATACTTCATTTGGGAATTTTAGCTTTAAGTAGCAGGAAGTGACTCTGGTTTATTTTACTAGAAAGGGATTTTCTGAAAAAGGATATTGCATAGCTGATAGAATGGCCAGGAAGGCTGGAGAATTAGGCTTGGGGACTGCACAGCCAGGAACAACTGCCGAAAGCACACGCAGAAACCCTGCTGCCTCTGGTAGGACTAGAGGCTACCAGGAGTGCTGGCTGGTGCTCCTAGAGCTCCTGCGGCTGCCTCCACCCAGCATCACTGCGGGTGCTGCCTCTGCCTCTTCCTTCACATCAGTAGCTTCTAGTGGAAAACCTGGGCTGGGGCCCTCTGATGGGCAGAGACTAGGTCACTACCTGACCTTCAAGGGAGTCTGGGGAAGTGAGTCTCTGGCATTTTCTTCCTTTGTCGTGTAAGGCAAACTTTGCCTCAGTAAGGGGGTGGGGTGGGGAGGTTTCTGAAATGCAAAGTTTAGATGCTGGGCAGACAAGCAGAATAACAGTGAATTTCCTTACAAAACTTCTCAGAAAGTGGGGGCAGCAGACAGCCTTTTTAATGGTAGTAAACAAAATCTATCAGCTTAGGTCCAGGTTTGATCGGCACTCAAATATTTTTTCTTGCTGAACAGAATCCTATCTTAAGAGAACCTGTTATGACCACTTTAGGGTAATTCATAGCGACATCTTGGAATTCTGTTTTTCTTGGGTGAGTGTGTTGGACTCCAGAGCCCCACTGAGGCCTACCGAGAGCTGATGAGGGGTTTGGCATTCCCGGGCCAGACGGGTGTGCAGTACACTCTTCCAGGGGGGGCCTGTAAACCACACTGGGGAATTCTTGGGAGATTTCACTGAAGCACAAAAAGTAGTTCTTTTTTCCTTCCTCCTGTGTAAACTCCCTTTACAGTCCCTGTAATCACAATGCGTACCCGTGGAGAATATTATGCTGTTCAACAGTGTGTGTTTCCCAGGTGTCTGGGTGGGTCCTCCATCCAGGAGGGCTTCAACCTGGGACTTCCTTGAAGCAGGCAGTTCCAGCCAAAGCTACAACTGGATCGGGATTCCCAAACCTTTCCATAAAAACGCTCCTGAGGGCTGAGAGCCAGAGAACAAATAATCCAAAAAGGAAGGAGGGTGTAGCCAGAGGGAAGACTAAAATGTCTTTGAACTCAAGTTTGCACTGTCAAATCCGTGCAAATTTTGATCACGCACCAGTGTCTCCCTGTGTGCAAACAGGTGCTTATAGAGCCTGGCTAGTTTACTCTCTGCCATTTAAAAGTTGCCAGCAGTGTTCTGCACCGGAAGCTGAGGCTCTACATACCCTGGAGAGACTTTTCTGTTTTGAGAAAGTCATTCCAGAGGGGCCTTTGGGTCACAGAACCATGAAGCACGCACAAGCTCAATGTTCTCAGGGAGCCCCCGATGCCCTGAGGGCAGTTGTGAGTACCAGCCAACTGCACCCCTGAAGAGTTAGAAGAAAAATTTTTTTCTCTCCAAATGTGGATTTAGCCTGAGCAGGAAAAATCTGTTGTTCTTGGGAAATGGTTGTACGCCTTTCAGTCCAGTCATGCGCACAGGAGAGCTGGGCTCTGCCCCGAGGGCCTGGTCTCCATGTCACCTCACGCCGGAAGGAAACCGGTGACAAGAACTGGCCGACTGGCACAGTGCAGCCTGAGCTGATTCTTTTTAAATTGTGGTAAAATATACATAACATAAAAATTATCATTTTATTGGGAGATTGGGATTGACATATATACGCTAATATGTATAAAATGGCTAACTAATAAGAACCTGCTGTATAAAAAAATAAATAAAATTCTAAAATTCCAAAAAAAATTATCATTTTAACCGTTTTGTAAAATGTGGCATTAAGTACATTCACATTATTGTGCAGCCATCCCCGCCATTCGGAACAGCTTTAGCTCCTCCCAGTGAAACTCTCATGCCCATTACATCTTAACACCTCATGCCCCCTCCCCCAGCCCCTGGCAACCCTCATTCTATTCTCTATCCCTAGGAATTTGACCACTCTAGGAACCTTGTATGTGAAATCACACAATATTTGTCCTCTTGGACTGATTCTTGACCGCGCCAGAAACTGACTGGGCTGGATTTTGTGAAATGCATTGTTAATTACTCTACTGAGTGGTATTGGCCGGTGGTGACCAGACCTTGTGGGTGGGAGTGAGTGTTTTCTTCTGAACAAATGGACGTTCCTACCGTTGGTCATCCTGAAAAAAGCTTAATCCCAGAGTAGGAAAAGAGGGGAACTGAGACTGGGGGAAGTAGGATTTTTTTCCTCTGGGGTTTATTTGGCTTCGATTCCAAGGTATGGAGCTACATGGGGATTCTAACTGGTGGGCTGTGAGCAGTGGGTGGTGATATGGCGCCCTGTGCCCCACGAAGCCTGTTGAGGGCAGAATGGTGATCGTGAGGGTGACCAAGACGGGGTGGGGGGGCGACCGCTAAACCCTTCCAGTGCAGGTGCGTCACCTCTGTATGGCCCTTCAGTTACCCCTAGGCTCACAGCACACCAGCTCAGTTGAGCTGCAGGGATTGAGAGAGGGGACTGTCCTTTCCATGAGGCTGAGTGTGGGTGGCAGTGGTGGTCACCAGCTAAGGACAGCTGGGCCCAAAGGGGCAGATAGCTCCCGGAACTGTAGAGATCAGAGACTCCATTATGGCAACAACTTGAAGAAACAAAGGGTAAGGGTAGCAAAAGCAAAGTAATATGTCCTAGAATATGTGAGGCAGTGCCGTTGGGAATTCTTAGAAATTCCAGTGAGCAGCCTGGTGTGAGCTCATGACATCGTAATTTTAGTATTAAAAGAGGATTAGAATTTCCTTTTTAGACACAGGCTTGTGAGACCAAAGATACCAAGTTAAGCATGTTTGACTTAATATGACAATGAGATTTAAAGTTCCTTTCCATGAACCAGAGCTGATGCTCATGGAAGACGTGCCGCGTGTGGCCCTCCACCCACCCACTCCTCATGGGCCAGTTGGAGACCCAGAGCCCTGGGCTGATCACAAATTACGGATTTGATCTTTCGCTCAAAATATGAGAAATTTGATTTTAAAGTGTGCCATGTATTCCATTTTTATGTAGCTTAAGTCAGAGCAGGGATCTTGGGTCGCTATTCTCCTGTGTGCCTAGGCCACCCCAAGCAGTGAGTCAGGGGCTGCTTGGAAGGAGATACAGGGATCTAAGCCAGTGGTGAATATTAAATCTATATAGTGGAAGATAAAACCATAAAAACTGGGTTTAGTATCCATGGAATCTGATGGGTTTGAAGGTAAGGCGCCCACAGGGAGTTCATAGCTTCGAGACTCTCCATGGTGCAGTTACAGAGAGATTTCCAATTGTGAGCTGTAAAATCCTGAAGATCATACTTACTAATAGCCTTCTTCCAACTATTCTTTATTATCCTAACTGTCTTCCCAGCTATCAGCTCCTTTTTCCGCTTACTCTATGCCCGTGGAAGAGGTTGACGTAAGTTATTATCCCTCTCTTATGAGTGAAGAAATTAAAGCTCAGAGAGATTAAATGATATGTCCAAGGCCCTAAAATTAATCTGTGGCTAAGGCAAGGTGAGAGCTTGTGTCCCCTGCTTTTTCTCCAAGGTTGTGCTTCTCCTTTTAAAATTTTATTTATTTATTAAACTTTTATTTATTTATTAAAATTTTTTTCTTCCAGCTTTATTGAGATCTAATTGACATACAGCACTGGTTAAGTTTAAGGTGAATAACATAATGATTTGACTTGCATACATCATGAAGTAATTACCACAATAAGTTTAGTGAACATCCATCATCTCATATAGATATAAAATTCAAGAAAAAGAAAAGAAATTTTCTTCCTTGTTATGAGAACTTATAGGATTTGCTCTCTCTTTTTTTTTTTTTTTTTTTTTTTTGCGGTACGCGGGCCTCTCAATGTTGTGGCCTCTCCCGTTGCGGAGCACAGGCTCCGGACACGCAGGTTCAGCGGCCATGGCTCACAGGCCCAGCCGCTCCGCGGCATGTGGGATCTTCCCAAACCGGGGCACGAACCCGTGTCCTCTGCATCGGCAGGCGGACTCTCAACCACTGCGCCACCAGGGAAGCCCGGATTTGCTCTCTTAACAATTTTCATATATAACATACAGCAGTGTTAATTACATTTATCATTTGTAGATTACATCCCTACTTTTCCTCCAGGGTTGTGCTTCTCCTTTGACAGCTGCAGGTATCAAACCTCTCTAGGTTTGAACATCTTTGCCAACCTCATCAACAACCTAAAAATCTTTATAAAGCCCACTGGGGTACTGGTTTCCATCTCTCAAACCAACACATCTTCTGAGCGCTGTCTCAGAACCGTCTTCCAAGAAGCTTCTTTATCCACTTCAGCCCAGGCTGATCCCCATCCTTGGAAAACTTCCACTGCACTTAGAATCAGCACCACACTGTGGGGCACATAATTGCACATTTTCTGGAACTGTTTGCTGCTTGCTTGCCAGTGACATTCTTTGCTGAAGAATAAGCAGGCAGCTGCACGCCACACTTCTCTGGTGTCATCCGTGGCCTCTAGAAGCAATCGGGCCAGGACAAGTGTCTAATACAACTTGCTGTTTGGACACTGTGGTGTACACGTGCTAGATGAGTCGATCGTCTTTCAGCTGGAAGGCTCGACTGCTCGTTCCAACCCTTCTCTGTCCCTAGGCTTCATTTCTTTTTCTACGCAGTAGTTATCACTTAGTATTGTATGGTGCTATTTATCTATTTATTTATGTATTTTTGGCTGTCTCCCCCACGAGAGTGTAAACTCCAGAGAGCAGGGCCCTTCTTGCTTCTCCAGCTCCTAAAACATATAGGAGGTGCTCAGTAAATGTTCGTTGGATACATAAACAAAGGTCTAAATCGATGCTCCATTTGGTGTGGTCGCCAGCCCACTTGTATCAGAATCACTCAAGTTGCTTCTTAGAGATGCAGGTTCTTGGCCTCATCTCAGAAGAACCAAATTAGAGTCGCTGGAGGTGGGACCCAGAACACAGTAATGTCAATTTTCATGTACATTAAAGTTGAGAAGTGGCACTCATTTTTTAGATGAGAAAATTGAGCCTCCAAGATATAAAGGGATTTGCTTAAGGTCACCAGATAGATTATAGCCAAAATGTTAGTAGAACCCAGACTTCAAACTCTCAATCCAGAGCTCTACTACATCAGGCTGCCTAATTTATAGACACCATAATGTTTTCTGAAGGATTACTCTATCATTCATTTGATGATATTTGAGCATACTGGCAGCCAGGCCTTTGTCCTCCAGGTATGAGACTGGAAAAGTCCTCTGGGAATCTGACCAGCCCAAGAAGCAAATCTTAGAGATACTGATGATGAGTTTCCCAATGAAACAACTCAGCCAGACCACTCTAGGGTGAAGTTCACTGTTGATAAGCCCCTGCCACATATCACCCTAATGAGCATATGGTCAAGATTTACCACATGTGAGGAGAACCCTGATGTGAAAGATCCAGACCAAGACAAACCAACATCATGAAAGCAACATGAAAACAACAGAGATATTCAAAGAACAGAAGCTTAAAAAAAAAAAATCAGGGTTGGTTAGTATCTTCCAGGATACAAGAAAAGATATTTCAACCTTGAAACAGTAGCTGAATGGTATAAAACCAGAACTTTTGAAGAAAAAGGAGCTTTAAACAAATTCTGAAGCATGATAATAGAAATTTTATAAATTGGAAGATAAAACTGAGGAACTCTTCCAAAAAGTAGAGCAAAAACCCAAAACCTATGTGAGGTCACATTATCTAAATAATAAGAGATTCAGAAAGAGAGAACAGACAAACTGGAGTGGAAGAAATCATGGACAAAATAATCCAAAACTGTTTTTCAGGTTAGAATGGTACGTTTCCAGGCTGACACGCAGGGAGGAAAACAGACACAAACCAAGGTGTGTCATGGTGAGACCTTAGAACTCCTGGGATAAAGAGAAGATCTTAGATGATGAAAGGATGGATGGGTCAGATTAAAACGGCATCAGGTTTCTCGGCAGTAATACCAGAGGCTAGAAGACAATAAAGCAATGCCTTCAAAACTCTGAAGAAACATGGCTCCTACCTTAGAATTCTATGCATAGGCACAACATCAATTATGCATGAGGACTGAATAAGGACATTTCTAGAAAGAGAATGTTTCAAAACTTGTATTTCCCACGTGTCTTTATGAGGAAGCTACTAAAGGATATGTTTTGCCAAAACAAGGGAGTAAACCAAGGAAGAAGTCACAAGATCCAGGAAACAGGAGATCCAACACAAGAGTGAAGTGAAGGGAACCCCCAGGAAGATGGTGAAGGAAAATCCCTGGATGGTGGTTCTACCCCGGTTGTTGGGAACAAACAGTTCAGACTGGAGCCTGTCAGAGAATGAGGGAGATATTTCTTTGAGAAGGCCAAATGGATGAAATATGTGATGTTCCAAATGTCTTGAGAGGGTGCATGCTTATGTAATTCAGTGAGACTTCGTGTTTGCATTTGTGATAAGCACTAATCACCATCATCATCATAACAAAGTTACTATCCAGGGAAATAAAAAGCTGTTCAGGAGAGGAAAAGTCATTGTAGTTTATTACAAGACTTTGCTCAGTGTAGCATTTACGTGGTTGTAAAGATATAAACACCGAATAAAGATCTAACAAAAATTACGATATTACTGTGCTGGAAAGATAAGGGGATGGGAAGGGTGTATGTGTTCCGTGGGAGTCTGGGGAGGAGAGAGAGTCAAATCTCTTCCTAGCTTGCAAAGTGGTAAGTCAATAGATAATGCCTAAAAGTGAAAAATCAGGGAAACCGTGTGGGAAGAAAAATAATGTTTCCTCTACTCTTCTGAGTTGTTATCTAAGACCTCTGTTCTAAAAGATGAACGAAGAAAAACAAATAGAAGTTTATTAATATGTGTACCTCATGTTTGCGTGGAAGATATACAGGAAAACTGAGAAACTCCCGAAGTGCCTTAGAATTCAAACTTAACTGCCATCTTCATAGGGAAAGGGGAGGGGGGACGTGGGCCTCTGAGGGAAGAGTAAGTGATATTTAGGACAATGAATGGGCCTTTGGAAGAGTAGACAGAAGGTGTGATAGATTGTGATGATGTGTGTCTGGGTGTGGTGTCAACTTCTAGTCTCCTTTCTGGTGATAAGAGTCCCTCTTTCCTGGTTGATGAAACTCCCAGAGGGGATCTGTGACCATTGGTTCTTTTTGGAGGATCTGTCTTTAGGCAGATAAGGGAGTTCAGAGAAAGCCCCTCCCTTCATTGCTGTTTTTCAAGTGTTTACATCTCAAAATAACAAATACACCAAAGCAGCATATTTTGGGGCGTTTTATCCTGCTACCCTTCAAAAGCAATACGTGAGCATCTTATTTAGAGATGTAGAGGTCAATACCAAAAGCTTCAGCTCAGACGCTGGAAAGTGTTTCTTCTGGAGAAGAGTTGGTGGGGGAATTACTGTTTGTCAAAACAAACGTTGTAGAACTATTAGACTCTTTAAAATTCATGCTTTTATTACTTTAATAAAAAGTTTAGAAATGTAAACAAACAGCAAAAGGCCCACATGGCATGCCTCTCTGAGCTATAATAGTAAAGGAAATTAAGTGATAAGTATTTTAAAGCTCAGTTCCCACCAACATCATTTGAGGCACTTTGAGCTCAGAGTCAGAAATTTCCATTTTTAAATGTGAAGAGAAGCTTAGCACTGGTGTGATAGACACAGAGAGAATGGGAAGCAGCACCTTCCCAGAGGTGGGAGAAGGCACACGCCAGAGTTGAAATTCCATTTTTATTGGTGACTAAACACCAGCTGGGGATTTCAGTTTTTAATGTTTATATGTCATGATGCTGAGAAAGAAATCTTGAGAACTACGAAAAGATGATTGGACATCAAAAGATTTTTCTTAAAAGCTGTTTAAACTTCAGCGTTTAAACTTTCTGATGTGGAACCAAGCCAAAAATAACATGAAGAAAATACCTGAGCACAACAGTGGTGACTTGAAATTCACAGTTGTTGATCTATCAGTCACCTGTCCCACTGATTCAGCTCTGGTTGCCTATCCTCTAGTCTTATCCTGTTGTTGATATACTCAGGTGAGAAAGCATTCCACAGAAGTTAAGCAATGAGTAAATAAACCTGCTGGGAGAGACTCTCAGGGGTGGGGTGCGGTGGAGAGCAAACATATTACATTCCAAATCTCCCAATGAGTCCAAAGAATCAACTGCTAAATACGGAATGTACACCTGAGTTCTTTCCTTCTCTCTTTTTCTTTCTTTCCTTCCTTCCTTCTTTCTTTTTCTCTTTCCCTTTCTTTCTTTCTTTCTTTCTTTCTTTCTTTCTTTCTTTCTTTCTTTCTTTCTTTCTTTCTTTCTTTCTTTCTTTCTCTCTCTCTCTCCCCCTCCCTCCCTCCTTTCTTTCTCTTTCTTTCTTTTCTTTCATTTCTTTCTTTCTTTCTTTCTCTCTCTCTCTCTCCCTCCCTCCCTCCCTCCTTTCTTTCTCTTTCTTTCTTTCTTTCGTTTCTCTCTCTCTCTCCCGCCCTCCTTCCTTCCTTCCTTTCTTTTTTTTCCCAAAACTCTCTTTTGGTTTCAGGTTAGCTTTCCCATACCCTGTTCAGACTTTAATTTCATGGTATAATCATTCAAGCTTTGGTAAACATCCAGCTGTAATTTGAGCTGGCTGGTCAATAAAACAAAAGTCATCACAGCTTCTCATTTGTATTGTTAACATCTAAAACACTGAAGAGATTAAATGCATGCAAAGATAACTCCTTACTTAATCACACAATCTCAGGGAATGTGTTTCCCCTTTGGGTAGTGTCACTATGAACATTTACATTGTGAAAACCAGATGTGTAATTTATGCAAAAGCAATTACAATAGTTTCTTGGAATAGAAATTATAATTTTCTGTCTTTTACTGACAATTTATTTTTTAATGTTTATTTAAAAATTTACAAACAGTAACATTTTTTTGATGTGCAGTTCCATACGTTTTAACACATGTCTAGATTCATGTGACCCCAGAGCAATCAGGATACAGAACAGTCTCATCATCCCCAACTCCCCATTGCTGCCTCCCACGTAATCCCTGGAAACCACTAATCTGTTCTCCACCCTAAAGTTTTGCCTTTTCCAGAATGTCATATAAATGAAATCATTCAGAATGCATGCAGCCTTTTGTGCCTACCTTACTTTGCTTAGCATAATGTATTTGAGATTTATCCATGTTATTGTGTGTATCATATATGTGTGTGCATGGATGCATGTGTGTATATATGTGTGTGTATAAACTTTTCATTTTGAAATAGGGTCACAGGAAGTTGCAAAGATAGTGCCAAGGGGTCCCCTATACCCTCAACCAGTTTCCTCCAGTGGTTGCATCTTGCAAAACTATAGTACAAGATCAGAAGCAGGAAACTGACTTGATACAATGTTTGCCATTTTATCACAGGCACAGAGTTGTGTAACCACCACCTCAACCAACATACAGAGCTATCCCAACACCACAGAGACCTCCCTAGAACAATTCCTTTATAGTCGCCCCCTTCCCCCACCCCCTCCCACCATTCCTCACCCATGGCAACCACTAACCTGTTCTCCATCTCTACAATTTTGTCATTTCAAGAAGTTGTATAAATTGAGTCATATAGTCCGTGACCTCTGGAGATTAGTTTTTGTTTTGTTTTGTTTTGTTTTTTCCCTCAGCACAAAGCCCCGGAGAAGTTCCATTTATCAAAACGTCATTCCTTTTTATTACTGGGGTGTATTCCATTGTATGTATTTATGAGAGTTTGTTTATACATTCACCTGTTGATAGACATTTAGGTTGTTTCCAGTGTTTGGCAATTATCAAGAAAGGTTCTATAAATATTTGCATACGAATTTTTTTAATTAATTAATTAATTTATATTTATTTTTGGCTGTGTTGGGTCTTTATCGCTGTGCGCGGGCTTTCTCTAGTTGCAGCGAGCGGGGGCTACTCTTCATCGTCGTGTGCGGGCTTCTCATTGCGGTGGCTTCTCTTGTTGTGGAGCATGGGCTCTAGGTGCACAGGCTTCAGTAGTTGTGGCACACGGGCTCAGTAGTTGTGGCACGCGGGCTCAGTAGTTGTGGCTCACAGGCTTGGTTGTTCCGTGGCATGTGGGATCTTCCTGGACCAGGGCTCGAGCCCGTGTCCCCTGCATTGGCAGGTGGATTCTTAACCACTGAGCCACAAGGGAAGCCCTGAATACGAATTTTTATGTGAACATAAGTTTATGAAGAAAGGTTCTATAAATGTTTGCCTACGAATTTTTATGTGAACGTAAGTTTTTATTTCTCTGGGGTAATACTTAGGAATGGCTGAGTCATATAGTAAGTGAATGTTTATCCTTATGAGAAACTACTAAACTGTTTTCCAAAGAGGCTGCACCATTTGCATTCGCATCAGCAATGTCTGAGGCTTCTAATTAGTTGCGCCTCATCCATGTCAGCACTTGGTATTTGTTGTTGTCCTTAGCCATTCTAGTAGATGCAAAATGGTATCTATGGTATCTCATTGCTTTAATTTGCATTTGCCAGGATAGATTTTGAATTAAAAAAAAAAAAAGAGGGCTTCCCTGGTGGCACAGTGGTTGAGAGTCCGCCTGCTGATGCAGGGGACGCAGGTTTGTGCCCCGGTCCGGGAAGATCCCACATGCCGCGGAGCGGCTGGGCCTGTGAGCCATGGCCGCTGAGCCTGCGCGTCCGGAGCCTGTGCTCCACAACGGGAGAGGCCACAACAGTGATACCGACAAAAAAAAAAAAAAAAAAGAAAAAGAAGAAAGCTCAGTTTGAAGAAACATTACCTTGATTTCCCTACTTTCTGTATTTGTATTATCACTTACCAAAGAGCCTAAAGAGATCACAAAAGTGCCTCGTCCCAGGCCTCAGGAACCTGAAAAATGCAAATTATGGAGACAGCTAGCTGCTGTTTTAAATGATTGATAACCAGTGTTGCCAACTAGTCCCTGTGATGAATGAGAATAGTTAATCTAGTCTCTACTGGTTGCCTTAAATAAAAAAGCAAGCTTTCTTCTCACTTCATAAAAAATGTATATTCCAGAAGCATTGTGTGAATACAGTTGTGATCCTTGAATTTAATTTCAAGAGCACTGAGAATGCTTAATATTTTGAGGAATTCTCAGAGGAATACATTTGTTAAAAAGGAATCAACAGGGTTTAGAGGAAAGAGTACTGGAATAGGAATTTGGAAGTCCTGTTCTGGAAACAGTTCTACCTGGTCCTAAGTGTGTGACCTTGAGCAAGTCTCCGAATCCACATTAAGGCTGCCCCTCTTCCTCTGCTGGAAGAAGGTTTGGACTCACTTCAGCCATATCTCCTGGCATATCGTCCACAGAACACTAGATCTACAGGATTAAGATGTATGGAAGAAGAGAGCGTTCTTTATAGAAATTAACGTGGGAAATATTGAGTTAAAGTTCAAGAGGTTTCACTGAGGGAGGATTTTCCAGAGTCTTTAATTTGCTAACATATATTTTTAATCCCTGTGAGAGGGCTGTCATATGTCGTGTCTTCCCAATTCATTTGAGCACAGAAGTCTTTTTCATTGAATAATATATGAACGTATATTCCTTTGTTTTTCCTAGAACTCACTTTGGGAAATGCTGGACTGAAATATTGTTAATGTCCCTTCCAAATCTAACTTTTCAATGTTTCCAGTCTCTTTGTAAAAAAATCTCAAACACCTCTTGGTGTATTTGCTTGGAAAGTTTGCATTTCATATGTCAAGTTTTGTGCAGGGTGGTTCCATGGTACTGTACAGTGACATAATCATGGGCAAAACAGCAACGAGCTTGTTTCTCAGGCTTCTGTATTTAAGGTCAGGCTGGTTTAAACCCATATAGAGATCAACCAGGTCTCAGAACTTGGCAGGGCAGGGAGAGCTGTGCTAGAGGCAGACACAGGTACAGAGCAGGCCTGGAGGAGGACCCAGATGTGGGCAGTCAGAGCATGAGTGTCCAGAGTGAGGCCAGAGACATACAGAAGATCAGGGGGTCAGTGGGTCAAAGGTGTCATCTGCTGGGCAATCAGGAGTCCAGGAAACACATAGCCAGGTTCACGCAAGGTCGTGGGTCACAGGACAGACAAGGAAAATATTAGTAGATCCCCAAGAGCACACGGGTCATTCTCTAGGAAACAGACATAGCGTATCACTAAGAAGGCATTTTTAATACTGATGTTATCTCACCAGCTATGAAGCCCCACTTCCTCCTGGGACAGCGGCCAAGACCTGGGAAATGCTCCCAGGCCTCCAGCTCAGGACGGTAGGTATGAGATGCCAGGCAGCTGGGGCCAGGCTCAGAGATGGTGACTTTAGAAGAGCTCTTCAGGGGTTAGCACAGAGCAGGGAGAAACCTACCTTGCCTCTGTCCAACTCCCCCCACCCCTTCCAGAGGACCCACTGGAAGATTTTTCTCCCTCTGTGCGCCTGAAGAGTTTAGAATGAAGAGATTAATTGACCAGAAATGAAAGCTTGAGGCAGTTCACTGCAGTGGAAAGAGTGTGGATTGAGAGTCAAGAGGCCAAGTTCAGCTCTTTGACCTGAGCTGTGGGCTTTGGTTTACTCACTCATGAGCAAAGTTTTCTTCCAGCTCACAGGTACCAGGATTCCAGTCACATCTGAGTCTGGGAGGGGGTAGCCCCACTCCAGCCTAGATGACGAGGTGAGAGGGGACCTCCGCTCTTCTCTAGCCAAGGCGGCTGCCCGCCTCTCCTGCCCTCACCCACATCCAGGGTCTGCATGCCCACTGCACTGTTTGCAGGCTTGTTCTCGGTGAGAGTGGTGGAGCTGACAGCCTCACAGGGGAGAAACCTCAGCACGGAGCCGACAGGAACCAGACCCAGGAAGACAGTCTGAAGTCAGGCAGCCCTGCGTCCTGTAGGTCAGCACAGGACTCCGGGCAAACCGGGCGTGGTCAGGAGACACCAGACATAAACAGAAAGTCCTATGTGGTGGGAAAACCGAGACCACATGCCCCTACCATCTTGGGCTGGGGCCTGCCTTTCAGAGGACTCAGAGGAACCGCCGATAATTGGATGGAGGGGAGTGTGTTTTGAAATTAAAATGGGCACAGTAGGTAGAAGTCAAGTTAATTAGAGATATGTCCCTTCCTCCTGTGAGACTGAACAGTGTGACTTTCCGAAGAAGGCAGTTCTCACGGTAATGAGGTAAACTCAGAGGCAGCCAGCAGCACTGTTTGTTGGTGGAGAGACTGGTTTGGAAGTAAGCCCTCCACAGGCCCCATCCTGTTCCTTCGTTACTTCCCAGCCCCCTGGAAGCCAGCAGAAGCACACCAGTAGGTGGCCACAGCCCCAGGCGGCTGTGTTTGCCAGATTCCAAAGGGACAGGGACTCCCTTCGCGTTAGGGGAGGGGCTGGGTTTCCCCAGAGAAGGTTCTGGCACCTGGGCTGGACGAGATATATCAATACCTGGGGGAGCACAGAAACAGGGTGGCGCTGCAGGGAGAGATGTCTTTAGGAGAGGCCACCATTCCTTAAAAAATGCTCATGTTGAATGCTATGGTGGCCTTCTCTGAGGGCCAGTGCCCTTCCCAGGAGCGAGGAGGCGCCCCCCACAGGCAGCAGCGTCCGTAGCAGTCTTGCCCTTGTGGTGTTGAAGGCGATGGGGTACATTCAAGTAATCATGTGAGGACCCTAGTTTCAGGCCCAAATTCGATGTGACTTTGTGTATGGGTATTTTTCCTGAGGTCAAAGGCAACTGACACTTCAACACCTTATTTAAAAATAGAGGGAATTCCCTGGTGGTCCAGTGGCTAAGACTATGCACTCTCAATGCAGGGGGCCCGGGTTCGATCCCTGGTCGGGGATCTAAGATCCCACATGCCGCAACTAAAGATTCCATGTGCCACAACTAAGAGCCGGTGCAGGCAAATAAATAAATAAATATTTTTGGAAAATAGAATTATCTGTGTATCCCTGTGCGTATTCCCTCATGGGTCTTTTCTACTTTCTCCCCTCACAGTGTTTGGTGACTTACTCTGTAAAGGTTGTAAACTCTATTGAAACAGGAGGGGGCTTCCCTGGTGGCGCAGTGGTTGAGAGTCCGCCTGCCGATGCAGGGGACACGGGTTCATGCCCCGGTCCGGGAAGATTCCCACATGCCGCGGAGCGGCTGGGCCCGTGAGCCATGGCCACTGAGCCTGCGCGTCCGGAGCCTGTGTTCCGCAACGGGAGAGGCCACAACAGTGAGAGGCCCGCGTATCGGTAAAAAAAAAAAAAAAAAAAAGAAACAGGAGGGAAGGAGGCAGGGCACAACCTTTGAAAGAATGACACAGCCCGAGGACATGACATAAACTGATTAGACCCAAATGGGTCCAAGATGGCGGACAAGTCAACTTCCAGTAGACCTTGAGCCTCAGTATTCGCTCACATCAGCAAGCTAAATGATACACCCACAGGAGCCATGACAGTTCCAAGACACCATAAGGATCAAAAGTGGGCGGTGGCCCAATTCCTGGAAATCCCCGCCCCTTCCTAAAATAGCTGGAACACTCCTCCCACTCATTAGCCTATGAAATTACCCGCTCCTATAAAAACTGACAGCCCCATACCCTGGTGCCTGTCTCACCTTGAGATGGCCCACACTCTGTCTGTGGAGTGTGTTTCTCTCTAAATAAATCCACTTCTTACCTATCACTTGGTCTCTCAGTGAATTCTTTCTGCGATGAGACATCAAGAACCTGAGCTTCATTAAGTCCTGAAACCAGGTGTGTGATCTCAGTTGGAAGACTGGGTGTTGGCCGGGTTCGAGTCCCGCCTGTGTGGGTTCAAGTCCCAGTCTGAGGTGCACGGTTTCACTATTATTTAACACATACTAAGTCGAGGCTCACAACGAAATAACTTTCCTTTGTATCAATTAGTAGATTATTGTGGATTCTTATTATTTCCTTGTGGAGCCTGAAAAGTAGTCAGAACAGAGCCTCAGGAGTATTCCCTTCTTGACTTTCAGGTAATGCATCCAAGAAAGAGTCGTCCACTGAGTTATTTCCCCTCATTCGTCTCCCTTCATCCAAGCTGAGGAAAAGAGACAGCCACCTGGCAAAGGTCTAGTCCAAGGTGCCTTTGAAATATCCTGCGGAAGTACCTCTGGTTCCCCTGCATTCCTGTAGAAGATAAGCCGTCTCCAGGTAAGTAATGCTGTTAATAACAATGGCAGTAGCCACTTGGGTCTTGATTTGTCCCCTGGGGAGACGTAGGCTCCAGGGCAGAGAGCTGGGAGGCTGAGGCTAGAGATCCACCAGGGCCCTCAGCCTGTTCTTTGTCCTTGAATTTCCTTTTCACTTTAATCATTCCTGGAATCATGGAGAGAAGTTTAGAGGTTTCTACAACCCAGCTCTCTGGATTTGGATAAGTCTTAACAGAACCAACCAGGTCTTAACATTCTTCAAAGAATAAAAATCCTGTCACCACCTAGAGGGACCTGAGCTCAGAAATCGGTTGCTGCGGATCAAGGCTTGTCTTACTAGTATGCAAACAATTCTGAGGGTTCCTCAAATCAACTTTCAATCTGGCGTTTTCCTTGGCTATCAGGTGGAATTTACCCCTGAATGAAGGTCCTCACCTTGCATTGAATTCTAGTGAGTTTTGTTTTGTTTTACAAAGTGACCGGCACCGTCTTTGGGGACCACTTGATTGATTGATCCCCCCCGCAATGTCGACTTAAAAAATACACACAACCTAAAAGCTGAGAGTTATATTTTATTTGGTGAGAATTCTTAGGACTTCAAGCCCAGGGGGCAGCATCTCAAGTAACTCTGAGAGACTGCTCCGAGGAGGTGAGGGGGGAGCCAGGTTATGTAGGAGTTTTGCAGCAAAGGGCAGGTAGTTGGAACATCAAAAGATTATTGTTAATTAAAGAAAACCAGATATCCCAAGTTAAGGAATTTAGCACTTTTGTATGTATGGGAAGACGCAAGAGTCTGGGCTCACTGAAATCATTCCTTTGATAAGTATCTCAGCTATCTGGGCCAGTATCCTGTGTTTTCACCTCCTGTGTTTCCTCAGGGCTTATGGTAAGGAGTGGCTGCAGTCTGATGGCTGCTAGATGGCAGGTATTCTTTCCTTCCTGAATTCCCTCAGGGCTCACCAGCTCACATTGGAGGGCTGCAGTTGCTGATGACTGACTGACATCCTTTGTTTACTGATAGGGTAGGAAATATTCCACTTCTCAGCAGCCTTCTCTTATTCACGTCGCAGATTTTTATTTTTCTCCTTAAGGGAGGACCCCAGCCCATGGGACAGTTCTGCCTGGGAAGTGGAGAAGTAGGAATGTTTTTCCCCAGTGACTAGAGCAAAGGCAGCAAAATTCCACATTTCATGGGTCCGGGGTCACGGCTACTGATGGTTGGTGTGATTCTAGCCATTACCAAGGGTATAATCTACACTTTGCCCAGTTCTCAGTCGCCTCCTCTATACAGAGTCCTTCCACATCCCAGGAATCCCCAGGGAAGCCGGGGCAGGCCCACAGCAGTCCCAAACCTGAGTCATCCTGTGGCCAACAACTTCCCAGGGAAGCCCTCCAGCCAGGGCCCACCTGCTGGACGGCCTCATTTCAGACAGGGTCCCACAGGCCCCCTTCGCCTCTTCCAGGCACAGATGTTTGTATCCCGAAGCAGCACCTGCTGAGCCCCCAGCCCACCCACTGTGCCAGTCAGGGTTCTGAGCAGCCCTGTCTTCAAGGTGGATGAGAGCTGACTCTATTTTAAGGAAATGAAGTGCGTCTTTGAGTCAAAGCATGTGATACAAATGACCTTTCTGTGGCAACATGATTAAAAATAGGCAGTTACAGGAAATTTTTCAACTCTTGAGACATTAATGGATGTAGATGTAAAAAAATAGACTAACTTGCCTCATCTTCCCATTAGTGATGTGTGTGGGCAGACAGGGCTACTTTTTGCCGCCTTGACAGACCGAATACTGCCTGTGCGTGGGATAGGAGCATTTCTAGGCTAGCCATTCCCCCAAAGTGAGGTTGTGGAATTTGTATGGTACTTACCGACTGACTGGCTCACCCAAATCTGAGTGTGTTTCATTCTTTGGGTTTGGTGGCTGGATTTTTGCATGAACAGCAAGGAGTAGCTGAATTCTCCCTTTCAGTTTGCACCCTCTAGATCAAGGGACAGCAAACTTTTTCTGTAAAGAACCAGATAGTATATATTTTAGGCTCTGTTGACCATACACTTTCCGTAGCAACTGCTCAACTCTGCTGGTATAGTGTGTGGGTAAGCAGCCACAGGTAGCATGCAAACAAATGGGCCTGGCCATGGTTACAGTAAACCTTTATTTGCAAAAACAGGTGGCAGGCTTGATTTGGGCCTGCAGGCTCTAGGTTGCCCAGCCCTGCTCTGGAGTCAAAGAGGTGAGGATATTCACCCTCCTTCCCTGTTTTCAAGGGATGCCTGAGACTTATGCGTTCGTTGATTCGCGTATCCATTCAGCAAATGCTTACCCAGCGGTCTGCTGCCATGCCAAGCTCCATAACGTTAGTTTAGGATGCAACAGAGAACAGCACATACCAAGCTCCCTGCCTCACAGAGCTTACACCGTAGAAAAGAGGGGCGCATCCTCGGGTGCGAGGACGATGTTAGTGGCGGGGGAATGAGCTCAGGGAGCTCACGGGAACCGATCTTAGTGTCTGACATGGAAGCAATCGTAAAGACTTTGGGTTTTCCTCGGTGTGAAATGAGGAACCATTGGAGAACTTTGAACAGAGAAGTGACATGATCTAACTTATGTGTTGAAAATAAATGTAAACTGTGTCAATGGTAGACTAAAGGATGGATGCAGGGATACCCAGGAGGAGGATGTAGCTGTAGCAGTGCTTGAGGAGACAGAGGGCGGTAGCGTGAACTAGAGCGGTAACAGGGAAGGGAGTGAGAAGTGTTTAGATCCGTGGTATATTTTGAAGGTAGAGCCAACACGACTTCCTAATGACTGCGTGATGTGTGTGAGATAAAGGAGTCAAGAATATATTTGGCAGGGGGCTTCCCTGGTGGGGTCCAGTGGTTAAGAATCCACCTTCCAGTGCAGGGGATGTTGGTTTGATCCCTGGTCGGGGAACTAAGATCCCACATGCCGTGGGGCAACTGAGCCCGCGCGCCACAACTAAGACCTGACACAGCCAAAAAAAAAAAAAAAATGAAAAAAAAGAATGTATTTGGCATTTGGAACATGGAGTTGCCACTAACTGGGATGTGAGAATGCTAAGGGTGGAAGCAGTGTTAAACATGTGAACTTTGAAATTTCTCCTTGACATCCAAGTGGATACATCTCAGCTTGGCATTTAGGAGAGAGGTCTGAGCTGGAGATATACATTTGGATGCTGTCAGCATAGGGGAAATGCACGGTATTTAAAGCCACGGATTATGTGAGATCACCAAGGAAATGAGAATATAGAGAAAGAAGGAGAACCAAGACCCTTGGGCAGTCCAGTATTGAGATGCTGGGGAGAGGAGGAAGAACCCGGAAGTCAGAGCGTTAAGTGACCTCACCTTACTTGCCGGGAAAATATACATGAGAACATTGCATAGTAAATGAACTTAATTTTTAAAAATCTTTAATTTTTCATTCTATATCCAAGGGACAGCTATGACTCTTTTGACTTAAGGAGGTATTTGTATTTCTTAAGTGGATTCAAGTAGGCTGGTGATACTAGTCTTATTATGCAGAGTTTTTTCCCCTAAATAAAGAAAATAATTTGCTTGAGATCTTCCAGACCGTGTTATAGGTTCACCTAATTCAAAATTGTTTAAGGAGTCTGGTTTGCACACATGCCTTGCTCTGTTTGTGCTCTGTGTCCAATGTCTAAAGGTGTATGTAACCTGGTTCGCTTATTGCCAAATAAAGTCTAAGCCAGCTCCCGGGCTGCCCCCACATAGTAAGTAAAGCTCAGATGAAAGTGTACACTTCAGACTGGGACTTGAACCCACGTGCTGGGACTCAAACCCGGCCAGAACTCAGATTGGAACTCAAACCCATGCAGCTGGGACTCAAAGCAGGCCAAAACCCACAGTCTTCCAACTGAGATCACACACCTGGTTTCAGGACTTAATGAAGCTCAGGTTCTTGATGTCTCATTGCAGAAAGAATTCACTGAGAGACCAAGTGATAGGTAAGAAGTGGATTTATTTAGAGAGAAACACACTCCACAGACAGAGTGTGGGCCATCTCAGAAGGTGAGACAGGCACCAGGGTATGGGGCTGTCAGTTTTTATAGGAGCGGGTAATTTCATAGGCTAATGAGTGGGAGGAGTGTTCCAGCTATTTTAGGAAGGGGCGGGGATTTCCAGGAATTGGGCCACCGCCCACTTTTGATCCTTATGGTGTCTTGGAACTGTCATGGCTTCTGTGGGTGTGTCATTTAGCTTGCTGATGTGAGCGTATACTGAGGCTCAAGGTCTACTGGAAGTTGACTTGTCCGCCATCTTGGACCCATTTGGGTCTAATCAGTTTATGTCATGTCCTCGGGCTGTGTCATTCTTTCAAAGCTTGTGCCCTGCCTCCTTCCCTTCTGTTTCACAGATACTTAATTCTTATGGATCAATCTCTGCATTTTAGTTTCTGATTCTGATATTCAGAGGATGGTAGTTTGTTCAAGATCTGTGAGAATCTCAACCATCTTGTCCTTGACTTAAGTTGTAAAAATAATTTGGGGGTTTCCTGTTTTGTTTTATACTTGGAAAATTTTGGTTAACACTGTTTTTAAAATGAACAATCTTAGAGGTTTTAAAAAAATATCTGTAGACTGTATCAAATATTACAAGGGACTTTTAAAGCAACCTTGTGAAGTATGTTATGATTCTCATCTTATTGATGATGTGTCTGAGGTTCGGATGAGAATGTCATGCAGTAAGAGAAGGCCAGGACTCTCATTCTTAGCCCAGTGCTCTTAGCACAATGAAACACCTTTTTTCTAGAAGCATCATACAGGTCAAGAGCTCAGGCTAATGTGCTAGCCAGATCGCCATCTTAGAAAAGCACATGTCTTGGCTCTTCCAGTTTTTTGTTTTCTGTGACCCCATTTCATTTAGGACTGATACTCAGAACATTAGTTGGACTGCTCTATGGCATTTAAAAGAAGGAGATAAGTTGGTATAGTTGAAGAGATACCCACATTAAACAGTTCTTTCACAGGCATGGGTTTTTGGGCAAGTCAGATACAAAATGTGAGAGAGCTTGAGCTCCCTTGAAAACCATAGAGACGGCAATCACTTTTAGGGTGGGGAAGTGTAGGGTTTGCCATCCCTGTGTGCCCTGTTTACTGGCCTGGTCTCTAGGCTATCACTTAGTTTTCAAGGTGGAAATTCCCCTCTTCAACCTACTGTGCACTTACGTAAAAAGTCAGATGATAAGCTACAGATTCAAATTCTGTATTCATGGGAAAGGCTGGGAACATTTCACAGAGGACTGCTGGTTGCCTTGGCAACCTAACAGCCCTCTAGGACAGGAGGAGCGGACAGCAAGGCCGATGTCTGTAGGAAGACGGCTTTCTGTGATTAAGCCTTCCCTGACAACGTTTATATCTGAAACATGAAAGCCCCAAGGCTATGTTCAGGAAGGCTGCCTGACAGTCAACAGGAGACCTAAACAGATCTGGTGTGATCGCCTGAGTAGAAGAACACATATTCCTGTTTTCCCTTTCACAGCTCCACCATTTGGATGACTCCAGAAGAAAAAGGCGCGTGCAGTCATAGCTCTCGTCCAGTTAGCTTACCACCCTCCTGAAAATTATGACTTAGAAAATGGGACGTGATCTTTTAAACAAACACACCAGAATTTACCTCTTCACGTGATGGCTTTCCTTCAAAGACGTGGGGTGGAGAGGGGGCACGACTACTGCCCAAAATATAAGTGGTTCTGAATGTGCTCCTTTTGGGGCAGTACCTTCATGGGCATTTGCTAGACATACGAGACAATCAATCTGGTTAGATTTGGGGGGGCGGGCGGTCACACTCCAAGTCTGGTAGTTTTTAACTAAAAAATGAACTATATATCGATGTGTCTCCCTAGTGCCCAGCACATACTGGTAGTTCACGAAATGTTTGATGAATCTTCAGTTAACCGTCCACCTCCATCACTGGATTTTCCCCAAATCAAATCCACCTTTAAAGACTCACCAGCACCAGTAAGTCAAAAGGATATTCAGTAGAGTCTAGCTGGATTTCCAAAAGGGCACCCTAGAAAGCTGTAAGCAAGGACGGCAGCACTGGGTCAGTTACATGGTATCCCAATGGAGACAGTATTCAGTTGGTGTCTTCTTTGAAGGGGGCAATATTCACTAGGTGCGGTGGGTTTTTTTTTATTGAAATATAGTGCATTTACAACGTTGTGTTAACTTCTGTACAGCAAAGTGATTCAGATACATATATATATGTATATATATATGCACATATATATATACATGTGTGTATATATATATATATTCTTTTCCATTATGGTTTATCACAGGATATTGAATGTAGTTCCCTGTACTACACAGTAGGACCTTGTTGTTTATTCATTCTATATATAATAGTTTATATTGTTGCAGTGGTTTTAAATCATGGCCACAACTTCTTTGATACTTTTCCCGTGAAAGATGGGGTTTGTGTCCCCTACCTTGAAAGTGAGTAGTCCTGTGACTTCTCTGACCAACAGAATTCAATAGAAGTGGTACTATGTGACTACCAAGGCCAGGTCCTGAAAGGGCATAAATGCCGTTCCTGCCTTGTTGACTGGATACGCATTTTTAGAGCCTTGAGCGGCCATGTAAGAAGCATGATTACCCTGGTTCCACCATGTTGTGAGGAAGCCCAGCACACCAGGAGAGGTCAAGTGTAGATGCACTAGTCAACAGCCCAGCCTTTGAGGCATTCCAGCTCAGGCATCCGACATACGAGCAAAGACATTTCAGATGATTTTAGTGCCCAGCTGTTCAAGTTGCTCCCAGGTATTTGAGTCTCCCCGACTGAGGCCCGAGACATTGTGGAGCAGAGACAGGCAACCCCTGCCATACTCTGTCTAAATTCCAGACCCCCCAAATTTGTGAACATAACAAAATAGTGTGCTGCTAAATTTAAGCTAGTTGTAAAACAGTAGGTAAGTTGAGCACTTAGTATGACAAGTACTGGATAGCTATTAAAGTAAGTCCTGTTATTTTAAAATCATACCTCTCCTATCTGCTGCAGATAAACCAAACAAAGATTGTAAAAAACAGGGCACTCATTTTACCATGATTGCACCCAATGGTGAATCTAAGTTTTAGATCTCATGGTACTGGTGTCTCCTGTTAAGGCTGCCATGAGTGAGGGGTGGGTCTTTCTGGGCCTTTGTTTCTTTATCTATAAGATGAGCAATAGGTAATCCCTAATGATTTCATGATTCTAAGGTGTCAGGCATGAACTGGGTGCAAAAAGTATTATTTCCACACCAAGTTTGATAGCATTATTCACACTAGCCAAACACAATAAGATAAACAAAATGTGACATAGACATACAACAGAATAGTATTTGGCCCAAAAAAGGAATGAAGTACTGACACATGCTACAGCATGGATGAATCTTGAAAACATCCTGAGTGAAATAAGCCAGACACAAAAGGAAAAATATTATATGACTCCAATTGAATGGGGTACCTAGAATAGGCAAACTCATAGACACAGAGAGTGAAACGGAGGTTATGAGGGGCTGAGAGAAGGGACAGGGGAGTTCGTGTTGATTGGGTACAGAGTTTCAGCATGAGAGGGTGAAACAATTCTGTACATGGTTGAGCAACACTGTGCATGGATTTATGCCACTGAATTATACATTTAAAAATGGTTAAGGGCTTCCCTGGTGGCACAGTGGTTAAGAATCCGTCTGCCAACGCAGGGGCACAGGTTCGAGCCCTGGTCCGGGAAGATCCCACATGCTGCAGAGCAACTAAGCCCGTGCGCCACAACTACTGAGCCTGCGCTCTAGAGCCTGTGTGCCACAACTACTGAGTCTGCACTCTAGAGCCTGTGTGCCACAACTACTGAGCCCACGTGCCACAACTACTGAAGCCCACACACCTAGAGCCCATGCTCCGCAACAAGAGAAGCCACTGCAGTGACAAGCCCGCTCACCACAGCAAACAGTAGCCCCCTCTCGCCACAACTAGAGAAAGCCCGTGTGCAGCAACGAAGACCCAATGCAGCCAAAAATAAATAAATAAAATAAATACATTTTAAAAAACAATAAAATAAAAATGGTTAAAATGCTAACTTTTATGACATGTATATTTTACCACAATAAAAACAATTTTAAAAAAAGTTTTATTCCCATAAGCTTTGGCACTGGAGCCCTAGGCCTCTCATTGTTGTGAGGAATGAGGATGTGTACCCTTGCTCACCTTCATGCAGTCACCTACAGGGAGCTGGAAATGTCCTCAGCCTTCTCAGTGGTCCCAAGAGACAACCCGGTCATTCACCAACAGAGATTTCCGGATGCTGAAAAGAGCCTCCAAAATTAGGTGGCTCAACTCCCTCACTTTGCAAGTGAGGAAAGAGGAAATATAACTTAAGGAACCACCTTCTGTGGGGAAAAAAGTAATCCAGCTAGATACCTTCAAGTTATAAATAAACCAAATTTGGCATTCTTCTTTCTAGGGTAATAGTCTACTTTCCTCTAAAAGTCCTATGTTTAACTTGCTTGTCATTTTTGTGTTCATCATTAGGCCAAGGAAGTTATAAAACCCAGAATAGGACTCTAGTGAGATTATTCTGTTGAAGCTCTAATTTGAAATCTCCTTCTCAACATATTCATCCAGGCAGCCACTACGAATTCATCAGAGTTGGCATGAAAGATGGAGTCTCTTTGCTGTTCCTGTTACAATGTGCCTTATTGTGACATGGTGGCAGGGGCACTGAACCTGAAGTCCAATGACCTGAATTTAAATCTAGACTCTGCCATGACCTGGGGAAATCATTAAACCTCTCTGTTCTTCAATTTGCTTCATCCGTAAATAAAGAAACTGGAGGAGATAAACAGTAAAATGCCCACTATCTTCTATGACTGTAATTCTCTGATTATATATTTATGTTTGTTTGTGCTTTGAAAATAAGGAAGTGACCTAAATACTTGAAAGTTATGCATTGATCACTTCTACTGTGTTTTCCACACTTAGATAGAATTTGCCTTGGTGGGTGGGTGGTCTCATTGTAGCGGATGCTTCATTGCGTGGCTCAGATCTTCATGCCAGAGTGAAGGACTTGCTCCTGCAGCTGCTGGGGTGTTGCCTGCAGACAGCTCTCCAGTGTCAGCCCCTCTCAGGGACTTGTTCTTGGCTGAAGAGCCCCACTTTGCCTGAGGCATCCTGCCTTCCCTGGTGCAGCCTGTATCCGTTGACCGACCCGTGTGGGGTACAAAGGTCTAGGCCCTCTACCCCAACTCGGGACAGCTCTGAAAGGTTCTACGAGGTTCAGAGCTCCTTGTGGGGTTGGCTGAGGCCTTTGAAGAGACTACATCACAATCCAGCGTCTCCCTGTGTCCAGACTCGCTTCCTCGTCTTCCCTCACCTGAGCTGATTCTGAGAGCAGCCCCCATTCAAAGCCCTGCACGCTAATCTCCATTCCGACTCTGTTTCCCAGGTAGTCAACCCGTTCATTCACTTAACCCTCCCAAGGACATTACGAGGTAGATACAAATATTAGGGAACTTGTGGAGTAAGTTTCCACAGTAACCTTTCTAGGAAAGGGTAGAGCCAGGATTTAAACCCAGGCTTCCTGGCTCCACGATCCCTGTTCTAAGCTACTATAATATTTTGCCCCCTTGATTTCTCATTCATTTCTTAGATTTTATACAAGTTTCCTCAAGTGTACATTTATGAATCACTGCTTAACTACACACATATTTTCCAAGTATTGCATATGTTTTCATGTTAGTTTACAAAAGTGAATGGAAGTTTTAAAATAGACCCCCAGGGCTTCCCTGGTGGCGCAGTGGTTAAGAATCCGCCTGCCAATGCAGGGGACGCGGGTTCGAGCCCTGTTCCAGGAAGATCCCACATGCCACGGAGCAACTGAGCCCGTGTGCCACAACTACTGAGCTCACATGCCACAACTGCTGAAGCCCACGTGCCTAAAGCCCATGCTCTACAGCAAAGAGAAGCCACCGCAATGAGAAGCCTGTGCACCGCAACAAAGAGTAGCCCCCACTCACCGCAACTAGAGAAGGCCCGCGTGCAGCAACAAAGACCCAACACAGCCAAAATTAAATTAAATAAATAAATTTTAAAAATAAATAAATAAAATAGACCCCCCAAAATGACTTTCAAAATAAGTTACCTTACATATACACACTACTATATATAAAATAGACAGACAACAAGGACCTACTGTATAGCAGAGGGAACTTTAGCTCAATATTTTGTAATAACCTATATGAGAAAAGAATCTGAAAAAGAATATATATATGTATAACATATATATATATATCTGAATCACTTTGCTGAAACTAACACAACATTGTAAATCAACTATATGTCAATAAAAAAATTAATTAATTAAAAAAAATAGAGTTCCTAGAGTTAGGAACCTAGGAGAAAATCCATCAGGCCTACATCCAGCCCCTGCAACAGTTCTGAAGACAGCATTGAGGACAGGAAAGCAATCCTGTTGACATCCTGCAGGTGGAGAGAACTGAAGAAAGAAAGTCCCCCAGGGCAGCCCCTGTGGGATGATGCAGACAAGAGAGGTCGCTCTTCACACACCTGGATTATGATTCATGGTTCCTACCTTTGCTGGGGCACTGCCAAGCCTGGGACCATGAGTGATCCCAGGTGAGCTCTGTGCTGCCTGGACCCTCTCTCCCACCATGTCTACCCACACCGATGGTCTATGCCACTTTTCAGCGACCATCAGCTGCAGATAGGGATTTTCTGTTCGGAGAGGGGATAAACCTGATTATCCCCATACACCAGGGGAGCCCATCAGAGTGGCTGTGTAGCCTGACGTCTGGGGTAGTGACAGTAGACGAGGTTCCGGCCTCAGCTCTGCTCCCACCATACTCGGCGGCTTTAGAGCAGCTGCAGACCTCATCCTGCCTCCGTTTTCTCATCAGTCAAATGAGAATAATAATATTAGTTCTTCCTTCATAGAAAGCAATTGTGAAAAACAAATGTGACAGTCGCCTAGCATTGCTTGGAGGTTACAAGTAGTTTCCAAAACCCATTGTTGTGTCCACTGGGAATAGAAGTGGAGAATCAAGATTACTGTTTGTTAATTCTGAATTTAAAAAATATTTCATATCCTTTTCTTTCTTCCCACAGATGATTCAGAGCTTACCCTTATTGCTAAATGGCTTCACATTTTTCTTTCTTGTGTGAGGTCTTGTTGTGGATCTCTATTAGCTTAATAGTTATCTAATCCCTGGTCTAAAGGTCTCAGATTGGAGGTCAATGGAATACATTCAGCTTACAAACAGAGTGGATTTTGACTCCCATAATGTTGTGGTTATTTTTTAAACTTGAATTAGCTGACAACAAAAATCCAGATTTCCAGCTTTGTTAAAACATACCAGAAGATCTGACCTCTTTCCCACTTTGCAACGATAGGCTGGTGCAGAATAGCAGCTGCCCAGCCTTAGGCAGGGCATGTGGGCTCTGGTCTGCCACAGTCTCCACTGTTCCCTATTGCAGCCCTTTCACTGGGACCTAGTGTCAGCTGTAGTTCATCATCGCACTTACAAATCCATTCTGCTCCTTAAATTTGCCTGGCCCCCAAAGTCTTTTGAACCTGTCATCTCTTATTCTCAAAAATGCCACATTTAAGTCCTGGCCAGTGGCCAGTGGCCCCAAAAGCACACTTTTTTTAGGTGGTGTGGATTTGTGGTAACCCTGGTGCTCTTAACTGTTCAGGTTGGTTTAGCAACTGGGAGTTGTGAGCCTAGAGGATTGATAGGCTATTTGCAGGCTGTACAACTCAGCTTTGAGACATCCTCAGATATGCTCGGATACACTGGTCATTTCTGTTGGTTGATCGTGCCTTAAAGCATTCTTTATAGCCTTCCCCTGAATGTCTTTGAGACCAATTCCATCCTAGGATAGTCTCTAAAGTCTTGTTCTGTTTCCTCATTCCTATGGCTATGGGTTATAATTAACACCCTCATCTTATATTATATCACTGTCTCATTTCTTTCTTCTGCAGTCTATGTGCTGTACTGGAGCATTGTTCATCTTCCAACAGAAGATATATAGTCAGCTGTCTCCTCCACTTATAAACCCCTACTGGTTCCTGCTTCCTAAAAGATAAAGTCTGAGCTTCTTATAAAAGGCCCTCCCCCATCTAACCCGAAACCACTGCTCTGACCCCATCGTCCACCACATGCTGGACTCCTCCCACTTCTCCACAAGCGCCCTGGTATTTCTCAGCAGGCCGGCCTCTGCATTATCAATTCCCTCAACCTGGACTACGGTTACCCACCCTTCTCAGGTCTTGGAATTTCAAAGACCAGTACCTTTTTTTTTTTAATGTGTGTTATTTTTATTGGGCCAAACAAGAGATGCTTGAAATCATAATGATATAATTTGTTACCATCTTGATTTCATAAGAAAACGAAAAACTGCAACCCTCCAAAAGTAGGAAGAAACCTCATCTCAAACTAAAATTTCTTCAAATTGAATAAATCTACATTTTGAAAAACTTACTACCTTGCCCTTATTTTTCTCATTTTTCCCGGGCCAGTGAAAAAATTAATCACCAGCATCTGTCCTGGGCTTGCTTTTGAGACCCACTTCCCTACCCATCTTCTTCTTTCTAGAAAATTCCCACTCACCCTACAAGATCAAGTTTGAAAGCTGCTTCTTGAGTCTTTCCTGACTCCCCAGGTCAGAGGTAGGCCCTATCCCCTTGTCTATATCTTTGTTACAGTGTAAAATACATGGAATTTTAATGGCAGTTTCTTGGGCCTGTGGAAGAGGGAGTAATACCACAGATCCCTAAAGCCCCTTAAAACCCTTCTGAGAAACCTAGGCTTCTCCGAACAGAAAATCCCTATCTGCAGCTGATGGTCACTGAAAATGGCGTAGACCACCGGTGTGGGTAGACATGGTGGGAGAGAGGGTCCAGGCAGCACAGGGCTCACCTGGGATCGGTCATGGTCCCAGGCTTGGCAGTGCCCCAGCACAGGTGGGAACTGCGAATCACAAAAGCCATACCCTCTTCTCCCAAATTTCCATTCCCTATGGCAGCTGTGCCCGCCTCAGTCTCTCTTCCTTTTTAATAACTTGCTAAAAATAATTTTTAATTGAGGTAAGATCGACGTACAACATTACATTAATTTTAGTGCACAACATGATGATTCAATATTTATATATATTGTGAAATGCCCACCACAAGGTCTCGTTAATATCCATCACCATACATAGGTATAATTTTTTTCCCCATGATGAGAACCTTTAAGATCTACTACTAGCAACTTTCAAATGTGCACTACATATTATTAACTATAGTTGCCAAGCTGTACCTTATATCCCTGTTTCTTATTTATTTTATAACCGCAAGTTTGTACTTCTGACAATTTTCATCCAATTCCCCCAACCCCGCCTCTGACAACCATCAGTCTATTCTCTGCATCTGTGAGCTGGGGTTTTTTTGTTTTTTCTTTTCTTTTTTCTAAATATCCCATATAAGTGAGGTCGTCCGGATTTGTCTTCACAAATTTCACTTCACATAATGTCCTTGAGGTCCATCCACGTTGTTGCAAATGGCAGGATTTCACCCTTTTTTAGGGCTGACCTCAGTCTTTTTAAAACGTCTCTTTCAGCCTTTCTAGGCCCACTCCTCCATCTGCATTACCTAAAACTGCACTGGAACAGAGTTCAGTAAAGCCTAACTCTGTCTTCAGCCCAAAGGTAAGCCACTGTGCCTTAAGCACTCCTTTAGTCCAGCTCGCCACTTATCCATCTACTTAAAGTCTTGCGGCCTCAAGTAAACCGGTAAACAGGGCAGAAAGAAGTCACCTTTGCACGCTGTGCCTCACACACACACACATGCACACGCACGCAAACACATGCGCACACACACACATGCACACACATATACACAATTTAGAAAAATAAAATAATGAGTGAATGAGTGAATGAATGAATGAATACAAGTTCTGTAGCCAGTACTGACACAGTAGATGTCACTGTTCAGTTCTTGGGGACCCCTGCTACCTTCTCCACTTGGTACATTTCTTGTTCCTATAACCACAGTCCCTTTCTCCTCTAGAATGAGGAATAAAACCTTTTTAAGACATCAGGGTAACTCCACTAGGACACCAACATCTGGCAACCCACCAACATCTGGCAACCCAGGGGTTATGGGAGACGTGATGCTGAAACATGGGTGGAAGCCATGCTCTCTCCTGAGTGCCAGTCAAAGGCAGGGGTCTTGAATGGTGGAATGGAATAGATCCCAATGTGCTTGTGAATGGGCTCCATGTGCACCAGCTTATATCAACTGTATTAGGTACTTGTTCCCATGACCCCTTTGGCCAACTTCTGGGCCCTGGCTGTCAGTCCAGTTTGAGAAGTCAGAGAGCAGAGGCCCCACGTGGGCATTGGTATGGGGAGAAATTAACACAATAACTGTACCCTGGAGTTTCTAGAAACTGCCTGTGGCTCAGCCAGGCCTGCTGTAGGTAGGGTCTCATGCCAGCTATGCAGGTTGGCTAATGAGCAATGAAATTCTGGGATGAAATCATGCCCTCCGTGCTCTTCCCTCTCTTGCAAACTGTTGGCACTGTTGGTTTAACATGTCCCTTATCTGACTGGGGAGAGGGCTGCCCAAGCCGTGGCTTGTAACACTGTGGTCAGACCAGTTGGGAGCAGAGTATGTGTGGCATGTTCAAAGGCTTCTGTTTACTTGATTCTTCCTTGTGTGTCTTGCTGCTTATTGGCAGTTCTCACACAGAAGGCAGTCTGTTTTCAAGGTGCTTGAGAAAAGAAGTACACTTACCCCCCCCCCCCTTAAAGAATACATTATTTCTCCCCTTGGGCTGTTTGTTCAAATCCACATTGAAATAGGAACATCATGTAATCTTCCCAAAGAAGTGACATGATAACCCAATGATGAAAACATGGAGGACAATGGGTGTCTTTTCTTGTGAAGGTAGCACTCAGGTGGTGGTGATCTGGGTGACAGAAATTGGTAGCCATTGAAAGAGACTTTCTCCTTGGAGAAGAGTCTAGATCAGGCCTTTCATATACCTGATTGCTATTATTGTCTTTTACTTTTGCTTTTGTTTATTTGGATGGATAAAGGGGCAGGTGGAGCAGAGAGCAGAAGGATGTTTAGTTTTTATCAAGATCACACCTGGTTCAACATTTAACCTCTGAAAGAAGCAATATCCTTCGTCCAGCTTCTCTGAGGATAAGGGAAGCATGGTGATGGGAGACAGGGGTCTTTCGCAAATAGGCAAGCTGATGCCCCTGCAGCTCTGCCCGTCTCACAGCCCTTGGTGCCCCCAGTGAGGCCAGCTTCCTCCTGACTCTTGAGCTGCTCACGTGGTCCAGCCGCCCATGACTTCTGCTGGTCCTGGGGTGTCTGTTCTCCCCTCACCTGCTCCACCCCTGCTGGCTTTCAGCTGTCTCCAGCCTGTGGGAAGACCCTTCCACTGCTCCAGTCTAGCCTTTTGAGCAGGTTCCTTATCCCGGTGATTTAAGCTCCCAAGAAGATCGTCCTTTAATTTAGTTTAGTTACTTCTTTACAAGTACTCTCCTTCCTGGGGTGCCTGTGCCCCACCTTAGAAATGAGGCAGGGCACATCACCTATGACCTTGGAGAGTCAGAGCCCAAGGCCCATTCTGCTGCTGAGTCTGGCTCTTTCAACCCTCCTTCCTCACCTGTGCGGAGGTAGCCTCCTGGGGACCCGGTGCTCGGACCTCGTGTCTGTCAGGGCCCACCGAGCCCATCAGATTTTCTCCATGTGCACTGGGATCCCAGCTCTGGACAGGATACAAGTTCCTTCCCGTGGAGCTTCTGGCAAATCAAGGGTGTGCCTAGATGATTGCTCACATGTCCTTTAACATCCCTTGATTTTTAAGGAGCTTGGCCTGTCCCCGGCACCTGGACTGTCTCTGCATCTCCCCATTTCAGTGTATCTGAGTCTTTGGCACAATCAAAACTCTGTTGCTGGAGTTTCTATGTTTACGTGACAGGAGAAACTGCCACCCTCTCCCCACCTTTTATATGAAATGGCTCTGGAGTCATTTATATGAAATGGCTCCTAGGGGATGAGAGAGCAGATGTTACAGGGGAAAAAGACCCTTTCGTGATTCCAGCAAGAGATTCCTTAGAAGAACATCAAAAACCAAACTCTCCTCCATTTAAGGCTGGAGACCACTAGCCTTAGGAGCCGAGCGAGTGCCTTGCTAATCGAGGAGCTCCTCAGGATGGGTTCAACTCCACCGTCTCCAGGAAGAATAATCATTTGTCTCTAAGAGGTGTGTTTGCTTACTAGATCAGCTAGAAAAATCCCAACAGGCCTGCAGCCCTCTTGGTGCCCTGAGTGGGGAGAAGAACCCATGAATGAGGGTGCACCCTATGGGAAGGAGTGGAGTTTTTCAGAGGGTGGGGTGAACTTATGAACAGAGACACTGGCAGCAGTGGGGGCTTGTGTTGGAATGAGAGGATCATGGATGCAAACTGAGGATGAGAAAATCAGGTTTGCAGGGGTAGGAAGGGCCCTGGGCATCCCCCCCAGGAGACTAGGTCACCAGGGGCCCCAAGGACGACTGTCCATGTGTAGAACCTTAACACTCACTCTCTCACATTGTAATTCTTCTTTTTTTCAAAGCCTCTTTTTTTTGGTAATAAAATATACATAACATAAAATTTACCATTTTAACCCTTTCTAAGTGTAGAATTCAGTGGCGTTAAGTATATTCGCACTGTTGTGCAACCATCATCACTATCAATTTCCAGAACTATTTCATCATCCCAAACAGAAACTTTGTACCCATTAAACGACAACTCCCCAGTCCTCCTTTCCCCAGCCCCTGGTAATCTCTGTTCTGCTGTCTGTCACTATGAATTTGCCCCTTCCAGGTATCTCATATAAACGGAATCATACAGTATTTGTCCATTTGTGTCTGACTTTTTTCACTTAGCATACTTAGCATAATGTCTTTAAGGTTCATGTATGTTGCAGCCTGCATCAGAACTTCACTCCTTTTAAGGATGAATACTATGCTGTTGTAAGTATATGCCACATTTTATGCATTCATCTGTTGACGGACATGTGCGTTGTTTGCGCCTTTTGGCTATTGTGAATAGTGCTGCTATGAACATTGGTGGGAAAGTCATTGTAATTCCTTTTTACAATTGCCCTCACCTTGCAGTCTGGTGGGCTACTCTGGTGGAGATGAAAAGGGTCAGGTGGCATAGAGGAGGTCCTAGCCCTCTACTCTCACCTAGAACCTCTGCCCAGGTTCCAGCTGGAAGGACCACAGCTCAGAGTCCCACACAGCAACATGGGCAATGGTAGAAACCCATGATGGCAGAGGGTCATCCAGCAGGGACATTTGCAGGAGAGAAAGTGTGGCCAGTTTCCAGTTACTTCTCTGTGTAGAGAATGCTGCCCAACCCCCCCCCCCCGCCCCCAGAGGAGATGGGGCTACCCATCCCACACCTGTTTGGTGATTGCATTTATAGTACATAATCTGGAAAGATATGAACCAAAGTGTTTGCAGTGCTCATTTTGGAGGATGGCGTTATTGGTGATATTTACTTTCATATTACACAAAAATAGAACTATTTCTGTTTTTAAAAAATAGATGCCAGGTTGATTACTCAGATTAAAAAAATAACAAAGTATTCTACTTTAGTGCTTGTTTCAAAATACATTGTTAACATTCCAGTTCAACTGTCCCTTCTTCTAGCTTTGTCTAGCAGGAAGTTTTTCTACATCAGAATTGTCACAAATTTTATTAAGGTTTGTTTTTTAATGTCAATCTTAAAGACAGTGAATTTGTGGCATTAATTGAGCATCTATTGTGTGCATAATGCTGTGTTAGAAAACTACAAATAAGATGGGTAAATATTTATTCTCTTGAGTTGTTGTAATAAATCCATGTAATATACCTAAAAATATAAGATCTAAAATCGAATTTCCACCAACCTCAATAGAAATGCTTTTATCACATGCTGCATGTGTTTGGAAGGTAGAAAGCTTTATCACACCCACAGGGCCAGTGTTCTTGGGGTGAAGTTTTAGGGAGATCCAGAAGGCCCTGCTGCTCCTTCACCACCCCAGAGAGCACAGGAGCATGTTGTCACCTCAGATGCTTCCATGGCAGGAACTTAGGTGAGTGAAGCAGGCAGGGTATAGGTGGTGACCATATCATTGATCTTCCAGATGTAAACACTTTTAAGGGTGAAAAGGGGAGCTATTACTAATTGCACAGGGATAACCAGCATCAACTGGGACCATCCAGGTAAATCAGGATATATGCTCCCAGTTGGATATAAGGCAGATGGAATGAGGGGACTCTAGCTCCAGCTAGAGAGCTGGTCCTCATCTAGAGGCAGTGAGATACAGCAGTCTTTAAAATAGGGCTCAAACCAAACACACAGCCACTGATGTACAATATTTGAAAGCAGATCCATCCTTAGCAGTCCCCGCCCCAAGGGGGTTAAAGGAGGGCGTCTGGGCACATGCCTCCTTTTAGATATGCCACAGAAGCTCAGCCAGTGACACACGTACACACAACTCTCCTTCTGTTACACTTAAAACTGGACACAGCAGAAATGTTCAATAATATGAAATGATGGGGGAAATCATGGTCCAGTCATATTAGCTTTTACTGATACTGTCCTTAAAGATTTTTCAGTGAGATGACCAAAAATCTCATGATATAATGTTGAATCCAAAAAAGACTACAAGATGACATATATAATATGAACCCAATTATGTGAGATATATATATATATAAATACACACATAAGCACATACATGTATATATATATGAAAGTAGGAAAGAGGTATGTAAAAGTACAGTTTGCCCCTGAGAGATGGGTGAGGAATGATTTTTGTTTTCTAAATTTTCCATGAGGTTTTTTTTTAAACTGTAAGTATATATTGCAAAATAGGGGAAAAAAGCACTTTATATATGTGTGCGAAAGCTTAATATATATGTAGATGTGTGTATACATATACTGTTTTCTCATATGGTCTGTCCAGCACCAGTCCATCTGGCCAGAGAACCCCGAGTCATCTTACACTTGGCCTTGGCTGGTAGCCTGTGTCAGGATCGTGCAGGGCCCACGGAAGAGCCAAAAGGAATCCTCAGAAAATATCTGCTCCCTGAATTCTCTGCCCAGCCTGGTGCCAGGAAGGCGAGTGGGTGTAATCTTGTTAAAGATTAGCAGGAGTAGCTGTGTACCTATTTGCAGTGAAAAATTTGCCTATTATTACATGATCCTTAAAAATGGGCTTTCCTCTGCTGAGTCTGTTTTCTCAGTTATCTCCTCTCTTCCCTGCCCCACGCCCACAAAAAGGAAGGTTTTTGTTGTTGTCTTTTGTGCTAAAAGCAGTTCTGTTGGTGAGGTTGGATCCCATATCCCGGCCACAAAGGGGGGACCCGTTTAAGATCTCTGCCCCTCCGCGTGTTCCATGGGCAGGGAGCTGGGTCCGAGGGCTGTCACCACACAGTCTAGGAAGAGAACCTTACCTTCTCTGTTTTGCTACTCGTTCTTTGGATTAAAAAGTATCACAGAAGCTGGCAAAGTTGCCATGTTTTCCTCTTTGGATTCAGTAGCAGGATATCATATCTTCATGTGCAGTTTGTACTTCATTAGAAAGGCTTTGAGATGGCATAGCAACGTTTATATTCTTAGGTTTGATTTTACTTATTACATTTGTATTTTGGGGTTTACCAAAATTTATACCTCCATAAAATTTTTAAAAATAAGGAAAGAAATCAGAGCAAAGGGAAACTAAAAGTACAGAAGGAGGAGACTAGATGGGAAATTCGTGCACAGGATGCCTGTGATGAGGTCATGCTGAGTTACAAAGGTTGAGTGGGACATTGAGCCGTGAGCTCCTTCATGCTTAAAGAGAATCCCAAACAGAAGAGCCGCCTTATAACTGATTCAGTGAGGAATCTTCTTTATGGTTCTAATCATTTGAAAGCACTATCAACAGGTAGCTGATACTGCATGGAAACTGGTGGTGAAGATGGCGGAGCTAAAAGATGGGAAAAAGATGGAGAGCCTGAGTCCCCACCTGCAGGAAAGCTGCCCACCTACCAAGAATTTATATTAAACATTTGGGAGTTTGTATGTTACAGCAGTCAACCTGCCCTAACACACCCAAGAAGAGAAATCACTATTGCACACATTGGTGTCATTACCTTTTTATATGTTTGGGTTCCCTCTCTTAAGCTGCAAATTCCTTTGGAACCCACCTTTTATTGTTTCTTTAACTAAAAAGAAAATTTTTTATAACCCCAGAGAGTCTAGCATAGAGCCGTGCACACAATGAGCCTTCAGTAAATGCTGAATGATAGATTCAGCGAGCTCCTAATTGGCTGAAACTGAGCCTTTGCCTTTTGTTTCCAATAGCACTTGGGATAGGATTATGTGCTATTAGTCACTTTTAATTAAGGTTCTTACTAGTAAGGAACTTGAGACCCAATATTCTTATAAAGAGTGGAGATCTAGAGGAAAGAGATAAAATAGATATGCCCAAAAATCCATTCGGAATTTCTCTGAGAGATGTTTCTCTCTTTAATCCCTGTAGTTATTGAATGTAACAGAAGCTTCAGTAGAACTTGAACAGCCTGTGAGTCGGGAGCTTGGGGTCTCTTGGCTCAGCTCCGCCACAAGTTGTGACCTTCAGTTTCCTTGCCTGTAAGATGAATAGTGGTTCCTAAGTGAAATGCTATAGATGAATGGAACATTGGCTACCATTCAGTTACATATCTGTGTCTCTATGTCTGTATAGTCTCCACGTGATTTTGATGCACAACCAGATTTGGGAACCACTGGACAAGGTGATCTTAACCTATGAGTTCATCTTTTATAACATGAAAACATAAATTTGCTTTCCTGACCTGAGGTTGTAGAACTTAGAACTGGAAGGAGACAGAGGACTGAATTAATCCATCTCTTTGTGGGAGTGGGGGGAAATGAACAGTAATAACCCAAAACCACTTTTAGCTAGTCTAAGGATGAAACGGAAAAATAAAAATGTTTTAAGATGATTTGGTAGAAGAGATATTTTCTTTGACGGAATATTAGAGAATTCGTCAAGAGTTATTAAACAAGGAAGTCAGAGGTTCCATTGCAGGAACTTAAATATTTGTTGATTAATCTGTTGATGTGCTAGTTCAAGCAGAGAAGGAATTTTGTTGCTGTTATAAAGTCAGGGTTTCTAATTGTCCATTCAGGGAAAAAAAACAAAAAAAACTTTGTGTTGCTCTAAGCAACCTAAATTATCTACTCCATTATTCCAATAAGCACCAAAGAGCATTTAATGTATCCTTTGGCAACCGAAGCTAGAACTCCCACTCAACTTCTTTCAGGCAGATATTCATGGTTACTCTTAGTTATTGAGAAATATCACATGATCCATACCCTGAACTTGAGAAGTAGACTTAAATTCTGCCCCCCCCCCCGCACCCCCGGAATCTGAGGCAGAACACCTTATCCTTTAGTGGTGGCTTCATTCTCTGCCCCTGGGTGTTTACCATGATTCTGAGTGAAGCCCAAATGATAATGGCAGAGCTTTTCAAAATAGAAAGGGATCCAAGGTCTTTTCAAAAGTGCAGCAATCAGAAGAACTATTGATTCTGAAATTGAGCAATTTCCAGGAGGACCAAAGAATTGGCATATCGTAGTAATTAGAGCATGTCTTCTATTCAACACATTCCAAATGATTTTCCATTCAAACATATTCAAAATATATTTTAATCCAACGTATTCAGAATGTTCCTTCTTCAAAAAGTATCTCCCGATTAGCCAGCATCCCTCCTCCCCCCAGCCAGTTGTTCCTACCTTTATTCCTTTCGGAGGGCTTAGCAGCCACTTGAATGCTCTTTGCTGAGTTGCTCTCATTGAAACAATGCACTCAAATTTCATGTGAATTTGAATTATGCAAATTTTAAATCATGCTGTGTAAAATAGTAATAAAATATTTGAAATAGTGCAAATTCCTTCAGATTTGTATGATCGATCCAGAAGGGCATAACAAATCCAGAACACCAACTTAGGGAAAATCCCTTGTCTGGGGGCCAACCCACATTAGCGGTAAACAGAAACCCCCAAGGGCCTTGTCTCTGTGAATCAAGCACAGGGGGTTTTGTGAGTGATTTTGGTGACTATAGTGATGTTATTTTAACGTTCATCGTTTTGAGAGTTTGACATCTTTTCTATCCTATGATAGTACCATCTAAACTTTTATAAAAAAAAAAAGTACTGTTGGTGAAAATGTGCTGTAAATTACTATGAAATGGAGTTAGATGCAAGAGATAAAGAAGGCCCTAGCCGTGATCCGCAGTGCTGTTAATTTGGGAGAAAGACTGCAAACTAAAAGGGATATATTATTAAGACATTTTTTTAAAGCATCATTAAAGCAAAAATATGTTACTATGATTATAGATTTGTGTACTCTGAGAACATGTTCCCCCCCACCCATTTTGTGATTATAACTATAAGAAAATTATACTTGAATTAGACAAGTTTTGAATGGTGTAGTTCTTCAGGAATGCAGTTGTCTTTAAAGCATCTTGTGAATATAGTTTGTACTCCTCCTAGATTACAATCTCTTTAAGAGGAAGCAGAAACCACCTGCTATTTGCATATAGTCCACACTCCAAATACCTACTAATAATCATGGTGTTTTTGCTGTAGAAGTTCTCTGTTTACAAAGCTAATTGTCTCAGTTTGCCCTCATAATGACCCTATGAGGTGAGTTTTCTTATTTTCCCCATTTTACCAGAACCCAGGGGTCTAGGTTCCTTGATTTGCTGTCACTTAGCAAGGCGTGGTAGGTAAGGAAACTGTCAGATTGACCACTGAAGTGGGAACCTACAGGCATCTGAATGGACTTTTAATATTCGCCTCATTTGAAGTCCTAAGTCTGATTCCTCCCTCCGTACATAGGCATGTTCTAGCAACATGGAGGATGAGAACCTCTCTCTGTTGGTTTACAAACTGGCCCCTGTACTCAGCAGGGCAAGGAGAGACTGAAGAAAGAGGCAGACACTCCCGATCTGTGGGTGACAGGTTTAATAATTAAGGGGAGGGGCTTCCCTGGTGGCGCAGTGGTTAAGAGTCCACCTGCCAATGCATGGGACACAGGTTCGAGCCCTGGTCCAGGAAGATCCCACATGCTACGGAGCAACTAAGCCTGTGCGCCACAACTACTGAGCCCATGTGCCACAACTACTGAAGCCCGCATGCCTAGAGCCCGTGCTCTGCAACAAGAGAAGCCACCACAATGAGAAGCCTGCAAACTGCAACGAAGAGTAGCCCTAGCTCGCCGCAACTAGAGAGAGCCCACGCAGCAACGAAGGTCCAACGAAGTTCCAACGCAGCCAAAAATAAAAAGGAAATTTAAAAAAAAAAAGAAAGAGAAAAGAAAATAAGCAAGGGGACTGATGTAGGACTCTTGTCTTGGGCCCTGAAAGACAGTAGGTCTCCATGCCCATCACCAGATCTTAGAAGTTTATATAGAAGCCTTCACTGGGCTCAGTCACATATGTCATCCAGATGGTCTCAACCCACATCATTATCTCAAGGCTGTGTCCTTGGGGCAGCTTCTGGGAGCAGGGATGGCAAGCTGAACGCACATTCTAAGGACGGGGACAGGGTGAGGAGCCTCCAGTCACCTGGGTCCAGGTCATGGGTCCACCGGCAGTCACATCCCCTCCATGAACTCCTTGCACAGGCCCCTGTGTCCCTCCTGCATTAGCTGTGACTGTGGGCCTGTATCCATTTCCCTGGAGAATCTTTTAGTTCAGGCAACAGTTTCCTCTGGGGCTGGCTCCCTGTGTGCATTGATGTTCAGGGCCTGAAGTGTGTCTCTAGGGAAGGTGAGAAAGGATGGGGCTCAAGTATGTCAGAGCAGAATTGTCGTAGCTTCAGGTCCCAGCGAGAGCAGCAGAGTCAGGGGACTGAGTTGTGTTTGCATTCAGAGCTAATCAAGAGATCTCCAGAAAAGCCCTCTCTGAGCCTTAATTTCCTCATTTGCAAAATAAGAGTAACACTTGTCCAAACTACCTTCCAAGACTGTTGTGAACGAGGGGGATGTTTTCCTTCTTACACTTGCAGCCTAGGACGGGACAGACCCAAGGGCCTGTGTCTCCACAGGCAGGAAGCCTTCCCAACCTGCCAACACGTCCATCCATCCAGCCCTCCACCGGCTCCTGGTGGGCACAGGCAGGGTTTTGTTGTTGTTGTTGATTTTGAAAGATAAGCTCAGCTTTTCAGATTCAGAGAACAAATAACAAATATGATAGCTGGCCAAAGAAACTGAAATACATGTTTATAAGCAAACCTACTTTGTTCATTTTTACAAATACGAAATTATGTCTTCTTCTGGTCTATTAACTGAGATCTATAAAATTATTCAGGTGTAAGAAGTAAAATCAGTTCAAAACATTTTATTTTGAAAATGCCCAGAATAGGTCATGTAGATTCATTATTGATGAATCCTTTCTCCTTGCCCTGAAATATGCCTAGGGCAGAGGTTTGCCACACCAAAGGCCTGGGAGAGGACTTGTCCTTGTCAAACAGAAAACAGTGTGTGACTGTGCAGGTAACACAGGCGAGCAGGAGGGGCCATGTCAGCCAGGCCTGAAAAGGCTCGAAGCTCCTACAGGCGCAGCCCTGGGGAAGGGGCTGGACAAAAGGCAGCAGCCCCGGTCCTCTCCAGGCCCCCACCAGGTAGCATCTTGTCCTTGGGGGCCAGTCTCTCTTTCCCAGGCTGTCTCTAGCGTGCGTGGAATTTCACCTGAGTTCATAGATTTGTGGGAAATGGTTACACACAGAGGAGTTTGCTCCAGGGAAGGAGACCAATACGTTCCATCTTGCAACAAATTGATCCAGGCTGCCTGGAGGGCCACGTTAAAAAAGAGTCTCAGGCCAGACCTGGGTGGGGCAGAGAGTGACGAGCACCCATCGCATGTAGCTGCATCCTTTCTCCTGAGCCTCAGGCTCCCTTAGGATGATCGTGGCTATAGCAACTGAACTTCTTTGTTTTATTTTACTCTTTCTTTTTTTTTTGCGGTATGCGGGCCTCTCACTGTTGCAGCCTCTCCCGCTGCAGAGCACAGACTCCGGACGCGCAGGCTCAGCGGACGTGGCTCACAGGCCCAGCCGTTCCACAGCATGTGGGATCCTCCCGGACCGGGGCACGAACCCATGTCCCCTGCAACGGCAGGCGGACTCTCAACCACTGCGCCACCAGGGAAGCCCTGTTTTATTTTAAACACACCAGAATTGGGCATAAAGCAAGGGTGTTATATTAAAGTTCTTTATAGAGAAAGAATATATGCAGATAGGTAAGTAGATACGTAGGTAGGTAGGTAGATAGATAGATAGATAAGAAATATGTGATGGGAATTGGCTTGTGTGGTTATGGAGGCTGAGAATTGGGGGTCAGTTGGTCCAAAGGCCCAAGAACTAGGGGCACCTATGTCCAAGGGCAGGAGATGATGTCCCTGCTCCATCAGAGACAGCAAATTTGCCCTTCCTGGTGTTTTTTATTGTTCTTGTTCTATTCAGGCCCTCAACAGAGTGGATCATGCCCAGTGGTGAGGGCAATCTTCTTTACTCAGACAACCTGTTCAAATGCTAGTCTCCTCTGGAGACATACTTGCAGACGCACCCAGAAAGAGTGTTTTGCCAGCCATCTGGGCATCCCTAAGCCCAGTCAGGTCGACACATAAAGTTAACCATCACTGTGTGCGTTCATGTGTTGAGAACAAGGGCCTTCCATCTTATTCATGATATAAATGAATTGTGTAAATGTGGAATTCAAAAAATCCTCAAATTGCAAATGATCCAGGGGACCTGTAGATACTCTCCCCACCTGCCCCCCATTTTAGCAGCTTTATTTAGTACTTGCCATTTTGAGGTTGAGGAGGGAGGCTCAGGGAGGTCACATGACTTGCCTGGAGCTACTTAGCCAATTAGTAGAAAGCCAGGACTAGAGCCATTTCTCTGTACTGTCCTGTCCGGGGACACGGCTTGCATGACCTGGTTACCTGTCAGATGGGAAGGGGCATAAGGATAAGATCCTGGGACTAGAGGTCCCTACCCGAACGGGACAGGCACCTGGAGAGCACACTGAGAGGCCTTTGCTAAGAGCAGGGACACTCTGCGAAACAGAGTGAGGTCTCTGAAGGCTGTGGCTACAGAAAGAGGTGGTATAACTGACAGCTGTTGGAACCCAACGAGAAGCTGGGAGCAGGTACCGTTGGGAGATCTTGCAGGCAGGTGGGGTTTGGTGCCCTGGGGGCAGGCAGCAGGCCCCAGGCACTGGGCCCATTTTCAAGAACAGGTTTCCTGCTCCTGGAAGGGTGTCTGGCACTAGAAACTCCGAAACTCAGCCCTATAAGGACTGAAGTGGTTGGCAAGACACACACATGGATATTCAAGTTTAAGAAATAGAGCAGGAATCCAACGATCAAGTCCAAGATGGAGTCCATTTGGGGAGTAAAGCAGGAGTGCACGAAGCAAGGGCCAGAAAGAGGTGCTACGGCCTTGGGCTAAATCCACTAACCTGTGGACAGGATTGACCCGGGGCCAGACTGAGGTTGAGTCTGCAGATTTAGGACGTGTAAAGGGGGCTGGTGCAGGGACAAAGGTGAAGACTGCTGATCAGGCAGAACTTGGCACTGACCTTTAGCTCAGTGCTCTTTTCTATTAATTATTTATCTGTTGGGAGTTCTGCCGAGCTGGAAACGTTTCATCCTTTACCTAAAAAACAAATGGAAGAAAGGGTAAAGAGATAAGAGGTTCTGATCCGCTCCAGTTTGGGGAAAGCAGTGGGATGTACCCAGATTTGGCAATTGCATGTTGGATAACTCAAGCAAAGGAAAGTCACAGCCCTGAGTCTCCCTTGGCCAGGTTTCAAGTTCTTCATCCGTGCTAGGAAAATGGGCACTTTAACAGTGTAACATAGGTCATCCTTTCAAAAAGTCAAGCAGGGCGTAAAATGTAGGATCAGTCAGTGAGCTGATTGTCATGGATGCTTGTGCAGGAAGAGGGGGATTGAGACCCGTATCTGAGACAGGATAGAGGTGGGGGAAAAATACTGGTCTTGGAGTCGGAAAACTTGGGTTCTGGTCAGGGCTCTTCCATTGAAATTGCTCTGGGCAATGTCCTCATCTATGACCCGGGGACTGTACACCTCGGCCAGGGATGGAGAGTTCATGGAATCACGTCTTTGCAAGTGCCCTGAAGGAAGGTGCAGAGAATCGTTCTCTTGTACTTTCATTTCATAATCCCTTCCTTCTTTCTCTGAGACTCAGATATTCCTGGCTGGTGAGGAGAGAGGACTCCACTGGATTTGGCCTCTGTGGACGAAGCTTCAGGACCACTCCACTATCCTGCAGGAGGTTGGTGGCTGGTCCTTCCAGCAACTACTCACCTTGTGTGTGATCACACTTCACTTTCTGAGAGCAAAAGAGAGGCTCGATTTCTCTCACTCTCCACGCACCTACGATGATTGAGATCAAGCCCTATCAAACTAGGAGAGAGGGAGGTTGTCGAGATCCAGGGAAAGAGGAGGCTGAGGTTCCCATGGAGCCCCCGAAGCTCTTTGTGACTCCCCCGTACAAATGCTCTCTCCTTCCTACTTCTCCCAGGGACACATCCATTGTCCACGCCTGTGGGGCAGGTAGCTCATGCTGGCCCCCTGGAATCGGGCAAAGCCAGTAGGCAAGGGACTGGCCATCCTAGAACTGGCGTGGCCCAGCACAGGAGTCAGAGGAGGCCCTTGTGGGCCCTTTCAAGGCATACGGCGTTTATTTCCTGGGCACGTTCTGTATGTCTGGCACTGTGCTACCTGCCATCTATACATATTGAAGAGTGTGTCATCGTAGAGGTGAGTAAGATGAGGAATGTAGAAGTTAAGTGGTTGCTTAATATTGCCAGCTAGCAGGTAGCAGAGCCAGAATCCAAGCCCAGGTCAGCTACAGAGCAAAGCCATGCTGTTTATATGACACCATGAAACCTCCTTCTCAGAGACGTGCTCATTACCTGGGCTCAGGGGGTAGGCTGTGCACTGGAGCCGGAGAATCAAAGGCTCGCAGCCCATTAGATCAAGGCCAAGAGTCCCACACTGACAACTGAGACCCTCACCCTCCCTTTCCTTCACTCCTTCCCCTCCTCCCTCCTGTTCCTTTACCGGTGGCGGAGACCCCTGGAGAGGCGGGGGGAGCTTGGGCTGGGTCTGGAGGTGCTACCAGAGACTGAGGCTCTGCAGACCAAACCAGTGAACCAGAGCTGTGAATTCAATCCCACAAGGACTCATCGAACGTGTACCACATGTGCTCGATGAGGACAGCTTGCATCTTCATTAGGGAGCAGGACATTCACCCCGAATTGTTCATGACAGTCAGGGCTGTGTCTGACTGGAGGCCAGAACGAGGGCTGCAGGCAGCAAGGGCTCAGTTGGTGGTTGAGACCAGAGGAGAGCAGTGAGGATGAAGGGAAAGGCTCCTGAGAGGCACAGGGACCCAACTGTAGCCTATGCAGTGTCTGCCTCAGAGGAGTGTTTGTTGAATGAATAAATGAAAACTAAAGGGTGGTTTGAATTCAGACAGGAAGAAATGAGTTGAGATGACATTCCAAAAATGAGAAAAACACCAAAGAAGTCTTAGGAGCAGGAAGCAGCAGAAAGAGGGAGAAAGGAATGGGGATAACATTGGGTAGTTGTGTGGGACTGAGAAAGGCGGGACTGGGAAAGAAGGCGGGGCTTCAAAGCCCTCGGAAGACTCTGGCCCTGCCACAGGCACGTGCTACTTGCGAGCACGCTGGCATCTCCTCTGGGAGGCTAATGGCCTCTCGGACTTTACTTGATTCAAGCTGAGCTCTTGTCTTTCTCTGCCAAATCCCTGTTTTCACATCTTAGTCCCATGCTTCCACTTGCTCAGGCCAAAAGCCTTGGAGTCGTTCTTGACCCTTCCCTTCCTCTCACAAACTTTACATCTGGTCCACTAGGGGAGCAGGCAAGCTCTGCCTTCACAGTCTCTAGATTCTAGAACACAGCCCCGTTTCACCTGTCCGTCCACTCAGCACCTCCTGCCGAGATCACCGCAGTGGCCTCTGGGCCGACCTCCCTCTTTCCACCCTTGCTGTCCTAGTCTGTTCTCAGTGCAGCAGCCAAAGGCATTCTTTTAAGCTGTAAGTCAGATCCTGCCACTGCTTTACTCAAAACCTGTCATTGGCTGCCATCTCAGCGAAAGGCCAGCATCCTTACGATGTCCTGGGAGGCTGACGGCTCCGTATACTTCTGTGCACCCCCCACAGCCTCACCTCCCCCTGCCCGTCCCCCTTCACTCCCTCTGCTCCAGCCACGCGGACTTCTTGCTTGTCCTCCATGCTCCAGACACGCTCCGACCTCAGGGCCTTTGTAATTGCTGTTCCTTCTGCCTCGAACGCTCTTCCCCCAGGTGTCGACATGACCTCCTCGCAGCTCCTTTATGTCGTTGTCCGGTGTCACTTGCTCAGGAAGCTCTTCCCTCACTATCTAACCTAAAACCGTATGACTCCTCTCCCTTGGCACTCGTTACCCTTCCTTGCTTTATTTTCCTTCATAAAATTTACTATAATCTGACATCTTTATGTCTGTCTCTGGCAACTAGAACTAAGCTCCATGAGGGCCAGAGTTGTGTGTTTTGTTTATCACTGCGTATCTAGCCCCTAGAACAGAGCCTAGCACATGGTAAGAATTCAGTAAATCTATCATGAATTGATGACTGAATAACAGAAAACTTGGTAGGGAGGATGCTGAAAGCAGATAACAAGAACAACTAATAATAAGAAAACTTTTCAATTTCAGCTTGTATCTGCTTCTTTGTTTAAGCTCCACCGGGGTGTTGTTTCGTTACCTGTCTTCTCCCTGTTCAGCCCTGTCAGATGGTAGTTTCTCAGTTCCGTTGACAGAGGAAAGTGATCAGATTGTGTTGTGAGTTGAATTGTATTTCCCCCCAAAAGAGGTAGGATGTCCTAACCCCCAGTACCTCGGAATGTGGCCTTATTTGGAAATAGGTCCTCTACAGAGGTAATCAAGTTAAAATAAGGGCATTAGGATGGGCCCTATTCCAATATGACTGATGTCTTCATAAAAGGGGAAATTTGGGCATGAGACAGACAGGCACAGAGGGAAGATGATGTGAAGACACACACAGAGGGGTTGGGGGCCGGGGGAAGAGGCCATGTGAAGATGGAAGCAGACACCGGAGTTACACTTCCACAGCCAAGGAACTCCTGGGGCCTCCGGAAGCTGGGAGAGCACCGTGGAGCAGATTCTCATCGCAGCCCTCAGAAGGAACCAACCCTGCTGACACCTGATCTGTCTTGGTCTTCTAGCCTCCAGAACCATGAGACAACACATTTCTGTGGTTTGAAGCCACCTAGTTTGAAGTGCTTTGTTGCAGCAGCCCTGGAAAATTAATACAGATGGGATGCTTCCTCTTCACCAGGCAGTCAGCCTGATTTGGGCAGAAAACAGAAAACCCAGGCCTCATCTCACCCTGATGCTGACAGGCGGGGCGTGGAGATGAACTGGGATAGATGTGGAGGGTGTGGGCCCCGGGTTTTGGTTCCTACCTCGGCCACTCCCATGCCTTATGCTGCAGGCAACACGCTCCACCATCTGGGCCTCCGCATCATCACCTGTCAAACAAACTTTTGGGAGTGAATCTTGTCCCCAGCTCCAGCCAGCTCTCCATGTTCCATTGCTCTACAGCATTCTCAGAGGTCTAAAGGTCAGCGGAAGGCAAGAGGAGAGAACATTTGATTAAGTGGTGACCTTGAGGACATTTTCCAAATAACTCTTCATTTGCAGAGCCCAATTAAACAATTTTTAAAACTTTGTCTGTTCCCATTAGCTGGCTTTTCCTCAGTGTTTATTTCCAGCCTGGGCTGATGTCGTTGATAAAGTGAATGGAGAGGAGAATCAATGCTTGAGTAGAGTGATAGGTCCTCATGGTAACTCCTACATTAAGCTAGCTGTAGCCTCTAAAGTTCAATTCAAAAGCAAAAGTGAGGGACTTCCCTGGTGGCGCAGTGGTTAAGAATCCACCTGCCAATGCAGGAGACACGGGTTCGAGCCCTGGTCTGGGAAGATCTCACATGCCGCGGAGCAGCTAAGCCCGTGCGCCACAGCTACTGAGCCCGCACTCTGCAACTACTGAAACCCGTGCGCCTAGAGCCTGTGCTATGCAATAAGAGAAGCCACTGCAATGAGAACCGCACCGCAACCAAGAGAAGCCCCCGCTCGCTGCAACTAGAGAAAGCCCACGCACAGCAAGGAAGACCCAACGCAGCCAAAAAATAAATAAAAATATATTTTAAAAAGTATAAGCTCTACAAAAATCTCTATAATAAAAGACTATCGGTAAAGGATTTAAAAAAAAAAACAGCAAAAGTGAGAAAAAATCATGGAAAGGGAGAGGCCCAAAGAAAGATCATTTTCTGTCTGTTAGAGAATAGATTTGCACCGAGGGGCCTGAAATACTACACAATTGGCAAGCTTCCTGTCAACTCTGCTACTTTCGTCCCAGCAGAATTATATGTCAGTTGTGTAAACGGCTATAAATAATTATTGGTTTTGCAAAAATTGTATCCAGGCAGAAAAGCAAGTGTCATGTGGAGCTATTTCTCTGAAATATCCAGATTTGGAAACAGGATTAACTGCCTCCAAAACCTGCCACCCCAGCCTGCAATCACTTTAAGTGTTGCAGCAACACAAGTGCAAGCACTCCCCTCCCCTCAAAATGGGGATGGGGGGCGGAGGAGCTGGTGCCAAGTTGGTCTGGACAAGACACAGCTGTTGTCCACGCCAGAAACGGGGACCTTAGAGGTTATTGATGCCACCTCCCACTCACCTCAGGCAAGTAGGGTATGATGGAATGACAGGACCTTTTCTCTGATTCATTCAACATACCCATATGCGAACCCACTACTTCCCAGCGCCAGACCCTAGAGACACAAGACAGACAATATTCCTGCTTTACAAAGCCTACAATTTCAGATAAAATACCTGGAAATTATAAGATCCGGGAAGGAAACAGAAACTAACAAGGTCACAACTTTGATAACTGATCTTTGAAAAGGTGAAATTGAGACCTAACAGATGGGGATGTGAAGATTGAGATCAAGGCCATTCCAAGCAGAGGGAACAGCGTTTGCAAAGGTCCTGAGATGAGAAAGTTAAATGTCTGCTATTGAAGTAGAAGGAAATATCTAGATAAAAATCTGCACATCGGACAGAGAATTATGGATCTAGAACTACAGAGAACAATTTGCCAAACACCATTATTTTATGTTTTCTAAAGTTTAGAGAATCTCGTTACCTTCCCTGAAATCTCATAGAGGCCAGTGGACGAGGGGGACTAAGACCCAGCACTCTGGACTATCCTGTTACCAGCCCCTCTCATTAACCAAGCTGAGCAACTGAGTTTACTCCATCCCATTCTTCCAGAATATTAGTAGCTCTGTGTCGTACAACAAGTGAATTGCATATTTGGAAGAGATGTAAGAGGTCATTTTATGCAATTGCATTCATTCATCGATTCTTTTTTTGTTTTTTTTTAAGATGGGAAGTTTTCTTTTTTTTAATATTTATATTTTTAAATGTACTTATTTATTTCTGACATGTTGGGTCTTTGTCGCTGCATGCGGGCTTTCTCTAGTTGCGGTGAGCGGGGGCTACTCTTCATTGCGGTACGTGGGCTTCTCATCTCGGTGGCTTCTCTTGTTGCAGAGCACAGGCTATAAGCATGTGGGCTTCAGTAGTTGTGGCACGCAGGCTCAGTAGTTGTGGCGTATGGGCTTCGTTGCTCCGCAGCATGTGGGATCTTCCTGGACCTGGGATCAAACCCATGTCCCCTGCATTGGCAGGCGGATTCTTAACCACTGCGCCACCAGGGAAGCCCCCATTCTTTCTTTCACTCACTTTCAACTGCTCAGTGCTCTCCTCAGGGAAGCCCTTGTACCCGTCTCATTGCTACATTTCTGTCAACTGCACTTCACCATGCTGTTCTTATGTCCTGTGTACTGGTCCAGAGGTCCATGAGGAGGTCAGGATCTATCCCGAGTGCCAGAGAACTCCCAGTGCTTACTTAGCCTGGCACATAAAAGGTGCTCAATTAATATATGCTGAAAGCTGAATGAGTGACTGAATGGATAGATGGAATCAATGAAGGTTGAATATCCTCAGCTCCCTACTGGAATGTTCACCTGTGAGAACGTAGCTCTGCATTCATTCATGCTCTGGTCTTGTCTTCAAACGTTGCCAATAGGGAGTTGATAAATTATTAAATGCTTGTCTACCATTAAAGACCATTAAAATCCAGTAGCAAATTTTACAAAGACCATGATAATTTCTCGAATATTTTCTCAGTTTTATTTTTGTTACTTCCAATAGGTAATATACATGCATAATTCCAAAGTCAAAGCAACATAACAAGGTGACTTTGTGAAGTGTCACTCCCACCTGGCCCCAGTTACTCTGTCCCCCAGACCCCATTCCCACCCCTCTAGGTACAGACTGGTTTGTCTAGGACTGTACCAAGCTGTACCTATTGTCTTGGTACAAATATTAATAGTGACCCCTTTCACTCTCAAAAATATCCCATTTAGGCAAAAAAACAATTTGGTTACCCTAGCTATAGTTAACCATTTTCACTACTTCCTTCAAGCTTTTCTTTATTCAAAGTCAAACAAATCATATCTTAATATATGGCATATTTAACCATTCTGCTACTGATGGGCAGCTGGCTTATTTCCAGTTGTTTGCTATTACAATCAATGTGGCAATGCTGTATCATTTACACGTGTGGAGTTGTGTCTACAGGAAAATACTTAGAAGTAGGATTGCTTGGTCAAATGGCACAGGAATCTGTAATTGCCGAATTTCCCTCAGTTGGGGTTGTGACATTCTGCAGTCCTAAAACAAGTTATGAGAAATCCTGTTTCCCTACAACCTTCCTCTCAAATGTTACAGACTACATGACTTGATCCAAAATTAGCAACTGGGACCTAGAGGGGAACACTGTTGGTTAATCCCTTCCCCAGAACTTGACCTGGTTCCCTAGACATGCCAAAGAAATGCTAGTGTATTAATATTTTGTTTCAATCAAGTGATGTAAGTTTTTAAAAAAAATCTTTAAATCAAGGGCTTTCATCAATACTAAGAACTTTCAGTATTTTCCTATTTTTTTTCTTAATAATTAATAGTTTTTCTATTCAATCTCCTAACAACATTATTCTAACCAGTGGTCCTTTAATCTGAGGCATACAAAATTCTAAGAACTATGGAAGATTGTTCTGTCAATAATATGTTACGGTGCAGTAGTCAGGTACACAGCACTTAGGCAGCTCTTACCCATCATCACAGTTTTCAAACCCTTTGTGCTAATGCAGTTAGTTGAGTTAATTGCCCATATCCTACTGTTAGAGTGGTCTTGCTAGAATAAAGAAAATGAGCCCATTTGGAGCAAAAAATCAGGCTCATTAGTGAAGAGTTTCTCAAACTGTGGCCCTTGGGCCACCTACTTCTGAGTCATCTGAAGTGCTTGTTCAGAGGGTAGATTCCTGGACTGGCTTTATATCTACTGAGCTTCACAATTCCAGGCTTTTCACGTCATTGTTCTGATCATTAACACTATTGTTCATAATTATTGTCAAAAGCCATGTGCAGGACACCAGACCAGTGCTCTGTAGGAACCTCCTAGCTCCCCTCACCCTGATTTTTAGAGAGGATTTCCTTTTTGGTTTTTTTTTCACTGTCTCATGATTTTTAAAAAGTATTTTGTTATGAAAAATTTCAAACATAGGTGAAAATAGAGAGAATAGTACAATAACCTCCACGTATCCATGATCAACGTTAGCAGTTATCAACTCATAGCCATTTTGTTTCATCTCTGTCCCTACCAATGGCTCTCCAACACTAGAAACCTTAGACATCTTATTTCATCCATAAATGTATTTTAGTAAAGTACCGAAGAGTTTCTCCTGCCCCCATAGAGGAGCAGCCGATAGGAGAGGGGGCTGGAGAGCCCTGGGGTGGGTGGAAGGAAAGCACTGAAGGGGTGATGGCCCAGCGGCGTGTCCAGTGGGTCTTCTCTGGGCTGGCTGTTACCCTGCTATGAGAAGTCTGTACGAGGCACATCCTGAGATCCCTGGGCTGTAAGATGCGATTCTGTCCCATCTCCTGAGGGGGCTGTCCCTGCTGGGGAGAAGCCCTCCTGATGTGGACACGCTGAGTATCAGTGGCTGAGTGCAGCTTTGCTATAAGTGAAGTACTTTGTTGCAGCTTGAATATGATGTCAGACCTTTTCCATGCTTCAGTAGGTTTGGTTTCTGTATTTCATTAGCATTTTGTCCTCACTCCCTTTCCTTGCACAAGCACGTAATTCCAAAAAGCATTCACTCTTCTGCAATCCTCAATATCCTACCTGAGTTGGAAGTGGATTTTTCTCCCCTTTTAAAGAAAAAGATGGCCCTATGCAATATAATAATTTCTGTTCCTGTAGAGAAAACCCAAGCGCTTCACTGACTGTGTGATAAAATGCCATTTCATGCTTTTGGAGCTGTGATTCATTATCACTTGTACAGTAGTCCTCTAAGAGCCTAAAAGCCTTCACTCCATTGTGCTACTGACCGAGACAAGCATAGCAGACAATGGGGAAACCAAAGCCCGCACCTCTCAGGTCAGTAACACAGGTGGCAAGAATGAACCACAAACCCAAACTGCAGGCACTCCAAAAGAAACCTCTTCCTCATCTCAGAGTTATAAAGTTTCCTACTAAATCCTGAGACGGGATGTGTGGTTAGGGTTAGGCTCTTGATTGACATTTGCCCCCAAAGTAAAGAACTTCTTGCTGTTGGAACTGCTTTTCACATTCTGGTTTCTACAGGGTTTGTTCTTTTTTTTTTCTTCTCCAACATATTCCCAATAACAAGGGTCTTTCATCATTTGATAAACTGTTTAAAAAGAGATATATTTCTTCATCCTTAAGACACCATTCTGCAATCTTGTGAAAGACCGTGGTTTCGATGCAAGATGCAAAGGGTTGGGACACGGGCTCAGATTTCTCAGCCTAGTCAGCACCTTGCTGTTTGACTGCTCAGGCACTTGGGACCTAAGGGCACTTGGTGGAAGCCTGCTGGGCAAAGTCAGCCACTGTGCGAGGCACCCTGGAGCAAAGAAGAGGCAGCAGGTACCATTTTTCTTCTTGCCTCTTTAACAGCTTGGTAAATTGCACCTTAATAAAAATGTGAAAAAAATGTAAGCAAAAAAAAGTAAATTATAACAACACTAACCTACTTTTTCACCCATATAATTGACAAATATTTCAAAGAATCATAATACCCTAAGTTAGCAATGGTGTGGGAAAGGAGGTCGCTGATAATGGGAATTTAAGTTGATGCAACTCTTCCGAAGAGAAATTTGGCAGGACCTGTCAAAAACCCTTTCAAATGCATATCTTTTAATCTACTAATCTCTCTCCCAAGAAAGTAATCAGGCTGAGTTTGAAACTGTCTGCAACAAATGTTTATGATAAGAGAAAATTAAATGTCCAAGTATGTAGATTGTGTTAAGTGAGTTGTTATAAATTTGTAAAATGGAAATCTCTGAAGTCCTAAAAAATTATGAGGTAGAGCTATATTTATTGGTATGGAAATATTCCACAGTACATTTTTTTTCTTTTGCATATATTTCTTGTCGCTTTATCCTCCCTCTGTCCCTACCAATGGCTCCCCAACACTAGAAACCTTAGACATCTTATTTCATCTGTAAATGTATTTTAGTAAAGTACTGAGACCTTCTTTTGGGAAAAAGTAGCTGAACCGTGTAGTCACAACTCTTATCCTCAGATAATCACCTTCCACCATCATCCTTGGAGGATTCCATGGAGGGAATATTTCCTTATCTCATATTTTTCTCAAAAAGGTCTTGATGGAAAAGTGAAATTAGTGCAGCTGGAAAATTAGAAATAAATGACAAACTGCTAATTTAATACTGAGGTAGGTAAAAAGGAAGAAGGTCCTTTATTATTTAAAAGTCTTTGAATCTAAAAGGTATGTTTCTAGACATTACTTGCAAAGGGACCAAAACGGAGAGCAAACATTGAGATGGGTGGAGAAAATGCTTAACAGCAATTAGAAATTTGGTCGAAATTCTCCCTGAACAATGCAAAGTTTATTTTTAAATTTACAAATTTGTTCATTAAACATTTATCAAGCACCTATTGTGTGGCAGCTCAGATATATAAAGATGAACAAATAGGCTCGTCTCAAAAAGCTCCCAGGCAGGGCTTCCCTGGTGGCGCAGTGGTTGAGAGTCCGCCTGCCGATACAGGGGACACGGGTTCGTGCCCCGGTCCGGGAGGATCCCACATCCCGCGGAGCGGCTGGGCCCGGGAGCCATGGCCGCTGAGCCTGCGCGTCCGGAGCCTGTGCTCCGCAACGGGAGAGGCCGCAACAGTGAGAGGCCCGCGTACCGGAAAAAAAAAAGCTCCCAGTCAAACTGTCCTGGATTTGGTCAGGGACTACACCATGTTTCAGTTCTGGTCTATGTGGGCAAGTCCCCTTCTGCATAACCACCAGTGACCCATTCCACTCATTTTTTCACATGTTTAAACTAATTTAACTAACTGGTTGTTTCAGTGTCACACAGATATAACCTGTCTCCATATGTTGGGGTGTCCTGGCTCTCAGTCCTGGGCCCTCTTCTCTTCTTTGTACACATTATTTCCCTAGGTGATCTCATCTAGTCTTACTTATGGCTTTAATTACCATCCAAATATGATGACTCCAAATTTGTGTCTCCAGCCCCTACCTTTCCCGAGTTCCACAGTCAAATTTGCAGTGGCCTATTTGGCATCCCGCTTGGACATCTGACACACATCTCAGATCTCTCTGGGGACAATGGCGCAGATCCTGTGCTCTGGTTGGCCAGCCCTGCTGTAGCAGGTGCTAAACTCTGCCGATACTGGCACTCCACACAGGAGCAGGAAGGAGGAGGGGCCTACCTCTCTCGGTTGTTCACTTGGCAACTTGCTTATTTCCTCGGTTACTTCTGGTCCTTGTTCCCTTGACTCTGAGCTTGGAATTCTGCCAGAAGCTCCCCTGACCCCATAGCTACCTTCTGAATGTGTTTTGGTTTAGGGTTTCCTCGGTTAATATGATCCCTTCTGCTTTTTATCATTCATGAACTTTTTCAAAGTTTTAAGTTTCTGGTTGTGCCTCTTATTTTCTCTCTCTCTTTTGAATTCATTCTTTTAATGTTTTAAGGTATTTTTTCTGGATGTTTTGCATGGGGGTAGAAATGTACACTCAGTTTTCCATCTCGATTCAATATCTATTCTCCCTTTCTTATAGATTCATTGTTGTACTGAATATAAGCCAATTTAATAACTCAGTTATTTTGTTAATTATTGTCCTGTACTCTAGGACTAAAATACCTTCAGGAGCTATTGAGATGTGTGGCACTACTGTACCCAAACACTAAGTGACACTCAATTGTTTGTTGAAGAAGTAGAAAGCAATCAGAGGTCTCATGGTTATTGTTTCCTTTAGCTATGAATTCTCACTTCTCACTTCCTTCACTGTCTCACTGTTGTAATTGGTGGTCTTTTGTTTCATACAGTTGCCTCTCCTTTAGACAAAAAAACCCCCAAAACGTGCATGTGCTTTATGAAGCTTTTGCTTCTCAACACCACCACCCCAGGGGGAAGATTTCTGTCTTTGCAATTACATTATATGGGAAACATTTCCCCAGATTATTTCTTTCTAAATATATGATGTTCTACTATAATTATAATTTTTTAAGCCTTGAAACAAAGTAAAATTGGGTTTGTTTAAGCTGAGAGCCTGTACTTGAAGAGAGCACTATATAATTTACTTCTCGAGTTGTTCTGTCTTCAGGGTATGGGAAGAAAGAAAAGCTATGTTAACATCGTCTGATCTTAAAATATAATATCCTCCTCTACCTCAGTAGCTAGGCAAGAAGGTTGTGATGGTTAATTTTATGTGTCAACTTGGCTGGGCCATGATATCCAAATATTTGGTCAAACATTAATCTGGATGTTTCTGTGAGGATGGTTTTAGATGAGATTTACATCTAAATTGGTGGGCTTTTTGTACAGCAGATTACTCACCATAAGGTGGGTGGGCTTCATCCAATCAGTTGAAGGCCTTAATAGAACCAAGACTTACCTCCCCCCAAGCAAGAAGGAATTCTGCCAGCAGATGGCCTTCCAACTTGAACTGCAGCATCAACTCTTCCTGGGTCTCCAGGCTGCTGGCCCATCCTGCAGATTTTGGACTTGCCAGCCTGCAAAATAGTGTTAACTGATTCCTTGAAATAAATCTCTTTATATATGTATGTTTTTTTGAAACCTCTAAATTGACTTGGAGTCCTTGCATATCCTCACAGTGACGGGTAGACGTTACAGAAATCAGAGTAAACACTACATCTATTCACGTATCTGCTTTGAGACTAGAGGTCAAAATCCCTTCTCTAGAGACCCTGTTGGGATCCACCTGCTCATTACTGCCTTTGTAGACTCCCCTAGACCACGAACTCTATTTGTCTACTAAAAGCCGTGATGGCAGCCTTGCTTCTAGTTCATTGGGCGTTCCCTGGATGTTGGATTCAGCTCAATTACCAGAACCACTATGCACAGCTGTGACCTCATACCTTCACTAAACTCCTAGCATTTGCATTTGCTTCTGTCTCGCAGTATCCCTGGACTTCCCAGTCACTGGATTGTGCCTTCATGTCCAGAGAAGTAACATTCACTCATTTCGTCATTAACTGGACTCCCAGTCCCAGCCAGTCCAGGTGTTCTGCCCTGCTTCCCACCCAGTGACCATAGCGAACACCACAGATCTTAGACTTGTTTTTCCTGATTGTCATGACAACCTTACAAATTTATGTTTGTGTCCTTTGTTTTAATTTCTAATTTAGTTCCTATATTTTAATGTTATATTCCATAATATAAAGTTGACCTTAATAAGAAGGATGAAATTTTACAAATAGGAAAAGAAAACTCTTTTCCAAAAATTCAATGCTAAGTATGTCATCACAAACTAATGTTAAACTTGGAAAATACAACTGAGACCTGAGAATTCAAATTAAAAAACTAACTGAGCAGTACTTACCCTTTTAACAATGCAGAACTAGATGTGCAGATTCTACTTGAATCAGTCAGGGGGTACAAACCTCAGCAGTTATTTTAACAGACAGAATTTAATGTAAAGCATTATAAACTAGGTAACTACAGCAGCTTCCTATTGCTGCTGTAACAAATTATACCACAAATGGAGTGGCTTAAGACAGCACAGATTTATTATCTCATAGTTCTGGAGGTCAGAAGTCCAAAATCAGTTTCACTGGACTAAAATCAAGGTGTCAGCAGAATTGTGTTGCTTCTGGAGGCTCTGGGGGACAGTCTGTTTTTTTGTCTTCTCCAGCTTTGAGCGATCACCTGTATTTCTTGTCTCACTGGCCTCACGTCACTCCAGCCTCTGCTTCCATTGTCACGCCTCCTTCTCTGACTCTGACCTTCCTGCGCCCACGCATGTCGACCCTTGTGATTACATTACAGATAGTCCAGGATACTCTTCCCATCCCAAGATCCTTAAATTAACTGCAAAGTTCCTTCTGCCCTGTAAGGTAACATATTCACAGGTGTGGGGGATTAAGACATGGATATCTTCGGGGGACCATTATTCTACCCATCAAAGTAACTGACAAGGCAAAAACAGAACAGAAGGTACCACACTTCATAGATTGAATCAGCAAGTGCAGGAAGCAGATACCCCCCTAGGGTTCCAATGAAGGAAAGATGTTGGAATGTTTAAAACTTAGATGCTTAGAAAAGGGGCCCACAGAGCAGAAGCCTAGGCTCTGAGGCCCCGATGCTGGCAGCTGGTGCTGGTGTGTATGCAGGGAACAATGAGGCTGGTTCTAGGAAGGTTAGGAGAGCTGCACACTGCTGCATCTGCAACAAGCACGGCTGCAGTGGGGAAGAAGCAAGGCTCTGATGCCGACCAGAACAGGAAGCAACCAGGAAGCCCACTGGAAGCCACCAGAAGGAGTAGATCCCTTTCCTCCTTCCCTCCCACCAGTCTTCCTCTAGGGCACCTTATTGGCAGGAGGGAGCCAGCTGGCAAAAGAAAAATGTATGTGGAGTCCCAGCCCCACCGTTACAAAGCCGAACACAGAAAGTAAGTTGGAACTCGAGAGACAATAGCTTTACAAGTGACACAGAACTCAACTTGATGAAAAGCAAAAAGCATAAATCAACCCATTGTTATATTAAGCGTCCTGGAACCATGACTTTTTCCCCTCAGTTCCTTGGGGTTTTTTTGATATGTTGCAGCCTCAGACCACCTTGAGACATATGTATGGAAATTAGTGTTTTCAGATACACTTTATTTTTTGTGTGTGTGGGGGAGATTTTTTTTTTAATAGATCTTTATTGGAGTATAATTGCTTCACGATACTGTTAGTTTCTGTTGCACAACAAGGCGAATCAGCCATACGTGTACACGTGTCCCCATATCCCCTCCCTCTTGAGCCTCTCTCTCTGCCTCCCTATCCCATCCCTCTAGGTCATCGCAAAGCATGGAGTAGATTTCCCTGTGCTATGCAGCTGCTTCCCACCAGCCAACTATTTTACATTCGGTAGTGTATATATGTCGATTCTACTCTCACTTCGCCCCAGTTTCACCTTCCCATCCCATGTCCTCAAGTCCATTTTCTAGGTCTACCTCTTTATTCCTGCCCTGCAACTAGGTTCATCAGTACCAATTTTTTTTTTTAGTTTCCATATATATGTGTTAGCATACGGTATTTGTTTTTCTTTCTGACTTATCTTCACTCTGTATGACAGACTCTAGATCCATCCACCTCACTACAAATAACTCAATTTCATTTCTTTTTCGTGGGAATGTAAATTGATACAACCACTATGGAAAACAGTATGGAGGTTCCTTAAAAAACTAAAAATAGGGCTTCCCTGGTGGCACAGTGGTTGAGAGTCCACCTGCCGATGCAGGGGACGCGGGTTGGTGCCCCGGTCCGGGAAGATCCCACATGCCACGGAGCGGCTGGGCCCGTGAGCCATGGCCGCTGAGCCTGCGCGTCCGGAGCCTGTGCTCCGCAACGGGAGAGGCCACAACAGTGAGAGGCCCACGTACCGCAAAAACAAACAAACAAACTAAAAATAGAGCTACCATAAGACCCAGCAATCCCACTACCGGGCATATACCCTGAGAAAACCATAATTCAAGAGTCATGTACCACAATGTTCACTGCAGCACTATTTACAATAGCCCGGAGATGGAAACAACCTAAGTGTCCATCGACAGATGAATGGATAAAGGAGATGTAGCACATATATACTTTAAGTAGTGCAAGGATTCCAAACTTTTTAGAAAGGATGCACTCTTGGATTTTTTGGTTTTACAACATCCCACATGGTCTCCATAAATCCCTTCTGGTACATATTTAGTTTTTTAATTAAAGCAAATTACAACTGGTAATTCATTTGTTTAGGGATTTCATACCATTCTTTAAGACAATTTAGGATTACTCAAAACAGGAGGAGGATTTCTGGATCAAATCAGTGGATGAGTCCATCAAACCATTTCATATAATTCGGGAAAAGAAACCCATAAGGGAGACCCCCTGAGTCAGAAAGTGAGATTAAGAAAAATATATCCTATTTTCAGAGTGAAATCTATGTATTTTCACTTATATTTTGGCCTCATACTTTAGTGGCTTGTATGAACACTGTGTTTCTTGACCCGGTTTTCAGTTTTCATATACCAGGTTTATGTTCTACAGTACTGTGTATTTTCTGTAATATGCTCTCCATATTTTCAAGTTGTTCTCCAATTATAAAAGCAGGACTAAAAGAGCTCAATGTTCTTGTGTCTATCTAGCATCTTCTTCTCCATGTTGACTTCTAGAATATACCAAGCTTGAGTGCCTGCAGTGCTGTACATGGTGTGCTCTTTCATTCTCAAGTAAACGAATTATCATGCTCTTAAGTCCTAGCCTTGGTCGGCTGGTTTTGCTTTCAACCTCATTCAGTAGACTTCCTTGTCATAATAACCAACGAATGGCTTCAAGCTAAAATACTCGTTTAACTGCTTCTAACTCTCCATCCTCACTAATTCTATTTCCTTTCTTCTCCTGCATTTATAAGTGTATCTTTTGACTTTGTACTGTTGTACTGAATTGCTACAACTCTGAAAGTTGTACTTTTACTTCATATCATTGATTAATCACATCACTGGAACCTTTTTGTAAGCAGGTTTTTATGAAAAAGAAGCCAATACAAGGAAACAAAAATTATATCAGGAATTTTTTCCAAAAACTTAGTCCAGGATAAATTGAGTCTGTGTAGATTCATCCTATTCCCATACACATTTCATATTTCCATCTGTTCAATAAAGACTGTGGTCAAAGTAGTGATCCTAAAAAGCTGATTATAAAGTCCTAAAATAACAAAAAATCTTGAAATATATAATATGCATTGTAACTATTGAGGTGGGAAATAATAGATTAACTTATGTAAGACTGATTTGCAATAAGAATTTATATTTAAGGGAGTTTTCTGTTTAAGAACTTTTATTTCCTTAAATCTTATTCTAGCACCACTTGATTTTCTATTATTTTTGTTGGTGATAACGTTTCTTTAAGATTTCTTTTTTTTCTTTTTGTTAATGCTGCTTTGCTTTTATTTTGGTAGTACTGATCTGCTCTTAGTTTTTTTCACTCCCTCCCAGGAACCGTAGTCATCCTAATTATTATATTTTAAGTCTTTACTATTCTCACATATTTTTATCAACTACATTTGGCCCTCTGTAACCGTGAGTTCCACAATTGCTCATTCAATTAACTGCAGATTGAAAATATATACATTTTTTAAATGCCAGAAAGCTCCAAAAGACAGAACTGGAATTTGCCACACACTGGCAACTATTTACATAGCATTTACATTGTATTAGGTATTATAAGTAATCTAGAGATGATTTAAAGTAAATGGGAGGTTGTGCATGAGTTATATACTAGTACTACCATTTTATATAAAGGACATGAGCATTAGGGAATTTTGGTATGGGAGAGCGGGGCAGGGGTGTGGATCCTGGAAACAATCCCCTGTGAACACTGAGGAATGACTGTAATTAATTTTTGAATGGCAACTTTCTGTCCCTAATAATTAATTTACTATTCATACCTTATTATATTGCTTTATTACTAAGTAACTGCAGTGTATACCATTTCTTTTTCCCCCTCTAAATTTCTTATATATTCTCACAAATAACTTGACAGTTTGGGTTTATGTAACAAATTTCCTCACACTTCTCAGGCAAATGTACCAAAATAAGGAGATGAATATTCATAGGGGAGAATATATATCCATATATATATGAATATTCATATGTATATGGAAAGTCAAAGATAAAAGAAATATTGAGGAATATTAAGAGTCTATAGCTATGTTTCACTTATGTTCATTTTATGTTCTTCATATTTATGTTCATGTACATATGATTTCTAATATTTTATTTTGTAGTCTGCCTTCTCCTTCACTCTGATTCTTTTCATTTATACCTAAACATTTTTGTTCTTAGGAATTTCAGTTCTGGATGTGGTAGTGTAAATAATTTGGATTAATCCTCCTGCTGAGAACTAGAATATCTGAACAATTATTTTTTTAATGTTTGAAGTCATCAAGGAATTATGAAGTCAGGAAGAATCAAGGATCCACAATCTTAAAAAAGAAGGAAACACAAAGAGATGGTCATTGCATTCAGGTCTCTGGAGCTTCCGGAAGAGGCAGATGAGAAGCTGAGCAGCTCAACAGAGGTACTGACAAATTCATGAAGTTAGGAGAAAAACCTGGAATTCACAAACTACCGAAGAAGAGGATCCCAGGAACCCCTCTAAGCTTTGGATAAGCTACAAGGCTACACTCTAGGACTAAGTGTGAACTCTAAATGAACTGACCTTCAAAGGGACTTAAGCAAGCTTCAGATAATCTCAGCTACTAACAAGAAGAAAAACATAAGTGCTCTATTTAAAGATATCATCATCTTAGACTCCAATTTATCTCCCAATTTTTCATATACAGTATCTGCTACTCATTAAAAAAAAAATCAGGAAAATGAGGAGACAAGTTAATGTGATAGCTAACCAAGGGGGGCAAACAATAATAAAAACAGACTTACAAGTATACAAATAATCTGACACAAACCTTAAAATAACTGTACTTAATATGTTTACAGAGATAAAAGGTGAAATTGAGAATTTATGTAGAAAACTGGAAATGATTTTTAAAATGAAACTTCTATAACAGAAAAATTTTATAATGTGTTTAGCAGCTGGAGAGAGAACAGTGAACTGGAAAATCAGTAATAAACATCCAAAATAAAAGCACAGAGGAACAAAAGGATAATAAACGCAGAAAAGAGGCTAAGAAACATAGGAGCTATAGTGAAAATTGTATGAGGAATTGGTCCAGAAGAAGAAGAAAGAGAGAATTAAACAGAAGCAATATTTGCCAAGATACCAACTGAGAATTTTCCAAAATGGATGGATGATATCAAACTACAGATTCAAGAAGCACAATAAAACCAAGAAGGTCACTATAAAACATATCACACCTAAGCACACCACAGTACAACTGCTGGAGATGAAGGGTAAAAAGGTGTTAAATGTAGCTAACAGAAGAAGAAAAATGAGCTTCAAAGGAGCAACCAGGCTGACAGCAAAAATATCCTTCAAAAATGTAGGTGAAACAAATACATTTTCAGACAAACAAAAATGAAAAAAATTCATCATCAGCAGACCAACACTAATGAAAATACTAAAAGATGTTCTTCAGCCAGAAAGAAAATGATTCCAGCTAGTAGCTCAGAGATGCAAAAAAGAGTGAAAAGAAAAATAGAAGATAAACATAAAGGGAAATATAAACGAATATTGAGGATTGAAACCATAATAGTGAAGTCTTATGGGGTTTTAAATATATAAAAATGAAAATACATGGCAAAACCACTCTGGAAAATAATTTGGTAGTTTCTTAAAAAGTTAAACATACACTTACACGTGACGCAACAATTCCAATGTCCACCAAACGGTGAAGGTATAAACAAATTATGGAATTTTAACACAATAGAATATCACTAAACTGTACCTAGTAATGAACTAACTGATCGATTTTTCTGAACCAGCCATCTGTGAGTGGCCTCTGTCAGTCTTTGAGGGCTGGCTTGCTGACTATCAGATGAGCTTTGATGAGCTTTGACACAGCCAAGTCCAAACTGTCACGGAATAATTTTGCCCTGGGCTACAAGGCTGCAGACTTCCAGCTCCTCACTTCTGTGAACCATGGCCCTGAATTTGGAGGTTCTATCCAGCAGAAGGTTAAGGAGCAGATTGAAATGTCACCGAACCTCGCTTGGGTGGCTGGCAGTCAAGGATACCCGTTTCTGACATCACCGCTAAATACAAAGTGACTTATAGAACTTCTCTATCTGCTAAAGTAAGTCATGCCAGCTTGATTGGACAGGGCCATACCCGAACACTTTGCCCAGGAGTCAGACAGACCCTATCTGCTTTGATTGATGGAAGGAACTTCAATGCGGGAAATCACAAGGTTGGGTCGGGATTTGAACTAAGAAGCTTAATGTGGTTTTGAGTAATGCACCAGCTTTGTCCCTGGGAATTAAGAGAAATGAACCCACTATGTCTTGACCTTAGTCAAGGTCTTCTGTGAAATTTGAAAAGTGCAAACTTTTATTCTTCTGAAGAATTGTAATCTTGCCCATACTGAAGTCTAGAGATCATAAGTCCATCCTAAGGGAGGTGCTTGAAGGCATTCCTGGAGGTTGTCACGTTTGTGCCACCTTTTAGTTCCGAAGTGTTATTTTGAGTGTGTTCCTCAGTGACGATGTACTGTCATGTTATAAAGAAATGACATGATCCTCCAGTTTGTACATCACGTCCTGCCTGTCCCTCACTTCCTCATGACCTTTTATTATATTGGTCTCTGTGCTGTAGTGGAATCTTTGGTTTTGCATCAGAAGAAAATAAAATAAAACCATCACATTTGAAACAAAAAAAGAATGGTTTAACACCTGAAAATTTTTGTCATATTAACAGTAGGGGAAAATATCATATTACCTTATAGATAAGTGCCAAAAAAGAACTTGCCAAAATTCAATATATATTCATGATTAGAGCTTTTAGCAAATGTAAATAAAACTGCTTGAATCTGATAAAATGCACCTATAAAAAAAAACGTACACAAACATTATGATTAAATGTTAAAAACTTTCCCTCTGGAACTGAGAATGAGACAAGAATATCTGAGCCAACTAATAAGAAAGATAAAGAAAACAAGTGTAAGAATATGAACACAAGGACGAAAACTGCCCCTATTCACAGGCAATTTGGTGGTGTACATAGACTATCCAAAATGATCTACAGCTAAATTATTAAATTTAATTAGTTAGCAAGGTTACTGGATATACCAATATACAAAAATCGATTGTATCCTTCTATCCCAACAACAAGCAAAAAATTAAAATTTTTATTTTTATTTATTTATTTTTATTTTTAATTATTGAGGTATAATTGACAAATAATGTTATAGTATTAGTTTCAGGTACAACATAATGCTTTGACATTTATATACATTGTGAAATGATCACTATGATAAGTCTAGTTACCATTTGTCATCACAGTTACAAAATTATCTTTTCTTGTGATGAAAATGATTTAAGATCTACTCTCTTAGCAACTTTCAAATACACAATACAGTCTTATTTGCTATAGTCAGCATGCTGTACATGACATCCCTGTGGCTTATTTATTTTATAACTGGAAGTTTGTACCTTTTGGCTTCCTTCACCCATTTTGCCCACCCCTCACATCCCCTCTCTGGCAACCACCAATCTGATCTCTGTATCTATGAGCTTGGCTTTTTTATTTGTTTGTTTTGTTTTAGATTCCACATATAAGTGAAATCATGCAGTATTTCAAGGTCCATCCATGTCGTTGCAAATGGCAAGATTCCATTCTTTTTTTTATGGCTGAGTAGTATTCCTCTGTGTGTGTGTGTGTGTGTATCACATCTTCTTTGTCCATTCATTCATTGATGGGCACTTAGGTTGCTTCCATGTCTGTCTATTACAAATAATGTTGCAGTGAAAATGGGGGTGCAGATATCTTTTCAAATTTTTGTTTTTGTTTTCTTCAGATAAATACCCAAAGGTGGAATTGCTGGATTGTATGGTAGTTCTATTTTTAATTTTTTGAGGAACCACCATACTGTTTTCTGGAAAGCCATTTGCCAAGCAAATTGGAAAGAAAACATCAAGAGAGGTTTAGATAACATAATTGTCACAGTAATTCACCTTCTAAGAATCTATCCTTAGAAAATAATAATATCACAAACACACTTGGACAAAGGCTTATGTCCAAGGGTGTTGCAGCCTTGCTTACCATGGCAAAATAACCTAAGTGTTCAAACTTAGGAGAACGATTATAGCGACACTGTCTCTCAATCAGATAAAATGTGCCTGCCAAAAGAAAATAATAAAATAGATAAATATATAACATAATTATAATAACTATAATTATTATATATGTAAATATATTCATATTATATGTAATATACAATAAGAAATATTTTAATAAAATGGAGAATGATCATGAGATACTATAAAGTGAAAAAAGGAGATGCAAAATTGTAAATTTGTACTGGAAAAACCCAAATGTCCATCAAGAAATGAATGGATAAATAAAATGTGAAACACACACACACATAATGGAATAGTAGTCAGCCTTTAAAAGAAATGAAATTCTGTTACATGCTACAACATGGATGAACACTGAAAATATTACGCTAAGTGAAACAAGTCAGGCACAGAGGGACTAATAGTGTATGATTCCGTTTATAGGGGGTACCTAGAATATGTAAATTCATAGGGACAGAAAGTAGAGCAGCGGTTATCAGGGGCTGGAGGAGGAATGAATGGGGAGTACTGTTTAATGAATATAGAGTTTCAGTTTGGGATGATGAGAAGTTCTGAAATGGATGGTGGTGGTGGTTGTACAATCTTATGAATATATTTAATGCCACTGAATTGTATACTTTTTTCTTTTTGACAATGAAAAAAGCTTTAATTCTGTCTTGAAGAAGAAGAAATGTTACCAGTGAATCACACACAAAAATAATTCTTTAGGCAAACAGACCACACTAGTCCTGTGATTTTTTTTTTTTGGTTGCTTTGGGTCTTCTTTGCTTTCTCTAGTTGCGGCGAGCAGAGGCCACTCTTTGTCGTGGTGCGTGGGCTTCTCTTGTTGCAGAGCACAGGCTCTAGGCACGCGGGCTTCAGTAGTTGTGGCACACAGGCTCAGTAGCTGTGGCTCGCGGGCTCTATAGCACAGGTTCAGTAGTTGTGGCGCACGGGTTTAGTTGCTCCGCGGCATGTGAGATCTTCTGGGACCAGGGATTGAACCCGTGTCCCCTGCATTGGCAGGCAGATTCTGAATTGTATACTTTAAAACCGTTAAAATGATAAATTTTATGTTAGGTGTATTTTACCACAATAAAAACATGCCCAGGAAAAAAATACACAAGTTTACAGAAAATGCATGCTTTGAAATATGGGATGATGTGCAACTGATATTAAGATGTAATCTCTGGATACCGATTGATTCATTTTTAAAATTGGGATTGATTCATACAGAAAAGATGTGGAATTAAACGCCTACTATGTGCCAGTTACTCTTCTAGGATCTGGGGGTAGAGCTTGGTAAACAAGACAGGTGGCCCCTTAGGGCAGGAGATAACAAATATTGAGATTATAAGAAATTCTTTCTTTTTTTATCTCTTTCTATATTTTCTAAATCCTTCTCTTGAGTGTGCTATTTTTATATTTGGGGAGAAAACATAAGTGAAAGAAGAGAAGCAGTTGAGATGGACTTTCTCCCTTGGTGTAAACTCATACCCCATCCGTATAGAGAACAGGCCTGATGATGGGTGAGGGGCTGAGGGGGGAATCAGAATTTACGGAACCAGAGAGACCTGTGGTTCCTGCTCAGTCTGCCATCCTGCTTTTCTCCCTGTTATGTTTTGGGTTTTCCAGCTTCCCGAAGCATCTGGACTACAGTTACTCTGTTAATCCTGCCCACTGCATCCCATTCCGATGGTTTACATCCGTATCCGAAAGATTAAGAGCTTCGCTTTTCTAACGCCAGGATTTTATTTCTTTGAAAATAGTCCTGCCACAGCTTTTGAATCATTGTGTTGGCCCTCTCTCTACTTACAAAAGGCCATGAACTGTCTTCTAGAGACTCACAAAGCCGATCTGCAAATATCAGGCAGAGGTCAGTAGACTCAGGGGTTCAACACGTCTCCACCGAGGAATCAGAGCAAAACTGAGATAATTTCAAGGCTTTGCAAAGTAAGGAGTCCCCAGTGGCCTCATTTCTACATCCTGTCTCTGCCCCCAAATAATTGACCCTAAGTTTGTTCTTTCTTGTCTGATACGGCTGGGATGAGGGGAGGAAGCTTGACCTGAATGAGTGGAATTATTTGACTTTCTTCACAAGAACCTCCCCCTCCCTCCCCTGCCAGCTCTTGCAATTCTTCTGTAACTTTTGGCCTAGGGATCTATTTTAGGCAGCCCTTTCCACACTCTACTAGAAACCTCTCCTGTTGTTGAACTAGATTTTGGAGGTGTATGAACATCTGGTTTTTAGACTGTGAGTCCCCTAAAAGCTGATATCATGTTTAATTCTAGCTATTCAGTGAATGTCTAATTTATAAGTCTATGATGCATGAATAAAACTGGCTTTCACGGCTTCATTTTCATCTTATTCTCAAGACAAATTTTATTCCCTGTATTTTCCCCACAAAAAACTAATGTTTTTCTCTTCTCCATTTCAATTCTTTTCATTTCTCTTTCCCCAAATCTCCAGTTACCAGTTCTTACCACTGAAAATTCCTTCTCTACTCTCTGTTCCTGCTTGTTCGTGATCTAGCAGCCTTGCCTAGGAAAGACGGTGTGGTTTGGTGGTTATAAAGCACAGGCTGCCTGAGTTCAAGTTCTGATTCCACCACTGGTTTGTAACTTCTGCGTGTCTCAGTGACTTCATCTATAAATTGGGGCTAATTGACAAACTATGTGATAGGGTTGTTGGGGGAGGGGTCAGGAATGCAAGGCACCTAGTGTGGAATCTGGCAACTGAAAAAGGATTCAATGACTGTTCGCTGGTAGTGGTGTTGCCTGAATGGGTATAGGGAATAACATTATTTAGGTAGGCAGTCCTTCCTTCATGGACTTTGTTCAACTCTAGACTTGATCCTATGAGGAGAAAATGGATCATTGACCAGTGAGGGAAAATCCAGAAGAATGGGTTTTGGCCCCAGGGGAGAGGTGACTGAGAAGGGTGACAGCTGCCACTTGTCCAGCGCCTTCCAGCTCTGGGAGCACTTCTGTGTGCCTCAGACCCCTTGATGCTCCAGCATCCCCGCCATCAGCACAAGCTCTCCGAGATTCGGTGACCCTCCTCGTCAGCTGTATGGTTCCTCCCTTAAAAGGAAGAAGCCACAACCTAGAGATACAAACCGTTTGCCTGGGGCACACAACCAATGAGTGGCAAAGCTGAGCTGAAGTTCCCGGTCTTCAGAGGACCAACCTAGGACCTTTTGGAGACAGCAGAGCTGCTGGGTCTGTTCTTCATGTCCACTTGATCCACCACATTTCCACGTAATCGACCCTGCTCTGGGGGCCTTGCCTTCCTAATCAACCCGCAGTTACATCCTTCCATCCCCCGCAGCCCTGGAGTCAGTCCTGGACGCCACAGATGCAAACCATGAGTGTCTCCACCCCTCCTCACATACCTAGGGGGCTTGAGGATAAGCCACTAGCCCAGACTGGGTCCTGTGGCCTGGCCACAATTGCTGGGCTTAGGTGACTCTTGGAGGGACCTTGTGTGAGACCTGGCAGCTTCCAGAAGCATCCAGGGGGCTCACCTAGTCCCCAGCCCTCTCTCTCCCTGCGCCCATCTCTAGCTAAGCACCGCTTCCTTAAGTCTGGTCTGTTGCCCTAGCTAGTCTGTAGGCCATGGGGAGGCCAGCCTTATTCTGAATCCCGGTTCAACTGTCAGTGGACTTGGCACCCAGCCTGGCCCCGTCTCTGGGATTTGAACTGACCCGTAGTGTCACTTCCTGCCATAAACAGATGTCTGGGAACCGTGCTTCATCCTCTCGGCTCCCGAGCACTAGAAGGCTGCCTGTGTCCCCCAGTCCCAGGCCTTGCCCACCTGCTTATAGACACTTTCTTTACCTACTGCTTCAGAAACGGGCCTCCCATTCCTCTGTTCCTCCCTCCTACCACCCATTTTGTCAAAGGACCCATGATATTTTGCATCCAAGTAACCTCAATTTCAACACAACCATAGGATTGCTAATACCTCTTTATGGAGTAGAATTAGACTATTCACTCCAACTGTGACATTGGGCAAATTATTTTACTGCTTCAAGACTTTACTTCCTTTTAGTTTTATAGTGGGCATTAAATTAGGTGACATCTTTCTGCTATAAAACTGTATTTAGAGCTGAAACATCTTTTCTGTTACCCGAGGCCTTTAAGAGAGAAAACACGGTTATTGGTCTAATGACTTTAAGTAAGTCTGTCTGTCTTCCAGGGGGAGATTCTGCACATTTTCTCTGCCATAGACAAAGAACTCTAGTCTTTATTCCCAACTCATATCTCTCATGCTATTGTTTGAGAATGATCTTTTCTGTCTGTATAACCTCTATCATACTGGTCATTTTTTTTAATTTTCAAATCTACCTTTGACACTTCTATAAAATACCCTCAACTTGCTACATTAAGGTACTTGCATGAAAAGCATGATAATTTCCTTCAATCTGAAAGAGGTTTGGAGACCTCAAATAACCTTGGGAACGAAATAGCACCCTGATGCAAAACTGAAACATTGAAGTTCCTAGAGCTCAGCTATTTCAAAACTCTGTACTTTTGTCTCTTAATAAATGCTGTAATTCTTGGCTGAATGATTAATTTTCATAATTCTCATTTCTGTTTCTTAGACTTTTTTTTTTATTTCTATGTTTCTTGGTGGGAAGAATTAGCTCCCACTATATCCCTATAGAAGCTTCATTAATTTAGTAACTCATTGATTCAACAAATAAACTTTTGCAATCTCCATTTACTCACATTCTTTTACCAAAAAGCACATGAGACCCATAGGCTTTTTGGGTCTTCACAACCCAAAACATCTGTTTGAAATGAAAAATTAAATCATTCCATGCTTATAGGCATGTTGATTGGTAGAAAAATTTGAATCATTATTTGGATTTTTAAAAATCCAACCCAATATTTTCCTCCATAGGGATTAACTCACCCCTCCTATTCCATAATCCTAGGAAAACAGTCAAATTAATTTCCCAGTCACCAGTGCATCTAGGTAGGGCCTTACAACTTGTTCTCATCAATAGAATGTAGAGGAAGTGATCCTGCCACTTAGGGACTAAGGAAGTTCTCTTCCCACTTCCCCCATTCGCTGATGGATGATTCCAGGATGATCTTGGGTTGAAGACAGCAGAACTTCACTGACGGAGCTGCTTCCCTGAATTACTATGTGGAAGGCCACCTGCCTAACACCTGATTGGACATTAGAGTTCTGGGATTGTCTGATATAGCAGTTTGCACACCTGGTGAACACATCCCTCTTATCCTTTAAGTCGAACAAGCTAGTGACTGCAGAGTCTTTGGAGTAAGCAGCCTTGCCTACTTGCCTTGGCCTGAGGCCAACAAGGCTGCTCTGCAGGTGATTTACAGCAAGCTGGCTACTTACTCTGCCTTCACGTCATATAATATAACCTACATCCCCTCTGCAGAATAATACAGGGCTTCAAAGCCATGAATACATGCTCTCCTTTCAATTCTCCTTGGCTGCTCGTCCATGGTGGCCAGTCCCACCAGTCAGAGTTCATCAGCTTGTCAAGATCTCTCCCGATTTTGGCATCTTATGAATACAGCAGATGGGCTCCCTGGCATGACTCGATCTCAGAAACCAAAACAAAGCACCTGTATCTAGCCTTTTTCACTTCTTCCAGGTCACTCAATAAACATAATCTGGTTTCTTTCAAAATAATATGGTTATCTGATTTCCTTCCTTAGTGGCTAGTTAAGCAATGAATCTGGCTTTCCACGAATTTACTGGGTCCTTGAGTTCATTTAAGGCTTTTCCTCTTACTCTTTCATCAGTCACAATCTCACTTCTTTAATATTGCCTGGGTTTTTCTGTTTAAATGTGCTTCCTGGTTTTTTCTGTGTGGTTTACAAACGTGAATGTCTTGGACCCTCTCTTCAGTATTTCCAGCTCAGTGCATCTTCACACCATTCTGTCTCTTTCACTGCCTGAAGATGTGTCTCACAGCATTTCCTCCTGGGTTTATCTCTTCTTTAGGAGAAAGAATTTAAAAGTAAGAGATGAATAATACAGAGATCTACCATTTCTCTGTCCCTATACTACAGTTGATATCAATTCTTTTTCTGTATCTCCCCTACTGGTTCAGGCTTCTTACAGGATAATCTAAACACCATCATTGATTGCTAAATCAAATCAAACAAGAGAATATCCAATTTGCTCCTTTTTCCTCTCACATTTCTCCTAATGTTTAAATTTCCCCATCAATCAATTAACAAATCACTTTGGTACACTTTGCCAAGAGCTTTGAGATGAGAACAGAAGAAACACAAACAAGTTCACAAGTAACTTGTGAGGCTGATTTATGCAAAACCATTCAAGAATAAGATAGTATATGATACTAGTTGTCTAGTTATATAAAAAGTGCATTCAGAATTGTAGACGGGAGAGACCAATGTGTGCTGGAGTAAAGGAAAACTTTAATAAAGATGGGATTGGGGATTAAGACATACAAACTACCAGTTATAAAATAAATAATCCACAGGGATGTAATGTACAGCACAGAGAATATAGTCAATATTTTATAATAACATTGTAATCTATAAAAATATCAAATCTAACCTAATATCTACTGTCTAATATAATATCTGCTATAATATCATAAGTCAACTATACTCAATTTTAAAAATAAATAAAAAATAAAAATGATTAAAAATAAAAATGGGATTTGGCCTTCAGGAACTGTTAGGCTAGAGCAATATGAAGGACAAGCATTTCCTACGTGGGGAATATCATGAACATAGGCACAGAGGCAGGAAGAATAGTAACAGCCACAGTGGGTCCTGTTTATTATGCACATATTATGTTCCTTGTACCATGCCAGGCCCTTTACATTCATTGTATCGAGTCCTCACAGCCATCCTGGGATTATGAGGTAGGTATTTCACAAATAAGAGAACTCAGATGTAGGGAAGCGGTAGATGTCAGATTCATGATCCAATGTCTGTGCTCCACCCATTACATAGGAAGGTGGGGCCGTTAAGAAAGGTGCCACTCTGGAGAGTAGAAGGCAGTAAACTAGACAGATTGGTGAGGCTAGATTATGGAGACACTGGATGCTGGATTTGACCTGAAAAGCAACAGGAGACTGTTGTAGATTTTTTAGCACATATGTAGCATGACAAGACAGAAGTTCAAGGCCACATTCATGTTAGCTGTAGACTCTGGGAAACATGGTTAAACTTGCTGAGATTCAGTAAATGTAAAATGTGTTTAACAGTAGTATCAATTCATAGAGTTGAAAGGCTTAAATGTGGTAATGTATTTAAAGCTTCTACTAAAGTACTTGACATACAGTAAGTGTTTAGTTATGATACTACTATGATACTACTACCACTGCTACCGAAGCAGTGTTTAAGGAAGATAATTTAGAGAAAAACAACAAACATTCTACTCCCTGGAGAGATGTAACGAGATGGCTTGGGCTTCTTGGGATAAGGAGAGACAGGTATGAATTTGCCAACGTGGCAAAGATGAGTCCACAGGACTTGGTGACTGATGAAAGGGACAAAGGAACACAAAAGCCCAAAGACACAAATTTAGAAGAATTTGGGTGTGAAGTGTGATAACATGGCCAGAAATTAGGAAGTGAGGGGGGGAGTTAGTTTTGGGAGATAGCTGAGGAGGTAAGTTTTGGATGTTTTGAGCTTGAAATGATAATAATACATAAAGGAGTATGTACTACAAGCTTTGACAAAAAGGTGGTCTGTGGAAATGCAGATTTGGAGATTATTATAAATGTATTTATTTGAAAAGTGAAAATGAACAAGAGTCCAGTATACAGAGAGCAGACCAGAGGACTAGGATTGACACCTGGGGGTGCCCACAGTTGAGGAGCATGATGTGGGAAAGGAGTCACTGAAAGATGAAAGGAAGGGGCAGAGAGAGAGAGAGAGAGATAAGACACTAATGTAGGTCACGGAAGTCACAAATCAGGGAAGAGAGTTTCCAAAAGGAGAGAGCCCTACTGTGCCCAGGGCTTCTGTGGGGAGAAAAGACTGAGGGGATTAGGAAAAGACTTCTACCATGACAGCATGGAACCCAGATGGGGAGGAACCCAGTTAGCAGGCACTGCCCATTAATGTGAGACATAAATATACAGAGAGAACGAGGCTGTAGCTAGAGGTAGTAGCAAGACAAACAGAGGAGGTTATTTCTTGTTCCTGGAGAGGCCAACACCACCAGTAATCCTCAGAGTGAGCTTCCGTTCATCTCCACCCCTTGCCACGGTCATCTCTTCATGGACATGCCGCCTTTTCCCATGGCTACTAAAACCGTCCTAGTCTGACCTCTATTAACTCTCATCTTCTCCTTTAGATCTCACTATTGCTACTGCACTCATCAACTTCATCCATTGGACCCCAAACCCACCATTTCTGATGATGTTGTGGACCCTATGATCTTTAACAAGCACAACTAAGATTGTTTCTCTTTCAAAGGCATCATCAGGAATGAAGATTATTTTACCTAATTTATTTTCTTCTGCTTAGACACAGGTATCTAAAAAAGGATAGCAATTGTTATTCAGATCACTCATTTCAAGCACGCTCAAAGTTCCTTTACCTCTTACACTGTAATTGCATCATGAAATGTACCCAACAGTTATTTGGAGCATGCACTGGGAATAACCTCCCTGCCCAGCCAACTTTGTGATTCTTAGAATCCTATTTCCTCCACAAACCCTCTGCAGTTGGATTTCTCTGATTCCTGCCCTGTTTAAGCATAGGACTTCAATGATTATTTCCCATTTTTCTTCTTCCAAAACATGCTACCTGCATTCCATTTCAAGTAACAAATATTGTGTGCCAATGAACAACGTAGATACAGTTATTGCATCGCGTAAGTAGTGTCTTATTTTCCTTCTGTTGTTGGTTTTACCCAATGAGCTAGCCTGAGTTAGCTTCATTTTATGTTACCTTCCATCATACCGGTCAGAAACCATGTCTAATCCAGCATGTGTAACGAAAGGCCATCCTCTACACTCCAGTATCCCTGCACAGTGTAATGTGCAAAATGGTACTTTATTGGAGCTTTTTGTTGATGAGTTGATAATGATTGTGACCCCATTCCTATTCTCTACAAGTTCATCTTTCATGGTAACAGCCAGATAGCCTCATTTTTCTTCCACTTCCTGCAAACCCGCTGCAGGCATCGTTAACTTTCTTGGTTGCCAGCAGCTCTGAGTTCCAGTTCTTCCTTTCAGAGAGTTTCTCTCTTAATATTTGTATCATAATGTTTACCTGCTTTCCTTGCATTGTATTCTGACTTTGGGCAGGTACAACAATTATTTTCTGATTGGAAGAATTCTCCACAGACTAGCTTCCGGTTATATAAGTTTCACACTTTGTTTCTCCTCCACCGCGCATATGTTTTCATTCTAATTCCAGATACCATAGGACACAGTCAGATCACAGTACGAGCTCTGGCCTCGGACTTTAGTATCACATTCCTGGATGAGTTCCAGTAAGCCATAGGAGTGTTTCTGGAAGTCATTTCTGCTTTGGGAAGCCCAGTAATAACAACTATATGTTGAAGTTACTGAAATCCACATCTATAAATCCCACTCCACCAAAACTAAATGTATCCATAATTCACTTTCCCCTTAACAGGATCTCCAAAATGCTCATCATCATTCCAGTGACACCTGACACAAGGAGTAATGTGATGGAGAGGAGGTCAAAGTGGAAAAGTACAATGGATTTAACCAATTGCAGTTAAGATATCTTACCTCTGAAAATTTACAAAACATATGACCCTGTGAACACAATTCTGGGATCCTCTTAGGGCCTTGGAAGAAGGTGTCAGTGCTAGTGAGGGCCTCTGAAACTAAAGCTTCATTAAATTCACGGCAAATCCACCTTTCTACTCTTGTCTCTCTCAGTTTTGTTTCCTCATCTGCAAAATAAGAATAATATTAGCTTTGCCTATTTGAAAGGTTGCCATGATATAATAATAAAATTATCTGTGTTTTTTAAAAGTGCTTTATATTACATTTAATGCATCATTAGAGATGGTTCTCACATATATTTTCTAAAATTGGCTATCACTTCTCCCTTCCCACCTTCACTTCTTACAAAGAACTTTGATGCTCCTCGCATTGGGAGGCGGAGTCCCTGTTCCCTCTCTTTGCATCTGGGCTCCTGCTCACAGCCAAAGTGATACTCTGACTCCCTGAACTAGGTCGTAAAGGCGACACGTCTTCCACCTGGCTCTCTGGGAATGCTTACTCTTGCAACCCAGCAGCTGTGGGGAAGCCCAAACTATAGAGGAGCCCACATAAAGAAGAAGAGACAGCCAACCCTCCAGCCGTGGGACGGGGTCCTCATGAAAGTGGATCCCCCAGCCCCAATTAAGCTGATGTTGAGTAGAACAAAGGCAAGCTATAGATTCATGAGCAAAATAAATGGCTGTTGTTGTTTTAAGCCTTTAGGTTTTGGAGTGGTTTGACTTGACGGGAACCAACCATCTTTCCAATGAAACCCCTCTCCACTCACTCCAGACTGAACTTCTCTGCATTCTCTGACCACACCTCACAATTCCCTACCCCTATGCCTTTCTCATACCATTTCCTCTACTGGAATGTCCTCTTCCCATTGAAATCTTACCTATCCTTGATGGGCTCACTCAGTTGCCACGTGTCCTGTGAAGCTCCCCTCACTGCCTCAGTTGGTTGTGGTATCTTCCTCCTCTCAAAGCTTGAAGAACTTTGTTTCCACTAGTCATATAGTACTTATTGCCACGATTGATGTTCAGCATATTTCACTACTGGCAAGGCCAAGTACCGACCAGTCAGAAGGGGGCCTCTTGAGTTACCTATCCTGTGATTTGGTGACCCTCCGCCTTGCAGCAAAGTTGGTTCCATGTAGTCTTAGCTCCTCCTGTGGCCTGTATGCACCTTCAGGGCAGGGCGCCTCATATATTTTTGTCAGTATTCCCGTCCCCCATGAAAACATAGGGTCGTGCATGTAATATACTATATACATTATGAATACTTTGTTGAGACTTAAAAAATAGATCCCTGACTAATAAAAGAGAAAGTCCAGAGAGTATATACAGGGAAAAAAGAGCTTAAAACTTTAAAACTGTAAATAACTGAAAAATAAGATAAATTTTCTCAAATCAGGATCATGAAGGTTTTTGATCTGAGAGCTTAGTGATCATCTAATTGCGTCTCACACTCTTGTGTGCAAAAGAATGGCTTGGGGAAAACTAGTGTGTGTTGGTGGGGAGAGAATGCAGATTCTGGATTCCACTCCCAGACATTCTGAATAAGTAGGTCTGGGTGGGGCTGCTGAAATCTCCTCCGTGGTGAGATATGCAGGGGACTCTGATGCGGGTGGTCCATGGACCACACTTTCAGAAACCCTGGTTTGTTCAGACCCCCTCCATCGGTGTCTGGTTTACGCGCTCACGCTGTGTCCTGTGCCCTTTGAACTGGCTGTGGGCTGCCATGGACCGGAAGAGGTAGTGTGGCCAGAAAGAAAGAGAAGGTGGGAAAGCTGTAACTCCAGGGCTGTCTTTGAAGGAGAAATCATTGCCTTTAATCTGTGGGTGGTGGCTAAATGAAACAAAACACTTCACGGAGCTCAGCAGGGAAGCAAGTAGCCTGGTTGGGGAGTCTTCCGTCCGGGGGTGTCCTCAGGTGGGTTGACCTGTTTCCTCATAGTTGAGTAAATTGTTGATGGTGTGCATCACCTCGTGCAGTTCAGTCTCCACCCTTGGCTACCCGGTTGCTACCAGTCCAATGCCTAATTTCATTTACTCAGAGCTAACATTAGAAGCCTGGATTCTAACAGATTAGCTTCTTCAATGCCTTTTTTCCGGAATAAAATCTATGTGGTTCTGAGTCCTTCAACTATTTAAAAATAAACTCACAGGGTCTTTCCAGCTTTGTTCTTCCAGTTTCACTCTCACCATCTTCTAGAATCCTTTGCCCAGTGAGCGAGTCTGCCCTGGAATCTGAGTCTCTGGAAGAGGCCTCTGAGTCACTGCTTACTTCTGTGCTGTCACTCTGGGGTCTCTAAGAGGCAGGGCCCCAGACTTTCAAATCTCAATATTGCCCTGGAATAAAAACTGCCAGATGACCTGTAACTCAAACAGCTTTTTGTTCCCAGCATCTTCCTCACCTTAGAAGGCAGAAGAGGAAAGCAGGGAAGCAGTAGGCAGCTACCACTGACTCACCACGAATCATCCTCCACTGTAAATTATTCAGGAACTGCAGAATAGCCATCTTCTATAAAATTTTAGGCCTTTCTGAAAACACTCTTCATCTTCCCCAATCTTTGTGCATTTTAAAATTTTCATAAATATCTGCCTGGAACATAGTCTAGCAACTGACATCCACTAAGTGATAGAGACCCTGTGGAACTTGCATACTGGGCTAGCGTGCCATGTTCCACAAATGTAACCACAAAGATGGGGAAAGTCCCTCTCATTGCCACAGACCTTCCTTAGAGCAAGATTCCAGACTTTCTGTTGTTGGTCTTTAATAATTGTGCTTTGTTGATTTTGTTCAACTCGGGCATTCAGCATTTGTATCAACACTGTACAAAGCACTCTCTCCCACGTGAGCTCATTTCATTTTCCACAACACCGTGAGACAGGTATTGGTTTCAAATCAAGAAACCAAGACTCTGAGAGGCTCGGTGACTCTTCTAAGGTCACAGAGCTAATAAGTGATGATCAGGAGCTTGACCTAGGACCTCAGTGTCAATTCCAGGGCACAGCCCCCCATGTCATGTGGTACTTGCTCTGTGTATGAACCATGCAGGGCCCACACAGCTTGTTCATGAGAGAAACTGGCACGGGCCTGAAAGCGGCCATGGGGGCGCACCTTCCAGACCTCCAGCTACCAGGAGCATCGCTGGTCCAGGGCACCAGCTGCTGCTCTGAAATCCATCTCTGCCTTGGCCAAGGTCTCGCTCCCCACAGGCAGCTCCCCACCGATGACTGAAGGTGGCAGGGGCGCTAGGAACGGCCCCTTCCTGGGGGACATGGAGCTCTTCTGGCTGGCTGGGGACTCTGTCTCAGGCTCCCTCTGGCTCTGCCCAACTTTACCACGACTGCGAGGAAGAGTCCATCCCAGCTTCCTTCCTCTCCTTCCCTCAAGTCCGCGGGCAGGCTCGCCTTCCTGCAGCTCCCTGATCAGTCCTTGTCTACTGCTTTTCGAAGGCCCCAGGTTATCACAGCCTGTCTCATTCCTTCATTGCCAACGCCCCCGCAAGGCACGTCTCTAGGCTCAGGAAGCCAGGGGAGGACCTAGTGTTCAGACTCTCGTGAAATAGCAGATGAACCAAAAAGGCAAAAGGTAGAAAGGCTGGGCGATTTTCAACATGCATGCCCACGCTGGGCTGAATCTGTCTTTAGACATGGAATCTTCAGGGAAAAAGTTAAGCAGGGAAACTGCCACAGGCATGTCTGCACAGGCAGCCTTCTTGAAGTGGTCGGGAAGAAGTACTTTTCCTAGCAGCTTGCTCCCAATGGCCCCATCTCACTGTTGGAGTTTCTGCACCTCTCTTAGGTTTCAGAAGCCGCTGTCCTCAAGACCTCTTTTTACTGACCTTTGAACTGCACGTGATGGGGAAGAGGCAACCAGCTATGACGCATACTTGTTAAAGAAAGAAATATCCGTGTTGATTCTTCCTGGGAGGAAGATGTCAGAGAAGGCATTAGTCTTTGTCTATATCTGTCATTTGAAGAAGGAACCAAGTTCAGAAACATAATCCTACACACTTTCCTCCCCTGAGTCATGGAACAAGCATACCATTCCCGTGTTCACTTGCTGAACACACAGTGAGCCCTACCATGGCCAGGTGCTGGGATTCAGAGGAGAAATACCACCAAGTGGAGTCACCAGCACGTGTCAGGGACACATGACAAGGGAGGTTGTCCACAGAGAATGCGGGATTGAGACAGCTTGATTTACAGAAAGCCAACTTTTTTTTTTAACCTTGCCAGTAAACATATTTACCATGGTGGCAATGCTGCCATTTTAAAAGCACACAGCAGTTATCCTCCAGTGGGTCACTAATTAATCTAGGTGTGGCTGGGGACAGCTGGATACTGATCTGTGGAATGATAACACCTGTGTCATCAGGTTGCCATTGCTGGCCCTTCAGGCAGCATGAACTGATGGTTTTGCTCTGGGGCCGTGATCCTCAGAGGTTCCACCTCGCTATTGTACAGCAACCTGGAGCCCCAGATGGTCCCCGATGTCCTGAGATAATCAGTGGGCAGAGGGAGGGGTTTGCATATCACGGAGCAAAGTTGTACAGCACACTCTAGGTCTGAGCTGTCCAATAGCCACGTATGGCTGCTCAATGCTTGAAACGTGGTTAATCTGAGCTGAGATGTGCTGTACGTGTAAAATACACAATGGATTTTGAACACCTAATTTAAAAAAAGTAAAATATCTCATTAATAATTTTGATATTGATTACATGTTGTAATGATATTATTTGGGGACATATTGGGTTAAATAACATATATTATTAAAATTAATTTCATCTAATTCTTTTTAGCTTTTTAATGTGGCTACTAGAACATTTAAATTTACATACGAAGCTCAGATTGTGTTGCATAGTGTTGCAACTATGACCTAGGTGTCAAGGTCGATGAGGGCAGTGATTGTATCTATTTTTACTCATCTTATTACCATTGTAACCACAGAATTCAACACACCATCTAGCACTGAAAAGCACTCAATAAATATCGGAGGAACAAATGAAAATATAAATTGACAAATAGACATCAGTTCCTCATTTCTCTGAAGCCGAGAAGGATTTCTTCCCCCTCCTTACCTTAGCCTAACACCTGAGAAGGAGGTTGGAGATTTGCAAACTCTGTCTCCCAGATCTGAATCTCCATTGCCGGAGCTCCCCTGAGTGTACATCTGACAGCCTGCTCAGAAACTCTGCTTAGATGGGTAGTAGACCTCTCAAACTTAACATCTCCAAAGCAGAATTATTTATTTTTTTCTCTCAAACTTGTTTCTGCCAAAGTCCTTCTAATCTCAATAAATGGAACCACGATCCACCAGTTTTTCAGGGCAAAAACCTAATCATTTTAAGTACTCTATTTCCCCCATGAATAACACCACCCAACCCCATCCAATCAAGAAACAAGTCTTGTTGGTTCTACTGTAAAATATATTCCAGATATATCCACTTTCTCCACCACTGCTACCACTTTGGTACAAGCCGCCTTGGTCTTTCACTGGCACTACTGTTCCTAATTGGCCCACATGTTGCTGCCACTGCCCCCAGAAACTCTGTGAACCATTATTATCCTTCTGACAAAGACAAAGAAATGGATGCCCAATAAACTTGACCATAAGAACATTTTTATCTGTATTTAACAAACGTGCTTCAATCAGGCACACAAACTGCGGGATGGAAACAGCTGGGGCAGTCATCTAAATATACGCTTGCCTTCAAGCAAGTATTCAGTTAGGCTGGTCCAGACAGAAATTAACTCTATTTATAAAGCTCTCTGCAGATGTAGGATCCAGAGGCAGGCGGGTCGAGGCTTTGCCTATCTGTTTATTAACTGTTTGACCCCAGCCTTCCCCCGGTGGTGGGTACAGTAGCCATAGCAGCATCACTCTCCATCCCGGTGCTTTTGGGCACGTCACCAATGATGCTCCCTAGCTCAGAAGCAAGCAAAGCAGAGCCCTCGCCCCTCCACTTAGAACATACAAAACATACAAATAGCTTTCAACTGCTGGATCACAGATAAAATGAATGCTCACAGATAAAAGAAATCAAACATTCATGGGACTAAATCACAGGCACATTTTGCTGACTGGGTTATTTAATGAGCTTGTACTGCTGCAGAATTGCAAGGAAAATTAGCTTAAGGGAAGAGGGACATGCTGAGCAGGAAGCTTTCCCAGGGACCTCAGCCTGTTCCCTTCCATGACAGGAGAGCAGGCATCTTCCCTGCTCATCTCTGCGATTAGACTAAGGCTCTACATCTCCATGGCCTCCCTCCCCCAGCCCCTAAATTTCACCTTGTCCTGGGACGATCCTCCTTAAACATCCTCTTCCCGTACAAACCACGGCCATCCTCCTAGGCCCCCGATCCCTCATATCCATCGCCAACTCTTGTGCAGTGCTTCAGATGTTTCTTAGACCTGTGGGCACTACCTGGAGCATCACGTTCTTCCCCGTGACTACACGTTTCCCAGGGGGTGGGCCGCTCTTCACTTTCCTCCCTACTCAGTCCTACTCATCATGTTCATTTCTAACAGGTTAATCTTCCAGAAGCACCATTTTTTCTAAGTCATTTTCCTGAATATGAATCTACGTAGCTCCCTATGGCCTATTCATTCATTTTAAAAAATCCATTCATCCCACAAATATTTATGTCAGGCCATATGCTAGGTGCTGGGGATGATGATGAGTGAAACAGTCTAGTGCTAACTCCCCGAGTCTGAATGAACTCTGCACTCTTCTGTGTGATTTGTAATACCTCACCATTTCTTAGACAGGCCTTTGCAGTCATTATTTCCCAAAATTGAAGTTCCACCTTTGCTCATTTTCATCCTGTGAATTTTGCTCATCATGAAAGGACTGATTCAAAGCCTCCCCCCGCAATACTTCTCTGAATTTATATTATTTACTGATTTGCTTCCGATCCTTCACTGTCTCATTTCTTAAATGCAGTTATCTTTTCGTATGTGTAGGTCTTATCCCCACAGTTAAATATAAATATAAACACCCTGAGGGGGATTCTCCCACAGTGTCTAGTTGGTAGAGTGTTTTGCAATATTTTTTGATCAATTGATTGACTTCTATAGAAATTTATTATTTGAGAGATCTACTCCATCATCAGTGAAAGTCATATATAGATATTTTCATCATCATACTCAATTATCCAATTGAATTTCTATTGTTTGGACTTTATATTAAATCTTTAATAAGCAGATATTTAATATCTATTCTCTACACTGAAAAATTGTTTAAAAATTCTATTCGTAAAGCAGGAGACATGCTTAAAGTCAGGATTTCCTATTTTACTTTTTGTTACTTCTCGTGTTTAATATGGCATTGAGCATACAGCAAGTGCCTGATTAAAAAAACGACTGATGGTAATATTTCCCTGTATTTCAATGATTGATTTCTTGTTGAACTTTGCCGTTACATTCTGATGTTGTCAAAAGTAAGATTGTTTTTTGCCCACTGCTGCATCAGCAGTGCCCAGGACAGGCCTGCTACCTGTTAGAAAGAAAAAGAATCAATGAATGTGATAGATGGATGGATGGAACGGCAGCGATTTCTTCAAGCCTAGGGTATTAGAAATTTCCTGAAGGAACTGGCATTTGAGCTGTGCCATAAAGACTAAGGAAGCTTTACATGTGTGAGATGGTAATGAGGGCAAACCTGGGCAAAGCACACATCTTAAGCAAAAGCTTGATGGACTAGAAGAGTTCGACTGAAGTTGGCAAGATAGGAAGTGATGGAAAATAAGGTTGATGACTGAAAACGTGTTTGACATACTTGGGAGTCCATTGAAGGGACTTAAACTCCTTGAGGGCAGGGCCAGTTCAGGGCTGTGTTCCCAGAGCTTAGCACAGTGCCTGCCACCCTGATATAAGGGAATAATAAAAAACTTGTGGACGAAGGTTGACCCTTGGCCACTTCTCTGAAGTCATCCCTGTCTGTTTTCCTGGCTCACTCTTATACTCTGTTGATAGCCTTGCCCTCTCTTCTTTTAAACATTTTTATTTTAATAAATTTATTTATTTATTTGTTTATTTATTTATTTATTTTGGTTGTGTTGGGTCTTCATTGCTGCATGTGGGCTTTCTTTAGTTGCATCGAGTGGGAGCTACTCTTCGTTGCGGTGCGGTGGCTTCTCTTGTCGCAGAGCACAGGCTCTAGGTAGTTGTGGCACATGGGCTCAGTAGTTGTGGCTCGTGGGCTCTAGAACACAGGCTCAGTAGTTGTGGCTCACAGGCTCAGTAGTTGTGGCTCATGGGCTCTAGAACACAGGCTCAGTAGTTGTGGTTCATGGGCTCTAGAGCACAGGCTCTGTAGTTGTGGCGCATGGACTTAGTTGCTCCGTGGCATGTGGGATCTTCCCTGACCAGGGCTCAAACCCGTGTCCCCTGTGATTGGCAGGCGGATTCTTATCACTGTACCACCAGGGAAGCCCAGCCTTGTCCTTCTTAAACTTGACTCAGAGCTTTTGCACTTGCTTGTCCCATTTCCTGAAACATCCCTTATTCCGTTCTGTCCTCTCTGACCTTCCTGCTCTTCCTTAAACACGCCAACCTGAGACCTTTGCACTCGCCCTTTATTTGATCACTCTTCTTGGAAAATTCTCCCCACCTGTTTTCATGGGACTCAATCCCTTCCTTCCTTTAAACCTCTGCTCAAAAAGCTCTTTCACTTCCTCTAGAAGCCTTCCCTCCCAGCCTATGTAGGGAGTGCCTCTCTCCTTCTGTCACTCTCAATCCCAACTTTTATTTTTCTATCGTTTTAAATTTCTTAATAGCATGTATCGCCACCTTACATTGTTAGAGTTGTTTCTTTACTGTTGGCCCCCTCCCTGTTAGAATGTAAGCTCTCATACGGTGGTGAGGACTTTTCTTGTTCACTGCTATTTCGCTGAAGCCTACCTTGAGCAGTGCCTGACACATAGAAAACACTTAATAAATATCTGTTGAATAAATAAATAAGTAGTTTAAGTACCTTTTTCCTAAAACAGAAGGATTTTTTTTTTAACTTTATTTTTTGGCTGCACTGCTCAGCACGTGGGATCTTAGTTCCCAGGACCAGGGATCAAGCCCGTGCCCCCTGCATTGGGAGCGCGGAGTCTTAACCACTGGACCACCAGGGAAGTCCCCTAAGGCCTTTTATGTGCATCCTCCAATGTACCTTTAAACTAAGTCCTAGAACTTTAAAGGTAGAATGGACCACATTAGAATTATGTTACCTGTTCAAAGCATTTTAAGATGACACCAACGAGGCCCAGACAGGTAAAGCCCAGGTTGGAAGCCAAATCACACAGTTAATTGGTGAAAAAGCCAGAACTGGAAACTTGGTCTCCCCAGGCCTACTCCAGGCTTACCTAACCCAGGCCAGTTCCTGCCATCTGCCTTCCTGAGTATAAGAGGAATGGAGATTTGAAACGCTGTTATTATTCATTTAACAGGTGTCTGTAGATAATTCACTGCTACCACCAGACTTGGTGCTATGAGCTGTGTGTCATATAAAGGTGAACAAGGCACAGTCTATATGTGTGCATGTTGCACAAACAAGTGATCACAATTGAATGTGACAAGTCCTATACCAGAAACATTATAAAGAGCTGTGGGAGCACCTCCAGAGGAAGGAAGGATTATACCCAAGGGAATGAGAAGCAGTTCTACCGGAGGTGACCTGTCAGCTCAATTAAATAAACGCATATCAAGTGCCAGGCACTGCATTGGCACGGGGCTGGAAGATGTCTAGACGCCGCGTATGCGCTGTCAAGGAGCTCAAAGCCAGGCCACAACAAAGGCCCTGAGTCTGAAGTGCAGGGTAGCACAGCTCTGGGAACAAGAAACGTGTGTGTGTGCACGTGTGCACGTGTCCTGGAGAAAGTGGTGCCTCAGTTAGGTTTTGGAGGATAAATAAGAATTTAAGGGGTTGTAGGTAGAAAGAGGAATAGATACAAAGGCTTTCCAAAGAGAAGCAAAAATACTAGTAATTATAGAGTGTTCACTTGGTGCCAAGCACTCTGTGACATATGTCATGAGAGACACCCCTTTTTTAACGTAATGGTCCTTTCTTGGATAGAAGGTGACACACAGCCCCAAAAGAGCCTACCATACTCCAGACACATCTATCCACCCATCCATCCATCCATCTGTATCTATTTATCTATCAGCATCATCTACCTATCTATCCATATCTCTCCCAGTGTTTATTCAGGAATCAGATATAGGATTTTCTTTCCTTCAGAAATTATAGTTTTCTTCTAATAAGCAGAAAACACATTTTCAAAAATATTGGCTTAAGTATTCCTCTATTAGGTTGGCTGAGTGATTATTGAGCGAAAAGAGAGTACCATGTATGGAAGACAGGACTGTGATTCATACTTAAATACCTTGAAAGGAGCTCTCTTGGTGATATATTTCATCTCGTCACCCTAAACTGTTTAAAGTGACATTCCAGGAATTTGTGATTTGTCAGAGCAGTAGTGGCTATGAATTGGGAGCTTTAATTCTATAAACTGTGCAGACTCAGTGAAGTTTATGTACAGCTGGAGGGCTCAAATGGTGGACCTGCCAGGAATGCTCCAGAGCAGACACTCCTTAGGGGAAGCTGTGTGTACCATTGTCTTCCGTTGAACTGGGCAGTCCTACATGCTTTCAGGTTGATCAAGGAACTATTTCCTTGGCAAAAACCCACAGAAGCATTATTTTTCCTGCAAGAGCATTATTTCTTCTGTGAAAACAAAAGGACTGCAGGATTGTAATCTCTGAAGGAAATGGGGGCTGAGGGGGAAGGCTTTGTAAGTATCTACTGTTTAGAATGGAGAATATTTGACTTACTTTAGTCATAAGAGTAAAGGGTGGGATTCCTTTCTCCTTCAACTCTAATATCTTCCAACTTTATCTGTATCCTCTTGTACTTCTTTCCCTCCAGTCCCAGAAAAAGGTCTTTTCCTCTGCTAGCAGCTTTACCTGTTTTCAAAAACATTTCCCTCCCATCTCTTCCAACATTGAGGTCGGACTCCACCAATAATCCCTGTTCCCATTTTATTTTCAATCTCTTCCATTTTGCTGGCTTCTGACTCAAAGCTTGTAGGTTTACACATGCTCTAATTTCTCCCACCTTTATAAGTTAAAGCTACAGACAAAATAAATATTCTTAAACTCTATGTTCCCTTTAGCAAATATATTTCTTCTCTCCCTTATGTTCTTAAATTGAGACATAATTGACATATAACATTATATTGGTTTCAGATGTACAAGATAATTATTTGATATGTATATATTGCAAAATGATCACCATAATAAGTCTAGTTATCACCATAACAAGTCTAGTCCATCACTATTACTATATTTTGTGTATTCTTAGCTGCATAATTTTCCAGATTTTATTTTTTAATTTTTACATCTCTAGAATCAGGATGTGAGGTACATAGTTTGCAAAATGGCCACCACGGTTCCCCTCCTTGTATCCATGTCCTTGGGTAGTTCCTTCCCACATGGATTCTTGACGTGGTCATGTGGCTTGCTTTGGCCAATGGAAGAGCAGCAAACATGATGCAAGCAGAGGTTTGAAAAGCAATTCTACATTGGGGCTTGTCCCCTTTGCTGAGTTACAGCCTTGAGACCACCGATTGAACATGCTTGAACTAGCTAACTGAAGTGGCTGTGTGGAAGAAAACTAAAGGACCCCAGCAAATAGCCTGACAACCATCAAACATGTGAGCGAGGCCATCCCTGGACCATCTGGCCCCAGTTTATCCACCAGCTGACCAGCTGCAAGAGAGAGCCCAAGAGAGACTAACAGAGGAACTGACTAGCTGAACCTGGCCCAAGTGCCAGCCCACAGAATCATAAGCTAATAAACGATCATTGTTTTAAGCCACTTAGTTTTAAGGTGATTTGCTATAAAAGCTAATCAATATAGGATGCATCACCCAACAGATGATGTCTTGCAGTTATAACGCGCAACATTTTTTTTTTCTTTTTCAGGGGTACATAAAGTAATGGTGCATCTTAAAATTGATTTTGATTTAGATTGGACAAAATACAGTACTATACTCATTTGGCAGATGAGAAAGCTAGGGTCCAGAGGGGTTTTTGCCCTAGGTCTGCAACCGGCAAATTGTGGAATTTGAATTCAAATGGTCTGACTCCAAAACTTTAGCTCTTAACCTGCAAGTAGTTCCACGCAGCTGGAGAGGGGAGTGGCCAGAGAGCTGGCTGGTGAGAAAAGCAACCAGCATCTTATGAAGGGCGTCTCACAAGTTCTGATAAAGAGTTTGAATTTCATTGGTTGACAATGAGAAGCCAGTTGAATTGGAAGATTGGGGTTCTTACAATTTCTATTTGATGGACTAAAAAACAATCTTCATCCCACCTCAAGAAACAGAAAGTCTAGTGTTGTGGGAGTGCAGGATAGAGTCTGGAAGTCCTGTCCTCATCCAACAGCTCTGTGTTGGGGCAGCCCTGAAAAGCCAGGAGAGGGCCTGGAGAGCGCCTCTAGGAGAGCTGGTGGACCCTCACCCAGTAGGAAGAGGGGCAAACCCAGAGAAGTCACTGCCTGCGCAGCTGTGGTCTAGCTCTCCCTCATAAAGTTAACAGAGTCGGTGGTCCAAGTGCATTTAAAAAATAAAAGGGATGTGGGAGACGGGAGGACTATGGCTTCATTAGGGCAACTAAAGACCATGTGATAATCATCAGTAGCTCCAGAACAGTGTCAGTTTGGAGAAATATCCTCCCTCCCTATTGCTGGAAGCACAAGAGAGCTGCACTAGCAAATCTGACCAGTAGCACGGTAGCTCTGCAAAAAGTCCTGCCAACTGTGAAGCTAACGTAGCTTAATTTTCAGGTTCCTTCCTTACAGGAGCCCCTTGTAAGACCTGGAAAGGGCTCTAGCAACATGTTCACATAGTTCAATGTTTCTGCAAAATTTGCAAAAGTAAGATAATTTAACTGCAATCAGTTAACACTGTTGCCATTCTCTACTCCAAGTCCCCTCTGTCACCACCCCTCCCTTGGCAGTGCTGAAGTGGTCAGGTCGTTTTTGGCACCCAGCTAAGGGGAACTGGAGTTGGGCATATATTACTGTGGGTTTGGGGAGATATATATGGGATGTTCAGTCACTTGCACGCATATTCATAACCTCAAAGTGTAAGAAAGCCTTCAGGACTATTCTCTCTGCCAACTCACGCAGTATCCTGGCAGAAAATCTCAGGGCCAGTGCTCATATTTCCTTATCAACCTGTCCTAAGGCATCTGGAAGTATTTGGGCAATGAAAGAGAAACACAGGGTGAAAGGTACATAGCCAGAAGCTATACTACTGAAAATTCTTCTGATCAGCGTTTCTTTAAAATGGAAAGCACTGGATCTGGTTCTCATCAACAGCTAATCAAAGCTATCATTAAAAAAAAATTCCATCAACCATGCTGAAGGAAAAGAATGAACTTTCCTTCTATTCTCTCTGTAGAAAATTATATAATAAAAATATCATATGTGGTCTTCCTTCCCCAAAATCCATACTTATTGTGAGAAAAACCCCGGACAAATCCCAATAGAAGGACATTTTACAAAATAAAATAACCAGTATTTCTCAAAACTGTCAAGGTCAAAAACAAGGATCGTCTGAGAAACTGTCACAGCCAAGAGGAGTCTAAGGAGATACAACCACAAAATGTAGTATAGTGTCTGGTCAGGAACAGGAAAAGGACATTAGGTAAAAAATAAGGGAATCTGAATGAAGTATAAACTTTAGTTATAAAAAAGTATCAATGGTGGCTCATTAATGTTAACAAATGTACCATACTGGGGACTTCCCTGGTGGTCCAGTGGTTAAGACTCCACGCTCCCAATGCAGGGGGCCCAGGTTTGATCCTTGGTTGGGGAGCTAGATCTCACATGCTGCAAATAAAAGATCCCATGCGCCACAACTAAAGATCCTGCACCCCGCAACAAAGATCCTACGTGCTACAACTAAGACCTGGCATGGCCAAAAAAAAATTCATTAAAACAAACATCTTGTTTTAATTCATTAAAACAAGATGGCAGAGCAGAAGGACATGTGCTCACTCCCTCTTGCGAGAGCACCAGAATCACAACAAACTGCTGAACAATCATCAACAGGAAGACACTGGAACTCACCAAAAAAGATATCCCACATCCAAAGACAAAGGAGACGCCCCAATGAGAGGGTAGGAGGGGCACAATCACAATAAAATCAAATTCCATAACTGCTGGGTGGGTCACTCACAAACTGGAGAACACTTATACCACAGAAGTCCACCCAGTGGAGTGAAGGTTCTGAGCCCCACGTCAGGCATCCCAACCTGGGGGCCTGGCAACAGGAGGAGGAATTCCCAGAGAATCAGACATGGAAGGCTAGTGGGATTTGATTGGAGGACTTCGACAGGACTTGGGGAAACAGGGACTCTACTCTTGAAGGGCACACACAAAGTAGTGTGTGGATCGGGACCAAGGGGAAGGAGCAGTGACCCCAGGGGAGACTTAACCAGACCTACCTGCTAGTGTTGGAGGGTCTCCCAGAGAGGCAGGGGCCAGCTGTGGCTTACCATGAGGACAAGGACACTGGCAGCAGAAGTTCTGGGAAGTACTCCTTGGTGTGAGCCTTCCCAGAGTCTGCCATTAGCTCCACAAAAGGGCCTGCAGGCTACAGTGCTGGGTCACCTCAGGCCAAACAACAAACAGGGAGGGAACTCAGCCCTACCCATCACTAGACAAGTGAATTAAAGTTTTACTAAGCTCTGCCCATCAGAGCTCTACCTACCAACAGTCCCTCCCATCAGGAAACTTACACAAGCCTCTTAGATAGCCTAATCCACCAGAGGGCAGACAGCAGAAGCAAGAAGAACTACAATCGGGCAGCCTGTGGAACAAAAACCACATTCACAGAAACATAGACAAAATGAAAAGGCAGAGGACGATGTACCAAATGAAGGAACAAGATAAAATCCCAGAAAAACAACTAAATGAAGTGAAGATAGGCAACCTTCCAGAAACAGAATTCAGAATAATGATAGTGAAGATGATCCAGGACCTCAGAAAAAGAATGGAGGCAAAGATCGAGAAGATGCAAGAAATGTTTAACAAAGACCTAGAAGAATTAAAGAACAAACAAACAGAGATGAACAATACAATAACTGAAATGAAAACTACACTAGAAGGAATCAATAGCAGAATAACTGAGGCAGAAGAACAGATAAGTGACCTGGAAGACAGAATGGTGGAAATCACTGCCAAGGAATAGAATAAATAAAAGAGAATGAAAAGAAATGAAGGCAGCCTAAGAGACCTCTGGGACAACATTAAATGCACTAACATTCGCATTATAGGGGTCCCAGAAGGAGAAGAAAAAGAGAAAGAACCCGAGAAAATATTTGAAGAGATTATGGTCAAAAAATTCCCTAACATGGGAAAGGAAATAGCCACCCAAGTCCGGGAAGCGCAGAGGGTCCCAGGCAGGATAAACCCAAGGAGGAACACGCCAAGACACATAGTAATCAAACTGACAAAAATTAAAGACAAAGAAAAATTATTAAAAGCAACAAGGGAAAAATGACAAATAACATACAAGGGAACTCCCATAAGGTTAACAGCTGCTTTCTCAGCAGAAACTCTACAAGCCAGAAGGGAGTGGCACAATATATTTAAAGTGATGAAAGGGAAGAACCTATAACCAAGATTACCCAGCAAGGGTCTCATTCAGATTTGACGGAGAAATCAAAAGCTTTCCAAACAAGCAAAAGCTAAGAGAATTCAGCACCACCAAACTAGCTCTACAACAAATGCTAAAGGAACTTCTCTAAGTGGGAAACACAAGAGAAGAAAAGGACCTACAAAAACAAACCCAGAACAATTCAGAAAATGGTAATTCAGAACACACATATCAATAATTACCTTAAATGTCAATGGATTAAATGCTTCAACCAAAAGACACAGGCTCACTGAATGGGTACAACAATAAGACCCATATATATGCTGTCTACAAGAGACCCACTTCAGACCTAGGGACACATACAGACTGAAAGTGGGGGATGCAAAAAGATATTCCATGCAAATGGAAGTCAAAAGAAAGCTGGAGTAGCAATACTCATATCAGATAGAATAGACTTTAAAATAAAGGGTGTTACAAGAGACAAGGAAGGACACTACATAATGATCAAGGGATCAATCCAAGAAGAAGATATAACAATTGTAAATATATATGCACCCAACATAGGAGCACCTCAACACATAAGGCAAATGCTAACAGCTATAAAAGAGGAAATCGACAGTATCACAATAATCGTGGGGGATTTTAACACCTCGCTTACACCAATGGACAGATCATCCATACAGAAAATTAATAAGGAAACAAAAGCTTTAAATGACACAATAGACCAGATAGATTTAATTGATATTTATGCAACATTCCATCCCCAAACAGCAGATTACACTTTCTTCCCAAGTGCACATGGAACATTCTCCAGGATAGATCACATCTTGGGTCACAAATCAAGCCTTGGTAAATTTAAGAAAATTGAAATCATTTCAAGTATCTTTTCCAACCACAACGCTATGAGATTAGAAATAAATTACAGGGAAAAAAACGTAAAAAACACAAACACATGGAGGCTAAACAATACATTACTAAATAACCAAGAGATCACTAAAGAAATCAAAGAGGAAATCAAAAACTACCTAGAGACAAATGACAATGAAAACACGACCATCCAAAACCTATGAGATGCAGCAAAAGCAGTTCTAAGAGGGAAGTTTATAGCAATACAATCCTACCTCAAGAAACAAGAAAAACCTCAAGTAAACTATCTAATCTAACACCTAAAGGAACTAGAGAAAGAAGAACAAACAAAACCCAAAGTTAATAGAAGGAAAGAAATCACAAATATCGGAGCAGAAATAAATGAAATAGAAACAAAGAAAACAATAGCAAAGATCAATTAAACTAAAAGCTGGTTCTTTGAGAAGATAAAGTTGATAAAGCTTTAGCCAGACTCATCAGGAAGAGAGGGAGAGAACTCAAGTCAATAAATTTAGAAATGAAAAAGGAGAAGTTACAACGGACACCACAGAAATACAAAGCATCATAAGAGACTACTACAAGCAACACTATGCCAATAAAACTGACAGCCTGGAAGAAATGGACAAATTCTTAGAAAGGTAAAATCTTCCAAGACTGAAGTAGGAAGAAATAGAAAATATGAACAGACCACTCACAAGTGATGAAATTGAAACTGTGATTAAAAATCTTCCAACAAACAAAAATCCAGGACCAGATGGCTTCACAGGTGTATTCTGTCAAACATTTAGAGAAGAGCTGACACCCATCCTTCTCAAACTCTTCCAAAAAATTGAGGAGGAAGGAATACTCCCAAACTCATTCTATGAGGCCACCATCACCCTGATACCAAAACCAGACAAAGATACTACAAAAAAAGAAAATTACAGTCCAATGTCACTGATGAATATAGATGCAAAAATCCTCAAGAAAATACTAGCAAACAGAATCCAGCAACACATTAAAAGGATCATACACCTTGATCAAGTGGGATTTATCCAAGGGATGCAAGGGTTCTTCAATATACGCACCTATGGTCAACTAATCTATGACAAAGGAGCTAAGGGTATACAATGGAGAAAAGACAGTCTCTTCAATAAGTGGTGCCAGGAAAACTGGACAGCTACCTGTAAAAGAATGAAATTAGAACACTCCCTAACACCATACACAAAAATAAACTCAAAATGGATTCAAGACCTAAATGTAAGACCGGACAGTATAAAACTCTTAGAGGAAAACAGGAAGAACACTCTTTGACATAAATCACAGCAAGATCTTTTTTGACCCATCTCCTAGAGTAATGGAAGTAAAAACAAAAATAAACAAATGGGACCTAATGATACCTAAAAGCTTTTGCAAAGCAAAGGAAACTATAAATAAGTCAAAAAGACAACCCTTAGAATGGGTGAAAATATTTGTAAATGAATCAACAAAGGATTAATCTCCAAAATATGTAAACAGCTCATACAGCTCAATATTAAAAAAACAAAAATCCCAATCAAAAAATGGGCAGAAGACCTAAATAGACATTTCTCCAAAGACATACAGATGGCCAAGAGGCACATGAAAAGCTGCTGAATATCACTAATTATTAGAGAAATGCAAATCAAAACTACAATTAGGTATCACCTCATGCCAGTTAGAATGGGCATCATCAGAAAATCTACAAACAACAAATGCTGGAGAGGGTGTGGAGAAAAGGGAATCTTCCTGCACTGTTGGTGGGAATGTAAATTGATACAGCCACTATGGAGAACAGCATGGAGGTTCCTTATAAAACTAAAAATAGAATTACCATATGACCCAGCAATCCCACTACTGGGCATATACCCAGAGAAAACGATAATTCAAAAAGACACATGCACCCCAGTGGTCATTGCAGCACTATTTACAATAGCCAGGTCATGGAAGCAACCTAAATGCCCATCGACAGACGAATGGATAAAGAAGATGTGGTGCATATATACAATGGAATATTACTCAGCCGTAAAAAGGAACGAAATTCGGTCATTTGTCGAGACGTGGATGGATCTAGAGACTGTCATACAGAGTGAAGTAAGTCAGAAAGAGAATAACAAATATCGTATATTAACACATATATGTGGAATCTAGAAAAATGGTACAGATGAACCAGTTCGCAGGGCAGAAACAGAGACACATGTAGAGAACAAATATATGGACACCAAGGGGGGAAACTGGCGGGGTGTGTGTGTGTGTGATGAATTGGGAGATTGGAATTGACATATATACTCTAATATGTATAAAATGGATAACTAATGAGAACCTGCTGTATAAAAAGATAAATAAAATTCTAAAATTCAATAAATAAATAAATAAAAATTTTTTTTAAAAAATGAAGATAAAAACAGTAAAAAAGAAAAGAGAGATAACTAATAAGAACCTGCTGTATAAAAAAATAAATAAAATTAAATTAAAAAAAAAGAGACACATGCACCCCAATGTTCATTGCAGCAGTATTCACAATAGCCAGGTCATGGCAGCAACCTAAATGCCCATCGACAGACGAATGGATAAAGAAGATGTGGTACATATATACAATGGAATATTACTCAGCCATAAAAAGAACAAAACTGGGTCATTTGTAGAGAAGTGTATGGACCTAGAGACTGTCATACAGAGTAAAGTAAGTCAGAAGGAGAAAAACAAATATCGTATATTAACACATATATGTGGAATCTAGAAAAATGATACAGATGAACCGATTTGCAAGGCAGAAACAGAGGCACAGATGTAGAGAACAAACGTATGGACACCAAGGAGGAGAGCGGGGGGCGGGGTGGGATGAACTGGGAGATTGGGATGGACATATATACACTAATATGTATGAAATAGATAACTAATAAGAACCTGCTGCATAAAAAATAAAATTCAAGAATAAAAAAATTAAAGAAAAGAAAGCAAAAACTAAAAGCAAATATACCATACTAATGTTAGATATTAATAATAGCAGAAATTGGGTGTGGGGTTTATGGAAATTCTGCAATTTTTCTGTAAATCTAAAACTGTTCTAAAAAATAAATTTTAGGACTTCCCTGGTGGTGCAGTGGTTAAGAATCTGCCTGCCAATGCAGGGGACACAGATTTGAGCCCTGGTCCAGGAAGATCCCACATGCCACGGAGCAACTAAGCCCATGCGCCACAACTATTGAGCCTGTGCTCTAGAGTCCGCGAGCCACAACTACTGAGCCCATGTGCCACAACTACTGAAGTCTGTGTGCCTAGAGCCTGTGCTCTGCAACAAGAGAAGCCACCGCAATGAGAAGCCCGCGCACCGCAATGAAGAGTAGCCCCCGCTCGCCACAACTAGAGAAAGCCCGCGTGCAGCAATGAAGACCCAACGCAGACATAAATAAATATTTTTAAAAATAGAGATTATTTTAAATAAATAAATAAACTTTTAAAAAATCTCATATAAAGAAGCAATTAATGAGTATGCAGCCAAAATGGTAGGGGTAAAAACTTATTATAGAGGTCGGAAAAAATTGATAAAATGTTTAGATTTCTCCTAGTTTTTGTGAAGTGTATGGTGTTATAAAGTTTTAAAATTTGAAATTTATTTTTATTTCTTGTTTCAATCTATTGAAACTTTCTCTTTTGTATTCAACTTTGTAATTTTCTTAATGAGGCCCCCTAAATTACATAAACTTCCAGTTCCACAAAACCTGGATCCATGCTTGTTTGATCATGTGTGAATAGTTAGAAAAGTATGTCCAGTTCAACAACTGAGTACGTACTGTGTGTAAATAGCATGCTAGGACTTGCATAGGCGTGTGGGGTGGTGGTGGTTTATGAAAATAGGATACAGTGCCTGCTCTCCAGACACAGTTTCATGGGGGAGACAGTTATATGTCTAACGTAGATGTCTACTGATGCCAACCCTTTCTTTAACCATCCACCTCCCAAGGTCTGGAAGTAAAAACACATTGGCCATTATTACTTACTTTATTTATTTTAGCTGTGCCGGGTCTTAGTTGCATAACGCAGGATCTTCATTGTGGCATGCGGGATTTTTTAGTTGCAGCATACAAACTCTTAGTTGTGGCATGCATGCGAGATGTAGTTCCCCGACCAGGGATCAATCCTGGGCCCCCTGCATTGGGAGCGCATAGTCTTACCCACTGGACCACCAGGGAAGTCCCAGCCATTTTTTTTTAATTGTTCATACATTTAAAAAAATTTTTTATTGGAATATAGTTGCTTTACAATCCAGCCATTATTAACTGATGTGGCTTAGTTCAGAGGACCATGCTCAAAAGCAACAGATGTAGACGATTAATAATCATCACAACTTCACAGGGGGCAACTGCAAGTGAGGGCTTTGGAGACAAGGCCATTGTCAACCTGCCCCTCAGCTTGTCTCCAAAGGATGACTTTGACTCACTTTAGCTTCTCTAGAAGATTGATGTAGATTTAGATCTAGCTGGAATTAGCCACAAAATTCTAATCAAGTCAAAATGTAAAGGGGGTGAGAACAACTGAGAAGACTCAAGCTTCTGTTAGGAAATTCGTTGCACTGAAACATCCAGTTGGCTCTTGGTCGCTCAGGTAGAGAGTCTTTTGGAAGAAATAAAGTAGAAAAGAGGTTTGAGACTGGATTCCTACTTCTACGCGAGTCACAAAATGGAACCCCCAGCTGTGGAGGTCACAGGACAACCCCATAAACTGTGAAAGTTTTTGAAATGATTACAGAGCAAAGGCTTTTTAAAAAGTCTTTGTGACCACCTAGAAGAGTGGGATAGGGAGGGTGGGAGGGAGATGCAAGAGGGAGGGGATATGGGGATATATGTATATGTATAGCTGATTCACTTTGTTATACAGCAGAAACTAATACAACATTGTAAAGCAATTATACTCCAATCAAGATGTTAAAAAGAAGTGTTAGTGCCGAAAAGGACCTGAGAAATTATTTCTTCTAGCCCCCTTAATTCCTGAGGGGAAACCTGGACTTCTGGGGAGTGAAGTTGCTTCCCAGCGTCACAGAGTAGCTTCTGCCAGCGGGCTAGGAATCGAGATGCAATCCCCGGTCGTGTGCCGGTCCCAGTCTAGAGCCTGAATTAAGGGCTAGAACCCAGGGACAGGCATGCTCATTAGGAGAAAAGTGTCCCTGGAGAGGGAAGGGATAAGAGGAGGCAGCCAATGACAACTGTGACATGTTATGGGTGGAATTGAGGGCCCCCCCCATTTATACGTTGAAGTATTAACCCCTAGGACCTCAGAATGTGACCTTATCTGGAGATAGAGTCTTTACAGAGGTAATCATGTTAAAGTGGGGTCATTATTGTGGACCCTAATCCAGTTGGACTGGTGTCCTTATATGGAGAAATCTGGACACAGGCACATATGGAGGGAGAGCCACACAAAGAGACATAGGGAGAGGACGGCTCTAGAGAGAGGCCTGGAACAGAGTCTCCCCACACAGCCTTCAGAGGGAACCAACTCTGCTCTCACCTTGATTTTGAACATCTAGCCTCCAGAACTGTAAGACGATACTTTTCTGTTGCTTAAGACACCCAGTTTGTGGCACTTGGTTATGGTTGCCCCAGCAAACTAATGCACCACAGACCTTGGGAAGCATCTGAGGAGGCACCGTGGCTGAAGGACCGGCAGGAGAAGTCAGGGGGCAAAGGAGGGGCTGAAATGATGAAATTATGGGTGCGGAGAAGGAGACACAGGCAGAGATCTAAATCCAGGATTAGCAAGTGGAAACCCATACAAACGAAAGTGGAGTCCATTTTTTTCTTTTAAGTGGAGAGTCAAGATCTAGCAGATCTAGATGAGAAGGGAGCCTAGGAGAAGTGAGCTGTTATAGAGGCCACCGGGGTGTGGGCTGCCTCACCATCAGCTTCTGGAGCAGTGAGAGAAGCCCAGGGGGAAGTCCTTAGGAGATTATCGTGGAGTCAGCTGCAGTCCGCTTTGAGGTCTCCGTGAGCACAAGTTCACCAGAATGTTAAGTACAAGTACACTTGCACGGCCTGACTATTATGGACGTGCTCTGGAGGCCGACTGCCTGAGTTCCCAGTGACTTTTGCCCTCACTAGCATTCAACCTCTCTGGGCCTCAGTTTCTGAATCTGAAAAGGGAATAATGACTGCACCCACCTCATAGGGTTATGATGAAGATTCAATAAAATAATGTGTGTGAAATGTTTCAGTAAAAGTTATCTGTCATTATTAGAGGTGTTTATTACAACAATAATTCTTCTCCTGCCTCCAATTCCAAGCAGTACTAGATAAGTGCCCTCCACGCACTGCGGGGCACAAGCGCCACTGTAACTGGGACCACCGGTATTAGAGGTTAAGGATACTGGCAGGCCACAGGTGCTAAGAGGAAAAATAACATTTGGGCTCCGAGCCTGAAAAAAATTGCGTTGGCTTCTGAAAGCCCCAAATCGGCATCGCATGCTCGCAGACAGAAGTCCTCAAAATAGCACAGCCAGGACTGAGCAGTGGACAGGCCACAAGAATTGTCAGGTGAACACCGCCCTTGAGCGATGTCGAGCATGCGCTCTGCTCCACCTATACCTGGGCTCATCTGTCCGGGTTGCTTCATGTCCAGGGCTCTGCAGAAATCCAGACGAGAGCCTTCCCAGCCAGGGAGTGTGGCGAAACTCTATGTGGGGGCTGTAGTGAAATCAGGTTAAAAGGGGTTACGCACGTCGCTGCCAACGAAAATAGGAAAGGAAAGTCCTCGGGCCCCCAGGGCCCCTCCCTGCAAAAGCCCCCTCCCGCCAAGGAGTCAGCGGGGCACGCGGTTGCGGGTGGAAAACGCAAAACGGCGTTTCCCGGACGCCGCAGCACCGCAGCCTTCCGGGCTGAGCCACCACAATTTACCCCTTGCCCTTCCTCGGACTCATTACGAAATCCACGGCAGTTCGGACGACTAGAGATACGTGTGCCCCGGGACACTCCGTGCCCTCCCGGCATGCGCGCGACCAGACGGGAAGGCGAGCACGCGGCGGGCGGGGCGGGGCGGGGCCTGAGGGCGGGGCGGGCGCGGCAAGAGCACCCGCCGCAGCCTGGCTCCAAGGCGGCGGGGCGTGGGGCGTAGCCAGCCACGCAGTGGCGGCGGCCCCCTTAAATAGGATCCGAAGTCGGCTCGGGGTCAGCAGTGGGCTGCGGTGACAGCCGGCGGTGCACGGCCGAGCCTGTGGAGGAGGTGAGTGCTCCTGCCGCGGGGAGCCGCATCCGTGCCCGCTGCGGCGCCGGCGTCTCGGCGGGGCGCGGGGCTGAGGCTGCCCTGCCGGCCCGAGCCCAGGAGGTTGCGGCCGCAGCGGAGGCACGCGAACAGGGCCTCGGCTCGCAGGGACGTTCCGCTTTTCCGGCCTCTGCCGCGCAGCTCCTCGGGTTCCCGCCGCAGAGGAGGCCTCCGGGCCGCCCGAGCCGCCGCCGCTTCCCGTGCCGGAGCCGGGGATGCCGGCCCGCAGCTCCCCTCGGGCGGCGCGGGTTTGGGGCTGGTGCACGGCGTGGTGCGTGTGACGCGCGCCGCCGGACCGGGTCCTTGTTTGTGTGGCGGCGGGGACCGGCCCGGCGGGAAGCCGGACCCGGAGCTGCAGATACCAGGCGATGATCCGGCGGGGCCGTGACGGTGCTCTCTGGGCCGCAGCCTCCTTCCTGCCCCCGTGGCGGGGTTTCAGGCGCTCTCGGACCGCGCGTGGAAGCATCGGAGCAGGCGGTCTCCCAGCCTCGGCGTGACGGTGGCCCCTGCGCGCAGCGCCCGCGGGAGGGTCAAAGGCAGCATCAAAAGTCTGTTGCCACCATGTGGAAATTCTCGCGGTGCTTGCAGAGGAGTGCCCATATCCGCTGCACATGGCCGTGATGGAGTCATTTAAAGAGCCTGGCATGTTTTGAAATTAGGAAGCAAAAATCATGTTATCTATTACCTTGTAGCCTAGACGGTGACTTGAATGAACAAAGAGCCTGGCATGTTTTGAAATTAGGAAGAAAAAATCATGTTATCTATTACCGTGTAGCCTAGACGGTGACTTGAATGAACACGTGCACGAGAACCGAGAGACCAGACTCCTTCCCCACCCCACTCACTTTCAAGGTTATGGAGCTTAACTAAGACCGTTATAAAAGTGCCCTTGACTTTGAAAGTTCAGACTTTTAAGCTTCTTGTTGATGCAGGAATATACAGAGTGCCCTAACTGTTAATATTCTTACTTTTATTTTTGACCTTTGCTTAGCATAAGAGAAACTGGTTAAATTTCAGTTTCTGACACAGATTTCACCTGTGATTATCTCAGTGTAAACAATTATTTGCTTAACACTTAACAAACAAAAAGCCAGTCAAAACCTCTGGTTTGATGCAGTTTTCAGATGGAGGTGGCAGGTTAGATTGGCTTAAAACTTAAAGTCTGAGTTGACAGTCTGGTTGGGTGGGCTTGAGAAGGTGGGACTTTCACCTTCGCTTGCCATCAGGGTAGAGCCAGTCCTGGGAGACCTTTTTTCTTATTCTGACTCAACTGGGAGAATCCCTTCCTAGTATGAAACTTGACTCCTCATTTGGAAAAGACTGCATTAGACCAAAGTCTTTCACAGCTAAAATTCTGTGACTAGAAAAAGCAAACCCTGAAGAGTAGCACACTTCATACCTCCCTCCCCCACTTAAAATAAGATAGACGCATCATAGACCATGTGTTACAGATTTCTGTTTTCTGCATTTGCTGTAGAATGAAAAGGCTTTTATTAAATCGCCCTTCTCTCACAATTATAAGCATGTTGACCTATTTCCTTCCCGTCTCTGTTATGCATAGTTTGGCAGTATTTTTATTATCGTTGTGAGCAGCCTGACTAAAAAGAATCTCTGGGCTTTTAAATTTGGGGCATTTAAGAGATAGATACTTGTGACAAAGGCAGGTAGAGACAGGTGTCTGTTTATATCACAAAGGTCAAGTGTTCATAACTGTCTCTGCTTCTGGTTGAGCTTTGGAATAGCTGACAGTGTACCGCATGCCACAGTGTCCTGCTTGATATCCAGGGCTGGTTACATCTTTGGTTTTTGATGTAGCTGTCTTGTGGAAGTTTGGAGGAGGGCCTGGGGAAAGATCATGTTTTGTCATTACAGCTGGGGATTTCTCCTCTCTCCCTTCAAGTTTCACTTTTCTGGAAAGAGGGAGACTGTAGGAATAGTAGTAATTTCTAGATGTGATACTCAGTAACCTTGGGGGAATAGATAATTTTTTAAGGTCGGTTGCTGAATTTATTGTGCAAATTTGCCACCTATGTCCATTATTCTTTTGCATTTACTATCTGTTATAACCAAATTCTGTCAGTGTTGACAGAATTAATCACGTTTTGTGAACAGTATTGTTTGGATGATGCAATGTGTTAGACTCCCTGTCTTAGAAAATACAAAAGAACATCCTTTAAGGCAGCTCAGAGCTGTAGTTATCCTAAGTCCTCTTCAAGCTCTGCTGTCTGACAGGCCGTGGCCAGTCAGGAGGGAGATCAAAGATGCCAGAGTTTTTATTGAAGGTTATCGGTCCAACTTGATGTGCAGACAAACACATTAGAGTCACTTTGCTTTGACACTCCTGCCTGGAGGCCAAGTCTCAGGGAACAGAGAAGGTGCCAGGTTGAGTTTGAGTTTCAACGTTCTAGTACTTAAAGGAGCTTTGGAGAGCTTTTAAACAAGCACAAGCCCCGAAGTCATAGCTGTACGTGATGAACTAGAAGGTAGAGGCAAACTTACCAGTGCTTGTGTCCGCAACTCCATGCCATTTCCTCACCCTTTCCTCATCTAAAATGCTGAATGCCAGCTCTTAAGAAATCCTAGTTTGTGTAAGCTCGAGGTGATACATAATTTGTACCACAGTGACAAGAGAAAAGGGTCACATAATTTGAGTTCGGTTCATTTTTCTGCTTTCTCACATCCTAACATTTAGGATTTCTTAACTGTGTTGGAGGCAACACAGTTATTAGTCATAACTTTTGTGGAATCAAGAGGGAAGGAGAAATATGACAGAGCCTTCTCTGAAATTTGGCCGGCTTGGAGGGGTGGCACTTTCTTTGGCCAAAAACTTAGCTGGGGGTGAGGACTCTGTTTCCCTGCTGCAGAAGAATACATGTGGCTGGAGGCCAGCGTCTTGTCTCTAGAATCTAAGATTTCAGGCCTGGTGCCTCCACGTAGTTTTCAAGTGCTAAATAAAATTTGAAAGCTGTCTAATATCTAAGTCAAAACTATTTGCCTCAGAAAATCTGTATGTATAAATAAAATTATATGTTTATATAAATACAGTATACAATAAGACATCATTTTTATAATATATACATTTAATGTTGTAATAGGAATCTATGCTTGTTATAGAAAATTTGTGAACTATAAAAAATAAATCTGGGAGTTCCCTGGTGGCCTACTGGTTAGGATTCTGGGCTTTCACTGCTGTGGCCCGGGTTCAGTCCGTGGTGGGGGAACTGAGATCCTGCAAGCTGCATGGTATGGCCAAAAAAAACCCCCAAAAACAAAAACCTCTCTTCAAGAGATTGAATATTAGTAACATTTTCATGTATTTCCTTTTGGTATTTTTCCAGATTTTTTTAAGCTTAAGTGTATATTTTTAATAGAAGATAAAACTTTTGATCAATTTTAATCACCTAAGTTATATCGTGAACAATTTTTTTCATGTTACATACTATTGAAAAAAATGAGTTTTGAAGGTGACTGCCTTCTATGGTTTACGGGATGCGCCATAATTTATTCACCTTTCCCCTATCGTTGGATATTTAGGAACAGCTGTCTATTTCAGAGCAGTTCACCAAGCTTCTTATGTATTTCAGTATATCTTTTTTTTAAGTTTGGGCAAGTTCTGCTTTAAAATTGTTGAAACTGACAATGATTTGGAAATTATTTTTATTAGTGTATGGTTTTAATGGACTTTTGGGTTCATGTGTTCTAGTCAAAAGCTGTTCAAATAAGGATTTCATGCTTTGGAAAGGTAAGTGAAAAGAAGTTAGGGCATCACAGGAGGAAATGTGGGCTGCCTTTTGCACCATTTCCTCATTCTAGAGGGACTTCTGATAAATGTATTATCTGTCCATTTGCACACTTATTTGGCCGCTGTAGAAGTTGGCACTTTCCCCACAGGTTTGTTGTGGGAAAAATATCCATATACGTAAGGGCAAAATGCCCTGAGTACCATTTATTCTTTTGTTAACCAGAGTAAAGAGAAAGTTCCTGCAGGAGCTCGTTTCTCCCTCCAGGCTCAGCTGTCAACTGCAGAGCAAGGCAGTGTCAGCTGAGTGGACAGGATGGGGGGTGATGACAGCTCATAGAGCCAAGCACTGTTCTTGGTGCTTCAGATTTGTTAACACATTAATCCTCCCACCTACCCTGTAAGGTAGGTCCTACTTTTATCCATATTTTACGGAAGGTAAAGGAGCAGGTGCAGGGATTAAGTCTCCCAAACCAGGGTTTGAACCTCGGCAGTTTGGCTTCAGGGCCGGAGCGCCTAATGGCTTGGCTCTGCTTCTTGAACTCGAGGGGTTCTTAGTCCGGGGGGGCCTGGAAAGTTCTAGGTTATCCAGCAAGACTGAGGACAGAGCTGGTTCTTCTTCCGTATCATTGCTCCTTGGTCATCCCCTATCTCATTCACACGCTGTCTTTACTACCAGCGGGCTGAAACGACAACAGATTTTGATTCAGCTCCATTCGGCGAGTGACGAGATCACTTGTTACACAGCTGTGACGTTCTAGAAAATTAAAGAGTAAAAGGCTTTGCGTGCCCTGGAAGTTAGTCTTGTTCTAGATCGCGCTGGAGACTTTTAATAGACAAGAGAATAGAATTGTGGATTTGCAGGGTTTGAAGGCACAGAGGTATAGTCCAGTGGTTATGGCCTCCTTTCCCCAGGACAATTTTAGGCAGAACCCCAATATATGAAATAAATAAAAGCAGGGCTGCCATGGTTTAAGGAGGGAGGGGTGGGAATCCCAGATCACAGAGACTCGAGACGCGGCTGCTTCCTCACCTCTGAGACACTCCAGCGCACCCCAGGTTCCCTGGGTCCCTGAGCCTAACTCACTCATCGCCCGATGCAGTACCTGGTGCAGGAGAGGAGGTGACTTACCAAGGTTACACACACTGTGTTCCCCTCGGGCCGTGACACACATGGCGTTTGTCCCTGGGCCCTATGCCTGTTCGAGGAACGGCTGGACCTCGGGGTCATCCTTGACTTGTGCCCCAAGATCCTGCCAGTCAGCAGGTCCTGCTTATTCTGTACCGTGCTGCCCAGCACACACACATTTCTTCCTTTCATTGTCCATGTCACTGCCCTGATCCAGAGTCTGTCACCTCCAGTTTAGACAGCAAAAGTCCTTAGTTAAAAAAAGAAGGGGAGGATGATGACTCTTCCTAACACAGAGTTCGGATCGAATCCCTCCTCCGCCCGGAAGCCTTCCAGGGCCCCTCTGGAAGGCCCCAAGTCTTCACGTAGTTTGGCTCTCGGGGGCTTCTGGGGTCTGGTTCCAACCTGCTGTTTCCCATGAGTCTCCCAAACCACCACGAGCTGGGACTTTTTTTTGTTTGTTTTGTTTTGTTTTTTTTGCGGTACGCGGGCCTCTCACTGCTGTGGCCTCTCCCGTTGGCGGAGCACAGGCTCCGGACGCGCAGGCTCAGCGGCCACGGCTCATGGGCCCAGCCGCTCCGTGGCATGTGGGATCTTCCCGGACCAGGGCACGAACCCGTGTCCCCTGCATCGGCAGGCAGACTCCCAACCACTGCGCCACCAGGGAAGCCCAAGCTGGGACTTTTGGAAAGAGACTCTGGTGGCACAGGGTTGAACCAAGGCCTCTGCACCCATTACTCTGTCTTCCACCCAACTCACCGTCCCGTGCCCCGGACGCGTGCCCACCGTCCCCCGTCTGCAGTGACGTTCTTCATCCCACCCTCGTTGCCCATCGCTCCACTCTTCAGAGGCACTTTCCCCAGAGGGACCGTCGCCGTCCTCAGACTCCACATCACTCACTGAAACCCTCGGCTGACAGCAACTGGTGGTTAAAATGATGAAACACTCCCATTCCGGTTAGAAGACAGCTGCTACCCCAAGAGCCCTCACCCCTAATTCAGAAACTGTAGAGTTAGCGCCTGGCCGGGGAGGCTCTCCTGAACCCTGTTCTGGTGGTCGGCCTCCTTCTTTTCCAGTTGCTTGGTGCCAGGCTGTACTGGTTTCCCCGCGTTTTGAGCGCCCCCCAGCGCCCTTCCTTTGCCTCTTCGTACGCGCATAGCTCGCTCTCGCACTAGGTCCCCCAGCCACGCCCTGAGCTCTGTGCATTTAGGAGACCTAGTCACCGTTTTTTCTGTTTTCAGCAGCGTTTAACACAGGGCCTCGCTGCCAGTAAGTGCTTAGTGTTACCTGATGATTGATTGAGACCAGGAGACATTCAGATGGACAGATGTCTCATAGACGGTGTCACTGACAAGAATGTACATTTCATCGTTCCAGGTTTGTATGTTATGATCCTGTGCAAGGCTTAGATCTTGTAGCTGAGATCAAGGCGTTGAAAATCTCCGGAGGCGCCCCAGACTGAGTAGCTGGCAGGGACCTTGCTGTCACACCATCCAACCAACCAGCTCACCGGGGAGGGACCCGCAATGCAGAGGGTATGCCCAGCAGCCCAAGCAGGCTAGATGCCGGAGGCGGTGCCGGGCTGTGTTTCCCCTCCTGGCATGAGTCAGAGAGCAGCACGTCAGACTCCAGGGCCTCTCTGCAGGGCACGCAGGGACTCTAGCTGAGGTCCCGGGACAGACCGCCTCCGATGAGCCAGGCCCTTAGCCTGCCAGGGCCCTTGCCTAGAGTCTCCTTCCTCCAGAGCAGCCCGCTCAGTCCGCTTGGCCTCGGCACTAGCCCGGGTGCCTGTGACGTGTGCTGTACTGCCCTCCCCGGCACGCTTCTTTCCATCACAGGGCGACGCGGAGTATTTTTGTCTCCCCCTGGATAGAAAGTCCGTGTGCAGCTTGGGCCGGCACTGTTACCCTGCGTCCTGGGCGCCGCGGGCTTTTGCAGGCGCTCCGGTTAGCAGTTGTATTTACCGCTGCCCGTAGTCGGGAACTGACAGAGACTCTAGCCAGGCAGGTGACAGAGAGGAGGTGGGGCGCTGGTCTCCAAGATGGGGTGCATGTGCCCCAGGTTGGGGAGACCATCTATAAGGGTGCAGGTGGATGTATTAGAACTTCTGTAGATATTTATTTTTTAGCGTTCTTTTTAAATTCATAATTGTATGTTTCATAATGTTCAGAAAATATTTGTACATGTATACAGTTTATAAATAAGTGCATCTACATATCAGGGATACATTTACTTATGATTTTTGATGCATTGTCAGAAGTTTAGAGAGTCAGAAAATTAACTCCTTCTCTGCCACCAGTAGGGCAAGACCCCTCCAAATGCCATTGTTAAAAGAAAGGAATTTGTTAGTTAAGGGGGGATAGACACTGCTTTGTGACACTGGGTTGTGATTCGTGTCAAATTAGCCTCTGACTTTAGGAGAGCCAGGTTAAATCTGGAAGATGTTTTGCCTTTGGCCAAAACTTGACAATGTAGAAAGAAGCATCTTTAGGACAAGGATTTCATTTTTTTCTGTTTTATTCATTCACTCCTGTGCGTCAGGCAGTGCTTGATGTAGAGTGGGTGCTGCCTAAATATTCTCAGTGTGTACATATGTACCTTTTTCTTGCAGGACAATTAAATATCATGCTGGGTTGGCCACTTCAAGTCAATATTTGAGTTGGCTGTCTTTGTTTAAACCTTTGGTCAGTGGCAGGTTACAGCATCTGTGCCCGTTTTACTCCTCTTAACTAAGTTCTCAAAGCTGTAGGATCGTAGAGCTAAAAGGATCGTAGAGCTAAAACGGGCCTCAGAAGTGTCACTTGAATGATAAGAAGTTTGGGATTTCCTTTTAAATTGTTTTTTAAGAATGAAACAATGCTGACAAGATGTTGATCATTATTGAAACTGAAGTTGGGGTTATTATGGGTACATGGTGGCTTCTTATACTACCCTGTATACTTTTGAATAGATTTGGAAATTTTCATAATAAAAATTTAAACAAAACATAAAGGGAAAATAAAGACCCCCAACTAGCATCACCTGTTCCGAGGAGGTACGGCCAGATGGGACAATCTCTTTTTTTTCCCTTCCTTCTTTTAAACACTGGGTCATTATTCTATAATCCTCTGTAACTGGTTAGATTCGTTTTGTCTTTAGCTTCCCCAGGGCTAATCACCTCTTATAGTTACCTGAACTCTGAGTGTAACCCTCGCTCACCGAGGCCTCCCTCATCCCTTCTCACACAGTGAGCCAAATCCTGCTTGAACCTTTTCTCTGTTTCTCCTGTCGCTTTCCTGCCGCACCACTGACGGTGTCCCCAGAGCTGAGATCTGTCAACGCTCAAAAGTGGATTTCTTCCAAGTTTGGGAGTAGCTGGCCTTGCTCTCTCTCTGGGTAGAAATCTGCCTTTTATTCTGTGTTCCACTCACCCCTGCTTTGTTAGCCATTTCTCTGGTTTATCTGTCCCTTTGGAACCTTGGTCTGTTTTCAGAGGTGTAAGTATCTCTACCCAACCTTGTGTCCCCTCAGCCTGCTTATCCAGGTCACTGACATTTGCAACCTCTGGGAGCTGCAAGGGCTGGTCCTGCTTCCCTCTGGCTCCTGCACCAGCTTTGCTCAGACTGCCGCCAGGCTGCTCTCCTGGGAGAGAGGCGTGTCGGGGCCTCTGGTCTATGTCACTGTTGTCCTTAACCTACCCGCCACCCCGAGTGCTGCCAGCACAGGCCGGGCCTTGATGTTTCCCCACCCCCAGCTGCCTCTGCCTGTTCCTGTCTGGCTCTCGGCTCGCTGGACCGCCCTCCCTCTGTGCTCCAGCCCATACACAGTGCTTTCTCCCCTCTGGCTCCTGGAGCCCAGGGCCCTGCATAGTTTGGTTAACTCCTGCAGGTGCGTTAACTCCTGCAGGTGCATTAACTCCTGCAGGTGCGTTAACTCCTGCAGGTGAGTTAACTCCTGCAGGTGCGTTAACTCCTGCAGGTGTGTTAACTCTTACAGGTTAGGGCAGACGGTGAGAGCTTAGATATATATTTTCTGGGAGGGGCTTTCACCCCATCTGTCACTTTGCTGGAAGGACAGGTTACCACCCAGGGCCCTTTCTGGAGCAGGTGGGAAATACATAAATACAGGAGGAAATGAACTGACCTGACCTAGTTATAGCTTGTTTATCTTGAGAAACTAAAAAAAAAAAAAAAATACAGCAAAGTACAAAGAGTAATAAAACCATAAAACAAATACCCATAGAATTGATGGGGGCTTTTTTTCTTTTCTTTTTTTTTTTTTTTTTTTTTGCGGTACGCGGGCCTCTCACTGTTGTGGCCTCTCCCGTTGCGGAACACAGGCTCCGGACGCGCAGGCTCAGCGGCCATGGCTCACGGGCCCAGCCGCTCCGCGGCATGTGGGATCTTCCCGGACCGGGGCACGAATCCGTGTCCACTGCATCGGCAGGCGGACTCTCAACCACTGCGCCACCAGGGAAGCCCTGATGGTTTTTTTTAACAATGGACTGTTTTCTTTTTATGTCCTTCCATCACCCGGAGTTTCTGGGTGGGTGGGATCCTGTTATTTAGTCCCAAGTGCCAGGACTGCCCGGCCAGCTTTTGCCTCCTTGAGCATCACCTTGGAGATGCTCTGTGGTGTTGGAGACAGAAGGGGCGGAGCTTCCCTCTGTTCCCCCTCCCTTCCTTGTCCCCCGGGGGCCTGCGCAGGCAGCAGGGGGCTGGCTCAGGTTTTGCAGCTCACGGGGCACAGCCAGTACCTGGACAGAGAGCTCCGTGCCTGTGGGTCTAGCGTTCTTTCATGATTCTGTTCTGCCCCCTCCCATAGCCACTACCGGAAGTTGCTAGCTTTGGACAGAGCATCTGAAGGGACCCCAGGACTTCGGTGCCTTCTCTGTGTGCAGCTGCTCAAACAAATGGACCTCCTCCTGGTCCTGAGGCCCTTAGAGGAGGGCCCCTGCCAGCTGGGTCCAGCCCTGGTCATTGTGAAAGACGTGGGTCCTGTTTCCTGTTCGATTGTTGTCCCCTCCTCTCGGGGAGCCTTCTGCTTCGGGGTTTACTTTGTGGTTCATTACATGCCAGGAAGGTAGAGAATCTTTTCTTCTGGATTGTTTAGTGGCCACAGGAATTTTATTTCTTCTCCAGCTATTATCATAACAGGCTCTCCTTGTGTTGCCTGACTGCCCCATACCACGGTGTCATTCTCTGTGACATGCAGGCCCCCAGACGTAATCAGGACCCTCCGTGTGCCCAGATCAGCTGAAACAACATGCCTGTCAGACCCACTGATGAGCGGGAAGCCTCGCCTGCAGGAGCCTCTTCTGTCTTGGTTCTCGCAGAAGCCTGGGCCCAGCCTAACAAACAGCCGCCCGGTCTCCAGCCGCTGAAGCAGAGCCGGCGGACTGTGGGTCTGCTCTGTCCAGGGCCGTTCCCTTCTCTGGCTCTTCCTGGGAAACAGCCCTGCCCCGTCGTGACTCGTATCTAGATACCACTTAACAGTAGTGAATCGCTGTTTGAAGACCAGTGGAAACATCTTGCTTCTCTTCGGAATGTTTTTTTTGAATGGAAACATTTCCTCTTAAATCCATGCCACTAAAATTTCACCCTGACAGAGAGGCTTTTAGGTGACCTGCATATCTTCACCAGGCAGGGCCTGACTATAATTATCGTTTTCCCAAGTGGATGTGCCTGACAGGTCTCTGTATCTGTGTTGAAGAGAGAAAGGAGGAGAGCTGTGCTTGGTGGTTTTTTTTCTCTCTGGGGAATGCTGGACAGGTCCTGCTTCGAGCATTCCTTGCATCCCAGATGGCCACCCACCCGTCCACGCCCTGGGCCTTTCTAAGGGCTCCTCATGCCAGCCCGCCATTGTGTTCCAGCCCCTGGGCAGTTTCTGTGGTTGGGAGGATTTGCTTTCCTTTCAGAGATAAAACTCACTTACAGAAGTTGGTGGCCAGCCCTGGGGTCAGGCTCTGGACTCAGCCCTTCCGCTGGCATTGGCTGTTCTATTTAAGAAAGGGGTTTGCTGTCTTGTCTTCCTCATGGGCAGCCTTGATTTGTTGTAAACTAACCTGCAATCACATGTCTGAATGGATTTCTACAAAGGAGAAGTGAGGACCCTTGCCCTTAGATGACCTTGGGGGTGACATCATACATAAGTGAAAGAGTTTGAGAAATAGGCAATGGGAAGATGGGAAAATGGACATTCTGAGGTAGCCTCTCCGTCAGTGGCTTACCGCCCTGTCTGCTGGTTTGTTTCTTTCCCCTTCAGGTCCCCTGGAAGGTGCTGCTTCCTCCCAGCTCACTGCCTCATAGCAGCAGCGAGGGTGCCAAGGGAAGATGCTGAAGTTTGGAAATGGCCTGAACACCCGCCTTCTCTTTGGAGAATCACAGCTCTGTGTACACATCTTCCAGAGGCTTGCAGTGGAGAACTGGGCAGAATCAGAGGGTCGTTCGTGACTCAGGAGATGTTTAGGAAGCACCTGTTCTGGGCAGGGCACCATGTTAAGCACTGAGGGCATCTTGAGACGGTTGGGCCAGGGCTCTGGTCCATGAGGAGGGGTAGCCTCTCCCCAAGGGAAGCATACACTCGCCATAAGCGCAAAACAGGAGACGCTAAGGACCACACGAGGGCTACAACTAAAGCATTCCTGGAATTCAGAGGAAGGACTCCCGGCTTCTGACTGAGTGGGTCCTGTAAGAATTTATTCGGGAAAGCAGCCTCTGGCCTATTTGGGTAGGATTTGGACATTTTTTTTTTTTTTTCTGGCTGCGTTGGGTCTTCGCTGCTGTGCGCAGGGTCCCTCTAGCTGCGGCGAGCAGGGGGACACTCTCCGCTGCAGTGCGCAGGCCTCTCATTGTGGTGGCCTCTCCTGCTGCAGAGCACGGGCTCTAGGCACGCGGGCCCCAGTGGTTGTGGCTCACAGGCTCAGTAGTTCTGGCTCGCAGGCTCTAGAGCGCAGGCTCAGTAGTTGTGGTGCACGGGCCCAGCTGCTCCGTGGCATGTGAGATCTTCCCGGACCAGGGCTCGAACCCACATCCCCTGCACTGGCAGGCGGACTCTCAGCCACTGCGCCACCAGGGAAGCCCTGGACATCTTAAAGCAGGACCAGGGAGGAGAGCTGTAGGTGAGGGGGACTGCGGAGTGGGTTTGGAGGCACAGGGACCTTCTTCTGGGCTTTGGGGGGCTCGTACGGTGCAGCAAGGGCAGGGGTGCCTAGGAGGAATGGAGGTGGCGTGCGCTGTGACACCTGCCTCCGTGGCAGCCCTGAGGCTGGGTTGGCAGAGAAGCCCGGAGGACAGGGGGAGAGGGGGGATCGCCCTTCCACTTGCCCCAGGACGAGGGCCTAGAGATGCCTCATGGCCACCTCCGCACTTCATGGCTCCACCACCATTCTCCAGACTCCAAAACTCACCTTCCAATTCCTTCTCTTTTTTCCATTTATATCCACTTAGTTACTGAATCCTGGTACATATTTTTTTTTCAGTGATTAAATTTTTTTAAATTCTGGTAAAATATGAGTAATATAAAATTTACCATTTTAACCATTGCTAAGTGTGCAATTCCGTGGCGCTAAGTGTGCAATTCCGTGGCGTTAAGTGTGCAATTCTGTGGCGTTAAGTGTGCCATTCCGTGGCGTTACGTACATTTCCAGCGTTGTATAACCATCACCACACTCTAGTCCAGAATTTCTCATCTTCCGAAGCAGAAACTGTACTGTGAAGCAGTAAACCCCCCACCCCCGTGTGTCTTTTTCTGTCTCCATGATTCACCTATTTTAGGCCCCTGGTATAAGCAGAATCGTATGGTATGCGTCCTTTTGTGTCTGGCTTCTCTCACTTGGCATGACGTTTTCAAGGTTCACCCACGTCATGGCGTGTATCAGAATTGCCGTCTTTTGTAAAGGCTGAAGAATATTCCATCGTGTGCATGCACCGCATTCTGTTTATCTCTTCACCTGTGGGTGGACATTGGGGGTCACATCCCAGCTTTTTAAAGCCCCATGTGTCCTCGCTTTTTGTCATCCTCTGCATTGTGTCCCACCTTTGTGTAGATTTGAATCACCGTGTGCCTGGGTGCCAGCACTTGCCTCTTAAGGTCCAGTGGCCTTGCCCTCAACCCAGCCTCTAGTCCTGTTCTTGTGTGGCGCTGGGGAGGGACTTGACCTTCCCCGCACGGTTTCCTGGTCTTTGCATTGACAGTAACAACTCCGTGCAGTGAGGACTGTTACTACACGTGCTCTCATGGGTGACTGCTTCACACCGGCCTGACACGTGCTACGTGCTTCACTCACAGTGGCCTCACAGACATCGTAACCTCACGCTGATTTCCCCAAACATCTTCCTTCCCATCTCCCGTGCAGCTTACCCTGTCATGCGTTCCGGATTAACTTGCTCCAAATCCTTGAGCTGAGGTGGGGAGCTGCTTCTCATCCCCGGAGCCTGAAGTTACGCTCATTTTCTTAGGCCACACTCACCTCCTGCGTCCACACACAGCTCCCCCGAGACGGTGTGATGGTGTCCACAGTTTCTTTTGCACCTACTGGCACCTTGTTATTCTCTATTTTCTGTCTGTATTGTTGTTATGCAGTTTACTTCCAAGCCTCATGAATGGCGTCTGCAAGTTTTCGAAGTTTGTACCTCCAAGTGGATATTAAATCATGTACGTGTCCAATAGAAGGTGAAGTTTTCCCAAACCCTCTTTCAGTCCTCACGTTAAAGTCTTACCAAGCCTTTCACGCTACAGAGTGCTCTCTCGCGCACTTTATTTTGAACAACATCAGTAGAGGGGCACCCAGTCTTTTTTTTCATTTATTTATTTTATTTATTTATTTTTGTTTGCGTTGGGTCTTCGTTGCTGCACACGGGCTTTCTCTAGTTGCGGCGAGAGGGGGCTGCTGTTCGTTGTGGTGCGTGGGCTTCTCATTGCGGTGGCTTCTCTTGTTGTGGAGCACGGGCTCTAGGCACGCAGGCTTCAGTAGTTGTGGCTTTTGGGCTCTAGAGCGCAGGCTCAGTAGTTGTGGCGCACGGGCATAGTTGCTCCGTGGCATGTGGGATCTTCCCGGACCAGGGCTCGAACCCGTGTCAATGCAGGCGGATTCTCAACCACTGCGCCACCAGGGAAGCCTGGGCACCCTGTCTTGAAGCCACACCTCCCAATCCAAATCTTGGGTTCTTGTAAAAGTCTAAGGCAAAGAAATTGAATGCTGGCTGGGTAATTACTTCTGGGGGTTGGACTTTACAAAGGCAAGCGTTGGATATTATTATAAAAACCTTTTAAACATCAGTTTAAAAAGCAGTGAAGTATGTGGTTTAGTTATATGAATATGGACCCATAGGACAGATTTTTTTTTTTTTAACTGTCCTAACATTATACAGATGTGGTCCTGTGACCTGGGAGAATTTTTGCAGTGGTAGCTGCAGATGGGAGTTCAAAAAATGCTTCCACTTAACCAGCTTAAATGGAAGAGAAAAATGTGAAGATAGGCCACAGAAAACTGTTAATCCTCAAAATGTGGCTTTGGAGATTCTGAAGACCCTGTTGGAAGAAGCATGTTCAAAGACTTTGAATAAAATATTAATGAAATGTGAATAGAAAACCAGTAAATATTTCTAAAGTAATGTATATTGTTGTGTGACTTAAATATATGTATAGCTTGGTGAATACAGAGACTGTAATAAGCAGGCATTTGACCAGTTTCATCTGATCCCTAAAAGTTGATCTGTTCCAGTTGGGCACGTTATATTTAGAATCTCTTTATTTTGGGATGTATGTGATAGTGGTGGCCGGTGGCCAGCGTGAACGGGTGAGGCCTGGCCCTAATCTTACTGGTAGAAAGTCAGTCTAGCCCTATACTTGCCTGTGAAAGCTTTGTGTCCCGCTCTGGGACAGCTTTAAGGAGATGGGCAGGGAGTGCTTGAGTGTAGAATTACTCAGCTTGCCTCAACTATTTCAATAGAACAGTTTTCTAAAAACAAAGCATCTCCGCTCCCTTTGTCCTTTTAAAATCTTCTTGGAAATGGAACTGGGGATCCACACACAGAATCACTTTAATGAAAATTAGGCGGCTTTAAGGTTTACTATGCTTCCTTGGGGAGGAAAGCCCCAAGGCGGCGGATGGGGATAATTCCCTGTGGAACTACTTGCTCCTTGTGCCTGGGATCCCTGAGTGACCCAAGTGGTCCTTGTCCTTCTTGTGCTCAGGATGAGGAGATGGTCCAGGGGCAGCGACTGCCGTCAGGAATTCCCCCGTGGGATGGGGTTGGAACAGCAGACCTGGGCACCTCTGTGGAGCTTCTGTAGCTCCCACTCTCTGCAGGGAGCCTGACTGCTCTTTCGGTTCCAGAGGGGATGGTTCAAGCAAATCTAGCTTTAGGTACTTTGCCAGCCAGGGTTAAGGAGCAAGAATCCAGCGGGTCTGGAGAGGCCCCGTTGAAAGAACAGCACACGGTCTGGCTGCTGCTCTCTTGTTGCTCTCGAGGCTGAGCTGTGCCCAGCTAGTGCCGGACACAGAGGGCACTTTCAGGCCTCTGTAAATAGCCTGTTGTGCAGGGGAGGAGGTGGATAAAGAATGGCAGCATCTCGCCAGCTTGGCTTTTTGCTACTTGAAGGCGAGACGTCAGGACTTCTTCATTTGCTGCTGCCGGGGCAAGGGTACTATTTGTGTGGGTTTGTTTGAGGGCTGCATTCCTGGTGAAATAGTCCATCAGACCGCTATTATTTAGCTGGATGAAAGCTCGAGGAACTTTAGAAGGAGAGAAACATCCAGCTCACCCATTTGGGGGATTTATAAATGACACGAAGAAAATAAAATGCTAATGTAAGTATCTGTTTGCAGAATCGCAGGAGCTGTGCGTGCGTGTGTGTGTGTGTGTGTGTGTGTGTGTCCATAGAGAATGATGCCCTTGTGAGTCACCTCTGGCTCTGAGCCACTTTTTTCCTGGTGCAAACGGAATGGTAAGAGGTGACCCTTTGTGTACAGTGGGCCTTGAACCCACATGCTCCCAGGCCAAGGTAAAGGGGTGAATGCTAGCGGTTCTGTAGGACATGGAGAGTGAGATGGATTTCAGATGGCGAGCTCTCCTAATACTGTGGCGTGTGAGTGCTGGAAGGACCTGTAGAGGCCGCCTGCTCTCATGGTTCCTAACCTGGGGTGTGGGCTGTGGGGGGCTTGGGAGCCCCAGGTGCAAACAAGCACGTGCATGTTCTCAGTGGAGCGAGTCAGCGGCCCAGCACAGGGTAAGAATTGTTCCTGTAGAGGAAAAAGCATGAGTTTAGTTGGGTTGGTGTCCCGGTCTTGGGAGATACCTTCCGGAAGCCTTGTTAAGTGTCCAGCCTCTGTTTCCTCATCAGATTTTATATTTTGATGTTTAAGTGAGACACACGATGTGAAAGCCTTTCCAAAACACCACATTGATGCTAATTGTATCATTTAGCTCCTCTTCCCAAAGTTCGGGCAGATGGGTGCCAGGATTTCTGTTTTCTGACAGTCATGCAGTCCAGTTTCTATTCCCCTGCTCGTACATCTATTTCTACCCAGGTCTATTTAAAGGCGTCCTCTGCTCTGGTTCTTTGCAGTGAGCTTGTGCCAGGTTTCCCCCACCATTGGTACACTCCCCGTCATCCTGTGGTTTTAGACTCCAGCTTTATAGGAATTTCAAAAGACTCAACTGAGCGAGCTCACTTTCTGTCGGTGTGAGAGTAGCTATAGGGGAGGAGGAGCTGGCTGCCAGTAGCCTTGTGTGTGCAACAAATACTGGCCGCTTAAGCCGGCTTAAAAGCCGACTGAATCATGTTCTTAGCAAACAGCACCATGATTATATGCCTGGGCTATAAAAAACTGCCTGAGATGGTGATGTGGAAATTTAAGAATTAGGAAAAAGATTCCAACTAGAGCACCGTTGGAACAAGCATAAAATCTGGGTTTTAACCGCTTGTTGGCAAGTACGTGAGTCTTGATACTTCTTAGAGACCTGCTGGGACTGTCTTAAGACGTGGTGTTTGTGTTCAGCTGGAGCATTGAAAGGCTATTTATTGTGGCTAATTTTCTTTGAATGTAGGTCTGCCTCCATTTCTAAATAGCCCAAGTGCCGTTTCCTTAAGAGCAGTTAAATGGCAGGGAAAAGATTTATAACGCTCCCCATTCACATCGAAGAGTTCTCCCTTACGTGGATCTGCGTGAGGCATTGCCTGCGTTCTTCCCTGTGTGGACTGTAGTTCTCCCATGGACAGCATTAGCCCATTTGTTCAGCAAAGTGGACTGGCAGCTCGCTACCTGGCTGCCAGCTAAAAGGCATGAATTAAACTGCGATAGCTTGTCATCATCACCCATGAAAGATAAGAATTTAGCTGGATTGAAATCCTTAGTGTTACGGATTAGTACCTAATAAAATGTTCTTGCATGGGTGCTACTGAATCAGCACTTTTCTGTTTTGTTTTGTTTTTTTTTAAGTTTTCTTTCCTAAACTTATTTCTAGAAATAGACTTATTTCTTTCTTAGTATAATGCTACCGAATCAGCAATTTTCTGGGTTTTGTTTTGTTTTTTTTTTAAGTTTTCTTTCCTAGACTTACTTCTAGAAGTAGACATTTCTTTCTTAGTACAATGCTACCGAATCAGCCATTTTCTGGGTTTTGTTTTGTTTTAAGTTTCCTTTCCTAGACTTATTTCTAGAAATAGACATTTCTTTCTTAGTACAATGCTACTGAATCAGCAATTTTCTGGGTTTTGTTTTTTCTTTTTTTTAAGTTTTCTCTCCTAGACTTACTTCTAGAAATAGACATTTCTTTCTTAGTATAATGCTACCGAATCAGCAATTTTCTGGGTTCTGTTTTGTTTTAAGTTTTCTTTCCTAGACCTATTTCTAGAAGTAGACGTTTCTTCCTTAGTACAACGCCGTCTACTTGTAGCTTGCCTATTGCTGATGCTGAATATAATAGAATATAAAAAAATAATCACTTGTTTATGACTGTGTTTGTTTCTGGGGGGATGATTTAATATTCTCACACAGGGATGTGAGTCTGTTGAACAACTCCTGTAAATTCGCACGATCTAGGTTTCATGGAAATGACTTCAGGGACTTTGGGGAGAGAGGAGGGAAGGGCAGGCTTGTGTGTAATAAATAGGGCGGGTACCTCCCATCCAGACTCGAAGTGCTGTGGGGTGATGCAGACAGCCAGATGATTGGAGGGAAAGGCAGGTGTGCACACTGTATGCATAAGGTTTCTGCGCAACTGTGGGGTTGCAATACTGTTTGTGAAATCTGACCACTCGGGGCCAGTAAGACCTGGACTTGATTTGTCTGCTTATCCTCGAGGTCTCCGTGTAAACATCCCCTCCTCAGAGAGGTCTTCCCTGATCACTGGATCTTAACGGTGCTAACACTTACTCCACCTTGCAGACAGATACTGCTTGTTTATCTCCCCCACTAGCTGGTTAGCCCGTTGAGAGCCCAGACCAGCTCATCTGGCACTTTCTTCCGAGCTCCTAGCCCACACAAGATGCCCAGATTTGTTGAATGGCTGGGGTAGTTCAGTTCGAGTTATGAATTCATCTAGAAGAAACCTGCTGTCAGTGTACCGATAATCAGTTACTTTCTTGATCTGTCTTATGTCCGTTTGACATGACCACCCAACATCTGATCGTTCATTTCAGTGGTTTTAAAAAAAATATGCCCATTGTCTCTCCTTCTTGGGATGCTGAGCAGAAAGAAAACAGTGTCTGTCTTCGGAACTGGCACCGGCATTGACACTCACTGGTCCTGTCCCTGCCCAGTGGGGTGACTGCGCCCAGCTTCTCATTGGCCTATCCTCTACTGTCTGTTCTCTTGGGAAGTCAAGTACGGATTTTGTCTGCTAGTTACCTTTAGCCCAGTGGGCAGCAGCACAGGACTGCGCATGTGACGGATGCCCTGAGAGACCTTGGCAGGCTGGCCAAGCACCGGGTGAGCACGTCCACCCCCTACTCCGCCCCTACCCCGCGGCCTAGTCTGTTTCTGCAGTGGTGTGTCACCCAGCAGCCAGCTGTTGGTGGCACAGATGGTCAGTGGTTTTATAAGTGCTGGTGCTTTCTCTGCACAGTTATGACCTGCAGAAATGCACTTACCTGCTCCTTCTCCATTGTCATGTTAAAGCTCAAAATTGTCTGTGTGTCTGTGTGTGTGTATGTATGCCTACACAGGGCTGTTGTAGCACAAGATTGCATTACATTGCCTCCTAGAGAACTGACGGCCAGTGAAAGCCTCTGATATTCTGCAGCTCTGTAAAAAGATATATACGGTGATGAAGATTTAAATTTGAAGAGGATTTCTATATTTGGAAAAAAAAACACGATTTTCAGTCTTGGGACCTAGCTGTTTAAAAAACATAAAATAAGGAGCTCAAAAATACCGTCTGAATTAATGATAAAGGTTAACACGTCGCATTGCCAGGCAGTTTCTGAGAAAAGTCTTTCAGATCGTTTCCTAGGATTTCCTTCCCTGTACTGCCAAACATACTTTAGAGCAGTTATTCATCAATAATTTTCTAATTAGAATTATTCTTATTTGTTCTCTGTACTGCACATTAATTTTTACATTGATATATATATATAAATTGTTTATAATATTCAATTTGAGGCTTTAATATATATATGGGGCTGTTCATCTGATTTTCTTCTGTGTGTTTTGGCTTCTTAATTTTGTATGTAAACTCCTCGTAGTTGTGTCATCTTTTGTTACCTCTGTCCCTTACTGTTCTCCATGCAGGACTAATCACAGAATGTCGATAGAGGAAATAATAATAATGCCCAACGTGGATTGAACACATAGTGGTGCCTCACACCATTCTAAGCTCTTTATGTGAACCATTTAGTCCTTATAAAAGCCCTATGAGATAGGTGCTGTTTTTATGGTTGAGGCACAGAAAGGGCAAGTGATTTGTCCCCAGTCATACAGCGGATGAGCTGGGGGGGTGGGATTTGGCTGTAGAATCTAGGATCTTAAATACTATTTTGTACTTTCTCTCAAATACTATGCTATAATCTCTCTAGATATTTGCTAGATAAATATCTCTAGATATTTATGCACACCCTTTTATTATTTATTTTAGCTATAATAGCTTGAGGAATATAAGTGACACTGTTTTGTTAGCATAGCCAACGCCAGTTTCCCCTGCGCTTATACGGCTGCTTTTGTGGGGAAGGTGAGGGGCCCACTCAAAACCCGGCTTGGTCTCTTTCACCAGCTGGGGAGCTTGTGCTGAGCTTTGTCAGAAGAAATGGAAACTGATGGCCTTCGGGTGGTTCGGGCTACTTTCTGCTCTCTGTTCTCCCCATCAGCTGTGATAATGAGAGTTGAGTGTGTTTGATTAGGTGGAAGAGAACAAGAGAGAGAATATAAGGCAAGAAAATAGTAACTTATGCCCCTTGGAACATTATATGGCAGGAATTCTGAGTGACTAAATCTTTTTAATATGGTCAACGAAAACTTTACACAAGGTGATAGAAGTAAAACGAATTCCTAAAATGTTTTTAGAAAAATGAGATTTGACAGCCAGGAAAAGACCTGGACCATCAGCCTGTGGCTTTAATGCCCCCGATTGGTCAGCCAGCGTCGAGCTGATGATCGGCCCCGGGGAGTCTGGAGCAGCATCGCGCCACCCTGGAATGAACGTGACGTTTTTCTCTCTGGCAGATATCGGTGTAGGGTGCTACCAACCCAGGACGATGCAAGCCCACGAGCTGTCCCAGTTCTTTCGGATGCCAGAGATGGTTGACTTCCGGCAGTACGTGCGCACCCTTCCAACCAACACGCTCATGGGCTTCGGTGCGTTCGCGGCGCTCACCACCTTCTGGTATGCCACACGGCCGCGGGCCCTGAAGCCACCGTGCGACCTGGCCATGCAGTCGGTGCAGGTGGCGGTAAGTGGAGCCTGGCCGCCCCCGGGCCTCTGCCTCTCTCTCCACAGGTTCCAAGCCCCATCGAAGGCGGCGTCGGGCAAGATCCTAATCACAAGCAGATATTGGTGGGGCACTTTGTAAATTGAATGTGCTCCCCAAACAGAATTTCAGCAGTGATGAGAAGAGGAGGGCAAAAAAATAGGGCAGAGGGACACAGGCAGTGATGCTGCTTGGGTGTCTGGCCACATCACACGGAGCAGAGGCTCGTCCCGTAATCTCATGGGGCTTCTGCCCTGCGCTGGGCTCTGAGCTGTGCCCGGAGGATCCTGAGAGGGGAAAGGACAGGCACAGGGTCCCTGCCCTCAGCGGAGAAGACGGTAGTCAATTGTTAGAGAAAGAAGGATTTCACCTGTGGTTGTCTGATACCTGGAACACATTGCACAGGGGTTAAAAAGGACTCAGGTATTTGTTTCTTTTTTTGTTTTGGCTGCATACTCATTAATTGCTTCTTTATATCAAATTTTTTTTTAGTTGAGATTTTAGAACAGTTTTAGATTTACAGAAAAATTACAGAATTTCCTAAATCCCACATCTATTTCTGCTATTATTAACATCTAACATTAGTATGGTACATCTGTTTTTTGTTTTTTTAAGCTTTTTTTTAATGCTTGAATTTTATTTTATTTTTTTATACAGCAGCTTATTAGTTATCTATTTTATACATATTAGTGTATACATGTCAATCCCAGTCTCCCAATTCATCCCACCACCACCACCCCACCCCCGCCGCTTTCCCTCCTTGGTATCCATACGTTTGTTCTCTACATCTGTGTCTCTGTTTCTGCCTTGCAAACAGGTCCATCTGTACTATTTTTCTAGATTCCACATATATGCATTAATATATGATACTTCTTTTTCTCTTTCTGACTTACTTCACTCTATATGACAGTCTCTAGATCCATCCACATCTCTACAAGTGACCCAATTTCATTCCTTTTTATAGCTGAGTAATATTCCATTGTATATATGTATCACATCTTCTTTATCCATTCATCTGTCGATGGGCATTTAGGTTGCTTCCATGACCTGGCTATTGTAAATAGTGCTGCAGTGAACATTAGGGTGCATGTGTCTTTTTGAATTATGGTTTCCTCTGGGTATATGCCCAGTAGTGGGATTGCTGGGTCATATGGTAATTCTATTTTTAGTTTTATAAGGAACCTCCAGTGGCTATATCAATTTACATTCCCACCAACAGTGCAAGAGGGTTCCCTTTTCTCCACACCCTCTCCAGCATTTGTTTGTAGATTTTCTGATGATGCCCATTCTAACCAGCATGAGGTGATACCTCATTGTAGTTTTGATTTGCATTTCTCTAATAATTAGTGATGTTGAGCAGCTTTTCATGTGCCTCTTGGCCATCTGCATGTCTTCTTTGGAGAAATGCCTATTTAGGTGTTCTGCCCATTTTTGGATTGGGTTGTTTGTTTTTTTGATATTGAGCTGAATGAGCTGCTTGTATATTTTGGAGATTAATCCGTCGTCCGTTGATTTATTTGCAGATATTTCTCCCATTCTGAGGGTTGTCTTTTCGACTTGTTTATAGTTTCCTTTGCTGTGCAAAAGCTTTTAAATTTCATTAGGTCCTATTTGTTTATATTTGTTTTTACTTCCATTACTCTAGGAGGTGGATCAAAAAAGATCTTGCTGTGATTTATGTCAAAGAGTGTTCTTCCTGTTTACATCTAAGAGTTTTATACTGTCCGGTCTTACATTTAGGTCTTGAATCCATTTTGAATTTATTTTTCTGTATGGTGTTAGGGAGTGTTCTAATTTCATTCTTTTACATGTAGCTGTCCAGTTTTCCCAGCACCACTTATTGAAGAGACTGTCTTTTCTTCATTGTATATCCTTGGCTCCTTTGTCGTAGATTAGTTTGACCATAGGTGCTTGGGTTTATCTCTGGGTTTTCTATCCTGCTCCATTGATCTGTATTTCTGTTTTTATGCCATTACCATATTGTCTTGATTACTGTAGCTTTGTAGTGTAGTCTGAAGTCAGGGAGTCTGATTCCTCTAGCTCTGTTTTTTTCCCTCAAGATTGCTTTGGCTATTCAGGGTCTTTTTGCCTCCTTACACGTTTTAAGATTTTTTGTTCTAGTTCTGTAAAAAGTGCCATTGTTAATTTGATAGGGACTGCATTGAATCTGTAGATTGCTTTATGCAAAGCATTTGCATAGCATTGCTAAATTGCTAAATTGCTAAAGCATTGCTAAATTTGCTAAAGCATTGCTAAATTTGCAAAGCATTGCAAATGCTTTGTATAGTCATTTTCACAATATTGATTCTTCCAGTCTAAGAACATGGTATATCTCTCCATCTGTTTGAGTCATCTTTAATTTCTTTCATCAGTGTCTTATAGTTTTCTGAGTACAGGACTTTTACCTCCTTAGGTAAACCTTAGATTTATTCCTAGGTATTTTATTCTTTTTGTTGCAGTGGTGAATGGGATTGTTTCCTTAATTTCTCTTTCTGATCTTTTGTTGTTAGTGTATAGGAATGCAAGAAGTTTCTGTGCATTAATTTTGTATCCTGCAACTTTACCAAATTCATTGATTAGCTCTAGTAGTTTTCTGGTGGCATCTTTAGGATTCTCTATGTATAGTATCATGTCATCTGCAAGCAGTGACAGTTTTACTTCTTCTTTTCCAATTTGTATACCTTTTATTTCTTTTTCTTCTCTGATTGCTGTGGCTAGGACTTACAAAACTATATTGAATAATAGTTGTGAGAGTGGACATCCTTGTCTTGTTCCTGATCTCAGAGGAAATGCTTTCAGGTTTTCACCATTGAGAATGATGTTTGCTGTGGGTTTGTCATCTATGGCCTTTATTATGTTGAGGTAGGTTCCCTCTATGCCCACTTTCTGGAGACTTTTTATCATAAATGGGTGTTGAGTTTTGTCAAAAGCCTTTTCTGCATCTATTGAGATGATCATATGGTTTTAATTCTTCAATTTGTTAATATCACATTGATTGATTTGTGTATATTGAAGAATCCTTGCATCCCTGGGATAAATCTCACTTGATCATGGTGTATGATCTTTTTAACATGTTGTTGGATTCTGTTTGCTTGTATTTTGTTGTAGGTTTTTGCATCTATATTCATTAGTGATATTGGTCTGTAATTTTCTTTTTTTGTAGTATCTTTCTCTGATTTTGGTGTCAGGGTGATGGTGGCCTCATAGAATGAGTTTGGGAGTGTTCCTTCCTCTGCAATTTTTTGGAAGAGTTTGAGAAGGATAGGTGTTAACTCTTCTTTAAATGTTTGATAGAATTCACCTGTGAGGCCATCTGGTCCTGGGCTTTTGTTTGTTGGACAATTTTTAATCACAGTTTCAATTTCATTACTTGTGATTGGTCTGTTTTTATTTTCTATTTCTTCCTGGTTCAGTCTCGGAAGGCTGTGCTTTTCTAAGAATTTGTCCATTTCTTCCAGGTTGTCCATTTTATTGGCATAGAGTTGCTTGTAGCAGGATGCTTTGTAATATCTGCAGTGTCTGTTGCAACTTCTCCTTTTTCATTTCCAATTTTATTAATTTGAGTCCTCTCCCTCTTTTTCTTGATGAGTTTGGCTAATGGTTTATCAATTTTGTTTATCTTCTCAAAGAACCAACTTTTAGTTTTATTGATCTTTGCTATTGTTTTCTTTGTTTCTATTTCATTTATTTCTGCTCTGATCTTTATGATTTCTTTCCATCTACTAACTTTGGGTTTTGTTTGTTCTTCTTTCTCTGGTTCCTTTAGGTGTAAGGTTAGATTGTTTATTTGAGGTTTTTTTTGTTTCTTGAGGTAGGATTGTATTGCTATAAACTTCCCTCTTAGAACTGCTTTTGCTGCATCCCATAGGTTTTGGATGGTCGTGTTTTCATTGTCTCTAGGTAGTTTTTGATTTCCTCTTTGATTTCTTCAGTGATCTCTTGGTTATTTAGTAATGTATTGTTTAGCCTCCATGTGTTCGTGCTTTTTACGTTTTTCTCCCTGTAATTTACTTCTAATCTCAGTGTTGCGGTCGGAAAAAATGCTTGATATGATTTCAGTTTTCTTAAATTTACCGAGGCTTGACTTGTGACCCAAGATGTGATCTATCCTGGAGAGTGTTCTGTGTACACTTGGGAAGAAAGTGTAATCTGCTGTTTTCAGATGGAATGTTGCATAAATATCAATTAAATCTATCTGGTCTGTAGTGTCATTTAAAGCTTTTGTTTCCTTATTAATTTTCTGTATGGGTGATCTGTCCATTGGTGTAAGTGAGGTTTTAAAATCCCCCACTGTTGTTGTGTTACTGTCAATTTCCTCTTTTATAGCTGTTAGCATTTGCCTTATGTATTGAGGTGCTCCTATGTTGGGTGCATATATATTTATAATTGTTATTATATCTTCTTCTTGGATTGATCCCTTAATCATTATGTAGTGTCCTTCCTTGTCTCTTGTAACATCCTTTAGAGTCTATTCTATCTGATATGAGTATTGCTACTTCAGCTTTCTTTTGATTTCCATTTGCATGGAATATCTCTTTGCATCCCCTCACTTTCAGTCTGTATGTGTCCCTAGGTCTGAAGAGCATCTCTGTAGACAGCATATATACAGGTCTTGTTTTTGTGTCCATTCAACGAGCCTGTGTCTTTTGGTTGGAGCATTTAATCCATTGACATTTAAGGTAATTATCGATATGTGTGTTCTGAATTACCATTTTCTGAATTGTTCTGGGTTTGTTTTTGCAGGTCCTTTTCTTCTCTTGTGTTTCCCACTTAGAGAAGTTCCTTTAGCATTTGTTGTAGAGCTGGTTTGGTGGTGCTGAATTCTCTTAGCTTTTGCTTGTCTGGAAAGCTTTTGATTTCTCCGTCAAATCTGAATGAGACCCTTGCTGGGTAATCTTGGTTATAGGTTCTTCCCTTTCATCACTTTAAATATATCATGCCACTCCCTTCTGGCTTGTGGAGTTTCTGCTGAGAAAGCAGCTGTTGACCTTATGGGAGTTCCCTTGTATGTTATTTGTCATTTTTCCCTTGTTGCTTTTAATAATTTTTTTTGTCTTTAATTTTTGTCAGTTTGATTACTATGTGTCTCGGCATGTTTCTCCTTGGTTTTATCCTGCCTGGGACCCTCTGCGCTTCCTGGACTTGGGTGGCTATTTCCTTTCCCATGTTAGGGAATTTTTTGACCGTAATCTCTGCAAATATTTTCTCAGGTTCTTTCTCTTTTTCTTCTCCTTCTGGGACCCCTATAATGCGAATGTTGTTGCGTTTAATGTCCAGAGGTCTCTTAGGCTGTCTTCATTTCTTTTCATTCTTTTTTCTTTATTCTGTTCCTCAGCAGTGAATTCCACCATTCTGTCTTCCAGGTCACTTATCCGTTCTTCTGCCTCAGTTATTCTGCTATTGATTCCTTCTAGTGTACTTCTCATTTCAGTTATTGTATCGTTCGCCTCTGTTTGTTTGTTCTTTAATTCTTCTACATCTTTGTGAAACATTTCTTGCATCTTCTGGATCTTTGCCTCCATTCTTTTTCTGAGGTCCTGGATCATCTCACTATCATTATTCTGAATTCTTTTTCTGGAAGTTTGCCTCTCTCCACTTCATTTAGTTGGTTTTCTGGGGTTTTATCTTGTTCCTTCATCTGGTACATAGTCCTCTGCCTTTTCATTTTGTCTATCTTTCTATGAATGTGGTTTTTGTTCCACAGGCTGCCCGATTGTAGTTCTTCTTGCTTCTGCTGTCTGCCCTCTGGTGGATGAGGCTATCTAAGAGGCTTGTGCAAGCTTCATGGTTGGTGGGACTGGTGGTGGGTAGAGGTGGGTGCTGCTCTGGTGGACAGAGCTCAGTAAAACTTTAATCTGCTTGTCTAGTGATGGGTGTGGCTGAGATCCCTCCCTGTTAGGTGTTTGGCCTGAGGCAACCCAGCACTGGAGCCTGCAGTGTCCTTGTCCCTGAGGTGAGCCACAGCCACCACCACCACCACCACCACCACCACCACCCCCACCCCCACCCACCTCCCGCCTCTGCAGGAGACCCTCCAACACTAGCAGGTAGGTCTGTCTCAGTCTCCCCTGGGGTCACTGCTTCTTACCCTGGGTCCCAGTGCGCACACTACTTTGTGTGTGCCCTTCAAGAGCGGAGTCTCTGTTTCCCCCAGTCCTTTCAAAGTCCTGCAATCAAATCCCACTAGCCTTCAAAGTCTGATTCTCTGGGAATTCCTCCTCCTGTTGCCGGACCCCCAGGTGGGGAAGCCTGACGTGGGGCTCAGAGCCTTCACTCCAGTGGGTGGACTTCAGTGGTATAAGTGTTCTCCAGTTTGTGAGTCACCCACCCAGCGGTTATGGGATTTGATTTTATTGTGATTGTGCCCCTCTACCGTCTCACTGGGGCTTCTCGTTTGTCTTTGGATGTGGGGTGTCTTTTTTGGTGAGTTCCGGTGTCTTCCTGTTGACGATTGTTCAGCAGTTAGTTGTGATTCCGGTGCCTCTCACGTGAGGGAGTTGGGACTTGGAGAGTTCTAATAGGATGAGGCCGGACTGGGAGCCTGCAGGGTTAATGTGGCCACAGAATTTAGGATGGGTGTGAAGAATCAAGGACATTCAAGAGGTGTGTAAGGTGGGATAGGGAGGGTGGGAGGGAGGGAGACGCAAGAGGGAGGAGGTATGGGAACATATGTATATGTATAACTGATTCACTTTGTTATAAAGCAGAAACTAACACACCATTGTAAAGCAATTATACTCCAATAAAGATGTAAAAAAAAAAAATCAGGAAAAAAAAAAGAGATATGTAAGGTAGAGTTGGGTGCCATGGTTGTGTTTAACTTGGCCAAACAAAAGGTCAGGCTCTCATCGCTCTAAGAACCAAGCAGAGAGTGATGTTCCGTAATTCGGGCTTACTGCGGGGGGAGGTGATCGGGAAGTCCAAAGGGAGGGTCTCAGCGCTCCTGCTCTACCTTCCTTCCCTCGAGAATCTCTTTTTAAGGTTAATAGAAAAGATGAAGCAGCCAGGTGTTCACTGGTGCTTTGACTCTTTTTTTTTAAATTTTTTTTTTTTGCGGTACGCGGGCCTCTCACTGTTGTGGCCTCTCCCGTTGCGGAGCACAGGCTCCGGACGAGCAGGCTCAGCGGCCATGGTTCACGGGCCCAGCCGCTCCGCGGCATGTGGGATCCTCCCAGACCGGGGCACGAACCCGTGTCCCCTGCATCGGCAGGCAGACTCCCAACCACTGTGCCACCAGGGAAGCCCTGGTGCTTTGACTCTTCACCTGCTCTCTGTAGTTTCCTGCTTTCCCCTACCCAGGTCAGAATTCATTTTCAGGATTTATGACTCGCAAAAGAAAAGCAGTGGGAAACAGAGAATCACCTCATGTACTTTTAGATGTAGCAGTGAATGGTCGCCCCCCACGCCCTCCCTGCCCTCCTCTGACCTGGACTGATGGTCACGAGCAGGAGAGTGTGTCCTTCCAAATGAAGCCCTGGCCTAATTAATACCTTTTTGTTATTTATAGGGTTTCAGTTCTTTGTTTCATTTCAGACAATTTCTTGGATTCATTAATGTGAAACTCTTAAAATATATAAAATGATATGTCAGTGTAATTCATGCCAAAATGTAAAAATAGAATGAACTACTGCTGAGGAAAGCTGGCTTTGTATTTTATTTCTAGTTAGAAGGTAAATTTAGTATTTCACAACAGCTAGTCATATACCAAACGTAAATAGAAGTTAATTTTTTCTAATATGTGTGAAGTTTTTGGCATCCCTTCTCTTCTGGCAGAGGACCTGGTGTCTCACCGTAGCATTGCCATCACTCTGAAAAGAGTACTTGGCCAGTATAGATTTAAGATATTTTTAATTAAGCAGTAACTGTGAAAATTTAAAAAGCCAAATTCTTATCGTATGAGAAATTGGAGAGGCACTTACAATGTGGTTTTTAAGTTCCAGTTTAGCATAAAGTTATTGAGCCTTATTAAAATAATCATACATGTTCTCTGTAGAACAATTTAAAACTGCAGATAAGCAGAAAGAAAATTAAAATCTCTAATTCCATTACCTGGGGTATGGCTTCCTGATTTTTCTCCTTGCTTATAGGAATAGATTTAGCTCTGATTTTCAGAATTTGTAGGTCTTAGGAAGAGATACAAAATTTGCTTTGCATATCTAAAAAAGAACTTAAAATATTGAATTTGGGATTATGATACTTAGTAACATAGATACTTTTGTCTAGCTAGCATCGTCATATGGACTTGCATGGCAGAAACAGTAACTTAATTCATTAAGTGTTAATCAGGAGCCTGTCTGGCTGGCACTGTTGAAGGGGCTGATCGGCGGAATAAAGCATTGTTGCTTTGTTCCCACTTTGAAGCCAAGTAAGCACCATTTGCCCATCCCCACCTTCACACGCCCCTCCCATTTTGCATAGGCAGTTTTTTTCACCCTCCTCTTCCCGTAAACTCTTCATGGCTGTGAGAATGAGAGGAATCTGCCCTTTGGGTTTGGCTGCATCTCATCACTACCCACACGGGCTGCTTCCCAGTCACACTTTTCTTTTAAAGCAGCAGCACAGTGGGGACTTCCCTGGCGGTCCAGTGGTTAGGACTCCACGATTCCACTGCAGGGAGCGTGGGTTCCATCCCAGGTCACGGCACTAAGATCCTGCATGACGCACAGTGTGGCCAAAAAAAAGGAAGAAAATAAATAAATAAAGCAGCAGCACAGAGGTTCTGGATAAGTTAAAGCTTCTAAAATTTCCTTTTACAAATCAGGGTAATAAAGTGGATGTTAGCACCCGTGCTGTAGACCTGTGCAGGAAAGGTGATACAGACACACGCTGTAGCATAGGGCAGCGAAACTGGAGTTGGCAACGGAATCCCAAAAGTCTCTCATAAATGTTTGAGCCTGGTTTGATCAAGACCCTATTTAGAGAGCCGTTGCCCTCTGTCTGCAGGTACAGCTCCCAACCTGCAACAGTACGTGTCCGGGAAGAATTCTGTCTTCCACAGCGTTTCTCTACTGTAGCTCCGTAACTTTGAGCAGGGGATGAAAGCAAGTTTTTGTGTGTATATCTGGGTTTTTTTGGTTTTTGTTTTTCAAATCACATTCACAAGTGATGTGCAAGTTTTCCAGTTTTAGCTGGTCTCAACCTGTTCTCTGGAATTGAGATCTCATGTCCCACTTGTGAAGGTGATCTTTGCTGGAGTGACCAGAAACCCTTTGGGATTGGTCAGGGCCCAGGCCGTGGTAGTTGCAGTTACGGGGCGTAGGAGAGCATTTTGGAGCCGGAAGAGACCAGAGGGACAGGGGCAGCTGTGGCCGAGGCTGGACCTGACCGCTCTGCTTGGACCAGGCGGCCTTGGGCAGCTCACCCAGCCTGACCTTCAGATTCCTCATCTGGAGAACGGAAGTGATGGGACCTTCCCTCCCGCCGTGTTCAGAGACTGCACAGATGCAAGCAGCATCCACTCGGCCCAAGAGAAGTGTTCAGTAAATGTTAGTTTCTTCTTCCATGAAGGTCTTCTCTTTGAACCCTCACATTTTATACACGAGAAAATAACTGAGCCCATAGAGGTGAAATTATACCATACAGTTAGTGGAAGTTCTGGAACTCTGTTATGCTGCCTCATTACGGTAGTTGAAAGTTATGTACTATAACTAGGACTCTGGTCGGGGGAAAAGGATAAAGCAGGATAATAAGGAAACTTTGGATCCGTGTAGGTAGGTAAATTTGATGAGTCAGTGGCTAGAGTTTCTAAACCCAGGGGCAGACTCTTCTGAAAACGGAGTTACAGGCAAATGAGTCCAAAGGTAGTAATGGAAGGAGGAGAAGGTACAGGTAGGGTAAGAAACAGAGTCTGGGGTCCCCCACACAGGTTGGATGTATCGATAGGATCAGAAACTGTCAAGAATGAGGTGGAGGTGGGGGCCGGGGGAGGGGCAGAGTGCTGTCAGAACCTGGACAGCAGCCCGCGCGAGTTGTGGTGAGCTTCTGCCTTCCCTGGACCGGGTCGGGCATAGGTGGGGTTAGAGCAGAACTCGGTGCTCATGGGGTCGTGGGCCTGGGTTTAAGGGGTTTAGGCAACAAACCATTACAAAGTATAGACGAGAACCATTGCCATTGCGGGAAGGAGGTGGCAGGAAGAGTATGTGAATTCCTCCAATTGATGAAAGATGTCTTACACGCATTGAGATGGCTATCTTCTCAAATTACGTTGGAAAGATTTTTGAGACCTACCACGAGATTATAATGCACTGAAACGAAAACTCAAGTTAACTGTTTTGTTCTTAAAAATTAGAGAAGGGAATACATTGTAGCGAGTAAAAACGTTTTTATACCTTCCAGTCCTTAGCGTTTTGGTTTTTTTGGTTTTTCTTTGTTTTTTTTTTTTGCAGTACGCGGACCTCTCACTGTTGTGGCCTCTCCCGTTGCAGAGCACAGTCTCCGGACGCGCAGGCTCAGCGGCCATGGCTCATGGGCCCAGCCGCGCCGTGGCATGTGGAATCTTCCCGGCCCGGGGCACGAACCCGTGTCCCCTGCATCGGCAGGTGGACTCCCAACCACTGCGCCACCAGGGAAGCCCCTTAGCATTTTAAAGGCTTCATTTGAAGACTGTCACAACTTAGTTGAAAATGTACCTCTGGTAACTCGACCAGTCAGTCTTTAACAGTCACTGTTTAGACTTGTTACCAGGGCTTGGCTTAGTGTGGGTTCATACCTTTCAATATGTAGAACCAGTTCTCTGGGTATAACTCATCCTGTCTCCGTGATGGATGACTTACTTCCACCCCAGATAACCTCATGACATCCAGGTCACATGCTGGCTGGGTGACCCTTTTGCATGAAAGGTTGAGATTTAAACATTCATATGTTGGGATATATATATGGTGAGGAACTTGCCTTAGCATTTTAATCCCGTGCTGCTGAAAGTCAAATATAGAGGCTGTGACACTCTGGATTCGATCCTCCCTGAGTCACAGAGTAGGTGTGAGATGGGCATTCATTCAGCAAATACATGGTGTGCCCAGATCAGGCAGGAAGAGGCTGCTGCCCTTGTGGAGTGTACAGTCCAGCAGGAAGGACCACCAAGGACTCCTTCCAGCCCTGGCAGAGGACAAGGGCCATCCTCAAACTAAGAGTCACATGAGTGACTTGTCTTCATGCCATAAAACTAGAACCACGGTTCTTTATCAGGAAGAACTTGAAAGAAGCAAATAAAGGTAGCACATCCAGCCTGTGGAAGACGTGCTCAGTAAATAGCAAGGCTTTCGAATTCAAAAGTCCCCTTCTCCAGGGAGGCCTTCTTGATGCCATTGCTCATCTGGACAAACCTCTGGCCTCCCAGCTCACGTGCCCACTGTGACACGGACTGGCATTCTTAGTCCATGTGTGCAGGTGCCTATGGAGTCTGTCACTGAGTAGGATTTCCCCCGTGGCTGGCAGAGTCACGCTCAACACAGGGTGTGGGTGTAAAGACCTCCTTGCAAACTGGCAAAGCAGTTTCCACACGAGAAGAGAGCAGGTCGTTGTTTGAAAGCTTTTATGAAGTTCTTACCCTGGACTTGTGGAGACAAAGGGGTGATGATGGTGCCCCCCCAAAAAAAGAGTTGAACTCCTAGAAACAGTGAGTAGAATGGTGGTTGCCAGGGGCTGGGTGGGTGGAGGAAACAGGGAGAGGTTGGTAAAGGGTCCAGACTTTCAGCTGTCAGAGGAATAAGGTCTGAGGGTCTGATGTCTGACATGGTGACTGTAGTTGATAATGTTGTATCGTATAATTGAAATTTGCTGAGAGAGTAGAACTTAAGTGTCCAAAAAAGATTTAAAAGGGTAAATATGTGAGGTGACGGATGTGTTAATTCACTCGATGGGGGGATCCTTTCACGACGCGTGTGTGTATCACGTCACATTGTCCTCTGTAGATATGTTACAGTGTTGTCAATTACACCTCAGCAAAGCTGGAAAAGCACAGCGAGGATGGCGATGCCCTTCTGGACCTGAGTGGAGGGGCTTAAGCAGCTGTTGAATTGGGCAGGATGAGGGGCAGCAGCGTCGGGACGAGCCCGAGGGGAAGCTGCAAGGGCAGAGCAAGAGGAAGGCTGTCCAGGAAGGGCAGGTGCGGCCAGATGGCGGGATCACTCACTCCTCTGACACAGCCCTGTGGGCGTGCGGAAGACTGGCAGGGCATCTGCGAGGGGCGTTAGCCTCCTCAGGCCTTGGTCTGAGCCAGGTCCACACTAGGAGGAAAGGAGGGGGCAGCCTTGTTCCTGCAGTCATGTGTAAATATGAACGTAAACGTGAACCTCATTCTCATCTCTGGGAAGCCTGGGAACAGTCGACTAGGAGAGCGTGTGAGACTTTGGAAGAATCCTTGGTATGAGGCTCTGGCTTCATATCTGTCTGGGATCCTTGTGTAGATCTGTGATTAGGCATTAACGCTCACTTACTTACCATTTGTAATTGCAAGCTTCTGTCACTGTTCCCCACGGCCTGTTCTCCCCTGTGATATGATTATGCATGTGGTCAGGTAAAGAGGTGGGCAGAGATGTGCCCTTCTAGCCCCACCACTGGCGACCTTGCTGCTGTGAAATTCAGAGAATTTTCACACATGTTTTCCAGAAACATCACAACTTCAGAGGGCATTTTCAGCCAGTTGTCCTAGCAGTTGGGGCACAGAGGGTGGGATGGAGGGGACACGGGTTCAAGCCCTGGTCCGGGAAGATGCCACATGCTGCGGAGCAGCTAAGCCCGTGCGCGACAGCTACTGAGCCTGGGCTCTAGAGCCCACGAGCCACAACTACTGAGCCCATGTGCTGCAACTACTGAAGCCCACGTGCCTAGAGCCCATGCTCTGCCACAAGAGAAGCCACCGCAATGAGAAGGCCACGCACCACAACGAAGAGTAGCCCCCGCTCGCTGCAACTAGAGAAAGCCCGCGTGCGGCAACGAAGACCCAACGCGGCCCAATAAATAACTAAATAAGTAAATTAATTAATTAGCCTCGCCCCAAGCAAGGTCCACTCCTGTCGAATGAAACATGGCAGACGTAGGCCTTCTGAGCCTCTGGGCAAAAACCCCGCCTTCACAGCAGCCTCTAAAGGGCCGAGCAAGGGTAAGGAACAGACGCGTTTCCTTCCGCCTGTGAGCTAGTGCCTCGCACGTTCTCAGTGGCCAGCACGCAGAGACGCTACAGGCAGGCTTGTTTTGCTGGACCAGTGTGTGTTTGTGGGAATTTGGATTTTGTGCCTCTGAACTCTCTCCCCTTCCACGGAGGTGGGAGGGAGCTTTTTCCCTCGTGCAGTTGGCTAGTTTTCTCTGGTGACGAGATTGACCTGTGTTTGGCGGCACAGAACTGGTTTGCTAAGTACTGAGTCGACCTCCCCCACCCCTTAGGCAGGTCCTCCCGTCGGTACAGGGGGCGCTCAGGAAGCTGAAAACTGGAGAGGAAGCTGAGGTGGGGGGACAGGAAAGCCTCCTGAGGATTAGAGGAGAGTGATAGAGAACCAGACCCCCCCCAGGTGGCCACCAGGATCTGGGCTTGTCTCCTGCAAGGTGGAGATGAACCGTGTGTGGGCGAGTTTGAACCCGGATGTCCTACAGGCTGGTCTGAAGCTCGCTCTGCCTCATTTTAGACGTAGGACTGAGACGGGAAGGTCTCCCCACTGTCTGTTTGTCCATTTTCTCATCTTCGAAGTGAATACTTCCTTCCAAACCTCCCGCACTCAGATGAGAACACCCAGCACCGGTTGTAACGGATGCTTCTGCCCCTTCTTCACTCACTGTGTGTAAAGGATCTCAGGAAGTTGGCTGGTTAAATGGTGAGCACAAGTAGTAAACCTGAGGGTTCATGGTTGCATGGTTACATTTATGTCAACATAATGGAGGAGTCTAGGTATTTTTAAAATACCCTGTTCATTATCCTAAAACATCTGGTTGGGAACATCACCTATTGGCTGGTCTTGAATAAAGGCCCTAGTTTGCTCTGTCAAAGATCTCGTGTTGCTGGATAGAACTGATGGCCAGAGAGCCTTTAGGTCCCCGGATGGAAAAGTCTCTGTGTGCCTGTTTATAAAAGGCTGCAGGTGATGGTGGCCTGAACAGGTAAGATGCATGTGAAATCTACATGCTGGGAGGAGTGTATTTTACATGGACGATATTGGAAAGAGCAAAAAAAAGTCATTTTTACCCCCGAGAACTGTGGTTTCCACCTGCTGCTTTTCTCCCTAGAGGTGGATTAGATAAAATCCAGCCCAGTCTTCAGCAGCCTCTTTAGATGTTACTGGGTTCTCCCCACTCCCTGTCTGCTGTCCCTTCCTTCCCCTCCTCCCTCCTTCCCTCCCTCCCTCCTACTTCCTGCCCTCCCCCAATCCATCTCCTTAGAGGAAATAAATGGTAGTAACATAATAGGTGGTTGACTGTTGGGGCCATTTTCTAGATGGAGATAAGTGGGACCACAATTTGTAAAGCTCAGGCCTTTCTATCCCTGAGAAATCCTCAAGGATGTAATAATTTGCTTTTGCATTTATTCATTCATTCATTCATTCAGTTATATTTATTTTTGGCTACATTGGGTCTTCATTGCTGCGCGCGGGCTTTCTCTAGTTGCGGCGAGCAGGGGCTACTCTTCATTGCGGTGCGTGGGCTTCTCATTGCGGTGGCTTCTCTTGTTGTGGAGCACGGGCTCTAGGCGCACAGGCTTCAGTAGTTGTGGCTCATGGGTTCTAAAGCACAGGCTCAGTTAGTTCCTCGGCATGTGGGATCTTCCCGGACCAGGGCTCGAACCCTTGTCCCCTGCATTGGCAGGCAGATTCTTAACCACTGTGCCACCAGGGAAGTCCCTGCTTTTGCATTTAAATATGGGAGTGATGCAAAATGAGTCTCACCATCAGATGTTCCTTTTTCTCAAATATTGGCAAGAGCTCTAGTGCTGGGAACCATCGATTCACAGATGTTCACTGTCTTCCTGTCCTTACTGCCCCTGAGGGGAACTTGAACTTTTATTTCCTAACTCAGCCCACGTGGGGAGACTGACCTCTAGAGGAACCTTTGCTTGTATAGCCATTGCCAAATATCCTCGTGACCGCGATTTGACGGTAGGATGGTCACTACCCACTGACTCACAATCTTTTCTTTTTTTAAAACTGGGAAAACTGTATAAACCACATTAAAGAGGAAAGAAAAAACCCTTGATCCTCCCTGACTCAATCTTATTGGCCAATTTCCTGCACATTCCACTGGGGTTGTCTGCATAGCTCTCCCTGTTTTTTGAGTACAACTGAAACCCGCACCTTCACCCCCCATCTGTAGGTTATGTCAGAAGTCCAGAGAGGCCAGATTTAAAATATTTCTTCATTTAAGTAGGTGTTCCTAGAAATAGCTGCATGTACTTGGATAACCCGATAGTTAAATGCCCTGCCTTTGAAATGGCTCAATTCTGTAGCACATATGGACATTTGAGCTTCTGTTGCACTCAGCATGTAAGCCCTCACCTTGCAGGTGTAACTAAGGTTGCTAACACCCAGGGTTTATGGGTAGCACTTTCGTTCAAGATGAACGGTAACTCGTATGCACATCAAAAATGATGAATCCCGGGCTTCCCTGGTGGCGCATTGGTTGAGAATCTGCCTGCCAATGCAGGGGACATGGGTTCAAGCCCTGGTCTGGGAAGATCCCACATGCCGTGGAACAACTAGGCCCGTGAGCCACAACTACTGAGCCTGCGCGTCTGGAGCCTGTGCTCCGCAACAAGAGAGGCCGCGATAGTGAGAGGCCCACGCACCCTGATGAAGAGTGGCCCCCACTTGCCGCAACTAGAGAAAGCCCTCACACAGAAACGAAGACCCAGCACAGCCAAAAGTAAATATATTAATTAATTTAAAAATTTTTAAAAATATTACTTCTAATTGTGATAAAATACACATAATGTTTACCATCTTAACCATTAAAAAAAAAAATGATGAGGCCTTATGGGCATACTGTGATCATCATGGAGCAACAAAACACAGACCTTGTTGCTCGGTCTTCCCTACCCTCATTTCACTCAGCTCCTCTCCTGAAATTACAGAGTACGCCTTACAGTTAAATGACAATGTGACCTGTCACCCAGTGTTTCACCTATACCTTAAATTGTACAGTTCTGGCATAGAATTCATTTACTGCTTTATCGTCAAACTTTTGCTACTTTGCTAATTAGAGTAATAATAAATGTCTTGTCCTCGGGTTCCTTTGCCAAGATGATGGCCTTATTTGGGATGTGATTAGCTTCTTTAACTTTGATTTGGCTGTTTTACCAGCATGCCTCTCAAAGTCCTGAAGATCATATACCACCAAAACGGTAGCGTAACCAAAGAATTACTTAGGCAAAAGTTTGTTATAAAACGATACTCCAGAGCAGTGATTCTCAAAGTTGGAACTGGGGAGTTGACCTGTTGTCTTGAAGAGATAGGGTCTCCATATATCCAGAGCTAAACTTCATCTCTTTTTTCAAACCTACCCCCAATCCCTAGTTTCCTATTTTGGATAAATCGGAACTGCTGTTGTCTCAGGCCTCCGACTCTCCCTTCCTGTTTTCCTGCATCCAGTTACCTACCAGTCCCATTCATTCGTGCTTAGCGCCTCCAGTCTCACGTCCCTGCCCTAGTCCAGGCCCACGTCAGCTGGTCTCTGTCCGTCCTGTTCCGTACACTGCTCACCCTCCTTGTAGATTTTAAAGCATTACCCGTATATTCACCACTCCCCTGCTGGGGACCTTAATGCCTCCAGGCTGGCGCACCAGAGTCCCCGGAAGGGCCAGCTGAAACGCGGCTGCTGGATCACACCCCCAGAGTTTCCGACTTGGTAGATCTGGCAGAGGGCTCACTAAATGCTTTCCCTACAAGGGCCAGGTGTTACCTTGACCATCCTCTGAGGACCTCAGCTCTGGGGTGAGCCTGTGCTCTGTAGATTCTAGGCTTCTCCTCTCTATTCGTTCCAGCTCCCTCCACGCTCCTCTGCTCAGCCAGTACTCCTGGAGTCCCTCTGGTCATGTAGGGATAAGGTTTAGCTGCCTTCAGAACAAACCCTGTATCTTATTTGCCTGGTTCCCACCAGCTCTGTTGGCAGCCGTGGGCACCGCTCAGCAGAACGCACTGGGAAGGCATTATTGCTTTTGCAGAGAGACAACTGAGTAGTGCCACGGATGAGCGACCATCCTGAGGAGAGGTGTAGGTGGCACCACGCTAGGCTGAGGTCATGAGGGCCTCTCCGCGGGCCGCCGGCTGCCTGGGCCTTCAGGCCATGTGGTGACACGCAGAGCAGGTCGCAGGTCGGCGGGTGGCCAGGAGACAGCTATTTAATGGCGGCTGGCTCCCCTTTAGCAGGCGCACCTTTTACTTTTCTCAGCGTTTTCTCTCCTTCCATTTTGTGTCTTTCAGTCTCCTGTCTCTCTCTTTCTGTCTTAGCCTCGATGCCCTGGGTCTTTCGGGTAGCTTCCTGGGTTGAAGAGGCTTCTGATGTTTACTATAAAGCCACGAATTGCTTCTGAATTTTAATCTGAATATTTGTTGGTGAAATGATATAGGCTAAGAAGGACTGGCCTTGTAGTTAGGACACGTTATCAGGTGTCTGAGTAACATTCTACACATTAGTGTTTTACAGGAAAGTTCTTGTTTAACTAAAACTAACCCTGGACATGGGCACGTGATATCCCCATTTTACAGAAAAGAAAACAGACTCCGAGATTAAGCAATAATAATGCAGGATTCTCAAGGGAAGAGATTTTTCCATCTTTATGTGCACGAAGAATAACTTCTTTGCTTTTATAAAGTAGCATGTTGTAGTTAATAATTGTATTTTGGAATCATGGCTACAGGTCTTAGAAAGTTTCTGCCAAGATAAGACTGTGTGACGATGAGAAAATACGATTGGGTGATGTTTACCCCAGAAGACTATTAGCAGTTGTAGAGCAAGAGTTAAACACACATATGTAGCACATAGTAGATACTAAAAGAATGTATATAAACATATAAGCAAAAAAAAAATGTCTAGAAGGAGCTCACCAAACTGATAACAGGGGCTAGTCATTTTTTTCCTCGACATACTTCTATACTATTAAACATTTTAATAAGTATATAAATGATAACTTTTTTTTTTTTTTTGCGGTATGCGGTCCTCTCACTGTTGTGGCCTCTCCCGCTGCGGAGCACAGGCTCCGGACGCGCAGGCTCAGCAGCCATGGCTCACGGGCCCAGCCGCTCCGCGGCATGTGGGATCCTCCCGGACCAGGGCATGAACCCTTGTCCCCTGCATCGGCAGGCGGACTCTCAACCACCGCACCACCAGGGAAGCCCTAAATGATAACTTTTAAAAAAATATTTATTTATTTATTTGGCTGTGTTGGGTCTTAGTTGCAGCACGCGGGCTTCTCTCTAGTTGCGGAGCGCAGGCTCCCAAGCTCACGGGCTTAGTTGCCCCACAGCGTGTGGGATCTTAGTTCCCCGAGCAGGGATCGAACCCATGTCCCCTGCACTGGAAGGCAGATTCTTAACCACTGGACCACCAGGGAAATCCCCTATAAACAATAACTTAATAGGGGAAGGAAAGAGCTAATGGGACGAGGAGTGAAGAATCCTATTTTTTAAAAAACAACAACAACAAGGAAAAGAATCCACCAGCACCTGTCTGGCTGTCTCTTTGCCTTATAAAGGGTCTCCACATTGGTCTGTCCCCTGGAGTGCATCCTGTTTCCCCATCAGCTCTGCCTCTTCAGACTGTTTCCTCTTTGAGACCTCGCCTTTTGCCCCTTCGTGAAGCCTTTCCTAGTTTCTTCCTTCAAACCTCATGCTAGAAACAATGTCTCCCACTTTTGAACCGTGCTTTCTTGTGGTACCAGAAGTCCTTGTATCATAATCTAATCTCCCCCAAGAAATTTTAAACAAAAATACATCTCTACCCCTTGCAGTATCTCTGGGGCCCCAGCATGCTGAGCTGCTCACTGGTTGAGAATTCCTGCCTCTTGAGATGACTTGCCAGTTAGGGGTTCTTGTCCATAACGGGTGTACTTTCTGAGCCAACAGATGGCAACTTAGAGGAGGGGGCACAACGGTAGCAACTCTGCCTCCTTACAAGTGCTGCAGGTCAGTGTGTCCATGCACATCCTACATTTTATAGCTGATGATGGTAACTAGTAGATGCTACCTGAGAAACTGAAGTTGGCAAAGAGAAAAAGCAGTACACATGATCTCCAAAAGAATATAGCTAACATGATGGAAGTAAAACTGAACAGTGTGTTCTTTCCTCAAGACCTGACAAAAATCGGTCTTCTGTGCTGCTGGGCACAGTTTGAGAATCAGCACAGTGCATTTAGGGGGTTGGTGTCCAGTCCTCAGACTCCTCAGCCTTGTCTGGCAGGACCAGTGCTTAGAGGTCTGTGAGCCTCTTTTCTTTTTCCCTCAGTTGCTTCCTTTTCCCAGGGGTCCTGGATGGACATGGTCCCAGCCTTGCTTCTCTGAAGCCTGCACTTGTCTCCAGGTGGATGATTTATATCAGACGCCAGCACGTCCCGCCCTGGAGTTCATCCAGCAAATGCTCACCGAGCAGCTGCTCCCAGGCCCTGGAGAGGATTGAAGGTGCACACGGTAGACTTTTATTTTTGATGCTTCCTGCTGACGTGCTTTCTGTCTGTCTGTCTTTTCCCCAGGGCAGCGATGGTGCCCGGAGATCCGTGCTCCTGGACAGTGACGAGCCCTTGGTGTATTTCTATGATGACGTCAGAACGCTATATGAAGGTTTCCAGAGGGGCGTACAGATCTCAAGTGAGCATTTGACTGAATCCGTGTGACTAATGCTTCATGTTTCTCCTTCAGAAAGAGGGGTCTTTCGTCAGAAAGCCATATTTGCTCCCAACTTTCTCCCACTCAGTCTGGCTCCCAGCTCCCTGTCTCCTCCCATAACTTCCGCAGAGTGAGTCTCACTGCACACGGGTCCCGCTGGGTGTGCCCCGCGGCCAAGGGGCTTCCGTGGTCACACGTCTTTTAGCTCAGAATAGGCTCTGGCGTTTCTTGCAGTAAAGAGACCTGTTTAATTGCGCCTGATCCAACATTTCTCAAACTTGCTTGACCAGGAGACCCGTATTTTGAGAAATAAACACTGACATCCAAGGAAGCGGGGTTCCGTCAGAGACACTTGTGGGGTGTCAGCTCATGGGACTGCCCTTCATCCCTGAGGATGGCACGGAAGACCCCGGGTACCCAGAAGCTGCCCGGCCTTGCAGCCCCTCTCCCTCCTGCCCCATGTAAGAAACAAAATAGAAATAAAGAAACAAACAAAGACTCAGACCAAAACCCAGGGAGAAAACATTTCCAATCTGAATTCATTGTTTCACATCTGAGGACCACAGTAGAATCTACCTGATACTTTGTGGAATGAAAGATACAAACGAGAATCCAGGAATATTTATGTGTGTTAAAACGAGAATCTAGGAATATTTATGCATGTTAAGTCCATCTTTTTTTTTTTTAATTTTTTTCTCCTTTCAGATAATGGCCCATGTTTAGGTTCTAGGAAACCAGACCAACCCTATGAATGGCTTTCATACAAACAGGTGAGTTTGCTGGCTGTGTGGCCGCCTCACGCGAGCCACAGTGCTGGAACGTGGCAGTTCTTGGAGCCGTTGAACGTCGGGCAGGAAGGAGTAATGAGCTGTAGGTCCGGTGGGCAGAGGGATTTCTCAGTGTTTATTCTGCCCTACCAGAGCCAAATAGTAGTTTTCAGATCCCTCGTTTTCACAAGTGGTGTAAAAACAGTTCATGTGTGTTGGAAATTTCACATTGCACGATGGTCTTCAGGCCTCACAGAATCTTCACGTGCTTCTGGGTTACATCATCTTCTTGTCATGTTACTGTTTTGTTCAGGTCTCAGCCTGTCAATAACCAGTATTGTGGCTGGACCAGCCCTCGTGGTTCATATTATGATTGCAAGACGCCTTTCAGCAATAACCATAAGGAAACTTGGAAAAAATAAAGCTTTCTTACTACAGGACATGGAAATGACGCAACACACCTGGGCCACACAAGCGAGGCCTCGGGTAGGGGGAGAGAGAGCGTAGAGCACCTGGGGTTCTGCTTTATTGGGGTCAAAGATGGGGGCCTAGGGTTTCGAGGGCTCACTCTTATTAATGAATTTGAAACAGAAGAGCAGGAACTTAAAGCACAGGAAGAGAGAAAACAAGTGGCTCAGACTGTCAGTTATCAACATCAACGGAGATCTGTAAAACAAAGGAGCCTCATGCGGGGAGGGGGCCTGGCTCCTTATCTAGCCTATGGCTGGTGATGCGTCAGCCTTGGCTTGGAAGTGGATGGTCAGCGATCAAAGCTTAAGGCAGGCACTTGCATTACAAAACAAGAGAAAGCCCAGCCTTGGGGTTTACACTACAGTTACCTACAGTGATCTGTTCCTCTATTGCTTCTGATATATTGGCTGGAGGAGAGAAAACAGGTCCATTGCAGGTGGGATGTTTGAAGGCAGATTGGAAATCACTGGGGTTTCAGAAGTACATTTGTACATTTCAGACAGAGGCTGGTGAAGAGTAAAAAAATAGACTTAAGCTAACTTTGAATTTGTATATTTTTACTTTTTTTTTTTTTTTTTGCGGTACTTGGGCCTCTCACTGTTGTGGCCTCTCCCATTGCGGAGCACAGGCTCTGGACACGCAGGCTCAGCGGCCATGGCTCACGGACCCAGCCGCTCCGCGGCATGTGGGATCTTCCCAGACCGGGGCATGAACCCGTGTCCCCTGCATCGGCAGGCAGACTCTCAACCACTGCGCCACCAGGGAAGCCCTGAATTTGTATATTTAAATCACTTTTTCCCCCTAGCCCAGTGATTCTTAGCTTTTGGGGCTAGGAACCCTGTAAGGTTTTTTGAAGAAAGGTCTGGACCCTCGTTCTAGAGATACAAGTACATGCATAGAATCCCAATAAGCTCTGAAAACCATCTGGGTACTCGCGGGTTCCCAGCCCTTACACACAAGCAGGAGTTGTGAAACAGTGCATGGGGTATGGAAGTAATAAGCATGTTAATGTCATTCTTGCTGTCGCCTGGCCAGTGTTGCTTTCACCACCATTGCTGCGTACGGGGGGGCACTGTGTGCCAGAACCCACAGGCTTCTGGGGCAGGAATAGGTGTGGTTCTGTTTTCTGCGGGCGTGAGTGTGGATTTAAAGTGCTCTTGAGAATTTACCAACTGAGAATAAAGAAAAGAATTCCAAATTAAGATTCAAAAAAAAATTTTTTAGTTCATTTGGGGTAAGAATGAGGAGAGGATGAGGGATGGGGGCAGGGATATAGCCCAGCCTAATTTTTATGAATCTACCTATTTTTACATAGTTGTAATTAATAGTATGCGTTTTTGTATTTATTTATCTTACTTAAAATTGTTACAAATACTCTGTTTGATATGGTTTTCATAACTGTAGTATTTACTAGCTGTAGAACATTTTCTTAGAGATTTACCATCATTTACTTAACCATCCAGCCATTGGTCTTTTTTCCCCCAGACTTTTGTGACTTTAGATAATTTTGAAATACATATCTTTGTACCTAAAGTTTTTTCAAACCTCTGGTTAGGATTGGGTTATTTCCAAAGAATAAATTCTCAAGAATACAATTGTGGAGCGTAATGATAAGAGCTTGTTCTTATTTTTTTTTAAAAGATCTCCCCCAAACTTGTTGTTTGTGTGTTTATATCAAAGGACAAGTTTTGGCTGCTTGGTTGCTCTTTATAAACACAGACACAAAGTTCTGTGTCCCTGGATTGCTTTTATAATTTTATAAAACTGAAGTATAAAAGTATAGAAACGAAACTAAAGTATAGAAACTCTGACATGTATCATCTGTGACCTGCAGCTGTTGGGGTGAAGTTCATTTGCTTTGCAGAAGGAACTGTATGATCAGTTTTCTTACAGTGAGTTCTGGTGATTCAAACCTTGAACTTTACAAAAATGTGTAACTAAAGGAATACCTGTTTGCCCCTGTTCTTCCCCGCAGGCAGTGCTGCTTCTTGGCTAAGGTATTAGGCTTGGCCATCACAGGAAGCTGTGTTCCTTGAGTTGGGCCTGATGCTCTTCCTCATTTTTTCTCCCCCGTTTTAGGTTGCAGAAATGTCAGAGTGTGTGGGCTCGGCGCTGCTCCACAAGGGCTTCAAGGCGGCCCCAGATCAGTTCATCGGCATCTTTTCTCAGAACAGACCTGAGGTATTAACCATTACGCACTGACCGTACATGGTTTGGAGAGGTCTCAGATGGAAGAACCAGTTAGGGTTCACACCTGTCTCTGCTTCAGACCAGATTCTTTGGTCTGATTACCTCTAAGAACATGACTTTGTGTTATGCCTTAGAGAGTTACATGTATGAAAACCCAAACCAGGCCCTTCTTAGCCTTTAGGTAGGAAAAAAAAAAAATCACTTTTAAAGAAAATCATGGTTTTTGTTTTTTTAAAATCAGGTCCCCAAACAAAAACGAGTGAAGAAAGTCTTAGAACAAATAACTAACAAAGAAGTCTTCCCACTTTAAGGGCTTCCTCTGTGATTAGAAAAATGGCATTAATAAATGACAGAGAAACTTGGATACATTTTTGTCAGTAGCAAACTCTCATCCTTTCTCTCTAAAAGGTCTGGGCTCTCTCTGCCCAGATTATAAAGTTTAAAATCCCAGGGGCCATGGGGAAGGGGCCTCACTGGGAGCTGGCCTTAATTTGGGCAAGCAGACTGTTGTTTAGCCATCCAGGCCCATGCCTGGTGCTTCTGTAAACCACTGTATTAAATTACATTTAAATGAGAAGCCCTCTGGAGCTATTGCCTGTAGTGTGAGTAAACAAATAGTGGCATAGCTGGTGCAGAAAAATTCAAGCACTGGGCTTGAAGAAATTGAATTGATTCTTAGACCTACTTGGGTCCAAAAGACATGTTGGTTCAATCCCTGTGCTACTATTTTATAAATTAGAGTGGTTTCTCAGCGGGTTGTTTTTAATAAATTTATTTATTTATTATTTTTGGCTGCCTTGGGTCTTCGTTGCTGGGCACAGGCTTTCTCTAGTTGCGGCGAGCTGGGGCTACTCTTCGTGCAGTGCACGAGCTTCTCATTGCCGTGGCTTCTCTTGTTGGGGAGCACAGGCTCTAGGCGTGTGGGCTTCAGTAGTTGCAGCACATGGGCTCAGTAGTTGTGGCGTGCAGGCTCTAGAGCGCAGGCCCAGTAGTTGTGGTGCGCGAGCTTAGTTGCCCCGTGGCATGTGGGATCTTCCCGGACCAGGGCTTGAACCCATGTCCCGTGCGTTGGCAGGTGGATTCTTAACCACTGCGCTACCAGCAAAGTCCAAGGTGGAGTCTTGATGCCTACGAGGGTGGGGAGGCCAAGGGAATGTCAGGAACAATGGCACGCTTGCGTGGAGCAGCATGTCTGTGATGGGGGATGAAGCATTTCACTGTGGTGGAGGGTGGAGTGGCAGGATGAGAGAGAGAGACAGCTCCAGGCCAAGTGAATGTGAGTGGGTTGTGCTTGCTCGCCATGGCCGTTGTGCCCTTATCTGTGCCGTGTGTTCTGCGGACGATGGGCACCACTGAGGATTATAAGCGAAAGAGGGACTCTGCTGCATCTGCCTTGTAGGCGGGTCAGTTGCTGTGTGGCTGATGTGTTTAGAGGAAGATGACCAGTGACTGTGTCACTTCTTTCCTTCCTCACTTTCCTAGGGAACCTTCCAGGACAGTTTTCCCGGTAGACACTGTGTCTCTCTTCCCCTAGTCCCAGGCCCTACGGCACACTGTGGCCAGATTGCTGTCCCTTAGAGCCCCAGTTGCTGTTTGGCCGAGAAACCCCAGAGGCTGCACCTTGCCAGGGACATAGAGCCAGGCTCCCCCATGGCCTCAGGCCGGCTCCAGCCCTCGCTCCAGCCTAGCCAGTCCCCACAGCCCTGCTGGGCCGTCCCTGCCAGCCTGGTGGCTCACTGATGCCCCCTCTCGCTGCCTTTTTTTTTTAAATATTTATTTGGCTGCGTTGGGTCTTAGTTGCGGCGCGTGGGATCTTCCTTGCGGCATGCAGGATCTTTCACTGCGGCACGCAGGCTTCTCTCTAGTTGTGGCACACGGGCTCAGTAGTTGTGGCACGTGGGCTTAGTTGCTCCGTGGCATGTGGGATCTTAGTTCCCTGACCAGAGATCGAACCTGCGACCGCTGCATTGGAAGGCAGATTCTTACCCACTGGACCACCCTCCCTGCTTTTTTTTAACATCTTTATTGGAGTATAATTGCTTTACAATGGTGTGTTAGTTTCTGCTTTATAACAAAGTGAATCAGTTATACATATACATATGTTCCCATATCTCTTCCCTCTTGGGTCTCCCTTTACCCTCCCTGCTTTGATCTCACAGTCCCGGCTCCCAGAGTCCCCTTACCTTTCTCTCCACCTGTCCAAATCGTGCTGCTCTTGCAAAGGGCAAGTTCGGTTACCTCCCCGACCAAGGAGGCCCACTGCAGGCTGTCTTGCCTCTGAGCCCGTCACTCTCATGCTGTTCATTCTCTTTTCACATATTTGCCTCAAATTTTCAGGCAAATTGTACTTTCCTTTTAAGAAGTGAGCAAGTGTTTTGCTCTCATTAGGAATCCCTTTGGTGCCTGGCACATAGTAGTAGATACACAGATGTTAGTTTTGCTACATCTGGTGTTTCCATGTTGAATCTCTATAGAGTATTGTTTTCCCTGGAGTGGTTCCACAATATCTTATTTTCTCACCCTGATCTTTACGTTTTCTTTAGTGGGTGATCATTGAACAGGGATGCTTTGCTTATTCGATGGTGATCGTTCCCCTCTATGACACCCTCGGGGCAGAAGCAATCACCTACATCATCAACAAAGGTATGTTTTCGGCCTTCAGGGGCACTTGGCATAGTTATTGGTTAGATACAGAGGCTACATTTGCTGATACATTATATGATAGGGATTTTTCCATTTAAATGTACATCTACCCTCCTATTCAAAAATGTAGTACTTAACCTGGTGTCAGATGTTACAGTCAAGCTTTTAGTATCCCAGAGCTGGTTCCTCACTGTGTCTCTTCACTTCCAGCTGAACTCTCTCTGGTATTTGTGGACAAGCCAGGGAAGGCCATCCTCTTATTAGAAGGTGTAGAAAATAAATTAACACCATCCCTTAAAACTATCGTTCTCATGGACTCCTATGGCAGTAATCTGTCCGACCGAGGCAAGAAGTGCGGGGTGGAGCTCATCAGCTTGAAGGCGATGGAGGTGAGTCACCCTGCCCTGCCCACCTCGCTGCAGGGTTTCCCTGAGGTCATTTTGGCTCAAATGTGGTGTCCAGTGCGGCCACAAAGTCCCAACTCTGGCTGGTCCTGTAAAAGATGGAGAGCAGAGATCTCTGTCTCATTACTGGAAAGAAGAATTCTACCCGCCTGCCCAGTGGTAATCCATCACATTTTACAGGAAGTGTTCTCGTCAGGCGAGCTGCAGTGCTCACATACTCACTCCAGAGCACTGACAAGCCATGCCAATAAATGCTGGAAATGGGAATTCAGATTCAGGCAGAGATTTAAGTTTGTATGTCCTCTTTAGGCTTTAACACCTTTTACTTACTGATTTAGCTCTTAAACGGAGCCAGACATAGAAATCTGCCTCGTTATTCCTTTCCCCAGGTTGCTTTTATAGGGTCCTGGTGAATGTCTAGCATAGAGGCTTGATTTGATTTATTCTTGTATTATATTTAAGATTCACATTAATCACAACTTTAAAGGTAACCATTCTAGGAAAATGAGTGTGGTCCATACCTTAATTGATTGTTTGACTTCGGATCCTACAAGAAGCTAGTCTCCCCAGTTTTTGGATTAAACTTCAATCCAAAACTGGGCAAGAGGAGGCCCTTGTTATTATGTGCACATCACGGGAAGTAATAGGTTCAGTAGAATAAGTCATTCTCTTTCTGAAAATATTATAAATATTTTCCTGGAACTGTTATAAAAATAGGGTTTTGAATTTTATTTACAGTTCTCCTTCTATCAAGAATTTGAGCTACGAGGAAGGATCTATAAAACTTTTCCTGGGGAACTTAGTTGTCACAGAGAATCTGTCATTTGTTCTGTCAGAGCTTCTGCCTCTCTCTCACACACACACACACACACACACACACACACACACACACACACGATAGCATACAACAGGAGTCCATAAGAGCTAATGGATGTGCTGAATTGTTAAATTGGGTTTTTAACTAGATTTTCACCTAGCATTTCCCTATTTTTGTATTTTTTACTTGTAACCCCATTTCATAATTATATCTTTTCCCCCATTTTTCCTCTTCCTGCTGCCCCCACCACACACAGACACATACACAAGCTTCTTTTTGTCTTTTTTGACTGCTCTGTATGATAAAGAAGTAATCTTAAGATTAAAATTTAGATAAGTAAGTGACCAAAGATTATAATGTGAAGTTTATATTAAAATATTTGTAAAAGACATTGTTTTACACTTACCTGTATAATATGATCCATATTGGGTTTTTAAAATTTTTATAAGCAAAATATTAAATTTTTAAGCAATGAATTTAAAACTAACTTTTTGGTTGATCATGTGATCTAATTTTTATTAATGTCTATTTTTATAGCATCAAAAATAGAAACATTGGTATTTTTGCATTTTTTCCAATATTTTGTTATGAAAATTTTCAAATATGCAAATAAGTTGAAAGAATTGAGCAGTAGACCACTATATCCCACCAAGAGTCTACAATTAACATTTTAATATATCTGCTTTATCACAGATTAATCATTCTATCTCTTTATTCACTTCACTGATTTGTCTTTTTTTTTTTTTTTTTTTTTTTTTTGCGGTACGCGGGCCTCTCACTGTTGTGGCCTCTCCCGTTGCGGAGCACAGGCTCCGGACGCGCAGGCTCAGCGGCCATGGCTCACAGGCCCAGCCGCTCCGCGGCATGTGGGATCTTCCCGGACCGGGGCACGAACCCGTGTCCCCTGCATCGTCAGGCAGACTCTCAACCACTGCGCCACCAGGGAAGCCCTGATTTGTCTTTTTTTATTCATTTTCAGTAGGGTACAAATTTTATCACCCCCAAATACTTCATTAAGTAGAATTCAGTTTTCCTTCTGTTTATGGTTCTTTTTTATTTTGGCATTTGGAACCTAAAGATGACAACTTTAATTTTTATAATAGCTGTATTTTTTCCTAAATAATGACATAAGTCAGGCTTCAGGCTATGAAACTCTCTTGGAAAATAATGGACTAATTTGGATAATTTTTTTCTAATAAATTAAAAGTCTAATTGCATATAACTTGCTTTATTTTACTTAACATCAATTTTTGAAGAATTAGAGATCTTAAGAAGTTAATGTAAGAATTTTAAAAAGATGAGTGGAAATTTGGATCTGATAAAGATTATTTTAGAAAAAAGATTGGTGGAATTATCATTACTTTAACTCTTAGTTGACTTCTATTTGGATGTCAATGTTCCTATTTTTAATTAGTGGTCTGTTATATATATAATTTAAAGTGTGATTAGGATTAAAAACTGTTTAAAACTGTATGCTGGGTAGAAACTCACTGAGCCCTGAGCCCACCCATCTAATTTCCATTTATTTCTAGGCATGCTCATTCCACATGCTCACTCAAGCTGTTCGATTTTCATAGGAAAAGAATATTAATAGTTCATTAAAAAAATTAATAGATATTAAAATGGTCATGGAGACACCTTCATGAAGTAACACCATCAGAATTAGCCCTTGGTAGTAACTGGGAGTCCGCCTTTGGGAAATGCCGTACCTCAGAAATGAATCTGTCGTTCTTAACCTTCATAGCCATTCGCGAGTGGTCTTAAAGCTTCTGTCGTGGCCTGTTTTATAATTGGAGATGCCCCAATCCTTCCTCTGATCCATGTGGGGAGTACAGATAGTTGAGCCTCTCCAGAATGGCCACCAGTTAAGTCTGGCAGAGACTGATTTTCTCTCTCCACATTGAAGATGTCAGTTCTGCAGAATGGGGTGATCACATATCTGTGCTGAGCTCTGGTTTTGGAAGGATACAGAGCAGCTGTGGTTCTCTGATTACGGTGCAGAGCCGGGCTTTGTTAAAGGCTGTGATAGGGGAGTGGAAACCAGAAGAACGTGTAAAAGACTTGGATTCCTGTCTTCTGAATAAATCCTGTTTCAAAGGCCAGTCCTAATACCATCGATATAGTTTTATATAAGAGAGAAAACAACCAGAAAATGGCTTCTTAGAACGATGGGTAAGTATTTGGGTTCAGGTTAATGAAAATTGCTATAGTTTATTTAATTTGAAATCTGTGCTGTCTTTGAGTCAGCTGGGAGTGAATCCCACAGAAAAGTCAGCTTGAACTGACTTGATGTGACTTTTGTTCTTTACATTTAGAAAATGTTTCCATTTAAGATTTTTTTTTTCTCTTCTCTTTAAGGACCTGGGAAGAGCCAACAGACGGAAGCCCAAGGTGAGTGCACCATGTGCGACCCTGCCCCAGCCTCTGTGTAGCTTCCGTGTCTAATCAGCTCAGAGTCTAGTAGAAATCTTGAGTGATTATTTTATGACTTAAAGTTTTCTATTCTATTCTGATTTATACTGGCTTTTTTTTTTTTTTAATATGCTGCAGCCTCCAGCACCTGAAGATGTTGCAATAATTTGCTTCACAAGTGGCACTACAGGTCAGCTTTGAAAAGGAACTGTTTCTGAGTGGTATCTGGAAGTGTATATTCCCTGCCTCTTCTTGTGGATGACTTATTCGAGCTATAGATGGACTAGAACTAGAAGAGACAGAAGTGTTCAAGCCTGTCTTACGGTAGCTCTATAAGATGTTCCCAGAATCTGAGCACGTCCTCAAACATTTATGAAAGGTCACAGTAGGTAGGATCACCCATCTTCCTGGGACAAAGTGTATCCATGGTTTCCAGAAATAAAATTGCTGTATTTTCTTCTCTTACTGCTACACACACCCTCTAAAACTTGCCCATATTAGTAAAGATGGTTTAAGATAATAAGTTTCATTTTAAAGGATTGCAGATGGCTCAGGAATTTAATGTGACTAACTTTTGGCTTTCATGGGTGTACCTCACACTACAGGCATCAGAGGCGCTAATGATATGGGGTTTCTGGGCTTCTGTCATGTCCATCATTCTTGGATGGAGTTTCTGTCCTCTAACTTTGTTCTGTTCATATGTGTTCACAGGCAACCCCAAAGGAGCACTGATCACCCATCGAAATGTAGTGAGCGATTGTTCAGCATTTATTAAAATGACAGAGGTAAACTTTGGGGATATTGTCATCTTTCTTCATATCCATTGGTTGGCATCAGGCCTCAAGGATGAAGGTGGTAAAAGCCCCCCTATCATGTTAGGCATGGGCTGTATTTGAAACACTGTCTGAAATACAGATAAGGTCTGAGCTTTCGTACATTCACCTTCTCCCAAATAGTTTTCACTGTGGACCTAATCCCCAACTCCTGCTGTGACCGTTAGGATGAATTGACAGATAGAATTTATTCCATCTTTTATATGGTAAAACTTTATTTGGATACTGCTCTATAAATGTTTGCAGGAAAGGACAAAGAACTGACTCTCTTGTTTTTATCTCCTATTTTAGTATGGAAAAGAATTAATTTCTTTAAGTTGACAAAGAAATGTTAAATGCTGCTGAAGGCTTTTTGGATTATTATCGTTTTTATTATTTATTATGCTTGATTGGATTTGACTTCCACTTTATAAGAAGGATTAAAGCCTCAAACTTTAGTTACTTCCTATAATCTTAAAGTTTGCTTTGTAAGTATCTTAGTCTGCCTGGGCTGCCGCAACAAAATAACGCAGACTGGATGGCTTAAACAACAGACATGTATTCTCTCACAGTTTTGGAGGGTAGAAGTCCATGATCGAGGTGCCAGCAGGTTTGGTTCTGGTGAAGGCTCCCTTCTTGGCTTGTAGACCGCAGGCCCCTCACCACCCCTCCCCCGACCTCTCCTCTGTTTGCATATGGAGAACAAGAGAGAGGTTTCTAGTGTTTCTTCCTGTTCTTACAAGGACACCAGCCTTATTGGATCAGGGCCCCACCCTCATGACCTCATTTAACCTTAATGACCTTCCCTGTCTCCAAATACAGTCACTTTGGGGGCTAGGGCTTTAACATATGACTTTGAGGGGGATGGTCACAATTCAGTCTGTAACGCCAAAGGTCTATTTCAAACTTGCCGTTTAAAAAAGTACTTATTGAAAAATATAATGAATGCCTTTCCCTCATATCCTTTGCACACTTTTACATAATTTGCTTTTGCAAATTACATGTCTCTGGGAGGGCTCCATACGGTCTACTTTTCGTGGTAGGAGCCTGTGCTTAATGGTTTCGGGGAATGGGCACCTTTGGCGACTGCAGAAGCTCAATCTCACTTTCACTTATACTTACACTTTCTTAATCCTTTTCGTATATACTTTCTAAACAGAGTTCAACATTTAGTACCTTACCAAGTGAAATTTTAATTTCCTTATTGACCTTCAAAGAAAACTTAGAATTCATGAATCATTGAAGTAAATGTTTACAGTTAATGTTAATATTAAGATTAATAATTTGTAATTTATAATAATAAAATGGAAAATTCCTGGAAATTCTAATGCTTTTCTGCCTATCTGGTGTCTTTGCTTTCCAGGGTGCATTCGTTGCTTCCTCAGATGATACTTTGATCTCTTTCTTGCCTCTCGCCCACATGTTTGAGAAAGTTGTAGAGGTAGGCACTGAGTTTTATTTTGTTTGTGCATATGTGTTTGGTTGTGTTCTGCTAAGTTGTTGTGTTTTACAGAAAGCACTTGTCTTGAATGCTAGTGACACAGACATTTCATTTTTACCATTGCACACATGCATGAGTGGTTCACGCAGATAAGTTTGAGTGTGCAGACTGTCCTCTACGTAGAGAGTTCTTTGCTCAGGCCCATTTTAGAAATTGAGCTAATTATTTAAGAGTATAATTTTTTTTCTGGGTCCAGATACTTGAACTTTAATACTCATTTTAAAATTGGAAGCTCAGACTTTTGAAGGACACGAATATGGACGTGAATTCAGAAAGATGAGCTGTGAATGTAGAATTTTTATGAATACCATCCCACAAAGGCTGGTGAGGCTTCAGTTCTGTAAGAAGTCTCTATTTTTTTTTTTTTTTTGGGCCACGCCATACGGCTTCTGGGATCTTAGTACCCCGACCAGCGATCGAACCCGTGCTCTCTGCAGTGGAAGGTACGGAGTCCTAACCACTGGACCGCCAGGGAAGTCTCTATTTTTGACTGCTTGTTCATAAGGCACAAGTTGATTCCAGATTCATTTTTTCAGCAATATTCCAAGTGCCTTTGGCAAAGCGGGATGACCTTTAGCTGACCTCTGCCTGAGCTCCTCATACACGAGTGTGTGACTAATTAAAAAACTGACCAAGAACCATCTTTTTTCCTTCTTGGACAGTTTTGGATTGTATGCTTATAGGAGAAGCAGTGAGCACTGCTCACTCATTTAATGAATGTTCACGGGGCACCAGCTGTGTTGCAGGTACTGGGCAGGTGTTAGAGAGAGCGGGGCAGCTGATAAAATCCCGGCCCTTTGACTAGCTGCTGCCCTGTAGGATTCACTTCCCCCAAAGGATCAAGGATCTTCCATCAGATACTTGTGTCTCCTGCACGCCTCAGGAGACCTTGTGAGTTTACAGAGTGATTGCAGACGTGTTGACAGTGGAACTAGTTTTCAAAGTGTGCCCAGGAGGCAGGCCACACTGAACAGAAACCTCCGAGCTTTAATTTTTAAACAATGAACCTTTCTAGTTGTTTCTGCTTTCAAACCTGAGACCGTTTGTACTTCCGTTGCATCATCTCTTGAATCTCTCTTTCTTTTTAAAATTTAAAACAGGCAGACTCTTTGTCAAGTGCCTGTGGCTTGCCAGTGCAGCTTGCATCAGACAGGAAAAAATTCAGGCACTAGGTTACAGCTGAATGCAAACTGCTGCGGTACAGATGGCCTAGTGCCTCAGCCGCAGCGTATTCTGACTACTCAGAATTTTTTAGTTAGATTCAGATAGAAGAGATGAGACTTTAAAAAGCTAAGGCAAGTAGCTAAGTTTTTCTGATGAGAATAAGTTAGACCTAAAGTTTCTAGAAGGCTAAAAATACTTGGATTATCGCATACCATGTCATTCATTCAGCAGATATTTATTATTGAAGCTAAAATAGCAGAAGCTCTCTGATAATCACTGAAAACCACGTTCCCTGGTTTCTTACTAGTCCTTTTATCTTCAGGATAATCGAGAGCGATGCCACATGCCCGTGTTGTACAAGGACGCAAGCACGTTGTTTTAAAAGCTCCCTACATTTAGGAACTTTATGATTTCTGGAAGCTGGTCTGAAATGCTAACACTGGAGCCTTGTGTGTCTGTGTGTGTTGTGTGATGCCTGCTGCAATGATGACATGTTGGATGTTTCCATTTACCTCTCTAGTTTTTGATGCTGAGTCACGGAGCTAAAATAGGATTTTTCCAAGGAGACATCAGGCTGCTTATGGATGATCTCAAGACCCTTCAACCCACCGTCTTCCCTGTGGTCCCCAGACTGCTGAACCGGATGTTTGACCGAGTAAGTGCCAAGCGAAGAGAAGGGGCAGAGGTCCAGACCTTGAGTCCAAGACCATGTGTGACCATGGCCGCTGCCCTTACTCTCTCGAGGGACTGCAGTTTACCCCTCTGCTAATAAAGCTGAGTGCTTTTACCTCCCAGAGCTGTGAGTGACGGTTATAAGAGAAAGTGCCTGTGGACACACCTTGTCAACTGGAAGGCACAATACAGGTGTGAGGTGGAGCTTGTTTTATTTTCATGATAAACTCTTTGAGCCTCTGTTTTCTCATCTTTACAGTGGACTGTTACCTCCTCCATCTCATAAAGATGCTAATTACATCATATGAAAAGGCTTTATAAATTGTAAAGCCCCACTGCATGAAAAATATTACTTACTTAGCCACCCTGAGAGACGTGACTAAACCAAGCCAGGGACCGAGAGGAGATGGTGAGCCTTTAGAGCACGGACCCCACAGCTGGGGCAGGACCCGTGTGGTGTGAGCAGTCTCCAGAATGAATTTGGACTGGGCAATTCTAATACTCTTTATTTTGAGACATGGCTTTCATCATCTATGAGAACCTTCTCATTTTTTTAAAAAATTTATTTATTTTTGGCTGCGTTGGATCTTCGTTGCTGCCCACGGGCTTTCTGTAGTTGCGATGAGCGGGGGCTACTCTTTGCTGTGGTGCGCGGGCTTCTCATTGCAGTGGCTTCTCTTGTTGTGGAGCACGGCCTCTAGGCACGCGGGCTTCAGTAGCTGTGGCGTGCAGCCTCAGTAGTTGTGGCACATGGGTTCAGTAGTTGTGGCACGCGAGCTCTAGAGCGCAGACTCAGTAGTTGTCGCGCATGGGCTTAGTTGCTCTGCGGCATGTGGAATCTTCCGGACCAGGGATCGAACCTGTGTCCCCTGCCTTGGCAGGCAGATTCTTAACCACTGCGCCACCAGGGAAGTGCCAACCTTCTCATTTTCTTAATAGTTCTTTTTTAAAAACTGTAAAACAGCTTTATTGAGATATAATTCACATTACATGCAATTCACCCATTAAGTGTACAATTCAAAGGTTTTTAGTACATTCACAGAGTTCTGCAACCATCATTACAGTCCATTTTAGAACATTTTTATCACCTCAAAAAGGATGTGGTATCATCCTCCACCCTGCTACCTCCCTCCACCACCCAAAAAACTCATCTACTTTCTGAATCTATAGATTCCCCTATTCTGGATTTTCATGCGAATGGAATCACGCAATATTCTTTTGTTGCTGACTTCTTTTGCTTAGTATGCTTTCAAGGTCCATCCATGTCATAGCATGCATCCATACTTCATTCCTTTTAATGGCCAAATAATATTCCACTGCATGGATACAACACGTTTTATTTATCCATCCATCCATTGATGGGCATTTGGGTTGTTTCTGCTTTTTGGCTATTACGAATAATGCTGCTGTGAACATTCACGGGCAAGAGGCTGTGTGGACATGTGTTTTCATTCTCTCAGGTATGTGCTAGGAGCGGAATTGCTAGTCGTACAGTAACTCTGTGTTTAACCGAGGAACCGCCGGTCTGTTTTCTAAAGCAGCTGCACCATTTTACATTCCCACCAGCAGTGTATGAGGGTTCCAATTTCTCTACATTTTTACCGACACTTGTTATTATCTGACTTCTTAGTATCTCGCCATCCTACTTATTGTGAAACCTTCTTGCTTCTTGACTTAGATTTTTGCTCAGGCAAACACCACGCTGAAGCGATGGCTGTTGGACTTTGCCTCCAGGAGGAAAGAAGCCGAGCTTCGCAGTGGCATCATTAGAAACAACAGCCTGTGGGATAAGTTGATCTTCCACAAAATACAGGTAGCACATTGACTCACAACGGTTATTTGTCATGTAAACGCCTTTGCGTTTCAAACTTTCTGTGAGGGCTCTTTTTTTTTTTTTTTCAATTGAAGTATAGTTGATGTACAATATTATATAAGTTACAGGTGTACAATATAGTAATTCACAATTTCTAAAGATTATACTCCATTTATAGTTATTATAAAATATTGGCTATATTCCCCATGTTGTGCAATATATCCTTGTAGCTTATTTTATACCTAATAGTTTGTACCTCTTAATCCCCTACCCCTATATTGTGTGAGGACTGTTTTTAAAAGAGAAGGTGAGAGGGAGAATTTCTGGCACATTTCTAAAAACTAAGGACAAAGCCATTAGCAAAACCTCAGTGTCCAAGATAAATCTGAACAGTGTTTAGCTATCCAGGGCAGAAAAGGAATCAGGTAGCATAGCCTTTCTGATTCTCCATTTTGTTTTACCGTTCTGGAACTCTTGAGGTATTTTTTTAGGCATGAGTGATAAAGAATACGGAATAATATTATGTCCCCCAGAAGGTGGTGGTTGCTATAAACCCATGACACTCTTGTTCTAATTCCTTAAAACACCTGCAGGTATAGAGGTGTTGCTTTATTTTCCACACCTGTCGAGAGTGAATGGAGTGGTTTCGGGTGGAACCAAACTCCAGTCAGGTGTCCCCCTTGGGGTGCCTGTGCGTCGTCGGGCGCAGTGAGTTCTGTGCAGCCTGCAGACAAGGAGCTGGTGGGTTAGAGTATCGGGGTTCCAAGAAGGAATCTTTGAGAAGCCCGCCACCTTCCAGTCACTTGCCCCTCACCCTCTCCCCTCTCCCTGCCTTGCAAGTCGAGCCTGGGAGGAAAAGTACGGCTGATGATCACAGGAGCAGCGCCCGTGTCCGCCACCGTGCTGACCTTCCTGAGAGCCGCGCTGGGCTGCCAGGTGAGGCGCCTCCCTCCGCACCCACCCCTGGTCTCGGACCGAGTCCTGCCCAGGAGTCTGCTTTCCAAAAGGCACTCTTCTTCTCCTCCGTGTGCCGTATTGTTGTTTGGAAGATCATGTTATTCCTAGGTTGCTTGGAGAAAGGGGTATAGGCACACCTCGGAGATACAGCAGGTTCAGTTCCAGACCACTGCAGTAAAACCAATGTTGCAACAAAGCCAATATCGCAGTAAAGCCAGTCACGTGAACTTTTTGGGTTCCTGGTGCAGATAAAAGTAATGTTTACACTAGTCTGTAGTCTGTTAAGTGTGCAGTAGTATTATGTCTAAAAAGCAATGTGTATATCTTAATTTAAAAATACTTTATTGCTAACCGTCATCTGACAACGCAGCGTTGCCACAAACCTTCAGTTTGTAAGAAATGCAGTATCTGCAAAGCGAATAAAATGAAGTGTGCCTGTCTATATCTTTTACCCCAGGCAGAATATGCATTTGTGTCTGCCGCTGGGTGATTTTCTCTAGGGTGAGGCACAGAAGATGCCTTTAGATCAGGTGTGAGGGCATGGGGATTGGCAGTAAGTGATAAGGCGACCTGCAAAGCATGCAGAGACCCTTTCTTAAGGGGGAGGGGGAGCCAGCAGAGACTGGGTGATAAGTAGGCGAGCCGACGGAGCGAGTGAGTCCCTGGGCAGGTAGTGCACGGCGTGACCTGTGAATGGCATTGTCTCCTACGTGGGTGAATACGTTGGGTGCTGTAATAAAGCGTGTTGTAGTGTATGGGCTGAGGTTACCAAACGAGCTAGAGGAACTCAGTTACTGAGCACTTCCAGCAGAGGTGTGACTGTCCCCCTCTCTTCCTGTCCCACCTCTTGGTGACCCAGTTCTACGAAGGCTATGGACAGACCGAGTGCACTGCCGGGTGCTGCCTGACTGTGCCTGGGGACTGGACCGCAGGTATGATGGCAGGACTTTCCTTATTGGGATCTTACTTTTGGCATTGGAATGACTGGAATTGGGTTAATAAACCAACTTAAACAAGTGCTGTGTCTCTGATGATTAGGCCTTGGGGTCAACAATCTTGGAAACCAGGGGGCCCTGTGGCAGAGTGGGATGTGACTTTGAGGCTCTGACTGTCAACCTGGGTGGGTGGCAACAGAGACTTACGTAGATCCTGAAGGTCACATCTAGAGATGGTGTTCTTTATACCAGGTTCAGAATGTTTGGCCCAACAGAGCTTTCCAGGAATTGATTGGGGCCTAATTATTTGCTGGTAAATTTTAATTAAATTTCCAGAGACTCCAGACAGAAATAAACACAAGTCCTTTGTCCCCAAAGGAAAAAACAGGGGAGGACAAACTGTCCTGCCTGAGGTTCTGCCTCAGGAGTTTATGATGCATATTATATGTGCTTCATCCCAGCGCCCCTGTGAGAGAAGCCCTGTTACCTCTGCGAGGACATGACTGATTGTTGGCTAAAAAGCATGTCAGTAATGTATAAGAATTTACACAGCTTTATGTTTTGGAGCCAGGATTCCAACCCAGGTCTGACCACAAAACTCCTGTGCTTTCCCCTGTCCCACACCGGCAGTGTATTCTACGCTGTGATAAATAAATTCTGTGATTTGTTTGCTGTTTTACACGTATGAGCATCTAATGACATAGATCCTAGTATCAAGCACTTTCTAGTAGCATAATTCCGCTGCGATTGGCACTAACAGTCTGTGAACCTTTTTCATGGTGTTTGTTTAATATTTTTTTTTAATAAATTTATTTATTTATTTATTTTTGGCTGTGTTGGGTCTTCGTTGCTGCGTGTGGGCTTTCTCTAGTTGTGGCGAGCAGGGGCTACTCTTCGTTGCTGTGCGTGGGCTTCTCATTGCGGTGGCTTCTCTTGTTGTGGAGCACGGGCTCTAGGCACATGAGCTTCAGTAGTGGTGGCACATGGGCTCAGTAGTTGTGGCTCACATGCTCTAGAGCGCAGGCTCAGTAGTTGTGGCACACGGGCTTAGTTGCTCCGTGGCATGTGGAATCTTCCCGGACCAGGGATCGAACCCGTGTCCTCTGCATTGGCAGGTGAATTCTTAACCACTGCGCCACCAGGGAAGTCCCTGTTTGTTTAATTTTTAACTCCTGGTGCCTTACCGGCTAGAGAATTTGAATAGTGATTTCTTTAAGCTAAAATTATCAAAACATAGGAAGAATGACTTGTGATGCTCTTAAAACTTAATCTAATATCTGTTACTTTTGTTTTGGGAAAAGAACCCAGTCCTAGCACTGTCTGGCAAGAGAGTTAAGTGAGTTGTGAAAAGAATCCATGTCCTGTCTTCATAAACTTACATGTAAAACATGTTCGTTTATAATCAAGGGAATAAGGCCATATTAGTCAGAACCATCTGACCCATCAAGGTCTGTTCTTATAGAGAACGGGGACGTGACCTCTGTATGAGGGAGAGCAGGGCCCTCAGATCATGGGAACCAGGTGAAAGTTTCAGGAAACCTGCTTCCAGGTGTTCAAAGAAACCCTGAAAATGAGCAGCCAGGTCATTTATACTTTGAAAAATAATTTGGAGCGTCAGGCTTGGGAAAGCTCCCTAGGAGACATTGGACTGTTTTTGTCTCTTTTCTAGGAATAACCTCTGTAATTTACCAGGGGGAGACAGGCTGTGATTGCCGAAACCAGAGGTTTATACCCTCTGTTCTCATCGTGAGTGGGCTTGTTTGTGATAAAAGTGATCTGTCCTAAGGATATCGGTAGTCACGGTAGGAGTGATCATCTTTTATTTGATATACAGGCCATGTTGGTGCCCCAATGCCTTGCAACATTATAAAGCTTGTCGATGTGGAAGAAATGAATTACATGGCTGCCAAGGGCGAGGGCGAGGTGAGTGAAATCCCGCAGTCACCCCCTCACTGCGGGCTCCTCCAGTAACCAGCCACCTCTCAGCACCACAGCACGTAAAGCCACTGAGCTTGGTGTTGCTGGTGACCCTGAGTCACACAGGCTTCTTTTTGACGGTACATTTATGCCTAACTCGCAGGGCGGGTAGGGAGGTGGGGGGCTCTAATGCCTGCCTTCTGCCGCCAGCCATGATGGGGCCGAGGGCCCAGGAGGGTACAGAGGCTCCAGGGCCTGAAGTCCTGGGCCACGGCTTCCTGTCTGCTAATTGCCCTCCATGCCTGTTAGTGAGCTACTGGCTAGAGGAAGGAAGGCCAAATTGCTTTGGGATTTCACCCCCTTTGGGATTTTCCAGAAGCTCTGATCCAGAGCCTAGGGTGAGCGTGAGCCCTGGAACTTGACTACAGCCAAGGCCATTATGGAAGGGAAGTGGGGGATTGGAGGTGCTGCCACGATGCCAGCGGGGCTCTGGTAGCTCTGGGAGACACACACACACACACACACACACACACACACACGAGTTTTCTCTGGAGAAGCCCCAGTCAGTGCTCTTAACAGATCATCTTTTTCCCCCTCCAGTTTTGTTGAGATATAATTGACATCTAGCACGGTGTGAGTTTAAGGTGTACAGCATCATGATTTGACTCGCATATATTGTGAAATGATCACCGCAGCAAGTTTAGTAAACATCCATCCTCTCATAAAGATACAAAAAAAAGAAGAAATGTGGTTTTTTCCCTTGTGATGAGAACTCTTTAAGATCTGCTCTCTTAACAACTTTAAAATCTTCCATATGGCTGTGCTAACTATAGTTGCCATGCTGTACATGACACCCCTGGTCCTTATTTATCTTATAACTGGATGTTTGTACCTTTCATCCACCTTCTTCCAACTCCCACGCCTCCCTCCCGATCTTTTCCCCTCAGGTGTGTGTGAAAGGGGCTAATGTATTTCAAGGCTACTTAAAGGACCCAACAAACACAGCAGAAGCTCTGGATAAAGACGGCTGGTTGCACACAGGGGACATTGGAAAGTGGTTACCAGTAAGTGGTCCCCTCCCCTGTTCACAGACACTTTTGTTCCACCGTAGGGAAGAAAAAACCCCACGTCGCAGTGGCACCCTAACTTTCCCTCCCCTTTCTCCTCACCGAGTGGTGGAGCATAGACCCTTCCATCTTCTGCAGGAAACAGGCTTATACTTAGCATCCTCGTGTAGCATTTTCACTTTAACGGCAGCAAATATGTTTTGTTTTGATGCTTGACATCCTTTCCGGCTGCTGCTTCCGGCTTGAAATCCGGAGACACTGTGTCTGGCTTTTCACATTTCACTGCTGTGCCTTGATGTTGAGGCCTTAGTTAAGGTCTGGGGGCACTGCATAGGCTGCCAGGCATGTACGACAGGCGAAAATTTGTGAACACACATGTTTCTTAGCATTGTCATCTCAGTAAAAACAGGATAAGTACTTAGAGGATCAGGCCATCCCTTTGAACTTAGCCTCAGAACCATTTATTGTAGAGAAATACAGAGTCCGTCTTGGGAGTGAGATGCTTGTGCAAAAAGCCGACCTGTAGGTTTCACCACTTTTGCTTGTTGTGGTGACACCACTGGTTTTTAAAGTTGTTACTGTGCTTAATTGCAAGCACTCAAATGGCTAGTGTAATTTTTATTATTGTGTATTGTTCTAGTCTTACAGGTGCTTTATTTATTTATTTACTTATTTATCACCTATGAGGAATGATTACATAGAAATTCCCCTTTATTTCTGCTGTTCTTGGACAGTTTGAAAAAAGGAGAAAAACATGATGACCATTGGTTTAGGGAACATTAGTTTAGAACTTTTTTTTTTTTAATTTTTTAATTTTATTTTTTTATAGAGCAGGTTCTTATTAGTCATCAATTGTATACACATCAGTGTATACATGTCAATCCCAATCTCCCAATGCATCACACCACCATCCCCCCACCATCACTTTCCCCCCTTGGTGTCCCTATGTTTGTTCTCTACATCTGTGTCTCAATTTCTGCCCTGCAAACCAGTTCATCTGTACCATTTTTCTAGGTTCCACATATATGCATTAATATACGATATTTGTTTTTCTCTTTCTGACTTACTTCACTCTGTATGACAGTCTCTAGGTCCATCCACATCTCAACAAATGACCCAATTTCGTTCCTTTTTATGGCTGAGTAATAGTCCATTGTATATATGTGCCACATCTTTATCCATTCATCTGTCGATGGGCATTTAGGTTGCTTCCATGACCTGGCTATTGTAAATAGTGCTGCAATGAAGATTGGGGTGCATGTGCCTTTTTGAATTATGGTTTTCTCAGGGTATATGCCCAGTAGTGGGATTGCTGGGTCATATGGTAATTCTATTTTTAGTTTTTTAAGGAAGCTCCATACTGTTCTCCATAGTGGCTGTGTCAGTTTACATTCCCACCAACAGTGCAAGAGGCTTCCCTTTTCTCCACACCCTCTCCAGCATTTGTTGTTTGTAGATTTTCTGATGATGCCCATTCTAACTGGTGTGAGGTGATACCTCATTGTAGTTTTGATTTGCATTTCTGTAATAATTAGTGATGTTGAGCAGCTTTTCACGTGCTTCTTGGCCATCTGTATGTCTTCTTTGGAGAAATGTCTATTTAGGTCTTCTGCCCATTTTTGGATTGGGTTGTTTGTTTTTTTAACATTGAGCTGCATGAGCTATTTATATATTTTGGAGATTAATCCTTTGTCCGTTGATTCGTTTGCAAATATTTTCTCCCATTCTGAGGGTTGTCTTTTCGTCTTGTTTATGGTTTCCTTTGCTGTGCAAAAGCTTTTAAGTTTAATTAGGTCCCATTTGTTTATTTTTGTTTTTATTTCCATTACTCTAGGAGGTGGATCAAAAAAGATCTTGCTGAGGTTTATGTCAAAGAGTGTTCTTCCTATGTTTTCCTCTAAGAGTTTTATAGTGTCCAATCTTACATTTAGGTCTCTAATCCATTTTGAGTTTATTTTTGTGTATGGTGTTAGGGAGTGTTCTAATTTCATTCTTTTACAGGTAGCTGTCCAGTTTTCCTGGTACCACTTATTGAAGAGACTGTCTTTTCTCCATTGTATATCCATGCCTCCTTTGTCATAGATTAGTTGACCATAGGTGCATGGGTTTACCTCTGGGCTTTCTATCTTGTTCCATTGATCTGTGTTTCTGTTTTTGTGCCATTACCATATTGTCTTGATTACTGTAGCTTTGTAGTGTAGTCTGAAGTCAGGGAGTCTGATTCCTCCAGCTCCGTTTTTTTCCCTCAAGACTGCTTTGGCTATTCGAGGTCTTTTGTGTCTCCATACAAATTTTAAGATTTTTGTTTTAGTTCCGTAAAAAATGCCATTGGTAATTTGACAGGGATTGCATTGAATCTGTAGATTGCTTTGGGTAGTATAGTCATTTTCACAGTATTGATTCTTCCAGTCCCAGAACATGGTATATCTCTCCATCTGTTGGTACCATTTTTAATTTCTTTCATCAGTGTCTTATAGTTTTCTGCATACAGGTCTTTTGTCTCCCTAAGTAGGTTTATTCCTAGGTATTTTATTCTCTTTGTTACAGTGGTAAATGGGAGTGTTTCCTTAATTTCTCTTCCAGATTTTTCATCATTAGTGTATAGGAATGCAAGAGATTTCTGTGCATTAATTTTGTATCCTGCAGCTTTACCAAACTCATTGATTGGCTCTAGTAGTTTTCTGGTGGCATCTTTAGGATTCTCTATGTATAGTATCATGTCATCTGCAAACAGTCACAGTTTTACTTCTCCTTTTCCAATTTGTATTCCTTTTATTTCTTTTTCTTCTCTGATTGCCGTGGCTAGGACTTCCAAAACCATGTTGAATAGTAGTGGTGAGAGTGGACATCCTTGCCTTGTTCCTGATCTTAGAGGAAATTATTTCAGTTTTTCACCATTGAGAATGATGTTGCTGTGGGTTTGTCATATATGGCCTTTATTATGTTGAGGTAGGTTCCCTCTATGCCCACTTCCTGGAGAGTTTTTATCATAAATGGGTGTTGAATTTTGTCAAAAGCTTTTTCTGTGTCAATTGAGATGATAATATGGTTTTTCTTCTTCATCTTGTTCATATGGTTTATCACATTGATTGATTTGCGTATATTGAAGAATCCTTGCATCCCTGGGATAAATCTCACTTGATCATGGTGTATGATCCTTTTAATGTGTTGTTGGATTCTGTTTGCTAGTATTTTGTTGACGATTTTTGCATCTATATTCATCAGTGATATTGGTCTGTAATTTTCTTTTTTTGTACTATCTTTGTCTGGTTTTGGTATCAGGGTGATGGTGGCCCCATAGAATGAGTTTGGGAGTGTTCCTTCCTCTGCAATTTTTTGGAAGAGTTTGAGAAGGATGGGTGTTAGCTCTTCTCTAAATGTTTGGTAGAATTCACCTGTGAAGCCATCTGGTCCTGGACTTTTGTTTGGAAAATTTTTAATCACAGTTTCAATTTCATTACTTGTGATTGGACTGTTCATATTTTCTTTTTCTTCCTGGTTCAGTCTTAGAAGCTTATACCTTTCTAAGAATTTGTCCATTTTCTTCCAGGTTGTCTATTTTATTGGCATAGAGTTGCTTGTAGTAGTCTCTTAGGATGCTTTGTATTTCTGTGGTGTCTGTTGTAACTTCTCCTTTTTCATTTCTAATTTTATTTATTTGAGTCCTCTCCCTCTTTTTCCTGATGAGTCTGGCTAATGGTTTATCAATTCTGTTTATCTTCTCAAAGAACCAGCTTTTAGTTTTATTGATCTTTGCTATTGTTTTCTTTGTTTCTATTTCATTTATTTCTGCTCTGATCTTTATGATTTCTGCTAACTTTGGGTTTTGTTCGTTCTTCTTTCTCTGGTTCCTTTAGGTGTAAGGTTAGATTGTTTATTTGAGATTTTTCTTGTTTCTTGAGGTAGGCTAGTATAGCTGTAAACTTCCCTCTTAGAACTGCTTTTGCTGCATCCCACAGGTTTTGGATGGTCGTGTTTTCATTGTCATTTGTGTCTAGGTATTTTTTGATTTCCTCTTTGATTTCTTCAGTGATCTCTTTGTTATTTAGTAACGGAGTGTTTAGCCTCCATATGTTTGTGTATTTTACGTTTTTTTCCCTGTAATTCATTTCTAATCTCATAGCATTGTGGTCTGAAAAGGTGCTTAATATGATTTCAGTTTTCTTAAATTTACTGAGGCTTGATTTGTGACCCAAGATGTGATCTATCCTGGAGAATGTTCCGTGCGCACTTGAGAAGAAAGTGTAATCTGCTGTTTTTGGATGGAATGTCCTATAAATATCCATTAAATCTATCTAGTCTACTGTGTCATTTAAAGCTTTTGTTTCCTTATTAATTTTCATTTTTAATGATCTGTCCATTGGTGTAAGTAAGGTGTTAAAGTCCCCCACTATTATTGTGTTACTGTCGATTTCCTCTTTTTCAGCTGTTAGCAGTTGCCTTATGTATTGAGGTGCTCCTATGTTGGGTGCATATATATTTATAATTGTTATATCTTCTTCTTGGATTGATCCCTTGATCATTATGTAGTGTCCTTCCTTGTCTCTTGTAACATTCTTTATTTTAAAGTCTATTTTATCCGATATGAGTATTGCTATTCCAGCTTTCTTTTTTGTTGTTGTTGTTGTTGTACGCGGGCCTCTCACTGTTGTGGCCTCTCCCGTTGCAGAGCACAGGCTCCGGACGCACAGGCTCAGTGGCCATGACTCACGGGCCTAGCCGCTCTGTGGCATGTGGGATCTTCCCAGACCGGGGCATGAACCCGTGTCCCCTGCATCAGCAGGCTGACTCTCAACCACTTCACCACCAGGGAAGCCCTCCAGCTTTCTTTTGATTTCCATTTGCATGGAATATCTTTTTCCATCCCCTCACTTTCAGTCTGTATGTGTCCCTAGGTCTGAAGTGGGTCTCTTGTACACAACATATATACTGGTCTTGTTTTTGTATCCATTCAGCGAGCCTGAGTCTTTTGGTTGGAGCATTTAATCCATTCATGTTTAAGGTAATTATCGATATGTATGTTCCTATGACCATTTTCTTAATTGTTTTGGGTTTGTTTTTGTAGGTCCTTTTCTTCTCTTGTGTTTCCCACTTAGAGAAGTTTCTTTAGCATTTGTTGTAGAGCTGGTTTGGTGGTGCTGAATTCTCTTAGCTTTTGCTTGTCTGTAAAGCTTTTGATTTCTCCATCAAATCGCAATGAGATCCTTGCCAGGTAGAGTAATCTTGGTTGTAGGTTCTTCCCTTTCATCACTTTAAGTATATCATGCCACTCCCTTCTGGCTTATAGAATTTCTGCTGAGAAAACATCTGTTAACCTTATGGGAGTTCCCTTGTATGTTATTTGTCGTTTTTCCCTTGCTGCTTTCAAAAATTTTTCTTTGTCTTTAATTTTTGCCAATTTGATTACTATGTGTCTCGGCGTGTTTCTCCTGGGTTTATCCCGTATGGGACTCGCTGCCCTTCCTGGACTTGGGTGGCTATTTCCTTTCCCATGTTAGGGAAGTTTTCGACTATAATCTCTGCAAATATTTTCTCTGGTCCTTTCTCTCTCTCTTCTCCTTCTGGGACCCCTGTAATGCAAATGTTGTTGCGTTTAATGTTGTCCCAGAGGTCTCTTAGGCTGTCTTCATTTCTTTTCATTCTTTTTTCTTTATTCTGTTCCGCAGCAGTGAATTCCACCATTCTGTCTTCCAGGTCACTTATCTTCTGCCTCAGTTATTCTGCTGTTGATTCCTTCTAGTGTATTTTTCATTTCAGTTATTGTATTGTTCATCTTTGTTTGTTCTTTAATTCTTCTAGGTGTTTGTTCTTTAATTCTTCTAGGTCTTTGTTAAACATTTCTTGCATCTTCTCAATCTTTGCCTCCGTTCTTTTTCCAAGGTCCTGGATCATCTTCACTATCATTATTCTGAATTCTTTTTCTGGAAGGTTGCCTGTCTCCACTTCATTTAGTTGTTTTTCTGGGGTTTTATCTTGTTCCTTCATCTGATACATAGCCCTCTGCCTTTTCATCTTGTCTGTCTTTCTGTGAATGTGGTGTTTGTTCCACCAGTTGCAGGACTGTAGTTCTTCTTGCTTCTGCTGTCTGCCCTCTTTTATGGTGCTTTATACTCCGAAATTTTTATTGTTTTGAAGAATACTCCCCCAATTAATTTCAGAGTACCCAAGCTATTTAGTTTTTTCATAGTCATTATGGTACTTCATCATGGTTCTTTTTTTTCTTTTTCTTAATATTTATTTATTTATTTATTATTGATTTATTTTGGCTACGCTGGGTCTTAGTTGCAGCATGTGGGATCTTTAGTTGCAGCATGTGGACTCTCAGTTGTGGCATGCATACAGGATTTAGTTCCCCCACCAGGGATTGAACCCAGACCCCCTACATTGGGAGCTTGGAATCTTACCCACTGGACCAGCAGGCAAGTCCACCCAGGCTATTTAGAAATAAATTAAGTCCCTCTTTCCAGACTCAGGAGGGATGAAGTATCCGTTCTAATTCTGACTATGGCTCTAAGGAGCACATCTCATAATCTCCCTGGACCTCAGTCGGCTCCCTTTGGAAACGGAGGAAAACTGATGTGGGCTGAGAGAACTTTCCAGTGGATGACCCTCCGAAGCGAGAGAGTGGCCTCGGGTGGGGATGGGGTTTTGTTTACGGGAGATGGGGAGGTGGGAGCTACTGGCATTTGGCGAGTCTGGTCTGGAGATTCTCGCATCCCCACAGTCATCATGGGGGCAGCTGACAGCCCCCTCCTGCCCCCGCCCTGGAACAGGGACAGAGGGAAGTGAGCTGCTGCCTCTGCAGCCCCTGCTCTGCGCAGAGCCCTGTGGGAGGATGAGCGTGTCTCAGCTCTCGAGGACCTTTACCCCATCGAGTGGCCGATTCAGATATGAGACAAAGTGAAACTTGCTGAGCTGAAGGGAGCAAGTGGGGTGCTCTGGTTGGCTGGGAGTGAGGGGGGCTCCCAAGTCCCTTCTCTGTCTCTCTACTCTGCTCAGTGGCCTGGGGGAGGTTACATAATCTCTCTAAGCCTCAGTTTGCCTCTCTGCAAAATGGGTTAACAGCTGACCCCTGCCAGAGGTTATTAGGATTAAATGATAGTGTACAGGAAATGCCTGCTGCTGGGGGGAATGCAGCTGCCAGACCTGCTCACAGGCCGCTCCCCGCCCTCCAAACAGAATGGCACCTTGAAGATCATCGACAGGAAAAAGCACATCTTTAAACTGGCACAAGGAGAGTACATAGCTCCGGAGAAGATTGAAAACATCTACCAGCGAAGTGAACCTGTCGCTCAGGTGTTTGTCCACGGAGAGAGCTTGCAGGTACGCACTGCCCCAGCCGTGAATTCTGTGGCCGGCGTGGCCCGGGCCTAGAAGTCCAGGGCCTTTCAGTGTGATGGGAAGTTTGCGATGGGTGTGAGTTGACTTTCATGTCTGATGTGCTGGAATGTTATCAACACGTTACTGGTTTTTACTGCTTGGCGTTTCTTTCTTTTCTCATCTATTTTGTAACTGGAAATTTGTACCTCTTATTCTTGGCAATTCTTATCCAGAAAAGTTTTTTTCTCTTTAATTTCATATTACCAAGGGAAGTTGGATAAGGATACCAAGGGAGTGGGTAAAATAAGCTTCTAATTTAATTATGAGGGGAAATATTGATATGCAGGTTATAGGAAAGTTTAGAATTTTCAAACATATTAAACCCAACTTGTTATGATATGTCTCCTACGTCATTTTTGAGCAAATGGTGGTTGTGAGCCAACATATCTTAAAGTCGAAAACCAACATCAGTATTGCAATGAGACATCATTTGCTAAAATTTTGGACAGATGGTGGGAAGGAAGAGAAGGGTGTCTGGTTTCCTGAGGGTTAATATTTCTACAAATCTTGAAATTTTCAAATAATTTTGGAAGAATATTTTCTTACAAGAAAGTGAACCTATTTTTCTTCGACCTGGAATCATACCCATGCCTCTAATTTTTATTCAGTTTCGTTGTCTCTAAATTGTAAAGAATGAGGTATTAGAGTTTTTTCTAAATGAATCTGCATACATTTTCTCTTTTTGTAAAGCAGTTATCTGATATCTATCCCCTTGTTTGCTTATTTGACCCTGTTTTATTTTTTAAAATATATATGAGTAAGTAAAAATTAGGGTTTTATTAGGTTTTGATTTCCAATGGTTGTTTTAAAACATTTATTGCAAAATCCCCACCGCTGTCTATATTTCAGAGGCAGGAGTTAACCTGGGCCCCACAGACTCTGGGGCTGGTAACATGCTCTGAAAAGAGGATCTGTAACTCCCATCAGATTCTCCCAGGGGCCCAGGCTGCAGATAATAAAGAACCACAATTTTAGAGCATCTGGATCAAGCCCGTTAATAACTTACTTGTCTCTGTTAAAGGCATTTCTCATAGCAATTGTGGTACCAGATATTGAGACGCTAGGTCCCTGGGCCCGGAAGCGAGGCTTTGAAGGCTCCTTTGAAGAGCTGTGCAGAAGCAAGGTAGGTTCTGAAGTGTGCAGCCTACTTCTGACCCGCCCTTTGCATTAAGTGCAAAGTTCAGGGACTCCCGCCACGGGAGTAAGGATCTTACTTTTCTTGCCTTATTAGGGTGTCCAAAAAGCTGTTCTGGAAGACATGGTGAGACTTGGGAAGGATGCTGGCCTAAAACCATTTGAACAGGTAAGACTTGCATCCAAGTGTATGAATTCCTGCAAAACGGGGTTTTGACTGGAGGATGCTTTTTGTGAATATATTATAGAAGAGGATGAGGTGACGTAAAGACATCTGTGCGGAAGGGATAGTGGAGTGGTTTGGTAGGGGAGGGGATTTTTGTAACCAAGGGTTTGAATTCTCTTCCTGGAGGTCAGGCTACAGTCCTGATTGTGTACTGACAACAGGCCACTGCCCTTTGTTGAGACAGTGCAGCGGGACCTGGCCTGAGAGGCTGGCTTGAGTCGCCCAGAAGGGTCTTTATCCCTTGGGAAGCTTAAGTGCTTTTTAGACTCAGGTGGCCTCCGTGCCCCTTTCCTCCTTTGACTGCCTGGTTTCTTTGCAGGTCAAAGGTATTAGTCTCCACCCTGAATTATTCTCTGTCGACAACGGCCTTCTGACCCCAACGATGAAGGCTAAAAGGCCAGAGCTTCGGAAGTATTTCAGGTCACAGATCGATGAACTTTATTCCACCATCAAAATCTAATGCGAGGAAGGAAGTTGGGAAGAGGCCGCATGCCTCCGCGGTCTTCTCCCGCCCGTGGCCTCAGTGGGTAGTTTTGACAACAGCAAGTAGGGAAGGAGCGTCTTTGTCTGCCTCGTGCGTTCAGATTCTCATGACAGGAAGCTTAGAGGGAATGGAACACTGCCTTATGGTCACGTCGCATTGCAGACCATGTTCACGGTGATACATAATTTCCAAAATGAGCCTTAAAAAAATTGTAAAGGGGAAACTATAAATGTGCTAAGTTATTTACGACTTCCTCAGTTTAAAAGGAGGGTGAAAACTTGTCTCCCTTTTTTGCTAACCAAGTGGTTAGGACTTTGCTATTTCTGAGATGTCTGCTACTTGCTGCAAATTCTGCAGGTGTCTGCTGCTCTGAAGAGTACCGTGCACTGGAGGGAACCGTCCCTTATAAACAAGAACTGTCCCAGCTGCAGGAGGTTGCAAGTGGACCAGAGGTTTTTTTTTAATCCCTGCCACCGTCCCCTCCCCATCTCATGTGACCCTTCTGATTAACCCCTGTCACTCCTGTTGGAGCAGAGGATGGACCTAACTCAGAACAACGCAGGTATGGATGGATGGCCGCTCACCAGAGCGGGTGGATTCTGGCGTCCACAGAGCAGAATATTCGCCGACCCTCTTCTCGAGACCCGATTCCCTCCCTCCATCCCTTCCCAGGGGTTATTAAAAAAATCTGCCTTAGACTCTGCAGTGAAGACAAGCATTTCAACAAGGAAACAATGACCTGGATCAGCCATGTTCAACTGTGACGCCTGAAGAACTGTCCACTTTATCTTCACTGAACCCGTCGCTCTGTCTGTGATGGTTTTTAATGTGGTTTTCATATCAGAAGAGTATGTTGTGATTAAGTGGCTTTTTTTCCCCAGAATAAACTCTCAGGCAAGGCATGTCTTTAAAAATATTAAGGGGGCTTCCCTGGTGGCGCAGTGGTTGAGAGTCCGCCTGCCGATGCAGGGGACGCGGGTTCATATCCCGGTCCAGGAGGATCCCACATGCCGCGGAGCGGCTGGGCCCGTGAGCCATGGCCCCTGAGCCTGTGCGTCCGGAACCTGTGCTCTGCAACGGGAGAAGCCACAGCAGTGAGAGGCCCGCGTACCGCAAAAAAAAAAAAAAAAAAAAAATTAAGGGAGTAGATACACTTGGGTACTTATTGAAATGGATGGTAATTAATAAATGCTCTTCTATCATAATGCTACCTGATTTCTATGAAATGTATTTGACAAGCCAAAATTCTAAGACATAGGAATCTGGAAAACTCATTTCCTGGGATTAACTTCTCAAAGGGATTTTTTTTTTTAAGTTAATTTGGGTAATTAACAGCATTTCACTTTACTGCAAGTCTTTGCCACATGTGACTGAATTTAGTTGTCATTTATATGTTGAAAGCAGTTGTTTGTGGATATGTGACTACCTGTATTATACAAGCACAACAGGGTTTGCCCTAAAGAGTTGTCGTTGTAATAACGCTATTTGGTAGCCTAGCTTCATATGTGCATTCTTAATTGCACAAGAAGTCAATAATTTGTCACAATGGGGTTTTGAATGTTTGCTTTAAGTGTTGGCTATTTCTATGTTTTATAAACCAAAACAGAATTTCCAAAAACAATGAAGGAAACCAAAATAAATATTTCTGCATTTCAAGTGAGTGAAGCCTCCCTTTTTGCATCAGGTGTCGTGTTCGGCGTGGCCTCTGATGTGCACAAGCGAAGAGCAAGAATGACCTCAGCCTCCCAGTTCTTTCCTCCCTCCCAGGTCTGCTTCCTAGGACGCAGTCATCCCGACACTTCCAGTTGCTGACGCCGGGGCCCTGGCCAGCTCCCAGCAACGGCTCTGCTATGTTGCAGAGAAGAAAGTCTTGGTGTGAATAACATGGATATTCTTGAAAGTGCAAATTCTCAGGGGGAAAGCGACAGTACAGGAGGCATCGCTGCAGTTGGTGGTCCTGGGGTGGATTTCATTCGGCCTCGCTGGAGTCATTCTCTCCCTGTGGAACTGTCGGAGAAGGTGCCCCATTGACAGAGGCCAACTGTTTCTTTTCTTCTATCACTACCCTACGCTGTCATTTTAAAGATTTTCTTTTCCAGAGGTCTTGGTTAATCACCCCCTAAGTTTTTCTGTAGCCTGTTTTCAGTCCTCTTTCCCTGCAGTCTTGGGTTTGGGGTGCTGATGTCTGCTTTCTTCCTCTAAAGCTCAAGCCCTGTGCACCCCTCTCTGGTAAGATTCCTCATACACGGGACTTCCCTGGCGGTCCACCTTCCAGTGCAGGGGGTTTGGGTTCAAGCCCCGGTCGGGGAGCTGAGATCCTACATGCCTCAGGGCCAAAAAACCAAAACATAAAACAGAAGCAGGGCTTCTCTGGTGGCGCAGTGGTTAAGAATCTGCCTGCCAACGCAGGGGACAGGGGTTCGAGCCCTGGTCCGGGAAGATCCCACATGCCGCGGAGCAACTAAGCCTGTGTGCCACAACTACTGAGCCTGTGCTCTAGAGCCCCTGAGCCATAACTACTGAAGCCCGCTTGCCACAACTACTGAGCCTGCACTCTAGAGCCCATGCTCCACAACAAGAGAAGCCACCTCAGTGAGAAGCCCGCACACCGCAACAAAGAGTAGCCCCCACTGGCCGCAACTAGAGAAAGCCTGCGTGCAGCAACGAAGACCCAACACAGCCAAAAATAAATAAATTTTTTAAAAAACGGAAGCAATATTGTAACAAATTCAATAAAGACTTCAAAAAAAAAATGGTCCACATCAAAAAAACTTAAAAAAAAAAAAAGCCTCCTCATCCAGTCTGCCTCTTTAGTTAGGTTATCAAGTTCCTCGTGTCTTTTTCTGCCCTGCGCCCTCTTGCTCTCATTCCCTCACGGGAACTGTGACCTTTCTGTCTCCTCCCTGGGCTCCCAGCACAGGACTTAGCAACTGGTGGGTGTTTGTTAAATTACTCTCATTTGAACAAATATTTGAAATTTTGAACCAAGCTTCTGTAATGAGGTTGATAGAAACACTGTATTGTTTTCTTTTTAAAAACAATTCTGGTAAAATACACATAAGATTTATCATCTTCATCATTATTAAGCATACAGTTCAGCAGCATTAAGTGCATTCACACTGTTGTGCAACCGTCACCGCCATCCATCTCCAGAACCTTTCATGTTGCAAAACTGAAACTCTGCCCATTAAGTAATAACTCCCATTCCCTCCTCGCCCCAGCCCCTGGCCACCGCCATTCTGCTGTCTCTGAATTTGACTACTTTAGGTGCCGCATATGTGTGAATCATACAGTGTTTGTCCTTCTGTGTCTGGCTTATTTCACTTAGCATAATGCCCTCGAGGTCCATTCGAGTTGTCTCTCACTTTTTATAGCTGAATAATATTTGTACAATTACACCACATTGGGCTTCCCTGGTGGCGCAGTGGTTGAGAGTCCGCCTGCCGATGCAGGGGACACAGGTTCGTGCCCTGGTCCGGGAAGATCCCACATGCTGCAGAGCGGCTGGGCCCGTATGTCCGGAGCCTGTGCTCTTCAACGGGAGAGGCCACAACAGTGAGAGGCCCACGTACCGAAAAAAAAAAAAAAAAAAATTACACCACATTTTGTTTATTCATTTGTTTTGTTTTTTGGGTTTTTTTTAATAAATTTGTTTATCTTTTTATTTTTGTCTGCGTTGGGTCTTTGTTGCTGCGCGTGGTCTTTCTCTAGTTGCGGCGAGCGGGTGCTACTCTTTGTTGCGGTGCGCAGGCTTCTCATTGCGGTGGCTTCTCTTGTTGCAGTGCACGGGCTCTAGGCGTGTGGGCTTCAGTAGTTGTGGTTCGCGGGCTCTAGAGCGCAGGCTCAGTAGTTGTGGCGCACGGGCTTAGTTGCTCCACGGCATGTGGGATCTTCCCAGACCAGGGCTTGAACCTGTGTCCCCTGCATTGGCAGGTGGATTCTTAACCACTGCGTCACCAGGGAAGACCCTGTTTTGTTTTTTTTAGATTTTTTTTTTTGATGTGGACCATTTTTAAAGTCTTTATTGAATTTGTTACAATAGTGCTTCTGTTTTTTTGTTTTGGTTTTGGCCACAAGGCATGTGGGATCTTAGCTCCCCAACCAGGGATCAAACCCGCACCCCCTGCACTGGAAGGTGAAGTCATTTTTTTTAATTAATTAATTAGTTTTGGCTGCATTGGATCTTGTTGCCCCACATCCTCACTTTACTTTCTGTTTTCTTTTTGGCAACGCCCATCCTAATGGGTGTGAAGTGGCATCCCATGTGGTTTAGATTTGCATTTCCCTAATGCTGATGAGATCGAGCATCCTTTCGTGTGCTTATTGGTCACTTGTGTATCTTCCTCGGAGATGTGTCCTTTGCCCATTTTAAAAATTGGTTTTTGCTATCGAGCAGTAGTAGTTCTTTATATATTCTGGATATTAACCCCTAAACACTGTTTCCAATTCTTAACTTTCATGGTGCACTGTATACAGTGGCACTCCATCCCCCAAATCAAAACTACACCTCAAGCCCAGGGGTCTCTGTCTCAATCCGGCAGCAGTGACCCTGCTGCCCTGAGAGTTCACCTTGCCCTCCCCGCAGGTCCAGCTCTGACACACCCTCACTCTGTGTCTAGACTCAGAAAAACAGTTTGTTTTTAAGTATATTTGGCATTTGGTAGTTAAAGTATTTTTGCCTCACTTCTGCTTTTTAGATTACTTGGAGTAAGAAGAAAACGAAGAAGAACTAAAATGTGTTGAGTGTTGCCACGTACCGGGCACTCTTCTGAGCATCTTACACAGGTGACCTTTTCATGTTTGCAACCCTCTGAGCCAAATGCCCCTGGTGTCCCCATCATACAGTGAGGAAACTGAAGCACACGACTTGGGTCAGGGTCATACACTGAACAGAGTTGGAGCTGGGCAGTCTGCCTCTGGACACTGAGCTTTCAGCTTCACACCATGGAGGTTTCTTGTCTGCCTGTGCCAGTAACCTCCTGACAAAACGTGTCATTGGATTGTTTCTTGGTGCCAGCAGTTATGCCTCTAAGCTTTGGTCCAGACGGTTTTGATTCCTACCTAATGATGGTTCTTTGTCATAGCAGAGGCTAGTACCACTTCCCAGTTTTATACTGGTTCATGGGTCATCAAAAATTAAATATGGTTGCTCTCTGTGATGTTGGAAACCCCAAATCCATCAAGGACCAAAAGTTAGGTAGAACCTGCCGCTCTATTTCAGGAGGAAAGTAAGTGTAGAGCTGGGTCACAGACCTGTGGCATGTTCATGCGGTCCCTTGGACGTCCTAGGAATCATCAGCTACGGAGGTAGTAACAGCTCTAAGGGGCTGCGGGCTCGCTCTGGGTGGTGAGCTATGCTGCGCTCTTAAATTCTCAGAGGGGTTACATGGTGTGATGGTTAGCATTCTGGACTCTGACTTACGTTGTCATTTAATGCTCACAAAACCCCTGTGAGGCGGGTAATCCACCCAGAGTTCTGTGTCTAACATCAGCTAAGTGCCAGACACAGTTCTGTGCTATGGGGACGCAGCAATGAGCACAGCAGACAAGATCCTTGCCCTGGGGCAGCTGACTCTCTAGCCGAGAGAGATGGACAGTAAACAGGAAAGCAAATGAACAACTTCAGATTGCAATGGGTGCCTTGAAAACAACGCGTAGAGTCTTGGCGAGGGGCCACAAGGGCCTATTTTAAGTGTTGGGGTCAGAGAAGGTCTCTGAGGAGGTGACACTTGAGGTGATAACCTGAAGAATGAGGAGGAACCAGCCTTGCAAAGCTTTGGAGAAAGAGGTTTCAAATAGCAGAAGCAGTGAGTGCAAAGGCCCTGAGGCGAGAAAGAGCTCACTCTAGTCCAGGCCCTGAAAGGAAGCCAGTGCGGCTGCGGCATCGTAAGCAGAGGAAAGAGTGGAACCGAAAGCAGTTAGAGAAGAAGGAGGGCGGGTTACCAGGCCTTGCAGCTCAGAATGGAACCTGGATTTTTCTCGGGAGGAAACCAGTGAAGGGTTTTGAGACAAGGAGTTCGCTCCCTGAATGAACCCCTCCTGGTGGCTGCAGAGGGATCAGAGGGGAAGCACGGAAACCCAGTCAGGACAGGCTTAGTGTAAGGCAGCCTGAACCAGGTTGGTGGCAGTGGAGATAGAAGACAGTCGAAAGCAGCTGGAGGTGGTACCCGTCACGTGGGGAATCAGGAAAAGGGAGGGTTCGGGGGTGAGCACCGTTGGATGGATGGTGGAGCCCTACCTACCGAGACGGGAAGACCCCGGGGCGTTGGTTTTGGGAAGGGAATCAAGAGGTTGGGTTTGGGCAATTTCCATCTGAGGTTCCTGCTGGACAACCACATAAAGATAGATACGAGTCTGCACCTCGGAATAGGGGTCCCCAAGCCCCGGCACCAGTCCGCAGCCTGTTAGGGGCGGGGCCGCACAGCAGGAGGTGAGCGGCGGGTGGGGGGAGGGCGGAGCTCCATCTGCCACGCCCCATCGCTCGTGTTACAGCCTGAACCATCCCCCTCCCCTCCCCCGTCCACGGAAAAATCGGCTTCCAGGACACCGGTCCCTGGTGCCAAAAAGGTTGGGGGCCACTGCCTCAGAAGACGAGTCAGGAGACAACAGATTGCAAAGTCCGCAGCACAGGAAAGGTATTTCAGGCTGAGGGGCTTTAATCAGGCAACCTGGGGACCGGGAAACCTGGATAGGAAATCGAGGCGGCCCCACACGGAGCCCTGGGGACCTCCACAGTGGGGCGTTGATGAAGGAGCCAGCAACGGGGGTTGAGAGTCACCTGCCATGAGGAAGGTAGGAACCAAGCACGTGGCATCCCTGAAGCCCAGAGGGAGAAGTGTTTCAGAAAGGGAGGGAGGGGCGGGCCAGTTATGTGGTGTGCTGCTGTAGCAGGGAATGGCGTCCACCTCGGCAATGAGTGTCCAGCGGAGCGGGGAAGCCAGCAGCCTGCTGGAGTGGGCTGAGGCCTGAACTCCTAGGGAGCCAGGAAGAAGGATGGACAGCTCTGTCTTGAAGTGAAGGAAGTCAGATGAGTGGATGGATGGTAACTGGAGAAGAAGGGGAGGTGGAGAGGTTGGCTCTTCTTTGCTGGTGGTGGTGGTTTTGAAGATGAGAGATACAGAGCGTTATGATGTGATGTGATGATGATGACCTATCATCACAGAAAATGATGATGCAGAAACTAAGGGAGAACAAGGCTGTCCGGAGAGCGGGAGGGGTTAGAGCCCACAGTCAAGTGCAGAGATCGGTGGGATATTTCAATAGGATGATTCTTGCCTTGCAACAGGAAGGGGGCTAGGGAATGCGGGGGTAGATACAGGTAGATCCAAGGTGATTGACGCAGAACAATTAGGGAGCTCCTATCTGAATATTTCCTCTTCTTCTTTTTTTTTCATTGAAGTATCATCTCCTTGTTATGCATGAGAAAACTGAGGCTTGGAGAGATCGGCTGACTTGTCCTAGCAAGTGGCTGAACTGGATTTTCTGACTCCAGGGCCTCTGTGTCTGGGCCACCTCCCTCCTGACCCTCCCCCTGCATGGCGTGATGCCCACTGCCCTGAGCGTCTCAGGGGCCCAGTCAGTCATGTTGGATGAGTTTTCTTAATTAGCGCCTCGGGTGCAGTTACAGTCTCCAGTGCACTTTGAGTCCGGCTATGAGGAGGGGCAGGGTGAATGCCAGGGACTCCGGACCTTCCTTTTTGTGTTTCATCCATATTCCCAGTGATTGTTGCTTTTCATGGCAGCAGAAGAGAAGCTGCCTGTCTGTCCCCAACTGCTGGGCAGAGCAGGTGGACAGAGGGCAGAAGGCTCTGGCAGCACCGTGACAGGTGAGGGATGGATCTGTTAGCCAGTCAGGCCCCGAGCATCCCTCCCGTCCTCCAGCCTCCACCCCCTCCGCGGTTATTTTGGACGGTGGCCACGGCTGTGCGTGTGACTGAAGGGGACTCTCCTGTGGCTCACAGCACTGAGGATGAGCTCTGTGTCCTCTCTGAGCAGAGCGAGCCCGCCTCCACCCACCCCCTTGCCCAGCCGCCTTTCACTCCTGTATCCCACAGTGGGTGCTCAGACCTGTGTTCATCTTGATCTCACCCCTTCACCCAGCAAGAGGAATTGGAAGACTGACCCACCTTCCTTATTATCCATACATTTGGCATAAAAAGAAATCTAGAATTTTCCTTTTGACTTTTAACTCCTTTACTGTTGATTTGCTCGAATGGTGGCAGTCTTGCTGGGTGAATTCTGCTTCTTGGCACCATTCTTCAGGTACAGAGAGATTCTGCTCTTGCCTGGAAGCAGGGTTTTTTTCCACAAATGTATTTTGCATGTAAGTTCTTAGCCACTTTCTTTTGCTGAGATTTTTAGGGAGGGGACCGTTTGGGCTGTCACATTTCTCTAACACAAATCGTCCTTGCTAAATACGAAGGCTGCTGGATTTTCCCCCAAGAACCCTGAGCAGGCTTCCTGCTTTCCACGGGGCTTGCTGAGCTGGACGGTGAATCACGGGCGCGACAGCAGTGCTGCCCAGGGGCGCTGGAGTTCCTGCTCGGCTGCGACACTCCTGGCACGGGTGCGGAACCAGTTGGCTCACGTGCTGCGTCGGGCCACGTGCTCGGACACAGAGGGACTCTTGTTTTCGAGTCTATTGCTTCCCCGCACCCATGACACTGCTGCCCCTACCCCATGGGCTCCTGCCGGCTGCCCGGCCCTGCCTGGGCGGAGCTGTCACCAGGCCCTGCGTTTGGGAGAAACTCCAGGGCAGCCCCAGGCAGCTTGGCCACTGCCCCTGCTGCTGCGTCCCCAGCTGTGCATCAGATCCACCCAGTTCCCTGCATCCCTTAGTCCTCCCACCCAAGCAGGGCGGCCGCCTCTCCTGCCAGGACAACCGCGCCAGCCTCTTACTCCGCCTCCTTGCCTTCGATTTTGGTCTCTACTAACTCACCCAACTTTCCCTCCACTTTGCAGCAAGAATGATTTCTCTAAGTCATGTGCCTTAATCATGTGATTCACCTGCTTAATCATGTCGATGTTGCCTATTGCTCTCAAGCCTGAACTGCTGAATGTACTTAGAAGAAGGCTTGGCAAATGTGATTGCGCATCAGATCCCCTGGGGGAGAGTAAATCTGGAATCAGGCCTGAACTTCTGCATTTCTAATAAGCTCCCGGCTGAAGCCAGCGCTGCTGGCCTGTGCATTGCACTTTGAGGGGCAAGGAACTGGAGGGCCCCTGCCTCATCTCTGGCCACCTCCCCGACTCGTTCAACCATATGGGGCTCATTCTAGCTCCCAGAATGCATGATGCTCTCACTCGCCCCTGGGCCTTTGCACATGTACCCTGCCTCGAGCACTCTCTTACTCCCCCCCGTGGCTGGCTCCTGTCCTTTATTTCAGTGAGATTATAGGTGTCACTTCCTCTAGGAAGACTTCTCTGATTCTCCAAGCCCAGGAAACAAGTTGTCGAGCATGTTTGTGGCTGGCAGTGGTGTGAGGTGGAGGGGTAGAGTGATAACGATCTTTTCATGCCAGGGCACAAGGTCAACGGGGTGAGTGAGCTAGATCATGAGGTACAGGGTGGCAGCCAGAGGGCGGGGGGAGCCGTTTCCTTCTACAGAAGGCTCTAGGAAGAAGATTTTTGTGTCACCTGGGGTTAGAGGGAAGCCTGTCTGACCTGAGCTTGTCTGAAGTGTCCCTGGCTCTTCCACTGCCCCCTCCTACCTGCTCGCTGAGCAGAAAGGATCCCTGAGGAAAGGACCCCGCTTGCTGGGAACGTTCTGAACAAGGTCAGCCTCACAACTGTGTGTGTCCTCAGGCCACCCGAAAGTCATGTCCGAGTGAGCAAGGTCATCACAAGGATGAAAACTTTTTCCAGAAAGTTCTTTTTTGACCAGAGCTTGAAAGTGAATCATGGAGACAAGTTTCTACTGTAGAAATTTTATGTCCCTTTTTTCCTTAAGAAAATCTTTTTCTTTGAGGTGTTCTTCCATTTTCTTTTCTCTTTCTCCGCTTATGTGCTCCTTTGATCCTTGTACAAGTTATAAAGTTATTCCCTTCACAGATTGGAAGTTGGTTTTTTTTGGCTAGTGAAATCCTGGATTTTGCTAGAATGTTCCTGCCAGGGTTCCTGCACCAGACCCTCTGAGTCCTGCAGGGAGCTGGGAACGGAGTCTGAAACATGAGACACAGCATCGTCAAGATGTAGTGATCCGACCTACTTAGCCATGTGATCTCAACTTGGGTAGGAGAAGTGCCAATTAGGTCTGGAAAAAGTAGAACATTAGTTACAGAGCAAACAAGTTTAGTAGCCGGGTATCAGAGCCAGGGCAGTGTTGGAAAGCACATGACCTGGGGAGGGAGCTAATGTCATTGCAGTTTGCTCCGATGGAAAAATCTTTCTGCCCTCCAACTTAAAGGACACCGAATAGTACTTCCTTTCTGATTTTTTATTTCCCCTTTTTCTTAAAGGGGGGCATCCAAGGGAAGGTCTCTTTCCTCCTGGCCGCCCCCCCCGCCCCGGCTCGCCCTCCTGGGATGTTTCAAGTTTGTTTTGCAGTGTTGTAGTTGTAGATGTCAAGCCGTTGGTCTGTTTGAAACAGATAACGACTTTAGTTTCTTCCCAATGAGAACTGCCAAGTTTAGTGGGTTATAACTGTGTACCCAGTAATTCGCAGGTGCTGTAAGAAGTTACAAAAGAAAGTCGGAAAATTGAAGAAATAAATGATTTTCTTTCCCACGATAGAAAATTACACTCTTTGCCTTAAGGGAAACTTACAGGAATGGATTTGATAAATTATGGAAGAGGATTCTGCACATGAAGGGGAAAATGAGTTGAGCAAAGGCAGTTAAGATGTCTAGTCCTATTAATCTTGAACCCACTTTGAACTGACGGTAAACATTATTGACAATGTCTGAACATGGGTAATAGCTCTGGTCTCTGGTTACGTTTTCCAATCTCCAGCCCATTCTTCCTCTGCCCCCTAGTGGACACAGCGCTGAACAGAACATGTAACAGAAGGAGCTTGCTAGAAAAAAAAGCAAAGAGGCACAGAAAGAAATGATAAGCCCTTCTATCTGTCTAGGAACCTCCAGATTCTTTATCTCTTTTTTTTTTTTTTTTTGCGGTACGCGGGCCTCTCACTGTTGTGGCCTCTCCCGTTGCGGAGCACAGGCTCCAGACGCGCAGGCCCAATGGACATGGCTCACGGGCCCAGCCGCTCCGTGGCATGTGGGATCTTCCCGGACCAGGGCACGAACCCGTGTCCCCTGCATCGGCAGGCAGACTCTCAACCACTGCGCCATCAGGGAAGCCCCAGATTCTTTATCTCTTATCTTCATGGTAATCCTATAAGATAAATAATAATATTCTCATTTATATTTTCATTAAACATCAAGCTAATAATTCCAAAATATAGAACTAATATATAGATCAACCTACTCCACAGGGAAGATATATTTCCGCAGGGAAGTGTCCATACCTAACCATTCAGTTTACCCCAAGGATCCAGGATGTCTTGTAGTTCTTTATTTTCTGTATTTGTATTATAAAAGCAGTAGTTTGTTTTTTTTTTTCATTTCCCAAACATGAAAGTATATTCCATAACTTAACGACCCGCCTCGTAGGTCCTGCAGTCCCTCTGAGCTTCCCCACGCCACTCCGGGTTCCCCCGAGGCTCCAGACCCGCTGGCTCCACTCCTGTGTTTTCTGCCCCCATCCGCCCCGTCCTGAGCACTGTCCCTACTTCTTCACAACCCCAGTGGCACGTCCTATTAGTTCTAGCTCTCTGGGACCCTGACTAATACAGGTAGGCATGTCACGAAAGCTGGTCCAGTTAGAGTAAATCTCAGGCCTTTTTCTGGAGAAGGAGTGCTGGGACATAGCTGCTCTCTTTCTCTGAAGGGTGGAATTCCGAGGGAGACTTGGAAGAGCGCCAGGTGCAGGCTCTGGGCCAGAATCCTCAGATCTTGTGTAGCGCAGTCACTTACCCCCTGTGGGGCTGCTCCTTAGTTTCCCCATATGCGCAGTGGGATTCTGGCGCCTACCACAGAGGGTTATTGAGAGGGTTAAATGGCTTCATTATACTAAACACTTGGAACGATGCCTGGATCATGGTAAATGCTCAGTAAGTCCAGGCAATGATGATGGGGATGGGGATGATGATGGCAGGACCCAGGCTGAGGAAAAAGCTGAGGCCCAAGAGGAGCAGGGAAATGGATTCAGAGCCCTGATGGCTTCTCCAGCCTCTAGATCCAAGTGAGCTGGACAGCCATCCTACCGCTGGACTTTTCAGGGACACGAGCTCATAAATTCCTTTATCATTTAAACCTACTTGGGCTGAGATTTTACTTCCATCCAGAGTGCTGAACCTCTTCTTGTCTTAACAGAAAGACAAGAAGTACAAGCACAAAAGGTTTGACTGTAACCCCTTTCCTGGGAAATGGAGCTATATTTCCACACTCTTACCGGTGACAACTTTCAGTGATTCCAGGAACCCTATTTCTATGCATCAGAGGGGAACTACCTTCAAATCCTCACAGGTGATTTACTCTTCCGTGGCAATTGCCCAAATGATTCCTGGATGGGGTGAACAGGTATTTCACTGAAGAGGAATCAGGAAGGACCTATAAACAAGGAAGAGATGATCAACTTAAGGGAAATGCAAATCAAAAACACAATAGGATACCATTTCAACTTGCTAGTCAGGGAAAAATATTTAAGTCTTGAAAATTCTAAGTATTGACAAGTATGTGGAGCCAATAGGGCTCTTATACACTGCTGATGGGGCTGTAAATTGTACCGTCTGTAAAACGGTGCGTAGAACTTGGCATTCTCATATAAAGCTGAAAATGTCTTTATCCCATGAGGCAGGAACAGTACTACTAAGTCTATCCTTGTCTCTTAGATATGTGCCCTGCAAGACACTTACAGGAATGTTTAGCATGGCATTGCTGGTAACAAACAGCAAAATGACTGAAAACAACTGATGTTTCCATACACGGGAGAATGGATTAATAAAATGTGGTGTATTTACTTAATGCCTTCCAAAGACAGTGAAAATGAATAAATGACAGCTACATGCATCAATGTGGATAAAACCTAAAAATCATGAGGAAGAAACAGCACTTCCAAAATACATACCAAATATCATTTATATAAAGTTTAAAAACATACAATAAGGCTTCCCTGGTGGCGCAGTGGTTGAGAGTCCGCCTGCCGATGCAGGGGACACGGGTTCGTGCCCTGGTGCGGGAAGATCCCACATGCCGCGGGGCGGCTGGGCCTGTGAGCCATGGCCGCTGAGCCTGCGCGTCCGGAGCCTGTGCTCCGCAACGGGAGAGGCCACAACAGTGAGAGGCCCACGTACCGCAAAAAAAAACACCACATACAATAATTAATACATCATTTAGGGATACATCAATGTAGAAAAACATGGGAATGAGAAACACAAAATCAGAAGAGTGGTTATCCGTGGAAGGAATGACCGTTATTACTTTCCTAACCCAGTGGTGAGCACATAGGTGCTCCTTTTTATCTTTACGTTATATATGTTATATTCTTTAGTATGCATGAAATATAATAATTTTTATTGTGGTAACTGTACATGACATAAAGTTCAGCATTTTAACCATTTTTAACTGTACAGCTTAGTGTAGTTACTTATGTAATTCACACTGCTGTGCAACCATCCACCATTAACCACCTAGAACTTTTTCATCATCCCAAACTGTGCTTTTGGCTGTCACATCCAAGAAATCATTGCCAAGTCCAATGTCGTGAAGCTTTTGCCCTATGTTTTCTTCTAAGAGTTTTAGCTCTTACAATTAGGTCTTTGATCCATTTTAAGTTCATTTTTATTTATGGTGTGATAAAGGTCCAACATCATTCTTTTGCAGGATAGTACATTTTTAAACACAAAGCAAAGAATCAGAGAATATTAAAAGGGGCCCTCCCCATTTACGAATGAAGAAACTGGGGTAGAAATAATAAGCCAAGCTCACACCACTGCTTCAGGGCAGCAGCAGGGTAAAAGTCAAAGCCTATTTCCAATGCATTACACTAGACAACTGCGCAGGCGCCTAAGCACCCAGCGCGCCCCGCCCTGGGTTTGGATCCGCCCCTCGCGGGAGAGCGCCCTCCGACTTTCCGGCACTCGCTCCTCCCCTTCCTCGCGCCCTGGGGCGGGCCCTGGCGGCTCAGGAGCGCGGAAAACGTGCGCGGCGGACGTGGGGTGGGGGAAAACCCGGGAAACCTTTGGCGTCTCGTGGACCCGTCAGGAACTGCTTGTAAGGCGTAAACTCCAGCTCCGCTTTCGCGCTGTGCCAGGCCGAGTTTTCTCTCGCGCTCTAGGACGGGGAGGAGCCCTGGCCCTGTAGGAAGCAAGCTCGGGAGGGGGCGTGCCCGCGTGCTCGGCCCGGATTGGCCGCTGGAAGCAGCGCGGGGTTTGGCGGGAACTTCGGAGCTGCGCCGGCGCAGTGAGCGGTAGGCTGAGATGGCCCCGCCGCGGCAAGTGCGGCGCTCGGGGTAAGTGCTGTGGCGTCTCGGGGCGCCGGGCTGGGGGTTAGGCCTCTCGGAGCTGTTCGTACTCCCTGGCTCTGCCACTGTGCAACTTGTCCTAGTGACTAACCTCTCAGGGCCTTGGTTTCCCCGTCGGTAAAATGGGAATAATAATATTCCCACCTTGGAAGGATTACGGTGAGGTTTAAAGGAGTCAGTTTAAAACCGTGGCCGGCGGGGAGGAGAGAACGTTGGCTGGTGTCAGCATTACTTTGTGTGGGTGAGTGTAGCCTAAAGTAGACTCCAAATATTTTGAAACTAACAAATAATGAGTGCCTACTACTTGCCAGACATTACGTTCTAGTGACGCTTACACTCTGGCTGGTAGTCAGTATTCTTATTTTCAAGACCCTGCTTGTTTTTGTAACACAAACCACAGACTGTAAAGCTAAACTAAATCTCCCGCCGCGGGGGCGCCAGCTGCCGCTTGTTTTTCTTAAAGAGGGCCTCCAGCCGGGATGAGTCAAGCATTTTTTTTTTTTAATCAAAAAGGGCTTGCATTTTAAAATAGGTTACAAAACTGCTCTCCAAAATGTTATTCTTCATGGACTCATGGGCACGTGTCTCGCTGGCGGCGTCTGGAGTGCATCCAAAGGCCCTGTGTTGTCCTGGCTGGAGGGGCCTCGGCGTGCTTCGCGCTCCGGCTGGTACTCAAGGCCTTAGGAGTTCCACCTGGGCCGTGGGAAGGCGGTCTGGAGAAGGTGCATTTGTAGATGCGGGTGAGGGTGCAGGCAGCCAAACAGCGTAGGGGCCAGGCTGGAGCAGGACGAAGCAGGGCAGTTAAGTAAACGAGACTAGGCTCCCGTGGCCAGTGGGGAGGAGGGTTGGGAAAGAATAAGGGGCCTGAAACTCAGCAGACAAGAGTGAAACTTTATCTGATAGGCCAGTGGGGTTTTTTCTCTCTCTCTCTCCCTCCCTCCCTCCGCCCCCCACACACGTATACACGTACATATTAACATTTTTGCCTTTGAGACTCCTGAAATCTGTTTATCCCTCCCCCTAAAACGCACTAATGCGCATACATCAAAATATTTTACGTATGTTATCACCGAGGTTTCCATCTTTTGGGAGCCTCACCTTGCTCCTAGCCTAAGGTGAGGAGGGAACTTGACAACTTTTTTGAGCACAGACAAGACAAGAAAGGGTGGAAAGAATGGGTTAAGAAGTTGTATGATCTGGTTTCTCGCCCTATCACTTGGCTGTGTGACCACTGATGTCACTTAACTTTTCTGAACCCCAGAATCGTAAAGGCCGTAAAACTAGTATCTGCTCTACCTTCTTTTTTGGGTCTGAGAATCAAATAGAGCAGTGGTTTTCAAATGTGGTTCCACCGGGAACTTGTTGGACATGCAGACTCCCAGTGGCCACCCCAGGTTTCCTGAATCAGCAGCTCTGGAGTTGGGGCCAAGCAGTCTTGTTTTTACCAGCCCTCCAGGTGATTCTATACCTGAGGATTGAGAACCACTGCTCTAACAGTTTTCCAACTTTTTTTTTTTTTTTTTACTGTAATTCACAGTAATGATGTTTTACATCACAATGGGTACACAAACGTGCATGTACGCACACACATAATAAAACCGAAGGTTTAAGAAATCTTATGTTTTATATTCTCTTGTATGTATTTTTTTTAAATGCTGGGGGAAAACCTTAAAGGACATGATGGGGCAGTTGATGAAACTTGGATATGGACTGTAGATTAGATAATGATGTCAGTGTTAAATTTCCTGATTCGGAAGTTGTACTGTGACTACACAAGGTAACACCCTCTTAGGAAAGACACACTGCAGTGTCCCCAGTTTACCATACACAGACACACAGGAAGCAGGTGAGACAATGTAAACAGTTGGTGAAGCAGGTAAAGGGTATACAGAAGTTTCTTAGAGTATTCTCAGTTTTTCTCTAAGTTTGGAATTATATCAAGTAAATACTTGTTCCACAAAGAAATACTCGTTCAGACACTAAACGGACTTTGCTCTCCGCTAACGGGTGCCTGCAGGGCACTTTTGAAAGTCAGGGCCTGTGCGTGGTGGTGTAGGGCATCCCCCCAGCCCTGGCACCATGCCTGGACCACAGAGGATACTCAAAGCATAGTTCCTGGCGGGATTATTTCCTGCCTTACATATTTCCACTTTTTCTTCTGGTCACTATTGTCATATCTTGTTTACTTTAAGCTCCGTTGAAGGTACGCAACTTTATCCTTTTATCCTAATGCCCACTGGAGGGAGCCTGAAGGGCGGAAAGAGGGCAGCTCTGGGTTTGAACTGATGCAGATGCTAACGAAGGCTTCCCTCCTTCCTGGCCGCGTGTGGCTTTGGGCAAATACACATCTGGAACGTGGGATTCACTTCTACCTTGAGGACTGTTTCAGAGCTAAATGAGAAAATGTGTGTAAGAGAGCCAGGCACGGATGGAACGGGGGTCCAGTGCCTGAGAAAGAGAGATAGCTCTCTTGCTCGTTGCTGCAGAACGCCAGCCATTGCTGTTGATTGCGATTTGAGGGACAAAGATGACGACAGCGTTAGTTTTCTGTGTCCCTGAGGGCAGAGCTATGCTGTTTATACCTAGGTGTTATGAGTTGCCCTATAAAAAATTTAACTCAGTGTGTGAGAGATGGGTTCTACTTTCTAAAAGGATTTTGCCATTACCTGAATTCATCATGTGCACATTGTTAGTGCAGCTAACAAGGAATGTAGTTGGGAAAGAAAATGCTTGGATGAGGTGTAATTCTGGTGTTTCCCCAAGTTATTTTTAAGTATTTCCTAACTCTTGTGTGTGTTTTTGCTGTTTCCTAGTACGAGATATTCAAAGAACACTGTAGGAAGAACACATTCCACGAAAGATGTAAGTTATCTTTTTTATATTTTAATATAATTTTTCTCCTAATTGACAATACAAAATAACGTTTTATAGGAGACTCAGTTTCGTAGACTTGGTAAGCTCAGTGTTTTCTTTTGAAAAAGCATATTCCTTTTCCTCCTACTCTTTCCAGTATAATGGAGAAAATGGCCATTGCTAACGTTTTGAATCTTTTTCTGGGCCTAGGCTGGTTTCATTTTCATTTGGATAATTTCGACATTTCGACATCGTTGAACAATTGTACAATGTTCTGTGTTTTGCTTTTGTCACTTGTAGCCATTTCTCCATGTTGTTACAGTTTTCCACAGTTTGATTTCATAATATTCCATTTAGTTTCACATTCGCATGGTATTTTTACTTCAGGGTGGAGTCTTAGAGTAAATGTCTGTGGAAGGCAGGTGCATTTGTTTAACCCTCTGGCTAGCTCACTTCAGAGTATTTTCCAGCGGCTTGTCCAACTGGCCTTGGAAATTCACATGAACGACCTCTGATAGTGCCTGCTTGGGGGTGCCCGGGCGTCGGGAGCTCTCCCTACTCTGTGCCCTTCCCCTGGTTTTCTCTTTTGCACGGTCTCTCCCCTCTGCTCCCCTAACCCCCTCCCCGTTTGGAGGGGGCCCTTTTCCTCTCTGGAAGGGTTTCTTCAGCTTTCCGGTCCTCTTCCCTCCTCGGGAAGGCAGCTGCCTTACACGGGCCCATCTGCTTGGGGAGGATGGAGGGTGTCAGCTCCTCTTTGGCCTTCGTTCTACCCACACACACTCCGTGAAACATTTTTCCCTGAGGGTCTGTGAGTGGTAGTGTCTGTTTTGTCTCTCAGTTTTATTCCATCTCCTGTATATCTTCCAGGATTTCTGTGAGTGTCTGTTTTGTCTCTCAGTTTTATTCCATCTCCTGCATATCTTCCAGGATTTCTCATATTTACCTGTCTGTTAATCGCAGCCCTCCACATTTTCCAGAGCTACTGTGGATGTTTCTCCATTTTCTGTATGTTATCTTTCATTGGGATTTGAGGGGCAGTCTTTCTGGGGCTTATTGGTATATTGCCCTGTAAGCCCTCGTCTCTCTCCTGCAATCAGGAGTTTTTAACCTCTGTGTTTAGGAACTTTCATGGGCATGTGTCTGGGGCGAGGCCCACACGGGCTCAGGAGTTGGCAGGCTGTGGCCTGTGGGCCGGATCTAGCCTGCCTGCTGGTTTTGTAAAGCCCTGCGAGCTAAGGGTGGTTTTCATATTTTTAAATGAGTGAAGCAAAGTCAAGAGTGTCTCATGCCATGTGAAAATATGAAAGTCAAATTTCAGTATCCACACAAAGCTGGATTGCAGCCCAGCCGTGCCGCTTCTTTCTGCGTTGCCACTGTCTGCTTTCACACTGCGACGGCTGCGCTGTGTAGTGGCACCAGTCCCCAAGGCCCGCAAAGTCTAATATACAGGTGACCCTTGAACTGGGAGGGTCCACTTCTACCCGGATTATTTTCAGTAGTAGGTTCTACACTATCTGCAGTTGAAACCGCAGATGTGGAACCCCGGATCGGGAGGGCCGACTGCAAAGTCACACGGGGGGTTTTCGGCTGCGCAGAGGGTGGGCGCCGCTGAGCCCTGCGTTGTTCAGTGGTCAGCTGTGTTTACCCCCTGTTCCTTCATAGAAAAGCTTCCCAACCCCTGCCTCAGATGATCAGAAGAGCCTCTGCCCCCCAAGAGTGTGAAGGCTCACTTCTTAGGCAGCGGTGATAGCGGGAGGATCCTTGCCACGTAAATCAGCTTTGTAATGTTCATTTTGGGAGGGCCAATTCAATGACTTTGAACTTTATTCACTTTTAGGAAGCTGGCCAAAAGCACAAGCCTACCGATGTATTTGATTTTCCTGATAATTCTGGGATCTCAAGCATTGGCAGGCTGGGTGAAAATGAGAAAGATGAAGAACCCTATGAAACCTTTGGTTAGTATTTTAAATCTTTATCCTAAAATCTTTAAAGTGGTTCAGGCAACAGCGTTTAGGCTAGTTACTAATAAACATATACAAATGCCTTCAAATACAAAAGCGAGGTTGTCTGCACATGAATACAATGTTCTGGGGAGTATTTGGTAATTTGAATTAATTTTTCTCACTTCTAGGTACGTTGGAACTAAGAACTCTGTTAAACAGTGTTGTCAAAGTGGAGCTCTCCTAGTAGCATTTGTCAACAAGCCAGCCACATTAGGACACCTGTTGTAGACCTTTATAACAAGAGGAATATAAAATATATTTCTCACTTCATACCTCCAGCAGTCATTCGGTAAGGGGCTTTAATTTAGGAAGGAGCAGAGGGATAATTTTTCCTTTTCTTAAACACACTGAGGCAGAGGATGCTTCAGGAGAGCTTCACCTGTGTTCCTTGGAGTGTTAGGAAGACAGGACTGGTACCTGCTGACCAGGGGTGAGTTGTCCAGACGGGACAGCTTCTGTCAGTGTGTCACTGGCCACTCTAGAGGCCAGAAATGATACAGAATGTGCGATGTGCGCCCACATCTAGAACAGCAGTAGTCAGACATTTTTTGCCAGAATAAGTTTTAAGGGAATTTTGAAAACATACAACTTCTCACGTATTTTTAACTTGGCATCTAATATTTCTAGTCTAATTTTTGTTAATAAAAGAAAATATTGTACATTTTGTAGGGTGAAAAGTAATCATTACCAGAATACCCCTTTTATTATGACTTGATAAAAATGTTTTAACTACTCATCTAAAAGAAATAATTTAAAAAAATTGAGATGTAATTCACTTGCCATAAAATTCACCCTTTTAAGGTGTACAATTCACTTTTAGTATAGTCACAAAATTGTACAGCCATCACCATTTTCTATTCCAGAACGTTTTAATCACCCCAGAAAGAAACTCCATGCCCAGGAGTAGTCACTCCCTATTCTTCTTCTCAGACCTTGGCAACCGTAAATCTACTTCCTGTCTGTATGGATCTGCCTATCCTGGACATTTCATTTAAATAGAATCATACACTATGTATGTGGTCATATGTGACTTGCTGCTTTCATTTAGTGTAGTATTTGCAAGGTTCATCTATGTGGTAGTATCAGTACTTCATTCTTAAAAATTTTTATAGTTCAATAATCCATTGTGTGGATAGACCTCATTTTTTTAATCCATTCATCAGTTGATGTACATTTGCACTGTTTTCACTTTGTGGCCATTATGAGTTATCCTGCTGTGAACATTCATGTTCCAGTTTTTTGTATGGACATGTGTTTCTATGTCTCTTGAGAATGTAGTCGTCCCTCAGTATCCATGTGAGATTGGTTCCAGGACCCCCCGTGGATACCATAGTCCGAGGATGCTAAAGTTCCTTATATAAAATGGCATAGTGGGGACTTGCCTGGTGGTCCAGTGGTTAAGACTCCACACTGCCGATGCAGGAGGTGCGGGTTTAATCCCTGGTCAGGGAACTAAGATCCCACATGGTGCGTGGTGTGGCCAGGAAAAAAAACAAACAAACAGAAGATGGCATAGTGTTTGCATATAACCTATGCACATTCTCCTGTTCACTATCAATCATCTCTGGGTTACTTATAATACCTAATACGATAGAAATGCTATGTAAGTAGTTGTCTGTGTGCAGCAAATTCAAGTTTTGCTTTTTGGAACTCTCTGGAATTTTTTTTTCCCCAAATATTTTCAATCCCTGGTTGGTTGAATCTGTGGATGCAGAACCCATGGATATGGAGGGCCAACTGTACACCTCAGTCATGTGGTGATTCTGCTTCAGCGTTTTGAGGAAGTGTTTACACGGCAGCTGTACCACTTTGCATTCCCACCAGCTATGTATGAGGGTTCCAGTTTCTCCACATCTTCATCAAATCTTGTTATTATCTGACTTTTTGATTCTAGCCATCCTAATGGGTATGAAATGGTATCTCACTGTGTTTGTGTGGTAAAATATACATAACAAAATTAACCATTTTAATCATTTTGGTGTCTGGTTCTGTGGCGTTAAGTGTGTACGTCGTCGTGCAGCCATCACCCCATCCGTCCTCAGGACTTTGTCCTTTCCTTCCCCTGAATGAAACTCTCTGCCCAATAGCCGACGGCACCTCGCTCCCCTCTCCCTCTTCTAGCTTTCTGTTTCTGTGAATTTGACCACTCGTGTGAGAGGAATCATACAATATTTGTACTTTTGTATCCTTTTTCTCATGTAGCATTATGTCTTTAAAGTTCATCCATGTTGTAGCATGTGTCAGAAGTTCCTTTTTTTTTTTTTTTTTTTTTGCGGTACGCGGGCCTCTCACTGTTGTGGCCTCTCCCGCTGCGGAGCACAGGCTCCAGACGCGCAGGCTTAGCGGCCATGGCTCATGGGCCCAGCCGCTCTGCGGCATGTGGGATTTTCCCGGACCGGGCCACGAACCCGTGTGCCCTGCATCGGCAGGCGGACTCTCAACCACTGCGCCACCAGGGAAGCCCTCTCTGTTTTTTTCAATAATACCTATTCACATGGATGTGCGGTAGTATCTCAGTGTGGTCTTGAGTTGGATTCCCCTAATGACTAACGTTGAGCATCTTTTCAGTGCGCTTATTGGCCATTTGTATGCAGGCACACCTTGGGAGATACTGCGGGTTCGGTTCCAGACCACTGCAATAAAGCAAATATTGCAATACAGTGAGTCACGAATTCTTTGGTTTCCAGTGCGTATAAAAGTTATGTTTACACTACACTGTAATCTATTAAGTGTGCAATAGCATTATGTGTAAAAAAACAATATACATTCCTTAATTAAAAAGTACTTTATTGCTAATCATCATCTGACAATGCAGGGTTGCCACAAGCCTTCAATTTGTAAAAAACACAGTGTCTGCAAAGCGCAATAAAACGAGGTACGCCTGTATCTTCTTCGAAGAAGTGTCTGTTCACATCCTTTACTTGGGTTGAAATCAGGTTATTTAACTTTGTATTGTTGAGTAGTAGGAGTACAGCTTGTGTGACTGGTTACATATGGAGATTAAAAATTGGTCTGGTTTTCTTTTTTTCCCTTGTTATTCCCAGTAGTAAAGTAAATAAAGCCCTTTGCCTAGTTGAGGCCAATACAAAGTATATTACTAACTTTAAAATTGTGCAGTTGCTATGTTCATTATATAAGCAGCTGAAACGTTTAAATGTGAGAACGTTTAAATGTGTGCAGCACGCTAAAGCCTGAGAGTGAAGAGATGGGTGCTTGGCCGTTACCAGGCGCCCCTGCAGCCATTCACTCCACTCTGGTGGCCTCCTCCTTCCCCCGCCACAAGCCCAGGCCAGGCTGCCGAGGCCTCTCCTGTGACCCCCCTCTTCCTCAGCAGGTAGGAGCATCCTCCCACCAAGGCCATGTGGTCTCCTCTCCTTTATCTCCGTTTCTCCATTATCTCCTTTATCTTCATTCCAGTTAACTTATTTTTTTTTTTTTAGTTTTGGCTGTGTTGGGTCTTCGTTGCTGCACAGACTTTCTCTAGTTGGGGCTACTCTTTGTTGCGGTGCACGGGCTTCTCGTTGCGGTGCACGGGCTTCTCACTGCGGTGGCTTCTCTTGTTGCGGAACACAGGCTCTAGGTGCGCGGGCTTCAGTAGTTGTGGCTCGCGGGCTCAGTAGTTGTGGCTCGTGGGCTCTGGAGTGCAGGCTCAGTGGTTGTGGCGCACGGGCTTAGTTGCTCCACGGCATGTGGGATCTTCCAGGACCAGGGCTCGAACCCATGTCCCCTGCATCAGCAGGCGGATTCTTAACCACTGTGCCACCAGGCAAGTCCCCATTCCAGTTAACTTACGCTTAGCTCAAGGCTCTAGAGTAAAGGAGAGAGGAGGGGAAGTGCGGAAGGACTGGTGTCCCTCCCCAAAGGGCTAGTCGTCCACAGATGTCGAGTGCCCACCCTGCGCCAGGCACTCGGTGGGGTAATGGAGTTGCAAGAGTGGGGCAAGCACTCCAGACCTGAGTTTATTGTTCATGCTGTGTCTCCCAGGTAGATGTGTGATGCTCCATCAGGTGAGGAAAGAATGTCAGACCTCCTGTTTATCTTTTAGCTCATTTAAAAGTTTCCATATAATATATAAGGACAGTAAGGTTATAGCTTAACTATCCATGTATTTATTGGTGAAGTGGTTTACATTTTTTCTTGTTGAGGTGTGAGATCATAAGTAGCATATGTAATTGGTTTTGATTTTGTTAGCCATTTAAACACAGGTTGCTTTATACTCCAGTGTGAAGGAACAAACTTGAATACTGCTCAGACAGCCAGACTTCTGAATGCCCTTTTTAAAAAAATCTTTTGTAGACCCTCCTTTACACAGCACTGCTATATATGCTGATGAGGAAGAATTCTCCAAGCACTGCGGGTCATCTCTCCCCTCAACTCCTCAAGGAAAAGAAGCAAAAAGAAGGTACGGGTGGATCTCAAGCAACTGTTTACTCATGGTTAATGGTATTTCTGAGGCGTTCTTTAAGATACAAGCTTATAAAACCAAAACTCTTTAAAGATCTTTTGAGCCAACTTATGTTTTCCCTCAAGAAGACTGGGACGTGAAAAGGCAGTTTTTCAGTAATTGACATTACTTATAATAACTGTAACTGACACCTGATTATCCTAGAAAACATACCAGTGAAGGTGGTTTAGCTTTGAGGTAAAACAAAGAAGGAGGGGAAAGGTTTCAGGAGCATAGAATTTTAGATGATTTTGAGAGGTCCCTTTAATTTACAAATATGCTTAATTGTCACAAAAGATATGTTTTCTAGTTCAGGGTGGGAATAGGGAAGAGAAGCTGATAATCCCAAAGGAAACGCAGTCTGTTGTAAATTTCAGCTGCATGGTCCCTAAGCTGCATTGATTTGAGTTTTCAGATTTATGTGGAGGCCTGAGTCAGGAAAATCTGTAAAAATGACACCAGAGGCAACTCGAGAGCACATACAATGAAGAAGTCTTCAGTAGCTGCAGTACTAACTAAAAATTATTAGCTAGAGCAAATCCTTCACTTAAGGACCTCTGTTAGGTAATAGGTCAGTTCTAGTTACTATATTCTGAAAGTAACAAAACTGTATTTTTAAAACAAATATCCCACTTGGGCAGAAATCTAGATGAGGACATCTTTCTGAGGTTCTCTGCACTGGGGAAACCTTATGGTACTTGGTTATTTCGGAGACTCCAGTTTTTCTATGAGCTGTTATTGGAAATTGGTAACAAAAGCCAAATATTTGGAAAACCGCACAGTTCATTTTAAATGGTGGTGAATGTAATTTTTCAAGAAGAATTTTTGAATAGGTGACACATTCACATGGTTTAAAAATATTAAAAGGTTAATAATAGTCTTTACGTCCTCTCCACCATCACCCAGCTCCTGCATCCACTTCTTCCTTCTCCCCCACTATTAATTTCTTATATGTCTTTTCACAGTTTCTTTGTGCACATCAAAGTACGAATACAGAGTTTTAACCTTTTTCGAAAAGGCAGGATACCTTGCTACCTGGCTTTTTCCGCTCTCTGTATCTTGGAGATCTTTCCGTATCAGTGCATATGGAGCTTCCTCATTCTTCTGTTCACAGTCGCAGGTTTTCCACAGTTTGGATCTTGCATAGTTTGTTTCCCCAGTCCTGGATCGACAGGCAGTTGGGTTGTTTCCAGTCTTCTGCTGTCACCAGCAGTGCTGTAGTCAGTAACCTGGCATATATGCCGTTTCACACACGTGCCTGTATTTTTCACATATGTGCCTATATTTCTGTGGAATGTGTTCATAAGGGAAATCCTCAGTCAAATGAAATATGTTAGCAGTTTTCATAGTTACTGCCACGTTCCCACCAGCGTGGTATCAGACTTGGAGTTTTGCCAGTGTGATATGCTGTCTCAGTCTAGTTCTAGTTTGTGTTTTTCTCATGACTGAGTTAAATAGCATCTCTTATATGTTTCACAGGTCCTTGAATTTCTTCACCCTCTTTATATCCTTTTTCCATTTTCCTAGTGTTGGTCATTTTCTTCTTGACTTCTGTGACTTCATCTGAACATGGGTGAAATTAATCCTATTTGTCATGGACAACTCCTGGCTTTCTGTCGTGTAAGTGGATTGAGATTGTGCCATTGAGTAGGACAGGGCTACCTAGGAGATTGAGTACTCCTGTCATCGTGAGGCGGTCATGAACTTGGTGTGGAGATGTTAGAGAGACTGCTGTGTACTTGGGTCTGGTGTTCCCAGGAGGGGCTGAGCTGGAGTTCAGACTGAAGTGGTTTGGTACAGGAGGTGTAGGCACGGGTGAGCGCTCCCAGGGAGAGACGGTGGGCCGAGAGGAGGCGGGGACCTGGGACCACCCTGCAAGAAAGCCTGGCATCTGTCCAGGTGGAGAAGGAGCTTGCAAAGCAGAGAGAGGACCAGTGGCCAGAGGGGGAAGGAGGAAGCCAGGAGAGGGTTTGTGCTCGGGACAGGCGGGGCGGGTGGTGAGTAAGTGTGTGTCCTCAGGAGGACCAAACGCCAGTCGGGGAAGGTCTGAACACATGGGTCGGTTTAACAGTGTGGATGTCCTTGGTAATCTTGGTTTTGGTGGTGTGATATGTCCAGACAAAAAACTTTATTTGGGTAGGTTAGACCGGGCTTATATATGGATACAGAAGGAAGTCGGGGCAGAAGGGATGCACGGGGAGGGGCGCGGGTGGGGAGAGAGGGAGCGCACGGCAGCGTTCCCCAGGACTCAGGCAGCATCAGCAGCCAGGCCCCCGGGCCTGTCCAGGGCTGTTGGGTTCTTTGTTCCCAGATCTCCTCTCCTCTTTCTGTGTCCGCGACTCTGCTCTCACCCTCTCCTCTCCACCCTCCCCCGTCTTCCTCTCGTGGCTTTAACGACCCATAAGCTGCTGACCCCAGGTCTCCCTCTTGCCCAGCCTCTCCCGAGGCCCCAGCTGTCCTGCACCTTGGCCACATTTCCCTAGATGCCTATAGGCACCTCGGGCTCAACAAAGCCGAAACCAAGCTCCATCGTTCCTCCTTCGTCTGGTGTCAACAAGCTCCTTTGGTGTTCTCTAGCTTGATGGCCCTGCTGTCACCCAGTCACCCCACAGAGCTGTCTGGGAACCGTTCCCGGTACCTTCTGTTCTCTGACCGGCCTCCTTTGTTCTGGCCTGTGACTCCCTGAGAATCTGCTTTTCTTCTCTCCGTACACCCTCCGCCTCCCTGTGGCCACGGCTCAGGCACCTGCTGCTGGTCCCTTCGTCTGTGCGACCACCACCACCACCCCCCGCCCCCGCTTCCAGTGCGTGTGTCTAGCATGGGGGCCTTAGGTCCCTCACCCCCAACCTGTAGGCGTGGTATGGGGGCCCCCTGTGTCTGTCTGGCTCCTCGGGTAAGTAGACCCTGAGGCAGAGTGAGAATTGAAGAGATTTATTAGCAACATCAGGGAAAGTTACAGGTGGAAGAATCCGGATTGAGCAGAGATGGCCCCAGACTGCAGCGCAGCTCTCACAGCTCTGGCCGACCCCAGGTGGTGGGCAGCTCTGAAGGGAAGGCCGGGCAGCAGTGGCTGCCACGCGAGGGTCGCCCTGGTGCGGCAGCTGAGCACAGGCAAGTCTGAGCAGGACGCTTCTGGCCGCCTCGGAGCCTCCCCAGCCCTGGCCTTGGGCTTCTTCCATAGTGTTAGCTTCTCTTCAGCAAGACACTCGCTCTGTACTCTGCTTCCCGTACGTCGAACGGGCCGGGCTGTTTTACACCCCTGTGCTTTTATGTTTACTTTTCCTTCTTCCTTAAATCCCCTTCCCTTTGTTTCTTGGCCTGGAAAAGTGTTCTCAAAAGTCATCTCAAGTCTCATAACCGTGATGTGTTTCCTGATTCCCCAGCCATTTCTCCACATCTCCTCTGCACTCACTGTCTTTGGCCTTCCTACTAGTCAGTGAACCCATTAAAGGAAGGCTCCTCATTTTTCAAGTAATTTTATTTCTTGTACTTGCATTTTGAGGTTGGTGTTAAATAAATGTTTGTTGAATTGAATGAAAAAAATGAACTCTCACCAGAAGTTTAGGGTTATTTTTTCCTTTTCAAAGGATGAAAGAAGGTATTCCCTTTTCTATCCCCTGAGCATGGGCCTAGTGTCTGTGGATTAGTACAGATGATGGTCCGTACACCTGGGAGTGGTGATGGGGAGAAAAGAGCGGTTCTCAGACAGGACCATGAGGTACTGCAGTTACGGGACACTTACTTGCCTGCCAGCACTAAACTGATGTGGCCTGGGTGTGGGAAGGTGTGGGAGATGACCGGTAAATCTGGGAAGGTGGCAGGCCCACCCGTGACAGGTGGGAAATCTCCTTATAAATTGAGCTTGTTTTTGTGTTGGAGGAGCAGCATTTAGAAGACATATGTCAATAAAAATGAAATGTGTGCAAGATATTGATGGTTTGTTCTTTGGTACAGTTCGGACACTTCTGACGTTGAAGCAAGTGAAAATGAGTCTGCAAAAATTAGTGCAAAAAAGGTATGTAGGCGTGTTCTCCTATCTTAAATTGTAAGATATTTCATATCCAGTTAAGTTGGATGCAAATAGAGAAAATGTTCTGTAGCAACATTTTTCATAAAGAGTATATAATGTTTTAGAAGATTTTTTAATAAAAATGAAATATTTTTATATCTGAAGTGTTTTTCATTACAGAGATCTCAAATCCCTGTGTACCTTGTACCTTGTCAGTTTTCATAGTGTTCGTGTAATGTGTTTAGATGGTGGTTTACAAAGGCAGAGTGATTTGTTGGGAGCGTCTGCTTGGAGCCCTTTAGTCAAGGTTTCTCGTCCTATCCGCTCATCATGTTGCCATCTTCCTATTGCGTTCAGTCTTGAAGTTTAGAGATAAGAAATGTGGACTTTATGGTTATCTAATACAATAGGAATGATAAGCATCTGTACTTTCAAAACAGTAATGCTGTTTTCTTGACATAGCCAAGAAGAAAACTCAAGCCCATTAGTGATGAATCTGAAAGCACTGAAGAAAGTGATGTAAGAAGAAAAGTTAAACCAGCAGAGAACTTAAGTACACAACGTGAAGCTGTTTCAGCTACAGCATCTTCAGAACCTTCAGAGAAACCAGCTGAATCGGTCACGCTTAAAAAGGTGGGACCCCTTGGTGCCAAGCCCTCTGTTGAAAAAGAGACCCTGGAAACAGAAAGTCAACTGGTAGGAGAGTGTCTGCTATCCCCTTGGAAAGAAAAAAAGTTGATAGAAAATGTCTAGGAGGAAAACAAAGCATTTTCTCTTTTTCCTTCACTTCTTTTAAAAGATAAGTTTTACACTTTTCTTATTATAAAAATAAGTTTATTTTAGAAAATTTGGAAGGTATGGACGGGCAGATAAAATCACCTATAATTCCATCACCCCAAAAATAAAATAACCACCACATTTTTTGGTCTATACTCTTCAATTCTTTATTGAGCTTTTCTCACCCTAAGTGGAACCATATCCTTGTCATTAAGTATTCTACATACCATTTTAATAAATGCATGACATTTCATTCATGAACGTGCCATAGTTTAATCTCTTACTAATGAGCAATTGTAATTTTTAAAATGTAAGTGCTTTGATGATTTTCTTTTCTAGCTAAATCTTCATGCACATCCTTGATCATTTCCTTAGAAGAAATTGCTATGATAAGATTTCTGGGTCATATGTATTCTACTTTAAGATTCTTTTTTTTTTAATTTTATTTATTTATTTACTGGCTGCATTGGGTCTTCGTTGCTGCGCGCGGGCTTTCTCCAGTTGTGGTGAGCGGGGGCTACTCTTCATTGCAGTACTCGGGCTTCTCACTGTGGCGGCCTCTCCCGTTGCAGAGCACAGGCTCCAGGCACGCGGGCCTCAATAGTTATGGAGCGCAGGCCCAGCAGTTGTGGCTCGTGGGCTCCAGAGCGCAGGCCCAGCAGTCGTGGTGCATGGGCTCAGCTGCTCCGCGGCACGTGGGACCCTCCCAGACCAGGGCTCGAATCTGTGTCCCCTGCACTGGCAGGCAGACCCTCAACCGCTGCGCCACCAGGGAAGCCCCTATTTTAAGATTCGTGACATATCAATATATAATATCTTTTAATCAAGCTTTTAATATGTCATAATATGCCGGCACCTTCATTTTGGCCCATTGAAATGGATTTCAGGCTTCTGAACTCCAGAACTGTGGGAGAAGAAATTTCTGTTGTTTTAAGCCACGAAGCTGTGGTCGTTTATTATAGCAGCCACAGGAAATAAAACATCACCCAGTGACTTTCCCTTTTCAGTAGCATGCTTTTGGGTTCTAGAATTTCCAGAATTTCCTTTTTTTTTTTCCCATAGTTTCTACTTCTTGGCTGAGATTCCCTATCTGCATAATCATTAAGACCATCATTTCCTTCTTTGGACATATTTATAACAGCTGCTTTAAGGTCTTTGTTTTCTAAGTCAGGTAGAGTCAGTCCTCTGTATCTGCAGGTTCCACATCCATAGATTCAACCAACTGCTGATTGGAAATATTTGACAAAAAATTCCATAAAGTTCCAGAAAAGCAAAAGTTGGATTCGCCAGGCACCAGCAACTCTTTTCATAGTATTTCCATCATATTAGGTATTCTAAGTGATCTAGAGATGATGTAAAGCTTATAGGAGGATGTATATAGGTTACATGCAAATACTACACCATTTTAGAAAAGAGACTTTGAACATCAGCGGATCCCCATGGGGGATCCGGGAACCATCTTCCTTGGATATTGAGGGATGACTGTATCTGGGCTGTCTCAGGGTCAGCTTCTTTTGAGTACTTTTTCTGTCTGGACTATACGTTACATCTTTTGTGTAACATTTTTAATCTGACACTCTTTGTGTATTGCACATTGTTGGTAGGTTGTTGAGGTTGTGAGTTGTGTCTTCTTCTGAATGCTGACTTTCATTCTAATAGGTATCTTAATTATTGGCTGATCATCTTGAACTGCTGTAGTGTGGTTTATCCTTCGTTAGGGCCAATCTGTGGAAAGCCTAAGGTGTCTTCCAAGCCTCTCTAACTCAGTGGGACTCAACCTCTGTAATAGTTCTCAGTAGCTGCATAACAAAATACCACAAATTTTGTGACTTCAAACAACATACATTTATACCTCACAGTTTCTATAGGTCAGAAGTCCAGGCTCACCTTAGCTGGATTCCCTGCTCGGGGTCTCAGAGGCTGGAGTCAAGGTGCCAGCCAGGACTGAAATCTCACCTGAGGCCCAGGGTCCCCATCTAAGATCATGCAGCTATTGGTAGAATTCTGATCCTTGCCGTTGTAGGCCTGAGGTTCTTGTTTTCTCTCTGGTTAAAGCAGGGTCACTCTCTGCCCTTAGGTCCTGGTCACGTGGCCCTCTCACAACATGGCAGCTGACATCTTCCGAGCTAGCCAGAGAATCTTTCCAGTCTGCTGCAGTGGCCTTTTATGAAACGTAACCTAATCGAGGGAGTGACCATCCCATCATATTCACAGGAGCCACCCACACTCAAGGGGAGGGACTTGTCCAAGTCATTGGGGATCTTGCTTACCACACCTCCCGTCTGTCTCCCTGGTGAACCTGGCCAGAGATTGGTTTTAGGCTTTGTTAGGGTGAGTCTAGGGCAGGCCTTACTCTAGAGCAGTGCTTCTCAACGCTCTTCCATTGTTGTCCTCCCTAAGAAGCCTTTTTAGACATTTTTCCTAACCATCCCCCGCAGTTAAATTTTAATATCATAAATATACTGTGTATCTGTGTATATACTAGGTACTTCGGAGGGTCACAAACCATTGTACTATCTGAGAGTTTCTGGCCTGCCCCCTTGGGAACAGTTTCACCCTGTTTGATATTGCATGATCTAGGGTACCGTTCTTACCCCTAAGTTGTGGTCTCTCCCCAAGCTCAGCTGGATAGACAGCTGTTAACTAGTTGTTAACTAGTTGTTAATGAGGTCTCTGCATTTTCTCCATCTGATCTCCCCCAGAATTTCTTGTTTGTTACTACCTGTTATGTTCTTAATCCCACGATAGCCACGTCCCAGTATACTCTTTGTAGCCTCACGCGCATGTGGAGTAGGCGGTCAGGGGCTGTCGGGGACCCGCACCCAGACCTGTGCCCTTCTCCCTGAGCAGCTTACTGCAGGTCTCTGCCTCCTGCGGACGAGGGTTACCACTCTCTGCTGGGACTGGGCCTGCTGTGCTGCTGTGTCAGCTGTCCCCAGGCGTGCGGGAAGGCCGGCAGCCAGAGTCCACCTTCTGAGTCTCTCAGGCTTGTTTTGCCTGTTGTCCAATGCCTGAATGAAGGTGCCACCCCTCTCCCCACTTTATGGCTGTTTATGGCAAGAGGGCTAGTTCAGAAGCTGTTACTTCCTCTTAGCTTGGAGTAGAAATTGAGCTGATTCCACACATTATTATCTTAAATAATAAAAGTTCAGTTTCCTCCAAGGCACCCACTGAAAGTTTTAATTACTTTTTATCTTGAGGTGGTTTAATTTTTTTCAGCATTTCCTTATATTAATTTAGATAATTTATATAATTAACTATTAACTTAGAACAAAATGAGAATTGTAGCTAAAATACTGACAATGTCTGATAATACTGTCTTAATTCTGGTTTTAAGAGAAACTCCTCTTAAATAAAAATCTTTGCTGTGTTTTTTTTTTGTTTTTTAAGAAAACTCAGAAAAAGAAGATGTTTCGTGGCAAAAGGAAGAAACCAAGAAGTGAAGCCACAGACTTGGGTATATAATAGTGTTTTATACATAGTCAATCATTCAAGAATTTTTTAAAAATATATTTCTTAATTTGATAAAGTAGTAAATTTAAGTGTATAAAATTGTTACTTTAAAAAGTTAAAAATATGTGACTTTGGAGTAACTGATTTTCCCAACATCATGAAAACTTTCAACATACAACAAAGGACAAAGAATTTTACAATATATATTCATAAACCCACTACCTAGATTTTACTGTCAAAATTTATTATACTTGCTTTAGTGCCTATTCATTAATCTATTTTAATTTTTCATAACATAGTATATACTCTTTTCATACAACATAGTATGTACTCTTTTATAGAAGGCTTCTCTCACTCAGCATAACTTTGAGATTCATCCATGTTATTTTACATCATTTTTTATTGACACAGTTTATTGAAAAATGGGAGGAAAATAAAGCATTTTCTCTCTTCAGTTCTTTTAAAAGATAAGTTTTATATTATTCTTATTATAAAAATATTTTAGAAAATTTCAAAGGTATGGAAAGGAAGGTAAAATCGCCTATAATTCCATCACCACAAAATAACTACCATGTGTTTTGGTCTTTACTCTTCAATTCTTTTACTGAGCTTTTCTCACACTAAGTGGGCTCAAGTCCTTGTCATTAAATAGTGTACAATACCATTTTAATGAATGTATAATATTTTGTTCACAAATGTACCATAGTTTAGTTAATCTCTTATTATATTCCTACAGCTATCTGAATCAATACACTCAGTAACTATGTGTCCTAGAAGTGGCCTATCGGGTAGATTAAAACTATGAAAATACAGTTAACAAAGATCTCAATCACCAGTAGTGTTAGATAAGAGCAGACTGTTAAGTAAAGACGCAGCAAGGTAATTAAAAGGCAGCAGTGCTTTAGGCTGCTTCAGCAGAAATGGGAGAACCAAGCAGACGGCAGTTAGAGGGTGAGGTACAGACGGGGGTTTGTGAGACTGACCGGGAGAGGAAGAAGTGAGCATGTCTCCTCCCATGTGCTTCTTCAAAAGTTCTCGCTATTTTTAGCAATTTGGTGGAACTACTTTCATTGTAGGCTTTTAGAACCCTGGACCTAGAGCTAAACTGTTGATAATTAGTATATTAAATTGACTTATCCTAATGTTGTAGATACTTCCGACTGTGTACCTATTTGGTGTTTAAAAGAAAAGAAAACCAGTGACATCATGGAGTTAGATGTCGTTTTGTCTGCATTTGAGAACATCCTCCTAGAGTATAAGTAAGTCTTTTGATATTGTGATATATGTACCTAATAAATTTCCCTGGAAATAGCACTTCTACTCACTCCACAGCTTCTGGTATGTAGAATTTTCATTATCACTGTTTTGCATATTTTTAAACTTCCATTATGATTTTTTTCTTTAAGCCTGTGAATTATTAAGTAGTACGTTTTTGTATGTCCAAATATGTGACTTTTTAATTTATATTTTTGTATTAACCTTCCATCTTAAATAGTTACAGTCAAATTTCATGGACTCTGGTGATACCTATTTTTGAAATATTGAGGCTTCCTTTATGGCCTGGCACATAATCTGTGGGAAAGCTGTAATTAGTGGTTCTATGTAGAATCTCTAATTATTGTATCTATGTAGAATCAGTATTACTCAGTTTTTCCTGGTACTTCTATCAATTTATGCTATTTATATAGAGAGATTATTTTATTAAGACATCATGTTTAAAATTGCTCTTTTATTTATTATTTTATTTTTGGCTGTATTGGGTCTTTGTTGCTGCATGTGGGCTTCCTCTGGTTGCAGCAGGTGGGGGCTACTCTTCGTTGCGGTGCATGGGCTCTAGGCACGTGGGCTTCAGTAGTTGTGGCACGTGGGCTCAGTAGTAGTGGCTCGCGGGCTATAGAGCGCAGGCTCAGTAGTTGTGGTGCACGGGCTTAGTTGCTCTGTGGCATGTGGGATCTTCCTGGACCAGGGCTCAAACCCGTGTCCCCTGCATTGGCAGGCGGATTCTTAACCACTGCGTCACCAGGGAAGCCTTAAAAATGCTCTTTTAGATTGAACATTTTATCCTTATGTAGTGACCCCTTCCATTCCTAAAAATGCTTTTTGTCTTAAAATCTATTTTATCTGATACTAATACGTCACTAGATTTCTTTTGCTAATATTTGCCAGATTTTATATTCTTTTAACTTTTATTTCCAACCTTTGTCTCACCTTAAACTTTATTATTTCTTATAAAATCTTTTTAAAATCCAAAGTGTCCATCTTTGAATTCCACCTGTTGACTTCAGCCCATTTACATTTATTTTAATTATCCATATATTTAGAAGAATGTACTGATCCACTGTTTTTACTTAAAAAAATTTTTTTTTACTTTTTGATGTTTTAAAATCCTGTATAACTTTTTTTCTAAAAAAATAGAATTTACAACTCCCCACCAGTAAGGTTAGAATTTTGGCAAGCTCTCATGTCTTAGTCTTCTCACCCTTACCCCACCCCAAAACCCATCACGTTTATAATACTTAGAGACTTTAATTCTGGGAGAAGGGCTATCACAGTTGATGTGAAATGGCTTCTCTTACCTGTTTCAACGTGGGTTCTTGACTTTGAACTTGCCAGGGTACTGCAACTTCTCAACTGGTTTCTGGAGTTTTCATAAAGGCTTTTCGGGCTGTAGGTAGTTGTTAAGTTGGTTTCCCTGTGGGGTTTCCTATTCCACCGTCTTCTGATATCACTAGAAATACTCCATTTTTTTTTTTATGAAAACTTCAAAAATCTGTATTCAGATGTGTAGGCCTTCTCTAATGTTATGCTTCGCTTCTGAAGAATTAGGCCATGGGTTTAGTCCCCTTATGCTGGGTGACTTTTCCTCATGGATTTGCCCCAAGAAAAAAATAACTATAAGATAAACTGTCACACGAGATTTATTTTTGATTAAAAGCACAGTACAGTTCATAGTGGCACACTGTGCCGAGGCAGAGTAGGGCTGGCTGCCGCCCTGGCAGTGTGTGCACTGCTCCTGCACAGTCACTGTGGGTCTGTGTCCAGCCAGAGTGAGCCAGACAGGAGACTGGGCTCTTTTGTCCCTGATGACAGGGACCTGAGCCAGTTTTGGGTCAGCTTTATAGTTTTTGCAGAACTGAATGGTTGGCTTCTGGCTACTTACTCATTGGTTAGTCCAGATGTGTTACACAATTATTTCTCCAGTTATAGCAGGAAGGGAGGAAGGAAGGGGCTAAAGTCTGCTGGTCACTGGATCAGGCAGCAGAAAAAGAGAGGGATTGGCTGTAAACATTGCTTTCTACATGGCTTAGTGTCACCTATGGATGTGGCCGGTGTCACGGAGTGCTGACTACATACATGAGGGTTCGGGGGAAATAGTTCCTGTTCTTTTTCTTTTGTTTGTTGAGATGTTTCCAGTATTTTTTTAAATCTGAGAAAGCTGCAAGCTGACCATGCCATCTTAGATATTCAAAAGGGCACATACCAAACTGTGTGTGTGTCTATGGGTGTGCTAAACAAATGCAACACCCCTTTCAAAATCCTTTATGTAAACCTAAGTTTAACTTTCTTTATTCTGCTATAGACAAAAAACAGACTCTAGAATTTGTAAGGAAGCCATCAACAAATTTCATTCTAATTTGAAAGAAGAACTCATCAAAATGGTAAGTTCATTGACATAAATTTGCTGGTCTAGATATTTTTTACTAATCCTGAGCAGCGTCCTGTTATCTTAGAAAAGCTTGCATTTGCTGGCAATGTGGTAAAGAACTCATTAGAACTATACACCTTTCACATGCTGTTTTTAAACTAGATGTGGTTATATTGTAAACTGATAAACAGTTAACTGGAAAATGCAGGCGAATATTTATTTTTTGTTTTGTGTAGCTTAAAGAAGTCCAGATGTTGAAAACTCTGAAAAGGAAGAACACTAAGGTAACTCACTTATGTGATTAGAAACACAGTCCTGTAGAACGTGCACATATGTAGAGTTAAGTAAAGACCTGACTCTGGGTTTTACGACCTTGAGAGTTTGTATAAGATCTTTTATCTTTTTAGTCAGGCTTTTCTTCGGTTGATCTGGTGATTGATCAGATAAGTATCCTGCAAGCTGAATGGCTCTCAAGCCCAAAATGGCCAATTATGTGGATAAGTATTACGTAATGTATATTTATCACTGCTGTGTATGTCAAAAACCTTTTAGACTAAATAACTGTCTTATGTCTCAGGTAAAAGGGCAGCCTGGGAAGAATCCTGGGTTAAGGGTCAGGAGACCTCCTTTCTTGTCCTGGTTCTGCCCCTTCAATGCACTGTGTGCCACTAGGTTTGCAACGAAACACGAGGCCCTCCTTGCCCATCTGTTTGTAGTTGGATCACTTGACATCCGATGTTCTAGCTCCAAACTTGCATGAACCTACGTGTAGAAGCACAGCTCCCCCTCTACACTTATAACAGAAATGGATTTGAAATGTATACGTTTTCCTTCTGGTGATTATAAGCCTTTGTTGTTTTTCAGTTTTAGTCTCCTGTTGGTCAATTCTGCATTTCTTATAAGCAAGCAGGAGTAGTCTGAATGTCCAGCAGTGGAATATGAGGTAGTCACTAAAAGTGATAGTTGAGATAATACAGCGTATTATATTGAAATGTCCTTTTTAAAATACAAACTGTGTCATGACACTCCCCTGCTTCAATATTTTTCTAGTGTCCTAGATAAAATGGAGACTCCTTCCTTTATAGCTCACAGGGTGGTAAAGATCTGACCCCAGTTCCTCTTTAAAGTTGTCCTCAAGTGGATACCCCTCTTCTTTCCCTTCACAGCATGTATCACAAGTTGTAATATCTAGCTTCCCTATTAGACCAAAGTTCCATGATGGTAAGAATGGGGTTTGTCTTGTTTCCCACTATATTTCCAATACAGTGTACAAGACAGTGCTCAATATTTACAAAATTAATTTAACTGTTGTGTTACTTAGATGATCTCAGATATCGAAAAGAAAAGGCAACGTTTGATTGAAGTCCAGGATGAACTGCTTCGGTAAGATAATATCAAAACCCTCTTTGAGAACCTACAAGAAGGATTTAATCACGATATGCCATGCGAGGCTTTGTTGTAAAACTTGCTGCTGTGCTGCGTTTAAACCCCAGGCTTCTCTGAGCTTGGAAGCTCAGTGAAGGCAGGCTTTGCTGCCAAGTGGAGAAGCTGTGAGCAGAGGGGGGTTCAGCAGTGGCCCGTCCCCCCATGAGAGCTCTCAGTTCTGGCCCGAGGCAGCTGAATTAGAGAGTTAGTGCATGCACAGACTCTATCTAGAACCAGACTGCCTGGCTTTGAATCTAGGCTCTGCCACTTACTGGCTGTGCAACCTTGGGCAGGTTACTTAACCTCTCAATGCCTCAGTTCCCTCATTTGTAGATGAGCACAATGATAACTATACCTCACAGGGTGTTGTGAGGTTTAAATGAATAAATATACAGAAAGTGCCTCACGGAGACTGGGATACAGTAAGTTTTGTATTAAGTGTTAACAGTTTTTGTCAATCTTGTTGAAAGGTATAGCTTGGCATGGCACTCGTGTGAGTCCATTCCCAAGTGTTGGGCCAGGACAGTTTCCACCAGGGCTGTCTCCATAGTCTGGTTAGGAAGACTGGAGCACAATCCATCAGCTGGTCAACCAACTAGTATTTTTTGGTGGTCTTCCAGACAGACAGGGCTGCTGTGTGAGCTGGAGGGTTGGTAGTAAAGCAGTAGAAGAATAAGCATATCAGATACGCTCTCTGCTCTGAAGGAGTTTAAAATAGCTTGAAAAAGTGGTCTTATCAGAAAAGACAACCTATAATTAAGTACTAAGTTTTAAAGATGAGATGGCCACAGAAGTTTAGAAGTGGGAAAAATTGGTTGTCTAGGCCTTTGGTTTCCAAATCTAGTGTATGGACAGGTGCTGCTGGCCCATGCTAAAGCTTTCATTGGCCCAGGCCAAAATAAGAAAGATAATGAGAGGAAGCCTTTTAAGGTGTTAGCTGTGTGTGTTGGGCACTGTCCTTTAAATGCTTTACATACTAACTCATCGCTGTAACCCTGTGAGGTAGGTTATTTGGCCATATAAGACAACTACAGAAGACTCATCTGTCTTTGAGATCTATTGTTCCTTTTCTAGATAGAATTTTAAAAGTTGAGAAGTATAGTATTTTGAAAAGGCGCAGAAAGAGAAAAATGTATGTCATTATTGTAACTTTACATGTGAAAGACCTAAGGCACAAAGCAGTAACTGACCCTCAGCCACCCGCCTAGGAAGTGAGGGAGCCACGGTCTGGTGTCTGCCGACTGGCTCCAAATCAAGCACTCCTGCCCACAACCCAGATGGCACAGTGAGTTTTCCAGAATGCAGCACTTGTTCAGTGTACGGAACTGTTATGAGGACTTTTCTTTTGTAAAATGATATCAGAGCATATTTTTTTTATATCTTCATTTGTGAGAATAAAAGATGGTAGCCTCTCCCCATCCTTTTATAAATTGGTCCACAAAATCCAAGTTATACCTTTTTATTTTATAGGTTAAGAAACTAATAATCTACTGAGAGAGAGAAAGCAGGTTGCCCAAGGTCACACATTTCATCCAGGCACTGAGAGAGTTTTTCCACTGGTTTTATTAGACCTTGGAAATGGACAAAATTTCAGCAAGAGGAAGGGGCAGAGGGAAGGCTTTTTGTCCATACTTTTACTGTTAAACTGCAATGCCTGTCTACTTCCGCCTGGGGCGCTAAAATCTTTACCCAAGTATATGTTTTAATTCAGTAGTTCCCAAGACTTTAAAAATGATTCGATGAATTTTAGGACATAAGAGGCATACTCGTCTGTGGGCTTCAATGCTGAGCACTCAGAGTCTTTTCTGTGTGTTGAGTCCAGAGTTGTTCACGTTTGTAATTTCAGAGCCAAAGATACCTCAGACCACCTAGGCCACCTTCCCTGCTTAAAAAGCTTCACTCAGCACCCTGACATACTCCATCTCATCTACCTTATTAGGCTGTTGTTACACTTTATGTCATTTATTTTCGGGAAAATTTTTTTTTTGTTTTAGGTTAGAACCAGAGCTGAAACAACTACAAATAAAGTATGATGAACTTAAGGAGAGAAAAGCTTCCCTTAGGAATGCAGCGTATTTCTTGTCTAATTTAAAACAGCTTCATCAAGATTATTCAGATATTCAAGAGGAAGAACCAAATGTAAAGGAAACGGTAACTTCAGTTTTCACTTTTCACTATGCTTCAGAAGATACAGGGCATTTGCATGCTACAGTACAAGAGCTATGGAGAGGCAGCGTGGGTGTTGGTGTCTACCCAAAAAGCATCACTATAAATTGGTGAAAATTTGTTATCACCACTTCTTTAGCTAATTAATTAAGGCCAGAGGAGTAAAGAAAAATCCAGAAACATTGATTTTACTAAGATGTTATACTTAAGCTTCAGAGAACTGAATTTCTTTAAGGGAAGTGTATCCTCTGCGTACAAATCTCAAGTGAACAGCTATGCTTTATTACTGTAATTGTCGTCAACGTAAGACCACTCATACATGTTATAAAGACCAACCTCTTGTTCTTTGTTCACCCCATACTTTAGTATCTTTTGTATCTGAAAAACTAGCCATTATCCCATTATAAATGGTAGGTGTAATTTTAGAAGTTGAGAAATATTAAAAAGGCATGTATTAGGGAAAAATGTAAATTTTTTTTATTGAAGTATAGTTGATTTACAATGATTCAGGTGTACAGCAAAGTGATTCAGTTATATACATATATGTATATAAGAATCTTTTTCATATTCTTTTCTATTATGTGTTATTACAAAATATTGAATATAGTTCCCTGTGCTATATAGTAGGTCCTTGTTGTTTATTTTATATATAGTAGTATGTATATGTTAATCCCAAACTCCTAATTTATCCCTTCCCACCGCATCTTTCCCTTTTCGTACCGTAAGTTTGTTTTTGAAGTCTGTGAGTCTGTTTTGTTAATAAGTTCATTTGTATAACTTTTCTAGATTCCACATGTAAGTGATATATTTATATGACATTTGTCTTTCTCTGTCTGACTTACTTCGCTTAGTATGATAATCTCTGGGTCCATCCACATTGCTGCAAATGGCATTATTTCATTCTTTTTTATGGCTGAGTAATATTCCTTTGTATATATATATACCACATCTTTATCCATTCCTCTGTGGATGGACATTTAGGTTGCTTCCATGTCTTGGCTATTGTAAATAGTGCTGCAGTGAACACTGGGGTATCTTTTCAAATTATGGTGTTTTTTAAAAATTAATTAATTTTTGGCTGCACTGGGTCTTCACTGCTGCACGCGGGCTTTCTCTAGTTGCGGTGAGCGGGCTTCTCATTGCTGTGGCTTCTCGTTGCGGAGCACGGGCTCTAGGCGTGCGGGCTTCAGTAGTTGTGGCATGCAGGCTCAGTAGTTGTGGCTCATGGGCTGTAGAGCACAGCCTCAGTAGTTGTGGCACACGGGCTTAGTTGCTCTGCAGCATGTGGGATCTTCCCAGATCAGGGCTTGAACCTGTGTCCCCTGCATTGGCAGGCGATTCTTAACCACTGTGCCACCAGGGAAGCCCTATGGTTTTCTTCAGATACATGCCCAGGAGTGAAATTGCTGGATAACTTGGTAGTTCTATTTTTAGTTTTTGAAGGAACCTCCGTACTGTTCTCCATAGTGGCTGTACCAATTTACATTCCCACCAAACATGTAGGAAGGTTCCCTTTTGTCCACACTCTCTGCAGCATTTGTTGTTTGTAGACTATTTGATGATGCATTCTGACCGGTGTGAGGGGACACCTCATTGTAGTTTTAATTTGCATTTCTATAATTAGCAATGTTGAGTATCTTTGCATGTGCTTTTTGACCATATCTGTATGTCTTCTTTGGAGAAATGTCTATTTAGATCTTCTGCCCATTTTTTGATTGGGTTTTTTTTTGATATTGAGCTGCATGAGCTCTTAGTATATTTTGGAAATTAATACCTTGTTGGTTGCTTTGTTTGCAAATATTTTCTCCCATTCTGTGGGTTGTCTTTTCGTTTTGTTCATGATTTCCTTTGTTGTGCAAAACCTTTTCAGTTTAATTACTTCCCATTTGTTTATTTTTAAAATTTTCATTACTCTAGGAGGTGGATTCAAAAAGATGTCACTGCAATTTATGTCAAAGAGTGTTCTGCCTACATTTCCCTCTATAACTACTACACGAATAAAGAGTTTTATAGTATCCGGTATAGAACCAGGTATATCTTTCCATCTGTGTCCTCTTCAGTTTCTTTTATCAGCATCTTAATTTTCAGAGTACAGGTCTTTTGTCTCCTTAGGTAAGTTTATTCCTAGGTATTTTATTCTTCTTGATGTGATGATAAATGGGATTTTTTCCTTAATTTCTCTTTATATTTCATAGTGTATAGAAATGCAACAGATTTCTGTATATTAATTTTGTATCCTGCAACTTTACCAAATTCATTGATGAGCTCTAGTAGTTTCCTGGTAGCATCTTTAGGATTTTCTATGTATAGTATGTCATTTGCAAACAGTGACAGTTTTACTTCTGTTCCAGTTTGGATTCCTTTTCTTTTTTCTTCTCTGATTGTTGTAAGATTCCTTTTCTTTTTTCTTCTCTGATTGCTGTAACTAGGACTTCTGAATAGAAGTGGCAAGAGTGGGCATCCTTGTCTTGTTCTTGATCTTAGAGGGAATGCCTTCAGCTTTTCACCATTGAGTATGGCGTTAGATTTGGGTTTGTCATATATGGCCTCTATTATGTTGAGGGAAGTTCCCTCTATGTCCACTTTCTGGAGAGTTTTTATCATAAATGGATGTTGAATTTTATCAAAAGCTCTTTTGCATCTACTGAGGTGATATTATTTTTATTCTTCAGTTTGTTAGTGAGGTATATCACATTAATTTGTAGATATTGAAAAATCCTTATATCTGAAATGAGTCCCACTTGATCATGGTGTGTGATTCTTTGAATAATGTATTGTTGGATTTGGTTTGCTAGATTTTATTGAGGATTTTTGCATCTGTGTTCATCAGTGATACTGGCGTGTACTTTTTTTAGATATCTTTGGTTTTGGTATCAGGGTGATGGTGGCCTCACAGAATGATGAGTTCGGAAGTATTCCTTCCTCTGCAAATAGTTTAACTCATCTCTAAAAGTTTGGTAAAATTCACCTGTGAAGCCATCTGGTCCTGGACTTTTGGTTGTTGGGGGATTTTAAATTACTGATTCAATTTCGGTAACTAGTAATTGGTCTGTTCATATTTCCTGTTTCTTGCTTGGTTCAGTTTTAGTAAACTTTGTAGTTGGTTCTGATTTTTGCTGCAGACTTTGCTACTGTTATGATAACCAACTCAGATTAATAGAAATATTTAAATTATAGGAAAAATTTGTATATTTTATATAAAATTATGATATACAAATATAATGTATACATACATCTTATTCTTCACTTCCAAATTCAACTTCAAAGTTTTGATACTGATCTAAAAGTTAGGTTCAAGAGAATAAAGATTTGTTTATATTCAGGATATTAGAGATCTGGAAATAGAATGTTTTTAATTTTTTTTGACAGTACCCAACTGGTCTAAAGCTTATTTGGAGTTGGGGATTTTGGTTAGTAGAAGAAATTAACAATGACATTGGTTGAATTTGAACATTATAACTTGGATGAGAACTGAGACTTAGTGACTGCCTTGTTTGGAATACATCTTACTAACATCTTGTTCTGTGCAAGCCTTCAGGCGTTCTGGACTTCTGTTGTAGCAGCTGTGCGTTATGCTTTCAGAGTGTAGATACTGGGGTTTATTGTCTTACCTCTTCTCCTAAACTAAGAATCTAGCACCAAATGTTAGTTCTTCCCCTTGCCCACCCTCCCTGAGAGGAGGTGCCCCATGGTAGCTTGAACACATTAGGCTCTCAAATACTTGTTAAAACTGAATTGCCTAGTAATAAGGTAAGTGATATTCTAGAAAAAATTCCATTATTATTGGGTGGTAGTCAGTCTGACAGCTTTTCTGCTTAATTTCACTTCCAAGAAAATCACCTTGAGAACATAAGCAACAAACTATCATAAGTATGATACAGCTGTCGGGTGATTTTAGTCACTCACCCTTAGATACAAATTGCACCGTGATATTTGGCTTTGTTAATTATTTCAAAATCATGAGTTGAGCTTTGTTTTCTATTTTACATTGGGTTTGTATTTAATTTTGTCTTTAATCATTAAGGACAGTTTGGATTGGCAACTTTTAAGACACTTTACTGATCTTCCCAGTAAGTAATTTTTCCAGATGATGAATTTTAGGGACCTGCTGTTCTCGTTCCATCAGTTCTTATAGTAAAAGTAAATCTTCCATATGGTTTCCTGTGTTTAAAATAGCATGAGATCAAGCCGACCCCACAGAGCTCTAGCTGACTTGCCCAAACCAGGTCATACCCTGTCCCAGGGATGATTTTGTTTTAAATAATTCAGATGCCACAGTTCTTTGAGCCAATTTATCTCCCGGGATGATTAGCTCAAGCTTTGCAGAGCAGTTCCCTTGCAACCTTACTTATCAAATTGTCCTAAGGCAATGAATTAAAACCAATTTTATCAAAAAAATGAGAGGAAAAGTGATTCAGAGAAACCTCTATTAATATTGGTATTTGGGGGCTTCCCTGGTGGTGCAGTGGTTGAGAATCTGCCTGCCGATGCAGGGGACACGGGTTCGTGCCCCGGTCCGGGAAGATCCCACATGCCGCGGAGTGGCTGGGCCCGTGAGCCATGGCTGCTGAGCCTGCGCGTCCGGAGCCTGTGCTCCGCAACGGAAGAGGCCGCAGCAGTGAGAGGCCCGCGTACCGCAAAAAAAAAAAAAAAAAAAAAAAATTGGCATTTGGTCATAACATTGAGCTATGTAAAATGGATAGGGTTCTAAAAGTTTTTGATATTTGTTATTCTGAATATTTTTCCCTCAACAGTATAATTCATCCAGCCTTCCAGCTCTGCTATTCAAAGCAAGACCCCTTTTGGGAGCTGAAAACCATCTGCAAAATATCAACTATCAATTAGAGAAGCTCCTTGACCAGAAATGAGACCAGTCTACTAAAGTGTGCACATATAAAGATTGTCTCATGCTACTGCCTGTTACCTTCTGAAACTGTATGTATTTTTCCATAAAGGAGATGGGGGGAAAAAACCCAAACTTTATTAATTTGAATTGAATATTTCTTTTGTCATGTTATAGCAACATTCCCAGGTACATTTTAAAAAAGTAAACTTGTCTAATTGTTCAGGTTGGTTGTATGGTCTTGTCACCAGAATTTAATATTACTTTGTCATTAAAATTAAATGGCTAGATATAGTAGTTTTAGAGGCCATAGTTAATTTTTCTGTTAATGTCAAGTGATGAGTTTCAAAATGTTTTAAAATGTTGACACCTAGTCAGCCCTAGACATACAAAAGTTTTACTGTAAAAATAAACATGCAAAATTAAGCTGATATGAACAAAGACTAATAACTTTGGTTAATCAAGGAGACTTATACTGAATTTAAGCACACTGGAGCTAATTTTCAATAAAACTGGTTTACTTCAATAAATAAGATTTGGAAGCAAAGTAATAAAACTTAGCTGATACAACAGGCTTTATAAGTTACTAGTTTGTTATTAAATGTTTTCAAGCAGATTACAGCCTAGTTATGTAAGTGTCCATAATTAGCTACTCTTGTAATACTTCTATAATTAGTTCATCAGGAATTTCATCAATTCCATTATAACCGAGAAGACTGTTCTCTGCAGCTTCTGCCAATTCAGCATCTTCTGTAGCCTCCAAAATATAAGCATCATCAATGCCATTATCCCAGTCAGCATCAGAAAATGTACCTTTTGACGATGCACTAGATGACGGTTCATGAGGATTCTTGGTTTCACTGTCCCTTGTTTCATCTGTTGTAAACTCCTCTTCCTTTAGTTCCAAAGGGGAGGGAGAGTAGAGTAGGAAGAAAATACTGCTTATTCAGACAGAATGTATGATTTCACCATACAGTCGATCTCTACTGAATTGAAGTATTCAGTTCAACAGATATTAAATTGAAAACACTGGATGATATTGTCTCCAATACAGTCACCATGGGGATGGGCTCACTGTTGCTGCCTTTGTGGCACACTCTTGAAACTCTAAATTTAGAAATGCCTGCAGTTCCTGTGGTACATTCTTTTCAGTGTACACAGACGGGGCTACAGCAAAGGTAAGACTGATTTTTTTAAAAAGTGGATAGTCTATCTGAAGGCAAACTGGTTTTTAAAATGTATCTGCTATCTTAACATATTTTTCTCTTTAAAGTATTTTAAAAATTAACATGGATTGAAAAAAGTTATGAAGAACAGTTTTGAGACAACTGTCAAAGTACGAGTGTGGATTTGTATATTAAATAATATTGTATCAACATGAAATTTCCAGAATTTAATAATTTCACTATAAGTATATAAGAATGTTCTTTATCTCTTAAGTATGTAGCTGGAGAATAAGAAGGATTTTGATGTCTGCAACTTATTCTGAAGAGATTTGTTATGAACTGAATGTTTATGTACCCCCATCCTCATGAGGTTGAAATCCTAATCCTCAATGTGATGGTATTAGGAGGTGAGATCTTTGGCAGGTAATTAGATCATGAGGGCAGAACCCTCATGAATGGGATTAGTGCCCCCGTATAAAAGACCACAGAGTGCTCTGTGATCCCTTCTACCAGGGAAGGACACAGTGAGAAGACAGCTCTCAATGACCCAGGAAGCTGACTTGAGTCCGCCAGCACCTTGATCTGGGACTGACTGAGAAATTTGTTGTTTTTAAGTCACTCAGTCTAAGGTACTCTGTTATCGCAGCCTGAAATGCCTAGACAAAATTCATCAAAAATGATGATGTGTAATGTGTACAGTAGAGGGAGAAAACAAGTGTGGCCAAATGTTTAACAGGTCTAGAGGAAGGGCATACAGGAGAGTTCCTTGTTCTGCTGCAACATTTTTGTAGGTTGGAACTTCTTTTAAAACCAGATGAAGCAAGAAATGACAAGCAGAAATGACAAAATATTAACTGTTAAAACTAAGTGATAGGTTTCTTATTTTAAATAAAAAGATAAATTAAATCCAAGCAGTGGTAATACTGTACACCAAAAATACTTTCAACTTGGCATTTCTGAGGTATTACTGGATAGGCAGGAAAAAAAAATCAGAAACCACAAACATGCATCAAAATAACACTCAAAATGAACAAGGATAAAATATTCTTCTTAGAGGCACAATTTTAAAAATCTTTTTTTGGTTATCTCTTTAGTTCACCAGAGAATCTGGCTATCAGCTATTTTATATCCAGCTCCTACAGATCAAGAATGAGATTTCTACCATTTCAGTATGAATTTTTTCAGGAGACTTTTTAAAATCAAATTTAATAGGTACCAGTCAATTATCTAGACTGTAAACTCAAGCACTAATTCAGCTTGTAGCAGGTAACTTTCATTCTAACCGTAACACTATAAACAAAAAGGCTGATTGATGTGGGGAAAAAAACACTAAAAAAGTCTAGAAAATAACATGACAAAAGAATACTTAATGAAAAGTTCTTGTAAAATATTAATAAGACCCCATATAAAAGTAGAGGGCAGTTACAGGCAATCCATAATAGAAACACATAGTAAATCTGATGAAAGTTAATCTGCATTAATAAGTGTAAATTAAAACACCTGAAATACCACTTTATGCCTACCAGGTTGGTAAAGATCAAAAGGCAAAAACAAGCAATGTTGGCAAGTGTAGGGTAATAGGTACTCCCATAAACTGAAATCTAATTTCCTGTCGTTTTTGGAGAGCAACTGGTGATATGTATGGAAAATATCTGTGATAGTTTAAGTAGGAAAAAAAGCCTATAATATAGTACGTATACTATGACTAAAAAACATGAGGAGGGTACACAGGTAACAAATTCTGGAAGATACAGACCACAACATTTACATCAGTTATCTGCATGGTCAAATTATAAGTGACGATGCTTTTTTCCTTTTGTGCTTTATGTATTTTCTAATGTTTGTGTACAATGAATGTGAATTACTTGGGTAAATAAAAGTTTTAAAAAGAAAAATATTGGTTTGGCAATCTATACCCTTTGACACAGTTCTACTTCTAGAAATTCTTATAGTTTAAAGAAACTATATTTTGTTATACTTTGTAAAGCAAAAAATGAGAAATTTATTAAATGTCTGAAACTGGTTAAATAGCTAGCTAGCTCCATTAATTTCTTATGTAGCAGTGGGAAAAAATGAGGTTCATATTATGAGATTCGTGCTGAGATGAGACAATCACTACAACATATTCCTAAGTGAAAACAAGGTACAGAACAGGGTGTTTAAACAGTATCTGGACACACCTGGACACCATTAGCTCATTTGCCATTATACCAAGAACTAGTTAGTAATGAGAAGGAAACTAAAAACTGCACTTACCTCTTTGAGAAGAAACAGGAGACGCACTTCAGCAGGTAATGGGAAACCTGAATCAGAAAAACAGTAGAACTATTATATAAATATCTAATTTTTACTTTGTGGTAAATGTAAAAATTAGTAACTCACAGTCAGATTTGAAGTTTTCTGCTTTACATACAGGGTCATGACATTTTTGATACCAAACTTCATTTTTCAGGTCAACCAAAATCCTTTACATTAAAAAAAGAAGAAAAAATTATTTACTATCTAGACTTGATAGAAAACAAAATTCAGCTACATGCCATTTACAAGAGATATGCCTAAGACTTAGAGATGGAGAAAAGTTAAAAAGTAAAAGGATGAAAATAGACATTAACTTGGCAAACCATGGTTGCCAAAAGTATCACACAAAATGAACTTCAGGGCAAAAATTACATACTGACAAAAGTTCCTCCGAGGAATATACAATTCCCAACTTCTATCCACCAAATAAGAGAATCTCTAAATATGTGAGCAAAACTGACAATTTCAAGGGTAAACAAATCTTCAACCATAAATAAAGATTTTTAAAAACTATTCTTTTGATAATTGATACCAAACAACTCCCCAAAACTCAGGATATCAAAAATTTGAGAATTTAAAACAATTATAAAAATTGACTATGCTAGGTACAACATGAATCATCAAGTTTAAAAGTATTCATTCACACAACACATTCTCTGACCACAAAGCAAATTATTTAGAAATAAGCAACAAAAAGATAGCTAACTAAAACTCAGAAATTTAAAGGTTTTTTTTGTTTTTTTTTTTTTTTTTTGCAGTATGCGGGCCTCTCACTGTTGTGGCCTCTCCCGTTGCGGAGCACAGGCTCCGGACGCGCAGGCTCAGCGGCCATGGCTCATGGGCCTAGCCGCTCCGCAGCATGTGGGATCCTCCCGGACCGGGTCACGAACCCGTGTCCCCTGCATCGGCAGGCAGACTCTCAACCACTGCGCCACAAGGGAAGCCCTAAAACATTTTTCTTAATAACCAAATGACTCAAGGAAAAACCATGATGGAAATAAGAATATGCTTAGAACTGAATGGAACTGAAATTACATATTAAAATATGTGAGGGGAATTCCCTGGCAGTCCAGTGGTTAGGATTCCATGTTATCACTGCCGAGGGCCCAGATTCAATCCCTGGTCAGGGAACTACGATCCCACAAGATGCGTGGTGGGCACCCCCCCCAAAATAAATAAAAAATAAAATATGTGAAACAGAGCCGAAGTGATCTTTAGAAAGAAATTTAGAATCCTAAAAGCTTATTTACAAAAAAAATGGCTAAACACAACTTATAGAAGTAACAGAATAAACCTTAATAAATTAAAAGTCAGGAAGTAATAAAGAGCAAAAATTTAGAAAAATCAACAAGGACAAAATGTGAAGACTAAAGAATAAAATTCTTTCAAGATTAAACAAAAAGAGGTAAAGACATAAATATTATTAGAAACTGAGATATAACTACAAATGCAAAATATACTAAAAATGTACTATTGTGAACTTTTTCCAGTAATGCTGAAAATTTTGGTAGAAGAGACAAAGTACTAGATAAGAATAAACCAAAGCAAGCAAACTTAAAGAAAACGTGAACAATCCTATAACCACTAAAAATTTTTTTTTTAATTTAACTAGTAAGGAAACAATTGTTAACAGTCTGTGTGGTATTGGGACATTTACCAAGGAGAGAAAAATGCTGGCAAACCAGTCTAATGGCCCCATAAACATTCCAATAGACTTCCTAATAAACAGACTAATGCTACAGTTCCCAAACTGTACACCAAAGTGCCCCAGAGTGACGTAGGATATTTATCTTTCTAGGGAAACGGTGATACCACATCTGTCAAGCACCCCGCAAACTACTTGCTTGTAATTCATAGCTTCAATATATCACCTTTCTTCATTCCTTTCAGTGATGTCCTATCTTTGTAGAGCTGGGTTTTTTGGTGGTGGCTGTGATGATAAGTACCATAAATGTGGAATGAGACGTGACAGTGCGGGTGGCAGTGTCCAGCCTAATTCCAAGGTTTAAGAGTTTATGCAGTGCTCAAAAGGACACACATCCCATTAATAATTACATTTAAGGAGGTTCAAAAGGTCCAACTTCCATGTATAAATCAGTCAGTCATTGGGATATAATGTACACATGGTGACTATAGTTAATACTACTGTATTATATATTTGGAAATTGTTAAGAGTAAATCTTAAGTTCTCATCACAAAAAAAACAAAATTGTAACTGCATCTATCCATGGTGATGGATGTTAACTATTTAACTAGACTTACTGTGGAGATCATTTTGCAATCATGTTGTACACCTGAAGCTAATGTCAATTATACCTCAATTTAAAAAAATGAAATACAAATATTTTCTTTCAATTGATAAACATTTTTTTTCAAAGAGCTACTAAATTATTAGGACAAATACTAAGTTGCTTGAAACTGATTAATAAACTGTTAGGTATTTCTTTTGTCCTTGGAGCAATGTGAAAAAATTATTACAATACTAAGGGCAACATAACTGAGAAAGTCTGGGGACCAATGGCAATTTGCTAAGTTGAGAGTCCTTATCTACGTAGAATGTTCTTCACAGGATGTTTCTGCATATGGTAAACAAACCTAGAGTCTGGATTTATAAGGCATGGCTCCCTGGACATGTCACACATGCTATGTAACTATGAATATAAAACACAGATGTTTCATAACTTCAAAGCTGCCTGCTGTGTACAGTGACTGCTCACTTCTGCCTCAGCTTTCAACCTGAGTTAGAGAAAAGCATCCAGTGCAGGAAGGAGCTGGGTCACCGTGCCAGATGTCCCAGGCCTCACTCTGCTTCACCTGTGCCTTTGCTTCCTTATATCTTTAAAGCTACTAGTAAAGCTTATCATTGGGTAAGATCTCTGATTCGTATGAGTGAGGTTTGACAATCCAATCCTCAAATTTGTTAGTAATCAGGGAAATTCAGATGAAAACTACAATATCATTTTAAACTCACCAGATTAGCAAAACAAATTTTTTAAATCTAACAATAGTAAGGTTTTGGTAAGAATATGGATCAGTACAAAATCTGAAAACACTGCTGGTGGGAGTGTAAAGTAGTGTGACCATGTGGAAAAATAATTTATTATCTAATAAAATTAATAATTTAATAATAAATTTAATAATTTATTATCTAATAAAATTAAATATGTGCATATCTATGACTCAGCAGTTCTAGTTTTAGAAATATTTTGAAAAACTTGCATATGTGCACTAAGTGATATATACAAGACTATTTGTAGCTTCACTGTTTATAGCAGCAAGCCAAATAGTAGGACAATAGATGACCTGGTATATTTATATTTGTATAATGACATCATATACAATGATGAAAACAAGAATAAGCAACAGCTACATGCTGCAGTATAGTATGGATGAACCTCACAAATACAATGTTGACCAAAAAAGCAAGTCAAAGGATGCAATTTACCTAAGATTCAAGAAAATGTAAAATGAAATAATACAGTTTGGAGATACAAATATATATGGAAAAACCATAAAGAGAAGCAAGGGAAAGATTAACACAAAATCCAGGATAATAGCTATAATCTCTAAACAAACTGGGGCTGGGCCCACAAGGTACTTCTGAGGTTTGGATAAATTTTGTTTCTTATGGTGAGTGACAGATATGGCAAGTTATCATTTTAGTATTAGTTCTTAAAATGTACATATATCAGTACATTATATACACACTTTTACATATATGATGTATCTCACAGTTAAGAGAAAGAATATACTGTGGATACATAATACAACCTGGTAATTCTTCAGAAAGAAACATACAGCAACCTAAGTATCTCAAGAAGTTAAAAGATGATCATTGTATCATAATGATTTTCTGGAAAACTTTCATGCATAGAAAAAAGACTAAAAAGATACACCAAAATCTTAACCATAGATATTACTGGTTCTGGGACTATGGGTGGTCTTGTCTTTTGTGTTTTTCTGTTACAGCTTTCTGCACTGAGCATATAGTTTTTAAAGTTTTTTTTTCTTTACTGAATTAATCTACATATATAATATAGCACTGAATAATAATATCGAAGATGTTTTCCGGCTTTCTAACAAAAGCTTCATGATCATTTTCTCATATCTGGCCCATGTGCTATAAAAGCTTGATATATCAAAGTCTGAGCTTTGACATTATGTATTAAAACAGCAAAATTTCTCACATCATAAATGATAACTACTGGGTTTCTATTTTATCCCTATTCTAAATATTTCCTTATATGATTTAAAATTCTTATGGTTTTACTTCTTCCTTTACTTCCTCTCCTTTTGCCAGGGGCATTTAAAAGAAAACTCTAAAAACAGGGCGTGGCATATACAGCAAGCACCCAATAAATACTGGTTCCCTTCTATACCATTCTTTGTCTTGAACATGTTAACATAACCTTAACTCCAATTCTTAAACACTGATGGAGTAGTTTCCTTCTGGTCCAAATTTGCTCACTTTTGATTTGACTCCATAGGTGTCAAGGGCCAATGGCTACTACCTCTCATTTCTTTCTAGCCCCACTTAATTCTACTTTAGTTTCCTCAAAATTTTACTATTTAAGGGATTATTTTACCAAATAAAGTACAAATAAAGATATGTGCTAGAGGCAAGGTAATAAGAAACTCAAATATTAAAAAACACAAACCAGGGCTTCCCTGGTGGCGCAGTGGTTGGGAATCTGCCTGCTAATGCAGGGGACACGGGTTCGAGCCATGGTCTGGGAGGATCCCATATGCCGCAGAGCAACTAGGCCCATGAGCCACAACTACTAAGCCTGCGCGTCTGGAGCCTGTGCTCCGCAGCAAGAGAGGCCATGATAGTGAGAGGCCCGCGCACCGCGATGAAGAGTGGCCCCCGCTTGCCACAACTAGAGAAAGCCCTCGCACAGAAACGAAGACCCAACACAGCCAAAAGTAAATTAATAAACTCCTAAAAAAAAAATAAACACAAACCAAATAAAATATAAATTGAATTACAACTAAATCTATTATAACAAAATCACTTTTATATTCTCATCTTTAAAAATTATAAACGTTTAAGATATAATACTGGTTAAACACACAGAACTCAAACAATATTACTTACATGATATTACTACTCTTGTGGGCTCTTCCAATGTTTTCACACCAGCGGTATTTACAAATATCATAAACCAATAATTCTTCTGGGAAAAAGTAGTTCCAGCGCTGAATTCCTGAACCACAAATAATGTTTCTAAAGATATTATTATTGTATCATATAACAGTTAATTAAGAATAAGACTGTTTACCTCCTTTAATGCCATTTTTATTCACCAACAAGAGAACAAATTGATCAATTTCAGGGTAAGGTGAACACTGAAAACCTTCAATGGTTTCTACTGCAACAAAAAGAAAAATTAATTATAAATCATAACGGCTAAAACATGAGGAGTTACATTTTAAGTTGTTTAGTACAACCAGGGGTTTTGCAACCTGCCCCTGCCAGTTCGTTTTGGGTTTTTTTGGCCTTCTCTGCAGTTTGTCTTTTAGTCAGTCATGGATTCTTACAAGGAAGCAGGTAAAATTCAGACCTCTCAATTAAATCAAATTTTAGCTAATTTGCATAAAAAGCATTTAGTATCACTTCAGTTGCTTGCTTCATTCTGATAAAGAGAAAAGCAGTCCCTTGCATCCAGGAGCTGTCCTAGTATTATCATTGAGGCCTTGGTGTTGCTACAAGCTGGCTGGGGACTCACAGCTCAGCCCTGGTGTTCTCCTGTTAATCATAAACTATTTCACAGAACTTCAACATCAGATAAGGTCACTCTGTGGCCATGATGATTCAAGACATAAATGAACACCACTCTGTACTCATGTATGAACACAGACAAAATATGAACATTTTCCAAACCACAAAAATGACCAAGTGCCCACCTATCTTGTCTAATGTAAGTAGCTGCTCCTTCTTTGCCAATTGTAGCTTTAGTCTCTCTGTAGTCGGCCTTCCTTCTAGATAAGATTTATCAAGATATTTAATCATAAAATTGTCACTGACAGCACCCAATTCAAAACAAACACACTTCCTTGGAGACTTCAAAAGCATCTAACTCAAGCCTGAATCCTGTAAGTCCTTTCTAACACCCTTTTACTGAGATGCCCTCAGTTTCCTATGGTGTGCATTCTCCACCATGGTGACCAGTAATAAACTCAGCTTACCACAGGTGTGTTCTCCAGTGCTCTTTAGCTGTAGAGCACTGACATTCATTATATTTTCTAAGACTCTAATGGAATAATTAAAAATAATTTATTTAAAATCTTACTTAAATTTAAAGACAGAATACTCTTCTTAAAATAAAGCCCGATTTCACTTACAAAAATAGTACACATAATTTAAGAAATTTTGGAAAATATATTACAGCAGAAATGAGAGGAATGTCTAGAAATAACTGTTAAACAACCAGAGGAAAATAAACATAAGAAAATGTTATCCATATTTTTAAAATAAACCTGTGATCATACCTCACATATAATTTTGAGTCTTAACGTCATAAATGGGCATTTTTCGTATTATATAGGCTTTATAAATTTAAATCAAATGGCTACAGAGTATTTTACAGTATGTAACCAATTTTACAGTATGTAACCATTTTGTTGTACATTTAAATTTTCAGTTCCACTACTATAAATGATAGCCCAAAATATGTGTATAAAAATATTTACTGGAGAGTTTATATATATCTTAGAAAAAGATCTATATTTTCTTCAGTATAGGAATGAAGAACACATAGATTTTGTGAAAAATTATATGGCCATTAAAAGAATGCAGGGCTTCCCTGGTGGCGCAGTGGTTGAGAGTCCGCCTGCCGATGCAGGGGACACGGGTTCGTGCCCTGGTCTGGGAAGATCCCACATGCCACGGAGCGGCTGGGCCCGTGAGCCATGGCCGCTGAGCCTGCGCGTCGGGGGCCTGTGCTCCGCAATGGGAGAGGCCACAACAGTGAGAGGCCCGCATACCGCAGAAAAAAAAAAAAAAGAATGCAGAAGCTCTCCATATACAGGAAATATAGGAAAAGCTCTACTGGGTTAAACAGGCAGTTATTAACAGTGGTTACCCATCTTTGATTGTGGACAGAGGGGTGAAGAGAACTTTGTTTTTTCATTTTAATATGTTTTTTATATAAACAATCTACATTTTCATATTTTCCCCCAAAATACCATAAAATGAAAATTAGTAAAGAAGCTTAAAATACATCAATTTTTATACTTTTTCCATTTTGGATAGAAACCCAGTTGTTCTGAAGGATTAGTACATATGAATACTTAAGATTTAAGATTTATAAGCAAAATAAATTTTGCATCCTTAAATTTTCATAGGAAATTGTTTTCTTAAAATTACCTGAAGTACTGGTATGGTTAAAATTCTCAACTCGTTCATTTTGAGACATGTCACATGTCAGAATTCGTAAAGTATCTGAGAATCTGAAGAAGAAAATAGGTACAACAAAAAGTAACAATATATATTAAAATTAAAGAGACGTGACTACCAAAAGGACACAATTTCAAATAATTTCATAATAAAATCCTTTGTTCAACAGATAACTGTTCTAGGATATTTATGCCACATTTGCCTACAAAAGCACCAATCCAACCCATACAAAAAAAGAGTAGTTTGGTGATCATTTGAAACTGATGCTTTCCTCTACTACAGAGTAAATCAGAAGACACTAGGACTGCTGAAGCTGCAGAATGAACTATTCCCCAAACATACAGAGCCTTTGAAATTTATGTTAACAAAGTCTGGATAATAGTAAGAAAAAGAGAGGGATGAAATCAAAGGGAAAATAGATTAAAATTAACTGAAAGTGAAAATACATTCATAACCATAAAGAATTTAGCCTTTATTTCAGGAAGAAAAATACCTGATATTTAGTTGGATACACAAATGACAATTAAGATAACTCTACTCAGAAGAACTCTCCACTTCTGTAAAATTAACATTGAAACTACAAAAGAAATGAGATTTGGTAATCAGGAGATTACCTGTACTTCAGGCTGTTATTAGAGACCAACTGTGTTGCTTTTCCCATACATGACAGAATGTGACCTTATTCTGGTGCCAGCAACAGTGGGGAGCAAGAATCATGTAATTTTTAGGACCATGCTACCTCTAGAATCTCAGATATGACGAATAATTAACATTTATTGAGCAGAGACCATGTGCCAGGCACTGTTGTAAGCACATACATACAGCTCTTATTTAATCCTCACAACTCCATGAAATAGATGTTAATATTATTTCCATTTTAAAGGTAAGGAAACTAAGACTTTGATGTTACTTCTAAGATTTGTTATGAAAACTCAAATAGTCCATAAATATATAGAGAAAAACAATGTATCTTCCCACCCTCCTGAGTAACTGCTATCAAATCAACATTTGGACACAACTTGCCTTATGGCAGTGTATTTTAAGTATTTTTATTAAAATTTATCTCTATGGAATTTCTCTTTAAACTTATATGTAGGAAAGGCAAAAAGGAGAAGAATCAGAACAAGTTAATTCAGCGAGGCAATTCAGCCTGATCTTTAACCACATGTCCTACACTAACAAAAATTGCCAGCCCAGAGTGAAGGGGAATAAAGGCATATATTTCTGTTGAAAGATGTCTTTCACACTTTTTAAAAATGACCAAAACATGAGAATTTAAATGTTCAGTAACAGAACTGACAATAGAGTATATCAGTACAATGGAAAATTATATACACATCAACAATTTTATTTACAATTTACTGTTGGTAATTATTAACTTGACAAATATTCATGACATAATGTTGAGTGGATAAAACAGGTGACAAAACAATATAAATAATGATCTCAAGAAATATGTTTTAAATGAAGGAGCTATGTAAATTATATTTCTGTATGTGCATATATAAAAAGAAAATTAAATGTTAACAGTAATTACATTTCCAAATGCAATACAAGTCATTTTTCATTTTTATAGAATCACTTCTAAAAACTGGAAAATATATCAAATATAATCATAAAAGGATATAAAGAGAAAAATGGTTAAAAAATAACTTTTACTATTATTATTTACTGGACAAAAAAGAACAGTTAACGTAGAATTTTAAGAAATGACTTTCTTTTACTCAAGATATAAAAAATTTATACAATTCACATTTTAGTAATATACAGTGCCATTCACTGCTTAATAAATATTCATGAACACACAATGATTTAATTCTGGTCCTATTTACCTGACATTGCTGACCAAAGCAGAGAGGAAATATTGATTTTCTTTGGAAATATTCTCCGATTGTACAGGATAAAATTTGTTATCTTCAGCAACCTCCAAAGGCACATACTTTCCTATTTTTGATGATTTATACAGTCGAAAGTTTCTATTTCTTGTATAAACTCCTATATCAAAAATTAATAAAACAATATGAATGCATGTTTTCAGTGATTTGTTTTTATAGTCAGCAAATATTAAGTTAATTCTGTATAGTATTATTAGAAAAAACACCTGGTTGTGGTTCAAGATAGTGACGTAGGAAGATCCTGAACTCACCTTCTCCCAGGGACACACTGAATCTACAGCTATACATGGAACAATTTCCTGTAGAAAAAAATCTGAAAACCGGAATGGCCCCTTCACATCAGACAAACGACAGAGAACTCACACGGAAGCAGATAGGAAAGGCTGAGAGGCACTCTCACCATAAACCCCACCCCAGGCACGGCAGCACACAGTCAGAAGGGAACGCAAACCCGGAACTTCTCCCCAAGGCGTACAGGGTTCATACCCCACATCAGGCACCCCAACTTTTAAGACCAGCACCTGAGAGATGAGCCCTCCAAACACCTGGATTTGAAGACCAACTTGGCTCACACCCACGAGACCCACAGGGCCATGAAAACTGAAAACGGCTCTTAAAGGGCTCACGTGCAGACTCACCTGCCCCAGGGTCAAGTGCAGAAGCAGCCCATTGAAAAGCGCCCATTCATTATGTGAAAGAGACTCATTTACTAATTTTAAAGCACTGGTCTGAGGGGCAAGTCCTGTTGGGATATTCTCTAAGGATAGAGGCTGCTGGGTACCTCCTTCCTGCTCTCCTTCTGCCTTGCTAAACCTGGAGGGAGCCATCTTTCTTTTTTACTTTATCAGCAGGTGCCGTCTTCATACCACCCCTCTGCCTTGCTCCAGCAGTGGGTACCATCTTTGTGCTCTCCCTCTGCCATGATCCAGAGTGCCAGTAGCTCCCAGAGGGGAGCTTCTACACACATCTGCTGCCCTGGTTTTCACAGCTGGTGACACACTTTCTGTGGCTACCATCCAGACACTCTTGATCTCCTGGCTCTAGAGGTTAGGGAAGCTTGTGATCCTGGGTCCCATGGAGCTGTAACAATCAGAGAGACAGCTCTTGGTAGACTACCAGTCCCAGAGTACTGCATAGACAGCAGACTTAAACACACCCCCCGTCTTTCTAACAAAGAGGCCTATTTGCTTGTCCTGGAGCTTAGGGGCTCTTAGGGAATGGAGGCCAGTGGACACCATCTTGGCACTCTCCCTCCACCTCACTACAGCTCACCAGTATCTCTCAGAAAGGAGCTTATACACTCATCTGGAGCCCCAAATTTTGTGACTCCTGCCCAGCCAGACTGCCTGGCTCTGGTGACTAGCAGGGCTTAGGCTTGTGGTCCCACAGGAGTGTATATATTTGCATTTTTTAAAAGCTGCTGCCTGAAGGTCTGGCTTCCAATCAGCTTGAATCTAGGTGCTGACTGAGATCCTCCCCTTTGGGGCACTGACTGCTCTTGGCACACACTCAGTTACTAGGAGCTATTAAAAATATAATAGGGGGCTTCCCTGGTGGCGCAGTGGTTGACAGTCCACCTGCCGATGCAGGGGACATGGGTTCATGCCCCAGTCCGGGAAGATCCCACATGCCGTGGAGCGGCTAGGCCCATGAGCCATGGCCACTGGGCCTGTGCGTCTGGAGCCTGTGCTTCACAATGGGAGAGGCCACAACAGTGAGAGGTCCGCATACCACAAAAAAAAAAAAAAAGTGTATGTATATATATATATATATATATATATATATATATATATATATATATATATATATATATAAAATAGGCTGCTTGGACAAGCACAGAGGTTTGTGACAACATGAGCTAAGACACGACTGAATAATAAAGTTCATCTTCTACACAAGGCCAACCCTTCAAGACTGGGAGAAGTGGCTGTTGCATCTAATGGGTAGAAACCAACACAGAGAGTCAAGCAAAATGAAGAAACAGAGGAATATATTCCAAATGAAAGAACAAGATAAAACCTCAGGGGAAAAAATCTTAATGAAACAGAGAAAAGTAACTCACCTGATAAAGAGTTCAAAATAATGGTCATAAAGATGCTTGCTGAACTCAGGAAAGAATGGAGGAACACGATGAGAACTTCAACAAAGAGAAAATATAAGAAAGTACCAAACATAAATCAAAGAACTGAAGAATACCGTAAGTGAACTGAAAAATACACTAGAGGGGTTCTATGGCAGACTAGATAAAGGAAAAAAGAGGATCAGTGAACTCGAACACAGGGCAGAGGAACTCATCCAATCAGAGCAGCAAAAAAAGAAAAGAATGGAAAAAAAAGTGAAGACTGCTTAAGGGATTTATGGGACAACATCAAGCAGACTAACATTCACATTAAAGGAGTCCTAGAGGAAAAAAAAGAGACAGAGACAGAAAGGAACAGAAGACTTATTTGAAGAAATAATGGCTGAAAACACCCCTAACCTGGGGAAGGAAACGGACATACAGATACAGGAAGCCCAGAGAGTTCCAAATAAGATCAATCCAAAGAGACCCATACCAAGACACATTATAATTAAAATGCCAAAACTTAAAGGGAGAGAATCTTAAAGTAGCAAGAGAAAAAACTTGTTACATACAAGGGAACCCCCATAAGACTATTACTCCAGAAGGGAGTGGTATGATATATTCAATCTGGCTGACATAAAAAAAAAATTTCCAACCAAGAATACTCTACCTGAAGTTATCATTTATAATTGAAGGAGAGAGAAAGTTTCCCAGATAAATAAAGGCTAAAGGAGTTCACCACCACACCACTAAACCAGCCTTGTAAAAATATTAAAGGGACTTCCTTAAACTGAAAAAATAAAAGGGGTGTTAATTAGTAACAAGAAAACATATGGGGACTTCCCTGGTAGTCCAGTGGTAAAGAATTCACCTTCCAATGCCAGGGATGCAGTTTCTCTGGTCAGGGAACTAAGACCCACGTGCCACAGGGCAACTAAGCCCACGTGCGCCACAACTTCTGAGCTCACGCACCTCAAACAGAGAGCCTGCGTACTGCAAACTATAGAGCCTACACGCTCTGGAACCCGAGCGCCAGAACTACAGAGCCCACGTGCCCTGGAGCCTGCACGCCACAACTAGAGAGAGAAAACCCACACACCACAACTAAAGAGAAGCCCGCACACCACAATCAAAGATCCCACATGCCTCAACAAAGATCCTGCATGCCATAACTAAGACCTGACACGCCAAAAATAAATAAATAAATAAGTCTTTTTTTTTTTTAAGAAAGAAAGTATAAATCTCACTGGTAAAGGTAAATATATAGTAAAGGTAGTGGATTAAGACTTATAAAACTAGGGACTTCCCTGGTGGCACAGTGGTTAAGAATCCCCCTGCCAATGCAGGGACATGGGTTCAAGCCCTGGTCTGGGAAGATCCCACATGCCACAGAGCAACTAAGCCCATGCGTCACAACTACTGAGCCTGCACTCTAGAGCCTATCAGCCACAACTACTGAGCCCACATGCCACAGCTACTGAAGCCCACACGCCTAGAGCCCATGCTCCACAACAAGAGAAGCCACCGCAATGAGAAGCCCATGCACCACAACAAAGAGTAGCCCCCACTCACCGCAACTAGAGGAAGCCCGCGCGCAACGAAGACCCAATGCAGCCAAAAAAATTAAATGATTGTTATCAACTTAAAATAGACTGTTATAAGTTATATGCAAGCCTCATGGTAACCAAAAAGTAAAAACCTATAGTAGATAATACAAAAAATGACAAAAGGAAACTAAGTATACCACTAGAAAAGTCATCAAACCACAAAGGGAGAGAGCAAGAAAAGTAGAAGGGAACAGAGGAACTACAAAACAGCAGAAAACTATTAACAATATGGCAATAAGTACATACCTATCAATAATTAAGTGTAAATGGACTAAATTCTCCAATCAAAAGATACAGAGTGGCTAAATGAATAAAAAAACAAGACCGGGCTTCCCTGGTGGCACAGTGGTTGAGAATCTGCCTGCCAATGCAGGCAACACGGGTTCGAGCCCTGGTCTGGGAAGATCCCACATGCCGCGGAGCAACCAAGCCCATGAGCCGTAACTACTGAGCCTGTGCGTCTGGAGCCTGTGCTCCACAACGAGAGGCCGTGATAGTGAGAGGCCCATGCACCGTGATGAAGAGTGGCCCCCGCCTGCCGCAACTAGAGAAAGCCCTCGCACAGAAACGAAGACCCAACACAACCAAAAATAAAAATAAATTAAAAAAAAAAAAGATTCCACATCTTCGCCCAACGTTGGCTTCCCTTTAAAAAACAAAAACAAACAAAAAAGCAAAACAAGACCTATCTATATGCTGCCTACAAGAGATGCACTTCAGACATAAGGATACACACAGGCTGAAAGTGAAGGGGTAAAAAAAGATATTCCAAACAAAGAGAAGCAAAAAGAAAGCTGGAATAGCTATACTTGTATCAGACAAAACAGACTTAAAACAAAGACTGTAATAAGAGACAAAGAAGAGCATTACATAATGATAACTGATTAAGGGATCAATACAAGAAAAGGACATTTGTAAATACTTATATACACCCAACATAGGAGCATCTAAATATATAAAGCAAATATTAACAAACCTAAAGGGAGAAATAGACAGCAATACAATAATAGTAGAAAAATTTAATACCCCACTTACTTCAATGGATAGAGCATCCAGAAAGAAAATCAGTAAGGAAATATTAGCCTTAAAGGACACATTAGATCAGATGGACTTTACAGAACATTCCATTCAAAAGCAACAGAATATACATTCTTCTGAAATGCACATGGAACCGTCTCCAGGACAGATCATATGTTAGGCCACAGCAAGTCTTAACAAATTTAAGAAGACTGAAATCACATCAAGCATCTTTTCTGACCACAGTGGTGTGAAACTAAAAATTAATTACAAGAAGAAAACTGGAAAATTCACTTGTATGTGGAGATTAAATAACATGCTAATGAGTAAACAATGGGTCAACAAAAATTAAAGGAGAAATAAAAAAATACCTTGAGATAAAAGAAAATGGAAACACAACATACCAAAATGTACAGGATGCAACAAAAGCAGTTCTAAGAGGGAAGTTAACAGTGATATAGGCCTACCTCAAGAAACAAGAAAAATCTCAAATAAACAATCTAAAATTATACATCAAGGAACTAGAAAAATAAAACCAAATGAAGCCCAAAGTTAGTAGACAGAAAGAAATAAAAGATCAGAGCAGAAACAAATAGAGACTAAAAAAAAAAAAACAAAAAGATGAAACCAAGAGCTGGTTCTTTGAAAAGATAAACAAAATTGATAAACCTTAGGTAGATTCACCAAGAAAACGAGAGGACTAATATAAATAAAATCAGAAATGAAAGAGGAGACGTTACAACTGACACAAAGGATCATAAGAGACTACCATGAATAATTATATGCCAACAAATAGGACAACCTAGAGTAAATGAATAAATTCCTAGAAGCATACAACCTGCCAAGACTGAATCATGAAGAAATCGAAAATCTGAATGGACCAAGTACTAGTAAGGACACTGAATCAGTAAACAAAAACCTCCCAACAAAGCAAAGTCTAGGATCAGACGGCTTCAAATGTGAATTCTATCAAAGATTCAAAGAATACCAATCCTTCTCAAACTCTTACAAAAAACAGAAGAGGGAACATGTCCAAACTTACTTTACAAGAGCAAAATTCCCCGAAAACAAAACTAGACAAGGATACCATAAGAAAAGAAAACTACAGGCCAATATCACTGATGAACATAGATCAAAAAATCCTCAACAACATATTAGCAAACCAACTTGAACACTACATTAAAAGGATCATACACCATGATCAAGTGGGATTTATTCCAGGGATGCAAGGACAGTCCAACATCCACAAATCAATCAATGTGATGTAACAACACATTAACAAATGAAGGATAAAAATCATATGATCATCTCAACAGATGCAGAAAAAGCATTTGACAAAATTCGACATCCGCTTATGATAAAAACTTTCAATAAAGCGGATACAGAGGAAACATACCTCAACATAAAGGCCACATATGACAAGTCCACAATTAGAAATACTCAGCAGTGAAAAACTGAAAGCTTTTCCTCTAAGATCAGGAACAAGACAAGGACGCACACTCTCGCCATTTTTATTCAATGTAGTATTGGAAGTCCTAGCCACAGCACTTGGGCAAGAAAAGAAAGAAAAAAGGCATCCAAATTGTAAAGGAAGAGGTAAAACCATCATTGTTTGCAGATATATTGTATACTGGATATTATACAGGTCTGCCTCAACTAACAACTGGTTACATCCCAACAAATAAGTTGAAAACGCATTTAATACACCTAACCTACTGAATATCATAGCTTAGCCTAGCCTACATTAAATGTGCTCAGAACACTTACATTAGCCTACAGTTGGGCAAAATCATCTAACACAAAGCCTATTCTGTAATAGAGCACTGAATACCTCATGTAATTTATTGAATAGTATATTGAAAGTAAAAAGAACAGAATGGTTGTCTGGATACAAAATGATTGTGACTGATCTTATCACCTGACTGCATGGCTGACCGTGAGCTGCAGCTAACTGTCACTGCCCAGCATCACAAGAGGGTATTATACCACATATCACTAGACCAGGAAGACATCAAAACTGAAAATTCGAAGTACGGTTTCCACTGAATACATTACTTTTACACCACTGTAAAGTCAAAAAATTTTAAGTGGGGAAAAAAAAGTGGTAGGTCAAACCATCATTAAGTCAGGGATCATCTATATGTAGAAAACCCTAAAGACTCTACCAAAAAAATGTTTGAATAAATGAAGTCAGTAAAGCTGCAGGATACAAAATCAATATACAGAAATCTGTGGTGTTTCTATACACTAATAACAAACTATCGAAAGAGAAAATAAGAAAACAATCCCACTTACAATTGCATCAAAAAGAATAAAGTATCTAGGAATAAATTTAACCAAAGAGGTGAAAGACCTGCACACTGAAAGCTACAGGCATACTTCAGACCTACTGTGGGTTAAGTTCCAGAACGCCACAATAAAAGCAAATATCAGAATAAAGTCACACGAATTTTTTCGCTTCCCAGTGCTTATAAAAGTTATGTTTATATTATAGTCTATTAAGGGTATAATAGCAGTCTTTAAAAATATACATACCTTAAGAAATACTTTGTAACTAAAAAAGTGCTAACCACCATCTGAGGCTTCAGCGAGTCATCGTAGTAACATCAAAGATCACTAATCATAGATCATCAAAACAAATAATAATGAAAAAGTATAAAATATTGCAAGAATTACCAAATGTGAAACAGAGACACAAAGTGAGTAAGTGCTGTTGGAAAAATTGCGATATCAGTGGTTGACTCAGGGCTGTCACAAACCTTTAATTTGTAAAAAACACAATATCTGTGAAGTGTCATAAAACAAGGAATGCCTGTTTTATTTCCAAATTCTTATACTTGGTTGTCAGGGGTGCTAGAAAGATATGCAATACAGCAGGAACACTTCCTATTCTCAGCCTGATTGGCCTGGTAATCTTGCTTATAGCTTAAACCTCCTTTTCTTCAACTTGTAGACACTGAAGCTCTCTGAGTTGCTCTAACCATCAATGGCAAAAATGCTGCTCTTATGGTTTTTCAAATCACAAGCTAGAACTCAACATAAAAATGAGGTTTAGTTCACCAAATTGGAGCTCAGCTGAATTAGGGGTCCTGATTGGCCTGTGTGTTACCTAAACAGGCTGAGGTCCTGTGCCAGTGCTTCATACATCCTCAGATTCAGAGACCAGAAGCAAGCAGGGCAGAAGAGAGCACAGCTGAAGAAGCCACCAGTTTTATCATAGGAGCAAGTTGATGAAATAACCCTGCAAAGCTCTTCAGTGCAGAAAACGCCAGGCTTACTTTGCCACCTAATAGCTCCATTTTTACATTGTACCTATTTTTACAATTTATTTCATCTAATTCAACCTGTCAGCAGCACTGGAGACTGCTATCCAACTGTCCCCTATCATGAATCCTGTGAACATTTCAGAGCAGGAGCCAGCCACAACCATTCTCTTCTGGAGCTCAGGCCAGCCTGCTGCTTAGGTCCCACAGCACCCCTTTAAGATCTCCTAACAGAAACCTACTAGATTTCCTGCACCTGAGCTCACTGATCACATTCTGCTAGTGACCCCAGTCATTGCGGAGCAGTGGTGGTAGTAAGAATCCTAAGCAAAGTGACAGGTGGACACTGACTGGTCTCTCACAGAAGTACACAAGTCCAACAGACAGCTGTCAATTCTACTTACCTAGATCTACAAAAAGATGCTTTTCTCCAACGTTATTCTTCACAATTAAAAATGAAAGATCAGGACTGCTTTGCTTAGCTGACCCCAGCCTCTCCAGTTTCTTTGAATTCGTTGTCCAGGTCTCTCCCATATCCTTATCTGTGGACTTTTTGCTAAAGGAAATTCCTTGTTTAACTGGTGTTTCAGAAAAATGGGAAAATTCATGGCCCATTGTCTCTGGAGTCATATCATCATCTTCACTAGCAATTAAGTGAAAAGCAGGCTCTAACGTTTTTCTCACAAAATTACCTAAAGGAAAAATAAAAAGGTTAATCTAATTCTTTTCTGCAAACTATAACAAGATCTAGGCACAAATCTACACAGGACAATTTTACACAGTAAGGCTTCTACTTTCAATTTCTGGTTTTAAAACTGAGTTGTTGGTCTTCCCTGGTGGTGCAGTGGTTGAGAGTCCACCTGCCGATGCAGGGGACACAGGTTCGTGCCCCGGTCCAGGAAGATCCCACATGCCGCGGAGCGGCTGGGCCCGGGAGCCATGGCCCCTGAGCCTGCGCGTCCGGAGCCTGTGCTCCGCAACGGGAGAGGCCACAACAGTGAGAGGCCCGCGTAACGCAAAAAAAAACAAACACAAAAAACCAACTGAGTTGTTATTATAAACTGTAACGCACCTCTCCTATACTTCCTTCCTCTTGTGTAATCATTTACTTTTTAAATTCCCTTTGACAGGGGAGTTTGGTGTAACTTGTAAACAAATCATCTTAGAAGGGAAGGTTAATGTGAGACAATTTGTCAATGTTGGTAGTATGGGCCTGGGCCAAATGTTCTGTCACCAAAAAAGCACCATTTTAATGAATACAAATTGAGTAGAATTTACAATCACAATCAATGATTAAAGAATGCAAGGTTCCGACTGGAGGGGTGGGATAGGGAGGGTGGGAGGGAGGGAGACGCAAGAGGGAAGAGATATGGGAACATATGTATATGTATAACTGATTCACTTTGTTATAAAGCAGAAACTAACACACCATTGTAAAGCAATTATACCCCAATAAAGATGTTAAAAAAAAAAAAAACTTTGATTAGGATTTAAAAGGATTTTGAATTGGATACCAGCTGAATATTTTCTTTATTACTGAATAACGTCTTCTATTAAAGCTTCAGTGTGTTTAATGTTAAAAAAAAAAAAAAGAATGCAAGGTTTACACAAGTAGACAGTGCTGCCACACTCTCCCCATGTCAGGACATCAGCAAATTTCTCAGGACTTATATCTTCTCTCCTTCACTCGCATGACGCACCCCAAGAACCTGGACATTCACAGCCATCAGTTTAAGGTTCTTGCTCCTCCTGCCTCTCCCGATAACTGGTCATGAGCAAGTTGTGGCCCAATAACTAAAGTCCAGAACTAAAGCAAGTAAATACATCTATTGTATTTCAACATTTATTCTAAGAGCTCTAAATATGAGTGGCGCTATCTTTACATAGAAAAGATGGTATGACAATCCAGAGCTTCTTTCAACTCTCATAATTTGTATCATAAAATCAAATAACCATCTGGTTAAGTTGCTTCACGCATAACAATACTGGAGAAATGCACTACCGTAAGAAAAACTTAACTTTAGTCTTTAAAATTGGTATAGTCTGGGCTTGTCACTTTATTTACCAGACAGCTTGAACCCTTAAATCATAAGATACACATGCTCTAAGTTCAAAATTCTTTCTCCAAATTAGACTTAATTACTTCCCTCCTCAAAGAAACAAATCCACTATCTTCTAAAACTAAAAATCAAAATGAAAGCAAAAGAATTTGATCCTTGCAATCATATACAGACATGATTATCTCTGGAATGAGGGAAATAAGGTAAACACTGAGTAAAAAGAAATCATGATATATCAAAGGACAATAAAGCAGTCCAAACATAAATTGATAAAGTAAATTTTCCTGGAAATGTAAAATTACACCTACTTGACACCAAGAAGGCGTGGCTGCAGAACCAGTTGCCAAGACTGTGCTTAGGAGGCCAGGCTAGGACAATGGACGGTGTAACCACCTTAATACTAACACCGGCTCCAGCAAATTACTCTGCTTTCTGCTGCCCTTCCCAATAGTATCACCCTCACCTCATCATTAATACAGGGACAATTTTATTGGCTGGGAATAACTCAAAAGAACGTATCGATCACAGAAATTTCAGGTTCTATGGCAGGCTGGTAGGAAAGTATTTCAAGGAGATCAAATTTGTACATCTTGCTAACATTCTATGATCTTACAGTTCCTAATTCCTCTTTCTGAAAGGTTGACAAAAGGAAGTGGAAATGTCACCAAGAGATACATTGAGGGAGGGGAACCAAAGTGGTGAATCTGGACTATTTCATAACCTCTGCATCTCTGGTTCTGACAGTTCGTAATTCTGGAGGACCGAAGCCACAGATGGCATCCCGTTTACCAGGTCTGACCATGTCTCCCACTCCAGCCACACTAGCTGCTCCCCAAATTAGTCACGAACTCTTACCTCTATACTTTTGCTTACCCTGTTCTGACAGTAAAGCCTTTCTTATCTTTGCCTGATGGAATCTGATTTAAAGCCCAGCTTCAACGTCAGTAGGAGACACTGCCCATTACCGGTCAAATTTCCACTCTCCTCTTCTGCCTAGCAGCAAATCTCCGTGCTTAGCCTCGTGGCTAGGAGCCAGAGCAGACCACAAGGAGTAAATAGGAATCAAAGAAATACCTGCTTAGGACTCTACCCCCGCACCAGACAGCAGAGCCACCTAACATTCAGTCATTCATTCAGCAAATATTAAATGACTTCTTGTATTTACGGTAGCTGCTGCTGCTGCTGCTACTGTTATATTATTATTACTGATAAAGACATTACTGTCTGATAAGCTCTGGAAATACAATAGTGAATAAGAAACAATCCATGCCCTAAAGAAACATTAAGTAGAATAGAGAAGACAAAACAAGAAATTACCCCAGGAAGTGGTGAACCCTTTGGCATGATAGGCACTGGGCACGCTCTGCAGCCCAGAGGGAACATGAACCTAAGTCTTAGGGTTTTGGGATGTGACAGAAAAGGCTTCTCAGATGACAATACCTACACTGAGTCTTAACAGACCAGGTGAACTGGTCAGACAGCAGCGTCAAAAAGTGCAGAGGCCTAAGGACTAGAGAAAATGTGGCCCCCGTGGGAGCTAAGTGAAGGACAGTTAGAAGTGCCAAGTGGTGAGAGATGAGGCCAGTGCACAACGGGCCTCATCATGCAAACTAAGACACCTGGACTTTTCCCTGAAGGCAAGGAATAATCCTGGAAGGGTTTGAGGCACACAGTAGTATGATCAGATCACTCTAGCTAGCTGACTAAAGAAGTAAGCAAGACACAGCATTTCCACTTGGGTAACTGGGTGAATGGTCGTACCACTCAGATATACACCTCACAGGAGAAGGAGCAAGTTTGGGAGAAAAGATGAGGAGACTGGTCTAGGACACACTGAGTTTCAAGTGTCTGTATGGGGATGTTTAATGGGAGAACTGTCTTGGCTGCACATAAAGACTTGAGTCATCAACACACAGATGGGAACTGAAGCCATGACGGTGGATGATCATTAAGGTTACAGATGGAGTGAACAAAGGGACAAGGACAGATTCAACAATTACTAGGGATGAAAGAAAGAGACAGAGAAGAAATGTCCAACTAAGCTAACAGAAAATGGGGAGATAATAAGGAGTCCTAGGTATACAGCACACTAGGCCACTGTGACCTAGTGTTACCCTAATCTAGCAATTAGACGTTGACTTTTATGCCAGTCTTTTAGTGACTATGTTCATGCCTTTTGCCTTTGGTACTCTGGAAACTGTCAGACACTTGTTCTGAAATGGATTACCTGTTACCTGAACTTCAGTCAATCATCTGCTTGCCCTACCCCTGCTCTGATACACACTCAGGATTTTTGCTTTTATTCAGACCTTGGTTTTCAGTGTTCCCTTTCTGCCTATCTGTTCCCCTTTGGACTGACTTCATTTTATACCTGGGCCTATATCTCTAAATGTCCAGTCCTGGAATTAATCCTCTGGTTACACTTTCAGGCTTACACATCTACACTTCTCTCCAACCCTAAGATTTGGCCTGGAACAATAAATAAGGCTTCGTTAGTGTGGCCTGGAACCCAAGCCCAGTTCTCATGTACTAAAAGCTAAGGCAAGGCTAAAGCGAAGGTCAGAAATCCAGATCTGAGTCAGCATCACAGATAAGACTTGAATTAGGCCTCTCCTGCATTACCCAGAAAACTTCTGAAAGGACTCCTGTTGGAACAGAAACCAGGACCAGGGCATACATGGCCATCCCAGTATCTACAGCAAGAGGCACTAATGCCAAGGATATCCTGAGTACATTAATGTGTCTAAAATGTATCTAGAATAGGAAGATAGATCTAGAACTAAAGGCCAATCCTGAAAACATGAAAAATCATGATTCATTTTTTTAGGACAGGTTAATGACCATAAAACCTGACAAATAAAAAACTTTAAGAGCAAAGGGAAGCTTACGTTTTTAATATAACTGTGACTTTTTAAAAAAAACAGTACACTTACCAACATGAATATTATCTTTAAATGCCACATCATGGAGTTGAAATATTAAATGGCGGCTAAATTTTTCATTGGTGCTAGAATCCAAGTTGAGAACATCTTCAGCTGAACAACTAACCCTGTAAAACTGTTGAAGTGCTCTACAAACATGCTGAAAACACAAGTAAAACATCAATAATTAGTGTTTTTTGTTTCAAAATTTTTCCATGAGCAAAATTCAAATATCTTGGTACAAGTCTAATCTGTTTTTTATTTTGATATCAGATTATTACATAACAATTTTACTGAATTACTTATGTACTGAAATATACATATTTAAATTATTATACATGTTTATGTTAAAAATGCATAGGCTCGGGCTTCCCTGGTGGCGCAGTGGTTGAGAGTCCACCTGCCGATGCAGGGGACACAGGTTCGTGCCCCGGTCCGGGAAGATCCCACATGCCAAGGAGCGGCTGGGTCCGTAAGCCATGGCCGCTGAGCCTGCACGTCCGGAGCCTGTGCTCCGCAATGGGAGAGGCCACAACATTGACAGGCCCGCGTACCGCCAAAAAAAAAAAAAAAAAAAAAATGCATAGGCTCTCAGGGTTAAAGGCCTCTCAGAATTCAATTTATCTTATACATTAATCTCTAAAATCAAAATAAAAATATTTCTTTTTAAGCACCTCTTTTTATAAATTTTATTTATGTATTTATTTATTTGTTGTTTGGTTGCACCAGGTCTTAGTTGCGGCAGGTGGGCTCCTTAGCTGCGGCATGCATGTGGCATCTAGTTCCCTGACCAGGGATCGAATCCAGGCCCCCTGCATTGGGAGCAACAGAGTCTTTATCCACTGTGCCACCAGGGAAGTCCTAAGCATCTCTTTAAATATTATCTATGAGTTAAAAAGTCACAATTCCATTGTTTCTAGTTTTAGTTTTCAGAAAGTTGCTCATGCACACTAAGCCCAAATCTACGTCCGAGAATGTGGCCTCCAGGGCTAGGTGATGCTACTAATGAAAGCAGTTACGCATCATAGGAAGGTAGCGAGCACAGGGTTAGGAGCACACGATTAGGAGTCAGAAAGGTTTGAGTTCTGGCTTTGCCACTTACCAGCTCTGTCGCTTTAGTCAAGTCCAAACCTAACATTCCTCAACTGCAAAATGGGATAATAATAGAACCTAACATTTCAGGTTGTTGTAGGGAGCAAAGAGAAAATGGGAGTAAAGAGTTGGCCCAATGCTGGCACACGTAACTGCTTAAAAGCATCAGCTGTGCAGCCACAGAACAAGTCACTTCTGAAGCCTCAGTCTTCTCTTTTGCAAAACGAAGGTACTAAGAAACACCACACAGGTATGGCACTGGCACAAAAACAGAAATATAGATCAATGGAACAGGACAGAAAGCCCAGAGATAAACCCACACACATATGGTCACCTTATCTTTGATAAAGGAGTCAAGAATATACAGTGGAGAAAAGACAGCCTCTTCAGTAAGTGGTGCTGGGAAAACTGCACAGGTACATGTAAAAGAATGAAACTAGAACACTCCCTAACACCATACACAAAAATAAACTCAAAATGGATTCAAGACCTAAATGTAAGGCCAGCCACTATTGAACTCTTAGAAGAAAACATGGGCAGAACACTCTATGACATAAATCACAGCAAGATCCCTTTTGACCCACCTCCTAGAGAAATGGAGATAAAAACAAAAATAAACAAATGGGACCTAATGAAACTTAAAAGCTTTTGCACAGCAAAGGAAACCATAAACAAGATGAAAAAACAACCCTCAGAATGGGAGAAAATATTTGCAAATGAAGCAACTGACAAAGGATTAATCTCCAAAATTTACAAGCAGCTCAATATCAAAAAACCAAACAACCCAATCCAAAAATGGGCAGAAGACCTAAATAGACATTTCTGCAAAGAAGATATACAGATGGCCAACAAACACATGAAAGGATGCTCAACATCACTAATCATTAGAGAAATGCAAATCAAAGCTACAATGAGATATCATCTCACACGAGTCAGAATGGCCATCATCAAAAAATCTACAAACAATAAATGCTGGAGAGGGTGTGGAGAAAAGGAAACCCTCTTACACTGTTGGTGGGAATGTAAATTGATACAGCCACTATGGAGAACAGTATGGAGGTTCCTTAAAAAACTACAAATAGAACTACCATACGACCCAGCAATCCCACTACTGGGCATATACCCTGAGAAAACCATAATTCAAAGAGACATGTACCAAAATGTTCACTGCAGCTCTATTTACAATAGCCAGGACATGGAAGCAACCTAAGTGTCCATCGACAGATGAATGGATAAAGAAGATGTGGCACATATATACAATGAAATATTACTCAGCCATAAAAACAAATGAAATTATTTGTAGTGAGGTAGATGGACCTAGAGTCTGTCATACAGAGTGAAGTAAGTCAGAAAGAGAAAAACAAATACAGTATGCTAACACATATATATGGAATATTAAAAAAAAAAAAGGTCATGAAGAACCTAGGGGCAAGACGGGAATAAAGATGCAGACGTACTAGAGAATGGACTTGAGGATACAGGGAGGGGGACAGGTAAGCTGGCACGAAGTGAGAGAGTGGCATGGACATATATACACTACCAAATGTAAAACAGATAACTAGTGGGAAGCAGCCGCATAGCACCGGGAGATCAGCTCGGTGCTTTGTGACCACCTAGAGGGGTGGGATAGGGAGGGTGGGAGGGAGGGAGATGCAAGAGGGGAAACATGGGGACATATGTGTATGTATAACTGATTCACTCTGTTATAAGGCAGAAACTAACACACCATTGTAAAGCAATTATACTCCAATAAAGATGTTTAAAAAAAAAAAAAAGAAACACCACACAGGGTTATCTTGGAATTAGCAAAAATGTCTGTACACTGCCAAACACTTAGATACCAAATAGTTATGCAGTAAATTGTGTTTATTAATGTTATTTTGGTATTATAGCATACCACCTCCCATCATGCTCTCTGATCCTACTCTTCTTCAGTAAATTCTTTCTCAGAGAAGTCTTCCTCAATTTCCTTATCTACATCAAATTGCCCCATATATATTCTACCTCTACTTGTAGTACTTACACAGCTGCAATTTTTGTGATTATTTTGATAGGTTTCCTCTATATCATAGAGAATATCCCTCAGGATCTGTTCTCTCCTGCTTCTGTAAATAGAACCCTGATTATTAGCTAGATATGAGGTCATCGAGAATAAAGACCATGTTCCCCAGACTCCCTTGCAGTAAGGTGTGGCCATGTGATTAAGTTCTGGCCAACAGGATGTGAGCAGAAGGAAAATATTCCACTTCTACATTATAATCTTAAAGGAAAGGGGCATGCTCACCCCTTCCCCATTTTCTACTGTCTAAAATGTAGACACAGCAATGCTGAGCCATCTTGGACAATGTAAATAATGGCATCTTAGGAAGAGCAAAGCAATAGGCCTAGTCCCCTAATACAATGGAGTCACATCCAGGTGTTTCATGAGAGAGAAATAACTTTCTATCTTGTTTATGCCCCTTTAATTTTAGGTCTTTATTATGGCAGCTAAATCTATCCTAACTTATTATCCTCCATTACATGATAAATTCTGTGAAGGCAGAAATCATTTCTTTTTGGGCTAGCCATTGTATTGTTAATGCCTAGGCACACTGACACTAAGAGGCTGAAAAAATTTTGATAAATGAATAAAGTCTAGTTATGTACTTTGGAGCTATACAGAATAAATGTAATAACTGTAGATAATAAAAGTAATTGTAGTCCCATTAAGTTCTTTTTTCCAAGTTAAATTTTAAATAAAATTTTAAGTTACAGGGAATATAGCCAATATTTTATAATAACTATAAATGGAGTATAGTCTGTAAAAATTTTGAATCACTATTGTACACCTGAAACTAATATATTATCGTAAATCAATTATACCTCAACTTTAAAAGTTTTTAATTTATTTAAATATTTAAGTTGTAAAATCCAGAAGTTAAAAATATATGATTATTTGAGCAATGTTACCTGTCAACATAGTTTTATAAAATGCTTTAGCACCAGAAGTCATTCCATCTGGCAGAAGTGGCTTACTGGAATTGTCAGTTAAAAAGTGTCAGTATCAAAGGGCATTACATATTATCACTAGTTATTATTAGCCAGTTATTTATTAACCATCTGTTATGATAACAGCTAACCTATGCCTCCTCACGCAGAGACACTAAAGGAAAAGTACTCTTTGTATTATACACTTGTTACATACACAGTAACCAGTAAATGAAATTAATTTCAATATAATCATTTGTAAAGGTTATATTAAGTAAAATAATCCTAATAACTTTTCTACCAACATGAGTGTGTTAAATTAAAATGCTGTGTAATTTTAAACTCAGATTTCTACAACTTTTTCCAACTTTTGTTGATGTTAAAGATGAGTTGTTCAAGACTAATTTGGATAAGATTGTATAAAGAATTAGGAGGAAAAAAATTTAAACAGCTACATGATCTTTGCCGTACCAGTGTTTATTCTTGTTACAAATGGGATTTGCACTAGTGTTGATTCCATTAGGGATAAGTTTCTAGTTTCTAATACAATGAAGTACTAATACTTCTTTTTTTTAACAGTATCACCATATTAAAGTGCCAGTGAAAATCTCTGAACCTTAATTCCTTGGTGGCCACACAGAGCCCACTTAACAAATCCTACCTTAGACTGTAGAAGTGTATCATACACTAGAAAAGAGTCAATATCTATGGATTATTAAAAACGTAATTAAGGTTAAAAATTAAATACAACTTACCAACTATAATGAAATAAAACATTTAAATTTATTTTTAAGGGTCCAATGGCTATCTTAAGAAAAACATAACTTTTCTGTTGTTTTTTGGGAGGGCTGGGGGGAACTTATGTATATTTCTTTTGCTTCAAAGTCAGGAGAAAGCTGACATTATGATTTTTTTAAAAACCAGTATTTGCAAACATTTTTCAAATAAATTTAAAATAAAACATGTAGAGATCCGACAAAATCAGCAGATATTTTTAATCAAAAACATTCTAATTTGGATGTATTTTTAACATTATAAAATGAGTCATCTACAGCTAACATCTAAAACAAAAAATAGTTAGTTAATACCTACTTTGAGTCCAAATAATAGTCAATATAATTTTAGTACACCCTAATACAATCTTAAAAGATTTTATAAACGAACCTAATAGAGCTTAGTTGCACAAGCCCATATTCCTTTTATTACTAAATAATAAAAGGAATATGGGTTGACACTGCTAAATCAAAAATATATACTAGAACTACACTTTTTCTCTTTGTGAAAAACAAAGAGAAATGATAATTGTAGTTCTAGACCAGGTTTTGCCAGTAACTAGTTGTTGGAGTTGGAATTAAGTCTCTCTAGGCTTTAGCTCCTCATTTATGATAATGTAAGACAGAAGAGTTTCCAAAATTTCTGCCAGCTCGAAACTTCTGATACTATTTTTATCAAAATTTTCTTGAAGTTTATCTTAGTACTCAATTTTTCAGTACAAATTACTTCACCTAATCTTCACCAGAGTCCACTATTTGTAATACAAAAGAATATATAATTAAGAAACAGAAAATTCCCAAACTGCCACCTTTCTCAGTTTTTTGGGGTTTTTTTAATGTATTTATTTTTGGCTGCATTGGGTCTACGTTGCTGTGCGCGGGCTTTCTCTAGTTGTGGCGAGCAGGGCTATTCTTTGTTGCGGTGCACGGGCTTCTCATTGCAGTGGCTTCTCTTGTTGCGGAGCATGGGCTCTAGGCACACGGGCTTCAGTATTTGCAGCGCATGGGCTCTAGAGCGCAGGCGCAGTAGCTGTGGCGCACAGGCTTAGTTGCTCCGCAGCATGTGGGATCTTCCCGGACCAGGGATTGAACCCATGTCCCCTGCATTAGCAGGCGGATTCTTAACCACTTCGCCACCAGGAAGTCCTCTCAGTTTTTTTTGATACAGCAATATTACAAAATATATGGACATAAACTGAACCTTCCTCCTTTCCAGAAGTTTACTCAGAGAAGTGGCATTAAGAAATGAAGTCAAAAGGAAGAGTAACAAGAAAAATGAGGAGAAACACAGAACCTATATATTATATAGGTTGGATTCATTTAATGACTGAATGAGTGAATGAAAAGACATACAGGTAGATATAAGGAGAAAAACCTGAGTCTGTAATTTACCTCAATGAGTAATGCAACCATCTTTTTCCCATCAGCTCCTGGATTGGCAAGTCTGTTAAATTCCAAATCAAAATAAAGCTTGCACACAGCATTTTCAGGAATGACTTCATAGCAGTGTAAGAGATTTCTTCTGAATTGAATAATTCAAGATTGTTAGGTTTATATCTCATACCTTTTAAATCACAGAAGTTGCTCTTGTATCTCAAGATAGTATATTAACTGTGATGTAATGACAGATAACTATGACATAATGAAAACAAGATAAAGTGAACAACTGCTTACCACAGGTTTACAGAACACAGTATCAAGAGTTTCCATCAAACAAGATCTAACAATCATTTTCTGTAACATTATTTAACTGGAAAATATAGCCAACTTCATACTGCTATTTATTCACAGATAATTTTAATATCAGGCAACACTTCTACATTTGTTTTTGGTATCACCATGAAGCAAATTTTGTTTAAGAACGTTCTCAAACTGTGATCCCACAATCACATATTCTTGGGATTCCATGAATTTTTTAATGAGAATTTTTAAGTTCCATATTTTCATTAGGAATGTTTTAAAAACTGGTTACATACACTCTGAATCACCTGACTTCAATGAGCTTTCAGTGCTCACATGTGCAGTTTCATTCTCACTGGTATCAAGAGGTATGACTTTAAGATGGGTTATTAAGAAGAAATGCTGACTTGATTAGTAAATGATAAACTGCTTAGTGCCATCATATACAAATAAAAGGTTTACAGTAATTTGAACAAGGAAAAGTGATGGTGGGAATTGTGTCATCACGTGGTACAGGAATTCGAAACACACACAATTTCTCTCTCCTAGCACCTGGTGAGATAATTCAGTGTTTCTATCACAAGGAAACTCCAGAATTCAATTCTAATAGTAAAGTAGTAACTAACTGCGTGACTGAGAACTATGAAAGCCAAGGCAGCCTGATTTAATTTCACAAGCATTTCCAGATGAAGGCAATGTAATTTAATGTGTTGTGCTTTAAAAGCTACTTACCGGGATTTATAGTAAAACCAAAGTTGAGTATACGTTGTTACGAGGTAAATATGTTGTCCATCGCCCACTTTGTATTCCAAAGCAAATACATGAACGTCCTTTACAAAACCAAAAATAATATTCAAAAAATTAGTAAAATGCAAATTTAAAATCAACTGTAGCTATTAAATGTTCATAAAGATTTTATTCAAATTTTCAAAAACTGGAACATTTGTATTATTGAAAATAAGAAAATTAATCACTAAATCTATGCCAATCAAAATCTAGTTATTTGTATTTATTTATATTTAGTCACTCAGGTAATAAATGTTCAAGGCAGAAACAATTAGAACATCCAGACTAAAACAAAGAAAAATCATTTTTCAGTCACTCGTTTTACTTCCTATTATAGTTTTATCTGCCAGTTTATGAAAAAGAACTTATTTTTTTAAAACTCCCTGAACATTATTGTAAATAATTTGGACTAAAGTTAATAAATTTCCTAGAGTATATAAAAATACATGAGAACCATTTTTAAAAATATATTCGTATGTAAATCTTAAAAGCTTAAGGAAAGTTTTAAAATGCAGAACAAGTAACTATAAATTATTGTTTCTCATAGAAAAGGAATACACAAGTTCTTTTGTTTCCACTTAGCTAAAGGTAGCTGTTGAACCTATAAAGGAACTAAACTTCCATTTTCATGAGAGAAATCATAAAGACTAAGTTATCCGATCCTATTAAAAATCTTCTCAAGATAAATTTTATAAACTGATGATTGGTAAATCCAGCAATCATACAGCTATATTTTTTTAAAGTCAAGATTAAGCGAATCTGTATTTTAATTTCTGATACCTGAATTAGGGTTACACAAAATGCACACAAAAGGCTTTTCTTCTATTTCCTAAACTATTCTGATGAGATATGAGTGAGCTTCTGTTTACCAGGGAAAGAAGGTCCTCCTCCCTAAAAACTTATAGCATTTTGAGTTTTTATATATAATCAATTTTCAGAATCACAATATATTTATGCTGGATTTATGTTGGATAGATGCATCTTTTCGTTATATTTCTCTATATTCCCCACAATGCCCAACAAAAAAAGATGTGCAATACACACCTGCTTGTTTATTTTTGAGAACCATTCCCTTTGTGAGGCTAGAATGTAGCAAGCACTTCTTCCTCCCACTTTCCTGATGTGTTGGAAATTATGATAAATCCACTCTACTACTCCAAAGCACAAAAGGGACAGTAGAAAGATAGAAACATGTGTGCTTTGGTACTATGATTTAAGTTTTAGGGCTTATTAACTCAAATGACATTTGAGACATTTTCATTTGCGATTGTTTAAATTCAAATTTCCAATCCCTAATTTCATCCTTAAAATCTCACACTCCGGGCTTCCCTGGTGGCGCAGTGGTTAGGAATCTGCCTGCCAATGCAGGGGACACTGGTTCAAGCCCTGGTCCGGGAAGATCCCACATGCCACGGAGCAACTAAGCCCGTGCACCACAACTACTGAGCCTGTGCTCTAGAGCCCGAAAGCCACAACTACTGAAGCCCGCACGCCTAGAGCCTGTGCTCCGCAATGAAGAGGAGCCCCCGCTCACCACAACTAGAGAAAGCCCGCGTGCAGCAACAAAGACCCAACGCAGACCAAAAAAAAAAAAAATCTCACACTCTACTTACTCATTTCCTGATATTTCTGTGGGTATTATTTTAGTTTAACTCTTACACTCATTCTATTATTTTTCAGTCCATGAATACAGTCACTTCTCCTCTAAGCATAGCTTCATTTCTATGTCATTACAAATTTTTTAAACTATTTGGCACTAGATATGTCATTTTTTTCATTATTAATATAAAGTAAATGGTTAATGATTCATGGATATCTTTCCTAAATAGTACAAAAAGATCACAATTAATTCTTCTGGTAAAATAAGTGGACTGAAATGAAGACAAACAACAGATTTTTTTTGGAAATCTTAAGGTATAGTAGCCCTAAAAAAAAGATGAGAAAAATTACCTCTTTACAACTTTTAACAAAATTAAAAGCTTGAGTTTGCCGATGAAATAGTTTCCAAATGGATGGTGGTTCTTCTGGCTTAGACAATCTTGGTCTGTATACCAAGGACAATGGTTCCCTCTCATAATGGGATGCTCGTTCTTCAATTTGCTTCAGCCTTGCTTCCCATTTTCTCTTCATTGGTTCAGAAGTATGGGGAGACTAAATCCTATCCCAGGTAGGATCTCTGTGAATTACTACTAAAACAAACAAACATGGATGCCAGTTTCTTTGTTTAAAATATACTTTGTTTGGTAAAACTTCAAAGCTCATTTCTGCTTATTTCTTTGCTTTACAGTTTATGTTTTGAATGAAGTTTTGCTGTGAAACAAGGACAGGGCTGGTTATCAGAAATCTTTAGATCCTGGCTCTTCCATCTAATAGTGCTACAGTTTTGAACAGGTTAATGAAGCTCCCTAAATTGTAATCAGCTGCAAAATGGGAATCAACATTTTAATGTAGTTATCTTGAGGATACTTGTCATAAGACATGAAAATGTTCTGCAAATTCCAATGCCTCATGTAAATATAAGAGTTTTTTGCATCACTATGGTTTTCATTATAATCATTTTGTTGCATCAAGTGCCATGTACCTCACCCAGATGGTGGGCATCATTCCAGTGCTATTATTTCTTAGTGTAGAATTCATTTCTAGGCACCACTGTCTAGTTCTTAGCTCCCTTCTCCTCTTTTTCCTGCCCACTGCTCTTCTTTTCTACTCAAACAACTATTAGTTGGGAGGATAACCAGTGTATGAGTGGGAATTACAATATTGGCTAGTTTTGGTTTGGGATGTATGGTAATCATAAGCATGACTTAAAAAAAAAGAATAAATGTTAATCTGTTAACTTAATGACTACTTTTGTGATTAGTCAATTGAAATGTTTACATTTTAACCCTTGTTTCCTAATGATACATGTTTTTGTTTGCAAACAATGCTTCCATGTTAGCCATGCCAAAGTAAGGGGACCAGGCAATACCTTTCCAATTTGGGATTACGGTTTACTTACAAAGGAAAAAGGATAGGTTTTTAGAAGAGGGGGGAAAAGCTTCCAGTATAGAGAAAAAATGGGGACAAATTCTCTGGCATTCCTGCCATCAAGAGATGCCATCTAAGCCCACTCCCATACAGACTCTTGGCTATGTGACTTGCCAATGTCACATCGACAAATGTGAAGCAAGCAGAGGTTTAATAAGTGCTTTTGCATTAGATTTGGCTATCATGGAGTCCTGCTCTGAGATCATCATGCTATAACTCTAGCCTCACAGAGGATAAAAGGTCATCTGGAGAGGAACCAAGGTACCCCAGCTGATAGCAATCACCAATTACCAGATACTGAGTTAAGCCACTTTGGATCATCCAGCCATCATCTGAATTCAATGCTTGAGTAAGCCTGATTGAGTTCAGGTGAGAGATCCAGCAAACTGCCCAGGCAACCCACAGAACTCTAAGAAAAAATTAATTTGTTGTTTTTAAAGCCAGCAAGTTTTGGCCTGGGTTTTACACAGAAATAGAAATAACTAATAGTTTCCTTCTTCACTAAAATCATCTATGTTGTAATTTATGTATGTAGAAAACAGATATATTAGGTTTTAAGTGACATAATATCATACACTAAAGCATTTGAAGGTAAAATCCCTATTTACCTTTGTCAATGCCTATCTAGTACTTGCACTGATAAATATGCTCTTGAATTTTAGCAGAAAACTTTGCAACATAAACTCACTGGCAAATGAAATATTCCCTGGAAAGAAAAATAGAATCACCCAAAAAAGATTAAGAGAGGGTAGGAATATCCTAATGCATTGTTAGAAAAAAAGGCATATTATCCACAGATTTCAAATCTGACTCCAACCATAACAGACTTAAGATTATACTCTCAGAATTACACTTAGTCCACATGGATATTATAAATTATAAGCCAAGAAACAGAAATAAATTTCTAAAGCTATCAACATAAATTTCATAACAGATTTGCCTAGGAAAGGAATACAATTTCTTTGGATTGAAGAGATGGGGCAATTTTTAATACAACTGTGTTAATTTTTCAATATATGTGACAGGGCTCCTTATTGCTAAATAGATTCTGAGTATTAGTTTATTTAATCTGCTTCACACACAGATAAAAATCCCCTCCATTTAGACAACCTAACTGAGAAACTTTCTTCTAAGAAACTGACTTTTAATAAAGCCCACCAATTACTTAACGAAGAAAATAAACACATAATGCGATCAGAGGTGAATTATGACTCTAGTATCTAGCAAATAACTGACTAGAAGTAACCATGTGGATGTTCACAGTTACAATGACATCGGGAAAATTTTTTCTGGTTTTGTAAAAATATTGGTATGACCATGGGAATATATCATATATGAAAGTCAGTCACAATGGAAAACCAGTTTAACACTTACTGGACTGAGGAAACCACGCATGTCAACAGAACAAAAGAGAGAAGCTCAAAATGTTATGCTCCCTTGTTATTTACACAGTTTTAAAATTTTAACAGCTGGGCTGAAAGACAACTGGGGCTTAGACTCTTCAAGCAGCAGGGTTGAATATTAAAAGCAAAGGAAATGGAGAACAGGAAGGCATCTGGCATTCTCGTTTTGGACTATCATATTCCTCATGCCTACCCCCCGGGAGAACATATCACCATTTCAGAAATGCTGGTGGGGAAACAGTGCTGTCTTTTTTTATATACATATAATTACACATGAAAACCCCTTTTCACACAGGGACCATAACTACTTTTGTAACAGTTTCCAAGACCTAAAGAAAAATATTTGTTGTATTTTAAAATAGCAGGCTTAAGAGCTCTATTATTTATTTCTTAGCATCGCACGGGAATGATTGTTTAACCATTTTTGATACCAGTTTCAAAACTAAAGGTGGTCAGGCTAGAAAAAAGGTTGGCTTAGTCTTTTTAGAGTAACTATAGTGGGAGAAGGGACAGTGAGAGTGAGGGTGAAGAGATGACTCAGCCGACCTAAGCAGTCCTGGTTTCCAGAGGTTTATGCCTACACTTGTTCATCGGTGACACTTGACGGCCTGGTCCCCAGGAGCAGCTGGACCATGCGGCCCATGGTTCATGAGTACTGGCTTCTAGGGTCAGATGAAGCCTGCCTCGCATGGCTCTCTCTAGCCCAGTTCTCCTAGTTTCTTTTCTTGTCTAATCACAAGTCAATTCCTATTCCCCAACTCGAACTTCTCCCTCTGCCCTGAGAATAGATTCAACAATATCTTGTGTTTTCTGCATATATGTTCCAGTTCTAATATTTAGTAATGTTCTGGTATTTGGCAATGTTTTCTTAATATAATTCCCTTTATGGCCTCTTGTAATACATTTATACTATTTCTCCCACTGCTGAAGTATTCATAATAAAGTATGTGATTAAACTTCATTTACAGTAATAATAGTTTACTTCCCAGATGAATAACACCTTACAAAATTATTAAATATACTAATTGACTTTTTCTTTTCTTCTTTTCCTACTTCAGTCACCTTGCCTGTCTATGCTTGAACAGAGTAACTCACATTTAAATTTCCCAAAAGTCTCCTATAAGGAAGAAAACATCCAGTGGAACACTGTTTTTTCCAGTTCCACCTTTCTACCATCCCCACAGGATCTCCCATCCAAAGAGCCTAATTCTGCCAGACTAATCACCCTTAAGACCATTTTCAACAGCCAAGACATGGAAGCAACCTAAATGTCCATCGACAGAGGAACGGATGAAGACATGTGGTACACATATACAATGGCATATTACTCAGCCATAAAAAAGAACAAAATAATGCCATTTGCAGCAACATGGATGGACCTAGAGATTACCATACTACGTGAAGTCAGACAGAGAAAGACATATATGATATTATTCATATGTGGAATTTAATTTTTTTAAAAAATGATACAAATGAACTTATTTACAAAACAAAAACAGACTTCCAGATATTGAAAACAAACTGATGGTTACCAAAGAGGAAACGGGGGTGGGGGTTGTAAATCAGGAGCTTGGGATGAACACACACACACTACTATCTACGAGACGGATAACCAACAAGGGCCTACTGTACAGCACAGGGACCTCTACTCAATACTCTGTGATAACCTATATGAGAATCTGAAAAAGGATGAATATATGCGTAACTGAATCACTCTGCTCTACACCTGAAACGAACTCATTAGCATTGTAAATCAATTATACGCCAATAAATTTTCAAAAAGACCATTTTCATAGCTTTTCCTAGGGACACTCATTAATGATTCAGAGCATCGCTTAATGCACGCTAAAGTTTACCTCGAGAAGTCCAAACTCTCCAGAATCTGGCCCTCAACCACTTACCCATTCGACTTCTTCTTGTTCAGCCTTCTCACCAAATGAATGATGATGACCACTGCCTGCACCTGGCCCACTCCAGGAGCCCTCCTGCATGTTTCCCTCCCCTGGAATGCCCCACTCACCCTTCCTGAAGTCTTCCCCTCCCAGGCCCAGATCAGGTTCTGCCACCTGAGACACCTCTGTAGAAAGAAACTTCCGACATTGCTTCTAGCCAGCTATTTTACTATAATTAAAGTTTCTCCAAACTAATAAGGGTCATTTACACAAAAAACCAGAAAACCACTGCTGCTGCCGCTGCTTTAACTACAGCATAATTTTGGTAAGAAAGTTTAGCACAGGAAGGGGTCTGTGCGTCACTACGGGGTAATAGGACTGGTTAAAAAAACTAGTACACTAGTGCCTGCCTTACAAATAACTGCATGCCGACCACCGTGCAGGTTGGGAGTGGGTCCTATTCTTCAGTTTTACTGCAGCAGAAAAAGGACTGCCAAACACTGGTCCTCTCTCAACTTGGCAGGGATAAAGGCCTAGGTTTTATTCCTAGGATCTGAGTTTAACTCGTGTAGCCCTTAACAAGAGCAAACTACTTAGCCTTTTTAATTACGCCCAGGTGGAAACTGGAATTCCTACCTGCAGGGGCTGCTGAAAGAAAAAGAAAATGCATTGCCACAATGTGAGAACACAGATAAGCACCCAAGGAACGGTAGCCATACTCAGAACCACGTATATCTGTGAACAAAACGGCGCCCTCATTTATACCCAAGTAAACAAAAGTGCTGGAAGTGGGCGAGTTCTTCACCTGGGGCCCCTGACTTGTCAGAATGTCCTGAACCTCTTGAAATTTGATGGAGAATTTCGTGCTCAATTGGGTTGGTACATTCTTCTGCGAAAATGCCTCAGAGTCTGAAAAGAGTTCGTGACCCAAGACAGGCGGAGGCCCAGCTGGGCGGTTAAAGCTTTTGGTTTCGGGACAGGGGATTCGGGGTGACCTAGGGGAAGGCCTCCGGTCGCCCGAGGGGAAGCGGGGACTACCGGCAAGCCGCGACCCGCTCTCCGTCCTCCCGCAGGGCCTGCCCGTGACTCCCTTCTCCCTGCCCCCGGGGCCCGGCGAGGCCTTCGGGTTTCCCTCCATTTACCTCCAGACACTCGCCGTGGGCGGGAAGCCGTGAGTCCTCTGCGGCTGGCAGGACACGCAACCCGCCCACTGTGGCGGGACCGAGTCTTCAAACCTGGCGCGGAGGCGGGGCCGGGGCGGGAAGTGGGGAGAGCGCGGGCCAGTGAGACGACAGCGTTCTGGGGTAGGACGGGGACTGAAAGGGAGCGGAGGCCGGGAAGAGCCTAGAATGGCCCGGAAGCGTGCCTGGAAGCCAGGAGCTCCCGGGACCCGTGACTGGTCGGTGTTCTCGGGCGGAGCGGTGTTCTCGGGCGGGACGGGGCCTGTGAGGAGGCGGTTCTCGGGCAGTGGGAGCCGGGGCCTGACTGACGCGTCGGCGCGGCGCGAAGCTCGCAGAGCTGAGGGGAGGGGCCGGGGTGGGGCCAGAGGGGGCGGGGCCTGCTCGGGCGCCTACCTCTGAGCGCGGCTGCGGCGGAAGCAGAGCAGGAACCGATCCCAGCAGAGCGAGTCGGTGGCAACGCCGTGGGGGCTGAGAGGTGAGATATGCCCTCGACGCTTCTCGCTTTGGCGCCATAGGTCCTGGGCTGGTTCCCTCCACTCTCCCAAGCTCAGCGCCTGCCCCGGGGAGACGGAGGAGACTGACCTGGTCAGGGCGGCGGATCCTTTGTTTTGGCGCGACAACGGGGGCGGGGACGAGCCCTGAAGCCCGCAGATCGAGAGACCCGGCCCAGGGACGGGAGGCCGGGCCGCGGAGCAGAGATCCGGCTGGAGACGCCGAGCCTGGGGGACGGGAGGCCGGACCGAGGATCGAGAGGCTGGGCCGGGGGTGGTGGGAGACCCGCGTGGGATGTGGAGGGCGGACAGCGGGAGGCTGGGGAGCGGAGACCCAGCCGGAGACGCCGAGCCCGGGGGACAGGTGGCCGGGCCGAGAATGGGGGGTGTCGGGAGACCCGGGTCGGGTCGCTGAAGCCTGGTAGCAGGAGGCTTCACACGGGTCGCTGAGCCGGGGGAGGAGAGGCGCGGGAGGCCCAGGCGGAGGCGCTGAGGCCGGGGGGGTAGGAGGTCGGACCCGGGAGCGGGAGGCAGCGGGGATCGAAGGCTGAAATTTTAATCGGGAAGGTGGTGAGGAGGCTGGGCGCGGAGAAAAGATGACCTGAGGGCAGGAGGCGGGCCGGTGCTGTCCTAAGGGCTCTGGCCCTCAGGGCTTATCCTCCCATTGCTGGTGAGGATTTGGTCTCTGCTGCCTTCTTTGTCTAGATATTATCAGGTTGACGGGTGACTCCGCTTTCCAAAGAGGTAGTTTCAAGTATTAAACTCCTATTCACTTTCAGACCTGAAGGCCTCCATGCGTCCTTCTAGCTCCTGCGGGTGACTATGTATCCATGGCCCAAATCCCTTAGGCTTTAAAATCCCCTCAGCCCATGTTGAATAAGAGTGCCTTAGTCACTCTTGTTTTCAGTGGATGTGCTCTCAAGCCTTACTTCCCAAGGCAGCTGTCTCTTTCCCAGTTCTCAATAAGGGGCTCCCAAGCCAAGAAACTGGGAACCAACCTTATCAGCTTCCTCTCCCGGCCCCTCCAGTTAGCCGCCAAGCCTCCTGGCCCTCCTAAATATCCACTGGATCTGGCCGCCTTCTCTCCATCTCAGATTTAAGCCACCCTAAGCTCTCAACTGGCTACAGGAGGCCCCTCTGGCCCCTCTCCAGTCCATTCTTTATAGCACAGGCTGAGGGATCTTTACAGAATAAAAATCCAGAAAGCTGTTCCTTTGGTCATAGGATAACCCAGTCCCTTAACACGGTTAACAAAGCCAAGCATAGGTTGGCTCCTTGGTCCCCTTCCCCTGCCTAATCTTTCATTATGGCACCGTTTCACTTTCTGCAGAGCCATTGCTGACCTTAACACTAACTGTTCTCTGCCTGGAACACTCTTGCATTCCCTCTCTCTTCCCATCACCACACACTTGCTTGAGGAACTCCTATTTATGTTTCTGTTCTCATTAAACATTTCAATGTTAAATCTAGCTATTATGTATTCCTTTGGCATCCGTCTCATCCTAAGAGGAAAGTGTCATATCCTTTGCAGTTGCTTATTTTTACACTCTCCCCTATTAGCTCCTAAGCAAATTCCACAAGGAACTGTGTTTTTCTCGTTATCTTGTTCCGTATTGTCTTTCCCCATATTTGGGGCCTGGCACAAATGAATGCCAATACTACAGTATTATGCTTTTTAATAATTATGCCCTATGTAGAAAAAAAAATCCTATTTTAAGGTTGCTTAGCAAATTATAATTAAATGATGCGGACTAGAAAGGAATGGTAGAGTTGAAATGCAGAGTTGCTGCAACAATGTGTTTATGCAGGATCGTATTAGGTGCTAAGCAAGCTGCATAGACCAGCCTGTGGCAAAATGCGCTCAGCCACTTTGAATGTATTGTAGTTACGTGATGTCTAAGAAGGAAATACAAAGCTTAAATCATCCCTATCCCAACCTGATGGTTTTGCTTTGCTCTTTTGCAATGAAGGCTTTTGAAAGTTAGAATGTGTTTTAATGAATGACGGAATGAACAGTTTATTGGAGTGTAGCAATAAAACCTGTTCCCAGTAAGAAAGAAGTGAAACATTGTATCCAATTACATCAGATTTGATTTGCTATCCTGAAAAAGAAGTCTTACCTCCTGCGATTTTTTTTTATTATTATTTCTTTTATTTTTATTTTTTATTTATTTATTTTTTTTGCGGTATGCGGGCCTCTCACTGTTGTGGCCTCTTCCGTTGCGGAGCACGGGCTCCGGACGCGCAGGCTAAGTGGCCATGGCTCACGGGCCCAGCCGCTCCGAGGCATGTGGGATCTTCCCGGACCGGGGCACGAACTCGGCAGGCGGACTCCCAACCACTGCGCCACCGGGGAAGCCCCCTCCTGCGATTTTAAGAGACTGACATCTGATAGAGGCAATTATAATGCTTCTTTTCTGTTTTGCTTTCAAATCCAATTTAACACAATCTCCTATTGGTTCATCCCCCTTCTGATGCTGGAAAGCAGTCTTTAGTTTCATGAATGGCATTAGGTCAGTTCTGGTGCCCAGTATCAGATAGTTCTTTAGGCTCTGCCTCAAAGATGGGAAGCACTGGTGTTGGATCTAAAAAAAGATGTGGAATTCTTAGACTGTTAGATACTGGTGTACACATTTAACAAATACAAATGTAATGGAGGGGGATAGGTACTCTGCTGTCATAGGACCCGAGGCCACATCCCAAGGGCAACACTTCCTATTTCATCCATAAATTAGGCAGGAGTAATATACATACCTCGCAGGGTTATTATAGGGATAAAATGAGATAATGTCTGTGACAGTGCCTTGTAAATCTCTTAAGTAATGTTGTTAATTCTCTGCCTATTTTGATCTTCAAGTTGCTTATAGAGTTTCTGCATTAGGGTAGAGTAAAATAAAGTTATCTATTTTGTACTGAACACTGGCCATCTGTCTTGTTGAGCCACTTTTGAATACAGTGAGCGCTGGTGCGAGTCACACATAGGGGTAGGATCTTGGTCTCCACTACTTCAAACACTCAGGGTTTACGACTCTGCACACAGTTGGTGTTCAGTCAATTGTTATGGTACAAATGACAAATAAATAAATACCACTGACCCTGGCTTTTCGCAGTTTCAGACCTTCTCTGGCAGGTGGTTGTAAAACTGAATCACTTCTAGAGGAGTGATTCTCAGTGGGAAGGAGGAGGCCTTACAGGTTATCTATAATTTTTATAAAAGGCATCCAAGATCCTTCATTCTACATTTATTTCATAACACAATATTTAGGTCTGCAAGGACTTTTGCATTTCTCCTTCTGCCCCTCCAGAGATACCATCTTAGGACAAGACTTCAGGTAGGTGAGGGAAACAGACCCCTTGCACTTAGTAAGCATTGTGTCCTTTCTGGCTTGTGGCTTTTGAGTAGTGGGGAAGCCCTCCTGTCTGTGTCTTCCTGGTGGTGTGGTCCCTGCCAGAGAAAAAGAAGGAATGGTTTTGTTTGTGTGGCACAACTGAACTTACTTAAGTTTCTTCTGTATTTAATTTTACTTGCCATGTGTGAGATTCCTCCTTTATTACAAAATAAATATTAGAAGTCTGACTTTTACCAGGCCCAATGACAATATCCAGTTTGGTGACTCTTCCCAAAGCAATTGCAGGGACCAGATGGGAAATGATTTCAATAAAACCTCTAGTACGTCACAGCAGAAATCTCCTCTTGTCCAAACTGTTGTGAAAAAAGTATTTTCTTCTTTCTGTTTCACTTACCAAATCTGGAAACATGACTGCTTTTGAGACTTTGTCCTCTCTAATTGGTAATAAATATAATCCCGATGTTTTTCAAGTTCTTTGGCCAAAGTATGGGCCACCCTCCTTGTCTGTAGGTTCTTGACCAGATATGGAGGGCCAATTCTCCTACACCGTTGTACATAAAGGACTTGAGCGTCCGCAGATTTTGGTATCCCTGGAAGGAGGAGGAAGGGGGGTGTCCTAGAACCAATCTTCCATGGATACTGAGGGAGGACTGAATAATCTCCCCACAAGTCATAGTGAAAAGCCTTCACCTCTCCTTTAGAGGCAAATAGAGACATAGGAAAAAAGTGTCTGAATGACATCCTAAGTGCTTAATATGAAAGTTATTCATATTTTGTGAGTAATTTTACTTTTAGAAGTAAATTACCCAGTGGCATCCAAAACACCATAAACATCATTCCTGGTTTCTTCGTGAGTTGAAATGAGTGCACTTTATACTATTTCACCGTCCTTGCAGTCAGTTTCTATCATGCTTATGTATGCTTCCTCTCTCATCTTAGTGTTTCTAGGTTGTGGATTTTTGTTTCCTTTCTTGAAATTATTGATAGCATTACCCCTCCTATGTAGAACTAAGCCATGTAGAAGTGTGGGAAGCTGACAGATCTGAGTTTGAATCCAGGCTCTGCCATTTAAAAGTTACTTAACTGCTTTCAGCCTCAGTCAACTGAACTATAAAATGGAAATCTCATTATGCCTCGAAACATCGTTGGAAGGACTAACTAGAAACACGTAAATAATGAATACATGCATAGATAAATGTACCTTTTAGCTCAGAGTCTAGCCCCTATTAGCCAACAGTAAGAGGACCTGTTATTACACAACTCTCGAATCACATATTGTGTTATGATTCTTTGGGCTTTTCTTTGGCTACCTGTTTTGGTAAATTTTTACTTATAATTTTTTTGAAGATACTCGTATTTGTGGAGATGATTCAGAAGTGAGTGATGTTGGTTCTTATGTCTCATTTTGAGATTTAAAACCCGTTTGGTAGGGCAAAGACCAGGTTTTAGACCTTACCTCAGTTTCCTTATAGGACAGGCACCAAGAACAACCCACTGATGGGTGACAGGTTAACTAAGTAGGAATAACTTAAACTGGTTATCCTAATTTAATATCTCATTTTGAAATTTCTACCATAGGCACAACTTTCAAGCCATTTTTTAAAAAAAATAAATTTATGCATTATTTGTGGCTGCGTTGGGTCTTTGTTGCTACGCGCAGGCTTTCCCTAGTTGCGGCGAGTGGGGCTACTCTTCGTTGCGGTGCGCGGGCTTCTCATTGCGGTGGCTTCTCTTGTTGCAGAGCACAGGCTCTAGGTGTGTGGGCTTCAGTAGGGGCTCGTGGGCTTAGTTGCTCCTCGGCACGTGGGATCTTCCCAGACCAGGGCTCGAACCTCTCTCTGTCCCCTGCACTGGCAGGCAGATTCTTAACCACCGCACCACCAGGGAAGTTCTCAAGCCATTTTTTTTTTTTTAACATCTTTATTGGAGTATAATTGCTTTACAATGGTGTGTTAGTTTCTGCTTTATAACCAAGTGAATCAGCTATACGTATACATATGTTCCCATATCTCTTCCCTCTTGCGTCTCCCTCCGTCCCTCAAGCCATTTTTAATAACAGGTTGTTGTTGGTTATTTTTCCTAAAATGTTGATACTTTGTAACTTCATATAGAAATTTCAATTTTAGAAATTAATTTTTATTCCTCTCTTTGAACTCTGTAGATAATTTATTCTGTTTAACTTCATTGTGGCATTATGCAACGGTCCCTTTAGTTGGCTAACCACAATAAAAAATTGGGAAATCATTGCAACTTTTCACTTTAGGAAAACACAGCCTGAAATGCTTATGTATTTTAGAGTGACAGTAAATTTCTACTGACAACATTTTTTAACTTTTGAGAAATCTGACTGTTGTAGCTTCAGTGGCAAATATTAAAGGGATCTAGGAACTCAGAGACCTGATTCTAAGACCCGGGTTCCAGGTTGCCATCTAATGTCAATTGATCTACTTAGAACTTCTCTGGGACCCAATATATGTCTAGAAATTTATTATCATCAGCATCCTGAATTGATGGAAAGAATTACATACTCAGTATAGTAAGAAACAATTAGCATTAAGTCCATTGCGGTGCTACAATATATTTGTTATTTTTATTATTTTTTTTTTTTACTTTTTAAATAGCTTTATTAAGACATAGTTCACATACTATACAGTTTATCAATTTAAACTATAGAATTCAGTGGTTTTTAGTATATTCACAGAGTAATGTATCCATCACCACAATCAATTTTAGAACATTTTTATCACCCCAAAAGGAACCTCATAACCATCAGCAGTCATCCCCAATTTCTATCCAAACCCCTAAACTTAGGCAACCACTAATTTACTTTCTGTTTCTATGGATTTATTCAAAATTTCATTCTTTTTTCTGGCTGAGTAGTAATTCATCATATATATATATATATACACACACACACACACACACACACACACACACAATATATTTTTTAAGCCCTATTGTATATTTTCCTATTTGTGTTTTGTCAAATGAAAGTGTTCTAAGAACTTAAACTCTCGTCATCATATAGGGCATTTTTTCCCCTTGGGGGACGATTTTTTTTATCCTTCTGAGATGAGATCACCATGTCCAGAATAACTTATATTCAGCCAGGCATTAGCTAATGGAGGTGAGGTAATGCTGAGTGTCACTCTTAAGTAAGTTCTGCAGGAACAAAAGCTCTGCTCCCAAGCGTGTGGATTTGGTGCTTTCACGTGGGAAAAGCAGATGGTGACAAGCAGAAAGCAAATGTGCGCAAGTCTGATGCAGTGAGGATTTTATTTATCATTATATAAATTTTCCGTAGTATATGAAGGTCAACTGACAGGACTGGGTGAAACAGAGACTCTGCTCTTGAAGGGCACACACAAAGTAGTGTGCGCATCGGGACCCAGGGGAAGGAGCAGTGACCCCATAGGAGACTGAGCCAGACCTACCTGCTAGTGGTGGAGGGTCTCCTGCAGAGGCTGGGGGGGGGGGGGCTGGCTGTGTCTCACCATGAGGACAGGGACACTGGCAGCAGACAACCTTTTCTTTCAACTAAAGTCAAATGTGTTTGGCTTTCAAACCATTGTCTCAGTTTGGAATTTAAATCTCTCTTTTGAAACCCAAAACTGAGCAATGACTTTTTTGTTCTAGTCATTATCTGCCTTCTCGCTGATTTCCAGTGTTTCTAGTTTATAAATTACACACAGTAGGCTCAGAAAAACTCATAATTACTTCTTTTTCTGTTTGTTTTAATATTTTTGTTGAGTTTAGTGTCTCTTTCATGGTGTCAGTTTTGCTTGAACAGTCAATGATTTCTTGGTTATTCCCTTTTTCTGTCTGCCTGTGTTGCTTGTGATGGGACACTGGGATGGCTGGACTTATCTTCGGAGTTTAGGTGCCAAATCAGTTGGGTTTGGCAAACAAGTTGGATGCCAAACTCCAGTTTGTGTTATTTGCTAATGTGGGTACTCTGTTTACCAGGTTTTAATGTACACTTTTATTCCTTAAAACCTGCGGGGAAATACTCTGACTACTCACTATTCAGCCAACCATAAGAAAAGAAAGGGACAATCCCTCAACTGCTCCAAATGCAGCTCACCAAGAGATGACCCTAAAATCCTCCTTCCTTCCACTTCTACCCACTTCTATTCCACTTCTAATGTTCTCTCAGCTCAATTTCCCAAAATCATTCCCGTCACCTCAGGAATCTTTCCCTGATATTTCCTACTTTCTGTCTCAGCAATTCCTCAAGATTTCTGCTCCAGGATCCTTGTTGATTGCATATCAGCAGAGTAAAGAAAGTGAAATAGGATGAGGGAAGACATCTGGGAGAGGTGACCTTTCAATAGAGACCCGAGTGAAATAAATCATATTATCTTATATAATATTATATAACATAATATATCGGTGAGACTAGTATTCCAGGTAGTGGGAATAGCAAGTGTGAAGACCCTGAGAGAAAATTATTTTTAAGCCGTTCAAAGAATCCAGTGGGACCAGAATATAACATGCTACTTGCTTACTGGTGGAATTGAGAGAGGAAAAACCATCACTATGTCATGGTGTTATGAGAGTAACAAATACACACACATAAAAAGCAATCCAGGACTTCCCTGGTGGCACAGTAGTTAAGAATCCGTCTGCCAGTGCAAGGGACACGGGTTCGAGCCCTGGTCCGAGAAGATCCCACATGTCACGGAGCAACTAGGCCCATGCACCACAACTACTTAAGTCCAAGGGCCTAGAGCCCGTGCTCCGCAAGAAGAGAAGCCACCGCAATGAGAAGCCCATGCACTGCAATGAAGAGTAGCCCCTGCTCACTGCAACTAGAGAAAGCCCATGCACAGCAACGAATACCCAGTGCAGCCAAAAATTAATTAATTAATTAATTTAAAAAAAATCCAAAACAGAATAAAATGAAAATACAAGAAGGGTTCTAATTACATGCTAAGTAAATATATAGGTGGAAGAGATTAATTCTGGCATGGTGGATCAGGTACGATTCTGTGAAAGACTTTAAAGGAAGGGGTTTATTTCTTTATGTAAAAGTGTGAGTTTGTTTGTTGACCCTGCCACATGACTTCATAAAGTCGTCATCATTGGTTAAAAAAATTTAAAAAAAAGGGAACAAAATACGTCATAGTATTTGTTCCTGAGAAATCCTTATCAGATAGAAACTGTTTTAAATACTAGTCTTAAAAAATTCAGATTTTTTTTCTTTCAGCCATCAGCTACCTTACTGAAACAAAATTGTCTATTTGATGTCTAATATTGGAAATTATTAATTACTATTACTTGTATTAAGGCTAATAAAGCTGAATCGTTTTTAACTTTTTTTTTGTTGTTGTTGGTTTTTGTTTTTTTTTTTTTGCGGTATGCGGGCCTCTCACTGTTGTGGCCTCTCCCATTGCGGAGCACAGGCTCCGGACGCGCAGGCTCAGCGGCCATGGCTCACGGGCCCAGCCGCTCCGCGGCATGTGGGATCCTCCCGGACCGGGGCACGAACCCGTGTCCCCTGAATCGGCAGGCGGACTCTCAACCACTGCGCCACCAGGGAAGCCCCAGAGTGATCTTTTTAAAGCATGCTGTCCCTCCTCTGCTTCAAGCACTCCAATGGTTTCTCCTTCTTGCAACAAGGATAGAATCAAAGCTCCTCTTGGCTCCTGAGGTCCTATATGATCTTGCCTTTCCCACTTCAATTCCCTTCACTCCTTCCCTTCCTTTTCCATGCACTAGTCGAACTGGTTTTCTTTTCTGCACCTTGAATACACGAAACTCTTTCAGGGCCTTTGTACTTGCCAGACGTTTCCCCAGCAAGGCAGCCTCTCTGGCCTCTATGTCATTTAGCTCTTTCTGTCAATGTCACCCCAGAGATGGCTTTCCCAGCCTCCTCAGCTAAAGTAGCTCACACTACCAGTCTCTCTATTACTCTACCCTATTTTGTTTTCTTCATAGCCCCTATCAGTATCTGAAATCTTATTATCTGTAATTATTCTTCCTTTCTAGAATGAAAGTTTCTTGAAGGAAGGAATTTTGTTTTGTCTTCCACTCTGTCCTAGAGCCTAGAATGGCACCTGGCACAAAGCACATGCTCACGAAGTATTTGCTTATTGACTACAAGATGATTCATCCCAGTTGTACACAGCATCCTCCCTTAGTTTTCTAGAAAAACTGCAGGAAGTAAGATGATAGAAAAGCAAAGAGCTTTTGTAGAAATGCACAGCAAAGACTGACTTTGAGAGAAGGTGAAACGCTACCCCCTTCGGTGGTTCCAAAATGGTGACACTTCCTCTCCATATTTTTTTCTCCATCTTCCCCCACGATAGGTGCACACAGTACTTAGGGACAGAGGAGGAAGGAACTGAGCTTTGGAGAAGAGAAGAGATGTCTCCTTAATTTTTAAGAGACCTTGAAAGGGGGGACTTTGGTAACGGGGAGGTGTGGGAAGATAAAAAAGTTCTGGAAATGGATGGTGGTGATGTTTATACAACACTGTGACTGTCCTTAATGTCACTGAACTGTACACTTAAAAATGGTTAAAATGATAGATCTTATGTATATTTTATCACAGTTTTAAAAATTTAAATTTAAAAAGGGAGGGAGCCTAGGACTTTCTGTAAAGGCTTTTGTGGTTGAGTGAGTCCTTTTGACGGGGTGTGTATTCTTTTAAGATTTCTGATTTTAGCGTGGGACTTAGGTTAAAAGTTCTATTTTGATTGGAATTTTTGAGATAGGCAGGACTTCTAGAGGCTGGAGAAAAAATTTTTGTCATTGTTTTTCTGTATTCTTTATTTAGGGAGGCAGATTGCCATAGAAGTACCTTTGCTTTGGGGAAGCTAGAGAAGACATGGTAGAACTCCAGACAGGTAGTAAGGAACTGGCTTCTTCAGAGGCAGTAGGGAAGAGTGGGAAGAAGGGGGCCTCCATCACTAAGCTTTGCGTCTGTGGACAAAGCCACTTAATCACTAGGAGTTAGGTTTCCTGACTTTTCAGATTGTTGGGAAAATAAAAGATAAGATGCCTAGCACAGTACCTGCTGTATAATAAATGCTCCGTAAGTGAGAGCTGCCTTGATTAGAAGGACTCACTCACTGTGGGAGGTAAACAGAATTGTCTGACAGAAGAATGAAAGCAGGAACTTTAGTTTTTACTTACAGGTTTCCTAAAGCCGGTCCACCACCTTAAATGAGAAAGTGGGATTTTCATGTCTAGTTTAAGAGTAAAGATTATGTGGAGGTTTGGAACTTCCTGGTGCTGAATCTCTTGGGAATCTAAGCATCGTAGAATAGTGTTATGTGAGGTACACCGTTTTTGGTTTTTGTTTTAACTGCATTGAGTTGGAAGGCAGAGTTCTTACCAATGACCAGATCTGTTGTAATAGAAACAAGTTGCAGTGTGTATCTTGATCTGGTGGGGTATCCAAATGTAAAAATGTATCAGGGGCTTCCCTAGTGGCGCAGGGGCTTCCCTGGTGGCGCAGTGGTTGAGAGTCCGCCTGCCAATGCAGGGGACACGGGTTCGTGCCCCGTTCTGGGAAGATCCCACATGCCGCGGAGCGGCTGCGCCCGTGAGCCTGCGCATCCGGAGCCTGTGCTCCGCAACGGGAGAAGCCACGGCAGTGAGAGGCCCGCGTACCGCAAAAAAAAAAAAAAAAAATGTATCAGGCTGCACACTTCCTATCTGTGCACTATGTGTACTTCATAGCTCAATTAAAAACGAAAGAGAGAAATGGGCGACCTTATGCATACCTTTACAAAGGATTGTTCTCAGGTTTGACTCGCAGAAGCCTTGAACAGTAGAGGTGAAGCTGGGAGAGTGATGGTACTGCTAATATGAAAATATTCGTATAGTGTGTTTATTTAGAGAAATAATCATTGGAATAATTAATGCAGTGATCTTATAATGGCTGATTTTGATTAACATCTATTTTCTTTATATTCTAGTTAATAAAAGTATCCATGGAGAACAATGAAAATTCAGTGGATTCAAAATCCATTAAAACTTCAGAGACGTGAGTATTTAAATGGAATCTCATACAAGCAGAAAAAGATGGGTGTATGTAGTACAGCAAACTTTGAGGAAGCAGAAAGAATATGGGCTTTCAAGCCAGAGAGGCCCAGATGACTTCCTACCTCCTGTGACAGCTGCATGGCTATACACATGTTAAATTATCCTCTCTGAATCTCCTCCTTAAAATAAAACTTTCACGGAACTGCGGGGAGGTGGGAGGGTGCCTGACGTGTAGTCAGAAACCCTGCCTTAGTAGCAGAAGGATGACCCAGGAGAGGCAGAGGCACCCTCCGAATCTCTGTGCAGGATGAGAGGTTTGTGTTTGGGGGAGATTTTTTGGCCTCCTGTTTATTTGTGAGTTTTAAGGCTAAAATAAAATGCCAGTTCTCAGTCTGGGGAAGAATTGCCTGGTTATAGATTATCTTTTACCCTTTGTCTCAGTCTTCCTTTTTGGAATATTCTGCTCATTAATGCTTCCAATAACCAGCAGGTGGAGAAAGGGAAAAGATAGAACTCAAACACTCTTAATTCATGTCTGTTATTATCCATTTGGGATCTCTTGTGGTACATTTAACTCTAAAAGTTTATTTCTGGGGTCCAGTATTATTATTCTGGACCATCCAGGGAATTATAAACTAATTTTAGTACTAAACAATACTGTTACAGCAGAGCTATTAACAGGTTACCAATAAAGATTTTTGCAATATTTGTTTAGCAAAGGAATTTGCCTAGAAATTAACCTTTTGAAAGGCAGTCTCATTTTAGAGGTTTCTTGCCTTTTTTTAAACCCTTTTAAACTGATTTACACATTTTCCTACCTTTTCCTATCATACAGAACATAATTTACTATTTTAAAAGGTAGTAATTTACTATCCTTTTCCAACAGTATTTTTAGAATTGCATATAATGTGAAATACTCCCAGGTTGAGTGTGTGGGTACATGGACGTTAGGTATCAGTTTTTTGCTGTTGTTTCCTGATTCCTGGTCCAGGTCAAGGATCAGGTTTGCAGACTATTTTGGTCAAGTTTTATTGAAGCATAGCCACACCCATTCGTTTACATATTGTCCTGGGCGACTTCCACCAGCTGGATGGAGTGGGCTGCAACAGAGTCTGTACAGGCAGCCAGCCAGCCTAAAATACTTAATATTTGGCGTTTTGAGAAAAAGTTTATTGACCCTGGTCTAGATAACAGAGGTTTTTGGATAAGTGACCTTTAGACAAGTATTTTCAATTATTTACAACAGTGATTCTATGTAGCAATAAATTATTAGTTTGTTCAGTGCACAGGGTTTAAGGAACAATTTAGGAATTGTGATAAATATTGTGTTTTGGGTCATAGTTGCCTTTTGTTTATTTCCCTATCATTTCAGGGTAATTTTTATGATTTCACTCTTACCTTGAAGGATAAAATATTTTAGAAAGTTAAAAGAAATTTAAGTATAAAATGAATTTGATGAAATTTTAATAAAATTTAGAGGAAAGCAAAATATAGAGATTAAAAGTCTGAACTCTGAAGTTCAACAGATGCTTTCAGCCTTGGGTCTGACACTGTATCTTCATAACCATCAGCCTCATAGTGGTCACTTCCTCATCTGTGAAATGGGTTCTTGTGAAATTTTAGTGAGGGAAAGCCTGTTGCACACAACTTGGCATATTATATTCAACAAATGTTAACTGTTCCTATGTGTTAGAGAAGTTGTGTCAATGTGAACAGCAGCGTTGGTCATTTCTCTCTTTGTAAACTGTTGTTTGATTTCCAAACAGAAAGATCTTACATGGAAGCAAATCAATGGACTCTGGAATATCCTTGGACTATAGTTACAAAATGGATTATCCTGAAATGGGTTTATGTATAATAATTAATAATAAGAACTTTCATGAAAGTACTGGTATGTATCATAAGATAGTTTTTAATCCTTTACAAGTATTTGTACCATTTATATTTGGTGTAGTATAAAAAACAGAATTGATGTTATTATTTAGTAAACTAATGACACAGAATAGCCATGAAGTAGAGATAGAGCAGGACCCCATGGGTCCTACAATTCAACATGAACTCTTAATCTTCTACCCATCATCAAAATCTCTCCCTCTTCTATCTGTATGTTTATCTCTTCTGCCCTGACTTCTGTGTAACCCTTGCTTCTTTATCTTCCTGCTCCCTCTTTCATGTTAATGGAAGGATCTCAACAAATAGTAAGTAGAAGTATTTTTCCATTCCAGGAACTGTGCAAGGCACCTCACAGAAATTGTCTTGTTTAATTCTTAGAGCACCTCTGAAAACTAACCACCATTAGATGCCGAAAGGTTAAAAATCCTTGCACAGAGTCCCACAGATGATTTAGTAGCAGAACTGGGACTCAGCGTTGGTGCTCTGAATCCACTTTCTATGCCACTTCACCTGTGCCTTCATTCATTCTGTTGACTTTCTCTTCTTCCCCTGAAAAGAAGACAGACTCCCCAACCTTAAAGAGACCTTTCTTTTACCCTGCTGCCTCTTAAGCTTTGATCTGATTTTTGTCTCCTTCCCTAAATCTTAAAAACACGTACTTTAAACTTGCCATCTTCACTTCTTTCCATCCCTTTGATTCTGTTTTCTCTGTTTCTACCTCAACCGCTCTGTAGAAGTTGCTGTTAGGTTCACCATAGCCTGATCACCAGATCCCGTTCTCAGTGTCTATACTATGTATAGCTTGAATCTAATAATACTTTCAGAGGTTTTTTTTAAGAGAATGTAAAAAATAAAATCCCTCACGATCCTAAAAAGCTATTTAACATCTTACTGTATTACTTGATATTTTTTCCTTGACAGTTTCTTTCAAAGCTTAATTTTATCCATAATAGTAAGCAATATTGTATTTTGCTTGTTCCATTTAATGTAATATAAGCATTTTTTGTGTTGCTGTATAATTTTCATATCTGTTATTTTAATGATTATATAATATCCCATTCCCTAAATATAATGTTCACTTGACTTGCATAATTTACCATATGAATGAACACTTTGGCTGTTTCTTCATTTTTCATTTTTAAATTGGTGCTGTGATAATTCTTTGAATTTGCATATTAATTGTATTAGAATTAATTTTAGTTAAGGAAACTAGAATCTGCTGATTCAGTTTAGGAGGCTGTCTACCAGAGTGCTGGTGAAAAGGGAAAGAAGCCAGATTACACTGGAAAGATAAGCTGGATTTGATGTTAGATTCATTATAAGGAGTGAGGAAAAAGTAGTTGAAAATGAGTGTCTAAACCTGAATGGCACCATTTGTATTGCTTTCGGCTCCAAGTTGAGATACAACCTTCAACCGTTAGGTATTCTGCCTCACGTTGCTAGTTATAATGCCCTCGTCCCATAGAATTTTACATTGTTGAACTTATTGGAGTTTTTTTTTCCGTCCAGTTTTATTGAGATATAATTTACACACAGCACTTATAAGTTTAAGGTGTACAGCATAATGATTCGATTTCCATAGATCATGAAATGATTATCACAATAAGTTTAGTGAACGTCCATCAACTCCAATAGATACAACATTAAAGGACTAGAAAAAAGCTTTTTTCCTGTGATGAGAACTCTTAGGATTTCCTCTCTTAACAACTTTCATATATAACATACAACAGTGTTAATTATGTTTATCACATTGTATGTTGTATCTCTAGTACATCCCGAGTACTTACTTATCTTTAAAGGGGGAGGGGGAAAATTGTTCTACTCTCCCCCAAAAAATACTTAGGCCTGTAGTCTGGCTTTAGCCTTAGAGTGAGCCCCTTTTCTGCTTTGAAATTTGAAGATCAGGTTCTCACAGCCACCTCTGACAGCCTGGTATTTTTTGTTCAACTACTAAGTGGCTCACAAACCAGGACCAGAATTCAGTCACCTTGTCACACAGCTGCATGGTGTCCTCAGCCTTTCCAATGTCAAAACCTTGATGAGCTTACTTTAATTTTATAAAAACAATATATGGCCATAATATACATTTCAGAAATTACAGATTAGCAAAAGAAAAATTGAAATCACTCCTAATCACACTACTCAGATAATCAACAATAATTTGGAGCTAGAAACATCTAGGCTTTTTTCTATGCATATGTGTTAAGTTTACTCAATGTGTGCCCTCCCCCTGCAGCACTTTAGGGTTTTAAAATCTGAATTCACTGTTCAGTCAATCCGTACGTGTATGTGGAAGGCGCTGTAAAGGCATGAGGAAAGCCCAGGACTCCTGGGTACAGTCCGCTCACCAGCTTCAGTACTTTGTTCAAGTTCCTGGACTCCTCTGTGCTCCCACATCTGTGCAAATGAAGCCAGTCATGATAACGGTCTCATGGTGGTTAGAAGGCTTAATGGAGACCACGCAGAGCAGAATGGCTGATGAACAGTGCTAAAGTGGCTAGTGGTTTGTGGGGTTTTTCCTGAAAAGGTGTTATGAAAGTACTAATGTATCTTAGAATTGTTGGGAACTTGAAATCAAAGAAATAGTTCCTCTGGGTTTGTGAGGTGTGTATTGATACATATGTGTGTGTGGTGGTATATGTGTGTTTGTGTATGTACAATATGTATGTGTGTGTGTGTGTGTGTGTGTGTGTGTGTGTATATATACTTATTTTTTCTTTAAAGTAGGATCCTATGCTTTTTTTTTTAAATGACCATTTTCCCATGGCAAAATTTTGTCTACAAAATTTCAGTGGCAATATAGTCTCCCATTATATAAATGACTTTTAATTTATTTAACCAAACCTCTCTTGTTAGGCATTTAAGTTTGTTTTTCACTATCTAAGCAGTTGTGAAAGACGTCTTTGTGACTGTAACACTATAACAGTTTATGTTATGAAGTGTCTTATATGCTAAGAAATGAAAGAGACTCTGTGTCACCACGATCAGAATATTGAATTTTCTTAGCATTTGCAAGGAAGAGTTTACTGTAGATTGTGTGAATCACTGAATAGTTCATTTCAAAGCAGTTTATGGGTCTTTTTTAAATTTATTTTTATATGTTTTTTACTTTTGGCTGCGCTGGGTCTTCGTTGCTGCACACGAGCTTACTCTAGTTGTGGTGCGCGGGCTTTTCATTGCTGTGGCTTCTCGTGTTGAGGAGCACGGGCTTTAGGCGCGCAGGCTTCAGTAGTTGCAGCATGTGGGCTCAGTAGTTGCGGCTCGCGCGCTCTAGAGCGCAGGCTCAGTAGTTGTGGTACACAGACTTAGTTGCTCCGTGACATGTGGGATCTTCCCGGACCAGGGCTCAAACCCGTATCCCCTGCATTGGCAGGCGGATTCTTAACCACTGCGCCACCAGGTTAAGTCAAATTTTTTTTTTTAATGCAACTAAAAGTAACTTTTCTGTTCAAGGGATGGCATGTCGGTCTGGTACAGACGTAGATGCAGCAAACCTCTGGGAAACCTTCACGAACTTGAAATATGAAGTTAGGAATAAAAATGATCTTACATGTGAAGAAATTTTGGAATTAATGTACAGTGGTAAGAAATAAAAGAATGATCTTCGTTGTCCAATTTATGTTACAATCTAGCTGTAATTATACACATATAAAAGTAAAGCATGAGAACTGGAACTAAACTGTACACAATCCTACTCCCTCTCTCTCTCTCTCTCTCTATATATATATATATATATATATTTTTTTTTTTTTTTTTACTCTATATATTTTATGTAAGTAAAACAAGTTATGCATACCAACTCACTAGAGTGGTTTGAGGTGTGTTGCTCTGCCCTAAGTTGGGTTTACATGAGCTCTTAGTTCTGTTCTCAGGTTTCTTCATCTTATTCCCATACAGTGCACATGAAATGTCTGAATAAAATTGCATTGGTTTTCTGATGGTTTTTCTTGTTTGTGAACGTTTTCCCAGTTTCTAAAGAAGATCACAGCAAAAGGAGCAGTTTTATTTGCGTGCTTCTAAGCCATGGCGAGGAAGGAAAAATTTTTGGAACAAATGGACCTGTCGATCTGAAAAAATTAGCAGGTTTCTTCAGAGGGGATTGTTGTATAAGCCTAACTGGCAAACCTAAACTTTTCGTTATTCAGGTAAATATATAACTGAGCAACCTGGTTATTGAGGATTCATTAGGGATTAATTTACTCAATTGTGGATTATCAAAAAAATTTATTTTTTTCCCTGAAGCTACTGAACTATTGTTAGTTTTTTGTTTATTTAAACTACCACTTAGGAGATAGAGAATAAATTTTAATTTTAGACTTCTAGCAAAAGGATTCTGCATAATTAACATCAATTTTTACAGAGCCTTTGCATTTCTTAGAAATAACAGTTGTACATGTACACACATATTTTTTAAAATAAATGTTTAGTTTCCTTTTCTTTTTTTAAACTTTTTAAATAAATGTTTATTTTCAAACCTCTAGGCTTGCCGAGGCACAGAACTGGACTGTGGTATTGAGACAGACAGTGGTGTTGAGGATGACATGGCCTGTCAGAAAATACCAGTTGAGGCAGACTTCTTGTATGCATATTCTACAGCACCTGGTAAGAAACTTACTAATACTGAATGTTATATGTAGATTTTAAACAATGAAGAGTGTGTTCCAAAGGCTGTCATGATTTTGATATCCATAAAAAGCCAACCTGGGGCTCCCCTGGTGGCGCAGTGGTTGGGAGTCCGCCTGCCAATGCAGGGGACACGGGTTCGAGCCCTGGTCCGGGAAGATCCCACATGCCGCGGAGCAGCTAGGTTCGTGCACGACAACTGCTGAGCCTGCGCTCTAGAGCCCGTGAGCCATAACTATTGAGCCCATGTGCCACAACTATTGAAGCCCGCATGCCTAGAACCCGTGCTCCGCGGCAGGAGAGGCCACCGCAGTGAGAAGCCTGCGCACCGCGGCAAAGAGTGGCCCCCGCTCACTGCAACTAGAGAAAGCCTGCACGTAGCAACGAAGACCCAACTCAGCCAAAATAAGTAAATAAATTTTTTTTTAAAAAGCCAACTTGTCTGTAGTTTAGGGTACCTTAACCACAGACAAGTCTCAAAAAGTTGTCTTTAGCAAAGTTGGGCTAGAAAATATGCATCTATAGGAAAGCATACTTACATAGTGTCATTCATGAACTTGATACCACATGGAAACTGTATTAAAACATAGGACAAGTCAGAGCTTTGCCCACTTCCTGGAATAGGAGAGAACTGTGTTTTCCAGGAATTCTTTGGAAGATAGGAAATTGAAAGGATAAGCCTGAATAGCATATGCGCAGGTAGAAATGGAATGAGGGAAAATAGAGTTAAAAATGATTTATGAATAGGTTATCAACCTCCACTTTTTTGTGGTTGTATTATACGTGTCATCATATAAATAAATATTTATTGATCATACAACTGTTTACTTATACAACTAAGGGTGTCACAAAGTTTGGAAATATAGGGCAAATGTATTTTTAAACAGTATTACATTTTTAAATATAGTCAATGTGACTTCTTTTAACCTCCAGGCATCTTTCCAGATAAAGTACTTTCAAATTAAAAGCAATGGATACAGGGAATTCCCCAGCAGTCCAGTGGTTAGGACTCAGTGCTTTCACTGCCACGGGCCTGGGTTCGATCCCTGGTCGGGGAACTAAGGTCTCACAAGCCGTGTGGCACAGCTGAAAAAAAGGAATGGATCCAATAGTTAATCTGGGAAAAGAACAATAAATACACTATTTCCCCTTTTTGGACTTTTGAGTATACTATAATGTGTTTATTATACTCTATTCAGATGCCCTGTAGACAAATTTAGGACACTCAAATATGTGTGCATATGTAAGCAGGTTATTTCTTGGATAAGCCAATAATCTGATTGCAACACGATGCTACTTATAATGATACTTTTCATTTCTTTGCTTTTGCATCTTCTGCACGTTACCCTTTTCTTCCCTATTGGAAGGGAAGCCCAGGAACTAAAATTCTCAGTAACTCAGTGGTGAAGTTAGTCCACAACTCTTTTCCTTGTCGAAGCAGAGGTATACATACATAAAGCACCCATTTGGTTTTTGTTTTGTTTTCCCCTGGAATCAAAGGTGTCATTTATTTATTTATTTATTTATATGGCTAATAATACCTATGGATGTTTATGCTTGTTTTTACCTTCATGATTATGTCGTAATTTATTAAATCAGCTAACATTGGATATCCATGATATTTTGGTTACATTTTGCCTTGTAGGTTACTATTCCTGGCGAAATTCAAAGGACGGATCCTGGTTCATCCAGTCACTTTGTGCAATGCTGAAACAGTACGCTCACAAGCTTGAGCTTATGCATATTCTCACTCGGGTTAACCGAAAGGTAGCAATAGAATTCGAGTCCTTTTCCAATGATTCTACTTTTCATGCAAAGAAACAGATTCCTTGTATTGTGTCTATGCTCACAAAAGAACTGTATTTTTAATCACTGAAGAAATGGATGATTTTTTTTTTTAATCTGTATGCCAAGTGAGGAAACGGTGTGACTGATAAACTATACTTTCCTCTCTCATTTAAATCTAATCTAATCCCCCAGGTGATACATGGAAATATGTCACTTTCATAGCAATAAAACTACTATGAAGCTACCTCAAACACAATCAGGTAGTTGAAATTGAATTTAATTAAGAATAAATAAAAATGGATAATGGTACAGTCATTATGAGAGGAAATGATTGTAAATTAACAGCTCTCATAATTAGCAAGTTTTAGTGATTATGCTATGCTACAAATTTTCAAGGAATTATGGAAGAATTTAAACATTGCTGTAATGTGTTTCAGTGATATTGACAATGCTCTTGTTTCAGAGAACATGTTCTGGTTTTTGTCAAACTATAGACATGATGATGTGGAATAATGTATCCTCGAACTTGGTGGTCCATGTGCATGGTCAAATGCTTGAAGACCTTGATCTTAGAATTAGTATTTGGAGACAAGACAATAGTATTTTTACATCACCCATCTGAGCATATGGTGTTGTGATGTCTGTCCCGAGCATGTCCTTGTTGTTTAAAAAAAAAAGAAAAAATCATGTTTAGTATTGAAAAAGGAACTAAATGTTTTACTTGAGAATATGCAGGAAAACTAAGTTGACTCTCTCAGGTTAAATGCAACATTAATAGAGGGAGACAGAGTTAGGACTATAAGGTGCTGAAATGCAACTCTTCCCACCAGCTGCTGGGCCTTGCATTCCCACAGAGTATCTGAAGGGCTCTTATGCAAAACCTCAAACTTTGATCACACTGATAGCAGCATGAATTGAAGAAATTCTATAGGAACATACTAAAATACAACTTACAGAATACACAGTGAGGAAGAAACAGTAAATCAATCAGCTGGGCACTTTTAATTAGAAGATGGCTTCAGCCTGAACAGGGACACAGCGCAGCCTATGTCATGAAGGCAGAGCCATAGACTACGGCTTCAGGAAAAGGAATGCTGGCTAGTTTCTTCATGTACATGGAGGTGTACATGGAGGATGCTCCCAAGGCAAGAAGCTCCAAGAAAGTGAACCAAATCAAACTTCTGAAATGGAAATTTTCAAAAGATGGTGAGAGTCATAATAAAAGTTGTAGCACTTTTTTTTTCAATTTTTTCAATGACAGCTTTTAATTGGATGTTAAATTCTTATCTGACTTTCTGCAGATAGCACATTATATAAAATACAGCTAGCACCATTACCACTGTACTGGATACACTGAATAACAATTCACTTCTCACTTTACACCGAGGGGGAGAAGGGCTGCAGTTGTCAGCCTGTCAGAAATTAAGTATGTAAATTAATGCTTAAGTGTATGTATATGAATATGATTTACAAGACGCTCGGAGTGTTGTTGGGGGAAAATCCTGAGGTCTCTCATTCCCCTTCAACGATAACAAGTGCTCAGTGACCATGACAGACGGCACACAGACTTGGGTGTGGCCACTTGTGCACTTGGCCACCAAGCTTTGGGAGCTGAAGTACTCCCGAAGAGCAAATCCTGGACTCCTTCTGGAATGTCCCTTTCTGCCATCCATGAATGTCAGCCCATAAAAGCAATTTCATTAGCATTTCCTCATTTTCCAATATAAGCGGTGAGTGTGGCCCAATAATATGGGCCCTCAACCATCCTTTGCCAAGGATGGGAAAAATCATAGCACTCTTTGTAGTAAAATTTTTGAGCATGTTAAGTTGTATTTTGTTGACATTTATAATCAAAGGAGAATGACACTGTTGTGATCATGTACGGTTCTCTGAAATGAAAGGACCATGGCATGCAGGACGTTAGCAGTCATTCAGTCTTCCCTCCTTTGGTGCCCAGGGAAACTGAAGGCCAGAGAGGAGAAGCAGCACGGCCCGAGCCGGGGACAGCAGGCTAGGAGCCTCCTAGCTCAGGAGATGTTGAGCCGTCCCTGCATCACTGTATCCCGCTGCTTTTCCGTCTGACATTTCCTGTGAGCCTTCTTTTGCTGAAAGAAAGGAACTCACGTTTATAAATGAAAGCTATTTGTTTTGGCTATATCTGTAATTTTTTCGAAGTCAATGAAGTATCTTAAAGTGTGTTCCTGTGTGACAATTTTTTTTTTTTTTTTTTTTTTTTTTTTTTTTTGGCGGTACACGGGCCTCTCACTGTTGTGGCCTCTCCCGTTGCGGGGCACAGGCTCTGGACACGCAGGCTCAGCAGCCATGGCTCACGGGCCCAGCCGCTCCGCGGCATGTGGGATCCTCCCGGACCGGGGCACGAACCTGCGTCCCCTGCATCGGCAGGCGGACTCTCAACCACTGCGCCACCAGGGAAACCCCTATGTGACAATTTTATTAAAAATTTGTTATTATGAATTTTTATTTCCAAATATAAATTTTAACTTAAAATTACCATCACATTCAAGTGTTTGTTGTTGTTTCTGAGGTGCTACTCACTGAAATTAAAATATTTTTAACCAAGTGCTTGATTTGGAAGGGCCAGAGAAGATGCAACAGGACCCTTTAATCAAATACTTTGAGATGGTGGCAAATTACCGAATAGGATAAGCAGCCTTCCTTTTCTCCCAGGTCCCTCTCAGAAGACCATTTCTAAAGTTACCATGATGCCAGGAAGGATACGAAGTTTGCAGAGATCACAGCCCCTAAATATGACCATATTTTTGTTTGTTTCCTTGCTTGGAGGAATGGGGAGTAGCAGAGTATAAAGGATATTGCTGAAATGAATCACTTCAACCCATAAATTTTTAGTAGGGTGAATAGAGGGTGGGGGGAAGAACTGGGGGCGGGGGAGGGTTGGAAAAAAACCTGTGATGTCCCCAGATGGTCAGCTCTGGGAGAGGAGCTGTGACAGGGGAAGAAGTCCCCTTTGTGTTTTATGTACCTAGAAAAAAAATATGAGAAAGTGCAAACATGAGTGGTTTACATTTCTTCCAGTATTTCTATAGTGAATGTACATTACTTTTAAGTCAGAAAACTAATAAAATTCTCTAATTGGGACTAGGGGATTCCTGTTTCCAAGGAGTAGAGGGTGACATGAATAACTCCCTTAAGACTCTTTTAAAGCTATAGTTCTGTAGTACGTTGATAGTAGAGCCCATTCTAATCTCTGCTAAATAAAGAAGTCTTCAATATTAAAAAGAAAAATACCAAGGCCAAGAACCCAATAGAAAAATGGACTAAGGGCCCTGAACAGACAGGTCATAGAAAAACACCAAATGTCCCTTACACCTCAGATGAAAATCTTAATCATCACAAGAGAAATTCAGATTAAACTAAGGTATCATCTGTCATCTAGCAGACGGACAAAAGACCTCATTTGACAACATTCTGTTGGCTGAGCTGTGGGGAAATGTATCCCCCGTTGGTGGGACCGCACAACCGCGTGTGGAGGAGAATCCGGCAATACCTATCCAATTAGTTACTCTTGAAGTAGCAATCTCAGGTCTTGGAGCTCAAACTGCCCATACACCCGTACATGTACAAGGTTAGATACACTGATGCATCCACACAGTGGAACACGACTTGCTGTAAAACAGAACGAGGAGGACCCTCTTGAACTGATAAAGGTCTCCAGCATGTATGATCAGGTGGGAAAGGACGAAACACAGAACGCCATAGACAGTATGCTGTAATTTGTGTAAAAAAGGTCTAGGGGGCGGGGAGAGCATAAGAATATGCGTAAAGCAACACCAGGAGGATAAAGGGCACTAATACAAATGTAAATGGTGGATGGGAACAGGGATGGAAGTGAAATTTCTTTTGTGTTGACTTTTCTATATCGTTTTGACTTTTTGGAACCGTGTCAATGTATTATTACCTGGCTTCAAAAATGGAATCAAATCAAGGGGGGATGGGGATGGCACAAAACTTTCAGGAATGAGAACATGGTTCCATACGGGGGTAGGGCTGGGAGGGATGCCATGGCTGTCCATAGCCATGTTGCAGGATTTTGTTTAGCTTGTTTATTTTCTTCTTTGCTTCAACCTCTGTAGGTATTAGCTGAGAAATCGTAACACGCTTGATATTAGAACTTGAGCCTAAAGTAATACTCAGCATCAGCTTTTTATAGCTCAAGGAGCAAACTAGACTATTCGTTTCTTAATTCACTCTCTAGTTGTTCCATCCTTATCCTTTGCAATATGATTGTAATAAATTATCACATGATGAGGCAGACCAGGAAATATCCATCAAAGAATTTTTGTGCACAGAATCTCTACCGTCTGCTACGTTGATAACTGAAAGAACTGAGGAACTGAAATGCTTAGGGATGTTCAGAAAAAGCAAGCATCTCCCTTTCAAGAAAATGTTTTTCCAGATTTAAAGTTGGTGCAAAAGCTATTAAGTAGCATGTTTGAGCTAAGAGGCCAATGTCTGATCTACACCTTATGCTTTGGTTTTAGGTGACTTAAATGTCAGCTCAGGGACCTAACAGCCTCATATACAGTTTCCCAAGAGGGAAGCATGTTTGGCCAATGTATTGAAAGCTAACTCACTGATTTTACTGAAATATTTCCAAAGACTCATTTCTGCCTGGCAGGTTTAAGGAGCATTGAGGAGGCCACTGTGGGTGGAGGGGAGTCAGCAGAAGGAGAGCAGGTGAGGCTAACAGGGAGATGCTGCAGAGTGGGGCCTTGAGGATGCTATACCTACAGATCCCACCTAGGGCCAGAGTACTAGTGCAGCGGGAAGAGGCTCCAACATCTAGGGACCCAGGAAAGGAGACCGAAAAGGATGGCCAGGGCTGAAGGTGGGGAAACAGGAGAGTATAGGGTGAGAAAGCCAAGGGAAGAAACTGCTTCCCAAGGATGTGGCCTGCTGGGGCAAACTACTGAAAATTCAGAGAAAATGAACATTTGAAATATGCATTGGATTTGTGACAGGAGGTTATAGGTGATCTTGACAAAGGGGATTCTGTGCAAATATTGAGGCAGAAGCCAGCTTAGAGAGGACTGCTATATGAGTGCCAAGTGAGGAAACGGAAATTAAAAGTACAGAAAACTTGAGAAATTGCCTTCGAAGGAAGGGCGGGGTTGGCGGGAAGAAGTAGCTAGAGGGGGAAATGAGTTGAAATGTTGTGTTGTGTGAGAGATTTGAGCATGTTTAAATGCTGATGGCGAGAATCCAGTCAGGAAAAAGACTGAAAATACTGGAGGGAAAAGTAACTGACAGTGTAGGGTTCCTAAGCAATGAGAGAGGGTTAAATCTGAGCTAATTGTGGGGATGCAGAGAGGAGGTGGGGGTTTTTTTTTGGTTTGTTTTTAACGGGAGGAAATATGAGAAGCTGGATGTGAATAAAGCTAGGCTTGTAAGTTTTGTAGCAGGAGGTTATAACACTCTATTTTTTAAGAAGTAGAAGACAATGACTGTGCTCAAAGTTAACTGTTCAAAGGGTTAGAAGAATAAGGAAGCTTTGAAACCATTGTCAAGAGCTGGAGAGTGAGTTGACGGGAGAAGTTTAGTGAGATCGCTGGGCAGCGTTTAGGACCCAGTTGAAACCAGCGATGGTGAATCACAGTGGTACCAGCCTGCCCTGTTGTGGGGTTTTATCTAGGATAATTCAGCTGCTTCGTATGTGTTGGCTTCATCCAACTTTGGGTATTTTCCCACATTTATAAAAAAAAAAGAGGAGCCACGGACTTCAGGAGACTGCAAAATGAGTTACTACTCAACTGATGGACCATGGAAGCTAAGCTGGAGAGACGGGGCACTGAACACAGAAGGGGGCTAATTTTAGGGAATAAGAAGAGTGGTCTGTGGCCTGATGGTCCTGATGAATTTGAAGAACCCTCATCGTACAAGCAGTGGAACAATAAGACTAAAAGGATTGCAGATTGTAGTCAGAGAATGGATGGGAGGTGGGGCAAATTCAATCATGAAAAAGATGTGACTGATTAAGTTGAAGAGTGAGTAGTATATGAAAGACCATTTTGGAACTGAGGTCATGGAACTAAGGGGTGAGAATGCTGGATGTGTCCTCCTCCCTATGGGCACTGATTTGCTGAAATGAGCTTCCATGTGCACGAGTATAGTATAAGATAATGTGATAAAATGTAGTTTTGTTTATAAACCTTTGCTTTTAGGGAACCTTTAAAAATCCACCTTCTGTTTCTGCCAATTAACACTGTTTAAAACTACCACCTGTTATCACCATTCATAAAAGAAAGGGCATTTTAACTCCCACCTCCTTCATTTCCTCCTCACTCCCAAAATAAGTAGGGACATAATCTCACATTTTCCAAGGTCCCTGCTCATTTTTAAAGCTTAGAAAACATAACCGATAATTCTGCTCAAAACTTTAAAATATATATATTTTTGTTTCCAATTTGTAACTGGAACATAAAATAGACAAAAGCACCAGGTAGAAATCGTAGTTGCCTGTTTCCAGCCAATGCTGCTGGGTCTCTGTTTTGAACGTTTGCTTCCAGAGCTACTGTTGCTGATGCAAATTCAGACGTAAGAGACTGAGCAATAAAATGTGCAAGTGGTGTCTGTTGAGAGTTTCAATTATTTGTAAATCTGTGAGAACGGGTTGAACTCCTGCGGGGGTAAGTGATGGGGGCAGTCTGGGTACCAAAATCTTGTTCTGCACCCACGCCTCACCCTGCTCTCCCCATCTCCTGCTCGCCCTCCTCGTGGCTCTCTGTCCCCAGCTGTGAGCTTAGGACCTTGCACTGCGAACAAATCAGATTTGTCTTGTGTGTATCAGCTCTGGTCTGATTTATCATCACACCCTTGACCCAACCCAGGCTGATACAAAATTAAATGATCTAAATATTAAAAATCTGTCCATTAAGGACAGATTCCATTTGCCTATTTTCGTTTCAGTTAATCCCTGTTGAAGGTACCCTTGGTACCTTCTAAACAAATTTTTTTCAAAAAACCTTTACTGTGAGAAATTTAATACGAACTTTTTGGGTATATCTCTCTGATATTCAAAGCAATCAAATATCCTTTATATTTCATTTGAATTTCTCATGTAAGTACAAAATGGGACAAAATTAGAACCTGATTTACCCCCCTAGGTTCTCTCATCTCCTCACATGCCCTCAAGCATAGAGCAGAATTAATAGGTTGAAATAGTTGAACCAAAACAGTGGTTTGGTTTACCCAAGGAAAACATAAAAAAGATAGGCTAGACTCAGAGCCACTATAATACATTCACATCCTTAAAGTTAACCACTAGAAGTGTTAGGGATTCTCTTTCCAGTTTTCTTCTTGAAAGCCATCAAGTCACCGATGGAAGCTTATTGGGAAAGTTTATCTATGAGCCTTAAGGGCATCTACTCTGTGTTCAAGCCCTGATGTAAAAGTCCCTTCAAACCACTGCACTGATATCAACTTGCTTAGTTGGACAGGAGCATAATTTTGAATCACATCAAGTAAATTCTGGGAAATTCCTAGTTGACACCTGCACTGTCTTTGAAGGTCTTGAGCAACCCATTTTTTTCAGCATGTGAAGCTTACAGGTAAACTATGACTAAGAAATGTTTTTCACTAAATACAGTCACAGTTCATTTCAGCTCAGAATTCCCCCCTGCCCTGCTTCACCTCCCACGTGCCCACTTCCTCCACTGGGTTGGTTTCGTGTAGTTTGGGTAGTACCAGCTCTGGAATCCGCTCGCTAGCTGCCTCTTCCCCAGTCGGAACTCCAGTTTCTCTTTCTCTAAAATGGGGGCAATAATATCTTCCTTCCAGTAGTAGTGACATGAGAATTTTTAAAAAGATAACAATGGAAAAGTTGTCTTGACAGATTAAAGCTCTAGAGAACCATGGCAGGTTATTCTACGTATCCATCAGTTTGCTGTTGTTGGAAATGCCAGTAGAACTAGGGAAACTACTTTCTTGACTTATCTGTACTTAGAGCTCTCAACTTTGTGCCCCTTCTATTCTAAGTGAGGCTTACATACCATCCTTCTTGAGCCAAGAAGAAGGGGGTAGGGGTCTGGGCTTCAAAGGGCAGGAAGACAAATCACAGGAAGAGGAGAAGAAAAAAACGGCTGGTAAACAAATGTTTGCCTTGCCTTGCAGATAAGTCTTTCTGATATAAAAGTTCTCTCTAGTAATAGCTCTTTTGCACTTAGATAAAGGGCAACAAGCCCTTTATCTAAATTCCTTTATCTAAATTCCTTTAGGCAGTTAAGGGAGAGGCAAAAAGCTTTTCCAGAGACTGCTGGGTCTTCATTGCCTTCAGGCCAAAACATCCACATGTCCAAGTGGCTACTTTGGGGTGGCATATTCTGTTTCCCCTCACAACTTTCTCATTTAATGACAAAACGAAAACGAGTTAGTAATGAGTTTGAAGTCCCTTATTCAAGGATTTGGGGAGCACAGCGTCTCACAAGCAGTGGAACCCACTTCCGGAGGGATTTTGGGCAAGAAGGAGGTTTACAGAGAGAAGAGGCCACGTGGAAACAGCACGACTGGGTAGGAGGGTGGGGATTTCCTTACAAAACTAGCAGGTCCTGTTTTCTAGGGTAAAGTAAACTAGCTAAAGCTGAGTTGGAGGATTGTGAGTGGTGTATGTCAGGCTTCCTTGGCAGGAGTTTCTGGTAAAAGCAGGCTGATTTAGGCTTAGATCTGTGACATGGGTGGGGTCACTGGATACGCGAACTGTCTTTATCACTCTGTTAATATGTCAAGTTACTTGAACCTCAGTTCTGCTTGGTAGTGGAGAACTCATCGGTTTAGGGCAAACCCAATCCACTCAGAGTTAAACCATCCAACTTGGGGCTCACTCCCTGCCTGGGAGTTTGTGAAGCATCATGACACGCAGGGAGGAGGAGGTTGGAGGTATCTGGTTTTCCAGTGTCACGGGTGCCCCGTGGGTCCTGCTGAGATGAACGTCATTCTGTTTGACTGTCCTCCTCCCCTCCCCCCCTCTCTGGCATCCATCAGGACACCTGCATTCCCGTGGGGTTTCTGCTCTCACGGTGTACTCTGCGGCCACTCTGCGTCCTCTCATCCCCAGTCACGAGGCCCTTGTTGGGGAGGAAAAATAATTTTCCCTCTACCCTTCTGAGTTCTTGGCTGAGGTCCCTGTAATAAAAGACAGATTCACAAGACAATAAACGAACAGAAGTTTATGAACCTGTGTGTACATGGGAGACACCCAGCAAAACTGAGTAACTCCCCAACATGACCTAAACCACTGGCTTGAATAACCTCTTCACTAAAGACAAAAGAAAGAAAAGAGAGGGGAGCTCAGTTATGGGGACGGTTGCCAGGAAGAGCAAGGTAAACAAGGGTAAGGTTTGTCACACAGATTTCAGTCTGTACCTCCTCCGTTGATAGGTCCCTTGTGATTAAGAGTTTTCCTTCCCTTCCTGGTATGGAGAGGGAGAGAACCCTACAAGTGGAAATTTCCTTTGTAAATGTACATTTCTCTTGCAAAAGAGTAACTTCTTCTTTGTTTTCAGAGCTTCTCCTGTGTCTGTGGTTTCTCAAACGAATCCTATGCCAAAGAGGTATTTTCAGGGCGGCATATTCTTCTGCTGCCCTTCACCCATCAAAGTCAGCTGCATCTCAGAGCACAGAGGAAGGTTATTGAGCTGTTTCCTGAGCCCTGGTGGGACAAGCAGGGTGTCTGGGAGGCTGCCCCCAGCCCACCTACTTAAGCCCTTTCTACCGCTTATGCCTTATTCTACAGCTACCATGATGGGGCGGGCGCGGCGGGAGCTTCTCCTTCAGGGATCCAAGCAGGAAATGGGGTGCCAGTCTGTTCTAAGTTGCAGAACCCCAAATCTAAGGGGCTGCACAGCAGGGCTCCTTCTGTGAGGCCCTCAGCATGGACTCACCCCGGCTCTCTCCTCACCAGGTCTCCTCCCTTCCCCAGCTCGGAGGATTTTCACCTGGTGGCGGGGAGGACGGAGAGGGAAGAGGCAGATCAGCGTTCTCTGTCTGTCACACCTGGCCTTCAGCTGGTAAACATCAAAACACAAGAACTTAATGCGACACGTCTCCTTGCGGCCATGAAGGCCTTGCGTCTCACAGCCAAATCGACAGGGCGGGAACAGGAAGTTGTGACAGGGTGAAAGGAAGTGAGGATGCAGATTTTGCCACATGTGCTTATGATAGTAGCTACCCTTATGCAATTTCTCTATGCCAAGCTCTTCACAAACAGTATCTCCGTTAATTCTCACAATAATCTTAGGAAGTAGCATTATCATCTCAATTTGCTAACTGAAGTTGAAATTTTGTAATTGAAAGCTCAGAGGTTAAACAACTGGCCTAAGGTCACACAGCCTGTGGTTGGTAGTACCTGAACATGAATCCAGGCATTTCTGCTTCCCAAGTCGTTGCTCTTTCTACAATCCCCCGATTACTCACTTCGTTAAAGGACACCGAATGAAAACACAAGCCAAAGCATGCACCTGGAATCTAGAAGGGAGCGTGTGTCTGTAAAACAGATTGGGAAAACACCTTACACCTGATCCTCAGAGCTTTGTCCTTGTGAGATACTGCATCAGCATGTGTATGGAGAGTTGGTCAAAGTGATAGACGATCAGAAAGGACCTTTTCTTGGTGGGGGTGGGGGGAGTAGCTGGAGGAGAATGCAAGATCTCAGATAGTTATGAACAATGTGAACAAATGGCAGAGACTCACTTTTCCAGAACCTGCCCTCAAGATGACCCACAACTACACTTCAGTGCATCACTTAAAGAAGCCACCTTAAAGGAGGGTAAACAAGCCTCAGGATAGAGCTGGCACACTACAGAGTTGGAGTCAAATTTGGTTGAAAATGGGCAGACCCCTATCCTGTGATGTATACACTGGTTTTCTTAACTAAAAAATTTCGAAGTCTCTTGGCAATGCATTTAACACACCATAATTTTCTTTTTTGCTTTCCTTTTCGATTTTCTATCCAACTCCATTCTTCTTTCACCCATCTGTCACCTTAGGATCCAGAAAGCAAAGCAGCAGCAGCTCCTGTAGCTGGCGGAATGAAGTCGGGAGCACCTGTCCATGGTGTTGTGTGTGGGTAGCAGCAAACATACATGAGCAAGAAGACCAACAAGGAGAGTCTGGGCTCCAGGCATCGCTCCAAGCAAGGAGTGACTGCGTGAGCATGCCACAGAGTTGGGCAACTGGGAAGCCGAATGATGATGTGGCTTTTAGGAACTCAAAAACAAAGTGGAGGTCAGAAACAGGAAGGAGCCATTGTGAAATTGAAAGTTCCCTGGCTTTGGGATCAGCAAGGTCCAGTCACAAAGCCTGATGTCTCTGCTCGTTTACTACATGACCTTGGGCATTTTCGTTCACCCCCGTGAACCTCAGTTTTCTTATTCATAAAATAATTATAACCATAACATCATCCTTGCAGTGTGGTTGGGAAGGTTAGAGAGGATGCATATATAGCACATGGCTTAGGACTTCACAAGCAATCAGTTCTGTCCTACATCAAGGCTCATGTATTTCCTAAGGGATCGTCCATGGCTTCCCTCAGATTCCTAGAGCTCATAATAGGTTGGATTCACTGCACGTATGTACGTGCAAGGCGGCTGTGCTAGTGCTGGGAATTCAAGGTGCAAGCAGCTTCTGCAGAAAGCTGCAAGAATGTGAATATGGATTGGTCCCTGCTGCTTTCATTTTCTACTGATGCAAAACCATTTACCACACACTCAGCATTTTAAAACAACATGTTTATTCTCGCACAGGTTTTGTGGTCTGGAGTCCAGGCACAGTGGAGCTAGGTCCTCAGGTCAGGGGCCAACCAAGCTGAAATCAAGGTGCCCGTGGGCTGTGTTCTCATCTGGAGGTTTGACTCAGGAAGAAACCATTTCCAGGCTCATTAAAGTTATTGGTAGAACTCAGTTCCTTATGGCTGTTTTCTTGCTGACTGTCAGCCGGACATCACCCTCAGCAACTACGAGCCACCCTCGGGTCCTCGCCTCGAGGGCCCCTTTACAGGCGGTTCATGACATGCTGTTTGCTTTTAGGCCAACAGGAGGATTTCTCACTTCAAATATCTCCTCCCTCCAAAGAAGGCCCAGGCCCCCTTTTGAGGTGTTCACTCGCTCAGGTCAGGCTCAGCCAGGATCATCTCCCTTTTGATTATTCACAGGCAACCAGTTGGAGACAGTTACATCTGCAAAATCCCTTCACTTCTGCCACGTAACCTAACCTATGACAGCAGTGAAATCCCACCATATTCCCAGGTCTCGCCTGTACTCAAGGGGTGAGAATCATACAGGGCATGGACACCAACGGGCAGGAATTGGGGGGGGCATGTGAGAATTCTACCCACTGTGCCTGCCTGGTCATGCCCAGCTCCAAGTGAGGGCTGAGGGCTGAGCACGGAGGTGAGTAACACTTGGTAGACACTTTATGAATCAGCTTTGATTCAGCTGGAAGTTCACCAGATGATTTTTCTTCTTGCTAGATTAACGTATTCTACAGAATTACAGCAAAAAAATTCCGGATACCACACCCTGAAAGAAAATTGTCCTTTTAGGAAATGTTTTGCCCTGGAGGAAGCATCTCTTACCATCTCAGACACCTTCCATCCTGTTCTGCAGACTACTTGAGGCTGTAATGTACATTCACAAGAATTCAGGTCACGTGGCCTGAGATCTACTTTTTAAAATACTCTCAATCTAAATATGGGGAAACTAAGGCCCATACAGGACTAAATTCACCTGGCCCCCTTCTCTGGGCCTCTTGCAGTGATGTCATGACCAAAATGTCCCTGCTGTTTAAGGAGAGACGTATCATTGAGTAGGATTCCTAGTAGGTGGTCTAATGAGAAGGTGACCACCAGAAAATGGAAAAAATACTAGCCAGCTTGGGGTGGGTTGAGGGATTTTCCAAATAAAATTTAATGTCCTGATGACTACCACTATAAAGAGAAAGAGATGGTAAAAGTTATTTTCAAATTAATTGAAACTGAATTATTGGAATTAATTGAGGAATATTTCTTTTGCATAAAGTCTTTTTTCCCTCATTTTCAATGAAAAAAATTTTGTATTAATATTAATAGGCTCCAGGTCTATTGGGATTCAAACAGCTACAAAGTTATCTTGTTCATTACCCCCTATCCAGATCACTGAAACCTGATTGGTTTACCAGTCTCTAGTACCCCTCCAAAAGATTTTTACATCTCTTTCAGGCTGAGCTTCTTAACAACACCTGGCAGTATTAGTTTTCCCTTAAAGAAGGATTCCCCGGGTGGGATAGGGAGGGTGGGAGGGAGACGCAAGAGGGAGGAGATAATGGGGACATATGTATACGTATAGCTGATTCACTTTGTTATAAAGCAGAAACTAACACACCACTGTAAAGCAATTCTACTCCAATAAAGATGTTTAAAAAAAAAAAAAAGAAAGCATTCCCCTGTGCTGAAAAAAATGTGGCGTTAGATCTGAGGAAGACCTGTCGGGGTCAAAAGTCAAATGGGAAGAGTGGTTCTGGGTCTGTGCAAGAGAAGATCCCAGAGTCTGTCCTAACCCAGCACTCCAGTGCAGGGAATTTAAAGAGCTAAGATGGGGGGCCATGGGGAGTGGGCATGGACTAGCTTTACCAAGAAGTGCCGTCGGCTGAGCGTTGCACCGAAACCATACTGGCCTGGAGGGATCCTCATCGGTGTTGGAGGCAGGGACCCCGGCCAGAGCAAGGATGTGATGTGAAGTAATGAGATTCTCATACCCCGCCGCTGGTAATGCTAACTTGGACAGCCACTTGTGAAATCAGCTTGGCACTTTCTTAGAAGTTAAATATCCACTTACTATATGAGCCGCTCGTTCCACTTCTAGCTGTTTATTCAAGAGAAATAGAGATGCATGTCCACCAAAAGACTGGTACGTGAATGTTCATAGCACCTTTATTCATAAGGGCCCAAAATGGAAATAACACAAATGTCCATCAAGAGGTGAATGGATACACAAACTGAGGTATAGTTGTACCATGGAATAGCCATCACCAGTAAAAAGTAACAAACTACCAATATACACAACATGGTTGAATCTTAGAGGCATCTTGCTGAGTGAAAGAAGCCAGACAAGAGTACATACTATAAGATTCCACTTAAATAAGGGATGAGAACAGGCAAAAAACCAAGCTCTCAGTGAGAAAAATCATATTAGGACTTGCCTGGGGAAGAGATTAGGACTCTAGAAACTGCAAAGGGGCAGAAGGAAGATTTTAGGAGGTAACGAGAATATTCGATATCTTGATGGTGGTGATGCCTACATGGGTGTATATATTTGTCAAAACACATCAAAGTGCAGTCTTAAGTGCATTCAATTGTATATAAAATATTCATTATTAAATATTAAACCAACCAAAAGTTGATTTTTTTTTTTTGGCTGTGCCATGCGGCTCGTGGGATCTTAGTTCCCTGACCAGGGATCAAACCTGCTCCTTCAGCAGTGAAAGCGAGGAGTCCTAACCACTGGACCACCAGGGAATTCCCAAAAGTTGATTTTTAAAAAATGACCCAGGCGCAGGGTTTCTACTGGAGAAAACTCTGATGAAGCGCACTCTGTGCATCCCTAGAGACCTCTGAAATTCATGCTGTGTGTCTGAATTCCAATGGAATTCCTATTTAACTGATATAAAGATACTGGAGAGACCAAGATGGAGTCAATTCACTCTTCTTATTCCTTCTGCTAGAAAGCCTGGATGTTGTAAAGCAAATATAGAAAACTCTGAAAGGGGAGAGGAGGAGGGAGATGGGGAAGTGACCTCAGAACCCAGGGAGTGATGTGGCAGTGAGTTCCCTGAGTTGTCTTATTGTCTCATGCATCCTGGATTGAATAACAGAGAAGCTGGCAACACAGAAAGGGCAGTGGGTGCAAACCAAAAAAAAAAAAAAAAAGCTTCCAAAGAAAGGGGCAGCCTAGGAAGACAGAAAACTTTTAGACAATAACCAGCCCGCTCAAGCCAACACGACAGGAAACGACCTCGCTCCACACGCAGCTGAACACCAAGGGCACCCAGGCAGCAGAACCTCTTCTTCCTCAAGTGAGTACTGTTTCCTCTTAAAAAAAAAAACGTGTTAACATTTTCAATGGCACTGGCTATGCTTTGAGGTAATGATGGTTATAAAACCATAAGGGTGTCTCACTTGCGCAGGAGGTGAGATGTCCAAATGGCCCTTCTATGACCACCTCTGTGACGATTAAATTGCTAGGTCGCTAACACAAGTCATTGCTATTCCTTGTCCCCAGATTGGACCCTGGATTTAAAAAAATGACCAGTCTTCTCTGACAACACTAAATTCAGTGGGGGAAAATACTTAGGAATCTGTTAGGGTGACTTTGTTCCCAAATTATCTTTGGCACTCCCTCGATGGCCACTTGGTACTGCCAAAAAATTACTTCCATCTCCCACTAATTTAACTCACAGCTTGGCACACAGGAACAAAGAAGGGGTTCTGTGAATAATTAGATGTGAGTAACATGCTCTACAGTTTTGCCAGTGGAGCTCACCAAGACTGTCAGAACTGCTCTATTTTTCAAGCTTACAGTAAGAGAAAAACCTTAAAGACAAAGAAGGTAGCTCATCCTTCTCCTGGAAGGATATTTGTAATTATTCAGACGATCTATTCAAATAAAATGTTATCCTTATAGATATATGCTCTAGTATCTTTTCAGGATGGGTAGAAGCAGCTCACATTCAAATACTTATTCAGCAAGTTTTAAAAGACTGTATTCCAACATTTGAAACACCTTGTCCATTAAGAACGAGTGGGATTTTTATGGGATGGTGTAAACATTTTGTAAAGCCCTGTACATCAACAATGCCTCCACTACCCAACAGGAATAGTAAAATATCAAAATTGCATTTTGAAAAATAAACTTGCTATGATCTGTGTTAAAACTGGCCCTGGGGCTTCCCTGGTGGCGCAGTGGTTGAGAGTCCGCCTGCCGATGCAGAGAACATGGGTTCGTGCCCCGGTCCGGGAAGATCCCACATGCCGCGGAGCGGCTGGGCCCGTGACCCATGGCCGCTGAGCCTGCGCGTCCGGAGCCTGGGCTCCGCAACGGGAGAGGCCACAACAGTGAGAGGCCCGCGTACCGCCAAAAAAAAACCAAAAAACAAAAAAACTGGCCCTGGACTTCCCTGGTGGCGCAGTGGTTAAGAATCTGCCTGCCAAGGCAGAGGACACGGGTTCGAGCCCTGGTCAGGGAAGATCCCACATGCCACGGAGCAACTAAGCCTGTGAGCTGCAACTACTGAGCCTGCACTCTAGAGCCCGTGAGCCACAACTACTGAGCCCGCGTGTCACAACTAATGAAGCCCATGCACCTAGAGCCCGGGCTCCGAAACAAGAGAAGCCACCGCAATGAGAAGCCCGCACACCACAACGAAGAGTAGCCCATGCACTGCAACGAAGAGTAGCCCCCACTCGTCGCAACTAGAGAAAGCCCCTGTGCAACAATGAAGCCCCAACGCAACCAAAAGTAAATAAATTTTAAAAACCCCCAGAAACTGGCCCTGCCCGTAGCTCTTATAAACATGAAATCTATAGCTTAAAAAAGACAGGCACTCTCGCCATATGAAATGTTAATTTGTAGGATTTGGGGTATTTCAGGCACTTCTGGAAGAATAGACGTGGGCTGAATGGTGCTGTGTTGGATTATAACAATACCTCTGAGGTGTGGTATTTCATTCACAAGTAAGAGAGCTCTACCAATTGTTCTGGATGATCGTGAGATAACACTGGTTTCACATTTGGGTTAATCAGTTTTCACATTGCCTAAAGGTCACTGGACAGGGTTTTATCAAGCCCCACGAACGAATATGGCTGTCAAATCCTAAGTTCTTATATCTTAAACCCCTACCTCCCATAATAAGCAGATGTCAGTCCCACTCATTTCATAACTCTTGGCATTAATGTCTCTTTTTCTCCCTAGACACAGGGGTTAGCAACCCACTCTCCATCAAGTTCAAAATCAGTAGTGGCATCATGGTGTTTTCCCAAGGGTGACCTGAGGCTACAAGGACAAAGGACAGGCCCGTTACTCTAACCTAGATCTGCCAAAGACTAAAATTCAACCTGTGTTCCAAGCTTCCTGAACTCTAAGTAAGTTCATTCTGATACAATTTAAAGACTCAAGAAAATCCCCAAGGAGACATTTTCTTCAACCTACCTGTTGTCAACAGGAAGACAGGTCTAGTGACCATCACATGTATCAGCAGCACACGATAGTGATTACACACCAGGATATTTGTTATTTGCTGCACTGCTCCATCTAAACTTTCTGGTCAATGAATCATGGCAGAGAGGTAAAGGGAATTCACTCTTAAAGACCAAGTCTCACCCTCTCTGGGTACCATGTCTTGACCTCATTACTGTCACTGTGGTCTTATCTTCAGGAACTAAACATACAATAACAATTTGTTCCTTTAATTGTCACACTGATATACAAAATACTTAAATGCTTCTAAAGGCAGGGTCTGCGCTCATGCATCACAAGGCACTATGGGAAAATCCCCATACAAGAGGACCTTTTCACCTAAGATGCTGCGTGTGACAGTTGAACAGCAAAAGGCTGAAAGAACAAAGCCCTCCAAATGTTACGGGTAACACAACTAGTCTAACTTCACAGAGTTTGTACTTTCCCTTTCCAACTCAGTGGAAAAAAACAGAGATAATTAGCAACTGAAGATTGGTGTGCTAGGCCATTGATGAATCTGTATTGTTAGAAACTAGCATTTAATCCTACCTTAGGCTACTTTAAAAATCCACCCAAACACTTGTAGAGTAAGTATAGTGCCACTGTGTTCTACATGACAGTTACAATTGGAAAGGAAATAATAGTTTACATGAAACATGAATACTTAGAACATGTTGCAGGAACTGAACCTTTAAAAGCACATATTCTGGGGACTTCCCTGGTGGCCCAGTGGCTAAGACTCTGCACTCCCAATGCAGTGGGTTTGATCCCTGGTCAGGGAACTAGATCCCACAAGCTGCAGCTTAGAGTTCACATGCTGCAGCTAAAGATCCCGCATGCTGCAACTAAAAGATCCCGCATGCGGCAACTAAGACCCAGCACAGCCAAATAAATAAATAAATAATTTTTAAAATACAAGTACATATTCTGAATTTTCTCACCTGGATACTAACAAATAGTGAACACTATATATTTAAGAATAGAGTTGGAAAAGAAATCTGAAGAACCAAAGGTAAGAAATCTTACAAGGAATCAAATTGAAAATAAAACATTGCTAAAGAGGTAATGAAGAATTGTAGAATAAGAAAATGACAAGAAGCCCAATATTCCATTTGTTAAAAATTCTTTTCTGTTGGTTTACTTTTCTCTGTTTTTAAAATGGCTTAAAGTACACAAAATGGATTCATCATAATCCTTGGTTCATGGCACATCTTGGTTCCTAGGTCATCCTTGACTGTTCCTGGGCCTCTATGTAAATATATTTGAGTGCATTTGAATAAACCAGTGATCACCTGTGAACCCACCACACAACCCAAGAACAAGAACTCTGGCCTAACATCTACTAACATCTGCTCTACCCCTGTTCTTCTCCTTGCTTCATACCCTCCAGCCCAGGAGTAACCACTGCCCTGAATTTATGCTTATGATTCCTGGGCTTTCAAAAAAATGTTTTATCGCATATATATGATTGCTTAAGCAACACATTGCTTGGTTGTTTTTCTTTTTTAAATGTATAACTTATATCCATTCTCCTGTTAATTTACTCATTCTCTTATGAATGAACATTTGGTTTATTTCCAGATTTTTGCTATTATGAATGGCACTATGTGAGGGTTTTTTTTTTTTTTTTTTTTGTCTTCCAGTACACATGGGCAAGTTTCCCTACAGCTTATACTTAGAGGAATTTTTCTGTCATAAAGTATGAGAATGCTCAACTTCATGAGATAATCCAAATTGTTTTCCAAAGTGGTGGTTCTAATTTAAACTCTGACCAAATAATAAATAGCTTTCTCTTCATATTTGATCCACAATCTCTCCATATTTGGTATTGTCAAACTTCTTAATATTTGCCAATAGAATAGACGCAAAACGTCTCATTGTTCATTTTCCTAATTACTGAGATTGAGCAATTTTTTATGTGTTTATTGGCTGGATGTTTCCTCTCTGTGAAACTCCTATTAATGTCTTTTGCCAATTTTCTATTGTTGTTTTTCATTAATTTGTAAGAGCTCCTTAAACTGTGCTGACATGTTATTGCTTTGTAGGTTTTACGTGCTGCAAATATCTTTTTCCATTTTATAGTTTCTCTTTTCACCGTTTGATGAAAGAATTTCTTAATTTTGCTATAGTCCAAAATTTTAATCTCCTTTAATAGTTAAATGCATTTTTGCATCTCACTTGCTTCTACTTTCTACTAAACATTTTAACATTTTGCTTCTGACATTTAAGAATGATCCTCTGTGATGGACCTAGAGACTGTCACACAGAGTGAAGTAAGTCAGAAAGAGAAAAACGAATACCGTATGCTAACACATATATATGGAATCTAAAAAAAAACAAAAAAAAGGTTCTGAAGAAGCTAGGGGCAGGACAGGAATAAAGACACAGACGTAGAGAATGGACTTGAGGACACGGGGAGGGGGAAGGGCAAGCTGGGATGAAGTGAAAGAGTGGCATGGACATATATACACTATCAAATGTAAAATAGATAGCTAGTGGGAAGCAGCCGCATAGCACAGGGAGTCAGCTCGGTGCTTTGTGTCCACCTAAAGGGGTAGGATTGGGAGGGAGACACAAGAGGGAGGAGATATGGGAATATATGTATACATATGGCTGATTTACTTTGTTATACAGCAGCAACTAACACAACATTGTAAGCAGTTATACTCCAATGAAGATGTTAAAAAAAAAAAAAGAATGATCCTCTGGAATTAATTTTTGTATATAGAGGGAGTTAGGACTATAATTTTATTTTTTCCCTATACCAATAACAATTTTTTTCTAGTTGTGCTTATTGAAAAATCCCTCCTTTCCTTGCTGATCTGCCATGCCATCTATATCTTATATCAAAGATTAACTATGTGAGGACTGTTTGGGAGTTCTGTATTCTCCTTCATGGGCCAGTTTCATTGGTCAGTTTGTTTATCTTTGTAGAAATACCACACTGTCTTAATTGCTGTAGCTTCATAAAAGTTCGGATGTTGGGCAGGGTAAATTTCTTCTCTTTCCTCTTTAATAATGTCTTGGATGTCCTTGGCTCTTGTCTTAATGATAGACTTAGATTATTGCTATGATCTGTGAAATGTAACCTACAACCTTACAATTCTGCAATTCAAATGGGTTGTTTTACTTAATAATCAGTTGCTCTGTTTAATTATATTTAAATTGGCATAAATATTAGTGAGGTTTTTTGTTAATTCAGAAGAAGCTTCACCTTCATTGACCAACATGACTTATGCATTAGGGTGTGATAAATCGCCCAGCTCCTTTTTTTTAAATCATAGCACGCACAGAAAATAACATTTCTATAGCAGATAGGGGTTAACGGACAACAATGCTTGTGGCCTAAGATAAATGCCCAGGGCCCCAGGCCAAACTGAGGCCTCCCTGATGGCTGAGAGCATCAGTAATCTCCACACACATATAACACACGGTCCCCCAGAACACAGATCAAGATGCTCTGCGTTATTCAAATGAGTACTTGACACTATCTCATTTTAATTAAATAAATAAGCATTTACATATATTTAAAATAGGTTGGATCTGTGTCCCTTTACAAAAGCAAATTGCTTAAATTAAACCACAGGCAAAGGCAGAGTTAACATAAGTTGAGCACATCTGCCTTCTGTGAGATACTATTCCAAAATCTAATTTGAATCTAACAGAGTGCCAATAAAAAGTTTAAACACTGAACAAATTAATTTATATATTATTTTACTTTAATTTAGTTGCTTATTTCTATGACTTTACTTTTCTAAAAAGTGCTCATCTAATAAAAAAATCAACGATCATAGCAAGGATGAAGAAGATGGTAAAGAGCCATTCCCAACCCCACAGCCTACAAACCACCATTGTTAATAGAGGAAAATACATGCCGTTCACCCTCTGGGCTCATAGACGGATAAACAGGAAGACTGAAAGATAGATGATGGAAGGGTGGATAGACTAAAGTAATTCTGAATAAATGGTAACATTATAATGCTAATTTTGATTAAAAGTTTTACACTTAATTGAATTTTAAAGCTCTATTGTTTGGTACATACATATTTAGTGTCTCTATGTCTTCTTGGTGGATTTTTAAAAATCATTATACAATAACCCTCTTTAAATTTTTTTTTAATAAATTTATTTTATTTATTTATTTTTGGCTGCGTTGGGTCCTCATTGCTGTGTGCGGGCTTTTCTCTCGTTGCGGCAAGCGGGGGCTAGTCTTCGTTGTGGTGCGCAGGCTTCTCATTGTGGTGGCTTCTCTTGTTGCGGAGCACGGGCTCTAGGCACGCGGGCTTCAGTAGTTGTGGCTCGTGGGCTCAGTAGTTGTGGCCTGCGGGCTCTAGAGCACAGGCTCAGTGGTTGTGGTGCACGGGCTTAGTTGTTCCGTGGCATGTGGGATCTTCCCAGACCAGGGCTCGAACCCGTGTCCCCTGCAGGTGGGTTCTTAACCACTGCACCACCAGGGAAGTCCATTTAATTTTTTTCTGTTATCAATATACCACTACTCTTGCTTTCACTATTTTTCATGTTAGCTTGACAAATCTGTTTTTATCCTTTTACTTTCAAATTCCCTATGTCATTGTGTTTGAAGTGAGTTTCTTGTAGACAGCACATAGTTGGATTACACTTTCTTTTCTTTTTAAAAATCTATTCTGGGGCTTCCCTGGTGGCGCAGTGGTTGGGAATCTGCCTGCCAATGCGGGGGACACGGATTCGTGCCCTGGTCCAGGAAGATCCCACATGCCACGGAGCAACTGGGCCTGTGAGCCACAACTACTGAGCCTGCGCGTCCGGAGCCTGTGCTCCGCAACGGGAGAGGCCGCGACAGTGAGAGGCCCGCGCACCGTGATGAGGAACGGCCCCCGCTCACCGCAACTGGAGAAAGCCCTCGCGCATCGACGAAGACCCAGCGCAGCCAAAACTAAATAAATAAATTAATTAATTTAAAAAAAATCTATTCTACTAATCTCTGCCCTTTAATTAGTATGTGTAGACCGTTTCCCTTTAAAGCAATTATTGAAATGTTGGAGCTGAAGTCTGCTACTTTATTATTTGTTTTCTGTTTGTTTCCTATTTCTCTTTTCTTGTTTTTTTGTGGGGTGCCTGGCCTCTTTTTTTAGGATTCCATCTTGTTTGATTTGCACTTTTTTTGAGCATATTGCTTTGTATACCTTTCTTTGTGGTTGCTCTAGGTATTACAAGATACATACATGACATCACAATCTATTGATTTTGATGTTTAACTGCAAGTGAAGTATTGAAAACTTACTTCCATTTAGGTCCTTTTAACCCCCTACTTTTAGAACATAATTCTTTTAAGTGTTTCTTTTACATATATTGAGCACCAAATAGACGCTGTTTTAATTTTTGCTTCAACCATCAAATATGATTTCAGAAACTCATGAGGATAGCTTACTATATTTACCCATATTTTTACCCATTCCCTTGCTGTTTTTTTTTCTTTCTTTCTTTCTTTTTTTTTAAATAAATTTTAATTAATTAATTTATTTATGGCTGTGTTGGGTCTTTGTTGCTGTGCACGGGCTTTCTTTAGTTGCGGTGAGCGGGGGCTACTCTTCATTGCAGTGTGCCGGCTTCTCACTGCGGTGGCTTCTCTTGTTGCGGAGCACAGGCTCTAGGAGTGTGGGCTTCAGTAGCTGTGGCACACAGGCTCAGTAGTTGTGGCGCACGGGCTTAGTTGCTCCGTGGCATGTGGGATCTTCCCGGACCAGGGCTCGAACCCGCGTCCCCTGCATTGGCAGGTGGATTCTTAACCACTGCACCACCAGGGAAGCCCCTTTTCTTTCTTTCTGAAATCCCAGGTCTTCTTCTGTTATCATTTTCTATCTGGAGAACTGCCTTTCACCATTCTTTAAGGGTACGTCTGCTGGTGACACATTGTCTTAGTTTTCTTTCATCTGAGGATGTCTATTTCTTTTTCCTTCCTGAGGACCGTTTCTCTGGACACAGAATTCACATCACCTATTCCTTTCTTTTATTACTTGAAAAATGTTGTGCCACTTCCTGCCAACCTCCATGGTTCATGGTTTCAGATGAGTAATCTGCTGTTATTTGAATTGCCGTTCCCCTATAGGAAATGTGTCATTTTTCTCTGATTGCATTTAGATTTTTTTCTTTGTCTTTGGTTTTCAGATGTTTGATTACAATGTGTCTTGGCATGGATTTCTTTGATTTGGATTTCATTCAGTTCTGTGAATCAACAGGTTTACATCTTTCAGTCATTATTTCTTCAAATGTTTTTTTCAGTTCCCCATTCTTTCTCTCTCCTTCTGGGACTCCAATGACACAAGTAGTATAACTTTTGCTATTGTTCCACAGGTCCCTGAGGCTCTGTTCATTTTTTTTTTCCCCAAAAATATTTTCTCTCTGTTTTTCAGGTTGAGTAATTTCTAGTCACTGTTCTTAAGTTTTTAATTTTCTGTCATTTACACTCTCCTGTGGAGTCTATCCAGCAAGATTTAAAAAAAATTTTTGAGTTGTCATATTTTGTTTGAATTTAACAGAAAAAAATAACTGAAGCAAAAGTGAAGTCAATGCTGACCTTTAGAACAATTTTTTTTTCACTCCATGACTAGAAAAAGCTATTCCCTCAGTTCCCTTCTTCTCAATACAGAAAATAGTAGCAGGGCCTCTTAGAAATTATGGCAGGTCTTTGATTTTGGAGACACTCTTGTTCTTTACTGTATCAAACATGTTAAAGGGATCACATATTTCACATTACATATAATTTTCCTATAAAAATATCTGAAGGGATTTTAATAATACAGCAATGAAATTTTTATTAATTTTCATTTCTTTTTTTTTTTTTTTTTCATTTTGAGACAACAGTGAACATTCTTGGAAGTCCTTATGGTTTTGTGGTCCTAGACTCTGCACCTGTGCTGTCCAATGGCTCTGGACTCATTTTGTTGATGAGAGTAGGTTTGATACCTGGCAGAGCCTTGTCAAAAATTTTTTTCTCTATCATTAACCAACATCTCCTTCTGAAGTTTATAGCCTGGCATTATACCCTTTTCCATGTTGGTTACTCCAAGGCAATTATGCTGTTTCTTTTGGGGTGATTTATATCATTAGGTATTGAGGGAGGTAGATTCTGTGATCCAACTTCATTCAACCTTCTTTAAAAGTGAAAACTATCATTTTTAATCCTTTCTCAGAGACACCGACATGAAGACATTGTTAGCTTTTGATATTTTAGAATGTGTCTGTCATTCCTTGGTTATCACTTGTTTAGGTAACATTTCCCCCTAAATTACTAATTAAATCCCAATTAAATTAATCCTAAATTTTGGCCTGATTCTTTCTTTTTAAATGGTTCAAAATTGCTCCCACCTTTTTAACCAAATTTGCCCAAATCTAAAGCATTATTCCTTTTGTTTACCTACTGAGGATGAATATATTTACTTTTTTTTTTTTTACTTAAAAAAAATCATTTATTTATTTATTTATGTCTGCATTGGGTCTTTGTTGCTGCGCGTGGGCTTTCTCTAGTTGCGGCGAGTGGGGCTACTCTTCGTTGAGGTGCGCGGGCTTCTCATTGCGGTGGCTTCTCCTGGTGCAGAGCTTGGGCTCTAGGCACATGGGCTCTAGATGCAGGCTCAGTAGTTGTGGCACACAGGCTTATTTGTTCCTGGGCATGTGGGATCCTCCCAGACCAGGGCTTGAACCCATGTCCCCTGAATTGGCTGGCCGTTTCTTAACAGCTGCGCCACCAGGGAAGTCCCTCAATTTGCTTTTTACTGAAATTTGTTAACACAGTTGGATCAATGCATATTGCCTCTTTTCCATCTTCCATTTTGATGACAAAGACACCCAGAACTCTGGACACTATTTTCTTTTCCCAATACTGCTTGCTAAGTTTTTTCTGTTTGCTTCATTACCACACTTCCAACTATTTTCTATTTAATTTGTAATTTGGCCTGTTTTAAAAGTTTTCCCTTTCCATTGTTTTGTTCTGGCAATCCTATATCTAGCAAGTTAGTTTTTCTTCTCTGATATCTCTCGTGTTTGATGCTGTTAATAATATTATTGTAAAAAGACAATTTGTTGCTTCTACACTGATATTGGAAAAATAATAAAGTGGTAAAGTTAATAGGTGTTTTTTAAAATGTGACTAGTAGGCAAGTGGGTTTTTTTTTTTTTTTTTTTTGGTGGTGGTTTTTTGTTTTGTTTTGTCTTTAAAGACTACATTTAAAACTTTATGGAAGATGGGGAAAATTATCTGTTGAAAGTTGCATCTTGTGACCTCAGGCTGACTTCAGGCTTTGACAAGGACATCAGCCTTCTTGGGTGTTTGCATCTTAAAAGAGGAGCCTGGAGCGGCAGATATGGAAGGTTTGTTTCAGATATTAGGAAAGGGAAGAGAGTATCCCTGTACTCCTCCATTTTCATTTTGTTGAATTGCTATTGTTTAGATGGAAAATATGAAAAATATCATTATACCGTCTATTATCGTGCACATCACACTGTGTAATGATTTGTTGATTGTTCATTCCGGGGCAAGAACTGTGAGTTCTTTTAGTCAAAGGCTCTGTATTATTCACCTTTTTATCCCAAGAGCCTAGAACAGTGCCAGGCTCATGGCTCATTTCAATAAATGTTTGCTGAATAATACTTGGAATATTTAAAACATCTTTCCATGGTCTTGTGTTGAAGGTTAAAATGTGATTTTCCAGTGCTTGTACATAAAAGGTGTTTATTCATAATCATATGGATGCTATTCTAATTTCTGAAGAGGAGGACAAAACCTAGGTTATTGTGGCATTGTTTCTAATGATGGGTAATTGTCTATTCTCATGTCTGTAAATGTCTGTTTCCTGGAGGCCCTAATGCCTGTGTCCTGTCCTGGGTGTGCCTTTTTAACTCCACCACTAGGGGGCAGCACAGGTAATGAAATCAATTCCCTCCGGTTACACCTTGCAGGATCCCTCCACACCAGTCCGTACAAAATAGCCCCTTGCTTGTAGAAAACGTTATTAAATAGCAATGTGCAACCATTTCAGGTTTTAGGATTCTTTTTTCCAAATCTACAGAAAACTCCAATACATTACCTTACACTATAATCCGATGACAGAATCTCATGTTTTAAGTGAGGGATTAGTCCAAGGTTGCTTCCAGCTCTAAGACGACTGGATTCCCAGGTTGATCTTCTCTCTGCCACCCACCCCATTTTTGGTTTTGAAATGTGGATGGAAATAGGAGGTGATCAGGTTCACCTTCAGGTCAGGAGTGGCTGAAGGCCTCAGGGCAGAATCAGGTTGTGAGGAAGAAGAGCCCCATGACCCTAACTAGGCCTCCTATTGCATGGTGACCCTATTTTCTTTTGCTTTTTCTTTTTTTTAATTTGCTTTTCTCTTTTAATCCTCTGCCTGCTCCAACTCAAAAAATTGCCGGAAATTAAACAGAAGTAAGCTGTCAAAGAACCAAGGCAAGCCAGCCCCAGGTAGCAGGCTCCCTCCCACGGGGGCCAAAGTCTGGGCAAAGGGGTCTCCACTCAGAGCCATTAATAAAAGCTGGTGCAGAATAAGGTGGTTCTAGAGGCTGGTAATAACCCGGCCCAGAGGGGCTTTCTGCAGTGGCGCACACCTAACAGGGCCAGGCTGTGCAAGAAGAGGTGTTGACTGGCCTTGTCAAAGAGCCCCTTCTCATGGGCACCCAGGACCTGGATGCTACGTGCCCCATAGGAGGCCCCGGATTCACACAAGGTACCCAGCCGACAGCAAGTAGCCCCTCGCCTGGCCACGGCCGTGGATGGTCTGGGACCCTATTTTCTGAAGCTTAAATCTCGACAATGGTCTGACAAGAGGAATATGTTTCCAAATCTCATGTCAAAAATTTGAACTGGGACTGTCCAGGAAAACCTGGAGTCCACAGTCTTCAGCATGATGGTCAGCTGTAAAAAGTGCTGTTTGCACTTTGTCATGTTCATTGGCATCTTTTTTTCTTTCTTTCTTTCTTTTTTTTGTGCGGTACGCGGGCCTCTCACTGTTGTGGCCTCTCCCATTGCGGAGCCTAGGCTCCGGACGCGCAGGCTCAGCGGCCATGGCTCACGGGCCAAGCCGCTCCGCGGCATGTGGGATCCTCCCGGACCGGGGCACGAAACCGCATCCCCTGCATCGGCAGGCGGACTCTCAACCACTGTGCCACCAGGGAAGCCCCTCATTGGCATCTTTGATGTCAAAATTAGTCGCAGCTTTTCGCCTTTGGTCTGCTCCCCCTTCTTGTTCATTTTCCATAAGCAGCTCCTTCCATCCTGTCTCCCAACAGGCCACAGTCAATTCGGGGAAATTTTAACCAGGAAAGTGAGGCGTCACATGAGGAATTTAGACACTGAGGTAGAGGAAAGAGCAAAGGGACCACCCTCTCCAAGAAAAATAAAACCAAACAAAAGACCTCTTTAGTAAGAGTTTAGGTTGTAACATAAATGTCGAGGACACTTTCCCCTTAGGAAACGTGCTTACATGATCGTTGGTAAAGGTCACCAGTGAGATTGTGTCGATGATGTGATTGTTCTTGGAAGGGGCTGGTCCTTCTGTTTTCTGGATTTGTCCCTTTATTCCTCTGAGTACCCCCAAAGCAGAGCCTGAGGGGTGTGGGTGGTTTATTTGGGTGGTGATACCAGGAAGCAAGAGAGTGAGACAGGGAAGGAGGAAAAGGTGAGACCAGGGTGGGCTGCTGAGGTTGCTGCTGTGAGCAGTGGGCTTGTTTCCACCGGGATCTCAAAAGAAGCCCAGGGAAAGCTGTTCAGAATTGTCCACCTGCAAAAAATGGAAAGCTTTGCCCACCTGCTTCTGACCTGGACTAGTTGAGGTTTCCTCCTAGGCTGTGAACTTCCTGGTATTTCCGGGCTGCATTTGTGTGTGTTGGAGATGACCTTGGGGCAGAAAGTCTGGCTTGAGCTTGAGCTTGAGGTAAGATGCTGACAGCACAAGGAAAGTCTGTGCTTCCACGGAACGGTTCACTGTGGCTGAGACTGAAAGGAAAGGGCTGAGAGCCCATGATGTACCACTGTTGGCTGAGCAGTTGATTTGGGCAAGAAGGCCCCTGCCTAGACCTTGTGCTTTAGAACGTGCCTCTCCGGCCTTCCCCGCACTGCACCACTTCCCACCCAGAGCTTGTGCCCTCTCTTCTGGAACAGACTGCATACTGAGGACCCTCCTCAAATGGCTGTGAGCCTGCATGGTTTCTTCTATCTTCAAAGGCAGGCTGCTTAGCCAAACGGTACCCAAAGTGCTGCTGTCTGAATGGGGTGAGGATGTGTGGATGGAGCTTGAATGGGGCTTAGGAAGTCCACACAGGGGATGCAAGGTCCCTCATGTGAGAACAGGGCTCGGGTGAAGGGGAAGGCGATTGGCCCAGGGTTGGGGCCAGCTTTCCCTCTGCTACCACATTCCTGTACAGACCACCAAGGAGTCTGAGAATTCTAACTTCAACCTTGGCCTTTATAGGTCATTACTGTGGTATATTTGTCAAGGTAGGAGAACAGAGCATGTTTTATTTAACACTTTGCTGGCTTCATTTATACCTCATATTATTTAGACATATGGCAAATGTAGGAGTCAAGTTCTATCACGTTCCAATTTTTGTGGCCTTGAACTGAGAAAAAGGAACCTTGGAAAATAGGCTTTATATGCTTGGATGATTTTATCTAGAATTCCCAAGTTCATTAGCTTCTGTGATGACTCACGGTTGTTACTAAAATAAACTTTATATTATCTTCAAAAATCTAGGGATATTATTTAGGTCAGCCATTTCAAGGCACTAGACTCAACGTCTCTGTGAACCAAAGGATATGAAGGACTAAATGCAGGAGAATTATTACCTGAGGGTTGAATCTCAGAATATTACATGTGAGATTTTGCTTGTTGACTCAGTGCTGGCTGCAGGCGGGGCAGGAGGGCATCGGGAGCGGTGCAGATCTGGGTCAGTAAGCAATGCGGGAAGCAAAGCACAGGGAACTGGGCCTTGTCCAGGCAAAGATGAACCTTACAAGAAGAGAAGAAATTTTAGAAGACAAAAAAAAGGTGGACTGTGAGGTTGAAGTGGGGACTGCAGAAACTGAATGGCAAAGTAAAGCACCAATTTATCAATGTAAAAATACATATCAGAAGCCGGACCCATGTGTTACACGATATTCAAAAATCAACTCAAAGTGGATAAAAGACTTAAATGTAAGACCTGAAACTGTAAAACTCCTAGAAGGAGACATAGGGGACCATCTTCAGGGCACTGGTCTTGGCAGTGATTTCTTGGATATCACACCAAAAGCACAGGCAACAGAAGCAAAAATAAATAAATGGGACTATGTCAGGCTAAAAGGTTCTGCCAAGCACAGAAAATAAAAACTGAGTGAGAAGGCACCCTACAACATAGAGAAAATATCTGCAATCCATATATCAGAGAGTGGTTAATTTCCAAAATATATAAGGAACACATACAATGCAATAGCAAAAAAACAAATAATCTGGTCAAAAATGGGCAAAGACCAGAATAGACATTTCTCCAAAAAGGACATACACATGGCCAACAGGTATAGGAAAAGATATTTAACACACTCATCATCAGGGAAATGCAAGTCAAACCCACAATGAGACATCACCTCACGCCTGTTAAGATGGCTACTATTAAAAAAGGAAAAGATAGCAAGTGTTGGTGAGGGTGTGGAGAAACTGGAACCCTTGTACAAAGTTGGAGGGAATGCAAAATGGTGCAGCCACTATGGAAAACAGTATGGAAGTTCCTCAAAAAATTAAAAACAGAGCTCCCATGTGATTCAGCAACCCCACTTCTGAGTATTTATCCAAAAGAATTGAAATCAGGATCTTGACAACATATTGACCCTACCATGTTCCTTACAGCACTATCCACAATGGTCAAGATTTGGAAACAACCTAAATACCTGTTATACCTATCAACAGATGAATGGATAAAGAAAAATATGCTATATCCATATAATGGATATACCTCTAGCCTTTAAAAACAGGGAAAGCCTGTAATATGTGACAACATGGATGAACCTTGAAGACATTATGCTAAGGGAAATAAGCCAGTTACAGAAGGACAAATACTACATGATCCACTTATTTGAGGTATTTTAAACAGTTAGACTCACACAAGCAGAGAGCAGAATGGTAGTTGCCAGGGGCTGCAGGGACGGGGAAATGAGCAACAGCTAATCAACAGGCACAGTTTCAGTTATGCAAAATTATGTAAGTTCTAGAAATCTGCTGTATATCATTGTGCTATAGATGACAATACTGTACTGTGAACTTAAAAATCTGTTAAGAGGGTACATCTCATGTTAAGTGTTCTTACCACAATAGAATTTTTAAAAATCTTATCAATATCATTTCCTTTCACATCACCAATATCTGGTATTCTTTTGAGAAGCTGAATATAAAGTAGGAATCTTTCTCTGAGTCGATGATGGTGATGATGACGATGATGGTGATGATTAAATAGTAGATGACAATGACTGAGCGCTCACTATGTGACAAGCTCTCCTCAAAGACCTCTGCCTATACTGTCTCCAACCATAAGTGTTAGGTATTATCATCACCCCATTTTACAGATGAAGGAACTGAGGCACAGAGAGGCTACGTAACTTGACCATGATCCAGCAGCAAATAAATGATGGAGCCCAGATGCAAATTCAGGTAGTATCCTTCTATTACATGAAGTTCAGTATTTTCCTATATTCATCTTGTTATGAATATACGTATTTCCAAAAGGTTCTGAAGCTACTTTAAAACTTTGTTTTTTAACTTTAGGATTTCAGAGGTTAGCTGCTGAATAAGGGGTGAATTCGACATGCATTTGGTGAGAACTCTGAGGCATTTGAGGATGACGCAATAATGGATAGTCAGGAGTTAATAATAATTTATACCTAAGTCATTGAACAGATTATAACACGAGGCATAATGTGGCAGGTGTTCAAAAAGAAGAGGTATGAAGCGCTATGAGAATGCAAAAGTGAGGAATATTACCTCTCGGTGTTGTGGAAGGATTAGGGAAGAGTCTGGGAAGAAGTTCCTTTGTTTCTGGGCTGGGCCTTGAAAGATGGGGAAGATTTTGACAGCTGGAAATTGAATTTTGTGGGCCTGGCCATGTCAATAGATTGTACTCATGTATTTTTATGTCTACCAAGATTTATTCTTAGTACATTTTAAAAAGTGTTTATTGAGCACCTACTGTGTACTCTGTGCTTAGCAAGGCACCATGACACTTATGACACACTTATGACATGCACTTATGACACAGCCTCTGCCCTCAAGGAACTTACACACTAAAATAGGAAACAGGGGACTTCCCTGGTGGTCCTGTGGCTAAGACTCCGCGCTCCCAATGTAGGGGGTCCGGGTTCGATACCTGGTCAGGGAACTAGATCCCACATACTGCAACTGAGAACCTGCATGCCGCAACTAAAAGATTCCACGTGCCGCAACGAAGATGCCACAATGAAGATTCTACACAAGGCAACGAAGATCCCGCATGCCACAACTAAGACCCAGTGCACCCAAATAAATAAATAAATATTTTAAAATAAATAAATAAAATAGGAAACAAATATGTATATAAATATAATATAGTATGATAGACATATGCAACAAGTAATCATCATTTTTTATTTTATAAAATTTTAAACTTAAAGTATTTCCTCCCTTTCCCCCCCAAAATTCATTGCATAATCTTAGAGGAAGTTTCAGTTTGTAACCTTTATATAAACTGTAGTAGCCTCTGCTGGTGAAATACTGTTTTGTAACTATTAGAATAGTCCAGACAATAGGGAAAGAATTGCATTATTTTAGAGCTGTACAAGGTACTGTCCACAAATCTCAGAAAAGGAAAGGAAGTTCTATGGTAGAGGAAGAAGATGGCATCCAGACTGCTCTCTTAAAGCTATAAAAGCTCTACAAGTATCTTGCAGGCATAAAGCTCCAAGTATATGCTCACAAATCCTCATGCCTCAGAATTGACACCCTTGCAATCCTGTTTTTCATAACACAAGTTTCCAATTCAGTCTCTTCCAAGACAACTTTTTATAGCTGTATATTTCCAATGTTGTAGTGCAAGCAAAGAAACGGTGGGAAGGGGACTAATCTTTGTTGAATGCCACCTGCTCTAAGGACCAGGCACTGCCCATGGCATTTGTGTTAGTTTTCTTTTATGCCACATCAATCATAATGTGTAGATGTTTATCTCCATTTTGCAGGTGAGGAAATTCAAATTCTGGGGGAGTTCATAATCTACCCAAAGTCATGCAGTTTCTATGTGTAAGGGCTGGAATTATAATCCAGTCTGTGTGGTTCCCAAGTCCCTCTCCACCATATGGTTTCCATTTTACTTTGCAATCAGCGTAACTGGGATATTTCTGTCCTAAAATAATAAGCAGGAATACTGGTCTCTCTACCTCAACTTAATATCCATGGGTCTGCTTTTAGCATTTGGAGGTGTCATTATATTACAATAACTTGCTTTTATTTGAATAGTGGGCATTATACTACTCAGTCTAGAGATTTGTGATATTCTGGTCTAAATTGAATGAAAGCTATTAGGGGTATTTAAGATTAGCGTAGTATGATATAATAAAACAGAAACAAGTTGAATTGCGATGAAATTGCTGCTCCTGAATTTAAAACTAGTCAAGATAAAACAGATGTTCAAAAAGATCGCTATAATCTTCACCTGAATACTAATACATTTTTTCGATCAAACAATATATATATTTACATATGGAGAAATAAAACCCACCTTAAACTGCTACTGTCATTTTCTCTGCTATTTCTTGAAGCAAAACAAAAAAAAAATGATGCTGAACTGTTGACTATTGGGCAGCAACACGATGTTTCAGAGAAACTAATTGACTTGAAAAAGTAAATAAGATTTTCAAAGATGAATGAATCATACACCTGCATACAGCATGGTACAGCAATTAGTGTGTGCAAACTCCAGGTGCATCAAGATTGTGACATGAAGATGAGGCATATATAAAAGTAAGAGTATTTTTAGCTGAATCTGATCTGGAAGTCAGGAGACTTAATTTCCATGAACAATTTCTTTGCTGGTTTGTTCATTCTCCACGTTCTTCCAAAAAATATCTAATATCAAACTGCTTAATTTGTTTTTGACAGTGTGACTTTGGCAAAAATCACTTAAATATCTGAGGTTTTCTAGAACCATATTTATTTCTTTTTTCCTCCTAAAAATACTGTAAGTAGCAGCAAAAGTTCCTGGTGAACTCCCTTGCATGTAATGTTATTATTTTTTATCTTTTGTTGTTTGTTTGCTTTTCATTACAACAACAGGCTAACCTCATACTATTCCCCACTTCTAATAGCTGCTCAGTTATTGCCTTCCCTCCAGAGGGTTTGACTCTGATTAAAATAGAAATGGGACACGAATTGAGTTTTTCTGGGCAAACTATCAGAGAGACACAGGCAGGAGAGACATGGTATCAGGACATCGGGGTCAGGAGAAGACAGGAGGTCAGAGATTTTGCTTTGAACACTTTCTAAAAGATGTGCATGGATAATTTATGGAAATTTGGTGGCAACTTCCAACCAGAAATCCGGATGTTTCACTAGGCTGGCACCAAGTCCTCCAAGAGAAATCATAGTCACAGATGCTCTACGATAAATTGATTTTAGTAGTTTCCCATTACAAGTTTTCCCTGATATCACTTAAACACCCTGATAAATGCTTTTCATACCAAGGCCCTCCCCCCATCCCCAAAGTGTCCCCATTGCCACTACTTCAGCCCATGTGGCAGGATCACTGCTACCTGCTGATCACACGGAGTGTGGCGTCCTCTGATCGTGAAGTCACCTTTCTCCTGGTTCCAGGCTTTCTCGAGTGGACACAGGTCTGTGCTCTAAATAATGAGCAGGAGGTGTCTGAGCAGAAGGCCCTTTGATCAGGTTGGAGACTTAACTAGTAAGTAGGTCACGCCGGGCTGATTACCCTGTCCTCAGGGGAAATATTTCTGATTGGCCCAGGAGACTGCAAGGTAATAAAGTCCTGGAAGGCAATGATCAAACTGTCTAGAGACCCTAAGAGGCAAGCAATGACCACCGTTAACTTTCCTGCTGCATCCTGTCCCAGGTGAGGCTGCGTGTTTGTGAAGTAGCAAGAAGTCTATGTACCATGGGAGTAGCTTTCAATTCTCCAGAGTCAGCAGAGGGATGGGGTAGTCTGGTCTCAGCAGAAGTGACCGGAGGATAAGCAGTGAAGGGGCCAGACAGACCCTGAGGGGAGATCTATCTTTGAGTGTCTATTCGGAGTCAATGTCTTGAGGAAGGGAAAGGATATATCCAGGAGGATATTCAGCTGATTCAGCCCAAGGACTAGGCCTTGCTCTGGACTGGGCCTCTCAGAGGGCAAGACTTCTGTCGGATCTCCTGAGTTGGTAGGAAGGTATGAACTTTTGCCTTGAACTTTCACACCCAGAGCAACTTCTTCTAGAAAGCAAAGGGTAAACCAAGTTGAATGTAAGTTTGAATTTCTTAGGAGAGCAGGTTGAAATGAGTAATGGCAATCCATTGTCCTATAGTCTAAAATGAGCCTACAATATCACTGAGGGTTCACACCTTAATACAACTGAATTTCGGGAAGAGGTCAAACCCTTCTCTCTGTGTTAGAATAAGCAGGGGTCTTCCACCAGAGTGTGATTAACACCTTGTATCCCTCAGCAAAGTGAAGCTGCCCCCTTCCCAATCTTCTAAACAAAGGGCTTCTTCATATTCTTATTTCATTCTATCTTATCTCCATCTCATCTCCACGCCTTGTCTGCTTGGTCCCCAAAGGCCTTGTGTCCTAAACTCCACCCCTGCACTATTTAGGCAATTCTGACAAAAGACTTCCAGGATGGATTGGTGAACCCTCTCTGTTTGCATCTGGAACATAATTACCTTAGTTTTCCATTCCAAGTGTGCAATTATCCATGTTCTCTACTTCAAAATGCATTTACCTCTGACAGAATCCTAGCAAAAAAAGACCTGGTCCAGTGGTAACTATGAGGCAGGAGACATGATGTTTTTAAATTAAAAACTAAAAATTTTCTGACACCAAAAGCACAGGTAACAAAACAAAAATAGGTAAATTGGATTTCATCAAAATCAAAAACATTTGTGCATCAAAGGACACTATCAACAGTGAAAAGGGAACCCATGGAATGGGAGAAATTATTTGTGAATCATATATCTGATAAGAGATTAATATCCAGAATACTTAAAGAACTCCTACAACTCAATGACTGTAACAACAACAAAAACAATTTAAAAATGGGTAAAGGGGCTTCCCTGGTGGTGCAGTAGTTGGGAATCCGACTGCCAATGCAGGGGACACAGGTTCGAGCCCTGGTCCGGAAAGATCCCACATGCCATGGAGCAACTAAGCCCGTGAGCCACAGCTACTGAGCCTGCGTGCCACAACTACTGAAGCCCACGTGCTTACAGCCTGTGCTCCGCAGCGGGAGAGGTCACCACAATAAGAAGCCCACGTACCGAAATGAAGAGCAGCCCCTGCTCTCTGCAACTAGAGAAGTCCCGTGCGTAGCAACGAAGACCCAACGCAGCCAAACATAAATAAATAAATAAATTAAATAAAATAGGTAAAGAACTTGAATAGCTATTTCTCCAAAGAAGGTATGCAACTGGCCAAGAAGCACATGAAAAGATGCTTAGCATCAGTAGCTCTTAGGGAAACGCAAATCAAAATCATAATGAGACAACACTTTATACCCATTGGGATAGCTATTATTAAAACAAACAAAACCCAGAAAATAACAAGTGTTGGCAAGGATGTGGTGAAATTAGAACACATGCATTGCTGTTACAGATGTAAAATGGTGCAGCTATTGTGGAAAATGATACAGCAGTTCCTGAAAAAAAAAAAAAGAAAAGACAAAGAAAAAAGAAACGTAGAATTACCGTATGAGCCAACAATTCCACTTCTGGATATTTACCCAAAGGAACTGAAAGCAGGGACTTAAACAGATATTTGTAAATCCATGTTCATAGCGGCGTTATTCCCAATAACCTAAAGGTGGAAGCACCCAAGTGTCCAGTGACAGATGAATGGACAAATAAAATGTGATATATGCATGCAGTGGAATATTATTTAGCCTTAGAAAGTAAGGAAATTCTGACATGTCTATAATATGGGTGAACCTCGACATTATGCTAAATGAAGAAGTCTGACACAAAAGGACAAATATTATACAATTACACTTACATGAGGTACTTAGAATAGTCAAATTCACAGAGGCAGACAGTACAGTGGTGGTTGCAAGGGGCTGGGGTGGGAGTGGAGAGGGTAACAGAGGGTTGTTTAATGGGTGCAGAGTTTCAGTTTGGGATGATGAAAACACTCTGGAGATGGATGATGGTAATGAGTGTACAACAATGTGAATGTACTTAATGCCACTGAATTCTACACTTAAGAATGGTTAAAATGGTATATTTTGTTATATATATACACATATATCTCCACAATAAGAAACTAAAAGCTTTTTTTAAAATTAAAGCTTTTAAAAATTAATTAAAGTAAAATCAAAATTAATTAAAACTATTTAAAAATTAAAGCTAGGGCTTCCCTGGTGGCGCAGTGGTTGAGAGTCCGCCTGCCGATGCAGGGGACACGGGTTCGTGCCCCGGTCCGGGAAGATCCCACATGCTGTGGAGCGGCTACCGTGAGCCATGGCCGCTGAGCCTGCGCGTCCGGAGCCTGAGCTCCGCAACGGGAGAGGCCACAACAGTGAGAGGCCCGCGTACCGCAAAAAAAAAAAAAACAAAAAACAAACAAAAAAACAAACCTTGGATGAGCATCATTTCTTCTAATTCTCTTCCTCTAGCCCACCAGCCACATCCTACATCCTGCAAACCACACCTGACAGCTATTAATTATTGTCCTGCCCCTCTCCCAGTTTCCTGGAGTACCTGTGTTTTTATGTACCACCTCCTGCTGCTCTAGGCTCCATCTCTGTGCAGTTGGGTACCTTGTATTGGTGGTAACTGTTTACCCGGATAAGCAAGAATTACAATTAAATTGCTGTTTTCTCCTTGCAGATGATGCAGGAATAGGAGAATCTTTGGGTGGCCCATCTCTGTCCACTCCTCCTTATTAGCAATGTAACACACGTTTTGTGGCTTAGGATTTCAAAGAAGGGGGATTTTCTTAATTTATCAGCTAAACCAGTATTACAACAGCTTATGAAGAGTTTGCAATTCTTTGGGTGTAAAGCAGGGACAACATGAAACACTTAATGAAAAACTTTCACAAAACTTGGACTCTTTCCAGCAACTTAGCTATGTGAGAATAACTTCTACACCATAACAACTCTAAAAATAAAACATTTTTAACTTAAAGCTGTTCTTCCAGTTGCTGTTTAAAACTTTATTCCAAGAACTGAGATGCTATTCAGCAAAATGCAACTACAGGCTTCTCAACAATAAGGTTCAATAATCGTTATATGTTTCCTGGTGATGGATTTATTTTTTTATCTTTGAAGTTTATAATGATAGCTGTAAAAGTGAATGTCAATAGTATTACTATCATTTAATTTCTAATAGAATGATCTTTATTTTTATGTGTTAGAGCTATAATAATTCTAATAATATTACCAGAATTTATTTTGTGCTTTATGATGATGATATCAGTAAACCATATTCCCAGCAACATTTTGCTATGTTTCAGCTTATTAACAGAATTATCTGTGTTTTAAAACTTTGGCGTTAAAATATACCTTCAATAATGCCATTATAATGATCATGTGTTTAAAACTTGTGTAAATAACTACGATATAAGCATTTTTCTCTAAAAAAGAGACTTTTTATTTCTATCAGAGTAGAGCTGAGTTTCTTTGATTAAAACTGTGATTCTTTTTTTTTTAATAAATTTATTTATTTATTTATTTTTGGCTGTGTTGGGTCTTCGTTTCTGTGTGAGGGCTTTCTCTAGTTGCGGCGAGCGGGGGGCCACTCTTCATTGCGCTGCGCGGGCCTCTCACTGTCGCAGCCTTCTCCTGTTGCAGAGCACAGGCTCCAGTCGCGCAGGCTCAGTAGCTGTGGCGCACGGGCTTAGTTGCTCCGCGGCATGTGGGATCTTCCCAGACCAGGGCTCGAACCCGTGTCCCCTGCATTGGCAGGCAGATTCTCAACCACTGCGCCACCAGGGAAGCCCAAAAAACTGTGATTCTTAAATTGTGTGCTGAACCACCCTAGTGTGACAAGCAAACTTACAGAGGCACTGTGGGTTATTTTAAGTTTTTGAGGGGCACAGACAATGGTTGGATACCACGCCAACTACTACTAAGTTGTTTAGACCACACTACTTAATAAAGAGAATTGTTCAGGTATTTCTTTTGGCCCGGGGGCACCAGGAACCGGGAAAGTTTGGGAATCTCTGGATTAGAAAGATTAGTGGACATGAAATATAAGATAATTGAGAATTACTTATATAGTACAATCCTGTCATTTTATAGAGGAGAAAACTGAGGTCCAGCATGGTTAAAATCTTAAAACTAGTGAGTCTTAAATACCCAGCCTCCTAGCTCCCTTGTCAGACTGTTCAGTAAAAAAGGTCTGATGAACTTGATAGTCTGCTGAGGTTTCTATTCTTCCTGTACCTGTCTCTCTGCTTTCTGGTCAGTAGATTCAAGCTTTGTAGCCCAGCCTGACCATATAACAGCTGAATATCTTAAGCCAAGTTCCTTACCCTCTGTGAACCTCAGCGTCCTCATTTGCAAAATAATTGGGCTGATGATAATGGCTAATAACAGGTAAAAATGGAGTCACTTCTAGAAGAGTAATAGAAATAATGCACTTGAAAAACATTTTGTAAATAGCCAAGCACTTTATAAATTACTGGTTTTCATTCAGTAGTATTTAAACATCTACTATGTGCCAAGCCCTGGGGAGACAAAGAGAAAAACAAAATTGTCTCTGTGTTTAAGAGGCTTATCTCTCCTGGAAGGGAGAAATATAAATGATTATAATCAAAATTGATAAATGGTATAGTAAAAGTAATGACCAAGTATAATGTGATAGAGAAGGACTAAGGGGCAGGGGAAGTCCTGGCAGAAAAGGCAAGGGTTCCGGCCTGACTTGGAGGGTGGGTAGGTAATGAGTGGGGTGGGGAGAGCAGTCCAGGGAGGGGGAGTGCTCTGGACCAAGGAGACAGGTGCAGGAGCAGAGCGCCTTCAAGAAGCAGCATAGTGGGACTTCCCTGGTGATCCAGCGGTTAAGAATCCGCCTTCCAATGCAGGGGACACGGGTTCGATCCTTGATCCGGAACTAAGATCCCACATGCCGCGGGGAAGCTAAGCCTGTGCGCTCTAGAGCCCGCATGCCACAACCAGAGAGCCTGAGTGCCGCAGCGAAGATCCCATGTGCTGCAACTAAGACTCGACACAGCCAAATAAACAAATAAATATTAAAAAAAGAAAGAAAGAAAGAAACAGCATAGCATCCCATACGGCTGGAGGGAGGACGATGGGAAACAGGAAGCGGAAGATTACAGATGGGAGAGTAAGTGTGTGTGCTGGACGCTGCTCCCAAAGGCTCTGGGATTCCTCTTGAAGGAGTGGACATTACCCTGAAAAACTGTTTAAGGGTTTAAAGCGAGAAGGGAAGCAGCCCAATGGGTAAATGTGATGAGCTCTCCTTATCCTTTCCTAAGAAGGAAACTTGAGTTTGTTAGCTTCAAGAACTGTGGCGCTGTGTCTGTATAATTCCTTTAGTCTGGCAACTTATTCTGAAGAGAAACACAGCACTTAATAAAGGTTTTAATGATTATGTGTATGGTACGGTGGTAGTGAGATTCTTTTTTTTTTTTCTTTTGCCAAAATAAGATTTTATTTTGAAAGTTATTTGAAAGACACTGGTAAGGAAGAAGAACTAACACTCAACGGATGTAGATTCCAAATTTATATTCTTTCCAACTGCCACCAATGGTCTTTGTCATGCCAAAAAGTTGCTTTTTTTGGTAATTCCTATTTTAAGCTCTCTGGAGGAGAGCTCTTATTCTATAAGCCAAGCCATTTTTTTTCCTTCCTCCCTCATTTCTTCCCTTTCTTCTTTACTTTTTTTCTTTCTTCCTTTCTCTTTTTCTCTCTCTTTCTTTTCTTTTCTTTTTTCTTCATTTCTTTCCAGGAAACAGTTAGTTGGGGATGGGTATTTTTTTAAAAACATCAAGGTAGATCTAATATGTTCCACAAAGAGGAGGGGCTTAGCCAAATGTGAAGTCGAAACGTTCTCTACTATTTGCTTATCATCTTTTTTTTTTTTTTTAATTTATTTTTGGCTGTGTTGGGTCTTCGTTGCTGTGCACAGGCTTTCTTCATTGTGGTGCGCAGGCTCCTTGTTGTGGTGGCTTCTCTTGTTGCAGAGCACAGGCTCCAGGCACATGGGCTTCAGCAGTTGCAGCACGCAGACCCAGTAGCTGTGTCTCATGGGCTCTAGAGCACAGGCTCCGTAGTTGTGGCACGCGGGCCCAGCTGCTTCACAGCATGTGGGATCCTCCCGGACCAGGGCTCGAACCCGTGTCCCCTGCAATGGCAGGCGGATTCTTAACCACTGCACCACCAGGGAAGTCCTGCTTATCATCTTGCTGGAACCAGGAAGCTACATGAGGAAATGGCATCCAGGAATGCAGTCTATACGAAGCCATTCTGTCTTTGCATCTGAAGTGCTCATCATTGGTCCAGTTCCAGCTCCCACAGCCCGCAGCTCCTCCTCTGGACCTTGACCTTGGAAGGAGGTTCCGTAAATCTCAGCAGTTTTAATCTTGACAGCAAAGCCAGAAATGACTGTAAAGTGATTCTCATTTTCTTCTTAATCTTTTAATTCTGTCACACATAGTATCACTCAGTGAACATCAATCTCCTCTGTCAAATTCACTGAGAAGTTGATGAGTACATTTTGGTGACAACTGCCTGACACTCCTCTATGTGTCCATTATCAATCACTGTGTGTGTGCGTGTGTGTGTGTGTGTGTGTGTGTGTGTGTGTATGTGTGTGTGTGTCTTGATCCGGGATATATCAGCGCTAAGCAGTTTTAAAACTCCTAACTGAAACAGTCAGAATAACATAGGAAAGAAACAAAAATTAAAAACAACCCCCCCAAAGAAACCCAAAAAGAAAAAAAAGAGAATTACACAGGAACTAGTCTCAAGTGGGTAACTTGACCTATATATCCTCATGTTGTCATTGCTACCTGAATGGTTATCAGGTAGTTTCACATTCATGTTCTTACTTGCTTCTCCAGAATTGAAATAGGTTAATGTACATCTTGAACCCAACATGGAGATTTTAAAAGTGCATACCACATAAGACAATGTCCACTGATGATACTTCTATACTGAAAGTTCTTGGTTGAACCTATGTCAAATTCTTCTCTGAACACACTTGGAACTCTCTATGGCTTAGATGAGCCCGAAATCAGCTGTTCAGTGGTACAGCTTATACTGGCTCATGAGAATTGTTTGTGGACAGCCCTTTTAACTCTGCATCCAGTGAAGTCATGTCAGTTGGCCATGACAGAAGTATTTATAGCAGGTGTATTCGTTTCCTAGGGCTGCCTTAAAAATTAACATAAAGTACCATAATTGAGAGTTAACTATTATTATGTGTTTATTAGTTATTTAGTATGCAGTATAAATTATTTTCTTAACCAATATAATAATGCAACTAATTGATATTATAAAGGATAATATAGTGATTTAAATGTACTGTATTCCCTTATAGTTCTGGAGGCCAGAAGTCTGAAATCAAGGTGTCACCCGGGCTCTGTGCCCTCTGAGATGCTGGGTGGAATTCTTCTCTGCTTCTTCACTGCTTCCAGTGGTGGCTGTCAACCTTTGGTGTTCTTTGGCTTGTAGATGCATCTCTCCAATCTGCACCTCTGTGGTCGCTGGCATTCTCCCTGTGTGTCTTTGTCTCTGTGCCTCTTCTTAAAAGGACACCAGTAATATTGGATTAAGTGCCCTCCCAGTATGACCTCATCTTAACTAATTACATCTACAATGACTCTATTTCCAAACAAGGTCACATTCTGAAGTACTGTACTGAGGGTTAGGACTTCAACATATATTTTGGGGGTGTGACAATTCAAAGCATAAATAACACTGCGGAAATCAGCAAATGCCACAAGTCAGGGCTTTTTTGAAGGGGGGAGTTGGTTTCCAGCATATCAGTGTGTTGGTCTGTCACATGACACCAAGAGAGGGCCACTCACCTCAAATATCACTTTTCCATGGGAGTTTTTCATCAGAAACTTCCTCATATGCCAAATGGCACCTGGCAGAGTGAGAATTAAAGGTGGATGTAGTTAGGATTTTCCAGCCATTTCTTAGCCCTTTAAAAATATCTATGTATTTCCATTATTTAAAAAGATTGAAAAATATAGCTGGGTAGAAAGAGTAGAAAGCCAAAAATGAATTATTCATAGCTTAATCATCCAAACAGAGCTATCACTGATTCTTGATAAATTTTCTTCAAAACATTTTTGGAACTTTTGTTTTTGCTATTTACATTTCTCCTTTTGTGCCAAACCTGTCTGAATGCTTTGCCCTCTTTTCTTCATGCTTTTTTATTTTATAAATTTAAAAAAAATGTGAGTAATAATACATTAAGACAACACGCCAGTTAGAAAAATCACACAACAAGACTAAGCAAAATCTGTTTTGATCACTACCCCAATCCCAATCCTCTCTCTGGAGGTAAATACTGTCATTGGTCTTAAATGATTCTTCTAGACCTTTTAAAATGCCATAAACCATATCATACCATGTATTTTATCCCACAGCTTACTTCTCTCCTCCCTCCCACTAAATTGTATACCCTTGAGAGCTTTTTATGTCAGATTTAACATGTTATCTTTAATTACTGCAACACATTTCATTCTATAGATGCACCATAGTTTAATTATTCTCCTATTGCCAATTTTTAGGTTGTTCTCAATCTTCCACAATTACAACTAAGAAGCAATGAAAATCCTTGTACATGCCCCTTTATGCATAAGTACAAGTGTTTCTCTAGGATAAATAACAAGAAGCTGAATATCTGAGTTGAAGACTATAATTTTAATATGACAATTTTCCTTGAAGATAGCCCCAATACACCCTTCCAATGAGAGTGCAGAAGAGTATCCATATATTAAATAATTAAAGAAATAAAAATCACAAGCCAGAGGCTCTAACTGGACTCCTTATTTGTTTTAAATTTCAAAAATTTCCAAATTTCTCTTCTCTGAATTTACTAGGTTTCATCCAAATTCTCTGATTTATAACCTTATCCCTTAGCCAGCATGTACAACGACATGGAATATGTCATATGATGAACAACATAATTTTTCCAAAGAACTTCTAATAGTTTAGTGCAACTGGGACATAGGGAATGAGGTAGGCATAAGTGGAAGAGGTAGCTGGAGATGCAGGCAGGTTAGAGACACACTTGGGCAAGGATTTGTTTAGCATTTGAGGTTGTATAAAGCAGAGAAGTCAGTAAATGGGCTAGTGCGGTAATATAGGCAAGGTTCTGAGCTGAGGCAATAATGGTGGGAAAATGAAAAGGAAGGGAGAGTATCAAGACCTATTTAAGCAGTGGAAATTTATAGAACTTAATGAATGTGAATTGTGAAAGAGAGAAGCTCAGAACATTTCCTGGATTTTTGGCTTCGATGACTGGTTTTCATGACTGAGGTCAGCCACAGAGGAGAACACAGCAGTGATGGTCATAGTGTTAGCCAGCTCATTTGGACAAACTGGTCAAGGCTGTAGAAATGTGGAGATAGGTATTCTGAAGGTAGGTGGATATACAAGCAAGAAAATCAGGGTTGGAGCTATTGAGTAAGGTTCATCCATGGTTAGCACAATCCAAGGGAGTGGCTGAGACTGTCCAAGGGGAGAGCAAAGAGTAGCAAGAGAAGAAATCCAAGGAGGAAATACTAGGAAGCACAAACATTTACACAGGCAAAAGAAGGAAAAATCTGACTGATCCATCTTAATAGTTTGGCAATTTCTTATCAAGTTAAACATACACTTTTTTTTTTTTTTTTTTTTTTGCGGTATGCGAGCCTCTCACTGTTGTGGCCCCTCCTGTTGTGGAGCACAGGCTCCGGACGCACAGGCTCAACGGCCATGGCTCACGGGCCCAGCCGCTCCGCGGCATGTGGGATCCTCCCAGACCAGGGCACGAACCCGTGTCCCCTGCATCGGCAGGCGGGCTCCCAACCACTGCACCACCAGGGAAGTCCTAAACATACACTTTATGACATGGCTTTGCTTTATTAAGCAAAAATAAGCAAATATGAATATATGTTCTTACTTTTACTTTCTATTATGGAAAAGGTAGCATACACAATTGGACATTGCCTTTTCTTTTTAAATCTCAAATGGTATACTGAAGAGCTTTCCAATATAGGTATACAGAGAGCTCCCTCATTGAATTGCTGAAAAGTACTCCATTGTATGATTGTACCACAGTTTATTTAGTTATTCCCTATGGATGAACACTTGGATTGTTTCTTATTTTCCGCATTGTGAATAATGCGGCAGTGAATAAATTTACACTTTTCTGAAAATAAAATAAAATACGACATGACAAACCCACTCTTGTGTAACTACCCAAGAGAAATAAAAGCTAATCTTCACCCAAAAACCTCTATGCAAATGGTTATAGCAGCTTGATGTGTATTTGCCCCAAACTGTAAACAACCCCAAATTTCCTTCAACTTATGACTATATGAACAAATTACAGAACATCTATGTATTGGGGATGCTACTCGGCAATAAAAAATCTATTGACACAACAACATCATTGAATCTCAAATGCATTTTGCCAACACCCAAAAGGCTATGTAATGTATAATTCCGCTCGTATCACTGTTGTGAGCTGAAGGTTCATATCCCCCATCCCCAAATTGATTATGTTGAAACCTGAACCCCAAATTCGATGGCATTTGGAGGTGGGGCCTTTGAGAGGAAATTAGGTTTAGATGAGGTCATGAAGGTGGAACCTCCATGATGGGATTAGTGTCCTTATAAGAAGAGGAAGAGAGACCAGAACTCTCATAGTGAGAAGGCAGATGTCTGTAAGTGAGGAAGCAGGCTCGTACCAGGAACCAGATCTGCTGGCACCTTGATCTTGGACTTCCCAGGCTCCAGCATGGTGAGAAATAAATGTCTGTTAGGACTTCCCTGGTGGCACAGTGGTTGAGAATCCGCCTGCCAATGCAGGGGACACGGGTTCCATCCCTGGCCTGGGAAGATCCCACACGCCATGGAGCAACTAAGCCCGTGTGCCACAACTACTGAGCCTGCGCCCTAGAGCCCGTGAGCCACAACTGCTGAGCCCACGTGCTGCAACTACTGAAGCCCACGCACCTAGAGCCCGTGCTCTGCAACAAGAGAAGCCACTGCAATGAGAAGCCCGCGCACCGCAACAAAGAGTTGCCCCCACTCACCGCAACTAGAGAAAGCCCGCGTGCAGCAACGAAGACCCAACGCAGCCGAAAATAAATAAATAAATAAAATTAATTTAAAATAATAATAATAATAAATGTCTGTTATTTAAGCTACCAGGTCTGTGATATTTTGTTATAGCAAACAGAGCAGGCAAACACAATCACAGACTCAAAGAAAGGCAAAACTACAGGGACAGAAAGCCTTTAAGTGGTTGCCAGGGCTTCAGGTTGGAGCCGTTGGAGGCACGAAGGAATATTTTGGGGGTGATGGATCTGTCTTCATTGTGGTGGTGGATACATCACTATATGTGTTTGTCAAAACTTATAGAACTGTATGCTAAAAAGGGTGAATTTGACTATGTGTAAATTATATCTCAATAAACCTGACCCCTAAAAATGTTATGTATGACAGCAAGATACAAAGTCAATGCCTGGAAAACAAATGAGTAGAACAATGAACTGGCTTAGATGTAAATGGGCAAAGAAAAAGACAACAAAATAATAAATAATTAGGAATATTGAAAGTAATCAAAAATAGGAAAAGCTAGTTTCTGGTGAGAAGCCATTCAGGAGAAAACAATCAGGAGCTTTCTGTGGGCTACAGGTTTAATACATACACATACTCTGACTAAAGAGTACACAATACACAGTGCTCTGTGTTTGTTGCTATAACAGCTAAAAACTTAAGACAGCCTTAAGCAGAACTCATTAGAAATATGGTGCCCTCTACACTATCAGGGAAATGTTGCTCAGTCCTTGGCATGCATAAAGAAAGATATTGAGAAGTACTATAATAAAATTTAAAATAATTAAAATATAGAAATAATATAAAGTATTATGGAAAACTTAGAATAAAGAGAAAGACACCATTATCTAAACACAATGTAAATCTAAAATAGATTACTACATAAATAATATGTTTCTGGTAGAAAATTACCATACCTAGATGAACCAAAGGAGAAAATGAATAAGAGCCCCATTTTCAAAATTTTAAAATTCTGACAAAATCAAGTAAATTTTAATTAAAATAATAACCAGATACTACTGTAAGTCTATCAGGCTAACAAAGAAGACGTTATGACAACACTCAGTTATGGCAAGAATGTGGATCAGAGGAGATTCACAGTCTATTTTGGTGGAGTGAAAAGAGGTTCAAATACTTTGTAGAGCATTTTGGCAGCATCCGGTGAAGGTAAAAGCAGGTATACTCCCAAGACCTGGCAATTTCACAGGTAAATGCCCTAGAGAAATTTTTGCACGTTTGCTTAAGAATCTGTATAACAGTATTGTTTACAAGAGCAAAATATTTGGGACAGAGTAAATATCCCTTATCAGATTAGATAAATTGTGTCATTGTCACACAATGCAATAGCCTATAGAAGTTAAAATAAATGAATTAGAATTATATGTATTCTGTTTTTTGATAAACCTAAAAAAAAGAAAAACAGGATGCAGCATAGTGAGAAAAGCAAATTACATAATGATTCGTATAGTATGTATGATACCATTATCTGAAAAACATACAATATACACACACTTGTATGTTGATATATACACATATACAAAAACTCTTCAGAATGTGTGTGTGTGTGTGTGTGTGTGTGTATTTCTCCGCAAAAGAGAAAGGACTACATAAGGGACATCTCTATTTGTAGCGTTCCTCCCTCCTGACCCCCCGTAATTTTTTTCTTTCAGAATTTAGGAAAGAAAGAGGGAGGGCAGGAGTAAAAGAGGAAGGAAGGAAGGAAGGAAAGAAGGAAGGAAGGGAGGGAGGACCTAAAGTAAGACAAAGCTTTGTGGTAGATTCCAGGGGGATTAAAAATTGCTCTATATACTTCTCTTCCTATTTGAAGTATTTTATACCAAAAAACGAATACTTAGTCCTTGTAAACAATTCAGAAAATACATAGTGTTAAAAAAAAAAAGTAATCCCTCATTTTAAAAAATGAATGTTAGGGCTTCCCTGGTGGTGCAGTGGTTAAGAGTCCGCTGCCAATTCAGGGGACACGGGTTCGTGCCCCGGTCCGGGAAGATCCCACATGCAGCGGAGTGGCTGGGCCCGTGAGCCATGGCCGCTGAGCCTGCGCGTCCGGAGCCTGCGCCTGCGCGTCCAGAGCCTGTTCTCCGCAACGGGAGAGGCCGCAACCGTGAGAGGCCCGCGTACCGAAAAAAATAAAATAAATAAAAAATAAATGTTTACATTTTGCTGCATATTTTTCCATGTGCCATACTTTCATTAGCCTGCATGTTATATACATAATTTTTTTGGTATCCTTTTCGAAGAGGCCAAAATTTCTCAAAAATGTTCTTCTGATTCATGAGGTGAATGATACTGAAGTCCGTTTTTCCTCTCTTTGGGACGGCTTCTTACCTTAATTCTACACTATTTTCTCACAGTTCCACAGTCCTGTTTGCAGATTTGGTGGCTTGTCCTTCGCCCCACTCAGTCCACTTGGGGGCTGTCTCAACCCATCTGAGATCTACTGTCGAACGGAAGACGACACGCACAGTTGCCAAACCAAGTCTCCCTGTTCGTCTGGCATTCGCTGAGGGCACCCTCGCTGTCTGAAATGAGAACACTCAGAACGGCACCGTCTGACCTTCTGACACTCTTAGTCTACGTAATGCAGGAGAAACTACAGTTCCCGCGGGGCTCTGCTCCTGGGTGCACGCCTCCACCCCTGCGCCTGCGCATTCTGAGCATGGACTACAACTCCCAGACTGCATCGTGCTGCCGCCCTCGCCCCTCTACTTCCTGCTGGGGCGTTTCGTGAGTGACAGCGTCTCTGCGAGTCCAAGAAAAGTTAAAGGTGGGCGGAGTTTGTGGGCTGCTTGGGAGGCCGTTAGGAGTTGCTTACTTTCTTTCTGTCACAAGAAAGCAGCAGGTCTGCAGCAGATTTCTGATGTGCAGCTGCCTAGATATCGGGTGTGCACGGGCTTGGCTTTTCTGAACCGGGAGAGGGGTCTTTCAGGCACCTGCACAGGTGGTCACGCCTTGCGCTGGTCCTTGCAGTCAGCTTGTCCTTGGAGTTGTCCAACATCCTTCCCAGGGCGCGGGACAGGCTGACAGTCCTGGGTTTTACTGGAGTGGTGGGTTTTTTTCCTTCTTTTCTTTATATCTTCGCAGGCATTTCATGGGAAATTAGTAGACTGTAGAGGAGGCTGCAAGTCAGATATTTTACCCTGGAAATCCACGCGCGTTTCTTGAAAGATTGCGCCTATAGTTTCGTACTTTGTTTCGGTTGGGCCTGGGATCCCTGTTTTCATGATCTTTCAACTAGTAATTGTTAATGTGCTCTGAAGACAGAATCCTGGAGGAATGCCTGTATTCAAGGGGAAATAAGTCTCCTAACGCACCTCTTGACTGACACCCTTGATATATGTAGTTAATATATGTGATATGACATGATTAATAAATGTAATGCGTGGGAAACTACAGTCCCCACCCCATCCCGCTGAAAGCAGAAACGCTCCAGTTCCCGAGTGGGGAATGTCAGAGAGAAATGGGCTGAAGAGCGAATGGCAGGTGGGAGGTGAACAATTACAGGTGACCACAAATTGCTTTTTCAAAAAATGTGTTCTTGTTGAGGAGAAAGCTGGATGGTGGGTTGAGACCCAGCTTTGCCATTTATTAACTCTGTAATTTCGTACACGTTTGCTCACCTCTTTGAATATCAGTTTCCTCATCTGTGAAATAAGGATGATTTTACCTTTCCTCCCCACATGACAGTTTTTGTGAAGGCAAGTTAAAGTATATGTGAACATACTTCTTAAACTCCATAATCACCCAAAAGTGAGCTGGTAATGATAGTAATGTGGCAAGTGTAATGAAAGGCCAGGGCAACTAGAAACACCAGTTAAAAGAAGGGGTGAAACTAATGACAATGGGGTCAAGGCTGAAGAATAAAGCAAATGAATCTGGGAAGGGCCTGAGATTCTGGGAGAAGACAGATGGGTCAGCTGGCAGTATCTCTCTCTTTCTGTCTTGTTGCTGAGCTTGAGAAAGGTAGGAGCCACATCTGATGTTCACAGTTGTCTGCTTGATGTCTGACACAGTGTCCAGCACGTGGTGCCTTTGCTCTTACCTTCCCTTTGCCTGGAACACTGTTACCCCATGTTATCAGTCAGGATTCTCTAGAGAAACACAGCCAGTAGGAAATGTGTGTGTGTGTGTGTATGTATACACACATATATGTATATATTAATGAGTATACATACATATATGTATACTCACTATATATATGCATGTATACTATATGTATACAGTATACACATACATATATGCACATATGGTAGCACATACACACACACATATATAAGCTATACTAAGATTTGTTTCAAGGAATTGGCTTCTGTAATTGTGGCAAGTCTGAAATCTGTAGGCAGGTTGGAAACTTAAGTGGGAGCTAATGTTGCAGTCTCGGGGCAAAACTTCTTCTATCTTGGGGAAACCTCAGTTTTGCTTTTAAGGCCTTTCAAGTGATTGGATGAGGCCCACCCACATTATGGAGGGTAGTCTCCCCCTTACAGCTTGTAGATGTTAACCACAGCTCCAAAATAGCTTCACAGCAACATCTAGGTGAGTGTTTGATTAAATAGCTGGATACTATATTCCAGCCAAGTTGACACATAAAACTGACCATCATATCCTGGAAAGTCTTTGCTCAATATTATGTTTTCATAACATTTAAAATTGCAGTCCTCCACACACACAGCCTTACATTCCCTACTCTCCTCTTCTTTTTCTAATGTTTCCCTTAGCACCTATTATCTTTGATCCATTGCCCTATTTTTGATTTCTTATGTTTACTGTCTTTCTGCCCCTTGTAGAATATAAGCTCCACAGGGCAGGGATTTTTGTGTGTGTTGTTTACTGATGTATCCTCAGCACGTTGAATGGTACCTAACGCACAGTAGGCCCTCAATACATCTTTGTGAATGACTGAAGGAATTTTGAAGGTGGCTACTCAGTAAATACTTGCAGAATACTTGGAGGGTTTCATCCTGAAGTATTCCTGAACAGACTCTCTTGAAGGGTGGAAGGATAGTAGATTGCAGGAAAAAAAGGAATAATTTCAGAGTTCATATCTAGGAGGTGGAAGAAGTGAAGAAGCAGCAGATCAGGGTGTGCGTTCCCTTTGCCCTGTTACTTAGCTGTGTGACTTTGGGCAGGTTATCTAATGTCTCTGGGTCTCAGTTTCTTCATTGGTAAACTGAGAATAATAATGCTTAGTACACAGGGTTCCAATAATGAAGAATTGATGTAATAATAGGTTTAGCCTAGGACCTGCCACATAGTGAGCAGTAAGAGGTAGCTGTTGTCAATGTCATCATTATTATTCAATATGAAAGTGGAGACATTAATAAGAATCATTGAAGTAGACTAAAAGTAAAATTATTGGAATTTAAAAGATGAAGGGCCTGTGAGGTTGGGATGCTAAAGTCTGAAGTGATGTTAATACACAAGTTTGGGTCCTGCAGAGAGTTAGGGGCATAGTTCACTTTAGGTCAGGGTCCTTTAATTTTGTTTCAAAACAGAATGAACGTCTTTCAGTGTATGCAGCCCAGAAAACAGATTAATTGACACCAAACCCTTCAGTTTGCCCCAGGCTGCCATTTTAACTGCAGGGCTAATTGGTTCCAGGTCAGAGGTCCCATTCATTTGCTTCCTGCCGACACTTGAGAGAAAAATGTACATTTTTGCTGCTGACGTTTTTTGCTCACCAGGATTCTTTTGTTTTCTCCTGAGGTTCTTGCTTTGGGCAACAAGAGAGATGGTAGATTCCAAAACAGCTTTCTATCTACCCTGACCCAACTCCACCATAATTATTACCATATACAGCTAACAGGCGTTTTTAAAAAGATCCAAAGGAATACATACTCACATTGAACCCAGTGCATGTCTTGTGGCTTACCTATTGATACAAACAGAATTTCTAGTTTTGGTCCCCTCTGATAAAACATAATAGTTTTTCCGATATGTGGGTTGTGTGTTCGTCAGAAAAATACTAATTTTGAAAAACACAGTGTGGACCTGGTCATTCTGTGACATCATGTCTGATTTTAGCTTCTTGGGAGGAAATATTTATAGTCACGAAGACAAGTAGATTTCATGTAGAAGAAAGATGAAGGCCGGATGTTTGAGGTTTTTCTTCTGGTCTTTCTGCTTCCCATAGTATCTGACTACAGCTAGTTACAACGTTTCATGTTTGTTTAAGGAGTGGGCAGATTGTGAAAAAATAGACAGTTGGCTGCAGCATTCTGAGCTATGTTTTTGCTTCTTGATTTCTGCTTTGCTCCGTTGTTATAAGAAATAAACGGGAGTGAGAGCCACGTTTAAGAATGATAGATTCTTTCAGCAGTTCTTTTTTTGACCCAAGGTCATTTCTTCACATAGAGGACTGTGGAATTTGGAGTAACATTTTTTTTGAGTGTCATCCAATTGTGGATGGCTGGGCTTTGGTGGGGAATAGTGGTCACCTCGACCTTCCTTCAAGATTACAAGATAATTTCTTGTCTAACCGTTAGGGGTGGGTCAAAAAAGGATCACTGTTCTGTGCTGCTTCCCAAGTGAAAAAAAACCCACTGATTTAAATGGAGTTCCTCCTTGCTTTCCTGTGTATTTTGTTTGAGACATGCTCATAATAAAGAATCAAAACAGTACTTTCACATTTATTATTTTCAAATTAAGGATAATCAAATGTCAGTTTAATTCAATGTCAGATTAAGACTGATTGATGTCCTGTCCAAAGCATTAGCATATCTTGATAAATCCTTTTCTAATAGGAATAACCTTGGATGAGATTGGGTGGGACTTAACACTTCGTTTTGTTTTCGTGGTAGGTTGTCCATATCTGTATCCTTTCTGATAACTAAAGCACCTAGCAGAGATGGAAGCCTCACCTCCTGAGTTAACCTCGTTTCAAAGCCTCAGGCCTTTCACTGCATAATCCCAGGAGGTGTCATCCACATCAAACTGTGAGTGTTTTTCAAGGAGGGGACCTTGATGACTTATTTCCATCATTTTCCTAAAAGGTGGATAATTGATGTTCTATTTTTACCTTGTTCTTTTCATTCCTGAGATATGACAGTTGTGGTCACTTTTTGAGTGAAATTGGGATTGAGTTCCCATGGTTCCCTCCACTTTCCAGGGACGCTCTGGCTCTGAATGTTTGTGCTTACCTGACTCACTATCTCAGCCTCCATGGAAGGACCCTTTGTTTTATCTTGCCAGATTTTCACCAGACATCTTTTTTTCGAACTCTTGCTTCCTTTCATGTGTGTGGTTCCCCTCACCTTTCCAACTCACATGGAGTCCAAGGTTTTACTTCTTGGGCCTCTTTTCATTTAGGCTCTCCAAGGAAATTAAAATTTTCGTCTTTAGCATACAGGGCGGTTTAGCCTTACATGCCCACCTCAGCTTTGGACTTTATGTTTGTATATCCAAAAATCATATTAACGTGTCCTGCTCGCCAAGGTTCATCTGCCCCTCAGTACTGACAAGAGTTTCAAAATTTTGAGTCTTTTCTCCCTTCTCTATCATTTATTTTAAGTGGATACGAGTCTTACTTTCTAGCTGATATGAATTATACTTCCTTAAAAAGAAGACAAGTAATTTTTTTAATTTAAAGTACTTTTTACCCAGCTAGATAGATTATCCTCTTCATTATTTAACTTGATAAATAAATACTGGACCCCTATTAGGTCCCAGGCAAAGATAATAGGTATGGGAATATAACAGTGAACAGGACACAAGAAAAGTCCCTTCCCTCATAAAGTTTACATTCTAGGGAGAGACGTACAATAAACACATATACAGATTATATAATGACAGGCAATGGTAAAGGATTAGAAAATGATGGGACTGTTATTTTTGATAGGATGCCTAGGGAAGGTCTTTTAGAGCAAGTGTCGGGTTCCAGAATAAAGTGAGGAAATGAGCCACACAAACATCTTGGAGAAGAACATTGCAGAGAAGGACATAGCAAATCCAAAGGCCTGAAGCTGGAGGGAGCCGTGGAACAGCAGGGAGGGCAGAGTGACTGGCACCCATGAGAGATGGCAAGAGTGCTGGGTGAAGACACTGCAGAGGAAACCAAGGGCCAGATCATATAGAGTCTTATAGTCTAAGGAAGGACTTTGGATTTTATTTTAAGTGTGATGGGAAGCCATTGGAGAGTTTTGTGCAGGAGAGTAACAAGATGTGGCTTATAGTCCGTATTTTACTTTTGATGAGATGTATGTCATATACTGTAAAACCTGCCCTTTTAAAGTGTACGATTCAGTGGTTTTCATACAGTCACGTGATTGTGCGACCTCCGCCACTATATTATTCCAGAACCTTTTGTCATCCCCCAGAGAAACCTCTTAGCAGCGCCGGCGAGCAGTCACTCCCCATTCTCCTCCCCCAGGCCCTCGAAACCCCTAACCTACTTCCTGTCTCTATGGATTTACTGATTCTGGACATTTCACAAAGGAATCGTATAACATGTGGTGTTCTGTGTCTGGCTTCTTTCACTTAGCATAATGTTTTCAAGGTTCACTCATGTGGTAGCATGTATCAGTATTTCATTCCCTTTTACAGCTGAATAGTATTCTATTATATGGATATACCACATTTCATTTATCCAGTGATGGATATTTGGGTTGTTTCCACTTTTTGGCAATTATGAATAAAGTTGCTATGAGCATTAGGGTATAAGTTTTTGTGTGGCTGTGTGTTTTCACTTCTCCTGGATAATATAACTAGGGGTGGAATTGTTGGATCATGCGGTGACTCCATACTTAACGTCTTAAGGAGCTGCCAGACTGTTTTCCATGGCAGCTGTGTGAGGGTTCTCATCCTCACCAACACTTACTATTTTCTTTCTTTTGATTATAGTCATCTAGTGTGTGTTAAATGGTATCCTATTATGGTTTGCTTTGCATTTCCCTAATAAGTATGAAAAATGAAGTTGCGCTTCTTTTCATATGCTTATTGGTCATTTGTTTATCTTCTTTGGAGAAACGTCTATTCAAATGTTTTGCCCATTTTTTAATTGGATTATGTCTTTTTATTGTTGAGTTTTGTCCTTTATATATTCTCAATAATAGACCCTTGTCAGACATGTGATCTGCAGGTTTTTTCTCCCCATTCTGTAGGTTGTCTTTTCACTGCCTTGGTAGTATATATTGAAGCAAGTTTTTAATTTTGTTAAGTCCAAGTTATTTATTTTTTCTTTGATTGCTTGTGCTTTTGGTTTCCTACCCAAGAAACCATTGTCTAACTCAGGGACATGAAGATTTATATCTACGTTTCTTTCTAAGAGTTTTATAGTTTTAGCTTTCATATTTAGATCTTTGATCCATTTTGAAGTAATTTTTGTAAATTGTGTGAGGTAGGGCCCAAATACATTCTTTTGCACATAGATATCCAGTTGTCCCAGCATCATTTATTTAAAAAACTATTTCTGGGAATTCCCTGGCAGTCCAGTGGGTTGGACTCGGCACTTTCACTGCCGTGGGTCCAGGTTCAATCCCTGATCGGGGAACTAAGACCCCACAAGCCACACGGCATGGGCAAAAAATAAAAATAGGGGCTTCCCTGGTGGCACAGTGGTTGAAAGTCCGGCTGCCAATGCTGGGGACATGGGTTCATGCCCCAGTCCGGGAAGATCCCACATGCTGCGGAGCAGCTAGGCCTGTGAGCCATGGCCACTGAGCCTGCGCGTCCGGAGCCTGTGCTCCGCAACAGGAGAGGCCACAACAGTGAGAGGCCCGCGTACCACAAAAAATAAAAAATAAAAAAAATAAAAAGAATATTTCTCTAATTGAATTATCTTAGCACCCTTGTCAAAAGTCAATTGATCATCGATGTGTGGGTTTATTTCTGGATTCTTATTCTCTTCCATTGAGCTATGTATTATCCTTATGCCAGTGCCACACAGTCTTGAAAACTGTAGTTTTGTAATATGTTTTGAAATTGGGACATATGAGCCTTCCAACTTTGTTCTTCTTTTTCAATATTTTTTTGGCTATTTTGAGTCCCTTGAAATTCCACATGTACTTTATGATCACCTCATCAATTTCTGTAAAAAAGCCAACTCGGATGACTTATGCTTTAAAAGTAACACTACAGCTGTTTACATGGAGAACATATTGTAGAGAAACCAGTTAAGAGGTTACTTTTAGTAGTCCAGGTGAAGGATGATATTGGCTTGGAGCGGGGTGTTAGCTGTAGAATTGATAAGTGGTTAGAGTTTGAAGATATGACTCTCTGGGTTTGTAGATGGATTGTGGTGTGAGAGAAAGAGAGGAACTGGGGGTGATTAAAGGTTTTGATGTAGGCAACTGAGTGGACACTGTTGCCATTTACTGATATGGGGAACCCTCATGAAAGAGAGCAGGTTAGAGGACAAAAAATCAAGACTTTGCTTTTTACATGCAAGTCTGAGATGCCTATTAGAAATCCTTATAGGGCTTCCCTGGTGGCGCAGTGGTTGAGAGTCTGCCTGCCAATGAAGGGGACACGGGTTCATGCCCCGGTCCGGGAAGATCCCACATGCCGCGGAGCGGCTGGGCCCGTGAGCCATGGCCACTGAGCCTGCACGTCCGGAGCCTGTGCTCCACAACGGGAGAGGCCACAACAGTGAGAGGCCCGCATACCGCAAAAAGAAAAAAAAGAAATCCTTATAGAACTGTCAAGTAAAAAATTATATGTGTATAATTCTGGAAGAGATCAGAGCGGTAATATAAGTGAGTGTGCAGATAGTATTCGATATCTTGGGACTGAATGAAGTGATTAAAGGAAGGAGTATGAATAGAGAAAAGAAGAGTTCTGAAGATGGATTGCAGGGTACCCCAACTTTGAGAGGTTGGAAAAAGGAAGAGGGTGCAATAAAAGAGATGCAGATAGCTGCAAAACCAGGAGAGTGTGTGTGTGGTATCTTGGATGTGAAGGGGAAAAAGATGGAGGAAGTGATTAATTGTGTCACAAACTGTGAGCGTGAGTAAAATGAGGACTGAGAGTCGTGTGTTGGAGTTCACCGAAGAACTTGATTCAGCAGTGTTGGGGACAAGAGATTGGAGTGAGTTTGAGAAAGAACGGGAAGGAATGAAGTGGAAATGGAAGACTCTTTCAAGGAGTCTCTCTTCCCCCCCCTCCTTTTTTTCTTAATTTGTTTTACTTACAGACATTTTCATGAACAAAAGTAGCAGGAAGGGAGACTTTCACTTCTAGCCAAGATGGAATAACAGGGACCATTTTTACTTTCTTGCACGAAACAATTTAAAAATGGACAAAATATAGGAAAGAGTGGTTTGAAAGACTTTGGGCAACAGGCAACAAAAGACAATGATGCCTGAGAGGCAAGAAAATAAATGAGTGAGACATATGACTGCTACAGCTTACTACCTTAAGAGAGTTTTCAGGTCTCAGCACAGGGAGGGGGACAGAGCCTGGTGGACTCCATGAGTTGAGGAGATAGAGCTGAGAGTCTAGGGAGACCAAGGTGGCTGGAGGTCACAAGACAGAGTACTGGAGAGAAGAGAGCACTGAGAGAGAATTTCAAAGATCTGCAGAGGGTCCCTCTTGATTTTTTATCCGAATACTCATCCGAATATGGTCCCTCTAAAATGATTAGCAGAAACAGTGTCTGGTGCTCACACAGTATTGGTAACAGTGCCTTTTTCCTCTATCCACAGTGGAAAACAGCAAGATTCACATGGCATTTGGTACTGTACCCAGAAGCTTTTGCCTCAGTGATGAGACTAATTAGCCATAGTTGGAACATTTCTGTGCTCTTGCCTGACAAGAACAAGATCTTAAAGGCAAGATCCAAAAAGATCAAATCATTTCCAAGTATCTTAACATCGCAGGACAAAGCTCAAGAATACTTACAGGAACGCTTTTTGTCATATTCAGCATTGTACTGAAGGTTGTAGAAACAAAACTGTCTTTATTTGCATGTGACATGCTTAACTGTATTATCTCTGTTGCACTACTCACCTTTGCCATTGTAGTGCCAAAGCAGCCATAGACAATATATATAACCAAACAAGCATGTCTGTATTTCAGTAAAACTTCACTTAAAAAACAAGCATCAGACCACATGTGGCCCATGGGCCATAGTTTGCAACCCTTGGTCTATGTAGAAAATCTCTTGGAATCTACAAAAAAGTTACTAGAACTAGTGAAGTTAGAAAGGTTGCAGGATACAAGACCAATACACAGAAACCAATTTTGTTTACATATATAAACAATGAACAATCAGAAATTGAAATTTAAAAATAACAATTCCATTTATAATAGCATCAAAAATATAAAATATTTTGGGATAAATCTGAAAAAGATGTGGAATATCTGTACACTGAAAACTATAAGACATTGCTGAGAGGAAGACCTAAGTGTGTGGAGGATCCTTATTCAATGGCATACATATATATGACTCAATATCGTTAAGATGTTAATCTCCTCAAATTGGTCTATAGATTTAACACAATCCAGATTACAATCTCAACAGGATTTTTTGTAGAAATTGAAAAATTGGTTCTAAAATTCATGTGGAAATGAAAGGACCTAAAACAATCAAAACAACTTTTATAAAGAAGAATGAAGTTGGAGGCCTAACGCTACTTGATTTCAAGGTTTATTATAAAGGTACAGTAATCAGGACAGTGTAATATTGTCATAGACAGAGACAAATAGATCAGTGGAGCAGAATGAAGATACCAGAAGTATTGCCACAGACATATGAACAATTGAATTTTCAACAAAGGTGCAAAGGGAATTCTGTGAAGAAAGGATGGTTTTTCCAGCCAGTGGTGCTGGAACAATTAGATACCAAAAAAAAAAAAGAAAAGAAAAGAGAAAGACTTCAATCCATATACCTCACACAATATACAAAAATTAACTCAAACGGATTATAGACAAATATGAAACCTAAAACTATGAAATTTCTAGACGAAAACATAGGATAAAACATTTATGACATTGAATTTGGCACAGATTTCTTAACTACAACACCTAAAGTACAATGCATAAAAATATTATAAATTGTACTTATCAAAATTTAAATTTCTGCTCTTCAAAAGACACTGTCAAGAGAATGAAAAGACTGCGATAAAATATTTGTAAATTATGTCCAAGAAAGGATATATATCCAGGATATTAAAAAAAAAACTCTCAAAACTCAACAAAAAGAAACCAACTCAATAAAAAATGGGCAAAGATTTGAACAGACGCTTCACCAAAAAAAGTTTCTGGATGGCAAACAAGCACATGAAAAGATGCTCAACTTCATTCATCAGTAGGAACATGCAAATTAAAACCACAATGAGAAACCACAACTATTGGAATGGTAAAAAAAAAAAAATCTGATAACATCCCAAGTGTTGATTAGGATGTGAAGGGTCTGGAACTCTCCTACACTGCTGGTGGGGATGTAAAATTGTACAAACAACCTGGAAACAATTTTGCATTTGTTTTGAAATGATCCAGCCATTCCATCTAGGTATTTACCCAGGACAAATGAAAGCATATCTCTGTACAAAGATTTGTACATGAATGTTTATGGTAGCTTTATTTGTAATAGCCCTAAACTGGAAGTAACCCAAGCGTCCATCAACAGGTAAACGGATAAACTGTGGTATAAATAAATAATACTCAGCAATAAAAAGGAATGAAACATTTGTACATGTTGCAACATGGATGAATCTCACAAGTATTAAGCTATGTGAAAGAAGACAGACCAAAAAAAAGGAGTACATATTGTATGATTTCATTTATAAGAATTCTGGGAAACGCAAATGAATACATAGTGACAGAATGAAATCAGTGGTTGCCGGGAGTAAGGGGTGGGAGGGAAGGGATTTCCAAGGGACATGAGGCAACTTTCAAGGATGATATGTTCACTATCTTGAATGTGGTGAGGGTTTCATGGGTATATACATATGCCCACTGTACATTATTAAATCGTACATATGAAATACATACAGTTTACTGTGTGCCAATTATAGCTTCAGTAATTTTCAGGATTCTGCTATTCTCTTTCAGGGAGTTTGGGGGTAAAGGGGAATCGAGAAATGCGGCGTACTTAGAAGGGGATATGGGATCAAGCATGGATTTTGGTTTTTTATTAAGTTGGGCTATGCTATAGCATGTTTATATTCTGATGAGGGGAGAGGACACACAGACGCAAAAGTAAGAGGAACTGACAGAGTCCTTGAGTGGGCAGGAAAGTCTGGGCTGGTATCCTGTGTGCGAAGGAGGCATGGGCCTTGCAGAAGAGGACAGCTCATCCACAAAGGGAGTAAAGACAAAGGCAAGAGTGAGGCTTGCTTGATGCCCACACTGGCTCTTTGTTAGTAATGATAATATCAACAATTACAACAATGAGAACAGTTAGTAGGCACTGTATTCATTAATAAAATGAGTCACACAAATTCCGCAGGAATTGATTTTCTTTGATGATGTTTTCAACCAGGACACAAATGAGCATCTTGTTGGTACAGATATCTGGGTGTCTCCAGCTGAGAAGGGATAATAATGCCTGCAACTCCAGCTCTCCTTTGAAGCAATGCTCATTTGGTCTGAATTGGAGTAATCCATTGATAGAGAGAATGGAAAGTCCTCTGCCTGTGTATTCAGTGTAAAATTTTACTGCAATTCAAGTTTTTCAGTGTCAGTAATATTTTCATAAACCAAAACCTCTGTTCTCCTGTCCCCTTGTCGGTACCATCACCGTCACCCCCAGAACCATTGCAGCAAAACTAGCAGTAGCTACCAAAGTGATGCTAGACACGAAACGACTATCTCACTGCATCTTCGCACCAGCCCTATGGGGCAGATGTGCCATGAGCCCCTGTTAATAGTTGTGGAAAATGAGTCTTACAGAGGTTAGATTATTGCCTGAGGTCACATCTCCGAAGTATCAGAGCCAGAATTAAAATCCAAGTCCGTATGACCCCCAAATCCTTGCTCTTAACAAGAATTGTATGCTGTACTTACCTCCCCTTCTGAATGAGAAGTTTCACTGGCAAGAGTAGATTATATGGAATTTCCCTCTAATTCTTATTCATTGCAAGGGACCACCTTTTGACAATAATAAAGGAACTCAGATGAATGAAAATAATTCATTTTCAACATCCTGCCTCAGCAACTGTTTTCATCTTTCTCCATTTCCTTTCGATCCTTATCCATGTGTACATATTTCACATAGTTGTAGATGCAATGTTATATTCTGCTTTTATGGTTAATGTTATACCAGGCATTTTTCTTGTTGCTCTTTAGTCTTTAATGGATACATAATATTCCACTTTGTTAATGTGCTGTGATTTAATTAACCAAATCCCCTTGATGAACAAAAGTTTTTCCCAGTTTTTCAGTTTTATAAACTATGCAAACTGATTTTCCCCCCATCTTTTGTAATTTTTTTCAAAAGAATAAATTCCAAAGAATGAGATTACCAAACAAGAATTTGAACATGTTTATGTCTTTGGTACTTTAAAAGAGAGTGAAATTAGGAAAGTTTGTACCTTGGATGATGGTAGATAAATTTCATAACTGGCACAAACAGATGAATAGTTTAATTATTGTTCAGGAAGACCAAAATTGAAGACAAATGGGGAGTGACTGCTCAAGGGTACAGACTTTCTTTTTGAGGTGATGAAATGTTCTGGAATTAGATAGTAGCGATGGTTGCACGGCTTTGGGAATATACTGAAAACTGAATTGTATGTATACTTGAGAGGGGTGAATTTTTATGATATGTGAATTTAACTCAATAAAGCAGATATAAAAAATTAAAGACAGTTTCAGATATTCCAAGTAATGGTTTCAGCCCTTGCTAAATTACTATTAGAGTGTCCTGTATTTGTTTTTATATTTGGAAGCAGCGTTTCACAGAGCTTAAGCTCATCAGACTGCCAAATGGCATCACCGCTTAGCAGCTGCGTGACCCCTGGTGAGTGCTGTAGGTTGTGTCCTCTGGAAGCCTATCCCGAGACAGAGTTTGGAGTGCAGGATGTTTATGAAGGATCAGGACTTAGGAAGGCAAGGCAAGAGCAGGACTGGCTGGAGGAAGGGATGGAAGTGAGATGCAGGTCTGACACAGCCTCAGCCAACCCCGACTGTCAGTATCCTGCACTGGGCTGAAATGGCCAGGCCTTTTTTACAGGGAACTTGTGCAGAAGTTTGGTGTGTGCTGCCCCAGAGGGGGAGGACTGCAGGCCAGGGGTGCCCTGCACCTGCGGCCGACTCTGAAGGAGCTGATAGCAGAAGACTGACCACTCTGCTTCCCACAGGTGGGCAGCAAGACCGGACATCTGGGTGCAACATCTCCATGTCAATCACAAGAAATTGCTTTAACCGCTTTTGCCTCAATTTCTTCACCTGTTAAACTGAGATAATAATACTATCTACCTGTTAGGATCGTTAGAGAACGAAATAAGGCAACACATAGGGGACACTTAGAACAGTGCTTGTCATAAGTGTTCAAAAAATACTAGCGGTTATTATTTTATTATTCTATCATTATTTATAATACTATATATTATTAAATATAATTTATAAATATAATTTTATAATACTAAAATTATTAAATATAATATATAAATACTATCTATAGTATAATATTTGTTACTATCGTTATTAATGAATAATATAGTCAGTTTTGAAGAATTGTAATGTAGCATATATCCTGAGAAGGCTCTGAAGACCTCTTTTATTTTTTTATTTTTTATTTTTTTTATTTTTTTTATTATTTTTTTTTTTTTGCGTTATGTGGGCCTCTCACTGTCGTGGCCTCTCTCGTTGCGGAGCACAGGCTCCGGACATGCTGGCTCAGCGGCCATGGCTTATGGGCCTAGCCGCTCTGCGGCATGTGGGATCTTCCTGGACCAGGGCACGAACCCGTGTCCCCTGCATCGGCAGGTGGACTCTCAACCACTGCGCCACCAGGGAAGCCCTATTTTTTTATTTTTTAAAATTTATTTACTTATTTATTTTTTTTTGGGCTGCATTGGGTCTTCGTTGCTGCGTGCGGGCTTTTTCTAGTTGCGGTGAGCGGGGTCTGCTCTTCGTTGCAGTGCGCGGGCTTCTCATTGCGGTGTCTTCTCTTGTTGCAGAGCACCAGCTCTAGGCGCACAGGCTTCAGTAGTTGTGGCATGTGGGCTCAGTAGTTGTGGCTCGCGGGCTCTAGAGAGCAGGCTCAGTAGTTGTGGCGCACGGTCTTAGTTGCTCCGTGCGTGTGGGATCTTCCTGGACCAGGAATTGAACCTGTGTCCCCTACACTGGCAGGCGGATTCTTAACCACTGCACCACCAGGGAAGTCCCTGAAGACCTCCTTTTTTCTTTTTTTTTTTTTTTGCTGTACGCGGGCCTCTCACTGTTATGGCCTCTCCTCTTGCGGAGCACAGGCTCCGGACGCACAGGCTCAGCGGCCATGGCTCACGGGCCCAGCCGCTCCACAGCATGTGGGATCTTCCAGGACCGGGGCACGAACCCGTATCCCCTGCATCGGCAGGCAGACTCTCAACAACTGCGCCACCAGGGAAGCCCTGAAGACCTCTTTTAAATAGACTTTATTTTTTAAAGCAGTTTTAGGGTCACAGCAGAATTGGGCAGAAAGTACAGAGAGTCTGCCCCCCAACACACATACAGCCTCTCCTACGATTCTGAAGGCTTCTGAGGAATGACATCTTTCTGAGATGGCTTGTGTATATTTTGAGGCCGGACTGGGCAGGCCTCTCATACTGCAAAGAATGAGTTGAATGATGTTCTGAAAGCTTCTCTGTCCAAGATTTCCCTGTGATCTGTCTCCTCCCGACTGATACTTCTATCCCATTCAGTCATTTTTGGTTGTTGACACCTCCACTGGTGAGATGGGGTTACTGGATCCTTCCTGCTCTGGCAGTTAGCTGAGAGCGGAACCTCATGTGAAGGAAATGAGTTCTGATAAACAGTTGTGGAATGGGGGAGCTCCCCAGTGCAGGGGCTCAAGGGCAGTGGGCCTGGATGTTGCACACAGCAAAGCCTGTGCATTTGTGGGGAGGGCAGTATGAACCCATGGGTTCCCTGCTTGTGGTTTGGGGGGTGTGGGGAATCGGGAGAGGAAGACAGATGCTCGGAAAGGGAGGAGGAGGGTAAGAGGAGCCTTTGCTTAGTCACAGCTTTACCAAGGGCTGACCCTTGGGTACAGCTCTGCTAGAGGAAGAACGGAAAGACAGCTTAGATTTTTTTACTTTTTAATTTTGGAATCGATTTCAATTTTATCCACATTGTATAGGAGAAAATTTCTAAGTGTTGAAACAGCTTTGCTTTGAAAAAAAATCATCCTACAGGTAAATGGACTTTGTATGAATGTTAACACATATAAATTCATGTAACCAGCTGCACAGTCAGCATACAGAACAATTCTACCATCACATAAAATTCCCTGTGCTGTATCTCTGTACTCACACTCACCTCTGGCAGCCACTGATCTGTTCTTCAACACTATAGTTTGAGACAGCTCTGCTTTGAATAATTTTGTCTTTTATCCTCATGGAGTTTGCGAAAACTGTGGGTTTTTGGGTCAGAGAGAAATGTTACCTCTTCCATTACTAAGTATGTGATTTGGGGAGGTTAACTTAATGAGACATGGAAAGGAGAGGTAACATATTTATAAGGTCCTGCCCGCTGAGGATAAGTCTGTCTTTGCCATCTTGGTATCTTTGCCTTACTCAACAGATCAGAGTGAAGTTAATGGCTGGTGGCGTGGGGATGGGGTGGTCTGGACTAAATGAGATAATATATGTGAAGTACTTACAACACTGGTTGTCATATAAGAAACGTTCAAAAAATACTAGCTGTTATAATTTCATTATTACTCTGATGAAAAATATAGTTGGTTTTCTCCAGACTGTGCTGAAGAGTTGTGATGTAGCATATACACCAAGAAGGCTCTGAAGATGTTTTTAAAATATTGAGTTTATTTTTTAGAGCAGTTTTAGGTTCACAGCAAAATTGATTTACAATGAACAGGTAGAAAGTTACTTGAGGAAAGAAGATAAAGGGTTTGGGAGATGAGATGAGATGGTTAAAAAGTAAAAGAGCCAGCATAGGGTGTGTTTGAAGAGAGAGATTTGTTCTGTTTTGGGGGGACGGGGTTGAGACATGGAAAAAAAAATTGGATGTAGTTGAATGCTGTGATCAGTAGGGCTTTTTTGCTGGATGAGGAGGATGTTATAGACATTTTGTTGTGTATTATAAAGGAAAATTTCTATGGCATTTTCAAAAGATGATATAAAGTTTTAAGTTGCTTTTAAATTATTTTTGGATATAATTTACTTATGTGTTCTGTTTTTTTTTTTTTTTTTTTTTTTTTGCGGTGTGCGGGCCTCTCACTGCTGTGGCCTCTCCCGTTGCGGAGCACAGGCTCCGGACGTGCAGGCTCAGCGGCCATGGCTCACGGGCCCAGCCGCTCCGCAGCATGTGGGATCCTCCCGGACCGGGGCACGAACCCGCGTCCCCTGCATTGGCAGGCGGACTCTCAACCACTGCGCCACCAGGGAAGCCCTGTCTTCTGTTTCTGAGGCAGACCTTGAAGCAGCACAACAGTCTTTTTTATTTATTATATTATACTTATTGTGATATATATTTTAATTAATGTGATATATATATGCAGATTTAATAAATACTATGTGCCAGGCACTGTTGAAGTGGCCTTATCAACCTTATCTCATTTAATCCTGAAAACAACCCTAAGAGATAGGTATTGTTATCAGTATTCCCTTTTATGGAAGAGGAAACGAAGATTTACAGGGGTTGAGTAACCCATTCAGAGCTATTAAATGGATTTGAACGCAGGCTTTCTAATGGCAGAAATCAATCCTTTAGCCATTATGCTATATTGCTGCCACTCAGCTTCAGATTTCTCATCTGTAAGATAGAGAATAATTCCTAACCCATAAAATCATTCTGAGGCTTAAATGAGATCATTATAACCTCCCTGAACGGTTTATTCTCATTCTTCTTTGATTCCAATTGTCCATTACCGTGCCTTGCACATAGAAGAGATTTCAATAAAAGCACTACCATTTTATGACTAAACTTATTCCATACCGACTCTAGGTTTTACGCAAGAAATTATTGAGTTAATAATTACTGTGTTACCACTGGCGATACAAAGGTAAATAAGACAGTCCTTGCCCTGAGAGCTCAAAGTCCTGTGGGTTAAAAACACACAAAGAGATCATTCCCAGATATTGTGGGCAAGTGCAGTTAGAGCAGAAGTACAGGTGTATGGTCTGCCTGAAAGCTGTTTTAAAGGATAATTTGGAGTTCAGAAGGTAGGTGAGTAGAAAAAGGTGGGCTTAGGAACCCAAGACACCGATGGGAGAGTGGAAAACCAGTGGTATTTGGTGTTTGTTGCTGAAGCATAAAATGCTAAGCAAGAGGTGGCAAGAAATGAGGTTGGAGAGGTAAGCACCGTGTGTGCCATGTGGAAAAACTTGAACTCCATCTTGTCAGCCATTGTTTCCAAAACAGCTTTTTCCCCACTCTCTTTAAATTTTTGCCGTATCCGTGTTGTCTCTATAATATTATTTAATACTAAAATCAGTTCATTTTTACTTAACCTTGGCCTAAGCAGTAATATCCCCGAAATCACAGTTTTGTTATACCAGTTTTATTTTTCTAATACACTTTACAATAAATGCATTACAATTAAAAACTTAGAAAATATTTATCCTTGGATCACTGAAAATCATCTCAGATACCCCTGAGGGAATGTGTACCATGCTTGTTCAGGTAAGCAGTGGGGAGTCCTTGGAGGGTTTTCAGCAGAGGAATGATTCAGTTAGATTTACTTTCTTTATGAAAAATGGAAATTTAAAAATTTTACATAGGAAAAGAATGAGCAAATAGGCATTTCTCATTACAGAATGTTCTCTTTAAGATTTAGGGTTTATATTCCCATCTCTAGTCTATGGATCCCAGAGAAAAACTAGTTTGCCAGCTTAAGCCACAGTACTTCTTTTAAGAAGGTCCAAATGAACAAACACGTGTTTATTTTCCTAAGCAAATACAAAGCACTGTATTTGCTTAGAAAGTTTGCTCATCTGTATGATTTTGTGAGCCTATTGTTTTTATTCTAAGAGTTTTGTCTTTTTCTCTTTTATTCAATTTTGTTTTATAATCATGCTTCCAAAGTAAAATCTACAAAACAAAGTTTTTTTTCAGAGAAATCTAGTTTCTACCCTTCACCTCTAACTGGTTCCCTCAATCTAGGGAATTATTTTTTCAAATTTATTTGTGGTTTATCCTTCTATTTAAAAACATATATAAATATAGCTCCACCTTGCTTTATTCACACTGTATTCTGGAAACCACTCCATAGCAATACAGAGAGATGTTTTTCATTTAGAGTGTGGTTTTTTGTTTGTTTTTAATAAGTTCATCCTGATACTTTTTATTTATTTATTTATTTATTTATTTTTGGCTGTGTTGGGTCTTCGTTTCTGTACGAGGGCTTTCTTTAGTTGTCGCAAGCGGGGGCCACTCTTCACTGCGGTGAGCAGGCCTCTCACTATCGCGGCCTCTCTTGTTGCGGAGCACAGGCTCCAGAAGCGCAGGCTCAGTAGTTGTGGCTCACAGGCCCAGTTGCTCCACGGCATGTGGGATCTTCCCAGACCAGGGCTCGAACCCGCGTCCCCTGCATTGGCAGGCAGATTCTCAACCACTGCGCCACCAGGGAAGCCCCTGTTGCATTTTTTAATTGCCTTGGCACCTGGAGCCATGGAGGAAAGACCTGAACCTTCTCTGAAAAAAAAAGTTTTTTTGTTTTTTTTTTTTTAACTTTTGTGACTTTGGCAACAGGGCCTGAAAGTGTCACAGGGAGAATAACTTTAGCATTACTACTTTAAGGCAGAAAATCATTTTAGCTCTATTGTTACCAGCTCAATCCTGTTTGGGTACCCAAAGTATTATGTTCGTAATCATGCAGGAGCCTGTGAATTCAATTAAAATCTGGTGTGACTTCCTGAAAATCACCATTTAGGATGACTGAATTCCTTTAACTTGATTCGGCAAGAGGGCACATGTCCTAAAACGTGCTGGAGTCTCTTCCTAGCACCTATTTCTTACCACCCAGAGTCCAAGAAAATAGTCCTCACCTTATGGTCATTAGTATTTACTGCAGACCCTCGACTTCCCCTGTGTGTTTTCTCAGCATCCTGTGCAAGGAGCAGGTTGGGTTTGAATGTCACGGTTATTGAGCAAATTTGAAAATAGGTGGGTTTGTAGGAGTCAGAGTGAGAAGGGTAGCTGGTCTCGTAAGAGGAGTGAGAAGTTAACGGACTGTGGGAGGGATGAGTCATAGCTGCTCTGAGCTTCAGAAACAGCTCAGCGCGGCCAGCTGTGGGCACTCAGCCTTTTAGCGAGTGACTCTCTCCGTCCTCCCCCAAATGGGCTGGGACACAAATGAGTCGGGAGGTCCTGAAGAGGAAACTCCACATTTGGAAACTGTACCTTAGCCTCTCGGTTCCGCGCAGGGATGGTCTTTGAAAATTGGTCATAAGTCCGAGCTCACCGGAGTGACCTGAAGGAGGTGCTGCCAGGGTGACAGAGGCTGGAATACACAGAACCTCTCTCTTTTTTTTTTTTGCATGGGGTTAAGTGGAAGGATCTGCTGCTATTGCATATCCAAACCTAGGCCATCCCTAATGCTTCATCGTCTTTCTCAGTTCCAACAACAAAAAAAGTTCGCGTGTACATTTACACACCGCACCCTAAAAATTGTTGGGAGGAAAAAGTTTGTAATAAAAAGAGGCACAGCAGTGTGGTTAGGTTTCATGTGCACTGCCCTCAAACTAGTGATCTCATTGGAAAGAAGCTCAGAGACGTCAGAGGTGTAGAGGGAAGGAAAGGCAAGTTGCTCCAGGTTGGATCAACAATTCAGCATAACCATTCATCAGGAGTTGTCCCGGGAGACTCCTGGATCCCGCAGCTTTGCTGCCGGAAGCTGTGGCCCGTGACTTTGGTGAGGCTGTGAGGTTAGGTACAACGCAGGGGCGTAAATGAAGGAATGTTCCCTTTCTCCTCTCCATTGCCCTCCTTTCCTGTATCCTCTTAGTGTATCCTACAAGGATCCCAAATTGTCATTCCCTTCGTGGTTGAAGGACTCTACTGTAAAGGGCCCTTCAGTTCTTGGGCAAACACAGTTAAGATGAAGACCCTCTACTGAGGCCCCTGAGTCACAGCTCTGAGTTAAAAGACATTTGCTCTTGGGATCCTGGTGTCCAACTCTGCAGGCTTCAGTACTACTGTGTCCCTATAAGGGAACACAGATGAATACTATCCAGCATTCACATGAGAAACCCCAGCATGGTTGGCTTTCTCAGACCCACAGCTTGTTTCCTGTGGACATTACAATATGACAAATCCCAGAGTCTCTTCTGAGTAAGGTCCTCAGGTTTGGGACAAGGACAGAGAAGGGGTCAACTTCAGCAACTCTGTGCACCAAACCCTATTGTGTAACCTTGTATTCTAGGCCCTAAATGTCCCCTCAGTCAAGGACATCTTGTTTCTGTGGAGAAAAATTAAATGAATACATATGACAATCCAGTGGCAAAAACAAAACCTTGACATTTTGTTTCTATTCTATTTTTATGACGGAAAGAAAAGCAAGACAGAGGGGTTGAATAGATAACAGAAGGAAATGATAATCACACCCATTATTTCTTTTCCTAATTCTAGAATCTATAATCATTACCCAAAATTCCTCCAGAACACAACTAAATACCATTAGGTTTGCACTTATTGTTACAGATACTTGGTGCAAGTATTTGGAATATGACCAAGTCTAGTGTGGTCAATCCTGAACAATCTAAAAAGAAGAAAAAGTAATAGCCGAGCAATAAACCAGCGTCTAATGTCTGCTCCTGAAATGCCCAGATAGAAAAGGACGTGGGATATAAGTGAAATCTGCCAGGATCTCTCTGATCCCGTTAAGTGCCAAGCCAGTTTCGGGTCCACTGATCTGGCTTGCCAGGCGGATATGCACCTTCTCCCTTCACCCATCTGTGGGTGCCCCTCTTGGAGCGGTGCTACAACCTCACAAGCATGTATTTTGAGAATTTTAAGGAAAAAACTCGAACTCAGACTGATGGAGTTTTGCAATGTTAAAATATTATTAAAATTATGGTGTTCAGTACTTAATTCATTCAACTAACATGTATTGTCTGTACACTATATGCGCTGCTTGTTAGTTAGGCACTCACTTCTTGACCGTTAGATAACAGCACTGAAAAATCCACAGACTTTTCTCTCTCATTTTGCCTGGAGGGAATGAGGGCTTTGCACCCCTGCTGCACGTAGGTGTTTCCTTATTCAGAAAGAGGGCCGAAGGCTGCTCCAAACAGACAACTCTGTCATCTCAAGAACAGTTCTTTTTAGAGCAACTCTGCTGACTTGCTGTCCCTTTCTTCTCACATTCAAAACTGACTCTGTAGGTCTGGAGCTTAATTGGAGAAATATTTTAAATTCCACTGATAGGTGGCCCTTCACTGATTCTTGGAAGTGGAAAATATTTTGCTTTGGTCTGAAGCAGCTCCAGAGACAATGCACAACATTCAGCCTCTTGCACGGAGTGGTCAAACAGCTGCAGGTTATTACAGGAGCTGGAGAACATTCAGTATTTAAAATGAAATCTCTACACCTGACAGCAGCTGCAAACTCATCTATGCAGAAGGGAGAAATGGTTCCCATGAACAAGGGCCTTTGAAATGTTACACACCAGGACAAAGCCCTCCTGCTGTAGGGCAGGGTAAATTTGCCTGCATCCCACAATCATGCCATGTGCAATCTCTAATTAAATTTACTTATTTGGGTCTCCAAACTTTTTGTGTGTGCAGGCACAAGGGTTGGCTTGCCATCCACCTACTCTTGCTTTTGAAAAAGGTAGTCATGTGATGAACCATAAGTATTAATGAAGATACTCATTAAATAAAGTAATATATATTTAGAATAGTCATCGCTTCTGAACTTTCCTACATTAGCATCAAAATGCTTAGAAGGATAAAAAGGCATGAGAATTCCGGATAGGGCTTTAATTCTAAAGCGTAGAAAAACCAAATTAACTCTATCCCCAAGGCACTCGAGGGCATATTCCTCTTGCCCAGCAAAAACATAATCTTGGTCCCTAAGAATCATACCTGACATTTCTCTTGATTTAATTGATGCAAAAAAGGAGCAAAGCCACATTTAAATGAATGAACATGAATGCCTAATTATTATTCTTTTTTTTTTTTGCGGTACGCGGGCCTCTCACTGTTGTGGCCTCTCCCATTGCGGGGCACAGGCTCCAGATGCGCAGGCTCAGCGGCCATGGCTCACGGGCCTAGCCGCTCCGCGGCATGTGGGATCCTCCCGGACCAGGGCACGAACCCGCGTCCCCTGCATCGGCAGGCATACTCTCAACCACTGCGCTACCAGGGAAGCCCCCTGCCTAATTATTTTTATTGCAAATTATCTGCATGTTTTCCTTACCTTTGTGTGGCTTGCTGAGCCTTTCACAGTGTTCTTACCTGCATTATCTTATTTGAATTTCTCAGCAACCTTGTGAAGAAAACAGGTGACAGAAGTGACTGTCATCATTTTGCAGGTGAGGAAACTGAGGCTCCAAGGTCTCAGGGCTGAGAATTGGCAGTGGCACTCTGCACCAAAAGTAAGGATTTAATCTTTGCTGCCTTCCAGAAGGAGCCGAGGCTGTTTGTCAGTACAGACGATACGTGTGTGTGTGCCTTGGTATAAGTATGGAGACGAAAGGTAGCTGGAAGATTAAAAAAGAAAAACAAAAAAAGATATGGAAAATGGGCTAAAAGGGGGTGAGAATAACTAGAGAAGTTATGGAAAAGTGTGGTTCAATGCAGCAGAATCAGCCCCATGTGCCATAGGGTGAAAATATGAAATGAACAGCTATAATATGTGCTACGAGAATTCTTTGGTTGACACCCTAGCTAGTTGCTAGGCATTGCTTGTAGCAGATATTGTAGTTAGTACATGGAGTAACAATAAGACACAACTTTGAGATAACGTTAACGTCAATGAGGAAGTATCAAAAGATAATGAATGTAGTCAGTAAATTATTGCCTAAGGAGATAGAGATGCCCTAAGCTAATCCATGCTGTATATCAGGACATCTGTACGAACTTATCTGAGGCTGAACATAATAGGTGTTATTAACCTGGAGGAATACGAATCAATTGTGTTTGCTTTATCTAGGAAAGAATGACTGTCAATAGGAGGCGGGTGGCTGAACACCACCCTCTCAAGCCGGAATTCGGCAGTAAGGGTGGGGGGAAGGTGAGGGGGTGGGAGAAGGAAGTAACTGGCAGTCACTGAAATCCACTATTGTGGCACGGGATGCTTCATCAGGTGTTCTGGGGCCTGGGCATCCCTGTGCTCTGATTTCATGCTCGTCAAGCAGCCTCTAAGGGACCTGGAAAATGAGAAGGGGCTGCTGAGATTGGAGTAAACAGTCTGGAAAGACCTATTCCCCCTTAGCGTACAGTAGTAAACTAGCGTACAGTAGTAAACTAGCGTACAGTAGTAAACTAGCATTCTGCTTTAGATTTCAGGTCTTTGGGTATAGCTGGTGTGAGTCTGTCCTCCCATGATGCAACCAGTTCTGGGGTTTCTGCATCAGCAAAGCAGAACCCTGATCTTTAAGTGTGATGGGCATACCAAGGCTCTTTGCCCGTTTTGACCGTCCCATTCTGGTGGAAGCCAGCATCCTTGGATCACAGCTCTGCTGATCTCCCATAGTGACAGTGCACGTGGTGCTTTTTTCTTTTATTTAAATGACTAATTTACTTGAGGCATGTAGGGCAGTAGTCTGGTTCAAGGGCAGCTGCAGCCGCATACTGGGACTGGAGAAAATAGGGGTTCTTGCCTTGGTGCTACCACTAGGCACATCTTTGATATTTCTAAGTATTTAACCTAGGTCTAGGTTTCCTCATCTATACGTTGAAGGGATTTCACTATATGATCTTGGTAATTTGCCCAAGGTCACTAAGCTGATCAGTGACAACTGAACATTTACCCAGTTACCCTCCTCCAACTTTACTTCTCTCTTTGTAAATTTGGGAGCAGAGTGTGGGTTAGTGAGGGCAGGGAGAGTCCCAAGGGAATAGTGAGATAGTCTGAAGGGGATTTTCCTTCTCCTTAACTGGTTGGAATCAGGGTAGATTATGCACGGAATTTTGTTACCTCTATGAAGTCCTCATAAATCAAGAACGATTTCAACCGCAACACAGTCTCCCAACCTTCTTCATCCCACTGGACACATATAGAGAGTGATGATGATAGAAAATTGTATTTGTGTAAATGTGTGGAGCTGCACGTGGCCACCCCAAGGGATGAGGGACTCAATGTTTTGGCCCCGCCTGTAACCCATGTGCCCAAATACACTGTCTGGAATGCTGTGTCATGGGCCCTCTCAAACCAGGGTGCTACCAGGAGTAAAACTAGATTAAGTCATCTTCTCTTCTTGGCATCTGTCTCTTATTGGTAGGATAATTTCTCCTCACCCAAAACTGGAGATGCAGGTCACAACCTCCCTTTGTGCTCCACATACAGTGATGGTTTATTGTACAAAGGCTGCATGTAGGAGAGAATATGCTTCTTTGGTTTGGTGTCTCTCTGTAAAGGGAGGACTGTTGGCTTCTACACTGTTGCTTATTTTGTTCTTGCTTATTTCTACATTTATCATGACTATTGTCTTCTTTCAGCATGCTTTATTTAATGGTATAGTACGCTTTGTTCCTTAATGATTAACATCCTAACAGCTGGTCAGGAAGCGAAATTCCAGCATTCAATACATCCTCTCAGTCTTTCTGTATGTACCATAAAAAGCAGAGTCATCCTTATAACGTCTTTTCTAATAATATACTCAAATTTCAGGTCCCATCTCCAAATGTCATAATTTTGCATTGATAATAGATAGTAACTCACTTGAATGCTACCGTTCTAAGAGCAGAGATGTAAGATCAGTATGCATCAGTCTAGTTAGTACAATTTTTTCTTGCTGTTTATTTTATTTTTTGGCCACAAGGCATGTGGGATTTTAGTTACCCAACTAGGGATTGAACCCGTGCCCCCTGCACTGGAAGCGTGGAGTCTTAACCACTGGACCGCCAGGGAAGTCCCTTGTTTACTTTTTAAATGAAGTATAGATTACGTACAGTGAGTGCTAGTACATGTTTTGCACCGCCCCTTCAGCAGGTATTTTTGGCATAGCTCTCACGTGTTAGGGCCTCTACTTGACCTGCTTTCTCCTCAGTTTTTGTTTCTCACCTAATCATCTTTATCTCTTCCCTCAGTACTTCTCTGACCCTGTATCTATTTTTTTCATTTTTTTGCCCATTTTCTTTTAATTTCCTCTTTTATCTTTTCTTCCTTTTCTCTCTTCCGTCATTATTTATTCTGTATTTCTCTAAAACATTTCTTTAGATTTCCATAATGTGATACTTCGATTATAATAATTACACTCATTACTCTTCCCCACATTCACAAGGGGTTGCTGAGCTTCTGATCTATTGAGGCTTATCATTCCCACCTCGTGACAGGTGAGGAACTTCCTACTTTGCTGGTTCCACACCTGATGGCTAAGGTTACTGGGGGTGGATCTTGGAGGTATTCCTAGTGTCGGCGTCTGGGGTATGGGGATCCCTAGTCAGTGAGGGATTGACTAGTCAGTGGTTTTCCTAAAGACCAAGATGAGAAGGGCAAACCACACTATGAGAACAACAGGGTGGGGAAACTTTAGCGACTGAGATGTAGGTGGGAGGTAGGATGGTAGATCTGGAGAAAGTCTGAGAGCTCATGAGCAAGACACCAAAACAGCTGTTTTTATGATCCCTGTTCTAGTTCCCTGTTGCTGTGTAACAAACCGCCCCAACTTCAGTGGCATCAAACAACAAAAATCAGTCAGTGCTATTACCTCTCAAAATTGTGGGGTTGACTGGGTTTTGGCAGGCGGTTCTCAGTTGGGGTCTCTCATGGGGGTGCAGTCACGTGGGGGCTGGTGCTGGAATCTGGGGTTAACGCTGGCTGTCAGCTAGGACTTCAGCTGCAGCCGTCAGTCAGAAATACATGTGACTTCTTCGTGTATCTGGGCTTCTGGACGGTATGGCAGCTGGGCTCTAAAAGCAAGTATTCAAAGAGAAATCCAGGAGGAAACTGCACTGCCTTTTATGATCTACTCTTAGAAGTCACAAAGTATCACTTCTGCTATACTCTGTTGGTTGAGATAGTCACAAAGGTCCACCCAGGTTCAAGGGGAAGAGACGCAGAGTCCACCTCTCGATGGGAGATGACAAAATCACATTGTCAAAGGAGCATGTGGGAAGGGAGATACTGTGGTGGCCGTCTTCGGGTTGTTCAGTCTGCCACAGGCTGCCCTCTGCCACAGTGACTCACACCCCTTCCCCTCCCCAAGACCCTCAAGGACTGTGGCTCTCTCTGTCCTTTCCCTTGATCAGAAAGAGTGAGTTTCTCTTGCACTTTTTCCTGTGTGTGCAACTTAAGCAGTTCTGAGTTCCAGGTTTTCCTGCATCTATGCCAAGAAATGTGGAAGGAAAAAAACCCAGGACACTCACCATCTTACTGGACCTTCTCGGAGTTTTGATTTCCCTCCCCAATCTACCTGCTATTATTTCCTTTCAGTCTTCATTAGTTGCTTTATGTGTTCTGTCTAGGGTTTATAGATGGAATCAGTGGAAGAGAGACCGTGGAGTCTGCTTACTCCATCTTGACTGGAACCAGATCCAGAAGCCATTTCTTAATTTTAGATTTGCTTGTCATCTGAGAATGAGAAACAATTTTATCTTCAAACTCAGCAAGACCTGTCACCTTTATATTGAAGTGTTTGTTCTTTAGCTTATCTTTATACCCTCTCATTTTAATGTAGGAGTTGGAAGAGGCCAGGTGGCACTGTCAACACTGTGCCTGGACAATTTTGTGGCTAGATCACATGGTTCATCGGTACAGTTTCTATTTTCCAAGTTACCATGGATGTCAACGTTGCTAAACTTCCCACCGCTGTATAAAAATGTCTCCTTCCTTCCAGATTCCAAGAATATTTTCCTCATGTTTATTTGAGCCTCCACCGACAGACATTCAAGGCCAGTCCCAAAGCCAGTGCATGTGTTTTAGGTTTTTATTACAGCGTCACTCACTCTGGTTCCAAATTCTGTATCAGTTAAAGTTTGATCAGAGTTGCAAAACCACTTTAAGCAAAGTAAGGAATATATTGTGGGGATTAGAACACACATGATTATGGGAGCTGGTTATGCAGTCTGTGCAATCTGTCCATGCTGAGTCAAGACCTGGGCCTGAGTCAGCGGGATGGACAAGCTTCATGGGGTAGGTGGGGGGGAGGCGGGGGAAGGATGCTAAGTGGAAAAGTGAAGATGGCAGGGACAAACTGGAACCTGTGTGGATGGATGAATGGGAACCCATGTGTCCCACCTCGGTCTCTCATGCCTCCAATCCTCCAACTTCAGTGATGAAGGCGACCTGCAGAAGAGCTGGTGCGCTTCACTGTGGAGTTACACGCAAACCTAGAGGATTTGGAGCTGCTGCCCTCCATCGCCAGGTGAGCCAGCGGAGGCACCGCTGTGCTGGGAGCTGCCGCGGCACCTGACCCCACATGGACCTTCTGACTTCCTGCAAACACTGCTCCCGTCTCACTTCTACCTTCCAAATGTTGCTCAGGTTTTCTGGGATCCATAGTTCCAGCTTAGCTACACTGACATCATACAAAACCACCACAGTCTCCAAGCTGCTGGCCAGGGGTTAGGGGTATAGCTCGAGAATGCACAGGAAGCGTTTGTCTCTCTGTAATGGCGGAGATTGGCCACTTGAGGATGTGTGTGAATCACGTGCAAACAACACACGTAAAGGTAGGAAAGTTAGTATTTATAAACCAGTGATACTACGAAACTAGCAAATAAAAATGAATAAACGTCCAGAATAAATTTTAATAAAACTATTAAAGTGATGGTTAATGCTGTCCCAGCATATAGCAAGCTGATCATTAAGACGCTGATGGGTTTTCTGCATTAGTCTGCTGGGGCAGCCACAGCAAAGTGCCACAGACTGGGTGGCTGAAACAACAGAAGTGTACATTCGCACAGTTCCGAGTCTGAGATCGAGGTGTTAGCAGGGTTGGTTTCTTCCAACGCCTCTCTCCTTGGCTTGCAGACGGCGCCTTCTTGCTTTGTGTTCAGATGGCCATCTCTCTGTGGGTGCGCCTGTTGGTGTCTTTGTGTCCTAGGCTCTTCTTATAAGGACACCAGTCATTGGATTAGGGCCCACTCTGATGACTCTACTTTAAGTTAATTCCTTCTTTGAAGGTCCCATCTCCAAATACAGTCACGTTCTGAGGTACTGAGGTTTAGGACTTCAACATATGAATTTGGAGTGGGGGACACAATTCAGCCCATAACATTTTCTGTAGTACAGTAACGTTTGAGCAATACTACATGCTCTGTTTTCTTCTTGGAAATCCACAAAGTCTATTTGTATATGAAAGATTATACAAAGTCTTGAAAAATATCTAGTATTCATCTTTAACACACCCCACCATTTTATACATTTGTCGATAGTCCTAAACCATCTTTTGTCTCTTATACATTGGCCAGTAATGTTGAACAATTGCACGGTGATCCTACCTGCCAGCTGGTGGTGGCAGTCAGATAGGGAAATGCACGAGAGGCGGAGGAAAGCAAGTACAAACTAGAACACAGGTCCAACTCTCATCAGAACCTGTGCTGCTCTTTCGGCCCCTCCAAGCCTCAAACTTTGAAGATGCTTGGTGAGTTTCTGTAGATCTATGCTGAGAGATTGCTTTGTAAGGGGGCAAAAGGGTTGGCCTTTGCCACATGGAATTGCCTCTTCCGACTGTACCAAGGGGATCTTCCAGACTGCTAGGGACCTGGAGTCTCCTTGCTCACCTATAGCTGCTGGCCTTTCACCTGGCCCAGGCTCTGCTCACTTCTTTGTTTTCTTGTTCTTTGCAGGTGAGGAAAGGAACAGAGCTGTGGACACCACTGGGGTGTGACAGGCAGCTGGGCAAGGATCCATCCAGGAGGGTGAGGCTAGGTCTCAATGGGTGGGGATGGGTGACAAAGGTTACTGGCTTGCACGGGCAGCTAGTTGTGCAGTGGCGGTGGAAGAAAGAGCCCCTGGCCACAGCCCAGCTCCAGAGGGCCCAGTCAGCCATCTAGCTGTATATACCACTTGCTCAGGCCTCTCCTGGTCCATGGCCTACTTTCTGCTTCCTAATCTTACCTTTCCAGCCTAATGCTCATTTCAGCTAGAGTTCTTTCCCTGGGCCCTGTGTCCCATTCTGAGCAATTCCTGTGGCTCTGGCCTTGCAGGAATTATCTGAGTCAGACCCCAGACTCACCCCACACCTCAGCCAGGGGAGGACCCTCCCCGCTACCTTGGCACCTGCGGAAGCAGATGGTTCTTTCTGTTCTTGTCGTGCTCTCCTTGTGAATCATCTCCAGGCATTGCAGGTAGAATTTGTCAGCTTCTAATGTCAGCTAAGCTTTCAAACTGGTATCTTCGCAGCCTAGTGAAGATGATATGATTTTAACGAAGTGTGCGTCTCAACAGCGACTGACCCGGCAGGTTAGCACAGCAATAACAGCTTTTGTTTGAGCAAGGCACGGTGCAAGTTGCTTTACATGCTGCATCTCTACTCCTCACAAGAGAGCACGTTGTCCCAATTTTACGGAGAAAATGGGCTCCCAGAGAGCAGCTTCTCATGGCTAGAGCGCGTCAGAGCATCAGCTTGGGCCCCTGGCTCCCGACTCCAGGGCCCGGGCCCTCACACGAGCCTTCACAGACATACTGGTTTATGTTAAAGCAGCCCTTAGCACAGCATTGTCCTCACTGTCTGTGGAATTACTGCATTTCCCTCTAAATCCCAATTCCGAGTGAGTGCCTCTCCTCCCGCGGCCATAGCCTCTGTCAGAATGCTCCCCTCGGAATTCAGTACACTCAGTTCCATGAAAACCATTCGTACCCCGAGCCCGGTTCGCTGAGTTGCTTTGGGAAATATACTGTTTCCAAATCAAAACCGCCACATAAATGTGAGGGGAGGTATTGGTGCATTTCTCTCCCTGGCTGGCCGCGATCTGATCTGTTACGTCTGCACCTTTTCTTTTTCAGAATCTCCCTTTCTCATCGCTGCGTCCAGCAACGCCCACCCTCCATCTCACAGAATGTAGTTGCATTTTAAGCCAACACCCCTTAAAATCTTACACACGTCTTTTCTTTTTAAGAACAAAATAATACACTTAAGAACATACCAATTTAACCAAATAGGCTTAATTGTGGGGCTGTCACAGCGGTGTGTATTTGGTAGAATTTTGTGTTCTCGTTTCACCGTATTCAGAGAGGATGAGTGAGGGACTTTATGTTCCTTTAAGTCATAATTTACAAGGCAGTTTTACAAATGTTTTCTCACTGGCCCCTTAAGAATCTCTCAGAGGCTTAGACAAGTTGGTATTTCACAGAAGAGGGAGAGTGACTGTCCGTGATCCTGAAGCTGATGTGGAGAGAGAAGGCCTTCTGGTCTAAGAGCTGTGCACTTTGACTCCACCTCACACTAAATTCAGGTCCTTTTTTCTCTTTTTTTATGAACATATATCCCCATATCTCCTCCCTCTTGCGTCTCCCTCCCTCCCTCCCTATCCCACCCCTCTAGGTGGTCACAAAGCACCAAGCTGATCTCCCTGTGCTATGCTGCTGCTTCCCACCAGCTATCTATTTTACATTTGGTAGTGTATATATGTCCATTCCACTCTCTCACTTTGTCCCAGCTGACCCCTCCCCCTCCCCGTGCCCTCAAGTCCATTCTGTACGTCTGCGTCTTTATTCCTGTCCTGCCCCTAGGTTCCTTTTTATCCACAGGGCGACTGACTTCTCCTGTGGACCAGGGCGCTGTGATGAAAGAACACCTCACCCTCCTTCCTTGTTCACACAGTACGCCAAGAGTTCTGGGCAGTGCCCACCGCTTCGCTGGCTATCGTCTGACGGGGCCGGGGAGGGTCTCTGAAGGCTCCTCTGTTCCCTGGAGCCTGGGAGATGGAGCTCTCCCTCCCTTCCTGCAGCTCCGTAGGCTCTACTTTGCAGGTTAGGAGCATCCATTCACACCGACTGCAGGAGGGATCAGCAGCTCAGTGCACTTCGGAGCCTGGCCTCCAGAAAGCTTCTCCTTTCCTCGCTGCTGCCAGAAAGGAAAGAAGGAACCTTCAATCCAACCTCTCTAGCCAGGATCCTCTTGTAGGTAAGAGATGCGGTCTGATAGTGTATGACCTTCTGCTGGTTTTGCCCACGTTAAGTGAGACCTCATGGAACAAAGCAGCCATGCAAAGAGCTGGAGAAGAACGTTCTAGGAAGAGAGAACAGGAACTAGAAAGCCCTGAGGAGAGAATGAACAGGGTGAGTTTTAGGAACGGGAAGGAGACCCGTGTGACGAAAGCGGGGTTCAGCAAACTTTTCTTGCAAAGGGCCAGCTAGTAAATATCTTCAGCTTTTAGGCCAGTCGGTCTTGGTTGCAGCTACTCTGCTGTTGTAGCACAGAAGCTGCCCTGGACAATACACACACGGATGAGCATGGCTCTGTTCCAATAAAACCGTATTTGTGGACACTGTTAATTGAATTGCCTATCATTTTCACATGTCACAATAGAGTGTTCTTCTTTTGATTTTTTTCCCAACCGTTTAAAAATGTAAAAACCATTCTCAGCTCAGGAGCTGTACAAAAACAGGCAGTCGGCTGGGTTTTGCCCATGTGCTGTCATTTGCTGACCCCAGGGCTAAAGCATGGGGAGCGAGTGGGAGAAAGATTAGTCCCAGACGGAGTAAGAGAGGAGGTGGGCGCAGGCCAGACCCCATGCAGGGGTTTTGTAGGCCATGGAAGCGAGAGAGGATTTTATTCTAATTGCTATGGGGAATGCCTGAGGGGCTTTAGGCAGGAGTGTGACGTGTTATATTTTAATAACACTCTGGTGCATCTGAGTCTAGAGTGGACCGCCAGGAGACAAAAGTAGAAGCAGAGATACCAGTAATTTTTAGGAGCCTTCCCCATCAGACCAGGAAGAGATGACAAAATCCTGGAATGGGAACTAGATCCCCAACCTCACAGGGAGTGGCCTACCGGGGGGGATAGGTGTTTAAGCGGAGCACCTGCTACATAGCATGTTCTCAGTAAATGTACGTTCCCTACACTTTCCTTCCTTCTTTGGTGATAAAAAGGCTGGAATATGGGTTTGGTCCAAATCTCTCACCACTCTCAGAAAAATGAGTCATTCTACTAAAAATAAGTCAGATAATATCATGAAAAGTGAGTGGACACACACTTAAGTTTTGTTAATGACTCTGTGATAGGTTATGTGTGTGTGTGTGTGTGTGTGTGTGTGTATTCATATTTTTGTTGAGCCACATGGAATAGCTAAAATTTTCTACTGATTAAGGTTTATCGAGATCACTGGCCTTATTGGTGCTCTGAAAATACGTTTAGTTTTAATCTATTTAGTTGTCCTCATTAAAAGTATTAATATGTAAATCAAACCATCATGCTGTATGCCTTAAATTTATATAATGATGTATGTCAATTATTTCTCAATAAAACTGGAAAAAAGAATTAGTATATTGAAAAGTTTTTAAAAATTATCCTTAAGTACCGAGAGAAAAAAACAAACTTGATCCTTTTGCCAGAATTAACAAAAACCAACCTTTATACACCATTCCATGTTCTCCCAATCTCTTAATCTTACCTGACATTGAATCAGCATAAAAATGTAAGAAACACCAAAGTCACGAATTTGCCTGATATTGGCAAATTATCAACTTGAAAAAGGGGGATGAATCACCCTGGATCCCATATGGGACCACATAAGACCATGAGGTTGAGATGAGGTGTGATAAAAATCTAACCAACCCAGAATCTGGGCATGAAGTAGGCAGTTGTAGGGTTAAAGATTTTAGACCTATTTGATTTTACGTATTTAGAAAGGTAGAGGTGGTTAATCAGTAGTTATTAATATTATATTTACAGCAAAGCATACATACGACCGTAGTTCTTGGCCCAGGACGGCTCTGGGGAGAATCCTTCCTCGCCTCTTCCAGTTTCCCGTGGTTCCGAGCATTCCTTGGCTTTTGCAGCTGCATCCCTGTAGTCTCGCCTTTGTCCTCACGTGGTTTTGTCCTCTGTGGGTGTGTCTTCTTCTCTTCTTTTATAAGGACACTTGTCTTTGGATTGAGGGCCCACCAGGAAGGTCCAGAATGATCTCATTTCCAGATCCTTAACTGATGACAAGTCTGCTGTCATCTTTATTTTTTATTTTTTTTGCGTTATGCGGGCCTCTCACTGTTGTGGCCTCTCCCGTTGCAGAGCACAGGCTCCGGACGCGCAGGCTCAGCGGCCATGGCTCACGGGCCCAGCCGCTCTGCGGCACGTGGGATCTTCCCGGACGGGGGCACGAACCCATGTCCCCTGCATCGGCAGGCGGACTCTCAACCACTGCGCCACCAGGGAAGCCCTGTCATCTTTATTTTTGTTCCTTTTTATATAATACCTTTTTCTTCTCTGGCTGCTCTTAAGATTTTTCTCTTTATCATGTGCTTTCAGAAATTCGGTTATGATTTGCCTGTGTTTTGTTTGTTTGATTGATTGTCTTGCTTAAGGTTTGTTGAGCTTCTTGCATCTATGGGATTCATCAGACTTGGAAAATATTTGGTCATTATTTCCTCAAAGATGTTTTTCTGGCCTCCCCCCACTCCTCTCTTCTCTTTCTGGGGTTTCAGTTAAATATATGTGTGTCAGATTGCTTCGCATTGCCCCAAAGGATCACTCAGTCTTTATTTTCATTTTCTTTCAGTCTTTTTTTTTTTTATCTCTGTGCTTCATTGTGGATAGATTGTATTGCTATCACTTCATATTCCCTGGCCTTTTGTGCCTAATCTGCTGCTATTCCTATCCAGTGAATTTTTTTGAAATAAACTTTTATTTGAGAAGAGTCTTAGATTTATAGAAAAACTGCAACGATAGTACAGAGTTCCTGTATACTCCTCACCCGGTTTCCCTTATTGCTAACATTTTACATTACTGTGACACATTTGTTACAGCTAATGAACCAACGTTGGTATATTACTATTAACTAAAGTCCATACTTTATTCAGATTTCCTTAGTTTTTACCTAATGTCCTTTTTCACCTCTAGGATGCCACATTACATGTAGTTATCATGCCTCCTTAGGCTTCACTAGGTTGTGACAGTTTCTCATACTTTTTTGTTTTGGATGCCTTTGAGAGTTTTGAGGAGGTATTTTGCAGAATGACCCTCAGTTTGGGTTGGTCTGATGTTTTCCTCATGGTTAGACTGAGTGTATTAGTTTTTTGTTGTTGTTGTGGTAATAAATTACTACAAACTCAGTGGCTTAAACAATACAACACAAATATATTACTTACAATTCTGTAGGTCAGAAGTCCGACGTGAGTCTCACTGGGTCAAAATCAAAGTGTCAGAGGGCTGCATTCCTCTCCGGAAGTTCTGGGGGATTGTGTGTCCTTGTCTTAGCTTCTAGAGGCCATCTACAACCCCTTGGCTGGGGGTCCCTTCCTCCTTCTACAAACTGAGCAACTCTCTCTGACCTTCCGTCTCTGACCTGCTACCATCGTCACATCTCTCTCTGTCTCTGGCGACAGGACAGTAAAAGGTCTCCACTTTTAAGGACTCATGTGATTAGACTGGGTTCACCCAGATAATCCAGGGAATCTCTGGATCTCAAGGTCCCTATCCTTAATCTCATCTGCAAAGTCTCTTTTCCCATAAGGTAATATATTCTGGGGTTTAGAATATGGACATTTTGGGAGCCATTATTCTGCCTACCACATTGTAGTTATGGATTTTTGATACAAAGGCCACTGAGTCATTTTCATTACATATTAAGGGTTCATGCTACCAACATGATTTATCACTGATGATGTTAACTTTGATCACTTGGGTGAGGTAGTTTGTCAAGTTTCTCCACTATAAAGTTATCTTTGCCTCTATTTCCATACTGGTCTCTTTAGAAGGAATTCACTAGGCGCATCCCACACTTAAGGGATTAGAATTATGCTCTGCCTCCTTGAGGGAGTAGGACCTACATAAAATTATTTGAAATTTTTCTATATGCATATTTGCATTTATTTATTTATTATCATTGATTTTTATTAGTATGGACTCATCAATATTTCTTTTATACTTTGAGTTATAATCCAATACTTTTTCTTTCTTTCTTTCTTTTTTTTTTTGTTCAAACTCTCTCAGCATAGGTCTTTCATTTGGCTCCTTTGTTCCTTTGACATGCCTCCATCATTTTGTTTTTTTGAGAACTTTCTTGCTTTCTGTATATTCTCTGTCCCAGCTCTAGAATCTCATTTCTCCAAGAAGCCCTGGTTTCTTTTATTGGAGAATGGATTTAGAAACCAAGATCTGGTTCTGGGTTCATCCAGTTAAACTTTCAGATGGTGTACTTTTTATCTTAGAATTTTCATTTATTTCTTTTTGATATCTTCCTTTTCTTTTTCTCATTAGGTTCATATTTTCCTTTAAATATGTGTTCACAATTATAAGATCTTTAAAAAAAATCTTTGTCTTCTACTTCCATCATATCTGGCTTTTATTTGTATCTATTCCTATTGCTTTTTTTTTCTTGATTATGGGTCATGTTTTCTTACTTCTTGGCATGTTTAGTAATTTTTTATTAGATTTTAGACATTGTGTATTTTATGTTGCTGAATGTCTGAATTTTTGTTTGCTTGATTTTTCATTTTTAATGAGTTTTTGGATTTGTTTAGGCAAATAGTTTTACTCGCATTTCAGCTTTATCCCTTCAAGACCTGATTTTAATTTTTCTAAGACATATGGAAAGTAGCCCCGCTCCAGCATTTGTTCAGCCCTACCAGAGAGGCATAAATGGCTTGGCATCTCCATTCTGCCTGTGGGGAATTTGATCAATTCCAAGGTCTGTGTAAGCTCTGGGAATATTTCGTTTACCATGCCCCAGTCATTCTTTGTCCAGCCTTTTGGAGTTCTGGTTTCCACATGCCTAGTCCAGAACACAGCAAACGCTAGAGGGGACCGTACAAATTTCTGGAGCTCTTTTTCTGTGTAACTACGTCTTTTTGGGAACTCTGCCTCACAACTTCCATCTATCTAAGCTTCTCTGATGTCTGATCTTTGTTTCCTCAGTTTCTTCCCTGCTTCTATTTGGGTCCCCCCATCCTTGCAGCTGCAGCATGGAAATCACCTCCAACAGAAAGCCCAGGGCTCACTTCATCTGATTCCCTTTTCTCAAGGATCATTGTCCTGTGCTGCCTGAAAAACTGTTGTTTCATATGTTTTGTCCAGTTTTCTAGTTGTTCACTGCAGGTTGTCAAGTCTAGTCCTTATTACTCTTTCATGGCCAAACTATCCCTTCCTTTCTTTTTTTTTTTTTCTTCCTTTCTTAATTGTGATGATGTCTTGATATAGATCTTCACATCATATCTTCATTTACATATTGAGTTAGACATTGGGGTGCCTTTTAAATTTGGCAAATCATGTCCCTCAAAATTTCCTGAGGAATTTTCTTATGCCTCTACTAATTTCCTGTCCACGGTTATCTCAGTTCTCATCTTCTAAAATTTGTACTAGATACTGGATCTCTTGCAGTGAGTATCCATTTTTTATTATTTTTTCCTATTGTCCATTTCTTTATTATTTTATTATGCTTTATATTGAGATTTACTTGACTTTATCTTCCAGTTATTCTATAGAATTAAAAAAATGTTCCATCATATTTTTAATTTCTAGGAACTTTTTTGTATTCTCTAATTGTTCCTTTTAATATCATTTTTTTTCTTCTTTTGTAGATGTAATATCTTCTCTCACATCTTTAATGACATTAACATTTTTTTGACGTTTTCTTTCCTGCACCATCTTTGTTTCCTCTGAGTTCTTTGTTCTGTTTTTTTTTTCATCATGGTTATATTAGAGTGTCTCTTGGCCCTTGAGTGTTCACTCTTAAAAGTAAGACACCAAAAAGCTCACCTGACCAGAAGCTCAGCATACATGTGTTGGTCTTATACACTGGTGGTCTTCACTGAGGCAGATCGGGGGACCAGTTGTTGTTTTTACCGAGGCCCTGCAAATATCACTGTTTACAAGTATTTTCTCTGGGGTGGCACCCTCCAGTCTCCTCTCTTGGAATTTTATTCTGGGTGTTGGTGTTCTGGGTCTGAGCAGTAGAAAAGAAATGGAGATTTCACTCTTCCACACACAGACTCCCTCAATTCTCTTGCTTCAGATGGAATTCCACCTCTGCTCACCTCAGAGTCTGGAGGGAGAAGAGAGGTCAACAAACTGCTTGGGAACTGGGTGGGGGTGGAGAACTGGAGGGATCAATTTAATCCTGCTGCCCCTGCCCAGTTTTTCCCATTCCTGTGCTTTTCTGGGTTCTGTATGGAAAAAGTAGCTCACTTCTCAACTCCCTTTGCAGCCACTAAGGTTCGACCTTCCTTCTCTCTGCTTAGTCTTTGATATGCATCTTTCCAAATTCTCTCTCCATGTACTGTGGGCACAGACATCTCCTAGTTTCTGAATGATGGATATGCATTTCTGTTACCTGTTTTCCTTGATGTTTCTTGGTGAATTTTGAGAGAAGGTGGTTGGGTGGGTATGTCTTTATTCTGTCATTCTGAAACCAGAGTCTCCCACATTTTTGTAGCAGAAAACAGCACTCTTATAATTCCTTTATTTTTGTTTCATTAAAGCCTAAACTTGGAGATAAATTAAATTTTAATCTAATCTGAGCTTTATACTGGCTAACAGGAAGAAATGAAGTGTATAGAAAAAGGGTTAGAGGTCATCAAACATCTACATAAAACACTAGCTTAGTGCACAGGTGTTTTGCCTACCTGATCACAAGCTAAACATCTGAGCATTAGACTTTTTCTTCTTCAGTTTTCACCAGGTGTCTGGTATCATGGAATCATCATAGCCATGTAATTAAAGTAACTTGTGAGCCGAATGCTGATTTAACAAATAACTTGAGGCTACTCTTCTGTACATGCTGAACGTAGCCATGGACAGATCCACTACATTACATCAGCCCGTCCGCTGATACACGCCCTAACCTAAGAGCGTCCAAGGAATTCACATCTGCAGGCACTCATCTGGTGACTGTCACCTTTCGCTTTCATTCCATGGAATCAGTTAAAGTATCCCAAGGAAATAGTTCTCAGCCTATAGTTTTAGAGGCCAAAGAGCTGCCTTAGCGATCTTCTTAAATGCACATATTTCTTCCACATGTTGGATGTAGGAGTCTTTCTGCCCCCATATCCACTTTTTAACTGAAAAAACTAGTTTCCTAACTATACCAATATATTTAATGTATAATTCAACAAAATCCCTTTGGCCTAAACACAGAACTGGCGTGGACTGTAGGACCAGATGAATTTGTTAGATGGGTGTTCTGTGTGGGATGAGAGGACATTTTAAAGTCTGAAAGCTTCTGTGAAGGATTTTTAAAGCTGGCTATTAAGTATACACACACACACACACACCAATCTATTTTTAATTTCTCATTTATTTATTTATTGTGTGAGCATTTTTTTATTTTAATTTTTTTATTGGGGTATAGTTGTTTTAATTGCTTATTTATTGTTAACCTATTCTTTAAGGTACAGCTCAAATCCCACTACCTGCAGGAAGCCTGAGCCGTTCTTTGGTATCCTTACTATGCTTCGTTGTTTACCACGTGGAATCATTTATTTTTGTGCTTGACTGATGAAGGTGTCATGCTGATGTAATGGGCACCTATCACTCGGTGAATCATCCTCAGAATAGGTACAGAGAAAACTGGACTAAGGTCCCTACTTGTGCTGAGGCCACTGAACTGGTATCATGGACATACAAGTAATGTTGAACAGAAACGCACACAACACCTTCTCAAAGCGTATTCAGTGGGCCAGACTCCAGCAGCTGCTTGCTTCCCTCCGGTGAGTGCATCCAGCCTGCCTGGAGGGGAAGCCGTGTCAGTTCTGTAAGATGCTGTAGGAGAATCCATCAGGGTGAAGCAGAGAACCCTTAACAAGAGCAGGGCTCAGGCTGGCATGAGAGCAACAGCCTTCATTCCCCCAGCTTTACACTTCAGGAAACTCCTCCTTACCTTTCAGGTAGCAGATATACACAGAAAGGGCCACGACGGGCCTTTCCCATAGGGAAAGCAGGAGGCTCTTATAGGGAAGTGAAATGCCAGCCTGCTTAAAAGTGTCTCCATCGTGGGTCTATTAGGTGGCTCTGGGTTAAAGCACTCTTACCAGAAGGGCCCTGAAGTGACATAAACATAGTGGACACTCAAGAAGAGTCTATTGGGCTTCCCTGGTGGCGCAGTGGTTGGGAGTCCGCCTGTCGACGCAGGGGACACGGGTTCGTGCCCCGGTCCGGGAAGATCCCCCATGCCACAGAGCGGCTAGGCCCGTGAGCCATGGCTGCTGAGCCTGCGCGCCCGGAGCCTGTGCTCTGCAACGGGAGAGGCCACAACAGTGAGAGGCCTGCGTACCGCAAAAAAAAAAAAAAAGAAAAGTCTATTGATAATTATCAAGGGCAGTTTCTCTCTCTTTTTCTCTCCTTCTCTCTCTCTGACACACATATAATACCAAGCAAAACAGAAATCAGAAATCAAAGTGATTTTAATCTTTCTCTTTAATCTGCTCTGTATTTCCAAATTTTCATTTTGTTTTAAAATTAGCATCTTTTTCCTCAGTACAAAAATAAATAAAGAAAAAAATTAGTAGCTCACCTGTCCTTAAGGTGACCATTATTAACAGCTTCATATCTACACCTTTATCCTTTCGAATTCAAACTTTTTTGGGGGTGTCCACTGTTGTCTTTGCAAAAAGGAGATCAAAATAGGAACCTTTCTTTTCATCTCGATCTTCATTCTTTATAATACATCCTGGTCCCCTGTCCAGAACAACAGATATTCTTAATTTGTTCTTTTTTATTGGTGCATAACACCCCACAGAATGGATCAACCCCAGTTTATTCAATCATTCAGTTATCAACATTCAAGTTCTTTCTGATTTTGTCACTACAGAGAAGTCTGTATTGCTCTAATATTCTTCTATAATCATGTATTATTTATATTAGAAAATATCATTTAGACTATAAAAATAGAGAGATAATTACTATAAAGTCAAGAAACAGATGCTGAATGAACAGATAAATGAATGTATTAAAATGTTACCTGGGAGTGGGGCCACATGCCATTTCTACCTTGAAATAATCATCTTTGCACTGTGGGCCCTGACTCCCAACGTGGACTGCAAATGCCTCAAGATCAGGAAGCAGGCCTCTTTCTTCCTCATCGCCTCCAAACTGCTGAGCACGGTCCTGCGGAGGGTGGGCAGCCGCAGGCCCACATAACGCACTGAGCCCTCATAGTGTCTTTTGAAAACAGCTGTCTAGATTTCAGAATGCAAGTTTCCCATGTGTACGATGTTATAAAATGGTGTATTCCCGGGCCAGCCCACAAACTCTTATTTTAACCCATAATGAAGGAAAACTATATACTTTTACCATCATGGTTTCTTATTATTTCTGTGGGAAAAATGTTCTGAATTGAGTTTCTGCATGCAGAGACTCCTCCTCTACTGTGTGTGTGTGTGTGTGTGTGTGTGTGTGTATGTGTGTGTGAGAGAGAGAGACAGAGAGAGAGACAGAGACATCCTACCCTTTACTGCCTTCCAATGAGTTGTTTTCTCTCCCTTCTGCCAATCCTGTTATATGTGGAAGTTGAGCAAGTAAAATAGGAAATATGATGACTAAATGTGGAAGTGCCAGAAAGAAGAAAGGCAAAAAAAGAAAAAATTTAACATAAAATTTTGATAATTTGCTTAGAGTCTTCATTCATGTTTGAGATCTAAGAATTTGAATTTGATTGCTAAGAATATAGTAATATTCTTGCATACAAATGAAATGAAACTACAAGTAGAAGAGATTCTTTAGTTGTTATAGATTTCTCCTAAGTCAAACTTTTTCAAACGGCATATTTAAAACATGATGTGAATCAAAGCAAAAGCTTATTTAAATATTAATAATGATTATGGAATGTATCACTTATTAATAGCCATTGATCTGGACACACGTTAGTTTGTTTTTATATGTTCCTTTGGAGAGTCCTGTTTGGAGAGTCATTAAAAATGAATATTTTGATAAAATTAAAAACTGGGAGAAACTATATAGCATTTGTAGGAAAAAATTATCTTCTACACAGAGATTTAAAAATTCTTATAAGAATGTAGTGTAAAATATAAGATGTATTAACCAGTGCTTTGTTTTTTGAAGTCCCAAGGATAAAACTAGCTAAAACTTACAAGTCGGGCTTCCCTGGTGGTGCAGTGGTTAAGAATCCGCTTGCCAATGCAGGGGACACAGGTTCAAGCCCTGGTCCAGGAAGATCCCACGTGCCATGAGCAACTAAGCCTGTGCGCCACAACTACTGAGCCTGTGCTCTAGAACCCGCGAGCCACAACTACTGAAGCCCGCACACCTAGAGGCCGTGCTCCGCAACAAGAGAAGCCACCGCGATAAGAAGCCCACGCACTGCAACAAAGACCCAACGCAGCCAAAAATAAAATAAATTAATTTTAAAAAAACCTTATAAGTCCTTTACATAAAAATCATAGGCATATCAAGAAATAATTTTCTGAAATCACCTATAAAAATATATTAAAATGTTTACATTAATAAAAGGAAAATCTATTCTTAAAAATGTTAATTTTTCAAAAGGAAAAAAATCACCCATAGTTCCATCCCTCAAAGACAACCACTATTAATGTTTTGATGTAGTTCCTTTTCACCTTACTTATATGAACATCTTTAGGGTGACCTTACTGTACATATAAAACTTTGTTTTCCTTTTACCCTCAATGGAGCATACATTTCCTGCTATCTTACTTAAGTTCATCATAAGCAGAAATACCAGTAAGAGTGTATATGTGGTAAAATATTTGTAAGCATTGTGGAAAATGACAGGGCTAGGGTAGTGTTCCTCTAATTTCTCAATGAGGGAAAAGGCTTGGTCAAAAGTGTCATATAAACATGGCATCAACCACATACATTGTGAAACGAGTCGTCATGAATCTGTTGGTTCTGCATCCCTGAAACGATGAAAAGTTCTCATCAAGGTAGGAAATAAAAACAAGGAAATATGGAGACAACCTGAGCAACTCACGTGAGGGTGAACCTACAATGCTGGCCCCTTCGCAGAGGCTGGCTCCGCCCAGCCACCCAGCGTGAACTCACCCATCAACCCTCCCTCGGGCGTCTGTTCCTGGGTCTGCGTATTTCTTTCTCTCCTTCAGTCTTAAGGTTCTTCACTTATGGTTTGTCGTGTTTTCTTTCTTATCTCCAGTTATAGGAAAATGAAGCAAAACAAACTGCCAGTAGTATTGGTGGCTTTGATCTTTTTTCCATGTTTTTTATAAAGCGACAGAACCTTTTCCCCAAATGAAATCTTACGCAGAACCTCAATATGTAAAACAGGAAAGAAAGTGATATATTTTTTTTTGGCTGTCCGGAAAGAAGTGGTGCTAAAAACCCAGCATCCACAGCTGGACATTGACAAAATATATGGTGGGCTGTTTAAACCAACATTTGCTTTCAAATTACAAAACATCCAAGGCAAATCGTGAAGTTTTACTTATGCCGATTGTTCTGCCAACAAAAATTCAGTTTTGTGGAAACTATTTATTACACACAAGGGGTTTCTGATGGAAAAGAAATTTGAAAATTTTTAGAAATCAAAAAAAGAAATACATTTGAAACCATTAAATTTTGGAATGAATGTTGATTTTGTGGTGACACAATCTCTGAAAATTATCATCATTCACTCAAAACAGGAAAATAGCACGTGCCTGGAATCCACAGTTGAATATATCTTCCTTTTTTTTAAGGGAAGTTTTTATGGGGATAGGGTAAAAAGAATGAAGTAAAAATTTACTTCATTTATTTGTGGAGATGAAAATCAGACAGAAAGTTAAAGGGAAGGAAATACCTTAGGAATGCCAAAAAGAAATGAAAAAGAATTAAACTGTTTCAAAATATCCCCAATGCATTGTTTCCTCAACAAATTCATCATGTAATGAACTGAGAGGTCAGTGCAAGAACAGTTACAAATTCTTCTGAGAAATACACAAATTAAGAAATCCTTGCATTTCATTGATGTTGAGACAGTTGGGAAATTTATAGCATGACCTTTTAAAACCACAGAACCCTTCAAAATCTTCCCATTGATCTTAGAATAAAATCCAAAGTCCTTGATCTGGCCTCTGCCCACCTGCCTGTGTCCTTCTTACCCTCATTCAGAACTCTTAAGTCACATTCACCTTCTTTTGGTTTCCAGAATATGCCAGACCCTTTTGCTTTTCATGGCCTTTGTGTTCAGTCTTCCCCCTGGCTCGGGGCTTCATCACACAATTGATATCAGTTACGTGTTGAAGTGTGTCCCCCTCAAAATTCATATAGTGAGATCCTAATCCCCCAATACCTCAGATTGTCTTTGCAGATGTAATGAATTAAGATGAGATCGTATTGGAGTATGGTGGGCCCCTAATCCAATAAGACTAGTGTCCCTGTAAAACGGGGAAATTTGGATACAGACACACATCCAGGGAGAACACCACGTGAAGATGAAGGGAGAGATGGAGTGATGCTGCTACCAGCCAAAGAACGCCCAGGATTGCTGGCCAACACCAGAAGCCAGGAGGCAAGGAACAGATCCTTCCCCCATAACCCTCAGAAGGAGCCAACCCTGTGGACACCTTGATCTGGGACTTCCAGCTTCCAGAACTGGGAGGCAATGCGTTTCTGTTACTTCCGCCACCTGGCTTGTGGTACTGTGTTATGGCAGCCCCAGGAAACGAATACAGTCTCCTCTCCTCCAAGTTTTGGCTTAAATGTCATTTTCTCCTTGAGAAACCTTCCTTGACCACCTAGATCCCCCAGTATTTTCTATCCAAAGTCGTGTTTGTTTCCCTCAGAACACGGATACAAATCTTTAACTATTTTCTTGGTTTGTTTGTCTGTCTGTTGACATCACCCCCACTAGAATGTAAGCTCCAGGAGAGCAGGGGTTGGTCTTGCCATGTTCTTACCTGAGGAGCACGGCTAGGAAATGTCTTGGAGTTGCATCCAGGAGAAGGAGGCAGCGCCGAGAGGTGTACGTGCACCTTTTGGATGTAGTGGAGATGAAACTTTCTGAGGAAGTAGGAGTATTTAAAAATACTGTCAATCCTTTGTTTTCTGACTCTTCTGTCTTTCTGATTGGCAAACTTCCAAACATTTTCCAATAGGATAAGGTGTGTTATTCAAAATGCTCAGAAGTTTTGGGACAAAGAGAACAGACTGAACATCATCAAGGTTCACATGCTGTGAATGAGCTTGTAGGGAAATGGTGGAAGCTGTAACAGAACTTCTTCAAATATTCAGATTCAGTGAATTATGTGGTTTGCTGAATTTATGTTACAAACTGGAAATTTATTTTTAAAAAATTTTTAAATTTTATTTATTTTTGGCTGCGTTGGGTCTTCATTGCTGTGCACAGGCTTTCTCTAGTTGTGGCGAGCAGAGGCTACTCTTCATTGCGGTTCGCGGGCTTCTCATTGCAGTGGCTTCTCTTGTGGAGCACAGGTTCTAGATGTGCGGGCTTCAGTGGTTGTGGCATGCGGGCTCAGTAGTTGTGGTTCGTGGGCTCTAGAGCGCAGGCTCAGTAGTTGTGGTGCACAGGCTTAGTTGCTCCGGGGCATGTGGGATCTTCCCGGACCAAGGCTCGAACCTGTGTCCCCTGCATTGGCAGGTGGATTCTTAACCACTGCGCCACCAGCAAAGTCCCTAAAATATTTTTAATACTTGAAACTATTATAGTAATTTTTTCTAAAGAACCTCAAGGCAAGGCTATAGGCACTTTTTCCTTCTGACTTTAAAAGCAGTACTTTATAGTTTATTACCTTAGAGAAATAATGAATATTTCAAATCCATTTGGGATGAGACAGAGAAATTATAGCAAAAAAAATTTTTTTTGAAGTTTTCAAAGTTGAAAGCCTTCCTTTTGGACGAGAAAAATTCACTCATCTCGCTCTCCCTCTCTGCCCCCATACACACACACACACACACACACACACACACACACACACACAATCATCTTGGCACTTTTAAAGAGTATTTCTTCCCTTACGTCATCAAAAGAACAGGACAAAATTAATATTTGTTACTAAGGATTGGGCAATATATTGCTCAATTTAAATTCATTATTTTCAGAGAATAATTGCAACAAAATGCACCTCATTTTAGAGTTTCTAGCAAAATGGAAGAAACTGTTACATGAGGTAATAGATAAGAATTTCTCCAACTTGATGCCTATGGTCCCTGAACTTTGATTGATGGCTTTTTCAACATCTTTGCAGTTCTACTGTTTCAACTGCAATCTAATGTGGCTGTATATTTATTCAGTGTGGACTTCACAATGATATTCTTTGCTTTGTATTGGCCAACTGCTCTGGCAAGTGTGGAACACTCATTTTCCATGATTTTATAACCTCTGCTAAATTACAGCAACGTGGAAGAGAGCCTTGGTGGCCAGGACCGAAGTGGTACCAGAGATACTGTGGGGAAAATTAGGGCATCAACTGACAGACTGATGAGGGGGGCACTGATTTAATCACAGCTATAAATACTTAACCCTTTAGTGAGCATGCCATCATATTCTACATTCATAACTTTAATGTACAGTTGTAAAGACTGCGATTATAGATGGAGGTGACGTCCGAGTCATTACTAGGATGATACAATGGAAATTAACATTCCAATTTACTAGACTGTAAGAAAACTTCTTGAAAGGCAGAGATTTTCATTTGTTTTGTTCACGAGAAAAGTTCTTGGACATTCAATAAATGATTATTACTTGACTCAATAAATGATTCAATAAATTATTATTACTTGACTCAATAAAGGATTATTGCTTGAACAATTATTTTATCAAACTATTCTCATTTATCAGAAAAATAAATTAAAAACCCTTTTGAGAGGGGCTAACCTTGAATGTATCTTTAAGCTTCAATCATGGAGAGGTCAATTGCTGCATGGCCAAGTAAGCAGTCCTTTCTCGACTCCCTTGAAAAGACATGAGTTCTGATGCATCCAGGTAGACGGTCCTAGGATGTCCATCCTGCAGGTGAAACATAAACATGCCTCACTCAGGAACTCACTCTAGTTTCAATATACTACACTGCTCAAACAACATCTGTTGCTTTAGATCAGGTGTTTGGTCAGATTTCTTTGGTATGGCCAAGGCTGTTTTTTCCAGAAACTTTCAAAAAGGTTATATTTTGCTATACTGATCCGTTTTCCACAGAGATTTATGACTGTATGCATCTCATCAAAGGGCTAAAATATTTCTTGATGATGTATATCAATACACAGTGGATTTGGGGGTCAGATATACATGTCTTCCAGCGCATAAGAACAGAATGAAATTCAGTCTACGTTTTATGAGTTTAGGGGCCTGGAAATTGGAAACATACCCATGTCCAGGGAGCTCCAGGGGCTCAGGAAAGGTGGGAGTTGGTGATGCCTCCCAGTTTCCTGGCTGGTTAATGAAGTGACAAATACAAGATGGTGGGGAAAGATGTTATGAGTTTAGTTTTGGACATAACTAATTTGTTGTACCCGAGGAACATCTAGAATAAATGCATCCAGAGCTTAGAAATTATAGATTATGGAGTTATCACCAAATAGTGATTATCTGAAGCTTTGGATGTGGGTGAGAGCACTCAAAGAGAAAGCATGTAGAATGAGAAAATAGGAGGGGTGAGGACAGAATATCTAGAAACACCATAATTTAGGAGGCTGGCAGCAGAAGGGGAGCCAGCCGAGAAATAAAACAGGAGAAGGTTGTCACATAGGCATCAGGCAGTATGATGGGAATTATTAAATGACACAGAGACGCTGAGCAGATGAGGACTGGAAATGGCCCTTGAGAAAACTTACTAGAGGGACTTCCCCGGCGGTCCAGTGGGTAAGACTCCATGCTTCCACTGCAGGGGGCACAGGTTCGATTGCTGGTCAGGGAACTAAGAGCCCTGCATGCTGCGTGGTGGAGCCAAAAAAAAAAAAAAAATACATAAAAATATCATCAGGTCTATTCCTTACTGGTAAGATCGCAGGTGTCATATTTTCTTTTCAACTTTTCTGTACTTCCTGCATTCTGCACAATAGATATCGATTACATTTATATTAAAAATACTCTGATAAAGTCTAAAATATGTTTTGAGAACCCAGGGCAAGGAACTATTAATTCCCAAGTAGTCGAGTGCCTCTGTGCTGGACACCATGCTAGGGATAAAACAACGAACAAGAGGATGGCTCTGTTGTTTTACCAAAAGGAATGGAAGCTGGGTTGACAAGGGAGGGGTGTAGAGCTTGTGGGGCACAGTAGCAAGAGATGGGGCTGGAAAGGAAGTTTGGTGCCAGATTATAACGGGCTTTTTATGTCTTGTCAAATAATATGGACTTTATTCTGAAGGCTTTGGGGAGATTTTTGAGGGGTGGAGTTTGGATTGCAATCGTGCTTCAACTGAAGTTGATTTTCTGCTTAACCCGGCTGTTAACCTGGATGAGCCCTAGTTCAGAAGCCCAGTTCTGAGGCCACTGCCATAGCTGAATAAAGGCGATGCAAAGGGGATGGAGGAGGGGCCAGGCCCAGAGAGATTTGGGATCAGCATCAACGGGTCAGTAGGATACTACCGATTGGATGTGTGTTGGGGGGAAGGAAAACATTAAGGACTACTGGGTTTTTAACTTGGGCCCATGGGTGGTAAAGAGGGACAACTGTCCTACAGAGTTTGTATACAGTTACTCTAATCACCTATAATAGTCATTGCTTTACGAAATAAGAAAGTGGCTGGCTGGGTCAAATAGTATTCTATGAGGGGATAAGAAATAATGGTGCATGGGAAATCTATTTTTGAGACCACGGCCACAAAACAGAAGCATAAACCCTCAGCTGTCTCCTCACCAAAAGCATTGAGATACTTTTCTTTTTCCAGTCCATAGAACTGAATACTTCTGTGACAAAGAGGGTGTTGGAGCTATGTTTTTAGAAAAGTGTTTACATATATGTAGCTCTGGCCTCTCAGGAAGGGACTTTCTGTGTCGGGGAGAGAAGTTTGGGAGAAGGCCAATGAAACTGCATGTGGGGGAAGAAACAGGTATAACCAGGTGAGAATCTATACTTTAAAACAAGGGACCCCAGAAACGGCAGGTCCCAAGTGAACTGTATTAGTTTGAGCTAACACACCTTGAAGGTGACGGGTGCTGCCCCTGTATTCTTGCATTCTCTCACTCATCCTCATTTCAAGGCATTGAATACTGAGGCGTTAGGTTAAGCAACTTGACTGGGGATGCCCAGCTAGTAAGTTAAAGAGGCCAGATTTGAACCTAGCTGCATGTACTACAGTATAAAACCCCTCTCCTGGACCAGCCACATTAAGACATCTTTCAGGAAAATTAGCTCTCACCCTTGCCCATCTCATCCTGCAGGGAGGGAACTTCTGTTGCACACTCAGTCTGGGAGGACGCTGCTGGTGACTTACTAGGGGAAGGCCTTCCTTTTCGCCCCCAGACAGAGCTCCAGGCGGTGTCCCTGATGACAGCTGCCCTTCAAATGGTTACACACTCAGCTACTGATAAGGGTTCAAATAAAGTTAAGGATGCGTTATTGGCCCAGTTACTGCACTAGTATCTAAGTAATGCTCTCTCGTCAGTTAATTGCTCCTTGTATTCCTTGGAAGTGGGCAGTGTTACAAAGTGAATTTTTATTCACTCAGAAAACAGGCTCTAAACACGGCTGACACCTGCCCCACCAACTGCATGTCAAGAGCTTTGCCTCCCCGACACGCCCTCCTCCTCCCTCCTTCCCTACCTTCAGGTGACCCTTAGGATGGAGAGTCAGGTAGGTACCTGCGGTCCCCTCCTACCGCCGCCAGCTTACGGCCGGAACCCAAGCTCGCGCCCAGCACCCCACCCCCCGGACCCCTACTCGCGTGTGAGCGCCCGGGTGTGCGAGCAGCAGACTCACGCGCAGCTGCTTGTTGCTCCCGCTGCCGCGACGTGGGTAAGTGAAAATGAAATTGACTTTTCTGAGAAATGATGAAAGCGGCGCTGCCTGCCAATGAACAGCGGCGGCGAACTTCCGCACCTCCAGGCCGGGCAGCTCGCGCCCTCCCTCCGCCTCCACCTCCCAGTTGCACAAGCTTGAAACAAACACTGGGGAGGAAGGGCGGAGGGAGGAGGGCGGAGGGGGGAGCGAGCGAGGGACGGAGGGAGGGAGGGAGCGAGGCACCGGGAGGGCGGGGGGTGGGGGGATTTCCAGCCTCAGCGCTTCGCAGTTTCCTCTCCTTGTTTTGCTTTCGATCTGGACTGTTCTCAGGCAAGCCGGGGAGTAACTTTTAGTTTTGTTCCTGCGATTATTCAACTGACGGGCTTTCATTTCCATTTCACACATCCTAGCAACACTTAAGCCTTGCGGAATTGTATTGATAGCGTGAAAAAGCACACTGAGAGGTAACATTTTTCAAATAATAGTTGTGACTGTGCGTGTGTGTTTTTCTCGAGGGCATGTTTATGAGGACTGGAGGGGATATGTGTGTGCGCGCGTCCTGATGGTTTGACACGATGTTTTGCAGACGGAAAATGCTGAGGTTCATAAATATTAATACTGATTTTTGGAGGAACAGTCGGCGCTGTTATGGATCATCTGATTTTAGGGGAAGCAGGTTCTGCTGCTGTTGCTGCTGCTACTGGGGCTGCTGAGGCTGCGAGGAGGAGGAGGAGGAGGTTGGTGGAGGTTTAATTTCACTTTTGGATTTGCAGATGCGGAGAGGTGGCTCCATGGACACAGACCTGCTCTGTGTGATTCTGCGCCCCAGGTGGTGTGTGGGGGGGTGCAGGTCCGCTGGAGTCGGGCCTCCTTTTCAAACAAAATTCTCGCGTGCATGTGTGTGCGTGTGTATGTTTACGGAGGCCGTCGCCACCAGGTCCGAAGGAGGGGAGCGGGTCCTTCTCCTTGCCCGCTGGCGGTGCCTCTCTCCAGGCAGCCTCTGGCGTAAATAGGCAGGAACCCGCAGTCCACCCTCAGCCTGCGCCCCGCGCCCGGGCCGGGAGAGGCGCCTCCCGCCGCGGCCAGAGGAAACTTGATGGGGCGCCCAGCGGCGGTCCCGGGGCTCGCCCGCCCGCCGGGCTCGGGGAAGAGTCGCGGGCGTCGGGTGCCAGCGGCCGGGGCCGGCGGGCGGGCTTGGAGCGGGGCTGCGCGCGGGGCCTGGCCGGCGCGCCCGGCTTCCTGGGGGCTGGGCCGCTGCCGCCACCGCCCGGGAGGCACGCCGCGTCCTCCTTCCCGCCGGCCAGCGCCCGGCCTGGCCCTGGGGCTTTGTCACTGCACTTGTCCCGGCGTGCGGGGGGCTCGGGCGGCGCGTCCCGGGAGGGCGCCGCGCCCAGGGGTCAGCGGCCCGGCCGCGGCCTAGCGCCGGGCGCCTCCGGGTCCCCGCGGGCGCCCCCGGGCCGTACTCGCGCGCTGGGCCTGACCCGCCTTGGCTACGGAGCGGGCGAGGTGGGGGCGGGGAGCCTCCGGGGACCGAGCGGCGCCCTGCTGGCAGGCCCGGGGCCGGCGTCCCCTGGGGGTCCCGGGGCGCCGGCGGCGGCGGGGTGGGGACAGGAGTGCCCGCCCCGCGCCCTCCGACCCCGCTCGGGGCGCCGAGTGGCATTCGCCCGCCGGCCGAACGTGGTTGGTGCAAAGCCGCGGCAGCCACTTCCTTTCCGCCTCGCGGGCCGGGCTCGCCCACCGAGCGATGCCAGTCGTGGCCGATCGTGGCGCCCGCCCGCTCGGGGCGCTACGGCCTGGAAGCCGGCCCCGAGAGGGCTCGGGCTGCCTTTCCAAGTTCAGAGGGTTTCAGGATGCAGCTCATCCCCCTCCTGGGACGCGCCGGCATCTCTGTTTGGGCCCCAGGTGTGGATGCGTGGGCCGCCCTCACCCCCTTACCCCTTTAGAGGGGGAGAAGCGGAAAGGAGGCTGGCAGCCCGAGCCGGGCGCAGAAACAGCCTTCCGGGCACCAGGCGAGGCGCTGAGGTCAGTCGGTGTAGGCAGGACCGCTGGTCATCGCTCTGAATGTGACCCCTGGCACTAGCAGTCGAGGTTGCCACATGCGAGCGGCGTGGCTTTCAGTCGTTTTTGCCCCCAGAGTATAGTGTTTGGAACTTGGGGACATTTTACCTGCTCCCTCCCTCTTCAGCCTCCTCCCTGCAGTGTGGGCAACGGGTAGTGCGCCCTGTCCTTGGTTAAGAAAACGCAGAAGCTTCCTCCTTGAGGAAAAGTGCTGGCATTTGCCTTCTTCCACCGGCCTCCCAGTTGCTGTGACTCGGTCTGCTTTTGATGAATGGCGAGGGAGGGTGAAGGATAGTTACATTTCCTGTTGTGGATTTTCAGGAATCACCAAGGTTGCTGTCAAGCCTGCATTTATTTATTAGTTTCAGACCGACTGCAGATAACATTGGGATTTAGCAGCCTGCGCTTTTTGGTGCTTAGGGGCAGGTGCAGACAGGGGCCTGGTGACAGACCGAATGGGAAAGGTGGATGGTCTTGATGTTAGGCAGATGCACGCTCCTTGCCACGACTTGGAGGGGGACCCCTGTTTAACTTCATGCACACAGATTCAGGATTTTCTAGTTTTCTCACCCGCCCCCCCCCCCCCAATCAGGGTGAAATCCTGGAAAAACTTGTGTTTTCTAAGGAAAGTTCAGCAGATGGAATATTTAGGACTTAACCTGGTAATTTTAAGGGGTAACCTTGAAAAATCTATTGATCGATGGGGCAGAGTCCAGAATTTCACTGTAATTAGTGAATGATTATAATTTATAACTTAGCCTGTTGTGTAAGAAGTTAGATTTTGGCCTCTTAGATCCGGGTTCTTGTCTGTTATGATTCGTAACTGATTCTTAATATTAAACATTTACATATGTTATTCTCAATGAGTCGGGTTTTTTTTTTCTTTTGACCTTCAAAAGTTAGAGATAACTCTGCATATTTCAGACTTACTTACCTGTAAAAATGTCATCCTAATCAAAAGTAAGCATTTGTGGTTAAATTGGAAGCCAATTATGGCAAACAAAAGTCCTGACAGCTCAGTGAACCATGACCCAACTTTTCTCTTCCTCGACTTTCCCGCTTTATTAGGCAAATATTCAGTATACCAAAGCTAGTTAAACACATTTAAACCTAGTAGTGGAAAATTTGAAACTTTGGATGTTTAACATTTGGATGTTTGACATGCATCGATTTTCTCTTGTTTCCAAGGACACTGTACTTTTATTCTTAGTATTATGGCATATAAGCTTCCTTGTTTTTAGAGCATTTTTACACAGTTTCCTTTTGATAGAGAACAGACCACTGAACTCTAAATGGGGTATCTGGGACATGGTTCTATTATGTTCTTTATACCAAAAAAGGCTTAAAGCAGATAAGGGAGTTTATTCATTTAATAACTATTCCTAGAACATTCACTATGCCCCAGACACAGTGCTACGTTCTGTGGGTTCAACTGGGAACAGGAAGACAGTTTCTTTACCCTCTGGGGAGATTGCATTCTAGTTGGTGAGCTGACAATACCCAGCTAAAAAATACAGACAGTAATTACCTTTAGGGGTGAGTGCTGTGGAAGGTGATAATAATACTTAACTGTATATCTGATAGGGTTGCTTTTGGGAACAAATGAGATACTGTTATGAAAGAAGGTTGCATAAGTTATAGCACTCTACAAATGTGTAAGGCATTCATTTTCAGAATTTTATCAGATTATTCTTAACTTGAAAAGCCAGGGAATCATGACTGTGGATTAAGCACTGACTTTCTCTTATAGAATTTTCAACAAGAAGGGATTTTACTTGTTCTGAGAGAAAATAATAATGGTAAGAAATTAAACACAGCATAACTATTTTATGTAAAGCAGTAAAGTATTTAACAGTGACATAAGATATTGTCAGTGAGTTTTTTTTCTGTCAGAAGAGAAGATAGATGGTGTCCATGGAGACCAAATGATATGGAAATAAAAATGATTGGACCAATGTATTTTCCGTCTTCATATCAAGAAAAAACCCTCCCAAGCTCACTTTGCTGTAGTCTGAATTTTCTTCATCATTGCTGAAGACTCTTCAATTCATTATCTGTTATTAATTGTATGCCCTTAACTGATTTTAGTTTTTGCTGTAACATCTTTAAAAGGACTCAGTGAACTTGCATTTATTGACTGCTTACTATGTTCCTAACACTATATATGTGAAAATGATATGTGACAGCATATGTGAAAATAAATATAATAGATAGTATATATTTACAAGAGATATAAAATACATAAAGTGGTATATGAAAATAACATAAATTGCTGTGAAATAGTTATTGTTAACAATAAAATCAGTTCTTCTTTTGGTCTGTATGGGACCCCTTCTCACACAGGGGTAGGAAGTTAGGGCTTTCTGTCCCTGTTGGCCCCATTCGTGCCCTACTTTTGGCCTGAGTCTGATCAGTATTTGGTTGTAATGTCTGCCCAAGGCAGGGTCAAGCAGTGGCCCGGCCCTCACGGTGGAGGGGTGCTGGTGGGCTTGAGAGTGACGAGATTTGATTAAGTGTTGATTTTTTTCAGCAAAGAATGGTAAGTTATCTATAGGGTCCAGATTTAAACCTGAAGTCAGTATTTTATATAAAATACCAAGAGAAATACACAGGCAGGAAGTCACGTCCACAGGCACCTGAGGCTGGGCTCTGACCCGTCCAGAGGACGCACAGTCACCAGCGTTTTGCCTTGAGAGAGCCTTTTAAAATGATTTCCCCTCTCCCCAGCTCCATCTTTTGACAGATGGTCTCTGAAACAGATTGTGTGTAGTTAGGAAGACTTCATATGCCCATTTTTATTACTTAGAAACACGTTAGACTTGCAGTCAGAACTCCTGGTTGACTTGAGAGAGCCAGCATCAGCAAATCTAGTTGATCTAATTCCAGCCCAAAGTAGAGAAACTTGACGTTGTAGGCAACCTGGGCAGCAGTTTCTTAGATAAGCTGTTAGACCTATTGGGCCTTCTGAGGTCCTAAAACTAGTTACCACCTTCCCACTCCCATCAGTAACTTTGAGTTCTACTGGGGATCCAGGGACCCCATGATATGAACCATTGCAGTAACTCAGGCGATTATTTTGTTCAATGAACGCAAACACTGAGTCCTTATTTCATTTATTTATTAAATATTTGTTGACAGACAGCTATGTACAAGGCTCTGGGTAGTGGGAGGTGCATGAACTCAAGAGTCCAGAGGCCCAGAGTTGACTCAGCTCTTTCATTAACTCTCCAATCACTTCTCCTTTCTGGACCTTAGTTTTCACATCTATAAAATGGGGCTGCATGGTTCTGTCATCTTCGAGGGACGGGACTTATGTGTGTATCGGAATCGTGGAGAGGAGGGGGCTTTTAGAAACCACACAGAACCTTCAGACTTGAGACCGTCTGCAGCCCCCTCTTCTCTTTGTCTCTCCCCCGACCCCGTAGTAAGCCTCTCACGTTCACCAGTGTATCCTGGATCCCTGTCACTCAGGTATGTGGGCCAGAGCAAAGGCAGAGAACCACTGAGTCAGGGATCTCTTCCCAGGGCCAAACCTTTTCATTGTTTCATTGAGGCCAGGCTATGCAGGAAAACAAGCAGATGGAACTTGTTCTCCACCTTTTAGGCAGTGCTTTGAATAGGGAATCTGTGGTCCCTCCCTGTTGGCTCTGCCCATGTTGACCTTGCTTGTCATACAAAAATGGGATTCGCGGTACAGTTGTGATACTTTGAATTTTCCATTCTGAACAAGCAAGAAGGACTTTGTTTCACGAGTGTGTCGCTCTCTAGGAAGGCCACAGAGTCATGGGTTTGTTTTTTGTTTGTTTCTGTTTTGGCTTATAGTCCCCTTTATCAATTTAGTATTCAGCTTCGATAAGCAAGAAAGAACAAGAGGCAAAGCAAAAAATGTCTCCGTATGTCCCGTGCCCTGTGTGCATGCCTTGTAGCCCCATGTTTATGAGAAACAGAAGGCTGTGCTTTTCTTTCTGGTGATGGATTCTAAGCATTTTTATATCAAGGGCAAGACCAATTTAGTTCAACAAAATATCTTACTTCAGGGTTTTGTGTGATAAAAGCCTATCCAGGTTTTTTTTTTCACGTCTTTATTGGAGTATAATTGCTTTAAAATGCTGTGTTAGTTTCTGCTGTACAACAAAGTGAATTAGCTATATGTATACATATATCCCCCTATCCCCTCCCTCTTGAGACTCCCTCCCACCCTCCCTATCCCACCCTCTAGGTGGTCACAAAGCACCAAGCTGATCTCCCTGTGCTATGTGGCTGCTTCCCACTAGCCATCTATTTTACATTTGGTAGTGTATATATGTCCATGCCACTCTCTCACTTTGTCCCAGCTTCCCCTTCCTCCCCTGTGTCCTCAAGTCTGTTCTCTACGTCTGCGTCTTTATTCCTGCCCTGCCAGTTGGTTAATCGGTACAATTTTTTTAGATTCCATATATATGCGTTAGCATATGGTATTGGTTTTTCTCTTTCTGACTTACTTCCCTCTGTATGACAGACTCTAGATCCATCCACCTCACTACAGATAACTCAATTTTGTTTCTCTTCATGGCTGAGTAATATTCCATTGTATATATGTGCCACATCTCCTTTATCCATTCATCTGTCGATGGACATTTAGGTTGCTGCCATGTCCTGGCTATTGTAAATAGAGCTGCAATGAACATTGTGGTACATGACTCTTTTTGAATGATGGTTTTCTCAGGGTATATGCCCAGTAGTGGGATTGCTGGGTCATATGATAGCTCTAATTTTAGTGTTTTAAGGAACCTCCATACTGTTCTCCATAGTGGCTGTATCAATTTACATTCCCACCAACAGTGCAGGAGGGTTCCCTTTTCTCCACATCCTCTCCAGCATTTATTGTTTGTAGATTTTTTGATGATGGCCATTCTGACTAGTGTGAGGTGATACCTGATTGTAGTTTTGATTTGCACTTCTCTAATGATTAGTGATGTTGAGCATCTTTTCATGTGTTTGTTGGCAATCTGTATGTCTTTGGAGAAATGTCTATTTAGGTCTTCTGCCCATTTGATTAAACATTTTTGAGAGTTAACTACTTGCTCTGTCATTTTCATAAATAATTTCTTTTCCAGCGTCCTTAGCAATCTGTTGCTATCTGTGTAAGAGCATTTGATACTCACACACCTAATGTGATCAAAGAAAAGATGAGCTTCCTATTTAATTTGTTCTTTTTGAGCTTATGGATGTCAGGTTTTTGTAGGAACCAAAGAAATACCTTCTAGATAGAAGACACTGTCCTGGCCCCGTAAGCTTAGAATCCAACTGATTTTCCCATCTCATGAGGTTGACATTTTGAGTGAGAAGAAAGTGCATACAAATAACTTTGTTTCAAGTAATATCTATCATGTTATTTTTGAAGAGAGCTTTTCCTGTTCTCCTTACCCTACAATTATTGAAGATGATGAGAAAAGTTACAGTGGTGGACCAGAGTGTCCTGGCACGTGGTTAAGAGGTTAGTGGGTGTGTGGGGTGGTGGAATGTGAGTGGGGAGGGTGTTGGAAGGTGACAGTTGGGAGAATGAGGTGATGAAAAAAGAGACTAAGGTGGAGAGTAGAATAATGCCTCCTGAATTCTTGAATGGGGGACAGGAGGGAGTCAGGCAGGTAGACCCTGTGTCTGCCACAAATGTCATTGAAGGCGTCTTGAGGTAGAGGGGATAGATTGCTAGTTAGTGACTGCAGGACAAGTTGAAATGAAATGCCGGAGGACCCTTCATTTCTGACTTTGAAGTTTGGCCTTTTTATCTGGGGGGGGGTGCACTTAATGTCTTAAAAATGTTGAACTCTCTGCTCCCGTAATTCCACTTCTAGGAACCTACATATGTGAGGTAACGAGAGGTGGAGTGAAGATTTATGTACAAGGATGTTTAACTGGTAGCTTCTGTAATAGTGAAAACTCGGAAACACCCTAAACACCCAACAGGAGGAGCGCGTTTAAATGAGTTATGGCACGGTCCACACACTGAGTATAGATAGCCGATGAAATTCATGTTTTTGTATTTAATAACGATGGGAAGATGTTTGTGGAAAAGCTGAGTGGAGAAGAAGAGGATATTCAATTGTGACCCTAATTTTATTTTTAAAACGTGTGTGTGTATCTGTATACACATCATTAAGAAAAAACTGGGAGGAAGCATTTTCGATGGTGTGATTATGGATGTTTGGCTCTTTCTTCCCCCTTGAAACACTTGTATTTTCCAAATTTAATACAACAACACAGTTACTTTTATAACCAGAAAAATATTCTCAAGACAACTCTGCAGTGTGCCCTCTGACCTCACGTCTGGTAAACGTAGGCGGAGGACAAGTAAGTTGGATGTTGCTTAGGAGGATGTTGCGTGTGAACTTGGCCCTTCCTGGACCCCTTGTGCCTTGATGTGCAGAGCCAGGCTCTAGAATCAGGGCCTTCCCAGCCAGTGCTGAGAGATGCCCTTGTCCCCATTCACCTGTTACTCCTTGGAGACAATGAGATCGATGGCTCCGTGGTGAGGTTGGGACACACTGTTTTCTGAAGAGCTGTGGAGGGTCTGAGATGTTACCCCACTTCACAGATATGTTTTCTATGTATGTGAATACTGCAGAGGCCCCAGACATGGGGGTTTGAGGAAAGAGTTCTTTATGGAGCTCTACAACCAGATCAGTGGCCAGAGAGATGTTGCAGTGTTGGCCCCCCATACCTAGTCCCTGAAGTGATAAGTGATGCCATGAAAGCTGATGGAATGTGGGTGTGCTACGGTCAGAGCAACCATCCCCCTCCTCTGCCAAAGGAGGGGGCACGGGGGAGGGGGGGAGAGAGAGCGCGCATAAGTAAGCAAGCGCCTTTGCTCCTTTGAGCCAGCGAGGAAAGGATCCAGGGTTTCCATCCTAACCTTTTGGAAGGCCTGGGCTAAGGTCTGGGCTTCTTTCCTTTTGAAATGTACATGCTTAGAGACATAGGTCTTCCTGGGACCCTGCAAACTTAACCCAGGAACCTAGTCAAGGCTGTAACCATTTGACCCTCTTGCGGAGATAAGAGAAGTTTGATTATCCTTCTGGATCAGAGCAATTAATTTAGACAAATGGCTACAGATCCAATTCTCATGGTAGGTGAAGAGTAAAATGTTTCTAGGGGAAGTGAATGCAAACATTCATTATCTTTCATTCACTGTCTTTATGTTGTGTTCATTCCTGTGTCTCAGGTGGCTCAGCTGTTTTACAGGAGCACTGAGGAATCCAGGGAAGTTTTATTTTCCCCACACAGCAACCTTTACAAGTCCCCACGGGAGAATGACTTCGTGTGACTCAATCAGAGTGTGACTTCTGAGTTTCCGTAACTGAAGAAGCTTCCAAATCCTGAATTTGTGTCTGAAAAAAAATTTAGAATAGTTTTGATCCCTTTATAGATCCGGGAGACGTTTTTTGCATTTGTTGTGAAACTAGGGCTGGGTGTAACCTAAGGACTTAAGAGGCAGAATGCCAAAGCGCAGCGGAGAAAAATGAGTATTGATTAGGACCGCACTGTCCAATACAAGCAGAATGTGAGCCACAGGTATAATTTTTAATTTTCTAGTAGCCACGTTAGAAAAGTAAAAACGAGTAGGTGAAGTTAATTTTAATACCATTTTATTTAGCCCAGTGTGTCCAAAATATTATCATTTCAACATAAAACGGATGTAAAAGTATTAATGAGATTATTTACGTTCTTTTTTTTATACTGAATCTGCCAAATCCAAGGTATCTTTTACACCTTCAACACATCTCAGTTCAGTCCGGTCACATTTCAAGTGTGCAGTAGTCATGTGGCTGGTGGCTACCATATTGGATGGTGCAGGGTTAGGAACTGAAGCAAGGTGTGAAGACAGATACAGGGAAACATTGTAACACAAGGCTAAACCTAAAAACCCAGAGGAAAGCAGAGGTGGGTCGTTTGGTTATAACTGCATCTCACTGTGCCTCCCTCAACAAACCTTACCTGATCTCATCAGCTTAAAATAATAAGATGCTCTGGATCTCTTCAGAAGCAACACACTGTGTGTGCCATTCCTTTGGCGATTAGTTACAAACATCTTGAATCTTTTCCACCCTTTGAACTGTTGTGAAAAAGGTCGATTCCTTGGATTTTCCCGTTTGCAACACCTCCACGGGCAGGTTATCTGAGAGCTGGGATTGTGTCGTATTTCCTTGCATTCTCCACTAGTGCTTGATACACAGTGAGCACTAGATAAATATTTGTTGATTTGATTTTCAGCCCTAAAGCAAAGGTTAGCTTCAAAGGCTGAATTCCAGCTTGGGGCCTATGGCCTAGATCTCCTTTGTGTTAGAAACCTAATGGTATATGTATTGAGCACGTAAACATTGGGATTTGTCACTTTGCAATAGGATTTGTCACTTTGTATTAGGCGTTCAACATCTAGAAGGTGAAAAAATTGTTCGGTTTTCTCCTTTTTACCGAGGGCTTAACAAAAGTCTTATCAGTCTATTCCTTTGACATTTATGTCCCAATGCTGATAGTAATACCTTCCTGTACATGTAAATAAGCTGTATTTGCTGATAAACCCAAGGTATACATTTGGGAGCTGCTACTTTCTTGGTGGGTTAGTTATTAACAATAACTTCGTTATTAACAAACACTCAGCCCGTAACTTATGTGCAGGGAAGTCCTTTTGAAATCAAGCACCGGTGTCTTACAGTTGCCTTCATTTGTTCCCTGTGACTGTAATTGTTGGGGAGAAGCAATAGACTTATCCACAGAGCCCAGGCAATTTATTTTTACCGAAGCCTACCTAAGAACTGCTTAGGTAGCTTTTCTCTGTGAGATTAAATACGACCTTCACTGAATCATGTTAGCAGGGCCAGCAGCTAGAAAAATAAAGACTAAACCAAACCTTCAGCAAAGAAATTCCCAGCTGCTCAGCAGGTCAGAGCTTTCGTGATTGCTTTCTTCCAATGAAAACACTGTAGATTAGTTTTAAGTGAATTCTAGTAGGTTTGGGGATTTGCAACTGACAGAAGAACAGGAAAGTGTAATCTCACTTTAAAATCGTAATCCTGAAGGTAAACCTTTATTGACTTTTTGTGGGGATGTTGGGATTTTGTTTGTATGGGAAAACTTAACTCATGTGCACTGTTGAGCTGACCTGGAAAGTCCTCAGGGATGAGGGACAGAGAAGTGAGACAAGAAGCTGGTGCCCCCAGAGGATGCCCTGGGCACGTGGGGTGCTCTAGGTGGCTCCGAGCACCGACCCAGATGGTCCCCTTTCTTCTGTCCATTACAAAAGCGAAGTCCAAAGGCCCCAGGAGGGAATGTGGATGAACTGCTATTTCCACTTTTGGGTGTGGCTCTGCTGGTGATTCAGGAAGTCGGGGTGAGTTTAAAATATTATAGGAGAGGATTTATTTATTTGCCTCTCTTACAGGTGCTTTGAATGCATCAAGACTTTTTTTTTTTTTTTCAAAGTCAGGGTGCAGTTTGGGCTGCAGTCTGGGCCCTGAAAGGAAACAGTGGACAGCTCTGATCATTCATCCAGTCGTCGCTTACCTAACAGGTGTGTACTCCTCTCCATGTGGAGGGAGTAGGTCTAAAAAGGTGGCGAAGTCCTCAGCTTGGCATTGAGTGAGCTCGGTAGGTGACCTGTGCTCCCTGCAGTGAGGGGCCTTCGTCTGGGCGGCTGAGACCTCAGTTCCAGCAGTGGTTTTTGGTGTCTGAGCATCCCTTTTAGAGGCCTTCTTCCACCCATCAGTGGGCCACAGGGGGTTGTCTCAGATTGTAGGGGAGGTGACAGTGCTAACATGGCACGTTCTTGGGCCAACTGTGTACATTTTATTTTCTAAAGGACAGAGTCTTCGTAAATCATATAATAGGCATAAAACAGCATCTTGTTTTGTTGTTCTGGCTGTTTCTCTACCGTTCCCCCCCCCCCCTCAGTTTGGCACGTCGAATTCAGCTGGCTGCCTGTTGTCTGGTGTCTTTTGTCACGAAGTGGCTGAGTCTCTATAGTTATCTCCACTTTCTGCTTCCCTTTCCCTGAGGGGAGATGGTAACTGGCAGTACTGCTGATAACAGACGGCTCTGAAGCCCTCCCTGGAGGTTTGTGCTGGGAGAACCTCTCCCTTCACATACCATCCGGGAGAGGCTTTTCCCTCACACGGCTTGAGATGGCATCGCCATGAAGGGGAAATTGGCCCTTATTTAATTTTGAAAATCTGTCCTCTCTCTCCCTCTGTCTCCCTCTCTCTCTGTGTGTGTCTGGAGGGGAGGGGTCAGTAAGTTACCTTCAAGTTACCTGGAAGGAAAGAGTGATTTGTCCACGGTAGGACTCAAAGAAACAGTGACAGCAAGTAGTGAATTCATAAATGCGTGTTTGTCATTCTTTTTTTTATTATTATGGTAAAAGTTACCTAACAGAAAATTTGCTTTTATAATCATCTTTAAGTATCAAGTCCAGTGGCAACAAATTCATTTACAGTGTTTGCAGCTGTCACCACTACCCTCTAGAACTTTTTTTCATCATCTCAAACAGAAACTCTGTACCCATTAAACAAGAGCCCCACCTCCGAGGCTTCCCTGGTGGCGCAGTGGTTGAGAGTCTGCCTGACGATGCAGGGGACGCGGGTTCGTGCCCCGGTCCGGGAGGATCCCACATGCCGCGGAGCGGCTGGGCTCGTGAGCCATGGCCGCTGAGCCTGCGCGTCCGGAGCCTGTGCACCGCGGCGGGAGAGGCCACAACAGTGAGAGGCCCGCGTACCGCAAAAAAAGAACCCCACCTCCCTCTGCCTGGGAAGCACCGTTCTACTCTCTGTCTGTGTGAACTTGACTCCTCTAGGTGCTTCATGTAAGTGGCATCAGACAATATTTGTCCCTTTGTGTCTGGCTCATTGCACTTAGCAGAACGTTTTCCAGGTTCATCCATGTGGGAGCATGTGTCAGAATGTCCTTCCTTTTAAGACTGATTCATATTCCTACATTTTGTTTCTCCATTCATCTGTTGATGGGCACATGGGCACCACTGGCTGTTGTGAACCTTGCCGGTTTGAACACTGCTGTAAAAGTATCTGTTTTGAGTCCCTGCTTTCAGTTCTTTCAATCCAGTGGATCATACGGCAATTCTAGGTTTAACCTTCTGAGAAACCATTTTCCACAGAGGCTGCACCATTTTACATTCCCATCAATAATGCACAAAGGTTTCAATTTCTCCATATCCTTGCCAAAAATTCTTTAATTTTTTTTTTTTTTTGGATAATAGCCATCCTAATTGGTGTGTGGTGGTCTCTCATTGTGGTTTTGATTTGCATTCCCCTAATGGCTAGTGATGTTGAGCATCTTTCCATGTGCTTCTTGGCCATTTGTATATCTCTTTGGAGAAATGCTTATTCCAGTTCTTTGCGCATTTTTTTAACATCTTTATTGGAGTATAATTGCTTTACATTGTTATGTTAGTTGCTGCTGTATAACAAAGTGGATCAGCTATACATATATCCTCATATCCCCTCCCTCTTGCGTCTCCCTCTCACCCTCCCTATACCCATTTTTGAATTGGTTATTTGTTTTTTTGTTGTCGTTGAGTTGTAGGATTGAGTCATTCTTTTTGTGGGTTCCAAAGTGACATACAAGTATGGTCTGAAAACTCAAAAGATTCTCCATCATTACTGTATGGGTAGCATGTGGCACAAAACCATTTTTCAAATTTTGAGATGTTACAGAGCTGATCAAGCACCTATTGAGGAATTAAATTAGACTGAATTAAGTACATCAGAGTGGAGTGGAAAATGGGGAGTCAGCTAAAGGTACTTAACCTTCTCAGAGAGTACTAGAATTGGAAGTTTTCCTAGAGATTATAGTCTGTTCCTTCATTTTTACAGCTGGAGAAATCAAGCAACCTGCCCAGGGTCAGGTGGCTGGATTAAGTACTTAGTACATTTTGTGGAACTCTGTAGTAAAGAGTTAATTTTTTTTTTCTGTTGTATTTTTGAATTCTAAAATTTCTGGTGAGGGGAAAAACATAGCAGTGCTTGAATATGGTAGTGAATTAATCGTAGCAGCCTCTCATATGGTACCTTCAATACTTGGGGCTCATCAAAAAGCCCTAGTATTGCGGTATTTCGGGATAAAAGTGAGTAACAGCAGCCTCCCGATAACATCTGGGGGCTTGAGAATTTAAACATGATACATTCAGTAATGGTTCAATACTACTACTTGAGTGGATGAAAAAAAATATTGCTGTAATAACAGATCTCTTAGGAAAAATGAATAAAAGCATTTGTGTATTTACTGTGAATAATCAGCAGAATGAGAAGCCATTTATTTGTCCTTAAAAGAGCTATAGTAGATGAAAAAACGCAGTGAAATATCAACTTTACAGTAGCAAATTAATTGTTGGTTTACTTTTATGCTCTGCTCAAAATTTTCACTTCACTCAATTCTTTTGAGAAGTTGGTCTTTATTGCATAAGGTAGCCTGACAAGCTAACATACAGATTATAACTAGGAGTCAGTTGTAAATAATTGGGAAGCAGATAGATAACTGCGAAAATTTGTATTAAATTTGTATTCCCTTCAGGCTTGGGGCCAAAGCTTCTGTTTTATTTTTTAAAATAAATTTATTTATTTTTGGCTGCGTTGGGTCTTCGTTGCTGCGCACGGGCTTCCTCTAGTTGCAGAGAGCCGGGGCTACTCTTTGTTGCGGTGTGTGGGCTTCTCATTGCGGTGGCTTCTCTTGTTGCGGAGCACGGGCTCTAGGCGCTTGGGCTTCAGTAGCTGTGGTGCAAGGGCTTAGTTGTTCCGTGGCAAGTGGGATCTTCCTGGACCAGGGATCGAACCCGTGTCCCTGCATTGGTAGGCGGATTCCTAACCACTGCGCCACCAGGGAAGTCCCCCAAGCCTTTTAAAAAGTCTGTAAAATTAGCCTCAAGTAATATGAAAAGAAATGTGATGATGAAGTTAAGTTGAAGACTCCCTTCTGCAAACAAGTATTTTAAAATACAACTCTCAGAAGAGTTAATTCCTTCAAACAGATGTTTCTGGACTGCTGGTGTGACGCCCGGTGCGTGGAGATGCAAACTAGACAATTTCATCTGCTCACAGAGCTTATCATTTACTTAGAGAGACAGGCAGGGACATCTATAGGGACAAAAAGAATGAAATATGTGCTTAATAGAAGCACAGCAGCAGAAGGCTACGGGAGGGAAGAGGAAGGAGCTCTATCTTTGGCCAGGGATGCGCTTCACCATGAACTCCCACCTGTGGTAGGAGGAGGGCAGGGTCAACTGGTGGCTCATGGGTGCTCAGGGCATCTTTGGTCGAAAGAGCAGTAAGAGCGAAACCATGAAGGGTTGGAGATTCCTTATGCTCTTGGAGGATGGAGAGTTCTCTGGTCTGATGGGAACAGGCAGGTCAAGGGAGTGTCAGGGACCGTTCCTGGTGGCCACGAAAAGTTCCTTCAGTGCATGTGTTCCTGTGTTTTCTAGCAAGGACAGGCTTTATTCTGAGCATAGAGCAAGCTTTTGGGAGGAAGGGTTATTGAGGATTTGGAACATCTACCTCCCTTACATTTTAGAAGTTGATACGTAATGACTCCTAGCAGCTGGATGTGGCAGAGCTGTGAGCCTGCCACACTTAAGAGGAGCTACAAGAAGGTATAAGACTGACGCATGCATTTCATTCATAGACACATGGGCATTGCAGGAAGGACCAGACTGTGCTTTTGATAATAACTAGACCTGTCTTTGAGATGCTTTCATACGTTTGTAAGAGGAAGTGATACACAGGTACAAAAATATTTTTTGTACCCTCTTTTGTTTGTTTTGATTTAGTTTATAAAGAGAGGGAAGTTATTATGAATAGGTTTACGATTCTTAAGTGAGGAAGATATAGAGACGGCTGCCGTTAATACAGATGAGAAGCCCAAGTTAGAGGACCAAGACGACGGCAAGGTGCCCCCAAACAACAGCTTCGCACAGCGGAAGTGTTTAGGACAAGGCATCCCCGTGGCTCTAAGAGTGACTGGATCTGCTGTCATCTCAGCAGTGAGACTGCCAGTTGCGGTAGGACATGCGGTGTGCTTGGCCATGTTGTCCGAGAGACACCGTGGAAGACCCTGGAAGGGCTGGCTTATGGAACCTTAGAGTCGAGCCTCAACTACAGGGGCTTAGGAAGCCTGGAGGGAGCCAGGAGTATTGGTGCACCAGGTGGGGCTTCTTCCCGTATGCATCCCCCCAGCATGACAGGTGACAGTGGCCCCACCATCCGGTATGAAAGCCATAACATGGTTGATGGCTGCATTGATGGCATCTATTGGGTATTTGCTGGGCTCTTCACTTAGGTTTGAAGATCTTATTCAAAGGCCCAAGATACTTCTGTGTTATATTTCAATATATCATATGCTCTGCATTTATTATCAACGACTGCCTTGTTGACCTGATTGTAAATTTTGGAGTGCCGTTATGTGAGGGCTCAGCAAAATGACTTGCATCTACCCGGTACTCAAGAAATGTTGGATGAATTAAATCGTAATGATTGACCTAGTTCTGCATCTGTAATTTCCTCTCCAGACAGACTCCTTGGTAGGACCTTAGAGCTAATGGGGGTCATGTGCTGGGTTTTCTAGTGAGAAAGGAGGACAAGACAGCAGGTGGGAGGCACCTTAGCCACGTGTGCATGTGCCCTAGGGTGTACCAGGGTGTTTCCCCTCATCAGTCGGCAGGGACCCTTGTTGAGGTGTGAGGACAAATGTCTCTCTGTTAACTAGCCAGCCTTAGTGAGCCTTCCATTTGTTTCTCTACCATATCTGTCCAGTTTTCCTGGGGCACAGCTTTTCCATATTGCTAATGGTTCAAACCTGCTATCACACTTCCTCCCTCTTGCCTTTGTTGTTATTCTTCCTTTTGTTTGGAATGTTTTTCCTTCCTTTCCGCCTGAGAATCCCCTACCTTTCCAGGCCCACTTCAGATGCCCCCTCTTCTTTGAAGCCTTCCAGTGTTCTCTCTTCCGGGCTTTGACATAATATAGTAAAACTCCCCCGAAATGCCTTCCCCAAAACTCACCTATATAAAATGCAGGATCCTTTGATTGGGAGGTTAATGAAATGATTGGGGTGAGTCCCATGCAGAGAATGAACCAAGAAACAGTTGTGTTGAAAGCCTGAGTTCAAGAATCGGGGTGTATTGTAGCATCAGCCACATCCTGGATAGTTTTATCGTCTGTGATTTGTTTCTCTCGTATCACCTTCAGAACATGGTGCCTAGTTTTCGAGCTAGTTGTGTAGGTTCCAGCCTCCATCCTTACCACGTAAACTTTGAGGACAGAAATCACGTCCCCATCATCTTTGTACCCACCACAGAGCTTTTCACAGGACTCAGCTCCATAAGGTTTTTTGAATGAAATGCTAAATAAATGTAATTCAAAAGTTGTTAACATACTTAACTCGACTCACCTGGAAAATGTCATAAAAATAGTGAAATTATTCTTCTTTGGGTCGCATGCTTTTTTGCAGTCATTTTTCCCCTGCGTGTTTATTACTTGTTCATATTAAGTTTTATCCATCACAACATATAGTTCATGTCATCTGCCTTTTCCTCCCCATTCCCTGTCCCCAGAGGGTTCTCCAGGAGGGATTATCCACTTTCTTATCAATAAATAATTACTACATATCATTATGTGCAAGGAGCTTTACCTGATGTTTTGGGAGTTCTGAAGACGAGTAAGATGTGATTCCTGCTCACAAGGACTTTAGCCAGAGCTCGGCCTGTTTTCAAGTACATGAAGCTGTGAGCTCTGGTTGAGTTTTAGAAGGTGGAGGCATTGGTGGGATAAGAAGTTAGAAAGGTGGGACGGGGCTGAGTTATGGTGGCTGAGAGTCCAGGTTTTATTCCGTGGGCACTGTGGAGCCCCTGAAGGGTTTTGAGTCAGGTGATAAGATGTTTGGGAAGATTGATCTGCAGGGTGGAGATGACACTGATATTCCAGAACATGGACCCTGGGCACCGTCCTGCTCCTTGTGAGAGATTCGGGCTGGGTCCACTCTGCTATGAGGTGAGGCACTGGCTCTACTCTTCGGAATTTCTTTGAGGAAGTCTTAGCGGAGACCAAAGCAGTCATCCTGTACTTTTCCTTTTACTAGAGGCTGCCTTTTATTTGTTGTTGTTGTTGTTTGTTTGCGGTACGCAGGCGTCTCGCTGCCGTGGCCTCTCCCGCTGCGGAGCACAGGCTCCGGACGCGCAGGCTCAGCGGCCATGGCTCACGGGCCCAGCTGCTCCGCGGCATGTGGGATCTTCCCGGACCGGGGCTCGAACCCGTGTCCCCTGCATTGGCAGGCGGACCCTCAACCACTGCGCCACCAGGGAAACCCTAGAAGCTGCCTTTTTACCTATTTCTTCCTCACAGTAGCTCTGCCAAGTTGCTATTAAGGTCTCTGTGTGTAGATGAAGAAACTAAGATTCGGAGAGGTTACAGGTTGTGAGTGGTGAGGTTCCAGTCAGGTGTGCTTGACACCAAACCTGAGCTCTCTGCAAGCACCTTCTGCTTCTGCAAGGAGGGGGAAGGAAACCAGTGTGGTCCTGGGAGGGGTTGGCAGAGAGGGAGAAATGCTAACAATACAGTGGATGCCAAATCCAATTTTCAGGTACCGTTGGGAACTTGGTTAGTGGCAGTAAGTATCTTTTAAAAATATTTGAAGATGTTTATGCAGCTTGTAGAGGAGAGATGTGTTCTTGATTCAGAGGTCTTACTGTATTTAGGGCGGCTAGCAATGCTGGCTCTCATTTCCAGGTGGAATTCATTGGTAATCAGGATGCCTTATTGTAGGAATAGAATCATTAGTGTATACGGTTATAGTTTGTGTGTTGGATCTCAACCTGATTTGAACAAAAAGAGCTGAATTGAATGGCTCTATAATATTATATAATAATAAGTAGTAGAATAGGAAGAAAAAGAAGAAGAGGGAGAAGAAGGAGAACAAGAGGAGGAGAAAAAGAAGAAGCAACAGTAGAAACCTTACCGAGAGTTTACTGGCTGAGGGGACAACTCAAAGGAAATCCCCAGAGGAAACATGGCAGCAAGAAGGAAGTTGTCAGGGACCCTGTGGATGTGGCGTGAGGGAGGGAGTCATTTATTCTTATCCAGGGAAAGAGATAGACATTGCCCTTCAGTGCCAACCCTTTTCAGAGCAAATTATTTTCAGGCAACCATCTTAGGGGAAGCATTGGTTTTCAACATCATCGGCCAGTAATGGATTTGAAATCAGATGGTAGCAAATAATTTTGCCATTTTATGCAAATAGGTTTTCTTAGAAGTTTCCAGTATGCTGGCCTTTCTAAGAATCCCTGATATATGACTTTTCAAACTTAAGTAATGAAAGCATTGCCATCTCCTTTTTCCTCACATCCCCTTGTCTTTCCTGTGTTCCCTGTGAGACAAAATATACCCATCGTATATATATCTTAGAGTTTCATAATTTAGTTGTATCTGGAAAGTAATTTATCTGTGTGACTTCACACAGATTTCTCATCTTTTTTTTTACAAGAAAGAATATTACGTTTGTATATGTAACATACATATAGATTTAGATCATTGTAGTGGGTTTTTTGTTTATTTATTTATTTATTTTTAAATTTTTTTTTTTTTTTGCGGGGGATATAAACAGCTCAGAGAATTTAGGTCCTGCCCATTTCCTGCCATGTTCCTCCTTCCCAAGCTACTTTGTGTGTCTCAGTGATCCACTCTGTGGTCCATAGTTTTCTCACATGCACCATCTTATTTAACTTTTCGTGTACTTTCCCCATGTACTTGAGGACCAAGATGTCTTTTCTGGGCTTTTGTATTGCTGACTTAGCTGGATGGCTCCAGGGACACCCATCTATTCATGGAAGGAGGGACAGTCTGAAATGAAGTCCCCACTTAACTGCCAAAAGGAGAAGTCGTGCCTTTCACTTTGCTTTACAGCAAAGGCAGTGCTCAGAGGACATGCTGATTAAGGGAAAACTAGGGTCGCTTCTTTTCCCATTTTCCATATGGAAAGAAGGTTTGAACATGCAGTATGAGCCTGAGTCCATATGCTTTGAAATCTGTCCATGATTCTTGCTTTGCTGAATTGCAGAATCTGATGCCATCTAGGTACTTGGGTCTGGGGCCAAACACACCCAGTGGTCCCACCATGATTTCCAATTTATGACATATTTTTTAAAAGTCAGTCTACGCTTTTAGGTCCTCACTGCCTTCCATGAGTTCTTCTAGAAAATACTCTTTTAGAAGGTGATGGATTTAAAAAAAATGCTCTTAGAGTTTCATAATTCAGTTGTATCTGGAAAGTAATTTATCTGTGTGACTTCACACAGCTTTCTCATCTTATTTTGTTTATAAGAAAGAATATTACATTTGTATATGTAACATACATATAGATTTAGATCATTGTAGTGTTTTTTTGTTTGTTTATTTATTTATTTTATTTGTTTTGCGATACGCGGGCCTCTCACCGTTGTGGCCTCTCCCGTTGCGGAGCGCAGGCTCCGGACGCGCAGGCTCAGCGGCCATGGCTCACGGGCCCAGCCGCTCCGCGGCATGTGGGGTCTTCCCGGACCGGGGCACGAACCCGCGTCTCCTGCATCGGCAGGCGGACTCTCAACCGCTGCGCCACCAGGGAAGCCCTGTTTATTTTTTTAGAAAACATGTTTCACACGTGGTTAAATCGTCTAGGAAACATTTGACCCACGGCTGGGTCAAAAGGTATCCTTTAAAATTTTTGATACCCATGGCCAAGCTACTGTCTGGAAAATTTGTACCTATTTGTACTCCAGCCCGTAGTACATATGAGACGTAAAGCACTATTCTAGATGTGTTACAGGGTTCCTTATCTAATCCTTGCAAAGCCCTTTGGGAACAGATAGGGTTGATAACCTGCCTAAGGTCACACAGCTAATAAGTGATAGAGCTGGGATTTAGAACCAGGCTGGAGTTCACACTGTTGCCTTTTCTGCTCTGTTACTGCCATGGCAGGCCTTGTGAGGAAATTAACCAAGGGGTGCTGTGATGAGACTCTTTCTTCCTTCTGTGAGTCCTTGGGTGTGGATAGAAGCTCTTCTTTAACCCTTATAGTGGATGCATCAGATAAGAGAGGTGCAGAATGATTTTCCTGAGGCAAAAACTTTGGTCTTCACATTCTTTCAGAAACTGTACACAGACAGTGTTCTCAAAGAGAGATCTTTTGAAATCCAGCCCCTTTCCTCAGCTCTTCCTTGCCCCCTTGTTCTGCTGGCTGCAGGCTTAGACAGTCAGGAGACTGTTAAAATCTTACCCTTATGACCCTTTTTCCTGCCTCCTTCTCCCTCACGGAGGTGTTGGTAGGACCCACCATGGATGCCTATTGGGAGGCTCAAGTGGTTGCCAGCCTCCCCCGGGGGGCGTGTCGAATAGAGGTGGGAAGGTTTTGCAGAGTTTTGCTCGGGGACTTCAGCTTTTACACCCTTGCTTCTCTTTGCTGCTGGATCTGGTGAGACGGATCATGCACGCATGCGCGCGCGCACACACACACACACACACACACACACACACACACACACACACACACACACACACACACACACACACACACACACACACACACACACACACACACACACACACAATTTTCACCAGTGCAGCCCTGGAGTCATACAAGGTCAAAAGACTTCCTCTTTTAGGAAAAGCCCCAGACAGCTCACTGTCTTCTTGTTCCATCCTTGTTTGTGGATGATTTGTATTCTTAGTTGCTCCGCCCTCAGAACAGAGACCCAGCAAAACAGAAAGTGTAGGGAAAAGCCACCACGACTCGGCTCTGCGTTTTCTTTCTGGATCTGTAGGCCCGCAGGACTTAAACGTTCATGTTCCTGAAATGTTCCTGACGTGAGGAAGCAACTGTCAGAACTAGCATGGTGTCCACACACCGGTTTTCTAATGTGTATGTTTGAGAACCCAAAGGTCACGTGTAGAGGAATCCTGTCCACTCAAGGTTGAAGCCTGTCTTGGATGCTGGGGTCTCATGATAAAGGAGCTCAGCGATGGAGAATCAGCTTTGGCAGGGGTTAAGCCGCAGCTTCCTTCTCTGACAATGGAAATAATAATAATAGTACCTACCTCATAGGGTTGTTGTGAGGGTTAAAGGAGATAATATAGAAAGAGCGTAGAGTTTAATACCAGGTACATACCATAGTCGTTGCCATCATCATGCCACCACCATCTTTACCTGCTGAGGAATCAGGAGAGCATTTTTTTGGAGGCAAGTTCGACTTTTTCAATGCATATATTTATAAGCAATGCAATTCAGTGCATGTAAATTAATCTCTGGTGTGAGTGCCTTGGCCCTTTTGGTAGGAGGTCTCCGGGGCTCCTTCACCTTGACCATCGTTAGCCTTGCTATGTTTTCTTTCTTCACACTGCCTGGAGGAAGTGTGTGTGCAAGGATCTCTGAATTGAATCTCTACCCAAGTCCTGCAGAACCGAAACAGTTCAATGTGCGTTAGACATCTCACGTGGCAATGATATACCTGTGCTTTCATTCAAAATTATTTTAATTGTAAGAGTTAAACTTTCCAGACAATTCCTTGAGTGAATTTACATTTGTGCCACTTGGAGTATTTAGTCTTCTTGTTTCACATGATGGTTTCCACAGAGCAGTAGGGCTTATAAGAAGTGGGAGGGTGGTGCATGTACCCGTCTCAACAGATGACGCAGTTCTCACGCTGCATAAACTATAGTGAACAGCAACAAATAAAAGTGATTTAACTTGATACCCGTGAAAGTATTCTTTGTAATACATCTAATTTTTGAAATCAAATATTTAAAATGTAGGAAGAGGAATGATGTCATTACCAATGTTATTGTAAGGGAAGCTTAGGGAGGATATTTTAAAGAAATTTTCAATCTTATTTAAAGCTTTCTTATATTATAAATGTCTTTTTTTTATTAGATTGGTAAAGAAAAATGTATATATATTGCTAGGTAGAACTACTGTAAAGGCAGTAATAATTTTTAAATGGCTACCTCAGATGTCAAATTAAAAAAAATATTCAGCAAAAGTACTTCCTCACTTTTTAATATTGCAAAAGCAGTTTGCATCAAAGTTCTCCATTTCAGGACTAAAAATGTGCCGTTATTCACTAACTCAAGCACAGTGCATGCCAGATTAATTTATAATGTAAGTACAATTTAAGGAAGAAGATGCTGATTTTCTTGTATAACATGGGAACAATAATATATTCCAAGGATAGAAATAACTTGAAATTAATTACAGATCCCAAATCCCTTCTTTGCGATCCAAACAGCTCTGAAAACTGAAAGTTTTTATCATGACTCACTTGTCAGTAGAGTCTGCCTCGAATTGGCATGAAGCTATTTATAGCTTTTACTAATCCCAATCAGTGTGAATGCTCACGTTTTACTGCAGAAATATTACTGTATTAGATTAAGGGGTTCTGCTCTGGAGGTTGCTGGGGATGTTATGTTCTATATGGTATAGCCACCGTATTATCTCTCGAAAATCCCCAGGCTGCTGAATTCTGAGACGTATCTGGTCCAAGGATTTTGAATAAAAGCAGTTATCTCCCATGACTTGAACATCCCCTCATCCTGGTTTTTCCAGGGACAGTTTCTCTTTACATCTGTTTAGAGGAAAGGTATAATTATTAATAAGGCCCCATTCACGCTCAAAAGTGTTCCAGTTTGGACGATAGATGATTGGTCACCATGCTGACCATCTGTGCATTCTGGGTAACGGAATGCTGGTGGGCTTCAGTAAGTTTCTTGTGAATTTCCATATGTACAACTTTGAAATAAGCTTCCAGATTATATCTTGAAAGCCTAAAATACTGTAAAGCAGTGTTTATAAGAAATAATCTTTTAAATGTAAAAATACATATCCACTGCTTTCTTCGACGAATTCTCCATAGTATTTAAATATCCACTTTTTTTTTTCTTAAGGGCAAATCATCATTTTCCTTATCGTAATTGCTTGTGTACCAGCCTTCTTTTACTGCAAGCCCCCTCTCTGTTCCCCTTCACCTTATCTTTGATGCCTGGCCTCCACAGTCAGGTCCTAGTTTATTAACTTAGCATCAGTCTTTGCCATACCCTTGGGCCCTGGGAACAGAGTGGTGAGCAGGCAGATTTGGTCTTGGGCCTTGTGGAGATTCTTGTCTAGGAAGGCAGACGGATTTGAGGCCTGGCCTGGCCTGCCGATGACGTGCTTTTGAAGCTAAGACTTGAACAGTGTGAGTCAGCCAGTGAAAGGCGATGCCCTTGAGGACGGCAGGTACAGAGGCCTTGGGCTGCCCTGCTGGCCGGAGGGTCAGGGAGTAAGGCCAGCAGAGGGAGGGGAAGCTGGAGCCAGCGTGGGCGACAACAGTGGGCTCTAAGCAGATCATGTTTATGCTTTTACGAGAGCGTTCTGGCTGCCTGGCAGAGAGCAGGCCGGGGTTGGGAGGTGGTGGGGAGACGTCAGAATGGCTGCTTGGTGCCGGCCTCGCTGAAGGAAGGAATTGTTCTGGAGCCGCTGGTTTCACTCTATTCTTACAGTGTTATAGTGACTCTCTTGGGAAACAGTAAATACGTGCTCTGCTTGTTACTTGGAGGCCAAAGTGGTTACTGAAATGATCAGCCAAGTGGGAGCAGGTTATTCAGGCTTCCGTTTTCTCCAAGTTGAGGAAGAGTTGTAAATAAGAAACAAAAAGCAGTAAAATAAAATTCAAAAATTAAGAAAAAAAAAAGAGGAATGTACCACAATGCTCACTGCAGCACTATTTACAATAGCCAGGACATGGAAGCAACCTAAGTGTCCATCGACAGATGATTAGATAAAGATGTGGTACATATGTACAATGGAGTATTACTCAGCCGTAAAAAGAAACGAAATTGAGTTATTTGTAGTGAGGCGGATGGACCCAGAGTCTGTCATACAGAGTGAAGTAAGTCAGAAAGAGAAAAACCAATACTGTATGCTAATGTGTATATATATGGAATCTAAAACAATAATAAAAATGGTACTGATGAACCTAGTTGCAGGGCAGGAATAAAGACGTAGACATTGAGAATGGACTTGAGGACATGGGGTGGGAGGGGGAAGCTGGGGCAAAGTGAGAGTAGCATCGACATATACACACTACCAAATGTAAAATAGCTAGCTAGCGGGAAGCAGCCGCATAGCACAGGGAGATCAGCTCGGTGCTTTGCAATGACCTAGAGGGTGGGGTAGGGAGGGTGGGAGGGAGGGGATATGGGGGCATATGTATGCATATGGCTCATTCACTTTGTTGTACAACAGAAACTAACACAGTATTGTGAAGCAATTATACTCCAATAAAGATCTGTTAAAAAAAAAAGAAAGAAAAAAGAAACAAAAAGCAAAACCCTTATTCATGGTGGGCTTTTCTTGAGCCAAGTGGTGGAAAAGCTGTGGGATCCGGAACTATTGTCATGAAAGAAAATGAAACTATGCCAGGAATGCCAGCTTTGGGGGCTCTGGTGACAACTCAGACTGGCCTGAAATGCCCTACAGAGAATCCTGTGGCGTGGGGCCTCTGAAGACTGAATATCTAAACCCTGCGTCACTGGCAGCCCAGGGACCCGTGCTTATGACTTCTTTCTTCCGCTGCTGACTTATCCTACGAGGTGAAGCAGTGTCACTTGGAAGCCAACCTCATGTTTTAGAATCTAAATAACTTCATGTAAATATTACTTCAGAAGTTTAACTGGAGGTAAATCTTTGATGCTGAAATCTGAGAGCCTTCTCTAAAATATGCAGGCGGAGGACTTTCCTGGTCGCGCGGGTGGTTAAGAATCCGCCTGCCAATGCAGGAGACCCGGGTTCGAGCCCTGGTCCGGGAAGATCCCACACGCCGCGGAGCAACTAAGCCCGCGAGCCACAAGTACTGAGCCTGCGCTCTAGAGCCCGCGAGCCACAACTACTGAAGCCCGCGCGCCTAGAGCCCGTGCTCTGCAACAAGAGAAGCCCACGCACCGCAACGAAGAGTAGCCCCCGCTCACCACAACTAGAGAAAGCCCGCACCCAGCAACAAAGACCCAATGCAGCCAAAAATAAATAAGTTTATTTTAAAAAGTAAAATAAAATATGCAGGTGGGCTTTTGGGTCATCTCACTTTTTGTTTTCTACACACCCAACACTTTAAATGACTTGTGGACCATCTTCCCCAGGAAATGAAGCTGCGAGGTTCCTGGTTCAGTTCATTGTCACTTGATCGCGCGGCCCCTTATGGATGGACGGATAAAGTGATTGACGCGTGTACTTAATACAGTCGCCGTGCCTGGATTAAGAAAAAACTATCAACAGTTTAATTTCAGCACCACAGGGGGAATTTGCTAGAGTTTGTCATATTTGCAGAAGTGCTGTCGTTTCTCCCTCTGGACTGTAAATCACTTGCTTCACTGTTGTCTTTCGTGCCAAGTCTTTTTCTTTGCAACTAGTTTAAGACTGCGAAAGTTGCAAAAATATTTGTAAAGAATTTTTTTTTTTTCTGAAACTCTGGAGAGTAACTTGCCAACCTGAAGTCCCATCACTCCTGAATCCTTGAGCGTGTCTGTCCTGCAGACAAGGGCACACTCCACGTGACCGTCAGAATCAGGCAATTGACATGAGGACCATCCAACCCACAGACCCCATTCAGGTTTGCCAGTTGTCTCGATAATGTCCCTCGTAGCAAAAAAAAATCCCATCCAGGCTGAGGTGTCATGCCGTTGTCACCTTTCCATAACGTCCATGAATTTGACATTTTTGATGATTATAAGCCAGTTATCTCATAGAATGTCTTTCAGTTTGAGTTTGTTGGTGGTTTCCTCATGGTTAGATTCAGATTATGCATTTTCTGCAAGGATATTTCAGACGTGATGCTCTGTTCTTTTTTTGCCTCCTCTCAGGTGGTGTATGTCTTTGACTTGTTCCTTTATTGGTGATGTTCATTTGATTGTTTGAGTACGGAGGTATCTGTCAGGCTTCTCCATTGTAAAGTTACTCTTTTCCCCTTTGTAATAAAAAATATTTTGTGGGAGGTGCTTTGAGTCTATGTAGGTGTCCTCTTCTCATCAACCTTTCACCCACTGGTTTTAACATCCGTGATGTTTCTTAACTGAATAATTACTACTTGGATCGCTGCCAGAGGCGATCTTCTAGTTCCAGCGTCTTTCTGTGGCAGGCACTGCACCTTGTGGAAAAGCTTCCTCTTCTCCCTATTTAGTTTTTCCGTAGATCCCTATTTCGTTCAGTGGGCTATAACACAATTTTATCATTATTTCGATGCTCAGATTGTCTCAGATTTGGCCAGTGGGAGCCCCTTTAGGTTGACTGCTGTGTTCTTTTGATGTGTTCCCGGCATTCTTTGATCAGTTCCTTACGTTCTGGCTCCCAAGATGGCTCAGGTTCATCTTTTGCTTTCCCTGCTCTAGCCCTGGAATCAGCCATTTTCCCAAGAAGCCCTGATTCCTTTCAGTGGAGACTGGTATTTAGAAACTAAGACTTGGGCATTACATGTGCTCATCACCATTGGTGTATTGCTGTCCCCAGACCCTCTTAGTGGACAGGGTTAGGGAATATCTGTACTGTTTATATGTATACTTACACATACACTCACTATTTATATCTGTGTTTATTTCTGTATTTATGGAGATATATGAAAAACCGTGAATTCAGTCCTATTCTAATGCAACACCCAGGGTTAGTCTCGTTTTCTTTCTGTATTTGAACTTCCTTCTCCCATAGTGAGCAACCTGGGTCCCATTATCCTTAATGTATCAGTTAATCTACTCAACTGCCTGAATGTTTCTGATCTCATGTTCCCACGGCTGCCCCACCTCACTTCACTCTGTGGGTTCCTGTACTTTGGACTAGACAGCTGCCGCCCTCCTGTACAGGAGACCCTTCCTTCTGCTTGGGCCCTGAACCCCGCTCTGGGCTGTCCCTCCCTCCTGCGCCCATCCTCACTGCCACACGTGGGCTGCAGCACTCCAGGCCTCCTCCCACCCACCTCTTTATGCCAGTACTCCACACTGGGATGCTTCTGCCCTGCTTCCCTAATGTCTGCCATATTAAGTATGTTAGGGCAGCCATAAGTACCAACAGACTGGGTGGCTTGAACAACAGGAGTTTATTGTCTCACAGTTCTGTGGGCCAGAAGTCCTAAGTCAAGGTGTCAGCCGGGTTGGTTCTTTCTGGGGCTCTAAGCACAAGTCTCCATGGGGAGAAGTTTCTCCTTGACTCTGGTGGTTGCTGGCAATCCTGGACTTGTAGACGCATCACTCCAATCTTCAATCAGTCCAGTCTCTATCTCTGTCTTCGTTTCACTTCTCCTCTGTCTGTGGGCCTTTGTCCAGATTTCCCTCTTCTTGTAAGGACATCGGTCATATTGGATTTAGGGCCTGTCCTATGGCAGAATGACCTCATTGTAACTTGATTGCATCTACAGAGACCCTATTTCCAAATAAGGTCACATTCACAGTTTCCAGGTGGACATAAATTTGGGGGAACACTGTTCAATCCATTGCCTCTGCTTTGCTCAGTTCCACCTAATGTGCTTTTGGACTAAATCGTTCATAAAGGGAGGGAGGGAGGAAAGAAGGGTAGAAGGAACTCTCTTAGTAGTTTTGAGAAGAATGTTCTCTGTTGCCATATTCTTATTTTCTAAGCTAAAATTAGGGCATTCTGCTGACATCAGGACTCTTGGAAAACACAGGACTTGGAGAGAGCACAGGATGGCACTCACTGTCATGTCGTGGGACTTTACAAGTCCCCACGGGGACTGCACCCCTCACGATACCTTTTCTGGAAAGCATTGCAGCCCGTTACTCTAACTGTTCAGGAAGAGCTTGATATGGTGCTGCCTGGGGTTGGGATGCCCCCTCCCTGACCCCCCGTCCCCTAGCTGCCCAGTTCCAAGCAACAGTGTCTTGGTGCCCCTTGTCAGTCCCGTACTAGGCGGTGCTGCCGGCTGTCTCTGAAGAATCGCTGGAGCAGTTGGGAAGGGTGAGCCCTGACTGTCATCAGCACCGTCCGAGAAGGGAGCATTGTCAGTGCTGGGACCCAGCAGCCTGGGGCAGCCACCCCCGCCCAGCTTGCCCTGGAAGTTTACTGCCCCGATGCTTGAAAACCGACCCCACTCCCTGCTTCTTTTCACTTATTACCTTGTATTATATTCTGAGCTGTCTTAACTTATATATTACTTATATAGAATATATAAAAATACATACACAGAGTATATAATTATGATTATTAACTATATCAACATATATATTCGGAGCATTTTCCCATGCCAATGAAATATTCTTCCATAGTTACAGTATTCCATGATTTGAGCCTACCACATTTTATTTAACCATCTTCCTACTGTCTGATATTTGGGTCAACTTAAAATTTTTGCTACTGTAAATAATGTTCCATCAAACATCCTTGACCTTAAATTTGTGTCTGCAGAAACTATTATTAAATAGCCACTATTTTTTTTTAAACATCTTTATTGGAGTAGAATTGCTTTACAGTGGTGTGTTCGTTTCTGCTTTATAATAAAGTGAATCAGCTATACATATACATATATCCCCATATCTCCTCCCTCTTGCGTCTCCCTCCCACCCTCCCTATCCCACCCCTCTAGGTGGACACGACGCATGGAGCTGATCTCTCTGTGCTATGCGGCTGCTTCCCACTAGCTATCTATTTTACATTTGGTAGTGTATATATGTCCATGCCACTCTCTCACTTTGTCCCAGCTTACCTATCCCCCTCCCCGTGTCCTCAAGTCCATTCTCTACGTCTGCGTCATTATTCCTGTCCTGCCCCTAGGACATAACCATTTTTTTAGATTCCATATGTATGTGTTAGCATACGGTATTTGTTTTTCTCTTTCTGACTTACTTCACTCTGTATGACAGACTCTAGGTCCATCCACCTCACTACAAATAACTCAATTTCGTTTCTGTTTATGGCTGAGTAATATTCCATTGTATATATGTGCCACATCTTCTTTATCCATTCATCTGTTGATGGACACTTAGGTTGCTTCCATGTCCTGGCTATTGTAAATAGAGCTGCAATGAACATTGTGGTACATGACTCTTTTTGAATTATGGTTTTCTCAGGATATATGCCCAGTAGTGGGATTGCTGGGTCGTATGGTAGTTCTATTTTTAGTTTTTTAAGGAACCTCCATACTGTTCTCCGTAGTGGCTGTATTAATTTACATTCCCACCAACAGTGCAAGAGGGTTCCCTTTTCTCCACACCCTCTCCAGCATTTATTGTTTATAGATTTTTTGATGATGGCCATTCTGACTAGTGTGAGGTGATACCTCATTGTAGTTTCGATTTGCATTTCTCTAATGATTAGTGATGTTGAGCATCCTTTCATGTGTTTGTTGGCAATCTGTATATCTTCTTTGGAGAAATGTCTATTTAGGTCTTCTGCCCATTTTTGGATTGGGTTGTTTGTTGTTTTGATAATGAGCTGCATGAGCTGCTTGTAAATTTTGGAGATTAGTCCTTTGTCAGTTGCTTCATTTGCAAATATTTTCTCCCATTCTGAGGGCGAAATAGTAGACTGGCACTTTGCATGTCTTATTTAAGCATTGCCACAAACCCTAAGGAAATTATCCCCATTTTACAGATGAGAAAACCGAGGCATAAGGATCTTGGGTCCTGCTACCCTCTGCATTTGGTTCCTGAAGCATTGCCCTGGGGAGCGGCCTTAGGTACTGATGGAAATACTCCCAGACCTGGACGACTCCTACAGGAGTGGAGATAGTGGCAGAGACTAAGGAATTTCTGAAGTTTTAGGGGAATAGCACATCGATTTCTCATTTAAGGGCACAACTACCCAGTCCTTGTCTCACATAAGGTATGGTGATAAAGAGGTGGCAGTAGCCACAGCTGTGGTGGACACAGGAGCTGCCGAGGCCATCCCTAGTCTCCACCTACCTGTGGATGGCCACGCTGTCCCAGAGTCACAGTGGCAGTCGGACCTCCAATAATGTCCTGCATCTTGGCCACCAAGTTAAATAAGGACAGTGCTAGGCCCTGTGGAGATCTAATCACGTATTCAGAAGTTCCAGGTCAAATTAATTAGCTGAGTCAGACAAGATCGATTATCATTAATATCTAGATATTTCTTGGGGCTGTCATATCAGTGTGAACAAAATGATCCTTGTGGTAATAGTTGAATCTGCATTGGTCAGGGAAAGCTTTTTTGGAAGGGTAGATTTAAAACTGGCCCCCGAATTCCAAGAGAGAAGTGAGCTGGTGTAGAGCGTGTAGGACACAATGGCGCTGAGAGATTGAAGCTGGTTGGAGTGGAATTTGTGGACTGGGGGTTTGGCACTTTTCAGAGGTCCTGAAACTAAAAATGAGGGAGGAGAAAAAAGGCCTCATAGGCAAGCGATTGCTCTTCATACACACGGAAGGGTGTGGAAATTGACAAATACCCATAATGCCTAGCACTTTATTGGTTTTCAGTACCTTACAAAAGTATTCCTGTGAAATTAACTCTGAGATGGTGGACCATGGCTTCCATGGGATTTAATTGTGTTCCTGAAATAGTTCTCCAGGTGAATCAGTAATAGGCAGAGACAGGCAGGGTGCACTTTCCTCCTTGCCTGGTTTTATAAGACCCCTCTAGGACCCAGGTGGCCAGTGCTGGGGCCAGGTGACCCTGTTTTATGGCAGAGGGAGAGACTAAAATGAAACAACTGGAGAACACACCCAGTGACTCAAGTTAAAAAAAAAACCTCTAATTCTTTCCTGTTGCTTCCTAAAGAGGGGATGGAGGTAAAGGGGTAGAGAGTGGAAAAATATTTTTATTTTGGAGTATGGGAATAGAGAAATACTGTTTTCCTAGTACCAATTACAAAAATAAAGCTCCAGCTGGACAGGATATGCAGTGCGTCTTGCTGATTTCCACCAGCCAGGAAGGTAGTAAAAGGGGCAGGAAGTGTGCATTGAAGGGGGTGGACTGGGTAACCAGGTTGGGACGCTGCTTTCTATTCATTAGGCCCGGTGAGTGCAGCCTGAGCGGTGCTCCCGCTGGCAGGGCTCCTAGGGCGGGTGCCGGGAGAGACTGGGAGGCACTGGGCTCTCAATGCCTCTTTATGTGGTCCCCAGTTTGGCCTCATGGTCCAAAGGCTAAGTAAGGGCCTAGGACTCCTGTTTAAATCTGAGCTCTACCACCTGCTGTGAGCTTGGACAAGTTACTTACTAACCTTGTGTGCCTCAGTTTCTTCATCTATCAAATGGGGATTTTAGTAGTACCTACCTTACAAGGTTGCTGTGAATCAAGTGAAGTAATACCCCTGGCCAGCTTAGAACTTTCCTAACCCTTCATCCTTGTTATCTAGTGTTAGTGTCATGGTGGTGTGGCATGGGATACTCTGGGCAATCCCTGTTTTCCAGGGCTCGCAGGTCTAGGCGGGATAGGATGGCTCACAACAGAAGCTCCCCCACTTAACATCAGGCTGGCTTCCCAAAGTTAATTCAGCTTGCCGAGGGTGAGTCAGGCCTTATTCAAACTGGCCTGACTAAAAACTCAGAATAGCGCAGTTTCAGGTGGGTAACTTGCCTTTTCAGGAACCCCACAGGGGTGTCTTCTGAAGATACTTTGTTTTTACCTGGCACTGGACAACTCACTGTGATTTGGAAAGACTAGAACCGGCCTTGAAACTGTGTGTCTATCTTTGGGAACAAATGGTTCCCCATTCACGCCAGCCACATCTCGGGTGTTCGGTAGCAGTGTGTGGCCAGTGGCTACCTTGCTGAGCTGTGTGCATATAGAACATGTCCAGTATTGCTGGATAGGGCTGGTCTGCATTTATTGGCTACCTGCTGGGTGCAGAGTGCAAGGCTGGCTAGTTCTACATGTTAACATATGTAGCAGTGTTAACAGAGGTTTGTTTCAGTGGACAAAGGCACATAAAATTGCAGCAAAGAATGTAAGGCAGCATAAGATGCGTGTTAGAGGCAGTGTGGTTTTTTTGTTTTTTTTGCGGTACGCGGGCCTCTCACTGTTGTGGCCTCTCCCGTTGCAGAGGCACAGGCTCCGGATGCGCAGGCTCAGCAGCCATGGCTCACGGGCCCAGCCGCTCCGCGGCATGTGGAATCTTCCCGGCCCGGGGCACGAACCCGCGTCCCCTGCATCGGGAGGCGGACGCTCAACCACTGCGCCACCAGGGAAGCCCAGAGGCAGTGTGTTTCATGGATTCAAGGGCAGTTGTGAGTTGGCCAGGGTGGGCTTTGTGGAGGAGATGGCATGTGAACAGTCTATAAAGGGGTGCCTGACTACTGCCAGGCAAGACCTTTCTCCTGAGCTCTGGCCTCAGATATCTAATTGCCCATCCAACGTCTCTTGGGCTATCCCAAAGATATCTCAAATTCAGAAGACCTGAAACCAATCTCAGTATTTCTCCTCTCGTTTTTTGAAAATTGAAGTATAGTTGGTTTACAATATCATGTTAGTTTCAGGTGTACAGCAAAGTGATTCAGCTTACATATATATATATATATATATATACTTTAAAAAAATTCTTTTCTATTATAGGTTATTACAAGATATTGAATATAGTTCCTTGTGCTATACAGGAAATCCTTGTTGTTTATCTGTTTTATATACAGTGGTGTGTATATGTTAATCCCAAACTCCCAATTTATCTCCCCTCACCCCACTATCCCTTTGGTAACCATAAGTTTCTTTTCTGTGTCTGTGAGTCTATTTCTGATTTGTAAATAAGTTCATTTGTATCATTTTTTTAGATCCCAAGTAAGTGATATCATATGATATGTGTCTTTCTCTGTCTGACTTACTTCTCTCAGTATGACCATCTCCGGGCCACTTGCAGCAACATGGATGGGCCCAAAGATGATCATACAAGGTATTTCTCCTCTTAAACCTTCCACGTTCCCTGTTGCAGAGTGGTCTACAGAAGGACAAAAGGCGGTCACAGATAAGTTTGAAGAAGGAAGGGAGTCAGACATTCAGAAAGAAGAGTGGTGGCCTCTGTTTTTTTCTCTGGAGCTGGAGACAAGATCATTTGCTGGGATTGATGAGTGTGGAAGTGAGGTTGGAAAAATCTGAAAGTGCTCCCATGGGGAACAGGAAGCACTGATGAGGGAGAAGAAGAAGAAGAAAAAAAAAAAAGACCTGCAGAGACTTTTTGAAAGCTCTGGTGAGGTGATAAACCATAAATCTATAATGGCATTATTATTATTATTATGACAGGGTACTATTCAGCCCAGTCCTGAATTTTTGCCACCGGAGCAAACAAGAGGGAGAGACCCATATGTAGTAAAGTGGTTGGGCAGCTGTGTTTGGGAAGAGTGGGACCAGAGAGTGGACATACTAGGGAGAGGAAGCGGGGAAGTGGAGCCTGAAGGGCAAAGATGGACCCTCTCTTGGAAAAGTGCAGATGCACAGATGCAACGTGTGCCATATGTTTCTAAGGCTGACTCCCTGGGTAGAGAACTTCTGTTCTCTTTAGGCTGCGTTGAGAACTGTTTTCTAGAATGACCGTTGGCTCACCTGCAGTACTGAAAGCCAGAGATATTTTGGTGTCTTTCTAGCACACGTGTGGAGGCCATAAGTCAATTTCTCTGTCAGCTTATGGTTGTGATTCAGAGGCTAAATCGTACTGTTTCAGGTACCAGGGTAGACTGTGGTCAGAGGCAGGGAAATTTTTGTAAAGGAGCTATGGTAATGTCTTCTAAAAGGGTATAGAAAACACGCCTAATAAGAAAATTGTGGGTAGAATGGCAAATATGCAAAAACTATAGTCTGGGTGATTCTCAGTATGGGAAACTGTTTCTGTGGTATTTAGAAGTATTTAGACTTTTAATTTCATATGCATTTATATTCCATTCATGGTGAAATCTATTCCCCATCGGCCTCCCTGTTTTCCCATGACTCAACTGGAGATATTCATGAAACATACGAGACCTGGAAGGCCATTGGCTAATGGTACTAAATGGCAGTGATACCTACACTTAGCTGCATAACAGTTATCCTAGGATAATAAAAAATAACTGATTCTTAAACCCTGGAGATTCTTATTCAGTAGTTCTAGGATGGGGCCAGGGAACCTTTTTTTTTTTTTGATTCCCCAGGTAATAATGCTGCACAGGCAGTTTTGGGATGCTGGTATAGGTGAAAAGAAAATATAGCAAAGTATGCTTATGATATACTGAGCAATACTGGGTTATGATATATTGAGCTATTTATAGCAATCCTGCCACATCATTCAAGGTTGGGTTCCTGAAAAATCCATATAATAAGGGAATTCATGGTTGAATTGCTTAAAACCTGAGAAACACGGGGCTAGAGACTAAAATACTTAAATGAATCTATGACGTGTCTTTTTAACGTTCAATAAAGTAAAACAGTAAGTGCATGAAATTACATCCGTGATACAATGGATAGCATACAATTGATTTCCATTACCTACTAACTCTCCTGAAGTTTAACAAAACTTTAAAATTGGTTTTGCATTGGTGTGGATAACATTATGCCGAGAGGCAAGCTTTTTTCTGCGTCGAGCGCTCCATCCAAATGCTGAATGTCTTTCTGATTTCCTGACTGCTAATTGTTGACTTGGCCCTACGGTCCCACCAGAGTATGTAGCGTGATTTGAATATTGTAGGCAGAGAAGTATTAAGTATAGCCAAATGGGTAAGTCTCAGGCCCCCTCCATAATGCAGAGTCCTTTCATCTTAGCTCTGAACATGGTATTTTCATGCCAAGCACATGCTGTTGAACTTCGCTCGTACATTTCACTTGTCTCCTGGGAGTCAGTTACCGCTGTAAGGGTTTGCCACTTCTTCTCTGCTATTTCCTTCTCTTCCGTTTTCTGCTTTCCACCATGACCTCTGCCTCCCCCACCATCCACATGCTCACACACATCTGTACACACAGCTGGGAACCAGTCTAGCACAGTACGATGCTTTTTATACTTTTTTGGCCACAGTACCAATATAATAATGTAAAGTTGAAACAAAAGTTTAATGAAACAATGCTTACTGTTATTTGGGGAACTCTCATAGTTTCTGTTCTGTAGTCTCATACATTAAAGTGCTTATCTTCATCCTGTAATTCAGATCTTAATCCAATAAACTGATTTCCTGACCCTCTAATGGGTTGCTACTGGATGTTTGGAATAAAAACTGTTTTAGAGGTTTCAGGCATATTCTTCCAGTCAGGAAGATCTGGGTTTGAATCTTAGCTTTTACCACTTGACAGCTCTGCATCTTGGGAAGTAGCTTCATTTCCTCATCTGTAGAGATGGAGATAAGATACTGTACCTCGTATAGATTGTTTGAAGATGGAATGAAATAATGCATGAAAAGCATTGGTATCCCATTCTTAATAAGGGCCTGAGCCAATGTGACGGGGTTAAAGAGAATGATGATGAGAATGGTGGTGGTGGTGATATTCAGTTTTCAACTACAGCTTCCTCTCAATTCACATAATTTTAAACTGAAATTCTTATTTTTTCAAAAAGGTACACAAAAGTCAGTGTGGGATGTTATGTAAGAGGAACTTATATTTTGGGAAGGATTACTGCATATTCAGGAAAAATCACCACTAAAAATTGCTATTATATTCCTACAAATGTATTGCCACTTGCGCGTGCGTTTTTCTTTTCCTGCGTGTTCCCATAGCCACCATCCTGGACAGAGCTGTAGCTCTGGCTACTGGCTTCCTTGCCTCCACGTGTTCCTGCATAGAGTGCTGCTTGGTTCATGATGAAACGAGGCCATTCAGAGCTTTTAGTAGCCCCTGTAAACAAGCTGAGTATCTAGCTGGGCATTGGAGACCCTCCAGAAAGACCTGGGCTCAAATCTTGGTTCCCCATCTGGGGGCTTGTGTGACTTGGACACTTTTTTCTATTTTTAAAGTTACCTTTTCAGGCTATCCTTTTTCTCATCTCTAGAATGGGGATAATAATATTTAACTGAGTAGGGCTGCTGTGAGGATTAGTGATGATATTTGTACACTATCCAGTCTGTGCTTCTCACACGCTGGCTGGCTCGTATGAAGCTTCCCCCATGTTGGTACATGCATCAGTTGCTCTGCCCACATCAGCAGAGACATCTTCCTCAGTTCTGCTTTGGCCATTAGTACCAGCCTTTACCTTGCCTAACTTGACCTGCAGCCTTTTCTCTGCCGAAGTGATCCCTCCCTACCTTATAAGCTCCTCCTTTACCATAAAGCTTTCGCTTACGAACCCATCTAATAATGATTTATGAACGAGTTCACCTAGTTGGCAATTAATCATATACTGCCTTCGGATCTCTATTGCAGTCTTTTATTATTATAATTATAGTATTATCAGTTAGCTTTATATAATTTATGTCTCATGCCCCCAGGTAATTTATTAATTCCTTGAGGGTAGCGATCCTGTCTTACACGTCTTTGAATCCTCCACAGCACTTAGCACAGTTCCTTGTAATAACGTGTATTTAATAAATATTTGTCGGTACACTGGATGACTGGATACTGCAGACAGCACATCCACAGGAGGATAGGGTCCAGTGCTTAGAGTTGTGAGAGAAGGTTTAATGGATGAAAATAGACTTGAGCTGGCTTTTGCTGGGAGGGTAACATTGATGTAGGTTGATACGAGGGGTGGCGCATGGCTATGTGGGGAGAACTATTAGGTGACAGGAGCCTGCACAGGCATGTTTAAAACAAATGATGCAGCTGCAGAAGAGATGACACTGAGCACAGCTGTGATTGGCTTCTGTGACACAGCCTCAAAGTTAGGCCCTGTGCTTAGCAACTCAGCTCCCATCCCTTTGCTTTCCCTGTTGCCCGGTTGCGGCTTATCTCCTGTGACGCTGTTAACTGGGAACTGATGCGCTGCGGGGCTTCCGGTAGAAATTCTCTACGTTTTCCTCTGAGTGAAGATGCCTTTATTTCCTCTTCGTTCCCGAAGGAAATTTTCACACTGTATGTAACATTTTAAAATAGCAATTATTTTCTTTGGGTGCTTTAAAGGCATCTTTCCATTGTCTTCTGTTCTCCATTGTTTCTGTTGAGGAGTCACTGTAAGCCTTCTGGGTTTTGTGTTTTTTGGTTTCTGAAGGTCATGAGCCTGTTTTTCCTCTGGCTGTTTTTAAGATTTTTCTCTATACTTTTGGTTTTCATCAAGTGTGCTACAGTATGCCCAGGTGTGGTTTTATTTATAGTTGCCAGTTTGGGGTCTGTAGTGAGTATTAAACCTGTGGTTAGGTGGTCATTGATCACTGTCTCTTCAAATTTTGCTCCTGCTTCATTCTTTCTCTTATCTTTGTGGAACTTCCAACTACCCATGTTTAGACCTTTTTAGATCTAAAATACAGTCTTTTATGGATTTTAGGTCTGTTTTTACATGTTCCACTTTTTTGTCTCAGTGCTTCATTCTGTCTGTTTCATTGTGACCTCTCTTCTGGTTCACTATTTTTTCCCCTGGTGATGTCTAATCTATTGGTGAACCCATCCATCGAGTTCTTAATTTTAATTATTTATACTTTAGTTGTAGAATTTCTATTGTTTTATAGTCTCCAGTTCTCTGAAAAAATTTCCCATCTTGCCTTTTATTTCCTTGAATGTATTAGGCATAGCTGTTTTAAAGATTACGTCTGGAAACATTTGGTATGTGTATATTCATTATATCTGTATAAAATCTGTGTATGTATCCCTATTGGTCCATTTCTATTGTTCATTACTTCCCTTGGTTTTCTATTTTCTTGTCTTTTAGCCTTGTATTCCTAGCTGTATTGATTGAATGCTGGCCATTGTATCTGAAAAACAGCAGAGAGAATATGAGTCTTAGGATAATGTCATCTTTCCCCAAGATATGATTTAACTTAACTTCTGGTAGTTCCAGATCATTTTAATTGGGTCAAGGATTGAGCTTAATCAAAGCTGGGCTTCAGTCTTTGAGGTTAGTCTATTTCCATTTAGTTTTATCCCTTACAAAGCTTGCATGTTTGGAAAGAGGGAGGTTTCCAGGACTCCCTTTTCTTTAGCTTCAGGTCTTATCCTCCTAGTCACGAATGTGTCAACAGCTCTGCTCAGCTTTGATGCCCTAAAGCCTCCTCTTCTGGATTCGGCAGATGCCCCAAACATCAGGCTTACCATCCTGGGTTTCTTTCTTCTCCCAGATCTTGCCCTTCTAATTCTTTACTACCATCTTAGTTCTCTGATGTTTCTCAACATATTTTTAAAAACAAGCTTTGTGGGACTTCCCTGGTGGCGCAGTGGTTAAGAATTCGTCTGCCAATGCAGGGGACACGGGTTCGATCCCTGGTCCGGGAAGATCCCACATGCCGCGGAGCAGCTAAGCCCATGTGCCACAACTACTGAGCCTGCGCTCTAGAGCCCACGAGCCGCAAGTACTGAGCCCATGTGCCACAACTACTGAGGCCCGCACGCCTAGAGCCCGTGCTCCGCAACAAGAGAAGCCACTGTGACGAGAAGGCCGCACACCACAGTGAAGAGTAGCCACCGCTCGCCTCAACTAGACAAAGCCCACGCACAGCAGCAAAGACCCAATGCTGCTAAACAAAACAAAACGAAACAAAACACACACACTTTGTCTAGGTTTCTTAGGTATTCACCAGGAGAGTTAGGTCTGAATTACCTACCATGCCGTTACCAGAAGCAGCACCCCGTCAGCCAAGGATTTTATTATCTAAAATCTAGCAGAGATGTTTAGAAGTCTGTAATACAGAACACTAACATGATTTAAGTGGTATTTTAGGATGACTGATACGTCAGTGGTATGCAAAACAGAGAGGGCTTGGGAATACCTCCATAAGTAGAACAGTTGAAAGACCATCATAACTGAATACTTTCCGAAGTGAGAGTAAGGCAGGCATTACGGTTTCTGAGTCTGGGGATTTGCAGACAGACCTGAACGAGAGTCTGGGCTCTCCTACTGACCAGCAGGTTGCCTTTGGGCAGTTCCCCAACCTATCCCCTCATCTGAAATAGGGGGTAATAAAGTCCCTACCTCCTAGGGTTAAAAGAGAAGTGAGAAGCTCCCAGAAAACCCTGGTTTTCATGCGTGGCATATAGGAAGTGCTCAGTAGTAGTAGCCATTGCTGTTACTATTCCAAGACCCGAACCTCAGTTATTTAAGTTAGAATTCAAGATCACTGTTAATGACACTACTCAGGACCACAGTTAGCATGGTCAGCTTCATGGAGGATGCGATTTATGTCCTGTGTATCACAGTGAACAGCTCACGTGCCTTTATGGAGCAGCCCTGGTGCCAGTAATATTCTGAATACTTGCCACGTACTGAATTGATTTGTAGCCAATGCCATGGTTTTGAAGATGATCCCAGCCCGAAATCTCCAAGATGTAAGGATAGCTGATTTTCCAAAGTCAGGCTTGAGGGTAGAAGCTTCATATTTTAGGTTTATAGAACCATAAATTTAAGCATTTCACTTTTAAAAACAGCACAGTGTACAAGAAATGAAGCTTACAGAAAAGATAAATCAGATTATGAGCCTTCATGTTACCAACGGATTCCTAGAATCACAGATAACCTCAGAAATTATCTTTGTAAAACCTCTCCTTTTTCTAGATGATCAAAGTATCCACCAGAGAGATTGAGTGACTGGCCCGAGGACACACAGTGGTAATGACAAAGCCAGGACTGGAACACGAGCGTCCCGATTTCTGGTGTATTTTGGTCCTCTTGGCAAAAATAGCACCTCTTTGTCTTCTCTACCGAGTTCCATGCCTTCTTCAGCTCTGTTCAAGCAACGCTGGCCTGGGTGTTGCTGCCCATGGGAAACTTGCCTTAAAGAAGGAAGACCAGTCTATCATCTTGAATTTCACTGATAGAAGCTAGAAAACACATGCCACGTAGGCATGAGTTTCTGGTGCTGGCTGCGTGTAGAATTCTACCTTTCCTTTCTTTCACCGGAGGATGCATACTTGAGAGTCATGAGAAATCTATGTCAAACGGCAACCTTTTTGTTCTGGGTTGTGTGGCGAGACCACTGGTAATTCATTACCTGTTCAGTGTGTTTGTCGCAGGGGGCGGGGGAGCAGGCTGTAAAATCAAGTAAGACAGAGGACGTGCCTCCAGGTAAAAGGGTTACCTTTCATTGTGTATCATCAGGCATGTCCTAGCCGTTAAAAACAGCGATACCATAGAACCTGAAATAAGTGAAGCCCTTGATAATAGAGTTTTCCCTACTCGGATCAGAAAGCTTTTTGAACTATTTCAGGTGACCGTTTTTTCCAAATGGGTTGTCTGTGAAAAAAAATAGGGGAGGGGGCTTCCCTGGTGGCGCAGTGGTTGAGAGTCCGCCTGCCGATGCAGGGGACATGGGTTCGTGCCCCGGTCCGGGAAGATCCCACATGCTGCGGAGCGGCTGGGCCCGTGAGCCATGGCTGCTGAGCCTGCGCCTCTGCAACGGGAGAGGCCACAACAGTGAGAGGCCCGCATACCGCAAAAAAAAAAAAAAAAAAAAAAATAGGGGAGGAATATGTTATTATAATGACGGATTGGAAGCAGGGGCATGTTTCCGTGTTGCTGAGCTTGTCATCTTGTCCCCTCGGAAGCGCGTGTCACTACGTAGCTCCTCTTCCTACTGCCCTGACTTAGCTGCGCCCTTTCTGTGTCTTAAGATCTTCTCAAGAAGGAGGATCTGATCGGATTGACTGGGCAGAGCCCTTACAGTGCACACTCACCCAGTGCATCTAATGTGGACAGCTTTTCCTGATGCTCCCAGAACTCTCCATAACTCCTCTTATCATCCTGGACACAGGATGCTCCGTGGGCTGTGGGAATTATCTTCTCTCCTGTCTCCCGCTAGACTGGGAGTCCCTAGATGGCAGGGACTGTCTTCTTTCTTCCTACTCCTGGAACATCACTCTTGATATATGATCTTTGAGTGGGTGGGTGAAAGAGTGAGTGAGTGGAACAACTTGAGACCCACTCAGAGCAGCTGTGTTGGGGGCTCCCTGTGGCCGTTCCATGTCCTTTTGGACTGTCCCTGCAGTTCCCGTCACTCCTGAAGCCACCAGATGAGTGGGCGGGGCCAGCCTGCCATGGTGACGGCACCTTGCCTGATCTTCAGAACTGGCTTGGTCCTTGTATTGCACATCTCGGAGGGGGCGGGGTGGGGGGACGGCCGCATTTAGGCTTAGTAGGATTAGCCAAAGACCTAGAAGAGGTAGAGCTCCTACTCCCAGCGAATTTACACTTTGGTTAGGAAGAGAGGCTGAGCACAGCTGAAAAGTTTGCAATTAAGGTAAGAGTTAGATAAGAAGAAAGACAACATTGGAATAGCTGCCCTGATGCAATGTTCGATTTTCAAATGAGCAGTACAGGATCCCTGGGTATTGTGGGGCCTGGAGGGGGACAGCTTCCTTCCGCTGGAGCGTCCGGGGGGGCCTCGTGGTGGAGGAGGGCGGAGGCTGCGTCTTGGAGGACTGCTGGGGGTTGGCAAGGCCAGGAAGGAGGAACAGAGAGGCAGCGGCAGGCGGCGTCTGAGACAGCGAGTAGGTCAGAAGTGGGGCAGAGGGCCAAGGGAAAGGCAGGGGCTAGGATTTAGTTCCAGAATTGAATTAGGCTCTACAGGCAGAGGGCGGGGCCCCAGGTGGCAGAGCAGCTGCACGTAGGGGAGACGGGAAGGCCTTTGTGAGCTGGACGAGGAGATTACTGAGACTTTGACCATCTCAGCCTGAAGTCATCTGAATAGAATATTCAGAGCTCGTTTTTGGAGGAGAAAATGAATAAAGGAAAGATGAGGCAGCCCAGGGTTGAAAAGAGGATGATGTCCCGCTGTGCACGAAGTCCTGTGGAAGGGATGCTTGCTCGCCATTGTCTCTGCTTTTGAATCCTGCATCGAATTTAAACTTCCGTGTAAACAGGCTGAAGATGAGTGATAGATGGCACTGTGTTAGTGACCCCGCTCTGGGTGTATTTAGGTGGACAAGGGAAAGACTGTCTAGAAATGCATCTGGAAGGAGGGGAGAGAGGTGTTATGTGGGCTGGTGGAGGACAGGTGACCCCAGGCCAGAGGAGGCAGATGGCAGTGAGGAAAGACCCTTGAGGGAACATTCCAAATAAGAGATGCTTTCGGGCTTCCCCGGTGGCGCAGTGGTTGAGAGTCCGTCTGCCGATGCAGGGGACACGGGTTCGAGCCCTGGTCCAGGAAGATCCCACAGGCTGTGGAGCAATTAAGCCCGTGTGCCACAACTACTGAGCCTGCGCTCTTGAGCCCACGTGCCACAACTAATGAAGCCCGTGTGCCACAACCACTGAAGCCTGCGTGCCTAGAGCCTGTGCTCCACAACAAGAGAAGCCACTGCAATGAAAAGCCCTCGCACCGCAACGAAGAGTAGCCCCCGCTCGCTGCAACTAGAGAAAGCCAGCGCACAGCAACGGAAGACCCAACGCAGCCAATAAAATAAATTAATTAATTAATTAATCTTTTTAAAAAAGTACTAAAAAAAGAAAGAGATGCTTCCAGGTCAAAGCGATGCTGAAGCCAGAGCTAGAGGCTGGTGCACTCTGCAGGGAGACAGACGACATCAGGAGGGGTGGCCAGTGGGTGAAAGGCCTTGGAACCGCGTGAATTGATTCTGTAAGCGCTTGCAAGTGCCCATGCCGGGGCTTCGACGCGTGTCTGTTACCCAGATACCCTCGAGGAATGACTTGGTTACTCTGTCCACCCTCGGCTCTTGGAAGGATAATACCCAAAGATATTTGTCAGGCCCTGGTCCTCTGAGTACCTGATACACTGAAGGTACCTGCCGTAAACACAGCCCAGCGTTAGGCGTCCGGGCCCTGTGACTGGCCGAGTTTCTGCGTCATGGGACCCTCTCAGCTGAGAGCAGGGGTGGCCTGCACCACCACCCCACCGAGACGGCCTCTGGGGAATGAGCACCGCACTCAAGCAGGGGCGGGGGGCTCTAGGGCAAATCCCCTGATAAGCTCTCAGGGCCCCCCAGCCCCCATAAGCTGTGCGGTTTTGAGGAAGAGGAAAATAGAAGAGGGTCAGGCAGGGGTGTCAGACTTCACGGTGCAGACATGACAGTGGGTAGCAGAAATGCCTGATGTGTTGCTTCTCTTCTGCAGAAGGGCACCATGCCGGTGGAGAGGATGCGCATGCGCCCGTGGCTGGAAGAACAGATCAACTCAAACACGATACCAGGGCTGAAGTGGCTTAACAAGGTAAGTGCGCGTGTGTGTGCGCATCTGCTTGTATGCGCATGGGTGTGTGCATCTGTGTGAGAGAGACCCTGACTAAGCCGGTGCCTGTGGATCACCGCAAGTGAAACTGTTCTTCGTGTCCAAAATATTATGCTTATTATTTACAAAAAACAACCAAGCAAAAAGGATCGTGAAAATATGAAATTATCGTACAAGGAAGACTTATCATCCTCTCAGACTGTAGCCTCGACCCCGAGGTAAGGCTCTGGTCTCGTGGATGACTGTTGATGGGAAGCTTCTTGCTGTATTTCTGTTCAGTAATTCTTACCCTTTTCCTTCTCTAAATTCCGTTCTTGCTTCTGGTTTTCGAGGATTAGAGGACATGGAACCTGTAGGGCTTTCTGCTGGGAATGGAGCATACTGATTTTCTTTTCAGTATCTCTTTATGTAAAGAAAACTTTTGTTTTTGTCTTAAAAAATGGTTTTATTTTTATCATGAAATCCTGTTTGTGTGCCTCCCTGTCCTAAAAAAGCAGTATTGCATCATTTACACCCCCTATCTATACATAAATACTTCCTTACTTTTATCAACCTGAGAACTCTCAGTGTAGTTGATCCTGCCTCTCATGGGCGGAATCAGGAAGACATGGGATGTAAAAGTAAAGACCACCTGAAAACATTTAGTTAAAATCTAGAAAAGCAACGAATACATCATGCTTTCTCTAAGATGGCCCGAGAGAGATTGCTCTCGCACTACCAGGAATTGCAGTTCTTCGGAGCAAATGTCTTTTTCCTCTTCTGCCTCCCCCCTGTGTTTTTAATCTTAAGGACACGATGAATAATTTAGCAGGTCAGGCTTTACCTTTGTATCACGTGCTCCAGAGCTTCGAGCCAGATTGTGGCCGCTCCTAACAAGTGTACAAAATATTGCAGCATATTTTTTTTTTTTGCTTCATTTTATTTTTTCAGTTATCTCTCAAATCTTATTTCTTTTTGTTCTTTTCCCCTCATTTACCTATTTTTTCACTTATTTTAAGTGTAACAGTGTATGTATTTGAATGGATCTGAGTCCCTTCTGAAACAAGATGGGGTAGAAGTAAACAGACATACTTTAAGTAAAGCGTATGCTCACTTCACGTGACCTGTCATGTATTTTAAGGTCTAATGGCAAACAATATATTTTTCCAGGCTTGCAATGTCTATAGTGTTTTAGGTTTATATCCTGGAGGGGCTTTGTAATTAGCCTGTTGCAAAGAAACAGACGAGAAGTCAGGTTGCCCCTCGTCCTGCTGGGTTAGCAGGGGCGCATGCAGAGGTGTCAGTAAAGGGGAGATGATAGTCAAAGGAGAGTTGAAGAGACATAGGGTCCTCAAGGACAAGAATAACGATAGTGATAATGATAAAGCTAATTTATGGAGTGCAGGCCCTTCTCTGCGCAAGATCGTGCATTCACTCCCATAATCCCCACTGTGGGGTAGATGCTGTTATTTTTTCCATTTTGCAGACAAGGAAACCAAGGCTTGTAGGTTTAGTAGGATTCTATTGTGAAGAACAAAGTAACATTGCCTATTATTGATTTAGGGTGTGAAATTAAAGCAGATGTTGCTGATTTCCGAAGAGAAGTAAGTTTGCTCTTGCTTTTTCTTTTTTTAAAACCCACCCACCCGTTCTGGCTGGCTCGATGCAGTGGCGCACTTACAGTGTCACTGCGTCTCCTGCACCAGGTGGGTGCTTGACGTGCTACAGTTTTTTCTCTGTAGTAGGTTGAATGGCGGCCCCCTCAAAAGATAGGTCCGCATCCCAAGCCCCAGAACTTGTGGATGTGAACTTATTTGGAAAAAAGAGTCTTGGCGGGTGTAATTAACATAAGGATTTGCGGATGAGATCATCCTGGATTATCCCGCTGGGCCAATCCAACGACAAGGGTCCTTACAAGACACAGAAGAGGAGACACACATCCACGGAAGAGGGGGCGGAGACTGGAGTGATGCAGCCACAAGCCAAGAACAACTGGAACCGCCAGAAGCCGGAAGACGCAAGGGAGGATTGTCCTCAGAGCGTCTGAAGGGAACGCAGCCCTGCTGCCCTCTTGCTTTTGGATTGCTGGCCTCCAGAACTGTGGTCGAATCCGTTTCTGTGGTGGTAAAGCCGCCCAGCGGGTGGCAGTTTGTTACGATGGCTGTAGGGAACTTACACATCCTCGCAGGGTAGCTTCCTCACCGGTACTCTGCACTGAGACACCTTTTCCTCCCGCCACTGTGCCCGTGTTTTTCGGATAGAGGACCAGAAAGTGAATGGATGCCTCTTGGTGCAAGTGAGCACTTGACCCCTCTCCGGCTCTTGGCTCGTGAGTTCCCTTCCCTGGTCCAGAGGGACAGGAGACTGTCCCCTTGTCCTCTGCTGGGCTGGGTGTGGGCCAGGCTGAAGCAAGGAGGGTGTGCTGTGGCTACAGCACACGGCACCACTCAGGACGGCGCTGTCCCAGGAGCTTGTGGGCTGCCTGAGCGCCCAATGTGGACAGAGCCGTGCCTGTCCATGTAGACCTCAGGTGGCCTCAGGGCATTTCCTCTCCGTACCCACACCTCCCCAGGGCATCTATTTATAGGTTTCTGCCAACTCAGGCTGGCTGGCGTTCGTCTGTCCACAGAAATATTTCACTCAGACCCTACTGTTATTTCCTGCCCATTCATAAGCCTAAGAATCCCTGTTCGTGGGCTTCCCTGGTGGCGCAGTGGTTGAGAGTCCGCCTGCCGATGCAGGGGACACGGGTTCGTGCCCCGGTCCAGGAAGATCCCATATGCCGCGGAACGTCTGGGCCCGTGAGCCATGGCCGCTGAGCCTGCACGTCCGGAGCCTGTGCTCCGCAACGGGAGAGGCCACAACAGTGAGAGGCCCGCGTACCGCAAAGAAAAAAAAAAAGAATCCCTGTTCGTGTTTTGAGTGGTTTGAGGCCATTCCAAATTCTCTTCTCCCGCTGGAGCCTGTTGTGACTCCTGGAACACCTGTGCTGTCTGCGGCGCTTTGTCATTCACTTGTGCCTTAGCTGTGTTCCAAGTGTCGGTCCTCACGGTGAGGCACTCCAGGCTGGCCGTGCCAGAGGGCGGGTACCAGGGCTGTCTTGATTGTTGCTGCGAGCTCAGTGCCAGGCCTCGTGCCCGACACCCAGGAGGTAACATCGTGCTGAGAATGAATGGATGAATGATGGGCGCTTGAAGGGGAGGAACATCAGTGACTCTGTTTTTGTTCTGTTAAGATAATTAGACTTAAGAACACGGGGTTGGCAGCTGTCACGTGCCTCTCAAATGGGGACACCGTCAAACCCAGTGCATTCTTAGTAAGAGACACATAGGTGGTTAATTAATGCCTTAAATTTGTTTCCACCTCCTCCTTTCAATACATGAGGGGTGGAGGGTGATGGAACGGGTCCTCTGGGTTCCTCTGGAGGAGCGGTGAGGAAGTTTGGCAAAGCAATATTAGAACTAGTTCTTGAAAGGGGTCGTGGCTTGGGCCAGTTACTTTTTATTATGAATATTTGCAAATAGACATAGTGTGCTTGAATGATCTAATGACTAGGAAGAATAGCGCAGTAAATTCCCATCTAGATTTAAAACTCACATCTAGATTGAACAATCATTAACATTTAAAAAGGATCTGTGGGGTGTGTGGTAAAGCAGCTCCCTGACACCGTACATCTGTAAGATCCAGGAAGGCTTCTTATAGAGCCACAATACCACTATAGGTAATCGTAAATTAATCGTAAGTAATCGTCACTTAAAATGTCATTACTGCCCTGTTCGTATTCAGAATGCCTTGAGTATTCCCCAGATATCTTTTTACAATTGATTTGTTCAATCAGAAGCCAAAGAATGTGTGCAGGTTGTGTTTGGTTCCTGACTATGAATGGTGCGCTCTCCCTTTTTCCGTCTCTCCATTGGCTTGTTGAAGAGACCAGCTCAGTTCTGGATTTGTCCTCATTTTTGCTTGTGGTTTCCCTGGGCTGTTTCTTGAGGAAGGAAGGAGGTGGTCGCATTCAGGTTCACCGTTTTTCTTGTCGCTCCGATTGATTCACACCCTGGTTTTTTTTTGTTTTGTTTTGTTTTGTTTAATTAATTTATTTCTGACTGCGTTGGGTCATCGTTGCTGCGCACGGGCTTTCTCTAGTCGCGGCGAGCAGGGACTACTCTTCGTTGTGGTGCACGGGCTTCTCATTACGGTGGCTTCTGTTGTTGTGGAGCACAGGCTCTAGGTGCACGGGCTTCAGTAGTTGCGGCGCGCGGGCTTCAGTAGTTGTGGCTTGTGGGCTCAGTAGTTGCGGCTCACAGGCTTAGTTGCTCCGCAGCACGTGGGATCTTCCCGGACCAGGTCTGCACGTCCCCTGCATTGACAGGTGGATTCTTAACCACTGCGCCACCAGGGAAGCCCCCCAACCCTGGTTATTGACGTTCTTATTTCTTACCGGAGATCTGCCTGGACCAGGCACCAAGGCCCCTCCCCAAGCCTGGGAGATCATCAGGTAGCTCCCGACCTTTTCCTGCTCTGCACTTTGAGAGCAGGCTTGTGCTTGTGTAAATATCAGGTCATCTCGGAACAAAGTAAGAAATCCAAACAAAAATAGCAAACGACATCGGAACATCTTGTAAATATTGGGGGAGTGAAGAGGCACAGGGAGATAAGAGGACTAGTTTCCGTTTGGGGCCAAGCTGTGTTTGCTCTGCTTTGCTCAAGATCATCTCGTCTTCTCAACTCGAGCCGGGCTTCTCTCTCCTGCCTGCAGGTGGGCAGAGGTCTCTATGTATCTAAACTTGAGTAGCTCCGCTACTGCATTTAGTCCTTCCGTGCACGCTGTGTGTAGACACCAGGGGTGGGGACCCGGCGCTTGGGATTCTGATGGCACAGCCTGATGTCACAGAGTCTACGCAGAGCAACGCCCTCCCTGTCCCATACAACCAGAATGTTTACTGGTCAGAATCTCTTTCAGGTTTAAAATGAATTTTGCCATCTTTATCTTTCAACGTAGTTTTGCAATTTGAAAAACTAGTTAAAAGTTACATGTAGTTTTTTTAAAAATTTACCATTTTAAAATGTGCAATTCAGTGACATTCAGTACATTCACAATATTATGTAGCCGTCACGACCAGAACTTTTTCATCACCTCAGAGGGAAGCACTGTACCATGAAGTAGTCACTTACCATTCTCCTTTCCCTGGTTCATGGCAACCACTGATCTGCTCTCTGTCTCTTTGGATTTGCCTTTTCTGGATATTTCATATAAATGGACTCTTTCAACATGTGGCCTTTGGTGGAAGGTGTCTTTCCCTTAGCACAGTGCTTTAAAGGTTCATCCCTGATGTAGCACGTATCATACTGCGTTCCTTTTTGTGGCTGAATAATATTCCATTTTATGCATGTGTAACATGTTCTTTTTCTGTTCCATCAGTGGGTGGACATGTGGGTTGTTTCAGTCTTTTGACTATTGTTGAGTAGTGCTGCTATGAACATTCATGTATAAATGTTTGCATGGACAGCTGTTTGTAATTCTTTGAGTGAAATTACTGGATCATGTGGTAATTTGTGTTTTGTTTTTTTTGGTGTTTTTTTTTTTTTTCTTTTTTTTTTGCGGTACGCGGGCCTCTCACTGCTGTGGCCTCTCCCGTTGCGGAGCACAGGCTCCGGACGCACAGGCTCAGCGGCCATGGCTCACGGGCCCAGCCGCTCCACGGCATGTGGGATCTTCCCGGACCGGGGCACGAACCCGTGTCCCCTGCGTCGGCAGGCGGACTCCCAACCACTGTGCCACCAGGGAAGCCCTGTGTTTAATTTTTTGAGGAACAGCCAAGCTGATTTCCAGAATGGCTGCGCCATTTTCCATCCCCACCAGCGATGTGTGAGGGTTCCAGTTTCTCCGCGTCCTCACCAGCACTTACTATTTTCTGTTTATTTTTTTAAAAATTCTAGCCAGCCTAGAGGATATGAAATGGTATCTTAGTGCTGTTTTGACTTGCATCTGCCTGATGATTAGTGACGTTGAGCCCCTTTTCATGTGCTCATTTGGCCATTTATTTATCTTCTTTGGAAAAAGGTCTATTCACATCCTTTGCCCATTTAAAGAGGATCCGTGGTGGATAATTGCTAGGTTCAGTCATTACTTTTGTGGTTTCATGGTTTGAGCATGGTTTCTGGGAAACTAGTTTCGGGAGGTGTGTGTGTGTGTGTGTGTGTGTGCCTGCAGACACGCAAATGCTTGAAAAGATCTACTTATAAAATCAACTTTGTGTCTTAGGAGATAGATTTCAGATTGTGTCACCCCAGATCTCCTTTGTCCTAGAAGAAAGTACAACAGCGGATCCTTTAAGGATCTGTACCTTTAAGCATAAACCTTTAGATTCTGGTTGTGTAGTTCAGGAAAAGTTCTTTCACTGAGATAAATTCATTTGCACGTTTTTCCCTTTCATGTGAACGTCAGAAACTGCATTAAGTGATTTTGCCCTCTTATTTTCATCTACAGTAAGAAATAAAGTTTCACTCAGCCCTCTTCTGATCACTGCCCTTTTGAATCTGGCCAACCTGAAACCCTGCCCTCTCTCAGTGGATGATACAGCATGAACAAGGAGGGATTTATGAAAAATCTCTCGCTTTCAGTTCTTCTTTACTGACCAAGTTTTAAATACATAGAATTCTCCCTTTTAACAGTTCTAGGGAGATCTCAAATGTTCTGACATATTTTTAGTTCAGGCTTTGCAATATGTACTGTGGGGAGGGCCAAGTCCCTTTTGGGTCGGTGGGGACCGTTTGTATCTTGCATTGTGTGAGACCAAAGTGGTGGAAAATCCCTACTGACATTTTCCTTCCTGCTCCAGTGTATTGTGCAGAGATCCGCATACCTAGAAATTATCAGACCTACCTTAAGAGCTTAAAAAAATATGGTTTTCCTGGGTTTTAATCTCCATGGAGTCCAAGTCAACAGATCTGTTGTAGGACAGGAAATCTTCTATATCTAACCGCTGGGAGACAATGGGTGATATGAATAAGTGACTGAATATGGGATTACACGGCCTCGGTTTTGAATTTAGATACTTACTACTATAAGGTCCTTGGCTAGAAAATTTAATTCTGTCTCTCAGTTTCCTCAACTGTAAAGTGGAAAAAAATAACATACGCGCAGCTCGTTAGGGTGTTGCAAAAACCAAAACTGAGACCACGTGAACATGCCAAGTGAACCAAGTTTCACATAAGTAGTTTTACTACAAGTGTGACTTTGTTTCCAAAGCACTGGTTTCTAATCCTATGTTTGCCAGGATTGATTTTAAGCAATTTTGAGTTACCTCTTGGGATATGAGAGAGATGGAGAGGGTCTGCTATAAGAAGAACAGTACTCGAGGGACTTCTCTCCAGAAAAGGAGTATCATCTTCGTATCATTGGTACATCTTTGTTTGTATTTATTGCTATTTCATGCAGGGTAGCAGACACATAGGGATTAGAACAAAATCTTTTATTTCTGTTGGCTGCGTGAGCAGATTGAGATAATTAGTCTCTGTGACAATGGCCTCAGACACCCCCAACTTCCCTTTAGCGGCAAAGTGAGTGTTCATTTGGAGAGTCGCCTAATTTTTAATTTACCTAAGGCAGAAGGAGTTCCTCTTTACCAAGTGATGGGAGTAGATCATAAGACTAAGCATTAGAAATTTCAGTAAATGGCCAGTTACCTGTGTTCCTGTAAAGGAAAGGAGGCACATTGGCATTTCCCAAATCATCACCGTTGACCTTGAAATTTATTTTTATCCTACCAGACTCCACTTGCCTCTCAGTCTCACCTGGTAGACTCTCAAGGTTTGGGGCCCAGTGGGGAAGTGGGTTTGGTTTACAGTAGATACTCAGCACACCCAGTGATACTTAGCAGGGAATCTTACTAGCTGGAACTAGCTATAATCCTCTGCAATGGTGGCCTGAAACCCAGGGCTGCAGTGCTTATTGATTTTTTTTTTTCAGGAAAAGAAGATTTTTCAGATCCCCTGGATGCATGCAGCTAGACACGGGTGGGATGTGGAAAAAGATGCACCGCTCTTTAGAAACTGGGCCATCCATACAGGTATTAACCCCGCATTGTTTATAGAGCCCGGCGTTGTTGCTTTTTTGTGGTTGTTTTCATGCCTTTAGGTATAAGTGACAAATTAAATTGCAAAATATTTAAAGTGTACATTGTTTTTTGGTGACAATGTTTAAGTTCTACTCTCTTGGCAAATTTCAGTTATACTGTAGACTGTTAGCTATCGTTTATTTTTACTACATATATAAAATCTCCTGGTTTATGACTTCATGAAAATAGCTCTGATAAACCTGGGACTTGTTCCCAGGCACATCTAGGACACGTGGGGTACAGCCTGCATCACTCAGAAGTGATACTCGGGCTTCCCTGGTGGCGCAGTGGTTAAGATTCCGCCTGCTAATGCAGGGGACACGGGTTTGAGCCCTGGTCTGGGAAGATCCCAGATGCCGCGGAGCAGCTAAGCCCGTGCGCCACAACTACTGAGGCCCGCACGCCTAGAGCCCGTGCTCCGCAACAAGAGAAGACAGTGCAATGAGAAGCCTGCGCACCACAATGAAGAGTAGCCCCCGCTCGCTGCAACTAGAGAAAGCCTATGTGCAGCAACAAAGACCCAACACAGCCACAAACAAACAAACAAACAAATAAATAAATAAATTTATTTTTTAAAAAAAGAAGTGATGCTCAACCCATTCCATAGAAAACTTAGTCCTTAAATTTCCTGTAAATGTGGTTTTCTGATGAAGTTCCCCAGGTGTGTACCAGGGGAATATAGAACTTATTTGTTTTGCGTCGTATAAACTTGGGTCAAATTTATCTCCCCCAAAGGTAGTCAAGATTATATTTATTTATAACAAAATTTAACTAGCCAGCTATTTGCAGGAACGGACTTTTACTTAATGTTTGAGAGTCAGATGAAAAAGAGACCTTCCAGTTGCCTGTGCTTGTCGGGCTACTGGCCTCCTAGCTTTGTCTTTTCCTTACCCTGATTCTCCGTTCTTCTACCATTATAATTTTCTCTCAAGCTATTTCGTAGAGCCAGGGTGACCAGTTTGTCCCAGTTTGCCTGGAACCTTCGGGTTTTAAAACAAAAATTCCTGCATCCCAAGAACCTGCTCAGCCCCAAATAAACCAGGAGGTTTGCTCACTGTAGGTGTGGCCTAGAATTAAAAGGGTTCTCTGTACTACCTGCCAGCAATCCTGTCTCCAGACATTTTTACTCTAGAAATAATTTTTCCCCTCTTTTTCTTAACTTTGATTCTTTCAACTATTTTGTTAGGAAAGCATCAACCAGGAGTAGATAAACCTGATCCAAAAACATGGAAGGCGAATTTTCGATGTGCCATGAACTCTCTGCCTGACATTGAAGAAGTCAAAGATAAAAGCATAAAGAAAGGAAACAACGCCTTCCGAGTCTACCGAATGTTGCCTTTATCTGAACGACCTTCTAAGAAAGGTAGATAACGATATTTAGTGACTGAAACAATGATGGCTTGATATATCTTATAGTGCCTTTGTGATTTCTTTATTTCCACATCTGTAGTCACAGCAAGGATACAACCCTCGTTCCCGTTGTGGATGATAATTCTGCTCTTACCTGTCTGGGGAAAATGACTCTCAGGGCCCCCCAGAAGCAGTCAAAGAAGCATTTGGGATCTTGGCCATGTACAGATTAAAGCAATGAGTTCATTGAGAGTTTCAGAAAGAATTTAACTTAGGGAAAATGCCTCTCTGTTCTTCATGAATTAATCCAGAACTATTTTTGTTGCCACAGGAAAGAAACCAAAGACAGAAAAAGAAGACAGAGTGAAGCACATCAAGGTAATCTTTGTTCAGAGAGGAGGCCAGAGCTGTGATCATACTAATGATTCATATTCTGTCTCATAAAAATAAGTGATGTGATCTCTGTGAAGTATTTAATCTTGCTTCTTTTGCTGTTGCGTTTCATGTGCTTTACACGTCTCCTCTTTGGCATGTACCCACTTGTAGACTCAAGTACACACATCCCCTGCTTCATCCAACTTCCCTGAGCAATTTATGAATGAACTCACAAATCCAGGCTGAGCTTGACAGTCTCAAGCCTCCATCTGGTCCCTGCAACTGTTGCCAGCATGTCACTTAGTTCCAGCTAAGCTCCAGCCACCAGCTACTATCTGATGATATTAAGTAGATTTTCAGGCCATTAAATATTTTTAAAAGTATATTAAATAGTGTATACTTACATTAGAATGTATTACCTATATTTATATATATGTATTGTGTTGGCCAACCCAGTATGTATGTATGAATGTATGTATGTATGTATGCATGCATGCATGTATGTATGTATGCATATATTCCATGACAAGCCATTAGTTTGGGGACACAGAGGTCTGTTCAAGCTCTCTGTTCGTGTGGATCTCAATAGTTTTTTTCCTGCTCCACTATAGAACCAGCTTTCATAACTTCCAAAAGTTTTCCATAGGGATGCGTTTGTGTGTGTGAGCTTTTCAGTGGGCTGTGTAGTCTGAAATCCACTGCAGTGTGAGGGTCTTTGTGTGTAGATTAGGTGGCCCTTGTCAGATAGCCAGAGAACTGCCAAATATCCCATGCAAAATCGAGGGTGAGCTCAAGTTGCTAAGCAAAGAGCAGACACTGCAGTCCAGACTCATAGACCATCAGAGAGAAGATTGTTTCACCGTGCCCTGTTTGCAGATGAAGAAACAGAGGCTCGAGAGAGTTGAGTGACATGGACCCAAGGGCAGTGGAACATGTGGCCAAGTTCGCACGGTTATTTAGAACTGAACTTAAAAGAGATGCCAAGCATTCCGGTTTCTACTCTAGAATAACTCTTGAAGGAAAAACCAAATTGCCCAGACGGCACAATGTTTAAAAGCAAGCCACTTAGTCAAAATAATCAGGAAAAAATACCCAAAAAATGTACTTCAGTTTGAATTGTGAAGGTAGAGGGAAAACTTAGGTAAATTGTTAAAGTTTCAGACACATTTACTCCTGCAACGGAAAATCAATTTTTTAGCTAGAGTGTTTTAGCAGTAAGACCTCCAGTTTCCACTTCCAGTATTTTTAGTTGGTGACTTATTTTAAATATAGCATAGTATAGGCCTCATTTTATTATAAGTTTTTATTATGGAAAAACTTTATACACAGGAAGGAGGCAAGTGAGTCAAACGTACTTCATAGACCGTCACCCCGATTTCAGCATTAATCAGCTCGTGGCCATTTTGTCTCATTAGTACCTCCCTCCACTTCCATACATCCAATATGAAACTGCAGATGTTCAACCATTTTTGACTTACAAAAACAATTTCATATGGTTCAGCCCAATATTTTAAAGCAGATTCCAAACATCTTATTTCTTTCATGACTACGTCAGTATATATCTTTAAAAGATAGACACTCTTTAAAAATAATACAGTATCATTATTGCATCCGAAAAAATTAACAGTAGTTCCTCAAAAACATCAAATATCCAGTCAGTGTTCAAATTTCCAATTTGTCTCGTAAGTGTCATAATTTTGATACAGTCTGTTTATTTGAATCAGGATCTGTATAAGGTCCACATGTTGTGATTTTTGGATATGTCTCTTAAGTTTTTTTAACCTATAGGTTTCCCCTAGATTACTTTAAAAAAATTTATTTTTTCTTGGAATGAAAAAACCCTGTTATTTGTTGTATCAAGTTCCCCACAGTTTGGATCTTTTTAGGGCCTACATTCTGATTATTGTTGTTTAGTCAGAAAAGTGTAACTTCCACAAATATGTGATTTTGAAGAATCTGCTATAATCTTAAGTACAACTATATCATATTTGCTACTAGTTTCACAGCATCTAGCTCAGTGCCTGGTACAGAACAGATAATTAATACATATATGATCACTGAATAGATGAAGATTTGTTGACTAAATAGATGCATAAATAAATGTAATATATGGGGAGGAGGGAGTGGGGGGTTTAGAATGCAGATTAATTTTGCAATCTCAGTTAATGGAGAAATGAAAATGGAGTAACAGATGTTCACTTTTCAACCAGCTTTGCTCAAACATAACCACCAGACTTCACTGGACATCAGATGCCATCGATTGGAAGAGGCACCATTATTTTATGTATCTGTAAGCAAGAAAAAACTGCTTGCAGTGAAATCATGACACAGAATTGATTAGAAGGCACGTCCCATTTCAGGGGTGTGGAAATGTGAGGAATGTGCCCCTTAGAATTGATGACACATGGTGTTCTTGTAAGTAAAGGACATCTGCAGTCACATCACCGATGGCAGTGTGTTCCACATGGCCAGACACCGCACTGACCCAGGGAAGCAAGTGAGAGATTTCCTCTTAGGTGCAGCCATGTGGGGCCCAGCAGAGAGTACAGTGAGAAATCCTCCTGTGATGTAGACATGGTCAGTGTCCGAAACATGGCCCTCATAGAGACATTGTTCCTTCAGCAGAAGACAGGTGATTTTCATCGGAAAACTTTTGAATTTAAATCTCGCATCTGTCCTATGACGAAGCCTCAGAACGTGGATAAGGCGAGCGGGCTCCCCAGGTTCTGTGGTTCATGACTGCATAGTGTTAATGTTTCTGTAGAGTGGTTCAAAGTTAGTTCTCTAGGTTTTCTGGAATTATATATATAAAGGACCTTATCCTTACTGAGCAGTTAATACATTACTTTTTATTGTTTGTCAAACACCTAAGCTCTGAGTTTTCTGTTCCGTGCATATATATATATATATATGTGCAACTGGATAGACTAGGTTGGTTTCTTCCGCAGAGAAAATTTGTCTTGTATGTAGTAACTAGGTATGAAAATTTGCTATTAAAACAAGCTCTTCCCAATCTTCCTTTAATTCAAGTTAAATTTTTTTAAGATACCTGAAGAAGTCCTAATCTTTTTTTAATTAATTTTTTTTATTGGAGTAGAGTTGATCAAGTTGAAGTTTTAACTAGCAAAGGACGTTTAGAGCACGCAGGCCCACTGTCAGAATATTTCTTGGGCTATTCAGGCAGTTTATCTCCGTGCTCTTTGTGTCCTCCCTAAATAGCTTCCCTGAAACTGGGAGACCCAAGGCTCCTTGACCATGTAATATGTGCAGAAATGCTGCCCCTATATCCCCTGATGTTCTCTTTGGGAGTATATGCTGTGCACTCAGTGAGCCATCTTTTAGTTGAACTAAGCCCTGCCTGCGTGGAGGTAACTGGCTGTCTAAGGAAATAAGAGTAAGAAACACAGTAGTGAGCTGTATGAGATGGGACATCATCAGAGCATATTGGTGTTTCAGAAAATGTCACAAGGCCAAGATCAGTAAGGACAGAGGTGGATAAAGCAGCGAGGTGGTAGCTGACGTTTTGGAGCCCCTACCCGGTTCTCAGCTCTGATTATTATCTCATTTAGTTCTTCCTGTGATGGGCAGGGTTTCTCTCTTTCGCATACGTGGGAATGGAGGCACAAAGATGTTGAGTAATTTTCCCAGAGTTGCTCCACTTTATGGAATTGAGATTTGATTCCGGGTTAGTCCAACCTCAGAACCTGTGCTCTTTCACTGCCCTCAGTGCCTCTCAGCCTCTCGGAAGCTGTGGGCTCTGATCCAGGCCTCGGGGGACTCTCCAGTATATCGGTGGACATTCCCCAGCACCAGATCATACGTAAAGCCCTGGAGATCAGAGCTGCTGTTTGGTCTTCGCTGGATGAGTCAGGACACCGGCTTCATTAGAGCCAGAGCCTGAGTGAGGATACAAGGGGAAACAGAGGCATGTAGGTAGGGAGGATTCGGAATTAATACTTCCTGCCTCAGAGGATTGTTTGCAGAGAACATATGCGTGCTTCGAAGCTGTGAAGTGCTTCCAGATTAAAACATCGGTGTGATGATGGAAAACATGATCCGGGACTGTCTCTAATGTCACTTGGTAAAGACTAGGACTGATCTGTATTAGTTCTGAGTGCAGGCCTCTGGGTGGAGGTTACAGAAAAGCAGGTATTGGCTGAGCAGAACTTTCTAATAGAGCTCTCACCGCCCACAGTGACTTGAGCTGGAGTATGCAACAATATGCTCCCTGTCACTGTCCAAAGACAGGCTGAATGACCGACCACCTGTCAGGGCTGATACTGGAGTGATCTGTCCATGGGTTGCAAGGGGTCTTCACTTTTTAAGCCTCACGCCGGCAACCCACCTGAACTTTCAAGAGATGAAATCAGAGCTGCCCTGGAGGGAGCAGGTGGGGGGCCTGTCCTGCCCACTCTGGTGCCTCGCTTTCCTCCTGGTAGCTCTTGGGAGGACTGCTCAGAGCGCAGTCTGCAAACTGGTTGGCAGAGTAACCTCCGTGGATGCTTTTGTGAGACAAGGCACAGCTGAACTCCTTGGGAAGGCTCTGGAGCACAGAGGGGTCGATATTTAAGGGAGGTTTTTCTCACCGTGATGGGAAGCAGCAGATGGGGGCAGAGACTGCAGTAGAGAGTTCAGGTGAAGATGGTGGCAGTTGGAATGGAGAGGAGACATTTCCCTGGAAGAAGAGGTGGGAGGAGGAAGCCAGGTGTGGATCTAAGAGGTGACCCTGACTTCTCAAGCTTCCTGGAGGGGTTGTTGGGAGCAGAGCATGTTTTGTGGAGAAGAGGGTGAGTTTAACTGTGGACGTGGTGGGCTAGAAAGGGCAGAGGGCCCTCCAAAGCAGACACCAGGTGGACAGTTGGATCTGACAGGCACCGAGCTCGGGTGAGTGTTGGACGCCAGGTGTGTGGTCATTTGCCCAAGAACGATGTTGGAGGCCGTGGGAACAGATGCCTTCCCCAAGAGGGAAGCTACATGAAATGAACACGGAGACCCAAGGAGAAGACGAGGAGAAAAGCCAGCCAAAGAAAGAAGTCTAAGGGGAAGTTGCAGTGGGAGCAGCGAGGAAGAGAATGAAGACGGCCTAGTTCCAAGGGAGGAAGGTGTCCTAGGGCTGGGCAGGAGGCCGCAGCCTGTTTCAGCTGCACTCCTGTTCTTAGTGGCCTCGGGGCCTCCGAGGTATAGAGTGTGCAGTTCCCCGGGCCGACTTTGACTTTCATGAAGCCCAGCTGTCAGCCTGAGATTTTGTTGGTAGAGAGACCTAGAGATGCCCTTAAATTTGGCTTTCAGGAGACTGGCTTTGCACAGATGAATTAGGGCCTTTCTGGAGGTTGGGGATGGGAAATGGTCTTACAGCCATTATATTTGGCCTCTAAGGAGGGGACATGTAGACAAGGGCTGTGGCAACAGAATGAGTGGCCTTGGTTGTCCTCTATTCGGCCCACCCACAAGCCCCTCCAGCAAGCATGGCTTTGAGACCAACCAAAGGAATATTATTTTAGAGGTCTAAGGAAGGCTGCCCCTGCCCCTGCCCCTGCACGCTCTCTTGAGCTGGTTTGCTTTTGCCTAAAGTCCCTTAAACTGTAGAACAAACCTTGGATTCTATAATGAGAAGAAAGGTTCTTGGGCATAAATATTTGGCAGAGTTAATAGATCATGGAGCGGTCTGAACCCAAGTACAATCTGTTTTTTGGTTTTCTTTGGGGCAAGGTGATTTACAGGAGAGCCTACAGCTAAAGTAAGAAAGGGAACAGAAAGAGGAGGCTAGTTCAGGATTCACCAGGACAGGTCATGGTACAGCCAGGCGGGGGACAGGGCAGGAGTGGGTATCACAGAGAAGTAGAAGACGCTGTGGGCAAAGGCCATTCGTGACCTGCAGGATCTCTCTGTACATGTTCCGTAGAGAAATATTCACCCATTTTCTTAATTTGTGTTCCTTGCTTTTAAAAAAAAAAAACATAGTTTAGGGCTTCCCTGGTGGCGCAGTAGCTGAGAGTCCGCCTGCCGATGCAGGGGACACGGGTTCGTGCCCCGGTCTGGGAAGATCCCACATGCTGCGGAGCGGCTGGGCCCGTGATGGCCCCTGAGCCTGCGCGTCCGAAGCCTGTGCTCCACAACGGGAGAGGCCACAACAGTGAGAGGCCCACGTACCGCAAAAACAAAACAAAACAAAAAACATAGTTTAGGTTTCGATCTTCCTATTCTAGTCATTTCAAAAATTTCAACTGAGTGTAGTGAAGATCCCTGTTTTTCCGCACCCTGGATGGAGCCCTTTCAGGGAGGTGCTGGCTACATTTCACTGTACAATCTGCTATATTGTCCTTCTAAAACCAGTGAGAAGGTTTGCGCTGAAGACTTGGAGATCGGCAGGTTATTTTGGAAGTGGGGATGGGAGGAGGTAAAACAATGTTCGGAGCAGTCCAGCTCAGTCTCCATTGGTAGAGTATTCTGTTTCGTTACAGGAGTGCAAGAGGCAAGGTGGGGATCTGGGGAGTAGAACAATGTTGAAAATAGTTCAGTCTCAATCTCCATTGGCATTAGTACAGGATCCAAGGGTTTATTAAGACAGAAGCTACTGGAATTGGACCATGTTGCCTGACCAAAGATGTGAGTTCAGTTCCTGTATCTCCTCAGAGTAAAAGCAGTGTGGTCTTGGAAAACTAATTTCATCTGTGAGTCATAGTTTTCTCAAGTGTAGTGTGATAGAAGTATCACTTGCCACTAATTACACTGTAGATCATGTGAAACTCTTTTGAAGTCTCCAACTGGGAAATCAGAATAATTTAGGTTTTTAAATATACGCAAGTCTGACTGCCTCGTTACCTTTATAAGAAGCCTAGAAGCAGAACGAGTGAATAATAACTTGGCAACGAAAGAAACCCACGAAAACGAGCAGTTCTTTCCATAATTCCTTAAAACGTTCTTAGTTCCTTTTGGGGAATTGAAGAGGTGGAAGGGAGAGGAGAAGACACGTGGGGCATGATGGGGGGTGGGGTGGGAAGGGGGCCATTGAGGAAGCCAGGGAGAAGGATGCCATCAGAAAGGTGGAGAAACAGATAGATTTTGTTACCAAGGATGGAGAGTACAGGCCTTCCTGTTGGATGTCAGAGTGTGGGGCTGAGGGAAAGAGACTTGCGCAAAGGTCACTGGATTTGGGATAGTAGCGTTTTATTGGTGACCTTAGATAATAGTGAGTGCTTATTTAATCATAGGTGCCAGGTGCATATTTATCTCATTTAATCTTCCCATTATCCCTATGACATGGGTCCTATTACTGTCCTCAGTTTACAGCTGTCCGCAGCATCCTAAGAGATCACTAAAGAGGCTAAAGTTCTATAACTAGAGGAAGACTTGGACCCCAGGCTCATGTGACTCCAAAGCCAGGCTGTCTCACCACCCCGACCCCAGGAGCTGGGAGCTTGATTCCACAAGTGGAGTGGCAGCCAGACTGCAGGCTTCATGGTGGTGCAGTGAGGAGGTGATGCTGGGAAGGCAGGTGCACTGTCAGGAGTTTGCCTCTAAAGAAAGAGAAAAGTGGTGACTCAAGTCACAGGCGAGGGAGTTTCTTCCCAGAAAGGATAAACTCTTCGGAATTTGTCAGAGAGATGCTGCAGGAGAAAGGGATAAACATTCTGCCCAGTGGGGCTGTCCTGGGTTCTTCCTGGATTCAACCTTTGGTACATCTGGTCAACCCTGCCATGTGTGATTTTTGTTTGTTTATTTTTTTGAGAACTGAGCTGTACAGTGAGGTGATGTCTTTGAAGCCGTGGTTATCATGGCGGGAATTTGCCAGATGGGATTGGGAGGGAGGGGGTAATTTCCCCCTCCTTCCCTAAGATTTGGGGGGGTTCATCATTGGTTCCAAGCAGCACATAAATTGATAAGAACACCCTGCATGTCTTGCAGCATCCTCTCTAAATTTTTCAGAGCACAGTCATATCCATCTCACATGATCTTCTGCTCCTGTCTTCTATTCTTGCCACCCCTCCACCCTCCTCTCCAGTTTGGTCTCCCCAGGAGTTGTCACGTGTGGCTTTTTTTGTCTGATTGTGTTGCTGTCATAGACGCCAGTGTAACCTCCCCTTGAGGAGAAGCTCTCTCATCAAAACGCTGAAAGTCAGTCTGTACTCCAGCGCTGGCTCTCCCAGAGCCGTTGGCGCGTTCAGAGGTTGGAGGGCTCTGGTGCACTTGAATAAAGCAGAATTGAGAGCCAAGCTTAGGAAGAGGAGTTTGCTCTCCTAGTTTCATTAATATGAATGTGTAGCCTCTTGGGCTGCATGGGCATTCGGAAGGCATGCCTGCGGAGCCATGGGTGTGGGCTGTCTCACTGGACTCCACGGGGTGGCGGAGGCTTTGGCTATGAGTCTGGCCCGTGTGACCGGCCACCTGCCCCCGACCCTGGGGCAGGATGCTCAAGTGGCCAGAATCCGGAGCAAACCCTATCCAAGAAGAATTCATCCACCACGTCCTCTGGATTTCGTCCTTGGGCTGATAGTTGAGGCAGAGCTTTTCCTCCGAAGTTATAAAAGAGGTGGCAAGATTCCTCCCTTAGAGAGAAAGCCAGGAGCTGAGTCTTACACGCACCCCCTCCCTCAGAGACGGATGAGTTGGGATCTCAGCAGCAAGGTGCTTTACCTAGGCAGTAACCCAGCTCCGCTTAACCCCAGGGCTACCTTGCGCAGGGATAAGCATTTCAGGAGGGCAAGCCAGGTGCACGGATACCGTCTCCTCCAAGGAAAAGGAAAGAAAGGGAACCCTTGGCGAGACACTCTACGCAGAAATGTGCTTCTTAAGCTCCAGGCTGATTTAAAACACGTAGGGAATGCGTTTGGGAGACGAACGTGACCTTGGCATTAAAGAAAGTGGACGGAGGGTAGAATTTAAGCTAAGCACAGGGAGGGAAAAGGAAGTGTTCTCAATTCTTTTTTCTTTTCTTCTTCCTAGCAAGAACCAGTTGAGTCATCTTTGGGGCTTAGTAATGGAGTAAGTGATCTTTCTCCTGAGTATGCGGCCCTGACTTCAGCTATAAAAAATGAAGTGGATAGTACGGTGAACATCATAGGTAAACTGTTTTGACATCTCATTTTTTTATACGCACGAGTAGCTCCCTGGGGTCGAGAATTTGTAAAACGTGATTTGAAATAACATAGTCAGCGGGAGGAGGTCTTGGAACGATCTCAAAATGCAAGTTCAGGCCCCCAGATTTCAGGGCTGAAGAATAAAGGCCTTTGAGGATCAGGTAAAGGAACTGAGGCAGATCCGCCTCAAAAAAATAGGCAGATGAGATGGGGATGCTCCCCCCAGCGGCTAAGGATTAGCGGTTCTCAGTCTTTCAATAATTGGTCACGTGGACAAAAGTGTTATTTCTTTAACTTGGGAACAAGGAGGGGGGAGACTGTCCCTGTGGGTCCTCTCAGCATCTGCTCCAAGACGGGCCTGCCACAGAGAGGTGCTCATCTCACAGATGGGGAAACAGAGGCACGTGGACAGAGGGCACCCTGTGATCCCACAAAGAGTGTTGAGTGCCTTCTGTATACCAGACGTAGCGCTGTGAGCCAGAAACAGGTTGGGGAGCAAGGCGGGCCCAATCCCTAGTTTCATGGAAGAAGACACATAATAAACAAATAAAAACTGCACGTAACAACAGCGTTACCGTGTGTGATAAATGTGCCAGAGGAGAAGAGTGGAGAGATGAGATGACACCAGTGGCTGAGGACCTGCAGTGTGGGTCCCGATGCAGGAACACGCTTAAAGGACTAGAGGGAAGGCCGGTGCTCGTGGGGAGGGCGTGTGAGGTCCCTCAGAAGGGAGGCGGGGCGGGCTTATGGGGACCTTCGAAGATCCTGGGAAAGAGGTTGGGTTTTATCCCCAGACTGCTGGAGGGTGTGGGTTTTTTGGTTTTCTTTTTTTTTTTTTTTAAGTTTTAAAAACTTGAAGTATAGCAGATAGTAAAGTGCCCAAATGTTTTCCATACACACACCATGGAAACACCACCCCTGGAGGCTTTTAGGCAGGTGGGTGACAAGTGTGAATTATATCTCAATAAAGTCCCGCTGGGATGCTGCCAAGCACGGAGGGTAGGGACTCTTTGCAAGCGTGGAAGAGGCCCAGGCTTGACCTTGTATTCTGACCCCAGCCCTGGAATCCAGAACCTCGGTTTCTTTGCCCTCAATACCTTTTGGTTCATTACCTTTTGTTCCATTTTGTAAACAATTAGGGCTTCTGATGCTGGTAAGAACAGGAAAAATCCTGTTCCAAGAGCAGGCCTCATATCCGAGGACCTTCATTTGTGGGTTCTCAGCTGAGTAGGGACAGGAGGCCGCAGCCTCCTCTCCTTCCCCTGGGCTTTGGAGTTTGGAAGTAGAATCACATGTGCAGGGTCTCCCTTGCACGTTGAGGTCTCCAGCAGCGTGAAGAAAGAATGAAGCCTGGGTTGAGACTCAGCACGTGCTGTATCTCATGTCAGGATGGCCATGGCTTCCTCGCAGGGCTCACGTCTGAATGGGGTGCTTTTGCATAGAGACAGATGGCCCTACAGTCATTTTCAGCCCAGCGGACTCTCCGAGAGTATCTTTCTCACTTCCCCTCTGGAGTGAGGCCACTTGCCTGACCGGAAGCCCAGCTCTCCTCCCTCCTGGGCCCTTTTTTCCACGGCTGAGAGCTGCTTCCCCAGCACCTGGGCTTTTATCATCCCTTTCTCAGCAGGCTGTCCTCAGAAAGCCTCTGCCCACTGAGCCCTTTTGAAAGAGGAAGATAGTTGCCGATCTCCCAGGCACGCTTTCTTAAGATTCAGCTTATTTCGAGGCAGCTGGTTGGCTCTTGGAGCTCCCCTTCGCTGAGGAGGTGAACTCAGCCTCAGATAAAATGCCAAACAAAAGCCAGAATTGGACCAGTTTTCTTTACTTTTTTTTTTAACATTTTGGTTGAGCCTTCAGTAGGTAAATTCTCTGCCAGGTCGATTGTTCATTGCCCTTATGGTATGATTGGGGCTACATGGTGTTGGTACTAATTTAATGAGTCATTATCCTGGGGCAAAGACAAAGGCCAGGTTTGGTTAGAGAATCACCTACTGGATTAAATGATTCTCTTCCTGACAATAAAATCATAATGGATGGCAGTAAAATGAGTTTGAATGTCTCTTTCTCATTAGTCAGTGACCCTTGTGAAGGTATGTAATGATAGAGGAAGTGGATCCATGCACGTATTTTAAAGGAGTGGGTCATTTGTGATTATTGCTAACAGTAGCACTCGCTCGGATTTTAAACCCTTCGCAGAGCTTTGTCTCCACTCTCCCAAGTGACCAGTCATTAGCCATCCCAGCCTCTGCGATGTGTGGACCGAGATGAGAAGCACAGGGGTTCTGATTCCAAGGCCACTGTGGCATTTGAGAGATTCTCTTTCGGGCTCTCTTTACTTTTTTAAAAAATGCTTTATTTAAAAACGAAACCATTTCTTGCTTTCCATTCATTTGTCTCTAAACCCAGAGTTCCGGCCAGTTTTGTATCCAGGCACCAAGATGAAAACCTCAAGATGTTTTCATTCTACTCTTATAAGCCCATGATTATAAGATTAAAAATGGGAGCTGAAACGAGTCCTTACTATGAGAGCATTTTTCTCGTTGTCAGTAGGCTCTGTCACTAGGGAAATAGATTGAAAATCAATATCTTAATCCCTTGGAGGCCAGCCACCCAGTACACTTTTATTCTGGAGGAGGGGTGCTGTTTGGTAAGTGAATCCAGTAAGGGTGTAAAGCACGAAATGTCCTGTTACCCTGACAGATGAACTCCTGCTGGATTGCTGCTGTGTTTTACTTTTATTTCTGCGGCAAATCACGGCAGGAAAACACACACACACACACACACACACACACACACACACGCATGCACGAGTGTGCACACGCCCATGGTCAATGGGCAGTGTCCTGGTCTTGCCTTCTTGTCCAGAACAGCTGAATGTACGTCCAGATTTAGCAGGCTGTGCGCTCCAAGCAGGAGGGCAGCATCTCTCTGCTTAAAACAGGTCTTTTCACGTTTCATCTCTCCCTCCTGTTTAAATGCACAGGTCAGCACCTCCAAAGATCTTCCCTGCTATCCCTTTAAGGGGAGGGAGAAAAAGACTCATTTTTATTTTTACTTTTCTTTCACATTGAATTATTTTGTGTGTGCGGCAACTTCTGTTTTTAGGAAGCGGAAGAAGCCAGCAACATGTTGGATTGTTCTGATAATACCCTGCTGGCCTCTTGCCCAGGTCAGCAGGGCCTCTGCTGAGCAGTATTGAAATCACCTCCAGGCCAGTGTGAGAAGTTAGCAGGTGCGGACATTCTTTCTCCCTGGCCTAGGCGGGGCTTCATAACCCCATTGTGTTTCTTGATAAAAGGTAACCCCACCCTTCAAGAAAGCAAAGATTGCTGTGAAATGAGGGAGGCTATTCATGACCCTGAAGTAAATCAAGCTGGCCTTAGGGGACTAGACAGAGACAATTAGGAAATAATGTAATTTGAATTCTGTCGATTTTGGTGGCCCAAAATGCACCTTCTAGGATGTACCTTTTTCTGGTAGTTACTTCCAAATTTGACCAACTTTATCTAAAGTAAACCTTGAGTAGCTGTTTTTCAGCCAAGCTTAGAAACTTGAATATCGACAGGAGCAGAACAACAACAAAAAAGTTAAAAAAAAAAAAAAAAAAAAAAGGAGGAAAACAGATTCACAACTAAGAGACCAAACTTAGGGCACCCCCAGGGCCTCACGGTCATAACTCAAGCCTGGCAGCCTCTGGTACCAGAATTCATAGTGACTTGAGGATGGCCAAAGGTGATGCCAGGCTGTAGAACTGTCTTCAACTTTTCCAGATCCTTTGTTCCCTGTTTTGTGTGTTTGCTTTTGTTTTTTGCCATTTTCTCTGGTGCTTAAGATATGAAAAATTCCATCTACAAGATAAAAAGTAGATTTGGGGTGGTTGTTTAGATGGAAGGCACCCCTCTTGAGAAGGAGCGAGTGAAGGCTTTCCATGCTGGTTCATCCCTCAGGAGCGGGGTCCAGCGACAAGGCATCCAGTTTTCTCAGGACCCCTAGAAAACTCTTAGCAATAGGAGAGTCCATGTGAGGTGTGAACCCAGATCTCACAGTAAACCCAGACACAACCAATAATACATCTTGTTTTTCTTAGGTGAACTGGACCTTGGAGAAGCCAAGGTCACAGAGGTGAGGCTGCATGGGATGTGCCCTCGGTCACCACATGCACCGGCAACCCTGGGCAGTGGACATGGAGGTTCTTTCAACCTTTAAGGGGTTTTTATTTACCCGAGAAAGCTGCCAACTTTTTACGAGGCTGTATATATTTTTCTGCCTTGACATCTCCACCTTATTTATAATTAACTATCGAATCCTGTCTTCCCCCGTCCTATTCCTCAAATCCGTCCCCTTCTTTCTATTTCAGATGCGACTCCCAGTCACCTTCGTGCTTGCCTCAGCTCTGCTTCCATGCTGCCCCTTCTCCAGACACAGTCATTTGTTAAAAAATGCCAGTCTTACCATGTCACCTTTGCCCCCAACCCCCAGGACAAAGACCCGCATGTCCCCAGTGTCCTGGTGACCTGGCCCCTGTCCACTTCTTTTATACCTGTTTTTGAAGTCGAATTACTCTGAACAGTTGGACTTCCATGTGCCTATCCAGCGAGAAAGAGAGGTTTGGGTTGTGGGTTTTGTTACTGTGGGGTGGACGCTATAGCTCTGTCAACCCAGCAGAGTAAGGAAGGGGCGTTCGGCGGGTCCGTCGGGAGGGGTATGCTGCCAACCCGTGAGGTCTTAGGCAGGTATCTGCTGCCGGACCATTGACCCTTGAGACACGGTGATGAACTCAACTGAGTTTTTACTAGAACATATTATTTGCCCCCCTTTATAGCAGAGCAGCATGTGATGATGTTTACTCGTGGAAGTGCAGTGTGTGTACCACACCCTGCACCCACGTCAACTTGTCACTGTTGAGGCAGGCTGGCCCCTTCTCTGAAAGTACTAACCCCGTAGAGACTTGTGTCTCCCACCGTCGCCCTTGGATGCCTAAAGCGAATCATGGCCAGAGTTTATTTTAAAAAAGAAAACAGAGCACCAGATTAGAAGTTAAAAGACTGGGGTTCTAGAACTAGTTCTGCAGGGTTTTATTTATCACATGATCCTAGGCAAACTCCCTCACCTCTCTGAGACTCAATTTCCTCGTTATCTAAAGTGGAAACGAGGGGACTTCCCTGGCGGTCCAGTGGTTGAGACTTCGCCTTCCAATGCAGGGGATGCAGTTTCAGTCCCTGGTCAGGGAGCTAGGATCCCGCGTGCCTCGCGGCCAAGGGACCAAGGCGTAGAGCAGAAGCAGTGTGGTCACAAATTCATTAAAGACTTTGCAAATGGTCCACATCAAAACAAAATCTTTTTAAAAAAATTAAATACAGTGGAAATGATAAAAACTGATCCCACCTACCTCACAGGAGTGTTGTGAGGACCAAATGGGTGGAACAGAAAACTCACTGTGTGGTTAGAAGGTAGTAAAATTAATATTATGATTGTGGTATTATCAAATCATATTAAAATACATTTGATTAAGAGACATTGCCTCCATCTGTGCTGCGTCATCGGGCTGGTATTCACAGTTTAAATTCTCGAAGTTTCAGATCAGGGCGAGAAGAAATTTCTCTCCATGGCAGCATGCAGATGGCCGGCTTTTATAGGCTTTTATCTTGACCCTGCAGCTGCCTGAGTGACCTTGGCAATTTACCCAACCTCCCTGGGTTTCAGCTGCAAAGTGATAGGACCAACCCACCTTCACAGAACTTTCCGGTTCCTAATAGTCTACTTTTAAGAGCTTTCTCTGAGGCTTGGGGGCAAGTACTTTCGCAGGTGGAGCCCCGCGTTGTCAACAATTGTTAATAAGGTAAGAATGACCTTTTAAGGAATCAAACCAGTTCATCAGTAACCAGCCATGAATAATATTGTTGTAAGTCTCAGCACCGAGGTCCAGATAAAATTACATGCCTGCGGGGGACTCTTCCTGATGCGCTGACCTTCATAATCTGGAGAAGCTTAGTGGATTTCTAGTTCCCTAACCGTTCAGGAATTTCCTTGGCACCCAATATAGAACTGTTGAAAAGCAATTTCACTATTGGTTATGAGCCCAGAGTCTTATTAAGGTGAGATTTGAAAGGTTTTATCCTAAGAGGGGCTTAGAAAGCCCAGGGAAACTCAGTTTGAACTTCCTTAACTCTTTCTTTCAGGGAGACGGTGCTGGTGCTGTTGAGAGGGGAACGCTGAATTTGCCTCCTGAGGCTGCCACCTTCCGGCTGTCTGACCTTGAATTAGTCATTGAACTCTTCGTTAGTTATTTAACTCTCCACGATGCTTTTCCTCCTGTCTAAAATGGAGTGATAACTGTGTCTTCCCCGTGGAATTGTGAGGTCTGGCAGGTGATAGGTCAAGGTGGGAAAGACAAAGTTCAGGGCCCAGGAAATGCTAGGTTTTGTTATTATGGGTTATCAGTCATGAGACTCTAGCACCTAGAGGGCTCCCACTTCTGACCTTACTAGCAGTTTGCTAAGCTTGCTATTCTTGTGACTTTCCATTTGTTAGGAGTCAGTGGCACTGTCTGTGTTGTCCCTTAGGGCGAAGTTTGGTGGTTCAGGGGAAATCAGCTCTCATCTATCTCCATAGATGGATAAAGAGAGAGAGATGGATTAGGGCTGGTGCGTAAAGCCCTTCCAGAGAGCATCTCACATGCTGGGATTTCCCAGCTTCTCTCTTGGACTTGCGACTTACGAGTTCAGAAGTTTCTAAAGTGCCCTCAGTCGTGTTCAGATGGAGAGCAGCGGTCGTCCCTGTCCCAGGCACAAAGCCACATGCTCCTAGGGCAATGTCTGGCCCTAGAGATCATGTAATATTAACTGGGTATCCAGATGTAGCCCAGAAAACGAAAACTTATTTTTCTATCCTGGTCACCAGCATTTGGGATACACTTAAAATTTGAATAGAGATGCTCACCTACTTTTTGTCTTAAGGCATGTATGTTAAGTGAAATACCGTAAAACTAACCCCCTTTAGGTGTACAGGTCTATGATTTTTGACAGACATCCTCAGTGGTGTGACTACCACTACATTTAAGACATAGGACATTTTCCTCACCCGTAAATGTTTCCTCTCCCTCCTTCCAGCCGCTGGCAGCTATGGCCTACTATGTCTTTATCCCTTCACCTAGGTTTTAAAAAGCCCGCTTGCCAGGAGTCTGGAAATTTTCTAGAAAACGTTCATCGTTCCATTTGGTATTCACTAGCGGTCCTGAACTCCTGCAGGCCTCTGGCTGCAGTCTGGGAGCCCTGCTCTGTTTATTCATCTCTTTCCTCAGCAAAGCTTCACTGAGCTGCTCTCCGGTACAAGCCGTGAACGTGTGCTGTGACTTGAGACAAAAAGTTCTAACGCAGGGTCTCAACTCTCGGGAGCCACAGTGTGGCTGGGAGACAACACGTACGAATAAAGGGTTAAATAAAGGGCCGCTGCCTTAACTGGGCACGCGAGGCTGAAAGTGAAGGCACGGCACAAGGTCGCGTCATGCTGTCGTTTTGGCCAAGCCATGGGGACAGCAAGCGAGGGGCCCGCAGGAAAGAGAGGGCAGTCTGTTCTGGGGGGTCAGGAAAAGGCCCCCCGAAAGCAGAGGCATCTGACTCCTGCCTGCCACTCACTCTCCCCTTCCACCCACCGGGCTGCCGCCTCACCGAAGCCTTTGATTTCCTGTAACTGGAAAAAAAATATCCCACTTCCTGAACTTTCATCACGGGCCCTCCGCCCTCCCTGCTTTTCCTTTTCACTACTGTCCTCAGTTTATTCTCTAGATCATTGTGTGCTGGCCTCCAGCCCTACTGGACTTCTTACAAGCCAGATCCTGGACTAGATTACACTTCCTGTACCCTTCCTACCTGACAACAGTGCCTTGTACAAAGAGGATGCTCAGGAAATCTCTGTTAGTTGAATGACTGAGTTGGGACTTATGGGGGGAAAACACTGAGGGAGAGAATTCCTGGTCAGAACAAAGGGACATAATTAGGAAGATGCTTGAATGGCTGCCATAGTTTATACTCCCAGGAATGACAGTGCAAGGGAGAAATGAATTTTGGAGGATTGGAAGTTAAAGGGGCCTTGATTTAAATCAAATCTATATAAGATCTTAATTTTCTTAGTATGTAAGGTATCAGTTTTATCCACCCCCTCATCAAACACACACACACACACACACACACACACACACACACACGTCCTGTTTGGTTTCTATCTCCACCCACCAATTTGGGAAAGGACAGGACCCATCTTGTTTTCCTGCCGTCTTATTTTACTTGGGAGAGGAGGCAGAAGAAACTTGAGAGAGGTCAGTGTCAGCGCTCAGTCTGTGTCTGGTGAGCTGCATAATTGATGCTCTCAGGCTCAAGTAGTATAGTCCAAAGGATAAAATAAGAATTTGGGAGTCTGCCTGCCATATTTAGCCTGCCTTCCTTTTCTTTAATTTTATCCCCTCCAGGAAAACCCACACGGCATCCAGTTTCCCTTCCATTCTGTATGCTGTGGCTTTGTGGAGTCTTTTATCACATCCCCAAATCTCCTTTCCCAGCCTCTTCGGTGCTTTTTTTTTCTTTGCTAGAAAATCCATGAATTCTCACTGCCTTCTAAAACCTTACCTGAGTAGAAATCAGGTAATGTTCTCCCTACCTTACTGCTAGTCACTTCATCACCCCCCTTCAAGCAGTTAAAACAGAAACCCACGTATAAACAGAAATACTTGAGTAATCAAAATATTATACTTTGAGCAGTGAAAACAGGAACTGGCCCATGATGCTAACTTCTCAAGGAGACTGGAATGTGGCCACTTTCCCGCCTAATCTGAACATTTTACAGGTGGCCCGGGACGTAGAGCACAGCCCATAATCCACGCTGTGTGACTTTGGACGAGCTACTGTACTTCTCTGTGCCTGACACTCTTCATTTATAACAGGATAATGATGCTTTCCCTGTCATTCCCATGTGTTGAAATGTTAAAATAACTTATACAGGCATGAGTAAAACATTGATTATGAGGGCAAAGTGCTTTGAGAGAGGCCCTTGGGAAAAACATTATTGGTCCCATTTGTTTATGGGTGCCAGTTTTCAGGGATATTCCATCCAATCAATTGTCAACAGAAGTATAAGGTCAGCTCTGTTTGAAAGTAAGACAGGGCATTAGGGGCATTCAAATTAAAACCACGATGAGGTATTACCACACATCTATCAGAATGACTAAAGTCAAAAAGTAGTGACAGGGCTTCCCTGGTGGCGCAGTGGTTGGGAGTCTGCTTGCCGATGCAGGGGACGCGGGTTCGTGCCCCGGTCCGGGAGGATCCCGCATGCCGCGGAGCGGCTGGGCCCGTGACCCATGGCCACTGAGCCTACGCGTCCAGAGCCTGTGCTCCGCAACGGGAGAGGCCACAACGGTGAGAGGCCCGCGTACAGCAAAAAAAAAAAAAAAAAGTAGTGACAACACCAAAAGCTGGCTAAAATGTGCATAAATTAGCTTGTCCATACATTGCCAGTAGGAATGTAATATGGTATAGCCACTCTGGACACTAGTTTAGCAGTTTCTTGTAAAACTAAACATATAATTACCATGTGTTCCAGCAATTGTACACTTGGGCATTTGTCCCAGAGAAATGGAAACTTATGTTCAGATAAAACCTGTGCATGAATGTTCATAGCAGCCTTATTCGTGATAGCCGAAGAATGGACAGGAACCTACAATTCCTTCAGTAGGTGAATTGAGTTGGGTTCCTCCAATTGAAGGAACCTACAGTTCCTACTGATACACCCAAAAACTTGGATGAATCTCCAGGGAATTCTGCTGAGTGAAAACAGCCCATCTCAAAAGGTTACTGTGTGAGTCCATTTGTGAAGCATCCTTGAAATGACAAAAATTATAGAAATGGGAAACAGATGAGTGGTTGTCAGGGGTTAGAGACAAGGGGAGGAGGCTGAAGGAAGGTGGATACAGTTACAGAAGATGCTTGTGATGATGAGACTGTTTGGTGTTTTGACTGCGGAGGTGGGTACGTGAAACCACGTATGTGATGAAATTGCACAGAACTAGGTACACACACACGAAGGGGTACAAGTGAAACGGAGGAAACCTGAACAAGATGCATCGATTGTCAAATGTCAATATCCTGATACTGTATGATAGTTTTGCACATGGGTAAAGGGCACGTGGGATCTGTGTATTATTTCTTACAACTGCACGTGATCTCAGACTGAAAAGTTTAATTAAAAAACAGTTGAGTCAGGATTTCAGAGGCAGGGTGGTCAGAATTCATATTATCAGTGTTTTGAGGAGTTGATGCTCCGAAGGTGTGTCAGAAAATTGGGAAAGCATTCTTTTCCATTGTTTTGATATGACATCCATTGTCTGCAGAGGAGGAGGCAGGCTGGGAGTATGAACGGAGCGTCCCACAGCTAGAAATGACACAATAGGGTGGATTTTGGTGGTCCTCCCTCTTTTTTTTTTTTTTTGCGGTACGTGGGCCTCTCACTGTTGTGGCCTCTCCCGTTGCGGAGCACAGGCTACGGACGCGCAGGCTCAGCGGCCATGGCTCACGGGCCCAGCTGCTTCGCGGCACGTGGGATCCTCCCGGACCGGGGCACGGACCCGTGTCCCCTGCATTGGCAGGCGGACTCTCAACCACTGCGCCACCAGGGAAGCCCCTTCCCTCATTATTAAGGTTTGATGATGTCTCTCTGGACCCCAGGACCCAGAAACTAGCACAGCAGCTTCCTTTAGAGCGAGAGCAGAGAACAGAAATGGGTCAGGTTCAAAGCACTGTTTATCTCTCTGGCCCTGGGGCTAGGTCTGGATGCAGCTCTCATCCTGCAGCCTTGGCTGTGGCCGGGTTGAGTTTGGGATGTTGCCACGCGTAAGCCCCATTGACAGGCACACTGGAAACAGCCCTGGCGAGCCAGGTTATTGGCAAGTTGCTTCTCCAGGGACATTAACCCAAAGCTAAGGCTTGTTCTTGTTTCATGGCAGATGACATTTGGTGACCAGGAATCTGACTCTTGGCCTCTCTGGGGGGAGGTTTCCTTTCTCGAGAGTGTGTGCTAGGATTGTGAAGGCAGGTGATGTTGGTGCATGATGGCTGTCTTTTCTTTGAAGTCGTAGGACAGTCACATCTGGACAGCAACATTGAGGATCAAGAGATTGTCACTAATCCACCAGACATCTGCCAAGTTGTGGAAGTGACCACTGAGAGTGATGAACAGGCGGTCAGCATGAGCGAGCTCTACCCCCTGCAGATCTCCCCCGTGTCTTCCTACGCAGGTAAGGCGGGGGCGGGGCGGGGGTCGGAAACTCTGGAACTGAGCAAGGAACCAGGGAGGGCGGTCCTTTAGTCTAGGGTCACTCACTGATTTCACCAACATAGCAGAGAACCTCTCCTGTTTCCTAAGGATTATTCTGTCTGGAACTAGTCTTGCTTTAATGTCTTCAACCAACATCTTCTAGGATATTTTTGTTCTCAATTCGAAGACCCAGTCACAGCATTTCACTTGATCACCCGTAACATGTTCACGCATGACTAACGAATAAGAAGATTTCTCTGGTGAAGTAGTTCATCTGAGTCCATTTTATTTGCGCAAGTTATCAGAAATTCGGAAGGATGTTTTTAATGGAATCTGAGTTTGACCCAGCTGGATAGGACCTTAGGGATCACCTCTTCCGGTTCCTGTGTTGGAATAGAAGGGATTCCTCCAGGCCACACGGCCAGTAGGTGTTTGCGTCAGGACTCAAACTAAACCTTCAGACCCCAAGTTCCATTCTGTCGTTCAGCAAGTTTACTTGTCACTTCCACGTATTTTCCTCTTCTTTTTCAATTTCATACAGCTTCTAGCTGGGCCAGGGACTGAGCCCACTGCAGATTCCCCAGGGAATGGCCACAGAATGGCAGGAATTGGCCCCGACAGTCACAGAATTAGCACCGGGTTCAGTGGGTTCTTCCATCCTTACGGGATATAGTGGCGGCTCCTTTTCCCACCAACATTGCATCACCTTATGCACTCCTTCTCATGGTCTCCACTTAACTTTTGGTGACTCAGTTACAATTCTGACATATAAGTTCTGAGGCAGGGTTATTGCTTGCAGATATTACAAATAAAAAGCAGAGGCCCTATCATGGGTAACCAGAGTCGCTCTAATAAATAGTTCAGGAATTCTTCCCAGTGTCCTTTATGTGTTGCCAAATAACGTGTCCTTCAGTCAGGACGCCACCCCAGTGAGCGGCACAGAGTCCGCGTTAGAATTAGGTTGATTCAAAGGACAAGTTGTTTGTGAATTATCCGCCCCTAAATTAACCTCATATTTCCTGAACCCCAACTTTCTTTCATTTTAACTTATTTTTTTCCACTGTGGTAAAATACCCACAGCATAACATTTACCACTTTTAGCCATTTTTCGGTGCACATCGCAGCAGCATTAAGTGACCTACATCATTGTGCAACTAGCACCACCCTCCGTCTCCAGAACTTTCTCATCTCACACAACTGAAGCTCTGTGCCCATTATACAATAACTCCCCCTCCCCCTCCCCCAGCCCCTTGGCCAGCCCCCTTTTACTTTCTGTCTCTCTGAATTTGGCTACTCTAGGTACCTCGTATAAGCGGAATCCTACAACATTAGTTCGTTTGTGATGGGCATATTTCACTTCGCAGGATGTCCTCAAGGTCCTGACTTTCTTTTGTGCTGGGAACATAAAAGGAAAGTGAGAACGAACCTTGGCTACAAGAAGCCTATAATCTTGTCAGACAGGATAAGCTTGTCATCAGTTATTTATTCATGAAACATATTTTGAACTCCTGCGTGTGCCAGTCCCTCTTGCATATCTGCCAGTCCTCGTAATAATTACTATTTGTTGCGTGTTTGTTGTACCCAGGGTACTGTGCTAAGTGCTTGAAATCGATTGGCTTATTTAATTATCATGAGAATAACCCCGTCAGCCTGGGTACTGTCATTATTCTCTCTGTAAAAGTTAGGTATTGGGGGCTTCCCTGGTGGTGCAGTGGTTGAGAGTCCGCCTGCCGATGCAGGGGACACGGGTTCGTGCCCCGGTCCGGGAGGATCCCACGTGCTGCGGAGCGGCTGGGCCCGTGAGCCATGGCCGCTGAGCCTGCGCGTCCGTAGCCTGTGCTCCGCAACGGGAGAGGCCACAACAGTGAGAGGCCCACGTACCGCAAAAAAAAAAAAAAAAAAAAAAAAAAAAAGTTAGGTATCGGGCTTCCCTGGTGGTGCAGTGGTTAAGAATCCGCCTGCCCAAGCAGGGGACACGGGTTCGAGCCCTGGTCCAGGAAGATCCCACATGCCACGGAGCAACTAAGCCTGTGCGCCACAACTACTGAGCCTGCGCTCTAGAGCCCGCAAGCCACAACTACTGAAGCCCGTGTGCCACAACTACTGAAGCTTGCGCGCCTAGAGCCTGTGCTCTGCAACAAGAGAAGCCACCGCAATGAGAAGCCTGTGCCCCACAACAAAGAGTAGCCCCCGCTCACTGCAACTAGAGCAGCAAAGACCCAATGCAGCCAAAAATTAAATAAATGAATAAATAAATAAATTTATTTGAAAAAAAAAATGTTAGGTATCTGAGGTCAGTGGGGTGAAGCAGCATGTCCAGAAACAGACAACCCGTAGCACAGTCAGACCCATACGTGGCTGATGCCAAAGGCCTGCTCTTAGCCCCTTGACTGCACTGCTGCCCTGCAGGACCGTGTGGGGCTCTGCCATTCAGAACAGTCCACCTCCCAGAATCTCAAGGACCAGCCAAAGGAGGCAGAGCAGAATGTTTATGCCCTAATTTTACAGTTGAGATAACTGAAACTTGAAACACTAAGCCACTGTGCTTACATTTCACTGACGAGGGCTGCAAATGTGTGACTTTCCTCTATATCATGCTGCTGCAGGCATTATTACACCCCAAGTGTTTTGTTTTTTTTTTTTTTTAAGGGCTTGGAGCTTTAAAATAGACTTTTCTATTTATCTATTGAGTTAGACTTTTCTGAAGTCTTCTTGGGGATTCTGGAAAGGCGTCTTCTTGCTGTTCTGCCAGCACTGGCATTTTGCTTTAGCAGAAGAGTCCCAAGAACAGCTGATTCATGCAGAGAGAAATGAAAATCTCATTACCCTTTTCAGGACATTTGCAAGATTCGAAAAGAAGGATTTTGGTGCCAGGCTGGCGGGCAGTGCGGGTTTGGTTGGAGCCTGGTGTCTCAGCCTGGCCTTTAGTTCTTTCGATTGTTTTCACTGTCTGAATTTTCTAGAACCCTGTGGAGGGAAGCTTCCTGGATAGAGTCAAGACAAGTCATCGCTGCTACTTTTCTAGAGCCTATGACACATAAGAAACTTATCTGTTACTGACCATGGGTAGCTAAAATCTTTCAGTCAGGGATCCCATAGCTTGCTACTAGGAAAGGCAACTCTTTGGTGGTATTCACTTTCTAACTTTACGTTCCCCACGAGAATAGGCTGTTTGCCTGTTTCTCATGACAGGGTCCCTTTGTGTGGACTACTGAACTGAATTGCAGCCTCCTCAAACCACTTCATTCACTTAGAAACCGGTATTTGGAAGCGGTTGTTGGCTATTTCCCCCCCCCACTGATCATTGAAATATAACCCCAGTAGTATTACAAAAACCACATTCATTTCTGCAAGTCTGTCTTCTCCATGGTCTAAATATTACGGTGAAGCAAGAAAAGGGACAGTTCCTTTGAGTGCACGTACTTGCATTGGATTGTTTTAAGACAACATGAAATTCTAGTTGGATTCATAAAACTATGTCCTGGGGAGGGATGTCCCAAAGCCCAACCTTGGGAAACTCTAGAGACGAGTCATTTTTATTTTTAAAGATCTACCGCAAAGTGGCCTCTTGCCTGCTGTGTGGCACCAGGATTTTATTAGGTTGTGGGTGGTTTAGTGAAAGAAAGCCACAGTAGTATTTTGGGGAAGGCTGGACAAGAGTATGGAGAAGAAAGTATAAGACGAAGGATTGATTGGTGATAACTGAGAGAAGGGAGATTTCCTCCTGACCAGTGACCAGTGGGAAAGACTTTGGGTCCTTCTGGAAACCGTAGCAGGCTTGCATTTTGTTGGGTGCGGCAAAGATAGAAGTGCTGTCAGAGGACTCTGATTTGAACCTCTTAATTGAGCCTTCTAGGGAAAGTAATTAAGGAAATGATTGAGGGAAAGGAATCCTTGTCAATCTTATTAATAAAACTTGTTGAACAAGAGCCTTCAGAAAATGTACCAGGATGTCGTAGTGCAAAAAGGCTGTGACAGAAGACATCTCCCTCCCCATCATGTTCCTGAGATGGTCTGACGATAAAAAACTGGGCTAAGTGGAGTGTGAGCCTGAGACTAGCATCATTGTAAAACTGCAACTCTGGAAGAAGCATCTTTGGGGTCATCTAATCCAAGCCTCTTCCTTCCCTCTCACCCCAGTCGCTTTCTGGGAAACGGAGACCAGAAAGATTAAACAAACTGCTTAGGTACCTGTTATTACTCTGTAAACACTTGCGACTTACTCAGACCGTGCTCGGGAAGCAACTCCAAAATTTTTTTTTAAATTCCATTCTACTCAAAGCAAATACGAAACCAAGTCCAAAGTAATCAGAAGGAAAAATGAAACAACTGATGTTGCTGTGTCGGTGGTAACATTGATCTGGAAGCAGGAGCTGCCATGAATTCATTTGTTCTATAAGAACCGATCTTGAAAATGGCAATGATGGAGTAAAACCAAGAAAACAGAGGAAAATGGGCATGAGTGTCCCCAACAGAGCACCCTGAGCCAGTGACCCAGGGGTGGCCGCGAGCACCACTGTTATTCTAGAGAGAAGGGTTTGGGGTCCTCAGGCTAGAGCTTGAAGCATTTCCTGCTCCTAGGCTCAAGGCGCTCAAGGCCATTCTTTTTTTTTTTTTTTTTTGCGGTACGGGGGCCTCTCACTGTTGTGGCCTCTCCTGTTGCGGAGCACAGGCTCCAGACGCGCAGGCTCAGCGGCCATGGCTCACGGGCCCAGCTGCTCCGCGGCATGTGGGATCCTCCCAGACTGGGGCACGAACCCGTGTCCCCTGCATCGGCAGGCGGACTCTCAACCATTGCGCCACCAGGGAAGCCCCTCAAGGCCATTCTTTTAAACGATGAAAATGAGAACTCCCAGTTTGCTTATATGGAGAGTTTTCAAAACTACTTCAGAGGCAGTTGATCTTCCTTTAGAAACGGTGCTCTTCAGCCACCGTTTGTGTCAGCTGGAAACAGAAGTTCAGAGCATGTGAACTTGTCTTGTCTCCGACTATCTCCCTGAAGTTGAAAACTGGGTGCTCACAGGCGATTAACATTCTGATTCTGTTCATGGTTCGTGCCAGGCCTTACCAAGGAGTCTTCCCCAGGGTCTGCCTTCCCACCCCTCCCACAACTGTGAATTGGGCTGTGGAATCCCAGAACCTTGGTCTAACCTGCCCATTTTTGCCTATTTCCAGCGCCCAGAGCAAGCCTGATGGCATCTTGTTTTTATGTGAAGGGGAGAGGAACAGAAGATGATGGTGTTTATGGAGGGTGATTAGGCGTGAGGGGGCCTAGACCTACAGGAAGGGAAGAGAAACCTTGGCTCCGGAGCTCTAAGAAAGCTAACCATAAAAATGGAAAGGGGATCTTGAAGTTTCACCAGAGGCTGGAGCAGCAGGAGAGCTTCAGCGCCCGGGGCCCTGGAATCAGAAGCTTGCTTTGTTTTCCCTCCTCTGTGCTGACTCAGTCCACGACGACTTTGGCTGGTTTCTCAACATCTCTGTTCCGCATTTTTCTTGGGAGTGGCAGCGCTGACTGCTGCCTCCTCAGGGTCCTGGGCTAGCCTGAAGGTTGAGTGGAGGGGCCTTTTCCCTTGCTCTTGTGTATAATTTGCTTTTGTGTGGAAACCTCTCTTGTGCCCGGCCTTGCCAGTTTGCCCTGACAACTAGGGTTGGGCCTTCGCCGGGCTTCTGCTGCCCCTGCTGGGGATGCTTAGGGAAGTCGGCTCAGTCCGAGGAGTGGACGGGCCCGTCTTCTAGCTGCTGGGGGTTAGGTTTTTCGGCAATCGCTTGTGCCCAGGTGAAGCCACTGGAGAACAGTGGCCGAGAAACGTGCATAGAGACCCCAGGGTGGGCCCCGTGTAGTAACTTTCAGTTTCTTTGTTCGAGGAAGGAATCTGTGCCCCAGTTTGTCCGTTTGTTCCTTAGCCTTTAATTCATGGAGGGCCTGGTCTGGTCCTGGTGCCCCGGGTCGTCAGAAGGACTCTATCTGGGCTGGGAGCCACCTGGTCACAGCTGTACCACCAGCAAGACGTGAGGCTGGAGGCCAGTCCCTCTGTAGGTTTGGGATGGAAGGGGTAGAAGGCACAAGAACACGTAAGGCCTTCTGCACAATCAAGGGGTGACAGGACCTGCTCCCTGACTTAGAGACTGAACAAGACCTGCGTGCAGAGCACCAGCCCACGGGCCCCCAAAACGTTCACTAATACAGCTTCCCTTCAGGCCATGTCTGCGAAGTGAATGACCCAGACTCAGGGCTCTCTAAGGGTCCATGTATTTTGGAAGTTCTACCCACTGTGTTTCATTTTCTCAATGCTGTGAACCCTGAAAAACTGCACACCATCAATTCTGTACTTAAAACAATTAACATTTTTCTACTTAAAAAAAAAATTAGTTTGCTTTAAAAAAAAGTCAAAATTTTTTTTTACTTAAAAGAATCTTATATTCTATGTACAGGTGATGTGTAATCGCTAGCTGTTGAGTGTGACCCTGTCACCCTAGCATGGGGTGCAGATCCCCTGTTGAATGAGGCTCAGGACAAAGGCGCACCAACATTTACTGGGTGTGGGCTGTGTTCCAGGCGCCGTACTAGGCCTTTCCCTCACTCATCACGTAATCCTCTTTCGAAGGTGTTTATACTCCCATTTTACAGATGGGGAAAGTGTGCCTCAGTGAAGTTAAGTAACTTGCTTTGTGTCTCACAGGTGGCAGGATGGATCAGGATGGTAAGTGAGTGAGTTATCTATTGCTGCGTGACCCTGTAACCACAAACTTAGTGCCTTAAAACAACACACATTTATTATCCCACAGTTTCTGAGGGTCGGGGGAGCAGACATGGCTTGGCTGGGTCCTCTGCTCAGGGCATTCTCTGCACAGACCAGCAGCTGAGGTCTGGTCCAGGGCTGCTGTCTCATTTGAGGATGGGATCGGGGAGGATCTGCTCCCAGGCTCACAGGGTTTGGGGCAGAATGTAGTTCCTGGCAGGTTGTCAAACTGAGGGCCTCAGTTTCTTGCTGGCTGTTGGCTGGAAGCGGTCCTTAGTTGTCTGTCATGTGAGCCTCCCCGCCATGGCTGCTGGCTTCCTCAAAGCCAGCAAGGGAGATGGTCTCCTCATTAGACAGGTTGCAGGGTTACATAACGTCATCACGTGCATCCCATCGCCTCCACTGTGTTCTGTTGGTTCAAAGCAAGTCACAGGCCCCGCCTGCCCTCCAGAGCAGGGAACCCCACAAGAGGGTAAACACTCAGCAGCTGAGCCACCCTAGAATCTGTGCACCCACAGTAACCCAGGGGGAAGGTGCCACTTTATTAACCCAGGATATAAGTACTGAAGGGCCGTGAGGGAAAGGAGGGATCTGAGGAGAATGGGGCTCATCTGGGGAGGCTGGGCTGGGACTTAAATGAACCAAATGCCATGAATGGGAACAGACCAGTGAGCGGCTTGTGGTGGAGCAGCTGTGAGGAAAGGGCCTGACGTGGAGCCAGCAGAGGGCCGGGGGGCAGGGCGGGCAGAACCCGGATGGGCAGCCCGGGGGCCCGGCACCCCATCCCGGGAAGAGAGGCCATGAATAAGCATAGCCTGGCCCTGGGAAAACGAGCCACCCTTCATCTCTAAATTCCTCCCTAGCATCTCCCAGGCACACGCGTCTGACCTGACACAAGGGGACGGAGGTTATGAGTTTAGTGATGCATTTCTCTTTTGAAGAAAGACGTGCTGATGTATTGTTTTAAACACTGCCTGGGCCTCGAAACAGTTTGAGTGGCAGGAATGATGGGCCTGTGTTTTTCTCTCTGTGAACAGAAAGCGAAACTACGGACAGTGTGCCCAGTGATGAAGAGAGCTCGGAGGTAAGCCTGGTGGCGCCGGCGCAAAGCCTTCCCAACTGGCACGTTGGTTTCCCCGCTGCTGGTGAAGTTTCTTTTCTTTTGAGCATGAGTTTCACTTTTGGATTTTTTTTTTTTTTTTTGGTGACGGTGGTAAAATATACATAAAATTTACAGTGCTTTTGACTTACAAAATGAAGCTTTGGGAAGTAGATGGGAGGGAAGGGGGTAAGATGTTACTGTGAGAAAGGAGGCTATGACGGCAGGAAAAGGCCAAGAAACGCTGATATGCTTACCACCGTAAACATCCTAATTCACAAGCAGAAATAGAAGGTCCAAGTGGCCCAAGGCAATGACGAGAAGTCAGTGTCGGAAAGTGCTAAGCAAAAGTAGCTCCCCAGATACCGGGAGTGTCCCCTCCCCCCAGCCCGCCCTGTGATCCCTGCCCACGGGCCAGGTATGTGTTCAGTCCGGATTCCAAGTGGCTTTGCTTCTGATCTCTCTCCTCTTGGCTAGGCTCAGACAATGGCAGGAAATGGCTGGAACTGTGAGGGGAAGCATTCCTGCGAAGCCTGCTTTGTGTCTGTGTTTGAGTGAGTTAGTGAGTGAGAGACAGACAGACAGACAGAGACTGACTACTGATTGTCTGAATTAGTAATTTCCCAATGTACTAAATACTTTAAAGTATAGTCCAGGAATTCTGAAAGACAGTGGGTGGAGATGCGCACATACGTTCGGAACCTGTTTCTTCAAGGTCAGAATTCCAGCTCCTTCTCTGAATGACGCCACCCTTGAAGCCAGCTATGTGCATGCACTCTGGAGCGCACTCTGGAGCGCTAAGCTGTACCCGTTTGAAAGCAATCCAGGGGCGTTCCCTGTCTTTTATTGGGTTCCTCGCTTCCGGCACTCTGAAAATGCAGCTTGACTCAAAGATCAGATCGGGCCATCTGTGAGGACTTAGTCGCCGTGACACATCAGCCATCCTGGCTCAAAGCTACCTAACCATGAGGCCGGGCAGCCGGAGTAGAGGGGAACCAGAAACCAAGCTGCTGCCTTGTTTTCCTGCCTTCATAGAACAGCCTTGGCTAGATTTCTGGGAGGTAGCCAATGGGCATGGATTAAAAAGGGAAGAGAAACTGTGCTTGGGGCATGCATGGCTGGGAATGGATTTCAGTTCAGGGGTGTGGAGTCGCTAAGGTTCTCATTTATTCCATGCCTCTTAAGAAACTCAGACACCAACACATGGGAAGGGTGGCACATTGTTTAAAAAGCCATTCAAGAGAAGGCAAAGGAAATGTATATCATGATTATTTTCTTTGAAAGGGCCGACCACACTGGCGGAAGAGGAACATTGAAGGCAAACAGTACCTCAGCAACATGGGGACACGAAGCACGTACCTGCTACCCAGCATGGCGACCTTCGTCACTTCCAACAAGCCCGACCTCCAGGTCACCATCAAAGAGGAGAGCTGTCCCGTGCCTTACAACAGCTCCTGGCCCCCGTTCCCAGACCTCCCCCTCGCCCCCTCCGTGACCCCAGCGCCCAGCAGCAGCCGGCCAGACCGGGAGACCCGGGCCAGCGTCATCAAGAAGACCTCCGACATCACCCAGGCCCGCGTCAAGAGCTGTTAAGCCTTCCACTTCCCCTGGTGGTTGTTGGGATTTCTTGGCTTTGTTTTACTGTTTGTTTGTATTATATTTTTCTTTCTGACACCTATTTTAGACGAATCTTAAGGGAAAAAGCCTTGACAATAGAACTTTGATTGCTGTGTCCAACTCCAGTACTGGAGCTTCTTTTTAACTCAGGACTCCAGCCCCTTGGTAGACGCATATCTCTAGAGCCTGCTGGATCTCCCAGGGCTGCTCCCTCAAGTTCAAGGACGTCATAGGACCAACACCCACACGGGCAGTGAGGTGCTGCATTGCCTGCGGTCAAGGCCAGCATGGTGGAACGGATGCCTCTGAATGGAGGAGAAAATGTGAACTAGCTGGAATTTTTTATTCTTGTGAATATGTACATAGGGCAGTACTAGCGACGTTGCAGTCTGCTTCTGCACCTTATCTTAAAGCACTTACAGATAGACCTTCTCGTGACCCTGCTCTGTTTCATAGCACAGTCAGCACCCCTCTTCCCTCCTCCCCTCCCTTCCCCCTTCCCATCTCCTCCTCTTGCTTTGCAGCCCCTCCCCTCCCAGCCCCTCCCCTCGTTTGCCTCCCCTTCATCCCACCGCCTCCCCTCCCTCCCCTCCCCGGCCCTCCTATCCCCTTCATTTTCTTTCCTCCTTTTCCTGCCCTCAAAGGCTGTGTTCCACATCCCTGAGGAGGAGAAGAAAATGAACTTCTCCACAGATGTCCCATTTTAAAAGACTGCTTTAAAAAACAAAACAAAAAAAAAAGAAAAGAAAAAAAGAAAATCTTTCTAATCTGCTATGCTTGAATGCCACGCGGTACAAAGGAAAACTATCATGGAGAGATTATGCAAATTCCCAGATTTGAAGAGAAAAATACTCTAATTCTAACCAGAGCAAGCTTTTTTATTTTTTATACCGGGGAATATTTTATTCAAGGTAAAATTCTAAAGAAAATATAATTGTTTTTTATCTTTTCTACAGCAAATTTATAATTTTAAGATTCCTTTTCTTGTTTATCGGCAGTTGTTATTACATCCTTGTGGCACATTTTTTTTTTTTTAATTTTGTAAAGGTGAAAAAGCTTTTATGAGCTCATGTAGCAATCAAATTATCCTGTGGATTGATAATAAATGAATATGATATATAGTTAGATTTTTAATGGGCATCACGCCTGGCTTTGTGTGTGTGTCCCTTAGAGCACAGTCATGGGATTGGACTGGTGGACCAGAACTTTCCCCCTTTCGACCCTGGAGGTTTCTGTTGTGAGATGGCTTCCTCTGTTAGGCGCTCGCCCGGAGCTGGACGTTGTGCTGCGTGTCTTACATGATGATTCCACTTGTTCACTCATCCAGGTTGTGCACAGGATAGAGATTTATCTCCGTTTCACAGGGAGAAGATGGAGACTAAAAGGAAAATGCCTTTACTCAAGGTCACATAGGTAGTCATAATCCAAGGCTGGTGTGACTCTGGAGGAGTGTTTTTTCCCCTTTCCACTACTCTCTACAGTCAGCAAATTCCACCCACATCTGTGTTTTTCTTGTTCTTAAACATAGGACTAAAATTCTGTGTTTATGTCACATACCGGGCTCACAGATAAAATGTTTTTGAGAACAGGAAACATTTGTTGGGTTCCTCGTCAAAGTCAGTCTTCTTTCTGAGACCTAGGCCCTGCCCTCAGAACTTAAGGCATGTCTTTCCTAGTGACAAATGGGAATTCCACACCCCAGACTCCCCCCACCACCCAGTCTCTGACCTTGGGAAAGAAGGCCGCGGCGCTCACCCCTCATGCTTCCACGATGTCCAAAAAATCAGCCTACGAAAACTTAGCTGCCCCCCTACTACCTCTGGGGGCTTATGGAGGAGATTGCTAGGTTAATATTTGAAAAGGTTCCTTCAGTGAAAGGACAAAGGGCTAATTTTAATGCCTCTCTCTGTGGGTGGCTGCAGATACAATTAGCGGCCATAAAATTATCCAGCCCTGAACAAAAATTAACTGAAGCATTTTACTAGTTGCTGTGCTGTGGTTGAAATGCCAGAGTTGATGGTTGGCTGCTTCCGCGAGGAACACCCTGGTGACTCTGGGTTTACCTGCGCTTCACGGAAAGCCTTGCTTTCTGTGCTCTTCACTGGAGACCTACCCTTCTCCCAGATCCTGAATAAACAGGTCCAGTTCTTTGCGACTTGTATCTAAATCCTTCTACTTAGTCATCCTGTTTTAGGATAAATTAGAAACCAATAATGGAAGGTGGCTCTCCATCACATGGCCTGGAGATCAAAGGGTTAAGGCCAGCTCCTGATTCCTGCCCCCCTTCCCTCTTCCAAATACAGAGGGAACCCCCAGCTCACTTCCTGACCCCTGTCAGCAGCTCTGCAGGGCCCAGACGCCGCCTCACGTGCTTCCTCCTACACGGTTATGACCGGAAGTACAGCATCTTACCAGGTGAGAGAAGATGGGGGATCTGGAAATGCACCACTGAGAGACTGAAGGTGACCGTCCATTGCCAAGCAGGCCACGGAAAACAGAATCATGTTTAAATTATTTCTGAGAAAGGCTGTCATGTTTCTCAGTGTTACTTGCGAGGAGTGTAGGAAAAGAAGCTAGTCAGCCCATGCCTAGGGTTGGCCTGAGGAAGAAAAACAAATGAGATGGGGCGACTCGGGGACTGCAGCCTCAGACCTCATTGTCTGTTACAGGAAGTGCTGGGGACACGTGCTGCTTTCGTCTGGCGTCTGTGTGAGCTGATATGCTCTTATGATGGGCTTGTGTGTGTGTGTGTGTGTGTGTGTGTGTGTGTGTGTGTGTAACTAGCAGGTTCAGCGTCTTGTTCTCTGCAGACAGCACCTAGGTCACCCCTTGGTAAGAAGGACCCGGTACAGATGTGAACTGTGAATCCAGTGACAGGAACTTATGCCCACTCAGAAGGTTGAGAGAACCCAGCACATCCTGAACCACAAAGGGCTTCCAGAACGCCGTTTGCAAGTCTCTAAATAAATCCATACTCAACCATAACATTTTTTCCATGTTTTGATGAAGTAACTGCCAAAGGAGGTGTTTAGTCTATTTAAATGTATTTATAGAGAACAAGAAATACACATGGAAAAGAAATGCACACAAATCCATTGGCCATCAGAACCCCAAAATAGTGTCCTTTTTCTCCCCCCCTCCCAAATCTAAAGTGTACTAAACTATCAGGTAACCACTACTGAGATCAAAATTTTAGGAATGAGGAAGGTACGTGATTGGGTTTCAGGGTTCTGAGTTTTCAAATTTGAGCTTTTGGAAGTATTTTGCATGTGAATGAAAACGATGTTAAGTCCCAAATGGCCTCCTGCCCTAATGGAACATTAGACATTCCATTTGCTTGAGGCCATTCTTTGAACATTGAATTCATTAGGTTTTAAAAGCCCCCCTGTTATTCTAGCTATGGACAAACAGACCCAGATAAAAGGTGAGAATAAGAAGCCCGCTATTTTGCGGAATCTCTACTGAGGCAAGACAAAAAAAGCACACTAGGAAGAAGTTTGCACGCAGGTAGCTAAAATGGGTCCTGGCATGCAGTGTCAGGTACCCTGTGTCTCAGCAGCCGTTTTGGTTTACAAAGAGAAAGGAGGCAGAAACTGGTTTTTACCTGATGGTGTTCAGCCATCTCATCTTGAAATGCCACACCCTGGCGCCTCCAGGGCCAGGATGGTCAGAGCCAGTGGGACCTGAACCTGACCAGCCAAGGGGGCTGGGAACCAGCTCTCCATCTTGTTCCCAGGCTGCAGTAGACCCCTCCCTGAGGGGATCCCAGTCCCTGGGACTGGAAGCTTCTCAAGGTTGTGTGTCAGTCACATTTGCATCCCACATGTGGAAGTTAGGCAGTCGCCCCCAGGATCTCCTCCCCTTCCCCTGGGATCCACATACCAGTGTCAAAAGAACAGGGCCGGGCCCCTGGGCTGTCCCCCTTTGGAGCGTGGCCAGCCACAGACCTGGAGAGGAGCGCCCCAGGTTGTGCAAAACTTTGGGTCAGGGGACACAAGAAGATGGTGGGTGAGATGTTCCCTCCTGAGGCTGCCTGGCCTCTGGGCCCCTGCCGGCCCTCTGGGCCCTGGCACCATCCCCTGCCTTGGCTTGGGCAGTGCTGGCCATGCTGGGTGGACAGACGAGGGTTTCTGAGGTTTCCTTCTGTGGCCACACTGACAACAGGTGCAGGGGCTCTGCTACCGAAAATAGTGCCTGGAAGGAAGGAAGTGGCCCGCCTAATAGCCGGTGTGAGCAAAAATGTGAAATCTGTCCAAGAACTTGAGTCATACCGTGGAAGGATTGGAAGGATCGAGAGGTAGGACATGTCAGAGTTCACACAGTCAGAAAAGAGCATTTTCTGGAGTCCTTTAGGCAATGTCTTAAGAAGAAACGCAGCATGGGTGCTTCTCCTTTCTCTAAGCAGCTGCCCTTGGGAGGCTTGGTCAGTTTCTCTGTATCTGCTTTGTAAACACGTTCAGACAGAGCTTGGTGGCTCTGAGGAATGCATTGTGCTGGATTGTGCAACTCTGCCTCCGTTAACCCCTCACACACACACGGCCAGAGAAAAGCCACCGTCACGTGCAACAGTTGATTTTAGTAACACAACTGTTTTTGCATGTGCAAAACAAACTCCAGGGTGATTGCATCACTAAGTTTTGGTTTTGGTTGAGAAGAATATTTTAAAATCTAAACATTCAACACCGTGAATCATCAGGGAAAAAGAATCTCCAAGATGATCCATCTACCGGAAGCTTGGGTCGTAGATCTGAAAATGCTCATATTCTCCAACTCTCTCTAATGCACCAGATCAAAGACATTGTTTTCAATCCACAAATTATACTTGAATGGGCTGTCTGAAGTTTCAGGATAATGTTAGCGCTAGAGAGTGTGAGTTCTTTATGGTTCGTGATAGCTAAGCCTTTATTCATCCCTAGAATTAACGAGATTATAAACAGATTTCTCTTGCCTTCCCTGAAGGATCTAGTGCTATAGCTTTTCTCTGGGAAGCTCCTGTATCATGTTTTTTCATTTAATTATGAAATATGCTATTAATTATATTTCACATGCTGAGCTGTAGCATATTCAACATATAGCCAAACAGGAGTATTAGTAAAAGTGTAGAATGCAGGCCAAGGCCATTGCTCAGATTTCACCCTGAGGGCTTCAGGGATCATTTGCGACACAGCTGTGACATGGAAGGAAACCACAGGCTGGTTTAAAAGATTTGTGTCTGCAAACTTCTATTTGCGAGATTGATTTAAAATAATATAATTCCAAATGCCTTTCTTTAGCACCTCATGAAGTTAACTAGGGAAACTAATTGTCTTCGTCTGCCCAGGACTGCTGGGGTTCCCAGGATGTGGGATTTTTAGTGCTAAAACTGGGAGAGTGTCCGACAAACCAGAAGGAGTTGGTCACCCTCAATTTAATGCTGAGATCCTAAGAACACGTATCATTTTGTGTTCGTTGAGGATTTTCTGAACCCAGGTGAAAGCTTCATGAGGAGGCGTTATTGAGGGTATACTGTTGATGACTCTACTACTAACATATTAATTTGGTAGTAGTGTTCTGTTAAGAAAAGTAGACTCATTCATTCAACACTATTTATTTATTCCCACTGTTTGTTAATAATGTTCTAAGTGTTAGAGGGCTGTAGAGAAGTGAATAAAACAAAGTCTTTGTTTGAATAGAGATTAAATTCTAGTAGGGGTGGGCATCCAACCAATAAATAATCTTTCAGAGGCAATAAATAGTCTGGAGAAAAATAAAGCTGGGTAAGGGAGACAGGGAGTGATGGAGATATTCAAAGCTCTTATTTTAGAGGTTAAAGGATCCATTGAAGGGTTGACAGTTGCAAAGTCCAGCAGTTAGTGGGAAAGATGGGGAACGGTGTGTGTCCGCAGGGTTCAGTTGCAGGAAATAGAACCCACTCTGGCTCTTTTCAGCAGAGAGGCATTGACCAGGGAGAAGCAGGTGTCTGCATGGTTGGAAAGGCTGGAGGGGCCGACCGCAGGGCTGCCTCCCCCTCTGCCAACCGTGAAGGTCGGAAATTGGGAGGCTGGCACTGGAGGCATTGATCGTGAGGACGTGCTGCCTTAGCTGAGGTCCGAGAGCCAGGAAGTCCCTGTCAGCCCCACCCTAACTATCTCTCAACACCCGCTAAATTAGTGACTGAGCCTCGAGGATGCAGCTTTAGAAAGTCCCAGTGTCACACAGTGACTTTGGCCAGTGGTTACAGGTGAGTCCGCGGGAAGGTGGCTTCTGCTTCCATCCTGACTCCTAGTCTCACGCAAGCGCAGATAACTAGGGAAACCTAATTCCCAGTTAGAAGCCCCGGGCAAGAAAGACCAGGAAATATGGCTCTTGATTTAGAGGAAGCCAGATGAGCAAAAGATGGGCGTGGGGCCTGCTGAGTGCCTATTTGGGACATGCATGCATCTCAAGGAATCCGCTCTGCCAATAACAACAAAGGAAGTAAAAACTCCAAAGTAAGAACACCCAGAGAACAGAATCTTCATCCTATACTCCCTAGTGTATGTGGGAAGGCAACATGGTAGACTGGAAAGAGATGAGATTTTTGAAACCAGATGAACCTGGGTTCAGTTCTCACTTGCTGATGACTTTTGGGAAATCTCTTAATATCTATAAGAAGCAGGGTTTTTGTATATAAAATAGGGTATTAACATCTTATTTGCAAGAATGCTGTAAGAAATAAGATCATGCTATTAGAATCTGGGCTGTGTTGTACGCACTCAGTTTTATCAAGCATGTAATCTGGATATAAAATAGCTAGGATCCATATTATGGAGCGCTGCTTCCAAATTACCCAGCGCTCCCAGACTTACGTTAATTCAAGAATTGATCACTAAGGATCTCAGAGCTCAGACATGTGACCCCAATTTCTTTCTTTTTTTTAATGTTTTATTTTAATAAATTTATTTTATTTATTTATTTTTGGCTGTGTTGGGTCTTCATTGCTGCACGTGGGCTTTCTCTAGTTTCGGCGAGCGGGGGCTACTCTTCATTGCGGTGCGCGGGCTTCTCATTGCGGCGGCTTCTCTTGTTGCGGAGCACGGGCTCTAGGTGCACGGGCTTCAGTAGTTGTGGCTCATGGGCTCAGTAGTTGTGGCTCGCGGGCTCTAGAGTGCAGGCTCAGTAGTTGTGGCGCACGGGCTTGGTTACTCTGTGCCATGTGGGATCTTCCCGGACCAAGGCTCGAGCCCGTGTCCCCTGCATTGGCAGGCGGATTCTTAACCATTGCGCCACCAGGGAAGCCCGACCCCAATTCCTATGTAGCTAAAATTAGTGGGTCTTGGGCTTCCCTGGTGGTGCAGTGGTTGAGAGTCCGCCTGCCCATGCAGGGGACACGGGTTCGTGTCCCGGTCCGGGAGGATCCCACATGCCACGGAGCGGCTGGGCCCGTGAGCCATGGCCGCTGAGCCTGCGCATCTGGAGCCTGTGCTCCGCAACGGGAGAGGCCACAACAGTGAGTAGGCCCACATACCGAAAAAAATTAGTGGGTCTTTTTTTCACCCCTAGATCCTGGGCCATTCTTTATTGGGAAAAGCTAATTTTATTATTGAGTGGGCTTAGAAGGAGCTAAGAAAATATTCCTTCCTGTAGAAGTTGAAGGGGATCAGAATCTGCTGGTAGTGACTTTTATTTTTAACAACATGGACTCAAACACATTTTTAAAATGCCTTCTAAAACCACCAGGTGGAATTTAATTAACTTTTGATTATTGAGGTGATCCTAATTTGCTCCGTTCTGGGTCAGCAATATAATTTTCATCATAGGCCAGTTGGCACGGTCATTCCCACCAGATTCACAGGATGCATGACATTTTGACTCAGCAATTTTGAAATTAGGTGCATTTCAACATACTTATGAATCAGACAAACAAACTATTAGGCTTTTGTGTTTTTTGTTATACTCCTGTCCTGTCCTAGAATGTTATTTTAGGTCAGGCACAGGATGGGGGAGCTTGTGTGGCGGATGCTTTGATAGAGGCTAGACACAGACCAGATGTGAGGGCAGGAGAACTCCCTTCCAGGGCATGTTTGCCGCAATTGATTAACACTGGAGCTGAGAAGCCTCCTGGGAAAAGAGCAAGCAGAGTGTGTCAGACACTAGATTCAGGGAAGACAATCTAGCCTGAGGATGTGATCAGTAAGATGCTGAAGATGGTGGGTGCTGTTCTCAGTAGTGTTCTGACTGCTGCTTGAGCCTATCACCCTTGGAGTGTAAAGACACTCCATCACCCTTGAGGGGTGGGTAGCCTGAGGAGAGAATGGCTGAGGGTACGTAAGCTGTCATCTCAGGACCCACACCCCTTTCTACGCAGAGGTTTATTTCCTACTTCCCTAGCTCTTTCTTAGTGGTTGGATGAGCAGTGGCCTGAGCCTGGGGAGCAGATCCAGTAGAATGGTGGGAACTACCCTGGAGAGGGCAGAGGCAGGTCATCTGAAAAGATAAAGATATAAGAAATAGCACACACTGCTGTATTTAAAATGGATAACCAACAAGGACCTTCTGTATAGCACAGGGAAACTCTGCTCAATATTATGTAACAACCTAAATGGGAAAATAATTTGAAAAAGGATAGATACACGTATGTGTATAACTGAATCACTTTGCTGTACACCTGAAATTAACAGCATTGTTAATCAACTATACTCCAATATAAAATAAAAAGTTAAAAAATTTTTTAAAAAAGAAATAGCAAAGAAAATGTGCCAAATAAAGAAGGAAATACAGTAAACATAACATGCAGTGATTATAACATAAAATAATATGACAGCCTTGAGACTGCACATGTCATATTAATAAATGGAACAGGCTTTACTGGTTTCTTCTCTTTTCTTGTTGTAGTGACAAATGAGCCAATTATCAAATTAGCTTACAAGGCAATGTTATATTTAAGAGGCACACCTCAATCACAGTGATTCAAAAGACCAAAAATAAAGAAACAGGCAAAGTTATACCAGAAAAATAAAAACAATAAGAAAGAAGGGTGATGATTCTTATATTAGACAAAGTGAATTCAGGCCAAAAAGCTTCAAATGAGAGAAAAAAGGATGCTATTAATATATAAGCCTGAAAATCACAGTTCACAATGGAGATAAATTATAAACATCTATGCACCAAATAATACAGCAACCACCAATATAAAGCAGAAATGACGTGAAATGAGAATAGCAATAGATGAAAACACGTTAGTAAAAGGAGACTTCAACACACCACACTCAGCATGGCAGTTCTAGTGGAAAGAGAAAAGATATAAGGGTTTCAAACCATTTGATAAATAATAAGGTAGATCTTATGCATGTATATTCAACACTATGCCCTAATAATAAAGATGTCTTGTTTTCAAATGCAGTGAACATGGATCATTTTGAAAAATTGATGTGTATTCCTTTTGTGGTCTCAGTAAATTAACCCTCTGGGTGAGGGGGGCACCAAGCCCTCACAAGGTGACCCTTTCTCCCAGAGCTTTGTGTAAATTCGTTCCAGGCACCTGCATCTTGGCCTGGTTTGGCTCTGTCCTCCTGTATGTTCTTGTCACCTATTTCCAGATTGGGGGACTTATTCTTTCTTTTAAAGCTAAGAAGTTTTTCAGAGGCAGTAAAGCAAAGCCCTTAATTGCTAAGCAGGAAGGGAGGGGCTTTGCTGTGTGAGCGGTTGTAACCACCATGAAAAGTTTGTCTGCTTTATAACTTTATTAAAAAAGAAAGAAGCAAAGAACACCCAAAGCAAAAATAACCACACACATGGGCACGCAAAACTGCAAAATACTTTTATAGGAATCATTCTTAGTTTCTATATCAAATAGGAGTTGGTCTTTCACAATAGCCATGTGTTCATACTCATTCAAATGATGCTCCAGGCGCTGGGAAAAGGAGGCTTCATGTCTTAGCACAGCCATGAAAAGACACATTTGCTCATGAGCCCTCAGGAAATGAAGTCTGATATAGAAGAAATTAGCCTAATGGTAGTTCAGGCAGGAAGCTTGAAATAAGCATATCCATTGTCTTCTTCCTTTTTTAGATTGGTTTTCCCTCCACGCTGTGATTTGAACTCTGTGATCTCCAGGGTTGAAGCTGGAGGGGGAGTTGGGATGACAGAAAGGGCAGAGGTAGACACAACTTTTGAGCTGGTGGACACAGCTCCAGCTCTGCAGAATTCTCAAGGCCTTCTAATTTTTGGACACCGCCCTATTTTCTCTAGTTGAACACTCACTTTATTTTCCCATATGTTAACATTTATGAACTTGGGAACTGTAACGCATGCCCTGTCAAAATGGTTTGCCTGCTGCTGGGCAGAGGAGTGAGGTGCCAATACCGTTGGCACTGCCTATGGCCACAAGCTTTGCCAGTGTAGAAGTACCTCTCCCTCCACGTTGCCACTTCTGTTTCATTATTGGCACCACACACTGTTAAATTCGATTTGTGTCCCTAATGGTCACAGAAAATGTCTTCACAAAGCTTACACTGCTTTACTGTATTGAAGCAAAAGCATTACAAATTGCCCCATCACACAGGGTAAATTATGAAAATTTTCAAAACCAGGGAAAATTGGTGTGACCACTTCATGCATCATGAAAAAACTATTATTTAGGCTTCAAAATCTTTCAAAAGTTTCTAGTGACTTTCAATAGAAGCTGCATAACATTTAACTTTAAAAAAGGAAACACAGAATTATGTTTAAACAAAGAGGAAATGCCAACAAACCCCTAGGGTTCTCTGTGATGCCTTCAAATTACATTGTCAACCTTAAGTGTGCCAAGCTCTTTAGCATGACTCAGGGCAGCATCTCCTAAGGCTGTGAAAAACTGTAGGTGTCCAGAATGACTTGGAAAACTATTTAGTCTCTGATTATGAAATAAACTACAGCTAAACTCTGGTAATAAAATCAGCATATAATTGTGAAGGGTGGAAGGTATGTATCTAGAATTTTTTTTTTTTTTTTTGCGTGTGGATGTTCAGTTGTCCCAGTACCATTTGTTGAAAAGACCATCTTTTCTCCATTGTGTTTCCTTTGCTCCTTTGTCAAAGATCAGTTTGTTATATTTATTGGGGTGTGTTTCTGCGTTCTCTATTCTGTTCCATTGATCCATTTGTCTATTTTTTTGCCAATACCACACTGTTCTGATTATCATATCTTTGTAGTTAGTCTTGAAACGAGGTAGTGTCAGTCCTCCAACTTTTTTCTTCTTTTTCAATATTGTGTTGGCTATTCTGGATCGTTTGCCTGTCCATATAAACTTCAGAATAAGTTTATCAATATCCACAAAATAGCATGCTGGAATTTTTATTGGGATAGCACTGAATCTACAGATCAAGTTAGGAAGAACTGACATCTTGACACTATTGAGTCTTCCTATCCATGTATTGTACATGGAATAATCTCTCCATTTATTTAGTTCTTCTCTGACATCTTTCATTGGAGTTTTGTAGTTTTCTTTGTATAAATCTTTACATACTTGGTTAGACTTACATCTAAGTAGTTCATTTTGGGGGATGCTAATGTAAACAATATTGTGTTTTTAATTCCAAATTCCACGGTTCATTGCTGGTGTATAGGAAAGCAAAGGCAGCATATAATTGCATGGGTAAATGAATACTAAAGTTATTTAAGACTATGCATAGTAAATTCAGCCACTCTCTCTCTCTTTTCCCCCTCCTTCTTTCTTTCTAACTTCTCTTATTTCTTTCTCCCACTGAAAAGCTTCTATTAATTGATAGAGCATCTTAACATCAGTGGCATCTTAGAATTGGGGAAATATGATGTTTTTTAGGCTGCTCAAGTGAACCATTAAGGGATGAAGGGCTAGGGATGATTTCAAACAAATGAGATTACTGGGTGTTCTAAGAGAAGATGCTGAAAAACTGGAATCACCGTAGAGAGTCAAGGGCAGATAAATATAAGCAAAGACTGGGTTCTTCCAATGTATTTGGAGTAGAAAGAGTGGGTTTGTGAGCACGGCAAGTCAGTCAGATGGGAAGATCAGCAAGTTGCAGTCTCAAAAGAAGGGAAGTCAGTGAAGTTTGACATTTCGAATCCAAGACTTGAGTGGAAGAGATCTTGGTCACATCCTTGACGGATGCTTTCATTTAACAGATAAGGAAAATGGGCTTATGTGGCAGAAAAAATCTGCAGAGCTGAGACTAGCTCTTAGGTGACCAAGACCCTGTTCCAGGGATTTTCTGTGGGATGAATAAATAAATGATGGATTCTGGTGTGATTGTCTGAATGCTTCATCTATGATTTCAACCTAACACAAACCATGTTCCAAGTAAAAACAGTTCCATGGGATGTGAATAGGCATTTATTTATTCCTTGTTTGGCATTCATTTTGTGCCATATTTTTTCTCTTGTCCTCACTTTAAAAAATGGTTGTGATATAACTTATATGCAGTAGATGTATTCAGTTCTGTGAGTTTTGACAAGTGCACAGCCACGTAGCCATCACTACAATTAATATATTTCCTTCATTTCCAAAACTTCCCCCTTGCCCTTTTGTAGTCATTCCCTCTCCTACTCCTAGACTTTGGCAGCCACCTATCAGCTTTCTGTTCTAGAAGTTTTACCTATTTCAGGATGTCATATGAATGATACGATACAACACGTAGCCTTCTGAGTCTGGCTTCTTTCCTTCACGTAATGTATTTGCTATTCAGCCATGTCCTTGCATGTTTCAGTAGTTCAGTCTTCTTTGTTACAGAGTAGTATTCCATTGTACACATCACAGTGTGTTCATCTATTTGTGATGTAGGGGAGGAAAAAACTTTTTCCTCAACCCTCTTAGGTTCATTGAGCGCAGCACTGAAAATTAAACACACAAAAAAGATTAACAGGAAAAAAAAAGGAGGGGAGGAAGTTGTATCCCTTCATCTCACCCCAGGATCCTTATTTCCTGCCCCAGAAATGATCTCTTGCCAGAATGGTTGGCAGCTGGAATGTTACAACCTTCAGGAGAACCACACCTCCACCTGCAAGAGGATGGTCCGGCTACAACAAGATAATCATATAAAAAGTGATATCAATCTATTTCCCCAAGTTTGGTTTCAAAAAGGCTAAGGATACAGGTTCACTCATGGGCTTTTGATGGCAAATACTTAACAGAGATTTTAGTGAAACAGTGCTTTAAATGATTAATGTACCATCATTGTTGTCTCTCTTGACAGAACCACGTGGGCTGGGCTAGAGGAAGGCAAGATGACTGTATGAGTTCTTAGACCTTACGGGAGCCTGTTAAAACAAGTTATCTTGGGTGTTGGAACAAGGGAGGTACCACTTCCTTCCTGTTTTAAAACCATTCCATGCATCCATGCTATGGGCAGCATTTCAAGTCATGCTTGGAGGATGGCCCTGCCTCTGTTAGCTGGGTCTCCACAGGACTGTGCAGAGTAGAGCTTTGCCTTTCTTTGCCAGTGTCAATTGGACACTACATGAGTGAGAAATAAATTTCATAAATACAATTTTATATTTCATATAAATAAATAATAGTATTTTGCCACTGAGGTTTGGGGGTTTATGTGTGACAGCAACGAGCACGATCTTCACTAATACAAGATGCTTTATGACTGACTTTCCCTAGAATGTCAGCCCAAGTTTGCTGGAGATTCGGCTATGCGGTGACCAGGTACTTGAGGGTGTCTGGTAGGTGATTACCCTGAGACCAATGTACCTTAAACCAATATTCAGTGCGTGTGTACACCTTTCTGAACAACAAGAAGGAAGGCTGATGTTTAAAATATAAGTCTGCATCCTTGAATGTTGAGTAGATTTCCAATACACAGTAAGGACCAGCTTATATAGAAGGAAACATCCATTTACTGCAGATTTTTAAAAGTTCTTTCTTGGATTTCTATATCCAAATGAACAGTTTTAGAATTACCTGCTCAGTAATTATTTATTGATGAATTAATTTAATTGGAGAAGAAAATACAAGAACTTTATATGCCCATCCTGGTTTGCGCAAAATTGTTCAGATATCTTAAACAAACAAATAGTCCAAATAATAATCACTTGAGTTCTTAAATGTCTTAACAATATCTATATAGAGGGGTGGGATAGGGAGGGTGGGAGGGAAGGAGACGCAAGAGGGAAGAGATATGGGAACATATGTATAACTGATTCATTTTGTTATAAAGCAGAAACTAACACACCATTGTAAAGCAATTATACTCCAATAAAGATGTAAAAAACAAAACAAAACAAAACAATATCTATAGACGACTGCTTAACCTCCAAGATAATATTATAAAATCTACTGTGTTTTGTTTTTCATTTCAAGCCTTCCCCCTATAAGGAAGGATCCCATGTTAGGACAGCTCACTTTCACTTCAGTAACTTTGGTGGGGCTTAGTCTCCTTCCTTTATCAGTGTGTCACAGGGGCTTCTTGGACTGGGAAGTTTGCCAAGCTCCTCACATTTCAGCCGCAGAAAGCAAAACTCACTGGAAGAATACACTTCCCTTCTCTTCCCAGCAATAACTGCTTTATCCAATCACCAGGAAGTCCTGTCCCCTGTCAGCAGTACAGTGTGTTTATGTGTGTGTGTGTATATGTGTGTCTTACCCACAATGTGGCATTAAAAAGACATAAATACTGGGACTTCCCTGGTGGTGCAGTGGTTAAGAGTCCGCCTGCCAATTCAGGGGACACGGGTTCAAGCTCCCACATGCCGTGCAGCAACTAAGCCCGTGCACCACAACTACTGAGCCTGCGCTCTAGAACCCTCGAGCCACAACTCTGAGCCCACGTGCCACAACTACTGAAGCCTATGTGCCTGGAGCCCGTGCTCCGCAACAAGAGAAGCCACCGCAATGAGAAGCTCGCGCACCGCAGCGAAGAGTAGCCCCCCCTTGCCTCAACTAGAGAAAGCCCTCGTGCAGCAACGAAGACCCAACACAGCCAAAAATAAAATTTAAAAAAAGATATAGTATGTAAAAAAAGACATAAATATTAAGATGCAACAGAAAAGCGCTTTTCCCATGACTCCCTGGAAATCCCTAATCTGTCTGATAAGCTTCGTTTGCTGCTTTCCTCCTGCAGGGAACATTCCTGCCTATGTTGGGTGGTGATCTTTCCTATACCTGCCGGGCAGTTCACCCTGGGGGATCCTGGGGGGGGGGGGCGGGCAGTTGTGCCTATTTGCATTGGTCTCTAGGCACCCAAATTGTGCTCACTTTTCTCTTCTAGAAAAGTGATTTACTCCCCCCCAAATGTTTCTTCTTTCTGATAACGTATGGCTATAATGATAACTCTGATTCAGGAACATTCCTGGGCAGTAAATTTAGTGAAAATATGTATACTGCTCATACCTGGTGCCCCAGTTACTGTTGCTGCATAAGAAATTATGCCTAAAACTCAGCAGCTTCAAACAACCAGCTCATGGATTCCATGGGTTTGGAATTTAGACAGCAGGGATGGCTTGCCTCTGTTCCATGATATCTGGGGCTTAGACAGCTGGGGGTGTCACAGCCTTTGGGGGATAAAATCATCTGAAGACTCCTTCATTTGCACGTCTGGCGCCTGGCCTGGGAGCATTTGAAGATGAGCACCGTGGACTGGAGAACCTATCCAGGGCCTCTCCACGTGAAGGCTTCCTCACAGCATGGCGGCCCCAGGGTAGCTGCACTTCTGGTGTGGAAGCTCAGGGCTCCAAGTGCAAGTGCCTCAGCAAGCAAGACAGAAGCTCCAGGCCTCTTATGACCTGGAGGTCATAGAGCATTATTTCCACTGGCTTCTACTGGTTACAGTCGAGTCACAGCCTTCCCAGATTCAAAGGAATGGGAATTTGACCCTACCTCTGGATGGTTAGTGGTAAGGTTCTAGAAGAGCCTGGATACTCTTGTAATCTTTCCATCTCTGGAAAATACGATCAGCCGCACCAGATTCTGCTTTAGAGGTTGCAAGGGGATTTGTGTTGCAGAATTTGAAACCACACATGGTCGGTGCTTGTGCTTTGCAAACAAAGCGCTCTGGGGGTCCAGGAGGGGCAAAGTCTTTCCTCATTGAGATGAATCTGGTTGCATTTGAGCTAAACCTGGCAAGATGGGGGAGGCAAGAGGGAACACTAGGAAGGAGGAGACTGCACTTTTAAATACAGGGAGGTAGGGAAGTATGGGGTAATGTGACTACATCATTGTACCTACAGAGTTGGAGGGTGTGCGCCGGGGTGGAGGGAGAGAAGCTTTAAATGTACACGGAGCCCGAATTTGTGTGAGCATTTGACTGACAAAGCAAAAGCCCAGGAAGGCTGTTTATATCTGTCCCTCCTGCCTTCTCCCTCCCCGCCCTTAGTCTATATACATTGAAAATATTTTATCGTGTCGCTTGAAATAAGGTGAGCACTCCTTTGTTCTTCTGATACGTTTAGGCATAAACGTATTTTGCTGCTTTCTGGGCTCTCATTTTTATACTGTTACTTCTTTGCACACCATCTTGGCCCCTCATGACCACTTTGATTTTCTGAGAACTTATTCAAAATGTAGAGAAAATGGACCCACTCAGACTCGCTTGTCCCCGGCTGTCTCCTCCATTCCTTCCAGCTCTCTCCTTGCTCTGCCAAACTGCACCTGATTCGGTCTCACACTTATTTTTATCTTTAGTTGTATGTGTTATTCATGCCTGAAAGAGCCTGCCCCCTGGATGCTGGCCAGTCATCCTGAACATTTTGTAAGGCAAATTTATTGGAAGTTGGGTCCATATTTAATCATCACTGTATCCCCAATGCCTAGCAAGAAGGTAAGGTACCGTGGTTGGCTCAGCACAGCCCATACCTGGATGTTATTCAAAGTAGAATCAGGAAGGAAAGAAAGTTAATTTAAAAATACCCTCTGAGGATCAGTTAGGAGTTTGGGATTAGCATATACGAACAACTATATATAAAATAGATAAACAACGTCCTACTGTATACCACAGGAAACTGTATTCAATATCTTATAATAACCTATTAGGAAAAAGAACGTATGTATAACCGAATCACTTTGCAGTACACCTGAAACTAACACAACATTGTAACTCAACTATACTTCAATTTTTAAAAAGTGGTAAAAATACTCTCTGAGAATTTGAATCGGGCAATTGCTGTGGGGAAAAGAAAGACAAAGAATCAATCCCTCCCTTCAATGAGTTCCCAATCTGTTGGGGGTGCCCAAGCATGAACACATGGAAAGGTAAATGGCAGGGTGGTGGCAGAATAATGGGCCCCTAAAACACCCACGTCCTAATCCTTGAAAACTGTGAATATGTTACTTTACGTGACAGAAAGAACTTTGCAGATGTGATTAAGTCAAAGCTCCGAGACGGGGAGATTATTCTGGATTATCTAGCTCAGCCCAATGTAATCACATGCGTCCTTGTAAGTGAAAGACAGAGGCAAGTCAGTGATACAATATGGGAATGACTTGAGTGGCCATTGTTGGCTATGAGCCAAGACATGAAAACAGACTCTAGAAGCTGGAAAAGACAGAAAGGAGCACAACCCTGCCTACGACCACCTTGATTTTAGTCCATTAAGACCCATTTTGTAATTCTGATCTGCAGACGGTAAGATAACAAATTGGTGTCGTGTTAAGCTATTATGCTCGTGGTAATTTATTACACCAGCTAAAAGGAAACTAATAACAGCAAAGTTAAATGAGGCAAAAATCCAGAAAATAGTGTCATAGGTCAATAAACCAGAAATTGCCACATACTGGGGTTTCTACTGAATGTCATATATGCATCATCCTTCCCTGCCCCCCAAAAAACCTGACTCCTAAACATTCAAGCATGAAAAATAATTGGGCTTATGGGAAAGGTAGGGTTGGGGCAGATCATTTAAACGTATGGAACTTACAACCAGAGCACTGATCAAAGTAATAACTGTGCTAATAAAAATATTAGTACAGTTCATCTCAGCTGGCATTGCACCTACCTCAGTGAGTCCATCCTTGGCAGGTTTATACCCTGGGCTTGTTGCTTTCTCCTTGAGAATGGAATGTTCAGAAGGACATTGGTTTCTGAGAGTGACTTGCTTCCTTCATTAAAATTAAAAATATTGTCCTGAGATAGTCTTCTTGATCAATTACTCCTTTTTAAACACAGGGAGAAATGTCTTTGCAAATCCTTCACCTACACTTACAACTTCCCCAGATGTACCGGGAAGTCCCGTTTCTTGAAGTGATGAAACCAGCTCCTATTTGCATTAATGGAAGACGCTTCTGCAAGAGATTCAGATTTTTTTTCTAAGTTTTCATAGAGCGCTAAAACTTTCTCTTGAATTCTGAAAACCCTTGCTGCTCATATCTGCAAAATGTTGATCGGCTTGGAAAGACTGGGGAGGAGCAGACTGTAATTAGTAGAAGCAGTGAGTGCTGTGAGTTCAAACAGTGGCAGCTGGTGGGAAAGGCCTCCTGCTGGCCGTGGTCTGGAGCTGAGCCTTGGGGATGACTAAGACTGTGGAGGGTACACGCTACCTTCCAGGCGGAGGGAAGAACCATGGCAGCACCATCAACCTTGGTGTGTCCCTGGTGAGCTGCTTGGCTCGGGTACCACTGGCTGGCTCAGTGGCCAGAGGTAGGAGTCCTCCCATGCACGTGGCTGCTGCTCATGGTATTGGACGGTGGGCATTTAGAAGTTTCTCTCAAAGAGGCAGCGCCAGCCCTATGCTCACTCCTTATGCTACGGTTTCCTCACATATCCTTCAAGCTGCCTCACCGCTGTAATTTCCCCTTCAAAACAACGTCCTGTGATTTTGTGGCATTGGCACTCTTGGAGGAAATAAAAATATAGAAGAGAAATTTCTAGACGGGCATACTTCCCCAACATTTCCAGCCAAGGTCCTTCAAATGATTGTAATGCCTCTGCCTATCACAGAACGCTTAGAGAAAAGCCTCACCAACAAAGCAGCTATGGGATAGGTGGGCCTTCAAGAGCTCATGCTGCCTCATGGATGTCAGCACCGCCTGTGTATTGATGATGTGTACTATGAACTTCTCGGCCGCGGAGCCACTCTTTTTTTTTCGGTACGCGGGCCTCTCACTGTTGTGGCCTCTCCCGTTGTGGAACACAGGCTCCGGATGCACAGGCTCAGCGGCCATGGCTCACAGACCCAGGCGCTCCGCGGCATGTGGGATCTTCCCAGACCGGGGCACGAACCCGTGTCTCCTGCATCAGCAGGGGGACTCTCAACCACTGCGCCACCAGGGAAGTCCGCGGAGCCACTCTTAACCCGAACCAATTCCTCCTCCTCCAAGGCCCGTGCGTCTATTCTTCTCCCTCCCCTTCCCTCCTCCCTCCCCTTCCCTCCTCCCTCCCCTTCCCTCCTCCCTCCCCTTCCCTCCTCCCTCCCCTTCCCTCCTCCCTCCCCTCCCCCTGCTTCTCTCTCCGCGTCTCTATTGTAAATCAACTATACTCCAGTGAAAAAACTAATAATGAAAAATGAGTTACACACAATGGATTAGTAAATGCCGATAAGGCACAGATTGGATAGCTAAGTGAAGTGGACTTAAATTACACAATAAGGAGCTCTATCCGGGGCAATTATGAACCCAGCGCTGGAAGACTTTAAAAAGAGGATCCATTAAACTTGGTTTAAACTGGGACTTATTAAAGGTAAGAGGAGGAAAGAGTTAGGGAGGTAACTTTCACTGTGCAGCCCCTGCCCAGGAAGCTGCACCTGCAAGTGTAAATATTTGTTCACCAGTTGGTTCAGCAAATCACCGTGCTGCCACACCCATTGGCTCCCAAGTTCTCTGATTTGAAGCTGGTACAGTGAGAAGGTGAGAGTCCTGTTGGCCTTTGTGTTCTAAAGCAGGGACACGAAGTACTGTGGACCTTGACCTTCCGTTAACACTGCAGAGAAATGATCTCCATAATCCCCTGAATTCCCATCATCCCACTGCATTAGCAAAGATATCAGGTGGTATTTTTCCATGGACCATATTCCAGTGCAATGCCCTGGAGAAAAGCTTGGGAAGTTGGCACTAGTACAATGTAGTACAGGATGGTGGGGATGGGAGGTGGAGAGGAAAGAAAAGGACTTATATGTTTTCGAAAATTGCTGCCACAAGATAAGGTTGTTTCTGCAAACCTCCGACGTGGATGGGGGCAGCGAGGACTGTGTGAGACCAGGGCAGAAAGAACTATAGTCAGCAAATAAATACACGATTCACACTAGCTGGTGGCTGGGGAAAAGGGTTGGGAAAGGACTGAGTCTGCAAGTAGTCAGAGACTAATAATTTTTGAAGGCATATCTAGGGCTAGGTGTCTGATTTAATTTCATTGGTATGGAGTGATGATTTGGAGTTAACATTCAGAAAAACAATTTATCTCATGCAGCACCAGACTACAAATAGAGGTCTCTTAATAGACCTTGATCGCTGGATTCAAATGATGTCCCATGTCCTGGGGGCCAGGTGGCTCTGCCACTGGCCTCACAGTGACCTCTGGGTAACAGAGCCTTGCCGTGAGGGAAGAGGTGTTGGGCAGGCGCTGGGAGATTATGAAAGGAGTCAGTCACCTATAAGAGTCCTGGCTGTTACCAGGAAGTGATCTAAAAAAAAACAAAAGAAAATAAAAGAAATATGCATATCAGAAGTTGGCACCGATCTTTTACTGACAGGCTGTTTGGAGAAGTGCATTCACTTCAAGGTATTAAACCCCACGTTCTCTCTGGGTGGAAACACTGAAAGCTCCTCCTGGCTGCTTTGGGCTCTGAGTGTGACCAGATCATGCCTGGGGACCTCTTTCAGGTGGGGCAGGCTCCAGGGGAGGAATAAAAGCAGAGACTTTGATGAAAGTTTCTCAGTGACAAGCTCTTTCATCCATCATTTGTGTCCAGGAGGCAAGTTCCAAAATCCTCCTTAAGCAAAACTTGAAGAGATCCAAGGATGCTGTCTTAAAGCCTGGGGAATTCATCACAAGGCAGACGGACATGGCAGCAGCATAGGGGGTGTGGGCGTGGGACTCAAATCCAGCCACGGGCCGGGTTTTCTCAGCAGGGGGGAATAAACTGACTCTGCTGGGGTACCTCTCTCAGGAAGACCCCAGCCCAGAGGAGACAGTCTGAGGTGTCTGAATACCCACGTGACTGTTCATGACATTGGGTAAAGCTCAGGGTGGGACACCATGAGACCTCAGATTAAGATTGAAATGTCGGCTGAATGCTTATGTGCGAATTTTATTTTTGAGTTGTGACTTCCTTCCTGTATCGGGTGGCCAATGCATGAGCTGGAGGAGGGAGAGTTGTTATCACTCTGCAAAAGATGTTTCCCCAATTTTCTGGGTGGATTCTTGAGTCAATAGAAACCTGACACTGCTGAGAAGTAATGTAGCCCCCTAATCACAGGCTCATGGGCCCAGAGACAGAATATCATGCATGTCCTTCCATCCATTTCTATTTGGAGACCCCAGAAGGGTGGGAGAAGGTAATTTCTGCAGCAGCCTTTGCTGTTCCACAGCTGAAAGAGGAACTAAAATTGAAGGCAGGAAAGTGACATTTTGAAAATGCCTATGGAATTCACTGAGCATTATAAAGCAATCTGTCTTTAAAACGTCCTAAGAAATCACCACTGGGGATATACGTTTTTCAGACCCTTGGGATGATCTGTCTTGTAGTTGTTGTAAAATTGAAGAATTACCATTATTGCTTTTCTGACCGCCTGCTGAAAATATGATGGACGTGAAATTCCAAAAGCAACACCAAATTATTCACCAAGAGGAAACCCCTTGTTAGTTGCTTCCCAGTAATGGGTTTTCATAAAATGGTGTTTAAAACCATTTTTCTATAGATGATATTCACCTAGAATGGAAAATTAAGCTAAAATATTTTATGACCTCAGAACATCTCATTTTCTCTCTCTCTCTCTCTCCTCTCTGAGTTCTGTTTGGCTTAAATGTATAAAGCTTTGGACCATGGAGATATTCCACAGAACTAGGTTAGGAGGACAAAGTGTTGAGATAGAAAGAATTTTTAGCCAGCAATTCCCCAGTAGCACACGATTTCCTTTTATTTTTCTCCTTGCTTCTTGTTCTCCTCCAGAGGAGAGCAGGGTGTGTGAGGTGAGGACCCGATTACAAGGCTGCCCAGGCAGGAAATACTGTCTTGTATCATCAGATTTTAAAAGGGAGAGATTTTAGAAAGTAGTATACATTTATGGTTTACTTCTTTCATTTTGTTCAACGCCACGGACTTCTTCATGCTTTATAGTAGCTCAAAACGCTGCAAATCCCAAAGTTAGCCTGTGAAATTAAGTTTAGTGGCCACTCTTTTCCTAAAATGCTGGGGAATTTTTTTTTTAAAAAAAGCTTAGTGTGTTTTTTCAGTTGGTCAGAAGATATTTATAGACCTCCCCTGGGTACAGAGTGATGTAATGGGTCCTTAGGGATAGCAATTAAAGAGCAGGCTTGGGCCCTGCCCAGCTGTATTTACAACCTTTTGAAAGAGGAGGCCTTGTGTGTAATGTAAGAAGCTTGCCCCGTGGAGCCCAGCAGATTGGGGTGCAGACAGAGGGAGGGGCAGCACGGGGGCCCACCATGGTGAAGAACAGAAACATTTGGCTGGGACCCCAAATTCAAACTTATACTGGGTTCTGGAAAAATATAAAAGTAAGTGGCCCAGGCCTCTCTCAACCTCTGAGAGACACTGGCAGGGAAAAGGGGACACAAGGAGAAAGACAACTGTGACAAGTGGTGGCCGTCCCAGCCCCTCCACTGTTTCTACTCACTTCTGTCTGAACCCGTCATCTGGCTCTTGCCCTTTTCTGCCCAGCCCTTCTCCTGCTCTTTCAATGCTTACATCTTAACTCCCAAAGTAGATTGGGAGGCTGCTGGTGTCATGGAAATAATATGATTCTGGAGTAAGCTGGACCTGGGTTCAAATCCTCTATCTGTACACATTTATAATGTTAGACTTTATGTTCCCGTCTGAAAAATGGGAGCGCCAATACCTAGCATTCGGGGTACTTAGGAAGACTAAGGTGGTAACATGCGCAAGCGCACAGCGTGGTGCCTAGCACAGGACAGAGGTTCAGTGACGGTTACTCGTCCTCGGCCCCCTTAGGGGGAGCCAGTCATCAGGCTTCGCCCATATTGATGTGTGAGTGGACTAGATAGGGCACGGAAACTGGTTGTGTTGCCGACCCGAAGTGAGGTCCCCCAGTTCCCCTGTTTCTAAAGAGGCTGGAATGATTCCACTGGTGTTTTGCAAAGTGGAGTGTGACATGCAACTTTTCACCAGCATGTACGTAGTCCCTGCTCACCCTAAGGAAGAAAGGAATAAACGGCCAGGAGGAAGAGCGGTTTGATCATCAGATGGTTAAATGTGGTGAGATAATGTTCTATTAGAGGTTTTGAAACATTCAACGTATGTTCTCTTTGCTTCCGACCAACCTGAGTAGAAAACATTTGGAGATACACACACATCTGTGTGAAATATCTGCGTATAAGTCGAGCCTGGGGCTGGTTCTTCGTCTGTAGCCTCTCAGCTCCATTCCCACTCTCTCCGCCCTTCTCCATGGAGGGCTGGAAGGCTGCAAACTACATTTCCCAGACTCCCCTGCCAGCTGGCTTCCAACTGGGCTCTACCAATGGGAGACACGGCTGGGAGACTGGAAGGTAAGTGGAAAGGAGGAGCCAATTTAAAAAAAATTCTGCTGAAGTCTTTGGCAGCGGCAGCAGCAGTGGGTAATGTGGGTTTGTGCTCAGGTAGTGGAATTTCAGCAGGAGAGGCAGAGATGCCCCCGGAGCCTCCACAGCACAGGATTCCTGCGCACTGGCTCTGGCAGCAGCAGGGTGAGTGATAGACACCTGTGGGTGGGAGTTCAGCCTCCTGGGTTCCAGAAAGATGTTCCAACAATAGCAGTGGAGTAGTGGATGTCCTAGCAACCTCAGCAGCAAAGCAATCGTGGATTCTGGATAACACCATTTTTTTTTTCCCTCAACACTATTTTTTCTCTGTTTGGTCAGCCCTAGGATGGTAGTAGCTTTCTGCAGTTACTAATCTCTGAGTGATCTCAGCTTCTCTTTCTCTCTTTTTTATTTCCCTCCAGCCCTTCAACACATTTGTAGCTGATTTCCTGTGTTAACGCTCTTCCATTTGAAAGTCCTACAGTGGTTTCTGTTTTGCTGACTGGACACTGACCCATACGCACACATTTAAACTAAACACAACAACTGAAGACAAATCAAATTAAAATTTCAATGTGCTTCATCTGCTACTCCACTTGCATTTTGGAGCTTACAATAAGGAAGGGATAAGCAAGACTTTATCCCCAAAATTTGACAACAAAACTCAGTTCCTTGTCATTGTCTTGCAGGGTCTACCAAGAAAAAGAGACAAGTTAACAAGACAAGTGTTTTAGAACAGGAGACTTTCCTTTGAGAGATGCCTGTCTATAACCTTAGTCCATAACGACCTTAATAATAGATGCCCTTTCAGCAGGTGTTTTTTATATGTTAGGCCTTTCAAAGATATTATTTCACTTAATTACCATAATAACCCTAGAAATTAGGTATTGTTCTTATTTCACATACGAGGAAAATAAAATATTTTTAACGGCACTGGTTGATTGTTTAATGGCTACATACCCCTCCTTTGCTAGAATGCATACTTTTTGCAATGTGGCCCAGCCACGCCTCTTATTCCAGCGGCACAGTCTGTTTCTTCACTCCCTAGAACTTGAGATGACTTTGTGACTTATTCTGGCCTGTAGAATGTGCCAGAAGAGACCTGCGAGTCCCAGAGCCCAGGCTCAAGAGGTCCGGCAGCTTCTGCCTTCCTTCGCTTGGAACATCGCCCTGTAATATCCCTGAAGGCCTCAGGCTTTGCCTATTGGAGGATGAGAGACCCTGTGGTGAAGAAACATCAGAGCATTTAGAGTTATAGAAAGAAAACGTTAGGGACTTCCCTGGTGGTCCCGTGGTAAAGAATCCGCCTTACAATGCAGGGGACTCAGGTTCGATCCCTGGTCCGGGAACTAAGATCCCACATGCATGCCGCAACTAAGCCTGCGCTCTACAGCTAGAGAGGAGAAAACCTGCACGCCACAACTAGAGAGAAGCCCACGTGCTGCAACTAAGACCTGACGCAACCAAAAAAAAAAAAAAAGAAAGAAAATGTTAGAGTTCAAACTGGTTACTTGAGGCCAAAACATCATTTCCTCAGGCTAATTCCACTGGTGACCCTGGGAAGGAATTGAGCTCTAACCTGGTTACCACCACCTGGTAAATAGGGTTGGTCCAAGGCACAGGCAAGAGAAGAGAGGCATCACTATTGGATACAGGCAGATTCTGACCAAGACTCCAGGCCAGGGGAAAGAAAAGAGAGAGTGCTCTCTTCATCCCAGAGCCCAGCTGAAGGCTGGATCTCTTGTCTGAGTTCCGACTAGAAACAATAAAATGTCATAACAAAAGTGCTGTAAAGTCTTCAATTGACATAGGCAGTGTGATATCTGTCTCTATTTAACTGACACCTCAGGAGCAGGTAGTTAATAGTGAAGGACCCTCCTCAGGAATGAATACGCCCTCCAGGGGAGGTTTGTGGGAGGGTTATTAGAAAGGTCCTACTCTAGGGACAGCTATAAGCACTTCCCCTATCTTCATTCCCAATAAACACCAGCAGCTTGGATATTTAACACAATGGATCTTGGCAGTAGTTTTCACTGGTGAAATAAGGTGTTTCAAATATGTGAGTTGGTTGAAAGTACTGCATCAGACATTCCTGCCCTTGCTTAAAAAGGGTATTGTGATCTAGAAAGCCTAATTGATAGTTTATGCCCTTCCCAGTGCAGTCTGTCTCTGGCTTAGGATTTGAAATGGGACCTGTATCCACAGCTTGTAGGAACATGGTCGCACCGGACTGTGACTAGATGTGTAGCTAAATGTGGTGTTAGAATATTGTCACATCTGCCTTAAGTGAATCTGTTATACAAGGAATCTGTCAGAGCGCCAGGAGGATGGAGAACTGATTCTCACTGAGTTTGCAGAACTGGTTATGCAACTTTTTCGTGACTGCTGGCTTCCAAATGTTTATTTTATGGCAGAATTCAGTCTGAGACTTGCTTTCATGGTAATGTACCACCTGGTAATGAAACTGAGGACAGGAGACCATAGCCCTCCCCTCCCGCTATTGCAGGCACACGGGCCCACCTGGTGCCCACATATGAAGGTTTATGTCCCTTAGTTTGCGAAAGTTCTCAGAAGCTCGAAGCCTGGAATGGAGCATGAATCCCTTGTTAAGGACCTTGGTTGCAGCAGCAGAAGCGTTCTTTATTTCTAGGACCCTTTATATTTCTACATATTGGCTTTTCCATCATTAAACCCTTTACAGTAGGCTGCCTCAGTTCTTTTATTAGAAAGGCTTATAAGATGAACGAAATGCTATTGAGCTAGGAGAATATTAACGAGAGCACCCTGCTGCTCCAGGAACCATTTTTTTTAATGTGTGTGTTTGTGTTTATAGGGTCAACAGTTTCAGCTTTTGAAAGATACTTCAGGCAGGGCTGACATCCCTGTAGCCAACAAACCCCCCTGAGGCTACAATTTCTACCCCCTGGCTTGAGCCAAGTGCTCTTCTTAATTTCAAAGCCTCAGAAAACCTGTCCCACTCCAACTTATTTTTGCCCTGAGCCAGTTACTTTGCTTTTAGTATCTTTCAGTACCACCACCGGAGGAGGTGTCCTTTTTTCTGTGCCCGATCGCCCATCTCTGCACCGCGAATACACCATTGAGTGACTCTTTACTTCTGTGTCAGCCGACTTTGGTTTTGGTAAGTGAGAAAATGCTTACTTTTTGCTACTTATGGTGTGAACTTCCTTTTGGAAGCCCCACCAATAAAATAAATAAGACCATCAGGAGTCCTTAGACTCGCTAAAATTCCAGACTCTATAAAAACAATATTTCCTGTCTAATCTTAATGTTAACAAAATGATCAGTTGGGAGCCGAAGCATGGTCGTGGGATGCGCTATTTTGGACATTAACTGCCTGATGTTTCGAGTAGCCAAGTCACGGTCCACGTTAACTTGCCAACGTGAAACATTCATTTCTCTGAAATGCATTTATAAATACCTCATCGTTGTGTATGTGTGTGATGTGTAAGCGTGCACCCCAAATCAGTAGAGAAAGCAGATAGTGTCATCACTACCATAAACATTCATGTTGAAAATCTATCATCGATTTAACTTTTTTTCACTCTTGGCCTTGAACTAAGCTTTGTGACCACTCTGTGAAAACAAAAGCATCGTAAATGCAAAATCGTCATGGGTTAAATGATTCCACAGAGGTGAGATGGAGAGCAAGCAACGTTTTCGGAAAGGGCCTTTGCTCTTTGTTAGTGGCAAAAAAATATGTTTCCTTAGGAGGACGGTTACCTCTTCTTTAAAGGCCAGAGGATGGGAACAGGGGAGAGTGGGATGATTGTCTGATTGGAATTTACGCCAGTGGAATGCAGGCGAGTTGTACTTCTAAGGCTTTATGTTCACCCAGCTGGGCGCAGTCCTAGTCAGGAAAGCCATGAGATTTTTTGGACGCATCAAACTACAGTGATCATTCTTTCATAAAAGCTTGGGCTATTTATCATTAGGTTTGATGTAGTAGAATGGTTCCTGGACGTTTAACCAGAACAGCTAAGGAACTAGGCAGGGGGCTTCTCAGCTCTTTTCCAGAATCCGCCTCCTTTCTCCATTTACCCTGTCATCCCATGAAAACAATTCTCTGTCAACCCTGGACCCACTAAGCCTGGGTTTAGCAAACAAGTTTTGATTCAATGACTGTCAACCCCTCACCTATCCACATAGTCAATGACTCCAGCATTTGCTGTGTTCCTACTGTGTGCTACTGACTGAATTTTATAGGTGAGCGAATCGAAGCTCAGAGGATATATAACTTCCCTAAGGGCAATAGCTGCTAAGAAGCAGAGCTGGGATTTGAAAGCACTTTTAAAGTTCCTTAGACTTTAAGCCCTATGCTTTGTATTCATCTAATTTCAACATCTAGCCAAAATTTAAAAACTAGTGAGAATTCACCTGTACTTATGGATCACTTCACTCTTAAATGGACTCTTCCAGCTATTCTACCCACTGGCTCTGGGTATCTTTAGTGTTACCTTCCTAAATGTCTTTGGCTTTATCTTCTCTAGGTCAATATACAAGCAATTCAGGAGGAGAAAAATAGGCTTGAGGTTGGTGATTGGGAATATTGGTTCAGAGTGGGCACAGCCTTAATTGCAGGATCTTATTTTTTTATTTATTTTATTTATTTTTTCTGCGGTATGCAGGCCTCTCACTGTTGTGGCCTCTCCCGTTGCGGAGCACAGGCTCCGGACGCGCAGGCTCAGCGGCCATGGCTCACGGGCCCAGCCGCTCCGCGGCATGTGGGATCTTCCCGGACCGGGGCACGAACCCGCGTCCCCTGCATTGGCAGGCGGACTCTCGACCACTGCGCCACCAGGGAAGCCCAGGATCTTATATTTTTAATAACACTGTGGGGTAGGAAAAACTTTTCCTCTACCTTCCGACATTCAGTAGCTGAGGGTGCTGTGAATTATATTGACAAAAGACAGAGTAACAAGAGAAAAAAACAGATGTAATTGATTCATTTTTGCCATATTTATTCATGATTCTCTAAAAGGCCTCCCACCAGATAGTGCTGATTTGTCAACTGGGCTGATTCTCTTGGCATCCGAAGAAATCAACCTTTTAATCCTGGAAACGTTGATTGGACTTGATAGCCATGCTGCAGAGGATCGATCGGAATGAGTGTCTCAGGAGGATGTATATGCCCAATTCACGTGGAAGAAATCACTGTTAAGTCAGCTCACAGAAACTCCCGTGCATCCTCTGTGCTAGTTAATAACTGACTTTACATGGTAATTTATAATAGGGTTTTTCACCGCCATTGTGTCGTTTGATCCTCACGTGGGCTAAGTAGAGCAGACAGGCAAGGGAAGTGAGCTGGAAGGAATTTCAGTTGCAGAGAAGGAGCTGAAACTCACATCTTCACACATAAGCCCTGCCTCTTTCCTTCTTCTCTGATGAGTCCTGTTTATCTTACACTGGGGAGTATGGCTTGAGGAGGAAGAGGACACAGGGCTTTGAATGCTTAGCTGAATTAGCTGATGAAAGTTCTTCTGAGGTAAGAAGCCAGTAGCCGATGCTGCCCTCCACTGATGTGAAAGCTCGGATACCCACCCAGTGTGGGCAGAATTGACTCTTCTAAGGGAACAGCAAGGGTCAGCTATCAGGCACGTGCATCTCTAGGTCAAACAGCCAGGCACCCTCACTGGTAATGACCTTGCTGTGGGCTGGATATTAACGTTGTGGTCCACCTGGGCACGCTTGGTCTTCTTTGACATGCGTGGACTTTCCCACTGTGAATTATCGAGAAGTGGCAGGTCCTCGGACAGGAAACCAGAACTCAGAAGGTGGGCCTTCGTCAGGAAAGAGAAGGAATCCTGAGGTTTCTCTGAGTCTCACTTCTTGGGTCTGAAATTTAAGGAACTGAGAAATGCTTTAAAGGATATTTAAGGAACTGAGAAATGCTTTAAAGGATTCTAAGCGTTAGGAGTTAAGTCTGACCCCAGGGTCTGGAAGGCAGTTTGGGAATCCTACACTGAAGACCAGAATGCTGTATTTTCTAAGTCAGGATATTCAGCATTCTCTGTGTGTTCATGGAGAGTTGCTACCCCATACCTGTAGAGGAGGCTATTAGAGGAAGGGCCATACGCCCACCCTCGGGCCATACGCCCACCCTTGGGCCATATTGGCAAATAAGGGAGCGGCGCTTCTCTCTACAGCCCACTCTGAATGTCAGTAGACCTCAGGGAGCAGGACCTATGACAGAGACCACCTGCCCTTTTCAGTCAGAGTTGGAGGGGACATGGGATTTCCCAAAGCTGGTATCTTTTGGGAGTTCCTTTAATATTTCCAAGTCAAGCAAGAGAGACACGCTGTGCATCTATGCAAAGAGAAGTTAAAGCATTGCTTCTTCTTTCATGGTCTCTTGCGTGCTCCAAGTTCACCAGATGTTCCAGTGCTTTGGGGACCACTCTCTGCCCTGCCACCTTTAGCTATCTGGGTTTGAAGTTTTAGTGTTTAGCTGTTATCATCCTGCACCTTGCAGTCTGTCCAAACACCAGAATAGATGATGTGATGTTAATTAGGTGCCCAAATCTTAAGTGTTTTTTTTTTAAAATAATTTTATGGAAAACATTCTGGAAAACGGACCACCTAAATATCTCAAGCAGGTGTTTCCTGAAAGAGATTAAACTTCGGTTTGCCTTGGGGGCAGACTGTTCCCACTTGGCTGGGTCCTCACCGTTAGCCAGATGTAATCGTTTGTACTTGGCTAAGGCTCTGTCTCAGTCACTATTTTGTTGGCACTGAGAGAAGGTGGCACAAAGGGGGCAGAAATGCTTCCTGGCTTCATATGGACTTAGAATGAGTTGTACCAAAGCCTGCTGTCCAGCCTGGACTGAACCCGGCGGGTTCTTCTCATTGTGAGGTTATGTTCTCTGAACGGTTGTTCGTACAGGCTGGCAAGTTAAGAGCAGCCTTCTGCAGAAGGACAAGCAGATGGCTCCTCAGCCTGTACCAGCGGAACGAACGTCACCAGGATGGGCTTTGGCCCAGCTCTCCCCAGATCTGACCTCGGGGTCCAGCGAGTGAGCACGATTCCACCAACTCAAGTGCCCGCAGGGGCCAGGCAAGTAAGATCACGACAAAAAGAGACTGGGTGGGATTCAGGCGAGCGGGAGAATAAGGCCCCACTTAGAAGAGCTGCTCCTCAGCTTGAGCTCCTTGCTGGCAGGCAGATGCATGGGTGGAGGTTGCTATGTCTTCCTACTGCTCAAGGGAAGATGGAAACCTTGATTTTTTTACAAATGTGGATATCTCAATTGGAATATTGATGAATAATTCATAGTTTTGTTTTTGTTATTTTTAGTACGCGGGCCTCTCACTGTTGTGGCCTCTCCCGTTGCGGAGCACAGGCTCCGGCCGCGCAGGCTCAGCGGCCATGGCTCACGGGCCCAGCCGCTCCGCGGCATGTGGGATCTTCCCAGACCGGGGCACGAACCCGTGTCCCCTGCATCGGCAGGCAGACTGTCAACCACTGCGCCACCAGGGAAGCCCCATAGTTTTTTTGTTTTTTTTTTTTTAAACTGCACTGCAAGTGTATTGCACAGAAGTTGAAAGTCTTTTGTCTCAACACACTGTTCTCTTACACTGTCTACAAATTTGTCCTTGACAACAGTAATAAAATTGACCTATACAGCCGTGATTCTCTTTCTCCCTTCCTTTTACATCTCTCGGGGCTTAGAATACATGGCTTTTGAATACATGACTTAGAATGAATTCTTTCAAATGTCCTGATAGGTGGGCGGGGTGAGACTTCAGCAGTTTCTACAGCAGAGAAGACTCCCAGGGCCCAGTGGGCTGCTTCTCTTCGCTCCTACTCTGCGCCCCTCTGGGTGTGGGGTAAACACCTTCCGTTGCTGAAATGCAACCCCTACTAGACTGAAGCAGGACACTGGGTTTCTCTTGCATCAGTAATAACGCTGTTCAAAAGCCTAAGAGAGGAAGTAAGAGAAAAGCCCATTAACCCCTGTCCAGACCAGCAGGAAAATTCCATGTCATAGGTTCTGCCCATACAGGTGGCAGCCCTGCTCGATGGTGACCCTCCGGCTCCGTGTCCCGCAGTGCCTCTGAAGCGCTGACAGAAGGATGGACCATGGAGGTAGGCGCTGGGCTGGCTGCACGTGCTGATGCAAATGTCAACACCAGCCCCATCAAAATGTCATAATCTGAAGGTCAGCAGATGGGTCCCCTGGCATTTGGGGTCTTCAGGGGCAAATAGACACCATAACTCCCGCAGTGCCCAGACCATGTCCATCCTATTGGCTTCCATGGGGCCTGGGGCCAGGCTGGGTCCTGGAGGCAGTTGGGGGACAGTGTTTGAGGACGCAGAAGCCCCACAGTTGGGTGCGGTGGCGGCCGGGCCTTCAGTGAGGTCTGCCTGGGTACTGTCCTCCCGTCCCCCAGAATGAGTTCTGTTCCCCCAGGATGAGTTCTCTGAGCCTGCTTTCCTTCTGATCTTGAGCAAAGCGTTCAGGGCAACTACACGTCCTCTGAGAGGTGGTGAAAATAAGACCAAGACGACAGGACCAAGGTAGGTGTTTTGACTTTGAACAGAGCCCCTGTGGGTATCCTGCAGCAGGGGGCTGCCTCGGATCTGGGAGCCCCTCCTCTGCTCCTGTTTCCTTTGGGGAAGGTGTGTCTGGGGCAGCCTCATTCCTTCAGGATCCTCTGATTCTCCCTGTGGTCTTTATAGCTTTGCACGATTTTGCTTTCCTTTACCGGAGAAATATGAATGGAAACAGAAACATCACACAGATGTCCACAGGCTCCTCCCCAGTGTCACAGAACAACGTGCTCAGAGCCAGCGGTTTTGAGGAATGATGAAAAACATGTGGTTTTACCCCAACTTCCAAGAACTAGAGGCAGATTCTAGGAGAGTGGGGATTGTCTGGACTTAGAAATAGTAGACCAACACATCCAGTGAGGCGCTATTGCTGCCCATTAAAAGGACAAATTAGGAGTTGGTCTGGGGGGCAGGGCATGCACCTTACAGGCCGTCCCCAAGCAGGCCCAGCCCTAGGGATGCTGCCTGCCCTCGAGGTGGAGGGGTGATAACAGTTCCCTCACACCCTTTCTACTGTCCACAAAGAGCAGTGAGCATCCTGGTGGTGAGTCACACTCCCCTGTAATCGACCCCCACTTCGCCAGAGAGAAATTTCTAGAACTCAAGCCTGCCCAGGCGTGTCACTCCCCTATGTATATTGACTTCCTTTGGTTCCCAGACTCTGCAGGTTATACAAACCCCCTCATGATCAGGCTCCAGCTTATCTTTATACCAGATGACTCGCAGGTAATAGTCCATGTTCTCACTTGCTGCTGGGTTTTGTTTCTCCGTTTGTTCCAATTCTCTTTCTCTGCTTGACTAACTCATACTTCAGCGTTCAGGCATCAGGACATTTCCGGGGTGGCTGCCCAGCTCTGCCTACCCCATCCATGTCTCTGACCTGGCCTTACACCTACACTTTGAATGTCTTTTTCCTTCTCTGTGTTTTCCATCACATTATCAGATCTCCAAGGGCAGGAACCACATCTCCCCTTTGTTCTCGGGAGTACAAATGTCTCCTTCAGTAAATACGCATTGAGCTCTTCTGCTAAGCTCTGTGAACACAATGGCAAAAAACACAAAAAGAAAGCCATGATCGCGGCCTGTATTAGTTTGCTAGGGCTGCCCTAACAGAACACCACAAATTGGGCAGCTTAAACAACAGAAGTTTATTGTCTCACAGGTATTGGCAACATTGATTCCTTCTGAGGGCTTTGGGGAAGAATCTGTTCCAGGCCCTTCCCCTGGCCTGTCCTGGTTTGCCGGCCACCTTTGGTGCTCCTTGTTTTGTAGAGGCATCACCCCAGTCTCTGCCTTCACGTGGCCTTCTCCCTGACTGTGTGTGTCTGTGTCTCCAAATTTCCCTTCTTTTTTTTTTTAACTTTAAAAAAAATATTTTTATTGGAGTATAGTTGATTTACAATGTTGTGTTAGTTTCAGAAGTACAGCAAAGTCAAACAGTTATACATATATGTATATCCACTCTTTTTTAGATTCTTTTCCCATATAGGCCATTACAGAGTATTGAGTAGAGTTCCCTGTGCTACAGTAGGTCCTAATTACTTACCTATATTATATATAGTAGTGTGTATATGTCAATCCCAACCTTCCAATTTATCCCTCCCCCCCACCCCCTGGTAACCACGTTTGTTTTCTACATCTGTAACTCTGTTTCTGTTTGGCTGATAAGTTCATTTGTACCCTTTTTTTAGATTCCATATATAAGCAATATCATATGATATTTGTCTTTCTCTGACTTACTTCACTCAGTATGACAACCTCTAGATCCATCCATGTTGCTGCAGATGGCATTATTCCGTTCTTTTTTATGGCTGAGTAATATTCCATTATATATATATATGTACCACATCTTCTTTATCCATTCCTCTGCTGATGGGCATTTAGGTTGCTTCCATGTCCTGGCTATTGTAAATAGTGCTGCAATGAACACTGGGGTGCATGTGTCTTTTTAAATTATGGTTTTCTCTGGATATATGCCCAGGAATGGGATTGCTGGATCATATGGTAGCTCTATTTTTAGTTTTTGAAGGAAACTCCCAAATTTCCCCTTTTCATAAAGACATAGTTATGTTGGATTAGAGTCTACCTTAATGACCTCATTTCAACTTGGTTAGCTCCGTAAAGACTCTGTCTCCAAATGAGGTCACATTTTGAGGTAACGGAGGGTAGGTCTGCTACATATGAGTTTGAGGAGGGACACAATTTGATGCGTACACCCACCCTCATGAAGGCTGTGATTTCACTGGGGCTGGAAGCAATGTGGTGTGACCAGGACAGGCCCACACATGACGTGTGCTCATCCAGGAAGCCAGCCTAATTTTGACATGGTCCCTGGGAACAGGGACTGGCTCTGGAGGCCTGAGGGACCGTCGGAATTCATCAAATGAGGGGAAAAAGAAGAGGAGTTAGAATAGCTGTTGGCAGCAGAGGGAACATCATGGGGGAAAGTTCTGAGGCAACAGGGACTATGGCTCTTTGCAGAAATGCAAAGAGCATGGAGCCAGAGGAGGGACTGGGGAGGTGAGGCTGAAATAGGAGTAAGGCCAAGTTGCCATTCTAAGGAAACCGGGCCTTTGTCCCAAGGGCAGGGCAGGGTCCTGGAGGGGTGTTAAGCAGTGGGGTGAGGTGACTAGGTCAGCCCTCCAGAACCCCTCGGCCTCATGGGAGAAACAGACCTGCTAAGCAATCAGTCCCACCCCGATAATAACGGCCACGCTGGAAACACGCGGGTGCAGAGGAAGCAGCAAAGCCAGAGGAATTCCTGCCCTAGGCAGAGGGCTTAGGAAAGAGGGGCACGGATGGCCGGGGGGCCCGTCAGGAAAAGCTGTGGAGTGGATTTGGTTAAAGAACTTCTGCCCGAGCAGAGAGGCCCGAGGAAGCCGCCCCTGAAGGTCTTTGCACGAAGGAGTTGGGGGCTGTGTCTGCACCCTGGGCGCACTCTTCAGCGGGTTTTGGTTGAAACAGAGTCCATGGTGTAGCTGTTGTTGTCATGGGGGTGTGGATGGGGACTGAGCAAAGTTGTGTAATATCATAATCATACAAGCCAGCCAGTGTTCTCTATCACGGGGTCCAGGAGCGTCACCCTGGGGGTGGGGGAGGGGTGTGACCAGGTGGGGCCAGAGAGATGCCGAGGACATAGCATCCTTGCATTGACTGCACAGCCCTGAGAGTGAGGGCTCCCTCCCTGCTGGGGGATGGGCACGTTTGCTTTTCTCATCACCAGGTTGGGCTCAAGCGGGCGCCAGCTAGAGAAGGGAAGGATTCACCCCTGTGTGGTTAGGAACACCATTCAAAGCTCATTTTCTTACTTCATTTAACCTTCACAACTATTGTCTGAGGAAGGTGCCTCTATTTGCCCATTTTTACAGACAGAAAAGTGAAGCTTACGTTAAGTAGCTTACTCAAGGTCACGCAGTGATGAAGGGATTTGAGCCCAAGTATTTCAAGTCAAATGTATTCTTTTTTCTAATCCCCTGTTTAGCAAACTTTTTCAATGAAGAGCCAGATAGTAAACATTTTAGGTTTCATGAGCCACACAGTCTCTCTCTTTTTTTTTTAATTGACATTACATTGACATCAGTTGACGTACATATGATGTTAGTTTCCGGCATTCTACATAGTGACGTGACATTTGCACACAGTACGAAATAATCACCACGACAAGTCTAGTAACCATCTGTCCCCACGCAAAGGTATTACAGTATTATTGACCATATTCCTTACGCTGTATATTACACCCTTGTGGCTTATTTATTTGATAACTGGAGGTTGTACCACGGTGTCCAGACTACTCAGCCCTGCCCTTGTACTGTGAAAGCAGCCATAGACAGTAGGTACACAAACAGGGGTGACTCTGCACCAGGTTAACTGTATTCCCTTTCTCCAGCCTTGTGTGGTTTCCTCATAGGCAGGCTGTGATCAGTGTTCAGCCGAAGTCTCAAGAGTGAGCCTCTGCAGATCTCTGGTGCTCTGCCCTGCAGACGCTAACTGCCTGCTCCCAGGATGCCATCCCTGTCTGTGCCACGCACGGTGACCACTGGGTTCAGCCAGGGCTCTGCTCCGTGGGCTGTGCCTCAGAAACTCTCTCCGGGCAGTGAGCTGGGTCGATCACATGACTCCCCTTCCCTCAGGTAGCACTAGCCTGTGATGCTTGATGGTCAGTGTATGAAAACCGTTGTATAAATTTTGTGCAGTTGGGCTTCCCTGGTGGCGCAGTGGTTGAGAGTCCGCCTGCTGATGCGGGGGACATGTGTTCGTACCCCGGTCCGGGAAGATCCCACATGCCGCGGAGCGGCTGGGCCCGTGAGCCATGGCCGCTGAGTCTGCGCGTCCGGAGCCTGTGCTCCGCGGCGGGAGAGGCCGTAGCGGTGAGAGGCCCGCGTACCGCAAAAAAAAAAAAAAAAATTTGTGCAGTTTTTTAGTTGTTTCAGGCAGAAGGGCAAATCCGATTCCTGTTACTTCATCCTGTTCACAAGAGGATATCTTGGTACATTGATTTTTCAGGCATTTTCCAGTTCCATCTCTAAGCTCCATATCTACGTGCTATAGTCTCTGAGTGTTTGCATATCTGCATATCTCTCTTTCACTGTAACAGGGAATCATACCTTGGCTGCATCATTTCTTGGGTTGCAGTTCTTTCTTTTTGGCATTCTGTGATATTTCCCAGTATTCCTTCCGACCCCTAGCGTTGCAGAAAAGAAGTCAGATGTCAGCTCATTTTTCCTTTTGTATGTAACTTGCTCTAAATGTCAAGAACTTTGTAATATATATTTTTTGTCCTTGGAACTCAGAATTTTTTAAAACTAGGATATCCCTCTTTTGATCAATCCAGCCTGGAACATATTAAACTCTAACTATAGACTCAGCCTTTCTTCAAGCCAGGGACAATTTTTCTCTACTTCTGTAGTCATTACCTTTCCTTCACATACACCCTTTTCCTGCTATTGGAAATCTTAATATAGGGTCACAATCCCTTATCTAAAGTTTTAAATTTTTGTTAATTTGTTTTCTAAAAAAATAAATTTCCAGCAAACACCTTTGGTGGAAAAACATAACCTAAACTAATGTGAGGCTATTTTTGGTCATTAAAAAATATTAGTATGAAGATTCGTGTGTTTTGCTGCTGAAAATGTTTGATTTCAGAGTACTTCCCATATCTCCCTGGAGATATTATCAATATATAGTATATACTATAAATATGTAGATATGAATAATGTAAAAATATGATATACATAAAATGAATGCATACATAAATATATAATGCATACATATATACATATATATAATATACAGTATTATCTCTAAAAGCTGAAACAATCTAAAGTTCACAATTCTTCTGGCTTCAGTGGTTTCAGATAAGAGATTGTAGATGTGTCATCACATCTTGCTCTCCTGGATCTATCTTCAGTGCTAACCTTTTCCTCATCCTTTGAGTTTTTCTCTAAATTTTCATCTCCTTCACCACTTGACCTTCCGAGCTATCCATCAGGCCTCCATACTTACCACGATCGACTTAAATTACGTTAAGACAAGCACAGATAAATTAATCTGTGCTTGTCTTAACGACTGAAAATCATGACTTATTTATGGTACAATTAAATCTCTTTTATGCTTTCTCTCTCCCTGCTTTTGATAAAGATGCATGCTTTCTCCAGGAGTTCTATTTTACTGGGAAGCTGTAATAGTAACAGTCCTGTAAAACAAGTTTGGAATAAGCACTGTAGGAGTAGGGTTTGGTTTGACTGCAGGTGACGGCTTCCTTCCCTTCCCAAATAAATAAAAACAGCTACTCAAACAAGATAGATGTTGATTTTCATATGTTGACTCCACAGTTATCAAGGAAACAAGTCTTTCTATTTTGTTGCTTCACCATCCTTAACACTTGGCTTCTGTCTTGTGTTTGGAAGTGGCCATCACGTCTGTAATCCAGCCAACAGAATTGAGGTACAAAAAGGAGCCAGGCAGAGAGCTTCCCGCTAAGGACATTTCATTGAGGTTGTATATGTCAATTCTCTTTCCGTTCCATCGGCCAGAACTTAGTCAATGACCACACCTACCTTCCAGGCTGTCTGAGAAACGTGGTCCATATTTGCGTGGTCATGCGTCCAGGTAAAAACCTTTATAGAATACGGGGAGTATGGACATTTGGGAGACTCCTGGCGGTCTCTGCCTCTGTCTACTTGAGTCCGTTATTGGCTTTTCCCTACTCATTATCTCCATTCACCTTTTGTGTTCAGATCAAGTTGTTGGCACAAGTTATATGACACTGTACTTGGCTGTCTCTTAAGACATACCTCTTCTTGGAAAATGGTAAAAAGAATAGAAGTGTAGTTCTGCCATCCATGGATACAACAATAGGAAAATATTTAAATACAAAGTTTAGGGACTTCTCTGGTGGTGCAGTGGTTAAGACTCTGCGCTCACAATGCAGGGGGCCTGGGTTCGATCCTTGGTCGGGGAACTAGATCCCACAGGCGTGCCACAACTAAGAGTTCGCATGCCACAACTCAGGAGACTGCCTGCCACAACTAAGACCCAACGCAACCAACCAAATAAGTAAATATTTTTAAAAAAATACAACCCCCCCGCCCCAAAGTTCAGAAGCAACAGACTTGATTTAAATGAAAGCAGAATAAAATAGGAACTCTGATGATAATAATCTTCACTTGGCACTTTACAATTTTCATACATTTTTCCACGTTTTTAAAAAAATATTTATTTATTTGGCTGCGCTGGATCTTAGTTGCAACACATGGGTTCTTTAGTTGTGGCATGTGGACTCTTAGTTGTGGCATGCATGAGGGATCTAGTTCCCTGACCGGGGTTCAAACCTGGGCCCCCTGCACTGGGAGTGCAGAGTCTTAGCCACTGGACCACCAGGGAAGTCCCAAACATTTTTCCACATTTTGAATAAACACTACTGTGCTTGATAATGAAAATGACCACCAGTTTTAGAAATCTGTCTTAGTTTCCTATTGCTGCTGTGACAAATTGCCACAAACTTAGTAGCTTAAGACAACACAAATTTATTAACTTACAGTTCTGGAGGTCAAAGCCAGAAATAAGTCTCATGGGACTAAAATCAAGGTGTTGGCAGGGTTGGTTCCTTCTGGAGACTCCAGGGGAGAATCCATTCCTTGCCTCTTTCAGCATCTAGAGGACACATCATTCAATCCTTGCTTCTGTGGTTGCATTGCTTCTACTACTTGCTCTCTCATATAAGTGTCCTTGTAATTACACCAGGCCCACCTGGATGATCTCCTCATTTTAAGATTCTTGAGGTGATTACACCTGCAGGTCCCTTTTGCCATACAAGGTAACACTCACAGGTTCCAGACATGAGGATGTGGACATTTTGAGCGGTCATTATTCAGCCTGCCACAGAAGGCAACTGTATTCCACATACCACACTCATTGCTTTCCATATACCACCTCGAATCCTCGCAAGATCCTGCAAGTGTGATATTCAATATAGGTGTTGTATTCAGTTTGCCGATGAGAAATTTGAAGCTCACAGATCCTAAATAACTAATAGGTGTCACACAATCTCTAAGGGCTAGAGACAGAATTCAAAGCCAAAACAGCCCAACTAAAGCTCGTTCTGCCTTCATAACTACCAATAGTCCCATTTCACAGATCATGACCATCTATCATTGAAAACAGCCTTAAATAGGTCAGGGAGCACCAGTGACTTCATGAATCCTCCCCCCGCCCCCCACAACCTATTCCCAAAATTCTTGAAATTAATCCAGAAATCTGGGCCAGTATGAATCATCCACGTTCACTTCGTGAGTAAAAGTGTCCCTCAGATGCTAAGAACGTAAACACGATGGTAGAACATAGTGAAACTTATGGCAGAGAATCAGCTACAATGTTGAAGACGGGACCTTTGGGCATATTTCTCTGTGTGGGGAGATATTGATGGAGTTGGGGATGGCTCCTCTCAGGGAGCAGAGATGCTGTCTTGTGATTTCCTTGGAAAGGGCAGGGCTGTGTTTTTCTGCACGTTCTGCAGTCATTCCTGTCTTACAGTCTCAAGGACAAAGCACAGTCATTAGTTAACTACTGGAGCTACTGACTCCCTTTTCTTTAGTAAACACTGCTGGGAGGTTCCTTCTGCTTCCTCCTCGCAACCATAGTAACCGTTGTTGAGTAATCTGTAGTTGCCAGACTCCTCAACTGAAGTGAGGGTTTTTAAAAAACCTAATGTCATATCCAGGACAAACAAGAAAAGTCCTTTTACTCATATCAGACTCCTTTTATAGCTACGGTGTTTCCGAAGCATTTATACGTCCCCGTGTGCCCCTTCCTACTACTTTGGAAAGTGTAGTTTACATCCAGAGATCTGTCTCTATTCTGAGAATAGATGGAGAAACTGTGATTAGAGATATTGCACAACAAATTCTCGTAGAGCCAGAATCCATAGGTGAACTAATTCAGTTAATCCTCACAACTGCCTTTAAAGCAGGCGCTCATATGATTCCCATTTCACAGATGAGAAAGTTGAGCCCTGTGTCAAAGCTGTATTTCAGTCAGGGTGGAGCTGGGCTTTGAACCTGCCATGAATGAATCCAGGCTAGAGTTTGTGTCGTAAAACAATCTTGTTAGTCTGCCTTCAGTTTAGTTTACATACTATCCGTTATGCATGTTTATTTCATTACCAACTAGCTTTCTAGTTCTAGAACCTATTCTTCTCCTTCGTATAGAAAATACAGACTTTCAAGAAACACGTAAAACCAAGGCAAACTTTAACTGGGAGAAAGGGAGGATTCCCTGCAAACGAGGGAAGTAAGGAGCTGCCACTGTCGCTCCAGCTTTGATGTGGCAGCTGCAGGCTCCAGCCAGTGTGACGGCAGGGGCCGCCCTGGGGCCTGCAGCTCTGCCCACTTCCTGTAGGCGGGGGTGGGGGGAGGAGGGGGGGAGGGGGTAGTCCTGGCTCTTGTGAAGAGTGGCCAGGCATTGGGGACCTGCAATGACCTGGCATAAGTCACTGACTGAACCTTTAGCAGTGAACGGCTGGCATCTAATCACGTTCAAGCATTCAAAATCCGCTGCTTTATCATGACACACTGTCAGGACACTTTATAAATTAGGAGGCAATATGGAAACCAAAGGAAGACAGTTCTTATAAAATTTTTATTTGAGGGGCTGTAGTTCCCAAAGTGGATTTTCCCAGGGACCCTTTCCATGGCAGCATGTTACTACCCTGTAAGGAATTTCTATTATTATTAGGAATATTATTATATATTATATAATAATATATTTATGTATTATATATTAATATACTAGGAATAATATTTTTATTGAACTATCTGGACTTTATTGAACCCTCAGATGTAGGTTAACATTCTTAATGCATATAAAGAGGTCTTATAGCCTCATACAGAAATAAAGACAAAAAACCCCACACAAAAATGGGAGAAATAAAGAAATAAGCCATTCACAACAAGGAAATATAAACTGCCCTAAATTATAAGAAAGTAGACAATCTTATTCTTAATGAAAACAATTTAAAATAAATGAGATGCTATATAATAAGTTATCCACCAAATTGTCGAAGCTGTAGAGAGTATGAAAAAATAGAGTTTATATAGTGAGAGTATATGTTTGGTTCAATTATTGCAGAAGAGCATTTTGGAAAAAATATAACCTTGAAAGAGATAGATAATAGACAGATACACACATACATATATACATACAGAAATATAGATGTGCACATACACACACACACTGCATATCTTTTGACCCAGTAATTAAATTTTCAGGAATGTGACCTAAGAAGGCCAATAAACTCGAAAAGATACTTAGTATTTTAGAAATCAGGGAAACGCAAATAAAATACCATGAGATCCATTTTTAATCAGAGAGTCAACAATCCAAAATTTGATCATGTAAAGCGTGGATGAGTTGGCAGTGACACACATACCCTCATTTGTTCGCTGGTGGGAGCCTTCTTGTGTAGCCACTTTGGTGGGCAATTTATCTCTTGAAATAAAAAATGTGCCTTCTCTATGACCCAGCAATTCTACTTCTCTGAATCTCACCAGAGAAACATTTGCACATGTGCACAAGGAAAAGATCTAATCCAGCATCGTCTGTCTTAGCAAAAAACTAAAAAGAGCCCAAATACGCAGAAGTAGGGAACTAACTCAATAAACAGTGATTTGTCCTTATTATGGAATCCTACGCAACAGTTACAGAGAAGGTTCCAGATCTTCATGTCTCCAAGACATGGTACCTAGTGAATATATATAGCATGTGAGCATCTGTGCACCATTCCCAGACTCACAAATAAAAACTATCCAGCACTATATACTTTATTTAGATACATGAACATATACGTAAACACATTAAAAAAGAGAAGATATGCATTAACCAATAACAATAGTTATTTCTATTTGAATGACGGTGACTAGATTGAAGTTAGTCACTAATGGGGACTTTAGTCATATCTGTAATGTTTTAAGTTTTTACCAAGTGCATGTGTTCATTTATTACATATGTATTTTAAAAATATTTGAAAGAATGATTGCAAAGCTTTTGCTACAGTAATATTTATGGAGGCATTATTTAGAGTAGTGAAAATCTGGAAATAACCTGAATGTCCAACAGCAAGAAATACTTTATGGGATATCACATGATGGATTACAACACAACCATCAAAATAACATTTACATGTCTACTAAATAACAGAGGGGAAATGTTCACAGTAATTGTCAAGGGGAGAAAGCAGATGAGCAAACAATGTGTACATTATTAAATACCTGTTAACTGATGGGTCCAAAGCAGAGATGTCAGATGACAAAATGTGAGAGTGCTAGCCAAAAGGATTTTTAAAAGCTTCACTAATACCAAAGTCAACAATATTGATGATTGAAATGATGATCCCCACTAAGATGATAGCGTAACCAAGGGCTAGAGAAATTGAGGAGGAAAAAAGCTTGGCCAGGCAGCCAAGTGGAGGATGGAAGTGAAGCGCTAATGACGCCACCGAGGATGAATCCTTCGCGACCTCTCCTTGTTCAGGACCCTTCTGGAGTCCAGGATCAAACTGGAGTCGGCCCAGCTCTACCTGGAAGATCTGCTTCTTCACTGGATATGATCATCCTGGAGGTGGTCTGGTCCCCTCCCTCCACCTGCTTCAGCAGGAACCTGTTCAGACCAAGGACATGTGTCTCCTCCTGCTGCAAGATCTTTTCAGAGTAGAGACTGTGACACCCGCCCCCCGTCCCGCTTTGCTGGATAGTAACATGCATTCTACGTGCAACTCCATGGAGCACAGAGCCCCATGTCACTTTCTGAGGACAAAGCTAGGTGGTTAACACCTACAAGCCCCTTTTCTGTGGCTCAATAAGAAACCACTCATATTAATCAAATCATGAAAAATGTCACACAAGATGGTGAGGGCCCCCTTGAAAGTCAAAAATGAATGTTAGAAAATTCCATAGTAGAATTAGTCAGAGAGAAACCTTTCAATGGCATAGATTTTACATTATGGAAAAGGAACAGAAAGAAAGAAGAGAGAACAGAAAAAAGGGGTGGATGGGAAAGAGGAGAGAGTGAGAGAGAGACTATGAATCTGGAGGAGAAAAAGACCAGAGAGGTTTCCACATTCACAAATGATGATGCTCTTTATTTCTAACTGCCTGCCTCCAGCAGCACCAGAACTTGAGTGAACTCATGCCCTCCCATTTGGTGGAGGGTGGGAAGAGCCGCAAGATAAGACAAGGGGAGGGGATAATGAGTCCCATTTGAAAATGCAGGCGGAAAATAATCTGGGTCCTAAGTGCTAGGCAACTGTGGTTAAAACAATTAAAATAAGCCACCAACCAAACAAACTAATCAAAATCTCAACATGGGGCTTCCCTGGTGGCGCAGTGGTTGAGAGTCTGCCTGCCGATGCAGGGGACGCGGGTTCGTGCCCCGATCCGGGAAGATCCCACATGCCGCGGAGCGGCTGGGCCCGTGAGCCATGGCCGCTGAGCCTGCGCGTCCGGAGCCTGTGCTCCGCAACGGGAGAGGCCACAACGGTGAGAGGCCCGCGTACCGAAAAAAAAAAAAAATCTCAACATGAGTGTGGGAATAGAGAAGAGGAATAATAAATGTGGGCATGGGGAAAACAAGGAAGAAGCATTTCTGATGCAGGAGGTGAATTGCAGGTGCTAGGAATGATTCCAGAAACTGTGAGCTTGTAAGTTCAACTCACTCCTCTCATCGTTCAATTTTCCTCTGCTGTTTTTAAATCTCTTTTCCCCCCTCTCCTACTTTTATACCTGCATGAAGCAGTTACCCTCCGTGAAGGGGACAAACAGTTCAAAGTCCCTCCTTGGTTTTATAACAAGTGGTCCCTTGCATGGAAAGGAAGCTCCCAGAAGGGGCAGATGTGGTGGGAAAGTAGCTGTTCGCCCATGGTCTGCAGACTTGCAGAACTGCAGACTTGCCTTGGTCAGGTGGGAGAACTGGTGAAACCTGCACTCCAGCTTCAGAGATCTGAATAACAATTTGCTTTGTTTCTGTGGTCAAGCTTACAAACATATTTAAAAGCTTTTCTGGGTGATTTGTCAATGGATTTACTTAAACAGTTTACATCCTGACTCTAAGAATAGGTCTGTGCTTTTGAGCAATACTGACACCCAGTGTTTGAATTTTTAGGACTGAAAAGGAGGAAGAAGAAGAAATCCTAAATATAACATCTCTCGTTCATTGAAGTTCATTGCACCAACTGAAGTTCAGAAGCGTGAAGTGATGATGCGCTAGTTTGTTTTCTTGCTCTGCACAAGGCTGACTCCACTCAAAAACCAATGTGTGTGTCAGGGTAAATTTTGGGGGCTTAGGGTCCTTTTTTGCAGAAAAGATTACTCAGGGACCATTAGGTTTTAAAAATTAGTATTCAACTTATTGAAGGTTACAAAACTTTTAAAATAACCTGTTTCTTCCTTAAGTGTTTAAGTTCAACTTCCAAATCCTATTATTTTATTTATTAGTAAAGTACATTCTCAACAATCATATTGTCAAAGATTGAAAGAACAACACCCAGCATAAGACTTGTGAATTTCAGTTTTTATTCAGGGAACTTACTGAGGGCTATAGCCCGGGAAACAACCTCTCAGTAGCTCAGAGAAACTGATCTGAAGAGGTAGGGGAGGAGTCAATACATATATAAATTTTGGGGGGCTGGGAAATACACGTAGCCAAGCATGCATCTTGGTAAAAGATGACTGCTCATCACAAAGAACAGATATCTCAGGTTAATGATTTTAGTGCTTTTCTATGTTTGGGAAGATGCAAGAATCTGGAGTCATTAGCATTCTCCCTGAGATACGCATCTTAATTATCGGGTGGATCCCTTTATCCAAAGCACAGAGTGCCTCATCCTGTTTTTTTCCATCCTGAATTCCCTCCAGGGAGCATTGTCCGTGGGCCACTGCAGTGAGTTGTGACTTAACCTTTTATATAACTGGATACGAATGGCACTGTTCTTCTTTTTGCTGTTGTTGTTCATAACATCTGCTGTTTGGGAAAGTCTGTCAACAAGCAATTGAAATACTTAAAAAGAAATCTGAATATAAAAAAGTGGGACAGTGCACTTAACATATTTAAGGGGGCCAACGATGTTTGTCATGGGATTCCCTCAAACACTGTCATTTCATTTGCAAATTTATCATATTTACATATCTTTTGGAGCACATCTGACAGAAAAGCCTTTCCAAATATCTTATAATAACTTTTAAACATCAGATAAAGCAAAAACACGAATAAGACAGTTTGTTAAGTTAACGAAATGACTCAATATTGGTTTCAAACTGAAAATAATTATCTTGTTCCTTTCCACTTAAAATTATAAGTGTGAACAACTGGTAGGGCAACTTTTATCACAGTGTTCTTGGAGTTGTCAATAATGCTTCTACTGACACAGTCACCCTTCACAAAATCTCATTTGCTGTGAAATAGTGCTCCAGGGGTGCTTCCCAACGTTTCTTTCGTGTCCTGGTGCACATGGAGAATGCTAACATTTACCCAACCACTGGGGCCCATGGAGAGGCTTCTCCAGCCTGGAAGTGACTGTCCAGCCAGCCCTGCCTGACCTTCCGAAAGCTGAGGGCCCCGTGACTGTCCCCTGTAGCCCATCAGCAGCCCAGTGATGGGATCTAGCACTGGTTCTGGGCCTGAGTGTGGACCAAAAGCAAAACCTTAAAATGAGAAATATCACAGGCCATGCTCTCACCAAGGGATAGTATAATTTCTGTCAATTAGAAGAAATGAGTAACCGGTCTTTCAAAACTAGTAGTCAGATTCAACTCCAACATGGTCACAGAAAGTACTCACCCTGTGCTCAGATAGGCACAGAAAAAGTGCTTCTCTCTGGCTTATCTGATTTTTCTTATGAGCCCACCCCCACTGGGTAACAGGAAAAACAAACTATACTCTGCTTAGAATGAGCTGGCGCACCTAGTCTGTTTGCAATTATATAAACTGTCCCAGTTTGAGAAAACTGCTCAGTCCCTTTAGCAGAAATGCTCAGACTTCTCAGTTTCTATTGTCTTGCCTGGTTCTTCCTCAAGACGATGGCTGTATCCTGGGTGGAGTAACCATTATAACTCATCCTCCAAAGGGGCCACTTTAAAACACACACACACACACACACACACACACACACACACACACACACAACTGGTACAACAAGCCATGCATATAAAATAGCAAAACACTTTCCATATCCCCCCCCCACTGCCCAGGTAACCATTGTTAGCAGTACCTTTCCAAACACGTTCTCTGCAGATGTGCAAACACAAAGAAACCTGAGACATACAGATGATTTTTTTTTTCTGATTAATAAATGGAATCACAATATGTACCTTATTCTATATTATTTATTCTACAACCACATATGCCAGATCAATTTGGGACATGTTTGAGATAGAAAGGGAGCACCGTTAATAATTATTTCAGGACGACAGGTGGAATGAACCGGTGAAGTTGGTGTACCTGGTAATGGAGGAGAGGCGTGGCTCTTGCAGCCTCATGGAAGAGGGGATGATTAGGTCCATTTCGTGTCCACTGTTTACATGCCAGTTTGTGCAATGAAGTGGCTGGGTTGGGCTCTCTCTTGCACAGGTCCTTCTGTGTGGGCTGCTGGCCTCATCTGGCCCGTTGGGGTGCTATACTGCAGCCCCCAGTGGAGTCTGGAGCCCTGGCCATTTCCTCTGATCTTGATGTCTGGAATTACCAAGGCCTTTCTGAAGTGATCCGAGATCTCTGTTGGCGGATGGCATTCTTAGCATGGCTCTGCTCCCTTCCTGTGGCACCTAGGCCTGTTGGACTCCAGCTACTCACAGGCCCAGGGCATCCAGAAGCCCCGCCTTGGGTTTATCTGTCACCCACTTGCCATTACCTTGTGCCATTTTGGATATGGCGTTGAGCTGAAGGCTGGTGTTCCCCATGGACCTGAAACTTCCCCTTCCTCTGCCCAGAGACGTGCATTTCCAATCCTGAGGTTCCAGCCTTCCTTAGCGATCTGGGTGTTCCTACAGCTCTCTTCCTAAGACCTGGTCCTGAGAGAACAGGTAAACCAAAGCCCCAGAGTTTGTCCTCCTTTATCTCCTTCCCTTTCTCCTGTAACTCCTCAGTTCTAGAAGGGACAGGTTCTGGGCTTCCTGTTTCCTCCATGTGACAACATCCTTCTGCCTACGGATTATAGCCTAACCAGCTTAGCTGTCACTGAAGGATGGGGGGATTTTCTCTATCTGTGTGGAAAATGATCTGGGTCATCTAATTGGGTTTTTGACCTACTTAAAAAATTGAAAAAAAATCTCTCTCCCAATAGGAATCTGCTTTCAAGCTGACTACCTCACTGCAGACACAAACAAAACCCCAGCTTGATGGTCAAGGTGGAGCAAAGATGTCATCATTATGGTAGAGACCTGCCTTTCCCCCCCAACCCGGCACTCAGCCCATGCTATTGAAGGGCAGGAAGACTTGAGTAGTCACTACGCAGGAATGGTAGCACCAGCCCAGGTGTTACCCTGACCTGACACACTCTTGGGGTGTATATGGGTGACTTACTGCCTCTGGGGTCAGGACAGGAAAGAAGGAAAGAAAAGTGAGAAAGGGGGCTCCCACCACCCACAGAATTGCTATTGTTCCAGCTCATCAAAACAAGAGTCTCAGACAGTTGCTGGAAAGTACCTTGAACGATCCCTTCATAGAAACAAGAGCAGAGAGGAAAAACTGTACAGTAAATTTTGGGCACTAAGCAAACATTCTCCACTAACTGTCCTGCTTTGTCCTCCCTTTATCTTGCTTCTGCCAGCAGCTGGGTTATGGGTCTCATTTCCCCTGGATTCTACTCCTCCCAATGTTTGAGAAGACCAAGTCCTGTTCCCAGAGGCTCCGGACAATGCTCCTGGCAAGTCAAGGAGGGCACAGCAGGGCAAGGGGCCAGGCAGAGGGTAGAAGAAGGGCAGGATTTGGGAGAAGGCAGACCCAGGTCTGAGTCCCAGGTCAGCGGATGTATGACCTACAGCCATTTACTTAATCTGTAAAATGGGATTAATATTATCCACTTAATGGGCTGTTGTGGGAATTAACTATGCTCCCGGGTGTGGTAAAATCAGCTCTCTGTTGGAGAGACATGTTGTGTGAACAACCTAAGCCTTCCTCAAACCATGCAGTTGCCTGCAGGTGTCACAGCTGGGCTCTGGGGGACATGGTGATGGCCTCTGTTGCTGATTTCTTTCCTGGCCACTGCTTGTAGAATTTCAGAAATAGAGTTTACATTCATTCTTGGGAAGAACTGTTTTTACACTTAATTTCATGTGTGAGAGTTGATTAACATGTTCAAGTGCAAAAAGAGCTCAGGACCATGAGTTCAAAAGTCAGCTAAGATCCCCAACTAATATTATGACTTTGAGAAAATCACCCAACTTCCTGGAGGTGAGTTTCTTTATCTGCAAATGGAGGCTTAGGGCCAGATGATCCCTGAGGTCCCTTCAGCTATGACATGTTTTGATTTCACATAATGTTGAAGAACGCAGCTGGCTGGCGTTTTTCCCTCCCGAATGTTCTCTGGCCAGCAGTCTGATCACTGACTCCTTCTTTACTGACATCAGACTCAGCTCCCAGTCCCATAGTCCCCTCCATATGCCGACTCCTCCAACTTCCCTTTTCAGTTCAGGCCTGTAAGGGAAGTTATGCTAATGAGAGCCGGCAGATTCAGCTGAAAGGGGAGCCCAGGGGCTCCCCATTATCTCAAGGTCCTTCCTCGCCTTTTCTCTTCTGCAGAAAACAATCTTTCACACCTGCCTGATGCTCCAGTGACATTTGAGAACTGTCCTAAACAGAGGCTCCTTGGATCTTCCAAGAAACCAGTTCAAGACACTCTTTCAAACAGTAGCCAGATTCTCAATTCATTAACGATTCATACAGAGACATCCCAACATGTCTCTGTCTTAGAAAAGCCTCCACGTGGCACCATCTCCAACAGACTATCCATTGACCAGAGAGCTCCAACTCTGGCTTCAAAGCTAAGAGGAGATGAAATCACAGACCAACCAGGATTCCTTAGGTTTCCTGATTGTAAAATGACAAATGCAGTAATGAAAATAACTGTAATAACTCCGCTTCAATGTTTCCAGGGGCATTATAGAAAAAATGAGGTAACCTAAACCATGCTATTCAAACTGAGGTCTAAGGATCAGCGGTGTCCCTGGCTATCATCTGGGAGGTTATTAGAAATGCAGCATACCGGGCCCCACCCCAGAACGACTGAATCCAAATCTGCATTTAATAGGATCTGCAGATTTCCGATGCACATAAATGTTTGAAAAACACTGATCTAAACTGCCTTGAGAAATTAGAGGAACTCTGTGTTGAAAGGTCAAGGATTTACATTGCTAGCTCTTTAAGGAAAAGAGTATCTCCCGGGAAGATATTGTTACACGTGTGTTTAGATTCATATATGACAGAAACAAGTATAGGAAGACCTTCTCCTCCTTCTCCTCCCTTTCAGTGGCAATACGTAAAGCTGGAAGAATTGAAAAACTTAGTGCAGGCAAAGACAGAAACAGGAGGTTCCCTCAGGTGGAAAAGAATAGCTCACAAACTTGGGAAGAGATAAGGGTGAGAGAAAGATGAGAAATTCTGGCTGAGAAGCTTCTGGGATTAGTGAAATTTAATGAAATTTTGCTAAGGTGGGTGATGACTTTGCTCTCACTGCTTTTGGAGTTAGATTTATATTTCTTTTGGATGTAATACAGCAGGAAGATGGATCATAAAGTGATAGAAAGAGTCCCAGAATTTTCCAGGACTCACATGTAATCTCCCCATAATTCTACTTCTTATGCTACCACTGTTTGCCCAGAATAGTGTTGGGAAAATATAAAAATATGAGATGTTCAAATACTATTTTAAAGTTTAAAGATACCTTGAATGTCATAACTCCAATAATCTCACATTACAGATGAACATCCTTGAGTCTAGACATTCCAAGTACACGCCCAAAATTCACAAGGAAGAGCCTGGCTCAGATGCTGGGCTACACGCCCTTGACATTCATCACAAACTAAAGTAATGCCACATCAAAACTTCAGGTCCGGGCTTCCCTGGTGGCGCAGTGGTTGAGAGTCCCCCTGCCGATGCCGCGGAGCGGCTGGGCCCGTGAGCCATGGCCACTGAGCCTGCACGTCCGGAGCCTGTGCTCCGCAACGGGAGAGGCCACAACAATGAGAGGCCCGCGTACCGCAAAAAAGCAAAAACAAAACAAAACAAAAAAAAACCTCAGGTCCCCAACTCTTCTTTTGAAAACTTGAAAGCAGTAGATACATCTGGTCTTGTGCACGACTGGGGAGGAAACACTAAGCTATCTGGAAATTACCCAACTCCCATGGAAACTCCCAGCTGACACCCCATCTGCAGATAACTGAAGTGGTTTGAAGGGCAGGCAGCTAAGAGTGAAGATGCCAGCCTTGAGGAGTCCTCCCCCGCAAGGTGGCCGAGAGCCCTCTTCCTTCCCCACCAGCGTCCTCTTGTTCCCCAGCGCGGGGCGCTGAGCCCTGCAGGGGCCGCTCCGACAGCACCACCGCGTGGCGGACAGAGCTCCCAGCAACACCTCCCTTTTCTGCAGCACCCGGTTCTTGGGCCCTCGGAAGTAAGCTGCTTCCTCCCAATCCCCTTAACAGCTGCTTTGTAGAGTTTGAACGAGTAGTGCTCAGATGGGCTATTTCAGCGACCTGAACATCCATCTGGCCCAAACACTCTTCTATTTCATGCCAGAACCCGACTCAGGCGACTCCTGCTTTTCCTCCCAGCAATGAGAAGTGGAAACCCTGGAGGAGGTGTGGGAGAGGCAGGAGGCTGCGGGAAGCGGAGGCCAGGGAGAGTGGCTGCTAGGACCAGTGTCAGGGTAGGGGCCGAGGGGGCACCGGGAGGGGGCTGTGGAGTAGTAAGAGTGACAGTCACAGAGGGGCGGCTCTGCCTGCCCCGGCTGACTGGTGTCAAAGACAGACAAAGCTGGACACTAGTTAAAGTGGGAAGGATGGATTTTAATCAGTAATATACCACTGGCACAGGGGAAAGAGCCCAGTGTGAACTGAACTCAACTCCGATCTTACAGAAGTCACCGAGCGTTTTAAAGGGAGAATGAGGGAATATGCGAGGCGGTGAGCAGGGCTCAGTAGACTCAGGGAAGTGAGAACTCACAGAAAGTGAGGGCAGGGGCGACTGGTCCACGTGAAACCCCCCTGGGTTTGTCAAGTGGAACTTCGTGAAGTTAGCTTCCCCTGCTCCCACAGAGGCTGGGAGCAGGGGCCCTGCACTCAGGTGTTGGCTGGAACAGTCAGTTCTTTGTCAGCCTTGACTTTTCTCAAGCTGGCAGTTTAAGGGGGACTTCGGGTCACCTAGGGATGCGGCTTTGAGCTGTGAGAAACTAGGTTAGTGTTTGTTCAAGTCTATATAGGACAAAGTTGAGATATAGTTGAGAAGAGGGCTCAGAGGAGCCTGGCTGGAGCTTGGTCCAGGAGAGACTCTTCGTCACCGGCCTGAATGGGTCCCCCTCATGTTGAGAATCTTCAACGGTGGTTTTTCAAGCGGCGCTCCCTCCGATTCTCAGGGCAGACCCACTGAACACAGACAGCTGATATTCGGGCTTGCGCCGTGCTGGGCACCCTGACCGCGTGATTCCTGCTCGCTGAGAGAGCATTTGGGAGCGTGGTGGCCTGCTTTCCAGCCTGCCCCAGATGCTCAGTGTGGGGAGGATGCCAGCCAGCTCAGAGGAACCATGGAAACAGGCTGGCTTTGCCATTGGAACTTGGTCTGGATCCTGATTCTGCCACTCATTGTGTCTAAGCTTCCATTTCCTCACCTATAAACTGAGGGGAGGGCCTCTCTCCTTGGGCTACTGGAATAGATGGACTCGTTCTGTACAATGGTGGCATATAAGGAACATTCAGTAAAAGGTCATTCCTTTTCTCCTCTTGTAGAAGAAAGTTCAGAAAGTGCCTGATTTAATAAACAGGCTAAAGACCAAAATTCCCCTTGTAAGTTAGTTGTTTGTAACTTAGAAACAAAATACATTATATTTAGATTCCCGGGACCACTCACAAACACTCATTTATGCTAAATATAGACGGTTTGCTACATGCTTACAACAAAACATGCAGAAGCAAAAACCGTGGTTTTTTTTGGCCAGCAGTTTCAGCGTGCAAGATATTTACAAGGGAGGCATCTGTTCTCTGAAGTGAAGACTCTTCCTGAGAGCACAGAGCCCAAGCACCTGTAACTCTTGTCACCTCACACCTGGAACTTTCTGTAAAAGTTAAGAGCACAAATTTTAGTGCAAAGCAGACTTGAGTGCACGTCCGGACTCCTCTACTTAGTTAATTGTGGTGTGGGGCAAGCCATTTAACCCACCTAAGCCTCAGTTACCTCATCTGGGAAACGGGCTAATAATGGAGGGTTCTTACAAGGATCGAATGAGAAAACGCATTAAAAGTGCTTGGTGGATTGTCAGGTCAGCGCCCCCTCGGGATATTCATTTCTCAGCTGCCTCGTGCGCATCCACTGCTCAGGGAAGATCTGGAAAACTGATCTAAATAAAGGGAGAGGTTAAGGAGGAGGACTCATCCCCGCCTTTACGACAGCAACACTTTTCAGGGACTGCGCTTCACGACAGCCATACTTTACAGCAGCCGCACTTTACGACAGCCGCTGATCGCGGCAGGTCGTGGGATCACTGCTGGGCCATTTTTACAGACTGAATAGGCGTGGAGCTGGAGGAACAGAACGCTAGACAACTTAATGGTCTTCCAGGCGTGTGTACAATTTTCCAATTCTCTATAGAAACCCGTGCAGGAAGTCACATGAGCTCCAAGGGCTCCTTCAAGCTCTGAAGCATCCGAAGAGTCAAAGCTCTGGTCTTGGCTTGACTGAGAACTGGACGGTACCCAAAAACACAGATTCGGAAAGGGAATTTTTGTTTCATCTCACTGAAGACTTGTTGGAGGAGGGGTGAGCTTCTAGAAAACATTTACCGATTGTTGATGCCCCTATGAGGCATCAAGAAAGCAATAGGCTTTGCAGCCCTGGTGGGCGTTAGAAATGCGATGACGGTGACAACGTCCCCGGGTCCCTTAGCTACCCCATTCATTCATTCATTCACCAAACAGTGCTCCCATTGTGTGCTTGGCACAGTTCTTGGTACTATGGGCACAGCTGGGAACAAAGCAGAAAACCCCCTCCCGGCCCGCATGGGGCTGACATGCCGGCATGCACCTGTCTTCCAGGAATAATTCCAGAGTATGGGGGGCAGGAAGGAATCAAGCAAAAGCAGGGAAAAGGAAAATTGAAGAAGTAGAAAAGCAGGAGGGCGGAAGCAGAGAATGAAGAAGCTCATGTCAGGGCCTGGAAGAATCCAGCGCCTTCTGTAGGGTGCCTCTGGTTGTTACCATGGTTATTGGTCTCTGGTGGTCATCCTTGAAGCTGAGAGCACGTTTCTGTTATTTTTGTGATATTCGTATGTGACAGTCACAAAGCCTCTGTGTGGGCTGACTAAAACCCACTAGTGAAATCCAATACTGAGGAAATGACCCAGAAATTCTCAGCATTCGGTTTTCTTCTCAAGACTGGGCATATCTACAAAAATTTCAAATATCTTACGCAAAGGTGGCAGGGACTTCATTTGACCTTGTGGTGAATTTATCAGAATATGGTCACAAATCTAGAAAGCAGGACCTGTGTCCATAGAAAGCATGCAATCCAGAGGTGGAGGGTTGAGGGTCTAGGAAGCTCTGAAACGTGGGCCTTGTTAGGACAGGCCTAGGTGGGGTGCCACAGTACGATGCTCAGGCTGGCATGAAGCTTTGAGACTGTGGCCACTGGATGCCTGAAGTTTCTGGGCAGGGCCTGGCTACATGGGACAATGTTTAACTTTCTCACTTTACCATTTTCCCAGGGGGTATCTCTACCCACTTGACTTCCCAGAGGAAAGTCACTTCTCCACGCCCTGCACAGAGCACCAAGTGGACTCCCATCTCATCTCTCCCAACATGTAACTTGACTCCTGGAATTCTGTTGGAAGGAGAGGCCCTCCCTGTTGTAGCATGGGAGAGCCAATCCTGTGGGAAGGAGCTCAACCCTGGCCCTTCCTGCCCACTGCCCTGCCCCAGGTATGTTTTCTCCAGCTCCCCACCTGGGTGTGCCCCTTGTTCTCCCAGATCCTGCAGCCACCACGTGTGGCCTCATTGAGCGCTTGGATCATCTGAGCTATCCCAGTGCAAATATTGGAAAAGAAAAAAATCCTTTTCCACTGATATCAGTCAAGATGATCAAGAGTTTTTTTTATAAAGATTGTTCAATGGCACAAGAAGGAAAAAGGTAACAGAATTCACAAGCTTAGAAGGGAGCGAGCATGGGTCTCTCTGACAAGCATCTGAATTCTCTTCCCAGACTGACTTGGGCTCAGGTCACAGGCCCCAGCTGTTGGAAACTACACTAAGCTCTTCACCTTTTCAGGTAATTTTAGCTGGCTCTAATTGGACGTCTTCTTCTTTTAGAATCTGCCTGGAAAGTTGGAGGAATGTGGTGGGGCAGTCTTGGGGCTACACTGGAGTTTTGATCTTCCTCTGCTTTGGTTCTGCCCATTGGATGAGGACAGTCTTACCTTACCTGACCTGTCTTTCCTCCTCCTACCCCACCCAGAATGACTGGTAAATAGATAGATGGATGATAGGAGAAATATTTGTTGTAGAACATTGCTTGTTCATTTAAAGTTATAAAAATGGTGAATTTAATATACACTTGGATCAGGGGTGGGCAAACTTTTTCTGTAAAAAGCGTGATAATAAATAGTTTTGGTTTTCAGTGTAGTTTCCTATAATAAATATTCATGGGTAATGGTTATAAGCCAGTTGCCCTTGAAACTGTGAAAACAAACTTTTCAATATTACAGAAAAGCTCTTTGCCCTTCTTTATAAACAGCTATCTGTTCAGCTTTGTGATGACAAGATACAGAAATAAGTATCGATTTACCTTGATTGATATGCTAAAAGTTTTGTACATATTCACCAAACATTACCCTATTGTAATTATAAGATGAAGGATAAGCTGCCTGATCTATCTTCTTAAACCACCTATATATATCAGCTAAGGCTGAATTAAGAAATAAGTTGCCTTTAATTCCCATTTCTCTATTGGTTATGAGTTCCAGTTGTGTCATATTATTCCAACTGGGTCAGTTCTGGACCTAATTAAATACTAAGGGATCAACATATAAATATCCTGTCCTTCTGGAACCTCAGTTTCACCTACTGAAGAGTCAGGGAACTGTAGCTCTTTGGAGAGACTCTCCCTGGCTATTTCATCTAAGTAGTTCTACCTATTAATCTCTAAACCATCACCCTGTTCATTTTCTTCACAGCAATTATGCAATCATGTAAAACAAATCAGAGTATTTTCACTCACTGTCAAAATTTTCACTCACTTTTCCCAATTTTTGTAGATATTCAGGATTTTAGATAGAATTTTATTAGTAGTATACTACATTTTTCATTGTATAATTTTTCTTTCAAATATAATGGAGCATTTTATTTGCTTTCTATTTTGAAAATATATTTAACACAACTTTATAGACTTATTTCTATGATTAAATTAAAACATTCCCATTCACTTTTTCTGTATCATAACTTCTCCATTCTAACAAGTCACCCCTTGTTAGAGAGGAGTCGAGTAATTTTTTTGTGGGTATAAACATGTGGATAGTGTATTTTCTTAGCCCTTGTGGATGTGTTCATATCTTTTTATTGTTTTCTCACATGAGTAACAAGGAGGGCTTTCTGTAGAATTGCTGAGTCGAACTTGTTATGTTTCAGACCTCTAGAGGTAGCTCCATTGCCTCTGGTAGTCACTGTTATGGAGTAGAAGTCCAAGGCCGTGCTGATTTTGCATTTTTCTCTCCAGATAACTTAAAAAAAAAATCTGATTACTTATTTTGTAAATTGAAGCATTTCTCAAGGAAATATCCAGATGTTGGACTGTAATTTCCCTTGGTAAAGAATGAGTTTTTACATTTTTAGACTTAGGTATTTTTCATTTCAGGACACTATTCTTTTTTCTTCGCTCATTGTTTTTACTCAGTTGCTTTGGTTCCTTCTTTAGAAATACCAAGTATTCAGAAAAGAGTTCTGTATTCTTTGTCATCTTTCTCATCTCTGTAATCTCTGCTCTCTTTTGCTCTGCGTTTTGGGAGAGTCTCTCAGGTTTGCCCCTCACAGCCTACCTTCTATTTTCTGCCATTTCAGTTCTGTTCTTCAGTACCTGCAATGTGGTTTTAGTTTTGCTGTTGCATTTTTAGTCTTTCCTACTGTTCTTTCGTATTCTATTCATGTACGTTGTCAAGCCAGACACCTGAATCCTGCTTAGTGCCTTGCTGTCCTTCCTGACTTCCTCTAGTCCATCAGTAGTTACAGTTGTTTCAACCTCCAGATATTTTTTTCAACTGTCGGTTCGTCTCCATCTTTACTGCCATCACCTCAGTTCAAGGCACCATCATCTCATCCCTGAATTAAGATCGTCTTTTTGCTTCCTTTTTTGTCTCTTCTCGTTTGTTCTCTATACCGTAGCAATGAATAATGTATGCATATATTTAAATATATGTATATGCACAAATAGATACATAGAAATACACCCACATGCACAGACATACACATACACATTTGCAGTCAATTTCCTTTTGTACCTAAAATTTAAAGTGCTTTTCCTGGCTGTAAAGGTCCTAGATGATCTGACCACTGCTTATGTTTCCAAGTTCATCTTGGACCATTCGCCAGGCACATTGGTGTTTTGTCAGTTCCTCAAGCACGCAGAACACGTTTTTCACCCTAAGACCTGCTGCTTTCTCTGCCAGTAATGCCCTTTACTTGCTCTTTCATAGCTGACTCAGATGAAATACCACCCCTTTCCAGAAGCCTTCCCTGATGACTTTATCTAAGTAGGTACCCCCTGTTATTCCCTAAATAAGCACCCTGTTCATTTTCTTAATAGAAATTGTCAGATTTTATTTATTTATTTATTTTTGCCTGCAGCTCATGGGATCTTGTTGAGGCATCTCGTGAGATCAGTAGTTGTGGCACACGGGCTTAGTTGCCCCACGGCATGTGGGATCTTAGTTCCCTGACCAGGGATCGAACCCGCGTCCCCTGCACTGTAAGGCAGATTCTTTACCACTGGACCACAAGGGAAGTCCCTCACATTTTAAATTATTTGGTTATTATTGTATTGTCCATAAACCCCACCTAAGTATAACCTACATCCAAAGTGGTATTATGTCTGTGTCACTCATCTCTGTATTCTCCACCCCTAGCACAGTGCTTGACTCAAAATGGGTTCTTAATAAATATTTGTTGAAAGCATTAGTTTATCTCATATCACTCAGTTTTCATCTTCACTTCTTTCTTTATGGTTTCTTGCCCTTGCTTAATAGAGGCTATATCTTCTTATATCCTGTAGAAATTGCCAGTTTGTTGAATCTTCTGGATCCTGCTGTAGACTATTTTAAGAGAAACCATTCTTGTGGATCATCAAGATAAAATCCCTTTCCTATTTTTTGTAACTTTTTAGAATTAGCTCTCTCCATAGGGTTTCCGCCTTTATTTGTTCTCCTTAAATGAAGTGACATCTGTGTAGAGCTAGTATTTGTAAAGAGGTAGGGCAAGCTGATTATCCGTGGTCACGTCCCCTGTGTGGAATCTCATTGTTGGACCAATAGCCAGAGGGTAGGTGGACAATACAAGTTCCTGTTCTCACTTTCTGGCAAACTTTGACCTGTAGAAGCTCTGTTTTACCAGACTGCCAACTTCTCCTACCTTGTCTAATTGGTTCTCTGATACTGTATTCTGAGTCCAAGAAGTGCATGGAAAACTTAGGTTTCTAATATAACGTTAGCCAGTATATTTCGTCCTCTTCTATTACTTAGAGAACTTGTGGGCACTGTTTTTCCTAAAATGTGATGAGCTAACCCCAGTTCCTTCTACTTTCTGCACAGGATTTTTGTTTTTTAAAGTTCTTCCTATCTCTGGATGAATATAGATTAAAAGGGGAATGGGATGGAAGTGGAATCACAATGAGAACTAGATGTCACAAAGAGGAACTTCTGTGTGATTTTCTGGTTGTTTCAGGGTTCAGATCCTGGGTCCCGGAAGGAGAGGGCAGACTGCAGGGTTGTACGACATACCTTCCAACTTCTTTTATGTGGTCTCAGTTTCCTGAAGTGAAACCTGGATGTGCTTGAGGAGAAGACTGTGGGTAGGTGTTCCTTCCACCCAGTTCTGTCTGCTGTGCCATTAATAGAGTTTGTCTACATTTTCCATTAGATTATCTGTTAAGCCTAGATTTGGTGATGGTGTAAATTTTTGTTTTTGTTTTTCCTCGGGCAGCTGAGAGAAATTGCATTTTAGGGTTGCTGATCAGATCTCATTAAAAAACAAAAATGTATTATTTTTTTATGTGAGACACTGACATGATTTTCCTCAAAGCAGCATAAATAATTATAAAATATTAAACACTTTTTCTCAATCAGCTGTATGTTAGGAACTGTCACTAAAGGAAGTTAGAAGTTTCATATTTTCATATTTGGTTGAGACTATTTAAAGCCTTTCTTCCTCATAGGTACAGTAGGTTCTCTTATTTTCCTCTGTGCTTTCTGTCCTGATTAAGGGAAGATCAACAGCAAATGCCTCTTTCTCTTTGAATGAATCTCTCCCCCTTGTCTTTTCTATTTTCAACTATATCTGAACAAATACGGGCTGGAGAAACATAGATTTTAAAAACCTCGAACAGGTCAATAAAAAGGCTATTCTGTTTTCCCAGGGTTTTTGGTGATTATTATGGGGAAAACAAAACCACTGGAGCCAGAAAGCATGTCTTTATCACTCAACCACAGAGAGAACTTTAAATATACATTTTAAAATATTATATATATATATATATATATATATATTTTTGGCGGTACGCAGGCCTCTCACTGTTGTGGCCTCTCCCGTTGTGGAGCACAGGCTCCGGACATGCAGGCTCAGCGGCCATGGCTCACGGGCCCAGCCGCTCCGCGGCATGTGGGATCTTCCCAGACCGGGGCACGAACCTGTGTCTCCTGCATTGGCAGGTGGACTCTCAACCACTGCGCCACCAGGGAAGCCCTAAAATGTATATTTTATATATATAATATAGAATATATTCAACAGGTGTTTTATATATAATTGGAGTTACAAACTATGTATTTAACACTCAACAGAAGAAAGAGATTTAAATATATAATATGTACAATTATATATAAAATGCAGTAGATAAATATACATTTAAATATATATTCTATACATTTATACATAAAATAAATATATAAGTGTATTTTAAATTTTACTTATATAATATATATAAAATATATATTTTATGTTAGAATATATTTTAAATATATATTTTAAATTCTCTTTGTTGAGATAAACACATTTTGTATCTCCCCTGGTTCTGTTTTCAATATATATGTGTATCTCCATTGTATTTACTTTTAAGACAATAATCTAGGGACCGAAATGGAAAAAGTTCAGCTCATGGCGGCCTTACAGACTGTAGACTGCAGGTTGGCCAAAAAAATCTGGTTGGGAGCCAGTGGGCTTGGTGAGCAAATCCTTGCAATAAGCCTTTGACATTGTCAGGCTAAGGCCATTTGAGTTGAAAGCCAGTTCAGAGCCAAAGGATTAAGATCTTATTTTGAAAATAGAGCTCCACCTAGTGGCCATTTGAAGGCTGACTTCTAAAGTTGAGTTCTAAGAACCCACCAGTTTGGGAAGCACCTCTCTGAACTTGTTTTCTTTCTGCTGTTATTTTCTACCCCTGTACTTGCGCTAGATTTCGGCTTCCACTCGCCCCCTGGATCGCGAACCCTTCCAAGTTCCTGTTCTCAATTTCTTATGTCTGGACGATGAGCACAGACCCTTCCCAGAGTGTCATCAGATGGAAGGACGAAGGGTCAGGGCTCACTTTGGCCACTACTTGATGGTTATTAGATGCCTCTAATATTGGAGGCTGGTGGTGGGAAGAACGCTGGGCCGAGACTCCCAGAACACCCAGGTCTCTTCCTGGCTGTACCATTGACTGTATACTTGTTTCCCTCTTCAGGGCTCAGGGCCGTCATCTATGTAACTAGAGGCCTGAAGGATGAGTCTCTGAAGGGCACCATCCGGTTCTGAGATTCTGTGGTTCTAGAGAGTGTTCGGGAAGGAAGAGGGACTTTAGACCTTGGCATCTGCCGTTTCTCAGGGGCACCTTGTTCTACAAGCTCAGTCGCTCTGAGGTCGGGTCATGGGGCTCGCCTGGGACCCAGTGAGAAAATGTCCAAGCACAAGCCTCCGTTACTCTAGGGCGGGGGTGGGTGCCCGTGTCCTCTTCACAGGGACCGTGGGCAGCAGATTTTGCTGACGGAAGGGTTCTCGGAAGAGGTACCTAAGGGGGAGGAAAGCCAGTCTTTAAAACGGGCAAGCACGATGAGGGACTTATTTTAAATCTATCAAATTAACAAAGTGTTTTTTGTTTTTTGTTTTTTTTTTTAAATTATGCTTAGGCAAGGGTGTGGGGAGATGGGCAGATCGATGGGATTATAAACAGGTTGACCTTTTGGGGGCAACTTGGTAACATCAGGAGCTTTACCCTTTTCTTGGGTAAACGATCATTACCCTTTTCTTGGAATTTCAATTATAGAAGCAGAAATACAGGCAAAGATTACTGTATAAAGCTATTCATGCAATTTTCCATTATGTTAGAGAAAACTGGAAGCAACCTAAACGTTTAGCTTTAGGGAAGAGGTTTAACATGGAGGTATCCAAATGTCATTTTTGTAGTTTTCCATGGAGCCTTTCTTCAAGTGGAATATTAGGTGAAAGTCTAATGTGCAAATGGATTGACCGAAATGGGGAAGGGGTTCTGTTCCGGCGCCCCATTGGATGAGGACCTGGTCAGTCCGCACTCTCCACTGTGACACCTCCTGAGGCATTTGCATGGAGAATTCAGGACTCCATGGCACAACTCAGAGCCACTAACTTGGTCAAGCTCCAGATACTGATAACAGCATTTCACTCTGACTGGTGGAATTCTGGATGATTCTTTCCTTGATTCTTTTACTTTTCTGTACTTGCCAAATTTTTCATCATGATCATATTTTTTTTTCTGCCACTGAATATTTATTTTAAGAAATGAAAAATAATGTTAGTTTATTATTTTAGAATTGGATGTATCATCGTCACACATGTCTACATCCAGTTTGTGTCGGCTGGCCACCATATTCTTTTCTTCTTGGCAGATCTCCAGGCTTGTGTGAGAACCTGAATCAACAGAAAAGCAATATGAAGAAAAAAACCCACTCAGAATCCCACCACCTAGAGAAAACGATTGATAGCATTTTAGTGTATCTTTACAGCTGTTTTTCCTAAGTGATATATATGTGTGTATACATAATATGTATGTATTATTAAATATATAAAATAAATTTATTATGTATCTTACATACGTCATTTTATTTATTATGAAGTTTTCATCCTGTTTACTTTTGTAAGCATTATATTGTATAGTCCCAAAATGTTTTGAAAACATGATGTTTAATGGTTTTTCAGTATTCAATGCTATTGATAAAATGTAATTTTATAACCAGTATTTTTGCTATAATAGACAGCACTAATGTGAATATATCTATACATAAATCTTTTCTCCATTTCTAATTATTTCCTTAGATTGGATTCCTAGAGAGAAAATGGCTGGGCCAAAGATTATGAATGTTTTCCAGGCTCAGGAAGCCTGTGGCTCAATTTCCCTCCCGTCAGTGATTATAACACTTAAAAAAAAAGTCCTCCCAAAAGTAAGTGACCAAGTGACTTTACTGTGGTAATCATTGATTGATTTAAGATTAGAAATGTATGTAAAATGTGGCCTGTTCATTAGGAAACAAGTCTATTTGTTTAGACAGTAATTATAAACCTACTAAATTAATTTACATTTAAATGTTTTTTTGTTTCAAATGGAGCTATAATCTGTTGACTGTTAAAGAGTCTTTGCTTTTATCAGCATATAATCTATTAATATTGTAGAGTTAGTTAAAGAAAGTAACTGCTTTTCTGTTTCCTGTTACGAGCTGCAGTCAAGCCAAGACTGACAGCATTGTTTTGCACAGAGAATTACGGCAGAGTGAGTAAGCGAGCAACCCCACCACACTTACTGAGTGCAGTCTTTTGCTGCACAAAACTTTGTGTTCCGAACTCTGTTTTCTGCGCGCTCATTCTCAGAAGCTCGCCTCTGCTGTTGCTCCGTATTATGAGTGTAGATCATACAGAAGGAAGCTGTCTTCAGTGGACATGATGCTTCTCCCTCTCAGGTCTCTGTGTGTCTCCTTATGGCTGGAGCGTTTCCCTTCACCAACTAGATTGTCTTAGAACCTGTGCAGAACATTGTTCTGTTCGAGCACTCAGATCAGATGCTGACAGTGAGCAGTGGTTTACATAAAAATCCACATACTCATAGTTTTTAAAAGTGACTTTCTCGGAACTTTTCAAGGACAGCAGTCCCCCGAGCCTAGCACAGTGTCTGACACAGGATGTACTCAATAAAAAATCATTGAATTGAAAACTGTCTGAGCATGTAAAGGTGGATAACGGTATGGAAATATTTTGAACATTATTCATCTTTCTAAAATAATTCTAAAATAATTGGAAAAAATAGATTAGAGGAAATTAAGCTTTTTTCTTGAATTTTAGAGAGGTTTTATTTTTTAAACGTCATCAAGTGTTCACATCTCTGTTCTGCCCGAATCATTAACAGGAAATTTCAAAACATAACAAATACCCTGTTCTTGCTGCTCCCGTATGGCTTCGTGTGACTTTCAGCCGCAGCTCTGCTGGCTGTCCTTACTGAGGCCACTGCTTCTAAACATTAGTCAATTTAAATAGTGTAACAGCGATGGTGCCTTACGTTTGTAGTTTGCAAAGATTCCTCATGTATATTATCTCACTTAATTCCTTAATAATTAATTAAAACAATTAATACTTAATGCAGTCATGTGCATTAAGTATTAGTGTCTTTGTTAGTAGCTCTGAGGCTGCAGGAGAGTCTCTTAATGTCTGTGAATCTTAATTTCCTTACTGCAGAATGGAACTAATAGCACCCACCTTACAGGACTGTAAAGGATTAGAAATAGTGCATGCAAAGTGCTTCTTATATGTTTGGTAGAAAATAGTTGCTCAATGAATAGTATTATTATTTTTCTTACTACCACTACTACTACTACTACTACTACTATTATTTATTACTTCTATTATGATTATTGCGCCTCCTTTGTTGATGCTCTCTGTCTCACACTCCATGTTTTGGACACATTTCCATTACCTAAGCCTCTGGGGCTTTGATGACTTTGACCCCTGTAATCTACCCTATAAGCTGAGGGCTGTTCCCCCACTTCCCATGCCCAGTCTTGGCTGGTGGGGTGGTGACTGCAGTGAGGGGTCACCAGTGGTCACTCTGCTCATTTTCCAAGAGGGACCCTGATAAGTAGTCAGGGTCCCAACAGAGTGATTAGACCCAAGAGATTGTGGGAGAGACCTGCTAGGATGGTTGTCCCTGGACCCAGTTGCATCTGTCCCCTCTTGGGGTACACTGAGCTCTCCACGCTCCCCAAGGATAGTCTCGCACTTCACCTAAGTGAACTCAGGCCAGCTCTCCTCTTGCAGCAGCAATGACAAAATTCCTGGTTAAGACTCCTGGAGTCTCCAATTCCAGGAAGGGGAAATCAGATACTCCCTGCCCCTGCTTTATGCAGAATAGGCCCCCGTCTAAGGACAGGCCTAGGGACTTCCCTGGTGGCACAGTGGTTAAGAATCTCCTGCCAGTGCAGGGGACATGGGTTCAAGCCCTAGTCCGGGAAGATCCCACGTGCTGCGGAGCAACTAAGCCCATGCGCCACAACTACTGAGCCTGCGCTCTAGAGCCCACGAGCCACAACTACGGAAGCCCATGCGCCTAGAGCCTGTGCTCCGCAATGAGAGAAGCCACCGCAACGAGAAGCCCACGCACTGCAACGAAGAGTAGCCCCTGCTCACCACAACCAGAGAAAGCCTGTGCGCAGCAACAGAGACCCAACGCAGCCAAAAATAAATAAATAAAAATAAATAAATACATAAATTTAAACGAAAAGAAAAAAAAAGAAAAGGACAGGCCTAACTTTTTTTTTTTTTTTTTTGAGGTACGCGGGCCTCTCACTTTTGTGGCCTCGCCCATTGCGGAGCACAGGCTCCGGACGCACAGGCTCAGTGGCCATGGCTCACGGGCCCAGCCGCTCCATGGCATGTGGGATCCTCCTGGACCGGGGCACGAACCCGTGTCTCCTGCATCGGCAGGCGGACTCTCAACCACTACGCCACCAGGGAAGCCCAGGTCTAACTCTTAATGGTTTATATCATATGCTCAAGACAAGCATATAGCTTGACCCATCAGCGCCCGTGCCCCAAGGAACCTGACTCTAGAAGGCTTTTGTGCTCTGGAGGATCAGAAATGACTCTGGCAACCTTCTTGCTTGACCCCTGAACTTCTGGATCTGAACTTCTAGAGGCCCATGTGAATAACATACTGAATACGCTGTTTTGCTCTGAAGTGGACATACAGTGTTTGATTCAGGGAGAACACGTGCCCCCCCACGGCCTCCCCCAAGCCTGTGGCAGACATTGCTAATCAATCACAGCACTCTGCAGTTGAGCATCCTTCTCCTCACAGCTGTACTTGATCTTCTTGGAGAATTCACCAGGTTTGTCTTCACAGTTGAGTGGGCTTCCATGTCTGAAGACCACACAGTATAAAATGGCTATCTTGGATTCAGCTCTTTGTGAGTTCTTTGCACATGGAGAGTAGACATTCCACAAAGCTACTTCAGCTTCTGAAAGTCAAAGGTTAATACCCAGGGAAGGTGAAAATCTAAAGTTGCCGGTGAAAGGTGGGCTGGGCAGTAGGAATAGAGAATTGGGCTTATGGGGCAGCCTGGGTTTCCATAGAAACAAGATGCAGCTGAATCAAACCCATGAGTAAACTTATCCACACTGGTTTTGAGCCTGGAATGAAGCCGGAAAAGGGTATTTACTGACCACGCAGGCAGAGTGAGAATTTCGACAGTAAAATCCTCCAAAAAGACTCAGCCAAAGTAAATGGCAGCGGCTCCCCACAGAAGTCACGTGGGAGGCCCAGCTACAGCTTTACGTGCACTGGCTTGTCGTGTGCACGAAATTGTCCAGCTTGGAGAATGAAAGGTATTGTAACTCATTCTGGAAATGTATCACCCTTAAGAAACACTTAGCACAGGGTAGTGATTTGGGGTCTGTGGGGTTTAGTGAAATACAGTATCATGCTTGGCAGGTCCAAAACCTCCAGTTTATTGCAGACAGTTAAGAAAGCTGAAGATGTGATGCTGCTGCTGTGAGCAGCTCAGCCTGAAGCCCCTGTGAGTGGCAACTCGAGCCTGTTTTCCGGCAGCCTGGCAGTGGCGGCGGCACTTCTGTTCAAGCCTTTCCTCAGGCAGCATGTGTGAACTTGTGAGACTGTGGTGGCTGCCTTCCAGCCGGAGCAGGAGAAGCTGAAAGTACAGCCTTGCGCAGCGTAGGGCTTGTCTGGAACAACACCCGTTCTCTCCCTTTTTTCTCCTGGGCAGGAAGGATTGGGCTCCCAGGTAAATGGCCAGAAAAGCCTTCCTTGTCTCACTTTGATGGAACCCATCATGGAACAGATGGAGTTGCAGAAGCAGAAGTATCGCTGTTGTTACTTTGCTTGAAAGGCTAAGGACTTGTTGATCCATAGAATCTGTAGAGCTCTGGGGGACCAATGAGGTTCTTTAATCCAACCCTCTCATTCTACAAGAGAAGAAATAGATTTCACACGTGAACGTGCTTGCTGCCTGGCCAGGCTTAGGGAGAATGCCAAGACGAAGCCCTCTCAAGATGGGGAAGATCCCTGAGTAACTGCGCTGTGGGGTCCATGTTGTTATACCTGAACTTGGTCAGATTTGAGTCTTCTGAGTCCATGGTGAGGCTTACTGGCAGGTCATTTCTGAAGAGAGTAAATTCAAGGTCTGACAGTATTCTCTCTTTCCTCCGGGATAGCAATTAGGGCATGTATTAGTTTCCTATTACTGCTGTAACAAATTACTACAAATTTAGTGGCTTAAAACAATACAAACTTATTATCTTACAGTTCAGGATATCAGCAATCCAAAATGGGTCTCACAAGGCTGAAATCAAGACGCTGGCAGGGCTGCGTTTGTTTCCAGAGACTCTTGGGGGGAGTCCGTTTCCTTGACCTTCCCAGCCTCTAGAGGCTGCCCACATTCCTCTGCTCGTGGCCCTCTTCCTTCCTCTTCAAAGCCAGCAGCAGTGGTTCAAGGTCTAGTCCTCACAACACATCCTGACCGCCTCTTCTACTTCCCTCTTCCCTTCTGATCTCAGTGGATGTACTCCAACAATCCAGGATAATCTCGCTAGCAATTTTATTTTATTTTTAAAAATTTTTTATTGGGGCTTCCCTGGCGGCGCAGTGGTTGAGAGTCCACCTGCCGATGCAGGGGACACGGGTTCGTGCCCCAGTCCGGGAAGATCCCACATGCCGCGGAGCGGCTGGGCCCGTGAGCCATGGCCGCTGGGCCTGCGCGTCCGGAGCCTGTGCTCCGCAACGGGAGAGGCCACAGCAGTGAGAGGCCTGCGTACCGCAAAAAAAAAAAAAAAAAAAAAATTATTGGAGTATAATTGATTTACAATATTGTGTTAGTTTCAGGTGTACAGCACAGTGAATCAGTTATACATATATCCACTTTTTTTTCTCGATTCTTTTCCCGTATAGACCATTACAGAGTATTGAATAGAGTTCCCTGTGCTGTCTCTAGCAATTTTAATTGCCTCTTCGCCATGTAACCTATACACAGGTTCCAGGGCTTAGGCCATGGGCATCTATGGGGGGCATTATTCTGCCTACCACAGAGCATCCCCAGTTTGTCAGGAGCAGTCTCTACAGCCAACCTTGACGTCCACAGTCTTGACTTCTGAAGATCTGAAGGTTCTTGGTTCCCGCTATTTGGAAGTGACAGGCGGGGTTCATGACACATAACCGTTTGCTCTTCGACCTCTATGCTTCAGTGCCAAAGCCAGCACATCGCCAGTGAGTGCGCCTCGCCGGCCTCCCAGCTGCGACCCTGTGGCGCTCCTCCGTTGATCTCATTTGATGATGCTCAGGCATTTTCTCACAATAACCCTTTGAAACTGGCATTATTCCTGATTTATAGCGAGGAAACTTACAAAGTTACATGCTATAACGATGTTTCCAAATTCAAGGATTGTTTACATACTCCCCACCAAGATGAGTGGTTTTATGTTCTTAGGGGACACAGGCTCCTTTGTAGGCTTCTGAGGCTTTCTAAAAAAAAATCTTTGGCCACTAGAGGGAGACAGCTCTTTGAAGAACTGAGGCCATTTCTCATGTTTCTCATAGACAGATGAAATCCTGTGTGTGTTTTAAAATGGTATCCAGGGCAGACGTAGCAGGACAATGAAGGGGGCAAATCCCGTGCTCATCCTCAATGCAGGCCTCAGCGAACAACTTCTCCATCACCCACGGCTCCCTCTTTCATAGTCACTCCTGCCACTCGCAGCAAAGGTCCTTCCTTAGCCACTGGCAGCTTATCATTAAAAAAAAAAAGAAAAATATCTTCTCTTTCTCCCTGATGGTAAACTTTGTAGAGATAAAGCCCAATAAGTTGTTAGAACTGATTCTGTATAAAAACATAGAATCCCAAAGATTTCAAGTGCTGTCATGTAGGGTCTAAAACAGAGGCCACTGCTCCCCCAGACAAGCCCTGTGGCAATCACGTGTCCTCCGACAATATTGTTCTGAAATGGGAACCAGGGCGTGTTTTCTCTGTTAGAGAGTTCTGGGTTTCCCGACATAAGATTTGCTCCCGACATCTCTTGGTTTAAAAAATGCAACTTCTGTGTTAAAGAGATTGCTTTCCGTGAGGTAAAACGTCTAGTGTGGAGAATGTGAGCCTGGTCGCAGCAATGTGGAGACACGTCAGCCACAGGAGTCCAGTGGCTGCAGACTGGGCCCAGTAGGAATGAAGTCGAGTGACTTTATTTAGCCTGCTGCCCTGTGTGGCGTATCTCAGAGGTGCAATGGTTTATTGGATAATAACACGCGCCCACCTCACCTCTGTCTCTTATACTCACTCAGAGATTCTGATTCAAACCTGGAAGAATAAGCACAAAAACCATGGTTACTAACAGGGACGTGCCATATTGCTCATGTGTTTTGAGGAGGCAAAAGGGTCTCCGCTATGAAATCACTTGGCATTTTAGTTGTTTTCAGCAGGTAGGTCAGTCTTGGTATTAGTTCATCATATTTCTAGAAATGACATCCCTGTCAGGCTCTTTAAAGGTTTTGTTGACTGTACTTCCTTTTTTTTTTTTTTAAAGTAGACACATTTGCTTTATTGGCAAATGGTGTCATCTTGATCAGGAGGCTACTCCAATTAACTGATAAGTTGGCTGAGCTCCTCTATATAGATGAATGCTATAACCAGATTTCAAATTAAACTTCGGTTGCAGGCAGCAAACACTGGCTTGGAATATACATTCTCTGTGATGTGTACATTTAGCCCTTTTACAGCATAAGGTTACAGTGCTGCACATATTGTGCATAATAACAGCATCTGGTGTTCAAAATTAGTCACTGTTTTCAATAAGATAAACTGTCTCTGTAATGAATTCATATTTGCAAATTGCTTCAATCCGTGGATCTCTTCATTGAATAGACTCCAAGTAACTGGACATTTGGGGTCAGCCCCTTGCAGTCATGGGAGAGCTTGGGTCAAACCAGGACCAAACTCTTCTGCCTGGATAAACATAGGTCTAGAAGGTATCTTCCTAGGTGACCTGGGCCGCTTCTGCTTCCACCTGAACCAGTTAAGGCAGATGCATCGTTAACATTCGTTTCAGTTTCTCAAGGAGGGGGACTGGAGACTTCTTTCTGAACCCACCAGTGAGGCCCTGGGTAGAAAAGAAGTACTTTATGTGACTTGACAGCTACTAGTCTTACTGTTGGTTGTTGGTGCCAAGATCCATGTCCCTCAGACCCCCTTATGAAAAAGGGGTTCACTGAAAGGGTACCATGGACTAGAAATGGAGCTGGCAAGGACCCCAGGCAGCCGTGGGACTGGCTCCACCCGTCCCTTTCTATCTTTCTAACCACACTCTGCACAGACGTGGCCTCACCACGCCCTGTAGACTAAGAGCAAAGTATATATCTTTACCTAATACATTTAGAGTTTTCTCCCAAACATAAAGCTTATGCCGTTATCCACAATTCTAGAATTCAAAAGACTCTGAAAATGTAAAGATTTTGATAACTTACTTGAGGAAAATCCTGATCTTATCTGAACTCACTGGGTGGCATGCACTCACCTTGATGTAATGGTCTTTATTTATCCCACTTAGTGTGAACGTGTATACATTTTTTTCTGTGGAAATATTAACAGATTTGATTATCGGGTGATGCTTCTAAAGCTGCAGGTGTTTATATGGTATATATTACACGCACCATATGTTACCTTTTCAAATCAGAAAAACGCTCAACTCCCAAACATAGCTGGCCCCATATAGGGTTTCAAATAAGGGATTGTGGACCATTACAAGCAGGAAATAAATATATTTCAGGCAAATAAACAATGAAAGGGAGTGGGGTGGGAAGAGAGGCAGAATAAATAAAGTTGAAATTTTAAAAAGCTTTAATATGGGAGATTATACCTACTCTGGACTCTGCCTTTATTTACCTTTGTGATCCTTCAGGCAAGTTCTTATACTTATTTGACATGCAGGTTTCTCTTCTTCGAAATTAACAGATTACCACTAGATTATTTCTCCAATCACAACTCTGTAATTCTGTGATTCTAGTTACGTTTTTCAAAGCAGTTCTTCCCATCTGGCAGCAACCAAGATGTGCCAGTTCTTTATCAAGGTTTACATGCTACTGTATTTTCCCTTCATATTCATGTATTTAATGTAAACTCAAACATAGTCCTTTGACTAACCATTTTTTCAGTTTTCTTGAAAAGCATTGAGGAGTTTCTATTGGTTTTACATGAGTTTTTACATTCGACTTTTATGTAATTATTAAATAATCCATTTTACTTTCCTCAGCATACATGATGATTTCTATTTATCCAGCAAAGATGTAAAGAGAGAACATTAGGTCATTTGTACAAGAGTATTTGAGCCAGGACTCAGAATTGCTCACTCTTGACGGCTCTGCTGAGATCACTTCCCTAGTCCTGTTTTGAAGATAAAGTCCCTTTGTTACCTTGGATCATGGTTTGAATTAGGTTAACTTCCCTCTTTTTTCTGATTTATATGATGAGGTGATTGCTTAAAGATGGCGATTCTCCTACAGCACCGATCTTGACAAATGTACTACTGCGTCATTGAAGGCAGAACCTTGGGAATCATCTAAGACCCTTTTCTCCCCCCAACCACCCACATGTTCAGTTCATCACCAGGGCCTGCTGATTTTTTTAAAGTTATATTATGTTTCTGGCCTGCATAAAATCCAAGAGCATAATATAAACAACATCCTTGTACCAACCCTCACGTTTGTGAAATTGTAGCCTTTTGTCATATGTATACACTTCATGTTCTTGTTTTGTTTTGTTTTGGCCACGCTGAGGCTTGTGGAATCTTAGTTCCCCGACCAGGGATTGAACCCCGGGCCCTCTGGGCAGTAAAATTGCAGAGTCCTAACCACTGGACCTCCAGGATAGAACATTACAAACAAAGTTGAAACCCCCAGTGTACCTCTCTCTGATTTCATTCTCCTCTCTCCTTTCCAGAGGAAACCTCAATCCTGAGTTTGGTGTTTGTCATTTCTGTAGTCTTGGTACTATTATTATATAGAATATTGTGCTGCATTTTTTTTTTTTTTTGCGGTACGCGGGCCTCTCACTCTTGTGGCCTCTCCCATTGCGGAGCACAGGCTCCGGACGCGCAGGCTCAGCGGCCGTGGCTCACGGGCCTAGCCGCTCCGCGGCATGTGGGATCTTCCCGAACCAGGGCATGAACCCGTGTCCCCTGCATTGGCAGGCGGACTCTCAACTACTGCGCCACCAGGGAAGCCCCTGCTGCATGTTTTTATGTTAATATTCTATACTGTGTGTATCCATCTGCAACTTGTTTTTCTCACTCACCATTATTTTTGAGATCTTCAGGAACTAGACATTTATGCTTAGTTCATTCTTTTGGACGGCTGTATAGTGTTTTATTCTATGAATATTGATATCACTTATTCATACTCTTGTTCATGAACCTTTAGATTATTTCTATTTTTTTGCCGTTACTGACACTGCAACAATAAATATCCGTGTATATATCTCCTTGTACAATATGACAGCTTCTGTCATATCTGACAGCTTCTCTAGGGCACAGTGGAGTAGCACAGCATCCATGATTTCCTTTAACAAACTTTTTTTTTTTTTTTTTTTTTTTTGCGGTACGCGGGCCTCTCACTGTTGTGGCCTCTCCCGTTGTGGAGCACAGGCTCCGGACGCGCAGGCTCAGCGGCCATGGCTCACGGGCCCAGCCGCTCCGCGGCATGTGGGATCTTCCCGGACCGGGGCACGAACCCGTGTCCCCCGCATCGGCAGGCGGACTCTCAACCACTGCGCCACCAGGGAAGCCCCAACAAACTGTTTTTTAATGGTCACAGTGTTATAAGCTTTCTGTCATTGGAACCACTAGAACAAATATTTCGATATACAGAAAATCTTTTGCCTCTTTCAGTCAGAAGGCTTAGAAACTTAGCATGACAAGATGCAGAATAACTCAGTCTTCATTCTTGTGGTAGTAGTATGTACAGTCCTCCCCTGGTATCCACAGGGGATTGTTTCCAGGACCCTCCCCTGTCCCTATGCCGAAATCCGTGAATGCTCAAGTACTTTATATAAAATGGTGTAGTACTTGCATATAACCTATGCACATCCTCCCGTATACTTTAAATCATCTCTAGTTTACTTGTATGTCTAATACAATGCCAATGTTATGTAAGTAGTCGTAAATACAATGTAAATATTACATACATATTTGCCAGTGAGTGGTAAAGTCAAGTTGTTTTCCCCTGTACTTATTTATTTATTTGGCCATGCCACGTGGCTTGCAGGATCTTAGTTGCCTGACCAGGGATCGAACCGGGCTCCCAGTAGTGGAAGCTCGGAGCCCTAACCACTAGACCTCCAGGGAATTCCCTTTTCTTTCTTATTTTTTTTTAAATTGAAGTATAGTTGATTTACAATGTTAGGTTAATTTCTGCTGTACAGCAAAGTGATTCAGTTATAAATATATATATATTCTTTTTAATATTCTTTTCCATTACGGTTTATCTCAGGATATTGAATATAATTCCCTGTGCTATACAGTAGGACCTTGTTGTTTATCTATTTTGCATGTAATAGTTTGCATCTACTAACCCCAAGTCAAGTTTTTCTTTTTGGAACTTTCTGGAATTTTTTTCTGAATATTTTCAATCCACAGTTGGTTGAATCCAGGGCCGCAGAACCTGCGGATACGGAGGGCTGACTGTGTATATTCGAGATAACCTTCTCTCCTAGCTTCTAAACAAGGGCAATTGTTTCTCCATTGTTTTGTATTCTCAAAAACACTTTTGTCTTATTGATGCCAGGCTTCTGATTTCAATTTAAATTTTTAAACTTTATTTTGAAAAAGTTTTGCACTCACTGAAAAATTGCAGAAATAAGGCAGAGTGTTCCCATAGCTCTTCACCCAGCTTCCCCTAAGGTTAGCATCACACATAAGCAGAGTACGATTATCAAAACTAAGGCATTAACATTGGTGCAATACTAATAGCTAAGCAACTTTATTTGGATTTACTGACTTTTGCTTAATGTTTCTTTCTGTTCCAGGATCCCAGGCCACATTGCATATAGTTGTCATGTCTCCTCAGCTGCCTCTGGTTTGTGACAGTTTCTTGATCTTCTATTGTTTTTCACGACCTTGACATTCTTAAGGAGTCCTTGCCAGTTATCCTGTAGAATACCCCCCAGTCTGGGCTTGTTTGGTGTTTTCCTCACGATTAGACTGGCGTTTTGGAGTTTTGGAAGGAACACCACAGAGAGAAGCGCCAGTCTCATCTTGCTATATGGGGGGTTACATCAGGTCTGCATGACATCACTGGTCATATTAACCTCCATCACTTGGGTGATGTGTTTGCCAGATTTCTCCACTGCACAGTCACTGCTTTTCCCTTGTCCCTACTCTCTTCTTTGGAAGTGGGTCACTAGGTCTAGCTTACCCTTGATGGCAAGTAGGTAGGGGTTAAGTACTACCTCTTGCCGTGAGGGCATCGGCATCTATTATCTAGAATTCTTTTGTAAGGAAGATTTGTCACTTCTTCCCTGTTTATTTGCTTGTTCAATTATTTGTTTATACCAGTATGAGCTTGTGTATTTATTTTATACTTTGGGTTAATATTCCAGTACTGCATCCTTTATTTTATTCTGGTTTTGGCAATTGGGAGCTCTTTCAGGTTGGCTCCCATGTCCCTTTGGGGTGCCCCATCCTTTTGCTTTTTGTACACTTCCTCACTTTCTGGTTCTCTCACTAATTTTAGCATCCTTCGGAGGATGTTGCCTGTGACAGTTATTTCTGCAGTGTCCTAATGGTGGTTTTCTATTCCCCCCTCTCATGTTAATCAAGATAAGCTAAAGATACTTAGGGTTTATTATTTTTTTCTTTTACACAGCCTTTGATTTTTCTTCCTAATTTCGCAACTTGAATGTATTCTCCTAAAATATAAAGCTATAAAAGAGACCTGGGCTTGAATTTCAGTTCTGACACTTCAGGCTGTTTGACATTAGGCTTCCCTGAACCTTGATTTTCTTTGCATTTTTAGGGTATAGATACTTACCTTACAAAATGATCAGAAGATCTAAGTGAAGTTTTGCATGTAAAGTTCTTAATATCAAGGAAGATGGATGTTATTATTCTTGCTTCCGCCGGCACTGATGTTGCCTCCCCATGGCTTCCAGAGCCTGCTTTCTAAAATGCAGATCTGATGATGACATGACCATGTTCAGGCTTGTCCATTGCTGCCTGTCATCGTCAGCAGTGGTTCCCAAGCCTAGCTTTTGATCAAAATTATATGAGGGGGCTTCCCTGGTGGCACGGTGGTTGGGAGTCCGCCTGCCGATGCAGGGGACGCAGGTTCGTGTCCCGGTCCGGGGGGATCCCACGTGCCGCGGAGCGGCTGGGCCCTTGAGCCATGGCCTCTGGGCCTGTTCACCCGGAGCCTGTGCTCCGCAACGGGAGAGGCCGCAGCGGTGAGGGGCCCACGTACCGCAAAAAATAAAAAATTATATGAGGAGCCTCAAAAGATATATAATAGCCCAGTCCTGCAGACTAGAATTTTGGTGGGGTGAGTTCAGCCCTAGTCTGTACTCCGGAGGCATGAGACCTGAGTCGGAGGCTCCCTCTGAAGGCTGATCGTGGGTTCTCCCTCAGTGAGTGCTGACAGTGATCAAGAGAGGGGCCCTTCTCCCCACCATGAAATGGCCAGGTAGGACCAGAGCATGAGATTAGGAGTCAGGCTAACAGTTCTTAGATAGTCCGCGTAGTATCTGTGTAACTAATCTGTATGATTAGTTAGCTGCCTTTTATGTACGGAGTATGTTCTTGAAGACGTTTAAAGTGTGCAGATAAAACTACTTTGCTAGTAGGGACAAGTGGAATGATTGTTGTACGAATTTTCTTCGGTGCTGCCTTTTACTCTTTTTTACCTTTAATTCTAATACTTTGCGGAGTGTTCTTTCTCTCTTTTGTTTTGATTAATTACAGAAATATATTATGAAAAGATTATCACAATAAGGTTAGTTAACACCTCCATCACCTCACATAATTACCTTTTTTTGTGGGGATAACATTTAAGATCTACTCTCTTAACAACCTCCAAAAATATAATAGAGAATTGTTAATTACAGTCACCATACTGTACATTAGATCCCCGGAACTTATTTATCTTATAACTGGGAGTCTGTACCCTTAAACCAGCATCTCCTTAATTCCCCCACCCCCAGCCCCTGGCAACCATCACGCTACTCTGTTTCTATGATTTTGGTTTTTTAGATTCCACATATAAGTGAGAACATACAGTATTTGTCTTTCTGTGACTTACTTCGCTTAATGTGATGCCCTCAAGGTCTTTGTATGTCGTTGCAAATGGCACGATTTCCTTCTTTTTATGGGTAACATTCTATTGTATATACGTACCACATTTTTTTTATACTTTCACTCTTTAATAGACATTTAGGTTGTTTCCATGTCTTGGCTATTGTGAATAATGCTGCAGTGAACATGGGGGTGCAGATATCTCTTTGAGACAGTGATTTAATTTCGTTCAGATATATACCCAGAATGGGATTGCTGGGCCATATGGTAGTTCTATTTTTCATTTTTTGAGGAACCACCATACTGTTTTCCATAATATTTGTACCAATTTAACATTCCCACCAACAGTGCACAAGGGTCCCCTTTTCTCCACATCCTTGCCAACGCGTGTTATCGCTTGTCTTTTTTGGTAATAGCCATTTGAACAGGTCTGAGGTGACATGTCGTGGTTTTGAGTTTCATTTCCTTGATGGTTAGTGACATCGAACATCTTTTCATGTACCTGTTGGCCATTTGTATGTCGTCTTTGGAAAAATGACTGTTCAGGCCCTTTGCCCATTTTTAAATTGGATTGTTTGTTTTTTGCTATTGAAATGTTGAGCTCCTTATATATTGTGGATATTAACCCCTTATCAGATTGATGGTTTGTGAATATTTTCTCTCATTCTATGGGTTGCCTTTTTTTTTTTTTTTTCGGTACGCGGGCCTCTCACTGTTGTGGCCTCTCCCGTTGCGGAGCACAGGCTCCAGACGCGCAGGCTCAGCGCCCATGGCTCACGGGCGCAGCCGCTCTGCGGCATGTGGGATCTTCCCGAACCGGGCCACGAACCCACGTCCCCTGCATCGGCAGGCGGACTCTCAACCACTGCGCCACCAGGGAAGCCCTATAGGTTGCCTTTTCATTTGGTTGATTGTTTCTCTTGCTGTGCAGAAGCTTTTTAGTTTGATGTAGTCCACTTGTTTATTTTTGCTTTTGTTGTTTGTGCTTTCAGTGTCGTATCCAAGAAATTATCACCAACACCAATGTCAAGAAGCTTTTCCCCTATATTTTCTTCTAGGAGTTTTATGGGTTTGAGTCTTACATTTAAGTCTTCAATCCATTTCAAGTGAATTATTGTGAGTGGTGTAAGACAGGGGTGCAGTTTTATTCTTTTGTATAGGAAGACACAGTTTTCCTATCATAAATTGAAGAGGCTATTCTTTCCTCATTGAGTATTCTTGGCTCACTTGTCAAATGTCAGTTGATTACATAGTGTGGGTTAATTTCTGGGCTCTCAACTTTATTCCATTGGTCTGTGTGTCTGTTTTTATGCCACTACCATACTGTTTAGTTTACTATAGCTTTCAAATAAAATTTGAAATCAGGAAGTGTGATGCCTCTAGCTTTGTTCTACTTTCTCACGATTGCTTTGGCTATTCAGGATCTTTTATGGTTCCATATGAATGTTTTTCTTATTTCTGTGAAAAACGCCATTGAAATTTTGTTAGGGGTTTCATTGAATCTATAGCTAGCTTTGGATAGTATGGACTTGTTTTTTGTTTGTTTGTTTGTTTTTTTGCGGTACACGGGCCTCTCACTGTTGTGGCCTCTACTGTTGCGCTCCGGACTCACAGGCCCAGCAGCCATGGCTCACAGGCCCAGCCGCTCCGCGGCATGTGGGATCTTCCCGGACCGGGGCACGAATCGTGTCCCCTGCATCGGCAGGCGGACTCTCAACCATTGTGCCACCAGGGAAGCCCGATAGTATGGACATTTTAACAATATTAATTATTCTGATGTATGCACATAGTATATCATTCCATTTATTTGTGTCTTCAGTTTTTTCATCAATGTGTTGTGATTTTCAGTGTACAGATTTTTCACCTCCTTAGTTAAATTTATTCCTAAATAATTTATTATTTTTGATGCTATTATTGTATAAATGGATTGTTTTCTTTATTTCTTTCTCATATAATTCATTGCTAGTGTATAGAAAAGCAATTGGTTTTTGTACATTAATTTTGTATTCTGCAATTTTACTGAATTCATTTACTAGTTCTTGTTTTAAACTTTTTTTGGGGGGTTTAGGATTTTAGATATATGGTATCGTATCATCCGCATACAATTTTACTTTTCCTTTCCAACTTGGATGCCTTTTACTTCTTTTTCTTGCCTAATTGCTCTGGCTGGGAGTTCTAGCATTATGTTAAATAGGAGGAGTGAGAGTGGCATCCTTGTCTTGTTCCTGATCTTAGTGGAAAAGCGTTCCCATTTCGCTGTTGAGTATGATGTTAGCTGTGGGTTTGTCATGTGCAGCCTTTATTATGTTGAGGTAGTTTACTTCTCTATTAGCTATGCCTCTTTGTAGTAATTTTTAGTGGTTGCTCTTGGCATTACAATATGTATCCTTGTTACAATCTACTTAGAGTCACTATTTGATCACTTTAGATTTTATTCTTCACATCTGACTTTTCCCGTTTCATAAATGAATAAAAAAGTCACAACAATTTAATTCCATTTAAACATTCTACTACTGTCTTTAAGCTACTGTTTTTTATATCTTTTAATTCTTCATAAGTTATAAATTTATACATCCTATCAGAGTGTTGTTTTTTACTTTAAACAATTTTTTTTTTTTACTTTAAACAATTTTTTAGGACATTAAGAAAAGAAAAATATATACTTTTTTATGTTTATCCATATATTCACCAATTCTAATACTCTTTATTCCCTTCCTGTAAATCTTAATTTTTATCTTGTATTATTTCCCTTCAACCTGAAGGACATTCTTTAGTATTTCTTTTTCTTTTTTTTTTTTTTTAAACTAAAAATGCCATTGGCTTCTTTAATTGGTTAAGAGCACAAAATGTAACAGGGAGAAAGTCTCTTTTAAACAAATTAAAAAACTGTGGGGTTTTTTTCCCAAATTCTCCCCAAGTTAGATATATACACACCCACAAAAATCGTGTGTGAAGGAAAACTGTCATACACAAGAAGTTGTATCCTGAATTAAGGGAAACAGCTGTTGAAATGGGAATTAACACAATAAAGTCATCAACAGGTTAACAATTTAAAAAATTGAGTCTTCAAATGCTGCATGGCACAAAGCTATACTATATAAAGTACTGCTAGGTATGAAGGAGGAAGTCTGTACGGTTTTTAGCAAAAATGCTTTTCCAGAAAAGCAAATCAAAACAATGCCATCAGCAGACCAAAGAGGCTACAGCTAGATAGCAGAGCTACAACTTCTCATATCTGAGCTAGAAAATTCTGTTTATACAGAATGGACTAAAATTTCAGACAAAATGGACATGTTTTACATTTCTTACTTTATCCATATTAAGTTCTCTGTTTCTTTCTCCCTCACCCCTCAATTCAGCATGATCCAGCCAAAAGATGGCTGCTTTTAGAAGTAGCTATTTTATTTTTCTTTCTGTGGCAAGACTGTCATGAAGCCTGGATATCTCAGGCTCATATGCATCCATGACCAGGGTCCTGTTGTGGTCAAAAAACTTAGCAGTGGACTTGGTGAACTCGGCTTCCCGTTGCTGCTTTGTTCTTCCGCTGATGAAGGTCAGCTTCAGAGTGTGTTTGTCATCGAACCTTTTGAGACTGGACGACAGCTGCCAAATATCATCAGGACCCACCCCTGTGGGATCTTTCCTGTGGGCCACGAGAAAGATGCTCTTCTCCTTATATGAGGTATAAATGGTCAGGATCCCCATCATCACAAAATAGGATATAACGCGCAAAGCCAAAACAGGTTTGGACTCTGGAAAGGGGTGCGTATAATCCCAAATCAAAGCCACTATGGCGAAGAAACAGGAGCTGGTACAGATGGTGAGGCGACCGTCAGTTAGACCAAAATTCTGCACATACATGTACTTTTCCAGAAGTACCTTTTTGGCAGAATCATCCAAAGAATTTTTCACAGCTGATCCATCCCATTTGTCAGTTTTTACAGGCTTATCATCAATCTTCCACTTGTCCAGCAAGCCGCTGCGGCTACTGCCTGTCCCACAGCTGGAACCACTGCCAGCCCCACTACTGCCTCCGCCACCACCGGTTCTCCCTCCCTGAGCAGCCGCCGCCGCCACCGCCATCTTGCTTGCTTCTGCCTAGTATTCCTTGTAGTACAGGTATGTTGGGGACTAATTGTCTCAGCTTTCATTTATCTGAAAATGTCTTTATTTAATCTTAATTTTAGATGAATATTATCCTGAATCTAGAACACGTTCTGTAGGATTTCAATTTTTTAAAATCTGTTAAGATTCTAATTCCAAGGCCTGACCAGAGAGAAGGCAGGTGGGACACTTGCCATGGTCAGGCTTTAGGGCAAGAACTTTGAGGATCTAAGACTGCTGATTTCTAGGGAAGGTAAGGGTTGACGTGGGCCCACATGGGCTGCCAAAAATGTATGGATTAACAGGGTCAGTGAAGGCTGATGTTGGCTAACATGGGCTGACTTGGGTCACAACTTTTGAATTCTAATTGATTCTGGGAAGGATCTTAACGCCTCTGTCACTTTCAGAGGGGAAAATTAAAGCATGGAAAGGCAGCAGCTGTCTCAGAATCTCACAGTTGCAGAATGCCAGAACCCAGGCTCTAGAATCGTGTCTTCTTTCTCTAAGCCCAGGACTCCCTCCTTCCATCTCATCTGCCTCTCCATGGAGGCGAGGCAGCAGAGTGCCGACCCATCTGGACAGCACATTCCTGAGAGCTCATGCCTGTCCCTAGCAAGACCTGGAACAGCTTTCAGGACAAAGCTCGTTCCAAGTTCTGGAGGAAATTTTTCATGTTTCTGCATTATCTGGGTTAAACTCCTGTGGGCAGTGACCTTTATAGCATTGTCAACCCTTGAAAATCAAGTGGCAAAAGGAGCACTTTTACATATTAGATGCTGATGACCACCCCCCACTGAGGACATCCAGATAACAGGCATACAAGGTCTCGGACCACAAGGCTTTGGGCACTTAATAATAACCACATTTTCTAATCTGTTGTCTTTCCTTGTTGACTTTTAGCTTTTCTTTCCAACCTTTTCTAGGCCACAAGGCAGTATAAGACCAGGAGTCTGACTGTAGGCAGTGCTGGGATTTCCTTGGTTTGAATTCTATCCCATGTGTTTCTTTCTTTCTTCATATATTGGTATGTATATTAAAGATGCTTATTTACAGTAATTTATTGATCCAAAACTTTAGAGAAACTCTCTAAACATTATCATAAAACATGATATGTTCATCATAAAACAATATAGTGCACAGCAGCAATGCCCACACCCAGACGCACCACAGTGCTATCCATGGGGCCTTGGGGTCCTCTGGGGATCTGGGGACACTCTAATTTGGAGCTTGTTAGTTAAGGATTCCCCACCTCAACAACTGGGTAAGGCACTCAGGGAGCCGTATTTGGGGTTGGACCTCCCGCTAGAGGCGGAGGAAAGTGGATGCCCCTTTTACATTTATCTTTAACATTTGGAGTCCTTAACCTCTCCCCAAGGGAGCTCAGGGGCCACCCCCAAGGCAGTTCATGTGGGTTTGCGTTATTATGCCATCTCCACAGTCCCCTACCCTGGACATACTCAGGAACTGACAGCGCATCTAGCTTTATCTGCTGCCTCGTCAGGCCCTCCCTACCGGAGGAAATTCTTCCAGTGTGTGTGTGATGGTTACGGCCAGGACAGCCCATCGGCTCGTCAGCATCAGCACCTTTCCCTTTGCTTTACTCCTTCCTTCCGTTTAGAATAACAGTACAACGTAACTCAAAGAGATAAGAATAACATTGTGTTTTCAAATTATAAAAATATTAAGAATAAGCTGTCCTCTTTCTCTTATTTTTTTAATTGTAAAAAGCATTACTTTTATTGGGAAAATGAAGTCTGATCCTTGTCTCAGCCAGCTGAGATGGGAATGGTAATTTGGCCAAGGTGCTTTTTTTTTTTTTTTTCCCAGCACAATGTAGAAAGTGACCAGTGGTCTCATGTGAGGGCTTGACTCTAAATGCAATAGGACAGGATAAGAAGACAAGGCACAGGCAGAGGGCGGAGGTAGGGTGACAGCCACTGTAGAATTGATTAAGATCAGAGCGGCTGGTGTCTGACTGCCCTCAGTCCCTGTGAAGCTTTGCCCAGGGCCTTGCAAATTTCACCAGGATCCAAGCAACGTTACAATGCTAATAATAGTTAGCATTTGTTAAGGACTTGCTATGGGCCATACACATTTTATAAGCCTTTATACTTAATTTTCTGCCAAATGAAAGACCCAGCCTAGGGAACCGCAGCCATCTGGACTTAGTGCTTTGTCTCCTGACCCCCCTGTGTTTGCTGCCCTCACCGACCTCCCAGTCGGCCTCCCAGTCCCTCCTCTGCCTGGTCCTTCCTGGCATGAAGCCTCCTGGTTATCTCTAGCTGTGCTTGTCCATCTCAAACTCTCGTCCTCCAGCTCTCTGTCTGATTGCTGCCCTCTTGGGCAGTGCTACCTCAGACCAATCTGCCATGATGACCCCCAAGTCTGTCGTTCAATTGTGGAACTTTCTGGCTCTATGGCTCTGCTGAGAGGCATCGCCTCCTACAGCTGGGTTTGGACACGGGCAGCTTGAAAAGTAAAACAATAAGCGCTGTATAGAGATGCATACGAAAAGAAGAAGTGGCTGAGACATAGACAAATAATTTGTTTTTAAATGCTATGAAGATGGAGGCCCTGCTGAAAAGTCCACAGATATGCCCAAGATGAATTTTATGGTCTCTTGTTTACATCCTGAGTTAAGAGGTTTGCGTTACTAAATTGTAAGCGAAAAAGTCAGTGAGAGAGTTTAAATTGGGCAGAGGTGTGGGATGGCAGCAAACCAAGAGATCACCCTTTTCCTTGCCTCCTCGTTTGGTTAGCCCAACTGCAAAGTTAGTGCTAACTACTGTCATCTTCTCAAATTCCACCTCTCTGTGGGCGCTTGTATTTCTGGAACATTCGGCCCACATAATAAGGTTGCACTCTCTCCCCTGGTGTTAATTCTGGGTTGTTTGGGAACCTGGCTTCTCCGAAGGGGTCGATCTCCGGACTTTCTAGTAAAGGGTGAGCATAGATGTTTTTAAAAGGGGGTGCTGTACCTTTAAATTCTGAAAGTGAACTTGGCTCAGGAAGGCCAGCAGTCAAGGTCCAGCCCCTAGAAGAGAGAATAGCTACAGATTCTCCATCCTCAGTCTCTGCAAAGGGACGGCTGTGCCAGCCGTGCTCGGGCAGGCTCCTGGCAGCATGGCAGAGAAGCTCGGGGCGCTCCTGCTGGCCCTTGTTCTCAGCCTGGCACAGCCAGCCCCGGCCCGCCGGAAGCTCCTGGTGTTTCTGCTGGATGGTTTTCGCTCTGACTACATCAGTGATGAGGTCCTGGAGTCCTTGCCTGGTTTCAGGGAGATTGTGAGCAGGGGGGTGAAAGCGGATTACTTGACCCCAGACTTTCCCAGTCTCTCGTACCCCAATTACTACAGCCTAATGACTGGTGAGTACCGTGTCCTCCTCCGGGTGGGGAGGGGCGGGCTGGAGTCCAACAGTAGCAGTGAGCTCCTGGCATTAGAGTCTCATGGAAATGCTCAGGTTTCCCTCATCCTTTGGGACCCCAGAGATAGACAGGAAGTGTGTGTTCTTGGCTGAGATTTTTTTTTTCATGGGTGTGTTGTTTTCCAAAAGTTATTCCCAGGACCTGTTTTGGATTCTCAGTGTGGAGAACAGAGAACTACATGAATAGATGATTGTTAAAGTGGTTATTTGTTTTACAAATAAAAAATTCTGGCCTACTCCGTATTTTCTAAGTTCAAATTTAAAAAGTCAACGGGTCTTCATTTGTATCAGATTCCTTCTGTCCCCTTTGCCCTGCAGTCATCTGTCATCCTGGAGCTGTTTTGGCTTGTTTGTCAATGTGCTAGATTATGAAGGTTACATGTGGGATTCCTGGATGACTCGGAGGGAGTTTTCAGGTCAGATCCTGAAGTATTACTTAGCAATGCTACTTGGGGCCAGGTAAAATGACACGGAGAAGAAAAAATTGATGTGTAGTTCAGATTCCCATTTTTAACTTCTAGCATCTGTTAACAAAACAAAACCCAACCCCCCAGCTAACCCAGACTGTGCCTGGGTTTGGAAAAGCAGACTTTTGCCTAAAAATGACCTCCATCTGGGATTGCTAGCACGCCAAATGTGATTCCACGAATTTGATCCTCTGTCTGTGCTCACACAGTGAGATTCCTAGCTTCCGGTTTGTTTATCAGCTAACCTCTGTAAGGGCCAGCGAGGCGCTCAGAAAGAATTTAGCCAGCTGTCCAGGGAGGCTGGTAAGAATGCACTGCTATTAATGCTCATGTAGGACTTAGCTATGTGCTCTGAGCGCAGGGAAAACTGTAAATTCTGTTAACAGGAAGGGGATGAGAACTCTTTTATCTCATTATGGATCTTCACAGGACAGCAAAGCCCAAGGATCCTGGAAAGACAAATTGCTATCTCTGACTTCATACGTGGATACTGTATGCATGTGTACATAAAAATGCCATAAAATTAATGGGGAAAGAGATTTTGGAGAATCAGAAATAAAGGCATGGAGAGCAAAAAAAAAAAAAAAAAAAAAAGGCCAGACGACACACAGCAAGGAATTTATCTGCTCATTTTCAAAAATCTCCCCCAACAGACAAACAATCAGCATCTCTCAGATAAAGAAGATGAACAAAAGTCTCCTCGTCCTCCCTTGGCACGGATCTGCCCTTGCAGGGAAGCCGTTTGCGGGCCGCACATAGAGGTTATTGTGTGTCACAGGCCGACTTCAGCACTGTCCGGGGAGTTTCACACCTGCAGCCACCCCGGCACCAGTTGTCTCTCAGAGCCCTGCTGCGAGGCTCGATTCACAGACTGCCACGTGCACTTTTCTCAGTCTCAGTGGAAGAGGAACAAAATCCGTTTTAGCAAGTCAGACTCCAGTGAGCAAAAAGGGACCATTACGGTCTCCACGGAGAAACGCAGCCAGTGACTCGGCCCTTTGTCTGTCAGATCCATGTTCCTGATATCAGCACAAGGACTAATTTGCACAAAGCCTTAGTCACGCAGACACTGTCTTGTCAGGCTGTGGGTATTTTCTCTGGTCTAGGCACGACAGAAGGGCCCTTCTCGTGGTGGGGCAGTGCAGGCCCCGTGAATGTTTGACAAAGATCTTACCTTTACTTTCAAACTGAGTCTAGCCCGAGAAAGCCACAGGCTCTGCATACGGCTTACGCCCTTAGAGGTTTTGATGGTAAAATGTAGGATCTGACTTGAAAGCTCGCTTGGTGCTTAAGTTGGCTTTTTCGCTTCGATAGAAGCAATATTGTATATAGGATGTGTCCAGCAAGACTCATGTTCATGTGCCAGTGTCTTTGGGTGTGACTTGTATCTACTGAGTGGACGTAAAGGCTTGGAGTGGGATTGTGGGCTGGGGTGGCCTGGCCATCAGGTTGCTGCCACCTCCACTGCCCTGGAACTGACTCAGCATGAAATCTAGACTATTTCCCCCAATATCTATGCTTCTTTTTCCACCTGATGTTGAAAAATTCCTCTTTTTTTCATATAAGGAAGGATCTATCCATTGGGAATAGTAGTTAAACATATGGTTTGAGCATATGAACATTTTGTGAACCAACGAAAGAATCATGCTAGATCCTTTTGGTACTAAAAGGTATGCTGTCTTAAGGTTCCTCAGAATTTATAAGACAGACTGTGATCTCAATTCCTTACATGAATTATTGCCCATAATCCATAAAGCCCTTGGTGTTCTTCTCTTTTCATAATGAGGAATGATGGGTTATTGGAAAGAACTTGGCCTGGGAGCTGGGAGAACTTGGCTGGAGTCCTTGCAGGGTCGGGATGGGCAAGCCATCGCACTGCCCTGAACCTCAGTTTCCTCAGCTTCTGGGTCCTAATCCGGCCAGAATCTCAGGTGTTGCCAGAAGCAGACATGAAATTAGAAAAAGTTAGGACTGGCACCTCTTGGGAGGCCTACGTATTAGAAATTAAGCACATGACTGATCTTTAGAGAGGAGAATTCCATGGGAAGCCACGTGGATGGTGATGGGCAATGAACAGTCACAGGATTTGTGAGGAACCTTGGAAATCATCTAGCCCAATCATTGACATGAAGCCACTGTGACTGATTTTTTTTTCCTTCAAAATGTGTTTGCATCAGGACAGATGTGAACACAATTCCAATAGTGATCAAGAAGATCCATCAGGGGAATTCCCTGGCGGTCCAGTGGTTAGGACTCCACGCTTTCACTGACCAGGGCCTGGGTTCAGTCCCTGGTCGGGGAACTAAGATCCCACAAGCTGTGCGGCCTGGCACCCCGCCCCCCTGCAAAAAAGAAAATCCATCAGACAATTGATTACTGGGAACACATAGAATCTTAAAACAGGGCCATTCACCCAGGGAGCCTACATTCAAGTTGAGCAGGAAAGACACATCATATACCTACTAATATCCCAAATGAGTAGCAAGGGCCGAATGGTGTCCCTCCAAAATTCATGTGTTGAAATCCCAACCCCCAGTACATCAGAATGTAACCATATTTAAGGACATGGTGTTTAAAGAGGTGATTAAGTTAAATGATGCTGTTAGAGTGGGGCCCTACTCCGCTATGGCTGATGCTCTTTTAAGAAGAGGAAGAGACATCGGGGATCAACGTTCACAGAGAAGAGACCTCATGAGGACAGTGTGAAGGCTGCCACCTGCAAGCCAAGGAGAGAGGTCTCACCAGAAACCAGACCTGCCGACTCCTTGATCTCAGATTTCCAGCCTCCAGAACTGCAAGAGACCAGTTTCTGTTGTTGGGCCACTCAGTTGGTGGTAATTTGTTAGGGCAGCCCTAGCAGACTGCTACACAAAGGACCAATGGGTAGTTTCCTAATACGCTGTGCAAGACCAGAAGAGAGGAGGATTTTCTTCCAGTCAGAGTAGCATGTGAGAGCATTCTGAAGGCTGGAATAAACAGCCCCAGGCGTGGCGTTTATCATAATATCTTACTTGATGCATAAGCTCTTTGTCTGAAGAGCTGTCTGTAGATCAACTTAATTTTAGTTAAAATATAACCACAGTGTAACTTCTATGGGGAAGCTTTCTGTTTTAATCTTATTAATTAATTTGTTTATTTTTCGCTGTGTTGGGTCTTCGTTTCTGTGCGAGGGCTTTCTCTAGTTGCGGCGAGCGGGGGCCACCCTTCATCGCGGTGCGCGGGCCTCTCACTGTCGCGGGCTCTCTTGTTGCGGAGCACAGGCTCCAGAAGCGCAGGCTCAGTAGTTGTGGCTCACGGGCCTAGTTGCTCCGCGGCATGTGGGATCTTCCCAGACCAGGGCTCGAACCCGTGTCCCCTGCATTGGCAGGCAGATTCTTAACCACCTCGCCACCAAGGAAGCCCTGTTTTAATCTTTTTTTTTTTTGCTGTATGCGGGCCTCTCACTGTTGTGGCCTCTCCTGTTGCAGAGCACAGGCTCCGGACGCGCAGGCTCAGTGGCCATGGCTCACGGGCCCAGCCGCTCCGTGGCATGTGGGATCTTCCCGGACCGGGGCACCAACCTGCGTCCCCTGCATCGGCAGGTGGACTCTCAACCACTGTGCCACCAGGGAAGCCCCAATAAAGTCCCAGCCTGGATGAAGACACTTGATTAATCCTCTGGTGGAATCAAAGCAAAACCAAGGGCGTTAACTGCTTAGAATTAGTATCTGTGCCGATGGCAGTCCTGACCGCCCTCCTAGAAATGACACGTGAAGCAAATTCTTCCCAGATATCAAGGCCTCACATTCTGGAGTGAGGGATTGCCGGGTAAGGCAAGCTTTCCCTTGCCTTTAAGAAAATAGCCGATTTAAATTAAAACCGGCTGTCACTTGGACCAAAGGAAATCAATGCAGAAAGTACTTGAGAAATCATGTTTTGAAAAAAAGCCCACATCGTCAGCCTTCTGGCGAGTTCAGTTTCACTTGTGGCGGCCTCTGCACGCCCACAGCACAAGCAGCATGGACACGGCCCCTCTCCAGGGCACCCTGGCCTCTCCTCCCCCTGGATCAGCATCTGCTCGGGGCTGTTCAGCCCAGGGCTTGGCTTCCTTGGATTTAGATGCCTCTGTCTGGGGTGCCCACTGCTCCCCGCTTACTCTCTCTCCTGCAAAACCCCGTCATGCTTTGGTTTTCAGCAGCGGCCTCCTGGTCATCAAGGGTCAGTCCTCTGCTTTGATGGCCTCCTTCCTGATAGCGCCCTCAGTTCCAGGACGCCCTCCTCTCTCTGTTTCCTCCTATCTCACTGATTCCTCCGGTCCCTTTTGTCGGCCCCTCCCCATCTTCCTCACCACCTTTTCTCCCGCAGCTGAGTCGGCTCTGCTTTCAGGATGGATCGCAGAGCCTCTGCTTCTCCTGCCTCCATCCCTGGGGCCCTGACCAGAGGGCGCACCCTCGGCAGCCTAGAGCTTCCCAGCAGCTCCTGGTGCCCCACCCTCTCTGCCCTACAGTTTGTCTCATATGCGTACCAGACTAGTCCTCTTAAAACACATGCCCGATGGTGTCACTCCTCTGTTCAGACGCTCCAGTAGATTCAGGCTCTTACAGAACTGGCCCCAGGTCACCCAGCCCTTTCCAGCCTCATTCCCCACCATTTCTTCCCTTTTTTCCTCACCTGTTCCAGGCAGGTGGCCATCCCAGGACACCTGAACTTGCTGTTCCTTCTGTCTGGAATGCTTTTCCCCAGAAAGACCCAAAGTTTGAGGGATCTTAGTTCCCTGACCAGGGATTGAACCGCGCCCTCGGCAGTAGAAGCACCAAGTCCTAACCACTGGACCGCCAGGGAATTCTTGCTCCGTTGCTTTTTTTAGATCTCTTCCCCAAAGTCACTGCAGTGGATACTCCTTCCCTGGCCACCCTCCCTTCACTTGTCATGCTCTGTCTTCAAACAAAATTTATCCTAGTGAAGAAGCATTATAATAATGATCAAAGCGTTCAGAGTTTCAGGGAACTTGATTATTATTTTGATTTTAGATACTACTAAACTAGCAGGCAGAGGAAAAGACTGAAATTATGCTTTGCCTTGTGAAAGCAATGAACAGATATTTAGGTGAACCGATTACCATTTATGCCTAATAATCTTATATAACCTCAAAGCATGTCTATCAGTTTTGTTTTACATTTTGACTATAAGGTCAGGGGCTGCAAGAGGGCTGAAAGGAGAGTCACCCATGAGGAGGGTGCTGGGCCTCAAGGGCCTGGGGTGTAGAGGGTGCAGCAATACACTAGTCATCAGCATAGCCCTAAACAGAGCCTAACTCCAGCCAAGACTGCCGAAGCTAAGGAGGCGGAGGCATCAGTGAAGCACGAATGAGGCGAATGGTTCAGAACCGTGAGAACAACTGTGAGAGGGCAGCGAAGGCCACGTTTTGTGTGGTCTTGGCTGTGAGGCCCAGGGATGGGTCTGGCGACTTAAAGGGTCAGGCCGTCTTGTGCTCTCGGTCTCCACTCCACATTGCTTAAGGCTCATGAGAGGCTCCTTAGATATTTGAAAACAGGAAATGGTTTATGGGCTGAATCGTGTCTTCCTTGTCCAACACACAAATGTGTATCTTGAAGTCCTCTCCCCCAGTGCCTCAGAATGTGACTGCATTTGGAGATAGGTCTCTAAAATGGCAATTAAGTTAAATGGAGCTGTTAGGGTGGGCTCTAATGCAACATAGCTGATGTCCTGATAAGAAGAGGAGATTAGGACACAGATGGGCACCAAAGGAAAACCATATGCAGACACAGGGAGAAGGTGGCCATCTACAAAGCCAACGAGAGAGGGCTGTAGAAAAGACCAACCCTGATGACGCCTTGATTTTGGACTTCTAGCCTCCAGAATTGTGAAAAATAAAGTTCTGTTGTTCAAGTCACCGGGTCCGTGGTACTTTGTTACGACAGCTCTTGGAAACTAACACAGGCAGGATGGGGACCACGGGGCAGCCGATGGAAGAATGAAGGCTTCTTTAGCCACACCACTTCCACCCCCAGACCTACTTCCTGAGAATTCCTGATGGTTTATGCCCTGAAATTGAGGTGGTCACGGTGTTTGGTTTCCTAGGGCTGCTGTAACAAATTACCACAAATGCGGTGACCTAAAATAATAGAAATTATTCCTTCATAGTTCTGGAAGCCAGTCGTCTGAAATCAAGGTGCCAGCAGGGCCACGCTCCCTCTGAAGGCTCTAGGGCAGCATCTGTTCCATGCCTTTCTCTCAGCTTTCTTGCATTGCCAGCAGTCCTTGGTATTTTTGGTTTGTAGATTGCATCGAAGTGTCACTCCAATCTCTGCCTTCACTGTCATGGCGTTCTCCCTGTGTGTCCCTTCTTATAAGGACACCAGTCATATGGGATTAGGGATTAGGGCCCGTCCTCGTGACCTCATCTTAACTTGATTACATCTGCAAAGACCTTGTGTCTAAATAAGGTCTCACTCACAGGTGCTGAGGGATAGAACTTCAACATAACTCTTTAGAGAACACGGTTCAACCCACAGTACATGGTATAGTGGAAAGAGCTATGGATTTGCTGCCAAAGATCTAATTTCATCCATTCTCTCACTTTCTGACTTGCAGGATTTGAAGTGCTTTTGAGTTTTAATATTATTTAGCAGTAGAATGGAGAAAGTAAAGCTTACCCAATAGGCTTGTTGTGAGGACAGAATGAGAAACTTTGTGTAAAACCACCGTTATAAAAATTGTGCCTATTACCCACTTGACCAATAAGATTAGGCTAAATCATGTCGCAGTAGCAAGCTCTGTCAGAGGCTTGCCACAACTAAGATTTTTTTTTTTCACTCATGTGCATGGACTTTAAGGATTAACTGCCCCATTTCCTCTTCATTTTGAGACACAGGCTGAAAAAGCCACTTCTAAATGAGACGTGCTTCTCGCATGGCAGAGGGAAAAGGGAAAATGGCGAACAGTGTAATGATGTTTAAAAGTTCTGCTCAGAGGTGGCACAAGTCACATCTACTCCCGTTTCATTGGCCAAAGCAAATCATATCACCAAGCTTGATGCCAATGGTTCAGGATATATAATCCTCACATAGAGGTGGCGGGAATATATTTAACTTTTATGCGCTGAATGGATATTAGGTGCATTTTATAAGAAACTCGTAGGTATTAATTTAAACAAATGGCATAGAGATTAAGTGTCTGCAACTCAGAGAGACAGGTCTTATTGGGAGTTATAATGGTCTTGAACAGTTCCATGGAAAAGGTGGATCTAGGAATAAACACTGAAAGATGACTGGAAAGATTTTTAGTGGAGATAAATTTAGGGCCAGATCTTAAAAAAAAAAAATCTATAAAGACTCTGATGAGGGACTTGGCACAAGTACAGTCAGAGAAATAGTCAGAGACACATTAACAAGACAGAGGGAAGGGTGCTAAACCCATTCACCATCCCGGGTACAGGGTAGAGGGTTAGAGAGAGGTGAATTTGTTTTATAAAAAGAGAAAAAAGGCATGCAATTGATAGAAGGCTTTGAAGGCTAAATTGAAGATAATTCAGTAGGCTCCGCCTTTCCTTTTTTTCTACTTCAAACGTTGGAGCATCTATTCTTTCTTATGGGCTATAAGTGAAGAGTTGAATTTGAGGAGCGCCCTCGAGGCAGAACTTGCTGATGGGGTAGTGAGTGAACATGGAAGAGCTGAAAAGAAGGGAACCTGAATCAATTCCAAACCTACAAGAAATTCAGAAGTCTGGGGCTCCTATGAGCAAAGATGGGAAAGTTTGGACGGCTGTTTATTTGACAAAGTAAATTTTCATCAGAATAGATTTCAGGTTGGATTAGGATATTCACCTGGAGTTGGCCCTTTAGGGGGTCAGAGACAACCTCTTAAAGGAGAGTTCCAGAAACATGTAGAATAATCATGGGGGTCAAGGAGAGAAATTTCTCCTGTGGGTTCCAGTGGACCCCAGTATATGGACTTCTCTTCTCTCTGCTTGCCCCACGGCTGGTAGAGGACATTTCTCACAAACACACAATTAAATCTGTCTCCTCATCTGCATGAACTCTTGCCTCAATTTTGTCACTTACTTCCCAGAGATTTCACGTTTCCACTTAAAGCTATGGTGCGTGTCATGGGTCCTGAGTAAGCCGCCTGCAGAAAGCGGCTGGGTGTGTGAGGTGTCGGGCGACAGAAGCCGTGAGGGCCGCTCACCGGCTCAAGCCCGGAGAAAAAAGCGCGTTCCAAGAATTTACGAAAATAATCTCTCCCGGCATGTCATTATTTCAGCTCTCGCCATCAGACCTCTCGACACTGAAGGGCCACTTTTCAAAAAGTATGTTTCTCTTGGCTTCCACGGTGATGGCAGGGTGTTCATTCGGCTGCTGGAAATGAAACGCACTCCCTGCAGGAGGGGACGGAGAGGCTGGCGGGCAGAGCTGTGGTGAAAGTCTTTGATTATAAGCACAGCAGACCCTCTTTTAGGAGGTTCCCTTCCTGGAGCCAGGTGGTCTCCATACCAGGCTGGTCTCCTGTCTCACTCCCTCTCCCCTCTCCCCACTGCTGATTGGTGGGACCACAGGCTTCCTGCCAAGGCTGCTCTCAGGACCTGCTTCATCATCAGTGCTACGCCACAAATGGGTTAAAGAACATTTAGAATGGATTCAGAGGGAGCCTGAGTCAGCATGTTAACATTTATTTCAGAGACACTTTAGACAGCACCTACTGGGGTTTCAGAGTCCCCATCCGTGAATAAGGCCATTGTGTCCACGGTCTCCTGGGCGAGGACCCCGGGCAGGCCCGGGACTCCGCTGCGTCCTGTGTGCAGCATTCGGCTTGCGTCACATCTTGTGCTCGATCGGAACCTACTCCTGCCTTTGGCGCTTTCCGGAGCGAGGAGAGGGGCAAGGGCTTGATAGGCATGTCACAGAGCCACGAGGGGCAGACGCATCTGGGCGAAGGGCTGCCCAGGCTGCAATCACAGACGGGCCTGTGGTGAGGGGAATGCCGAGCCTTCACCCCCCTGCTGAAGCAGCTTCCCCTGGGCGCCCGCCTTTAAGAGTGAGCGCTCCTGTGGTGCCAGGTCTGAGTCAGGAGGACAGACGCGGTCATTGGGAGAACTCACGTAAGCGTCTGCAGCAGAGCATCCTCACCTGTGTGCTGTGGGCCGTGAGAGGGTTACAGGTGTGCTCGGGGACCCGGTCCCCCGTCCCATCCCCTTGGGGAGAGCAGCCTTGTCTGTTCACCCCAGGTTGCCCAACACAAATGTCTGATGGGCAGCAGGTTGGCAAGCCCTGCTCGAGCAGAAAGAGCGTGGGCAGGGAGTCAGGGGCTTCCCTCCGGGGACTGGAGACAGTCGACCAGAGCCCACCTTGGGTCCAGCCTCTGAAGGCCTTCCGCCGACTGTAGGCCAGGCCATCCGCATGGCAATCTACCCTGCTGCTGGTCTACACTCACTCACAGCGAGTGTAGTGGAACGCGGGCAGTCAAAGCATCTGGGCCCAGAGCTTGCTCAGAAGAGACAGTTGATTCGTGTCTGTTGCACTTCTTTGATTCGGTGCCAGGAACTAGGCTTGCATTCGATCCCATGGTGGAAGCCTTACAGTATTTATCTGTCTTCTAAGTCTCTGGAGTTTTGGCGCTGAACCTCATCAGCTGAGGTCCCACTATTTTCTAACAAACTGCTGTGTCGACACTGGATTCTGGATTCCTCCGGCCATACTCTGTAGGCTTCTGAGTCCCCTCCTTCATCCTCACGTGGGCTGTGCTTCCCCTTCCCAGGTCCAAACGAGCACCCCTGCCACATTCAGCCTGTTGTCCTGGACCTCCTAGCACCCAAGGCTCTCCGGTTTTGCTGGGCTCTGTGGGTGGATCTAATTCCAGGTTCTGGTTACTCCCAGTCTGGCCCATTTCCCCACAGCTTAGCCAGCTGGCCTCACACCAAAACATGACACCCCTCCCTGTACGTTTCTGTGTGTGACTTTCATAGTCCATTTTAGTGTGCATTTGTCGGTGTAAAACAGAACACTAAAACTGTATGAATGAGCTTGGAACTATGTAACAAAACCCACTACATCCCAATCCAAAGTTTCCCCCAGAGACATTCAGAATTACAAAATGCGAAAAGCAGAAGATGCTTTAGGAATGCTAGTGCATTCATTTGTCTCACTATGCAGAACAGAGACTGGGGCGTAAGATTCAGCTCCAGCGTCTATATAAGGGCAGAACCTCACCAAACACAGGCCTGTGAGTCAGGCCAGAGTCTGGCCTCTCTCAAATGTGCAGGGATGGAAGCCGAGGAATCCTTCCCAACCCTTCCTGCCTGTTTATCCACGCCGGCCACTTTGCCTGTGCTCTCTGAGCACTCCACTCTTTCCCGGCCGGGCTTCCCTGCTTGGTTTGCTTTTGCTATTTTCTCACCCTCCTTGATGCCTCCTGAGATGTGTAAGCTGAAGTGGAGATGGGATTCGAAGAAACTTTGTGTGTAGCTTTCATCAAAGATCCAGTCAGGAAGGTAGTGGAAGCGCCTAGAAGAGTGTGTGTGTTGGGGGTGGAGGGTGCTTAGACTCAGCTCAGCCATTCCGCCCCCCCCCCCCACTTCCCAGTCCTTGGCTGGTCATCGGGGGCTGGCTGCTGTCCTTCACAAGCCTTAAAGGACCTCACCAAGTTCTGATGGAACAGATAAGAGAGTCACAGTCCAAAGACTTCACTCTCAGACTGTGTTAACAGCTGCTAAAAGCTAAAATAATCAAATGGAAACAAAAATGCCTTTATTTACTCAATTCTCAGCCACCTGTTTGACTAGCCTTTTGAACTGACTAGCCAGCTGTGTGGTGAATCTCACCTCAGGAGCTTCCATCAGTGGAAACAGACTGATTCCTCCCCTTCAAACACAGGGATCATCAGGGTTCTGTTGGCCAGTTGTGGAACCCCTGCGGGAATGGAATTTTGCAGAATGACCTCTTTACCTCCCTGTTTTGGTTGGAGGCCTCTCTGAGAACGCCCAGTCCTTCCCTCTGCTTATACTACTTATTACTTCTGGAAGCGCTCTACTCCCATCCTCCTTGGAACCCCCAAGCCTCCACCCCAGCCCGGACCCTGCTTCCCTCCACCCATCTTGTTCTTTGAAGCCAAAATAAGATGTCCCCCCTCTACAAGGCCTTGACCCACAGATAGTAGCATCTCAGAGCTGGATGGCGCTCTGAGATCTCATTTTCATCCATTTGCTGGCTCCTTTACCCCTTACTGTCTGAACCACAGAATTTGGTAATTACAACAGCATGTAATGTTGACGTATGTTCATGAAGTACATTTGTGTATGATCGTTCCCTATGCGGGGATATATGATCATTTCCTAGGTGAGAGGTGCTGTTCTGAAGGGACATGGCCTCTGTCTTGGATGAGCTTGCAGTTAAGCTGAGCAGCTCAGTATGTGCAGAAAGAAATAGTCATAGGCCAGGACAGAATAAGGACAGAATAGGCACAGGGTATGCGGGGACCATTTCTAAGGGTGTGCGGTGAAGAGGGAAGGTTTGCTGAGGTGACGCTGTTTGAGCGAAGCCTGAAGGATTTGGGCAGGTTGAAACCTGGCAGAAGGGCCGAGAGGGTGAATGGCGTTGCTCAAGTCGAGGGGCAGAGGCGGGAATAACGGGGAGCGTTTGGAGAGCAGAAGTGGGCTTTGAGATGATTACTCTGACATTTCTGAGTAGTGTGGGTTTGGGAGAGGCCATCCAAATCCAAGGTGAGAATGAAGGAGCCTGGGAGTCAAGTCCCCAGAATTATGTAGCCCATCCTGTTTTCCTGTCTTCCTTGCTTCCCTCAAGGCATATATGCCTTCCTTCCTTCCTTCCCCTTTAAAGTCATGTTCACCGTGTGTTTAAATGAGGTCAGTTTGAGATGATAAAAAGTCCCAAAGGAAGGAGTGTGTCCAGCAGGTAATATCAGCTCTCCAGAGACAAAAGGGACTGGACACCTACTTGAAACATGATGGAAGGGAATATACTGGCTAATGTTTCAATAAAATATATCAATACAGTATCTAAGTCTCATACTTTGGGCACTTGCAAGACACCTGGTGGTGATTTCTTTACTAGCCATGAAGGCTGCAGATACAGATTTCAGAGTTGTCCTCATAGAGGTGGGAATTATGTGAGTAGATGAGGCTCCTTGGGAGGATTGTGTCAAGAGAAGGGAAAGAGATCAAGATGAAACCTTGGGGAACCTTCTTACGTTTAGGGAGCACGACATAGAAGAAGAGACAGGAAAGGAGACAAGGAAGAAGTAAAGACCTATCACAGAACATTCTAGCAAAGACCTCAAATGGAAATCAGGAGTCAAATAAGGTCAGAGTAATCAAGGAAAGAAGAAGTTTCTATAGGAGATGGACAGTATTATCAAACAGAAAAATTAAAAAGAAACAAAAAAGGGGCTTTGCATGTAGCAGCAGGGTTTGGAGACCAGTAGGGAGATGGAAAGTCTGGACAAGACTGTAGGTAAAGCCTGCATTTGGAGGACTTGGGGGCTGATATTTGACTGTGTAGCTGGGAATCTGAGGGATGTAACTTAGTGTTGATATGCTAATGAGGTCCTATATGTGGATCTCTATAGCTGTGCTCTCAAGTGATCTTTTAAAATTATTAATAGATTTATTGAGGTATAACTTACATACCATAAAATCTATCCATTGTAAGTGTACAACTCAATGACTTTTAGTATGTTTACAGAGGTGTGCAACTATCACCACAATATAATTTTAGAATATTTCCATCATCCCCAAAGGAAAACTTGGGCCGGGTAGTTGCTCTCCATTTTCACCTCCAGCCCTAGGTAACCACTAACCTTCTTTCTTTCTCTAAAGATTTGCCCTTTCTGGACATTTCATATAAATGGAACCATGTGTTCTTTTGTATTTGGCTTCTTTCACGCAGGACAATGCTTCTGAGGTTCATCCGTGTTGTATTAGTACATCATTCCCTTTCACTGGCAGAAAACGTTCCATTGTATGGATAGGCCACACTTTGTTTATTCATTCACCAGCTGATGAACATTTGGGCCATTTCCACTTTTCAGCTATCATGAATAAGGCTGCTATGAGCATTCGTGTACAAGCCTTTGTGTGGACATACGTCGTCATTCCTCCTGGGTAGATACCTAGGCATGAACTTGCTGGGTCATATGGTAATGCTACCTTTAACATGGAAAATTGCCAAACTGTTTTCCAAAGTGGCTGCACCATTTTATATTCCCACTGTATGACGGTTCCCATTTTTCTACATCCTCAATAACACTTGTCATTGTCTTTCCTTTTTTACTATAGCCATTCGAGTGGGAGTGACAGGGTATTTCATTGTGGTTTTGATTTACATTTCCCTAAGAACTAAGATGCTTAACATCATGTGCTTATTGGCTATTTGATAACTTCTTTGGAAAAATGTCTACTCAAATTCTATTATCCATTTTTAAAAATTGGGTTGTCTTTTTATTATCAGTTTTGGGAGTTCTTTATATATTTTGGATATATATTTCTTATCGAGTATATGATTTGAAAGCATTTTTCTCGCAGGCGGAGGGTTGTCATCACTTTCCCGAAGTGTCTTGAAGTACAAAAGCATTTAATGTTGATGTAGTCCAATATCTTAGTCTTTTCTTTGTGTATTTTTTGTGTCATATCTAAGAAATAATTGACTGATCCAACATCATGAAGATTTACTCCTGTGTTTTCTTCTGCGAGTTTTATACTTTTAGTTCTTACATCTAGTTCTGCAATACATTTTGAGCTAATTTTTGTGTATGGTGTGAGGTAGTTGCTCTGGCACCATTTGTTGAAAAAACTATTCCTTTCTTGATATTTTTGTAGGAAATCAACTGACCATGAATGTTAGAGTTTATTCCTGGGCTCTCAGTTTTACTTCCTATGTCCATCCTTATGCCAGGACCACACTATCACAATTGCTGTAGCTTTGCAGTGAGTTTTGAAATAGGGGTGTGTAAGTCTTCCCACTTCTTACTTCTTTTTGAAGATGGTTTTGGCTATTCTGAGTCACTTGTATTTCCAAATAAGTTTTAGGATGAGCTTTTCAACTTCTGGAAAAAAAATCCAGGTAGGATTTTGTTAGGTGCTGTGTTGAATCTATAGAACAATTTAGGAAATATTGCTAACTTAACAATATTAAGTCTTTTGATCCATAAACATGAGACGTCCACTTATTCAGGTTCCAAATTCTTTCCACACTGCTTTATAATTTTCAGTGCACAAGTCTTGCACTTCTTTTAAAATACTTCTAGGCATTTTATTTTTTGATGTTATTTGTGGTGTATGAAAACTCAACTGATTTCTGGGTGTTGATCTTGCATCTTGCTTTGCTGAATTTCTTTATTAGTTCTCATAGAATTATGTGGATTCTCTGCATCACAAGAATCTACAAGATCATGTTTCCTGCAAATAAAAACAGTTACTTCTTCCTTTCTAATGTTGATAACTTCAGACGATCTTTATAATCACCTTGGGAGTTATGTAAGGGCAAATCTGCAGATGAGAGAGCTCAAGTCTGGGGAGGGTATGCAGTTTGTGTGAGGTCACCTAGCCAGGAAGTGGATAAACCAGGACCAGAACGAGGACCTCTGCATTCCCCCAGCCCAGTCCATCACTCAGCATCTTCACCATGCAGCCTCTGGTTGGTGGAGTCAGAGTCTGCGAGGACGATGGAGGCCTCTGTCTCTGCAGCACTCCTATTGTCCTCCTTTGTTACAGCCACCAGATTTAGTCAAGAGGGAACAGGATGTACATTTCCCAAACGTCTGCAGGATTCCTACATCCATGTGTCTAAAGCACCTAGTCCCAGGTGCTTTCAGATAGTGTTTCAGTCAGTCCTCAGGAAACCATGTAAGGTGGGCATAGTTATCCTGGTTTTTGTTTTTTCTTTTTGCGGTACGTGGGCCTCTCACTGCTGTGGCCTTTCCCGTTGCGAAGCACAGGCTCTAGACGCGCAGGCCCAGTGACCATGGCTCATGGGCCCAGCCGCTCCGCGGCATGTGGGATCCTCCCGGACTGGGGCACGAACCCGTGTCCCCTGCATCAGCAGGCAGACTCTCAACCACTGCGCCACCAGGGAAGCCCTATACTGGTTTTATAGATGAGGAAACCGAGGTTGTGAGCTCTTTTTAAAAATTTCTTTTAATTTTAATTTTGATTATTTATTTTTGGATGTCCTTATTTTTATTTATTTTAACATCTTTATTGGAGTATAATTGCTTTACATTGTTGTGTTAGTTTCTGCTTTATAACAAAGTGAATCAGCTATACATATACATATGTCCCCATATCCCCTCCCTCTTGCATCTCCCTCCCTCCCTCCCTATCCCACCCCTCTAGGTGGTCACAAAGCACCGAGTTGATCTCCCTGTGCTATGTGGCTGCTTCCCACTAGCTATCTATTTTACGTTTGGTAGTGTATATATGTCCATGCCACTCTCTCACTTCGTCCCAGCTGACCCTTTCCCGTCCCCATATCCTCAAGTCCATTCTCTAGTAGGTCTGTGTCTTTAGTGCCGTCCTACCCCTAGGTTCTTCATGACATGTTTTTTTTTCTCTTGGATTCCATATATATGTGTTAGCATACGGTATTTGTTTTTCTCTTTCTGACTTACTTCACTCTGTAGGACAGACTCTAGGTCCATCCACCTCACTACAAATAACTCAATTTCGTTTCTTTTTATGTGTGAGCTCTTAACTTACTCATTCAAGCTCACAGAGCCCCAGGATGGCAGGACTGTGAGTACAAAATCCTGTGCTCTTGTTAGGACTTCCCGCCTTCAAAGAAGTGGCTCTCAGCGCAGCACTGTCCTGTGTGGCCATCTAAGTGTCCGTCCCTCAGACAGTGACCTTGTAGCTGCATTACGCACATGACACTCGCCTGTACACACAGACTCCACAGTGCATGTGTCACGGCCCTTCCAAGCTTCTTCCAGACTAGGCAACCTCACGGACAACCCTGTTTTTAAACCCTCCTTTGTGTGTCTCAATGGACAATATGAACAATAAGCGCTTCTGGGGTTGAGTACAAAAGAGAGGATTCAACCTCAGACACTTAGCTACTTATCTCAAATGGCCATGGCTGAACAGTTGTGAGGAATGGTTTAAACAGGCTTCTTTTGATAAGCCCCATCTGGGACACTGACCCAGGCCACCGAGGCGCTGCTTCGGACTAGCTGCACGTAAGTACACTTGATTCTGGGGGCCTGGGAGGGCATGGTGGTCCCGGTGAGGGCAGGACCCTCCCACTCAAGTGTCTCATCTACCCTCACACTTAGCAGGAGCTCCGTTAAGTGTCTCTTTGTGTTTGTTTTAAAATTAGTTGGAAGCTGCTTTATCCTAAATACTCAGCCAGTTTCCTTTTAAGCTATTCTCTGCCCCATTCCACCCCTCACTCCTTACAGAAAGGCAGTCCCTGCTGCTAGGCCATCAAGGGGGACCTTTTTAGTTTCGCAGCAGATGGAAGATCCAAATGGACGTGGCAAAGATTGCGTCAGACATTGCCTTACGACTCTCCTCAGCCCCAATCCATACCCGACCCAGGACAGGTTTTAGGAATGCAAAGCAGAAATGGGTATAATTAAGTATTTTGCAAACTCTGTCAAATATTTTAAGAGGCAAGTAGAGACCCAATTTAAAACTCCTATGGTTTACCTCTTCACTAAATTCCAAATTGGTGAGTAATCCAGAGCTCTGGTGGCTTAAAACAACTTCAGTCTCATTCCCAAGAGATTTTAGGTTTGGGAGTTTAAGCCATTTATAACTGAGAGTCTGGGACAGTTCTCAGAAACAGCAGTCCCCTCGGGCGACATGGTGTGAGGTAGAAGGTATCCTGTTTGCCCAGCTTCCACCTCCAGGTGGTTTTGTGGTCAGCAGGAGAATATGAATTTCTTAATAACGTGACATAAAAAGGCAGTGCTTCTGCCCAAACAAGATTACCTTGTATTTGACTTCGCCATAGTTTATAGTTTTTCAGGTCACGGCCAGACTCTGACCACTTCTCCCCTCACGTGAGCCCCCTTCCTCTCTGTGTTCGTGTGCCGATCTGGGCTTGGCCTCATCACTTCCTCCCTGTCTCTTGATGGTGTCTGCGTGAGAAGGGCCATGGATTAGAAGCAAGAGATGTTGGTTCAAGTCCGGCTATGGTGATTTCTAAACCCGCTGGCCTCAAAGTTTTTGTTTCGAGTTGCTCTTCTGAAAAAAATGAAGGGGTTTAGGGCTCCGAGGAGTGAGTTCAAATGCTGTGGCAAGGTCCTCTTTCTTTATTTTATTTTATTTTTTTGCGGTACGCGGGCCTCCCACTGTTGTGGCCTCTCCCGTTGCGGAGCACAGGTTCCGGATGCGCAGGCTCAGCGGCCACAGCTCATGGGCCCAGCCGCTCCGCGACATGTGGGATCTTCCCGGACCGAGGCACGGACCCGCGTCCCCTGCATCGGCAGGCGGACTCCCAACCACTGCGCCACCAGGGAAGCCCAAGGTCCTCTTTCTTATCTGTTGTCGTGACCACTTCTGCTCTGCTTCCCCCGAACCTTCTGACCTTGGCTCACGTCACGGGGAGGGCAGTGTGTTGTTAGCTGATCCATGCCCCTCTTCACTGCGTCGCTACTGAACCGAAAGGGCACTGCGGCTGCGGTTAGCATTTGAAGCAAGACGACCATACATTTATTTTTCAAAGCAGGAATGTAGTTTTTGCCCCCCACGCCTCGCCCTGTTAAGTTTCAGAGTTATGATTTTTAAAAGGGGGAAAATGGCCTGGCTTGAGGTAGGATTTGGGGGATTAGAAGCCTAGGCCAGAAATTTCTACTTAAAATCACATCCTTCACTACCAGTTTACCTGAGGAACAAAGTTTAATTCTTTTTTGGGAAAAACCTAATGGACTCCATCCCCCTCTGTTTCACTGGAATAACCCCCATGTAGAGCCGTGGCAGGGAAAGGAGGACGGCGAGGGAAGAATTCTCTGGTGTAGCCAGGTGGAACTGTTTACCGTACCAACTCCAATCCACTTTCCCTGCGCAGGGCCTGCTGGCCCCCAGGCACACAGAGCTGCTAGGTTCCAAACCTCTGAAACAGCCTGACAGGCCGAGTGGCCGCCCTGGTGGGTCACAGATGGAAAATCCAGGAAATGAAGTGTTTTAAAAGAATGGCAAATACATTCGCTTGCTTAAGCACCTTACCTGTCATTTCGATTCCTATCAGTCTTTCTAGGTGGATTCAGTTTCAAGTCAAGTGTTAATAAGACCAGATGTTGACTTCTACATGGTATCAGTACCTACTCTGTCACATAAGGAAACAAATAAAATGCAAAAATGGCCCTGTCAGTGGGCCCAGTGGATTACTAATGAATCTCACAATTGCGGTTTGATGTCTTTATTTTGAAATGTCTCCACCATTTAATTGGTAATACATTCTCCTGAATCTTTTCTCATCAGAATTGCTTCTCCCTGAAGCTAAATTGTTCCTAAATTTTCCAACCTCTGGAGCTACTCGACATCACTTTTCACAGGTGGCTTCTCTTGAATTCCCTTTACATCTTACAAGAGATGCCCGCCTGTGCTCCCACGGAGGGGACTCCTAGCGACCACCAGCAAACATAGAGTGGTCAGGCCAAGGTGTGGCTTCAGGATGGAAGCTTCTCATCACGTGCCCACGATGACACAAATCGAACGTAGGTTTCCAGATCTTCAGATAATATTGGGAGGAGTAGAAACGGCAGTTGGTGAAGAAATGACCTTCTTTACTTGGAGCAAAAATCTTGAATGATGTTTGATTTTGTTAACTAGAATAGGGTTGGTATTTTAAGAAAATGTTCACTTTGCGCAATCTCCCCACTGCAGCTGGGCTCAGTTAACGTTTTCACAAGGAGACACCACGAGGAAATGCTTCAGGCACAGTGAAAACCAATGCTTGACTTCTGGAATTGAAATGTAAACATGAGAATGAAAGCAAAGACCACTGGGCTTGTTCAACCCATGGCCATGTTACATTCTTTCCTGGGGTAGGCTCCTATGAGAGCATGTGCCTTTAATGTTAGCTCAGAGAGACTTATGACAAGATACCTCTGCTCCCATAAATGATCTATTACATTCTAGCATCCAATAATCAGTCTTTTATTTTTATTAAAGAATGTATACTCTGTGATAGTGGGGAGTCTTGTTCACTGCTGTATCCCCAGCTCCTGGAACAGTGCCTGACTCATTCATCCATTACATAAATATTCCCAGAGTGCTTGCTATATGGACATGAGAGGTGCTCATCTTTCATTTATTTTTTACTCAAAAAGCATCCAGTGGGCTTCCCTGGTGGCACAGTGGTTGAGAGTCCGCCTGCCGATGCAGGGGACACCGGTTCGTTCCCCGGTCCAGGAGGATCCCACATGCCATGGAGTGGCTGGGCCCGTGAGCCATGGCCGCTGAGCCTGCGTGTCCGGAGCCTGTGCTCTGCAACGGGAGAGGCCACAATAGTGAGAGGCCCGCGAACCCAAAAAAAAAAAAAAAAAAAAGCATCCAGTGCCTTTTGTGAGCCCAGAGGTACACTGTTCTAGGTACTGGAGATACACATGCACAAAACAGGCCAGAGTTTCCACCCTCATGGAACTGATATTCCTGTGAAGTGCCACAGACAAATAAACAAATAATGTCATGTAGTAAAAAATTCTATGGAAAAAGTGAAAAAGGTTAAGGGCTCCGAGAACGCGGAGAATGCCATTTTATATAGAGTGGTCTGCAAACGCCTCTCTGATAAGATAGAATTCAAGCAAAGACCTGAAGCGAGTAAGGGGGCTGGCCACATAGATATGTGACAGCAAAGAGTTCCAGATGAGGGGACAGCAGGGAGGAAAGCTCAGAGGCAGGCACATGCTCGGGATCTTGGAGGGACAGCAAAGAGCCAGGGTAGCCACAACAAAAGTGAGTGATGGGGAGAGTGGCAGACGAGGCCTGGGACCTAACAAGTGGTGGGGCTGCCGCAGAAATGCTCGGCTCCGACGTCCAGCTGCGGGGAGCCTGGTTAACCCATGGTTCCCCTGCTGCCTGCTGGGCCCACCACTGTGCTGGTGCCGAAGCCCCACTTCTCCCAGGCTGATCCTAGCCAATGACCGAGCAAGGCCGGGGCCCTACCTTTGCGCATTCCTCTGATGGGTGACTTTGGTTGAAGGACCACCATCAATCTGGCCAAACTTTCTTACATTTGCAGAGGCCCTTTCTTCCCAGCCCCTTCCTTCTCCACCTCCTTTCGCAAATGTCAGACCTTCACAGGTGGAGGATTCTCCCGCCTGCTCCTGCTTCTTCCTCTTCATCTGTAACAGCTGCTTCCCTCAGTAAACTTCATGCATGTCTAATCTTCTCTCAGTGTCTCCTTCCCGAAGGGCCTGAGCTAACACAGGGCCACATCAGGTCCCTGGAGGTCTTGCAGACTCTGGACCTTATCTGAGTGCAGAGAAAGGCACTGGAGGGTTTTGAGTAGAGGGGTGGTGTGATATAACTCTCATCTTAGAAAATCCCTCTGGCTACTGGGGCAGAGAACAGGGACCAGCGAGGGTGAGGGTGGAAGCAGGGTCACGCAGATGTGTGAAGGGCAGTCTAACTTTTGATGTCATCCTTCTACCACCACTGCTCTTCCTAAGTTCACCCAAGACCTTCTAATAGCAACATCCAATGCCATCTTTCAACCTCTCTCTGTGGAATTTTACCTTTTGACCATCCCTGCCTTCTACAGACTGTCTCCTTATTGGGTCCCAAGTTTCCATCCTCCTCTCAGTCTCCCCTTCTAGTAACTTCCACTGACTTCTCTTTTGCAAGCCCTTCACGCTGAGGCTCCAAGAGGAGCTTGGTTCTTGTCCTCTGGTCTTTGCTTGTTCTCTCTTCTCATCTTGGTGGTCTCATCCCTCGTGAGGTGTTACCCCTCATGCACATTTATTGGTAGTTCCCATTTGTCACCACCTGTGCCCCAGGGAACCACTAATCTACTTTATGTGTTTTTAACTTTGCCTTTCATGGATATTTCACATAAATGGAGTCATTCAACATGTGGTCCCTTGGGTCTTGCTTCTTTTACTGAGCGTAGTATTTTTGAGGCTCATTCACCTGTTGGCGTGTCCGTAGTGTGTTCCTTTTTATTGCTGAGTAGTATTCCATCATATGGATATCTCCCAAGCTTTTATAATAATAATAAAAAAAATCTTAAAGCTACAAAAACGCTGAAATAGTATTATGAGTATCCGTGTGCTGTGATTCTCTAATTGTTAACATTTGGCATGTTTGCTTTTATTCTCACTTGAGAAATGCAGGTTTCTGTTTTATTTTGTTTCAACTGAACCAGTTGAAAGTCAATTGCTAACATCATGACACTTCATCTCCCCCACTCCGCAAATAATGTGGCACGTCTAGAATATTCTCACATATGACGACAGTTATTTTCAGATTTTCTCAATTGCCAACAAAATATATTTTATAACCTTTTCTGAAATAAAAATCTAATCAAGTGTCAAGCAGTCCATTCAGTTGCCATGTTTCTTTGCTCTCCATTAAGAGTGGCATCCTTGCCTTTTTGTTTCATTTGGACTTCCACCATGTTGACATACTTGAAAAGCCCAGACAGTTATGTGGTAAAGTGGCTGCATTTTAGATTTGTCTGATTTTTCTTCATGGTTAGATTCATTAAACTTTTTTTGGCAAGAATACTGCATTTTTCAAAATCCAAATTAGGACAAGGGGTCATGCAAGTTAGGACAGGGGGACAAGTGTAAAAAGGTCTAAGGTGTCCGTACAGTTCCAGGAGAGGGTCCCCGCAGCTCTCCCTCTGCTGCCCTGCATGGATGCTGACATCAGGTGGCTCTTGGTAGCCTTGGGTGGGTTGTTCCCACAGGCTTTTACCTAAAGCTTCACAGGGAGAATTTGTCACTTAGTTTTGTCATAGATGTTGTCCATGGGATGTTTGTGTTGCTCTGTTTGTCTCTATGGGGGGATTTGGTGACATTCAAAATCTGTGCAAATCAGGACACTTTTGAAAATGAAAAAGGGGCTAAGAATCAGGAACAACAGGTGTAAACCAGAACTGTCCTGGGAAAATACTACCCGCGACCCAGTAATTCTACTCCCAGGTATGTACCGTGAAGAAGCGGGTGTTCAGCATTCTCACTACGTTTGTTTTGGTATGAATTTTGGTATTACAATTTAACCTGCTTTTTTTTTTTTGCGGTACGCGGACCTCTCACTGTTGTGGCCCTCCCCCGTTGCGGAGCACAGGCTCCGAATGTGCAGGCTCAGTGGCCATGGCTCACGGGCCCAGCCGCTCCGCGGCATGGGGGATCTTCCCGGACCAGGGCACGAACCCGTGTCCCCTGCATCGGCAGGCAGACTCCCAACCACTACGCCACCAGGGAAGCCCTAACCTGCTTTTTGATGTGTTGGATTACTTATCTAAGGATTTGTGTATTTCATCAGTTTGGGAAAGTATCAGTTGTTATGTCTTATAATGTTGCCCTTCCTCCACTCTCCCTCTTCTTCCTTCTGAGTCTCTTATTAGATGTAACATAGAACCTCTCATTCTAATCCTCCTTATGTCTTAGCCTTTGTCTTAGTTTCCCAGGGCTGCTATAACAAATTGCCACAAACTAGGTGGCTTAAAACAACAGAACTTTTTTCTCTCACAGTTCGAGAGGCCAAAAGTCCAAAATCAAGACGTTGACAGGGTTGGTTCCTTCTAGAGCCTCTGAGGGAGAATGTTCCGTGCTTCTCCCCCAGCTTCTGGTGCTGCCAGAATTCCTCAGTGTTCTTGACTTGTAGATTCATCACTCTGATCTCTGCCTCTGTCTCCACACGGCCTTCTCCATTTTGTGTGTCTGGGTCTCCTCTTCTTATTACACTTGGATAATCTAGGATGATCTCATCTCAAGATCCTTAGTTTCACTTGTAAAGAAGCTTTCCCCAAATACAGTCACATCCACAGGCTCTGAGTGGACGTATCTTTTGAGGAGACACCATTCAGCCCACCACAGTCTTTCTTTCATATTTTAATCTCTTTCTCTTTACTCTCTTTCCTCTGGGTCATTCATTTATGTCTTCCATTTCACTATCTTTTCAGCTGTGTTTATTCTGCTATTTAGCTTACCACCAAATTTTAATTCAAATGATTATATTTTTAATGTCCAAAGTGCTGTTTGATTCCTTCTTAATCCTGCCTGTTTATTTTTGATAGTCTTTTGCCCTTCGATAATTTTGAGTCTCTTTTGTTTCCTTAAACATGTCATAAGGCTTATTTCATATTCTAAATATGATAATTCCAAACTCTAAAGCTCTTGGTGCTCAATTTGTGGTTTCTTGTTTCTGCTGACTCTCACAGGGACGGATTAGTTAAGGCAGATTCAGCTCCTGCACACTTAAACTCTAAACTCGCAGTGCCTTGACACTCTGGATCTTTTTTTCTTATTCCCAGAACATCAAGCTGGTGGATTGAGGTGGGACTTTGCTCTGTGCTGTCATTCCTGAAAGGTCCCTGGACCCTGGCTGAGGAAGGCTCTGCCATGTTCAACACGTGGCCTCCAAGATCACCCTGAGCACCACCACCATTCTGCTCTGGACAGGGGCGCCCGTAGAGCATCCCAGAGGTGGTCTCTGTGGGCCGGGCCTGGAAGTGGAACCTGCCACTTCTGCCTTCTTTCTGTTGAACAAAGCACGGGTCGTGGCTCCACCTAGACGCAAGGGTGGCTGGAAGCTAGCATCGCTGGCTGGGCTGTCGTGTCCCAGCAATGATTTTTCGCTGTGGAAGGAAGGCAAGGGACACTGGCTGAGAACTACTTGCCTGAGCCACACGATTTATTTCTCTGTGTGTTTGGCCTTTTTTTAAAAAAAATTCGTATTTGATTGAGCTTAGTCTATGGGAAATCTGAGGGCTTAAATTGGAACTTTGCTTGAAGGAAGATATTCGTTTGCATTTCTAGGAAAGAAGGGACACTACTGACCTGGGACCAATTGTGAGCTTAGCAATATTTCCAACTCACGCACACACAAGTGTGTGTGTGTGTGTGTGTGTGTGTATTTTATCCAGGATCTAGTTATATTGTGTATTGTACTGATATTGTAGAGGGAGAGTCCTCCAGGGCATTCACGTCAGTGTTACTCACCTGCCTGTCAATGGTGGAAAGTATCTATGCTCAGAATATTCGAGTTTAATCTATTTCGTTGGCTGTGCAACAGCTGGAATTCTAAAATTAAAAGCTGTTCAGTTATTTCTACATGCTCAGTATCTGCCTAACAGAATCAGATATTCTTGTTATGTCCCATTAGTCTGACAATCTGGTTTGATACTAATAGGAAGCAAAAAGTCCCTCGGTGCAATAACACATACAAGCAGGGCGTGCGCACAGTACACCCAGACACCACGCCACGTGGATGTAGCATCTTTCTTCCAAAAGGTTCTCAAACATTTTCATATTTATTGACGCTTGTGTCCTTAAGTTTAAGGATTAAGGATATTAAGTTTTTCTTAATCTTGTCCAAAGAGGTGAGATTCTTTTAGTCCCACTTTAGAAATGAGAAAACTGGGCCTCAGAAGGTAGCTGAAGGCGGAGTCTCTCAAGGCCAAGGCCCAGATCCCTTCCTCTGGCCCACACGCTCCCCCGCAGTGGCCACCTTCAGGGCCCGGGCAGCAAAGGTGGTATGTAGATATCTCTGGCCCCCACGCTCCCCCCGCAGTGACCACCTTCAGGGCCCGGGCAGCAAAGGTGGTACGCAGATATCTCTGGCCCACACGCTCCCCCGCAGTGACCACCTTCAGGGCCCGGGCAGCAAAGGTGGTATGCAGATATCTCTGGCCCACACTCTCCCCGCAGTGGCCACCTTCAGGGCCCGGGCAGCAAAGGTGGTATGCAGATATCTCTGGCCCACACGCTCCCCCGCAGTGGCCACCTTCAGGGCCCGGGCAGCAAAGGTGGTATGCAGATATCTCTGGCCCACACGCTCCCCGCAGTGGCCACCTTCAGGGCCCGGGCAGCAAAGGTGGTACGCAGATATCTCTGGCCCACACGCTCCCCGCAGTGGCCACCTTCAGGGCCCGGGCAGCAAAGGTGGTATGCAGATATCTCTGGCCCACACGCTCCCCGCAGTGACCACCTTCAGGGCCCGGGCAGCAAAGGTGGTATGCAGATATCTCTGGCCCACACGCTCCCCGCAGTGGCCACCTTCAGGGCCCGGGCAGCAAAGGTGGTATGCAGATATCTCTGGCCCACACGCTCCCCGCAGTGGCCACCTTCAGGGCCCGGGCAGCAAAGGTGGTATGCAGATATGTGTTGTTCATGCTTCGATGCTCTCACAATCCTCTGCTAACTCTCATGATGACATTTCCCACTGAGTCACTTTGAAAAAGGTTCAGTCAACTCTAACAGGGTTTTCCTTAGGCCCCTCACCCCCAGCCTGAGAACATTCATTACTCACAGCTCATGCCCCCACCCAGGGGTACCCAGAGCTCTGGTCCTCAGCACCGTCCTTCCTTCCTGCAGTTCAGGGCAGAGGGAGGTGTGCTCCCTGTGGCCCGGTGGACAGGCAGCGTGGCACGGCACTCAGGAGCTACACCCCAGGTCAGATACCTGCACACACCTTCTCTCACGGCCCCTCGTCACCTTGAATAAGCCACTTGACTCCTCTGGGCTTCCATCTGCTCCCCCATGTGAAAAGAGGATGATGGTAGTATCTTCTTCCTAGGGTCGGTGTGAGGATTAAAAAGAATTCTGGTGATGCCCCTAGTATCCTACTTGACATAGACTCAGTATTTGGTACCTGCTGGCTGTGATGGTGAAGATGATGCTTGGCGAGGCCTTGGTCTATAGCCAAGGGCGCTGGTCCTGGAGTCGGATTCCTGGTTCTACCCCTTACCAACTACATGAACTTGGGATACTCAGCCTCTCCTAGTCTCTGTTCAGTGGAGGTAACAATGGTGCACGGCTCATAAGATGGTTTTGTACTGGCTTTTGTGGCCTGATACCTGTCCTCTCCTCCATCCCACCCACACACAACCTGCCACTTTTGTGGACACCTGACCTTGTGCCACTGGAGGGACAGTGATGCTAGTGTGGCATGATGGTTTATGGCAGACCTGGCCCAGGTCTTCTAGTTCTGTTCTCATACACACACTGCCCCACTGGGGGTGGGAATGCAGACCAGATTTGATGTAAGTGGGCTCCTACTTCTCAGTACTCCAGAATGAGAATTCAACTCTAGCTTTGCAGTTGGTGGAGCTTCCATTTAGAGAGAGTGCCTAATTTTTGGCCCACAAGTTAACAACTTATAGATTCCCATTCCAGCACTGGCTTTGCTTTCTCCCAGTGGTGTGATAAAGTGCCCTCTTCTGCAGAGGTAGCCCCAAGCCTAGGGCTTTTCTGTCACTTACCCTTGGCATCAACTCAGTAGTGCTGTAGAAGGGAGAAAACAGGGCTGCTATGAAAATCACAGCTGCCTTTAACTCAGGAGTTATTTTTTAAATTTTTATTTGATATTGGAGTAGAGTTGATTAACAATGTTGGGTCAGTTTCTGGTTTACAGCAGAGTGATTCAGTTATACATAGAGATGTATCTATTCTTTTTCAAATTCTTTTTCTATTTACATTATTACAGAGTATGGAGCAGAGTGCCCTGTGCTATACAGTAGGTCCTTGTTGGTTATCTGTTTTAAAAATAGCAGCGTGTACACGTCAATCCCAAACTCAACTCAGGGATTACCATGCGATTCTTTTACATGAATTCTCTCTCTGTCATCCCTGTGAGAGGAAGAAAGGAACAGGTTGTTTATAGTCCTCGCTGATTGGGAAGGGGGGTGGATTTTAGTTTGCTGAAGCAGGGAGATGGGTGTGGGTCTGCAGGTTTGGAAACTGGGACTGGAATGAGCTGAAGACCTTTTTGCCAAAGACAAAGGAGAGGGACTGAGAGGCCGAGGGGACGAGGGGACAGATCTGGGTGGGAGGGAGTCAGGAACCAAAACTGAGCAGGGTGAGGGATGAGAGAGAGTGGGGTCCTGGGAGCTGCAAGGCCGAGAAGAGAGACTTGGAAATTGTATCTCTCAGGGGTTTCGGAGTAAGCGCTGCGCACAGTGTATTGTTAGGAAACCCTCAGTAAAGGGTACGTTGTTCACTGATGCTTTCATGGGAGTGGATTATTTCCAGTGTGTGCATAGACGTGACGATTTCTGCCTCAAAGTTGCTGTGGGGTGAAAACAAGAGACGAGGGCAAGCAGAGTTAGCAGGTGTGTGGGTTACGTTTCCTTCATCTTAAAGAGGAGGAAATTGGGAGGCCCCCGAGTCGACCAGCCAGGTGATTAATGGAACTGGGGTTCCACGTGGACTCTGTGGACCCCAAGGCCTGGGTACTTGTGCAGTACGCTGAGTGTCTGAAGTCACCACCTCTCCCTTTCCATGTCCCCTGGGAATCTCCCAGTGTATCTCAGATTGGGAGCAGTAAACTCAAGTGCATGTACCACAGTTAAAAATCATATTTTAAAATACTGTTGGGGTGCAAATTAAATACAGATTAGTTCCAATCCTGGCAGGGGAAACTTAGGTAACTTACTTCACCTGTAAACCTTTACAGAACCTTTACAGGTTCTCCCACCTGTAAAATATCTGCCACATAAGGCTAATGTGAAGATATGATGAGATTGTTCTGGAAACCTCTCAGCACAGTGCTTGGCACATAGTAAAAGCTTCTGTTCTCATATGGTCCTGGTTATTACTAAGCATGTTGCAGGCACATAGTATTTTGTATATTTCAGTAGCTTAGCCTAGGATTAAAGCAAAGCCACTGAAGGTTTGAGGTTGTTTGTTACACAGCAGTAGATAACTGATACATCCACCCACTTCCATGCAAGGGACATTCAGGCAAAGAGAGATTCAAAAAAGAATGTGTTTTCAGAAAATAGTTTCACTTGGGAACCCTTATAAAAGGGATGGATGTGGGTGAGGATCATCAGTGGTTGCTAAAACCATTAGGTGAAGGTTGATGGGAAACTTTATAGTAAATGGATTAGCTTGACACCATCCAAACCCACAGATCAAGCTTAACAAACAACGAGACAGCCAGATGTTCTGAGCACATGACGTGGTGCAGGAGCAAGTACACAGCACCATCTGTAATGGATTCTTGTGTTAAAAAATTGAACCTGAATCTAAGCAGACCTCTAGATCAGACTAGTAGTTGGTAAGAAATACAAGAGCTGAAGGAACATGTCAGTAACACCACGATGCTCTAATTGGCCAAATCCAGAATATGAGACGTTTTCAGGACAAAAGACTCAGTTTCATCAGTAAGTAAACGGTGAATAAATAATAAATAAACAGAATAGAGGTGAATCCTTACAGATTAGAGGAGACCAAGGGTCATAACCAAATACACTACGCGTTTTGTTAGAACCCTGATTCAAAGAAACCAACTGCATGGAGGCATTTTTGAGATAATCAGGGAAAATTGACCATGGACGGGGTACTAGATGATGGCGAAGAATTATCGTTCATTTTGTTGGGTATGAAACAAAAGTGTCATTTTTTTAAAGAAGTTCTTCAGTATGAGAGATAGGCACAGAAGTATTTAAGATTTAAGATACTATGTCTGGCATTTGCTTTAAAAATATTCCAGTAGGGGAAGGAAAACATACAAAACCAGGGCAGAATGTTCTCTGTTGTTGTTTAGCATACTGTTTTTGGACGTGTGAAAGTTTCCATAATAGAGAACTTTTAAATTGTATCTAAGCTCTTCAGCAGGGGCGAACCTAGACTTAGACCATGAGCACTTTTAAAGCAAACCGATGTGTGAGATTTGCCACGGGTGAGTAAGCGTTGGAGGAAGGAGCCCAGCCAGACTGCTGAGGCCTGGTGTTCAGAAGCCACGCACCACCCAGGTCCAGGGCCTCCACCTAAAGTGGCTCTGAGTCAGCAGCCTCTGCAGCCGTGTCCGCGCGAGGCACCGTGAGTTCAGAGGGAAGAGGGCAGAGTGCCCAGAAATGCCCACAGAGCCCGTGTGCCAGCTCCAGGGAGCTGAGTCCCGGAAAAGGTGAAGGATGCACGGGGTGGAAATCCAAGCCTGTGACTCTCGGCAGAGAGAAGGTTCTGGAGCCCCTGCGCCCAGCGGCACAGGGGGAGCTGGGAGCAGAGCTAAGGGCACAACCCTGCCGGGACCGTACCGCCACCTCAGCCTTCGCTGCTCCTTTCCTACAGCCCACATGGTCCACATTCGCCCCTACCACAGCCTGGATTTCTCCCCCAGGGAGCGCGTATTCACGCTGGGGACACTTCTTCCCAGCTGGATCTCCCAGCATGAGTGCGGGGGGCGGGGGCACAGCTCTGACCCGCCCAGCCTGGATCCTAGAGCACCTGTCACTGTGGCCAGGGGTGGGCACTCTAACTGGCACAGCTTGGGATGGATGCCCACTAACCTACAGCTGGAGAGGTCGGGTCTCGTAAGCTCCTGAAAGGACCACGTGTAGGGGGTGGAGGGAAGGAATTTCCCAAGGGGCAGTGGTAGCTGCTCCTAAAAGAACAAAGGGTACTGGAGAAGTTAAATGTCCACTGCAGTGACCATTACAGATTGGGGTAGAAAAAGATCACCGACCTTAACCGAAAGAGGAAAGAAGAGAAGCAGGGGGATAAAGGGCTGGGGTCAAGGATAATAAAATACCAAATAGAAGCAACAATCTTAAAAAGAAAAGTGAAATGAAACGAGGATTAGGGTGGGGTGGAGCATGTGGAAACACAACAGAGACCTAGAAGGAATCAAGTCCAGACCAGGGGATACCGCCTCCTTCCGCAGGGTGCACCGTTCACGTTTGCTGCGCTGACTTAAGGGGGCTGCCCTGGGGGTGTGGCCACCTGGCCCCGCTGGCCCCGCTGTCTGCCTCGGCCTGAATTCTTGGCATATTTAGTATCTTCACAAGCAGCTCTAGAAATTCTGGGGTGCCTTTACATCGTGAGATGCAAGGACAAAACGCGAGGCTCCTAGAGGTGCGTGGCGCCCGGCAAGACCGTGGGTGAGGCTGCGGGTGGTGGAGATTATTGTGACGGCCAGTAGAGGGCAGTGTCAGGCCAGGCATTTCCCAGCCGTCCAGAGCCCCGTGGTTAGTTTCTGAATTTGGGATTCACTCCTTGCAAACCTTCCTGAGCGATGGTAATGAGCGGTAGTGCTTTTTTTTTTTTTTCCCTCAAGGGGATTTGAGAGTCTGCTTCAGGAGTTGGTATGTAAATACGAGACAGGGTTGCCCTCTAACGGGGGATTTAGGTGGTGGTGTGCGTTTACCAAATGCCTGTTACGTACCAGACACTGTGCTAAAGTTTTGCCTACCCCAAATTATTTAACTCTAGACAAAGGTATGATTATCTCGTTTTTCAGAGGAGAAAGCTGAGGATCACTGCAGTTCAGTGACTTGTATGAGATCCCAGGCAGGGACAGACTTTGGTCTGTTGGGCCCCCAAATGCTTTCCACTAGGCCACATGCTTCTCATAGGTCCTCAGTTCCTGCCAGTTTTCATCCTTCCTGATGCTTCTATTTTTAACTCAAGAAGCTCCTCTATTCCAAAGGTGTCAGTAGTTTGGACTGGGAAACTATCAATACATCAAAAAGATACTTCTCACACCTAGCCAAGTGATGAATTGCTCATTTGAGTTACTCTTTCATCCCTAAGGCAAATTATCTTTCAACACATTTTATATATGTTAAGAGCACCCAAGGAGGATTATATACACAGATCATTAGGCCAGGTGCAGTGTCAACTCCAAACACTGTGTGTTTATATGCTGATCGCTGGTGCTTGTTGATCAGGGCAGATAAGCTGTGGCTACAACCGTGACCTAAACTGTTTTTTCCTCTTGTGACTTGCGAGACTGGTCTCACCATTCTGTGGTCACACCTGACCCAAGGCAGTGAACTTGATGGGCCAGCATCATACTTCACACATAGGTTTTTGTTTGTTTGTTTATTGTAGATTGGTTGGTTCACACTAGATTGAGCCAATAAAGTTGTAGATTCCCTCACACACCTGAATAGCTGAATTTGATCATTCTTTATCAATTCCTGACATTAATGGTTGATCCAATAATGTTTTGGTACCTGTCTTTGGAGCTCACCCGTCAGCCATTCCAGGTTCTACACCAATTGAAAAGATGGATTGGGGAACGTGGCTTGGATCCAAGACCTAAATGTGACCCCCCCTTTTTTTTTTACAGCATTGAACTCTCCATCCTTATCCCACCCCTGCCCCAGTCACAGGCAGGGCAGCTGGAGAACTAAAGAAACCCACTGCCCTGGTGCAGGGAGGACTCCTGTCCTGGGTGAATTTACGGGGAGGGAACGAAAAAGGGGCCTTCCACCACCTGAAGGCAGACAGGATGGGAGGGGGCTGGAGCCTGTTTTATGCCAAAGTAACCACTCCCAGTAGCATGAGGAATGTGGCCGGCCTGATGTCACTGGGGAAGGGGAGGGTGGCTGAAAGGGCGGGGAGGAGATGAATGCTTTATGACTAGGGAGAGAGTGGAGAAGCTTGTGGATAGAGGTATTGGCTGCGTCTCTCTCATGTATGGAAGAATAAGGGCTAGGAATAAGGACTTTCCCCCTCCAAGCACCTGCCATCTTTAGAAGTCCCTAGAAATACTTAGTAAAATGGGAGTGTGTTTCAAAAGGGATTCCATCTTAAATGCAGTAATTAATTTTCCAACTCTGCACAGAGGTAAGGATAGATTAAATTGTCTGGAAATTTCTTTGAACTTTGATAAAAATTAGCTTTCCCCAAATAAAGAGTGTTTAAAACAAAAAGTCCCAAACTTACATTTTTGTCCTTATTCAGGAAAATAATTTTTGTTTCTGTCCCTGTATTCTAGTTGTTAAATAATTGCACCAAGCTAGTACACTCCAGAAAAATAAAACAATACATTCTTTTGAGTCCAGTGACCTCAAAACTATGAGCATGAATATCTCTAATCAAAAAATATCTCCCCTTTTAACATTTTGGGGTTATTTTTGTTGCAGTCCATATACTTCACACTATAATCAAAGCCTGTTATCTTGGTCTTGCAATATTTGTGACTCAGACTTGATCAGGACTGTGTCTGGCACATACATCAGTAGTTGCGTTTAAAAATGTGCAAATTGTGAACTTTTCTTTCAACTTGATCTTGCATATTTCACTTGAAACCACTTCTTTAACATACCAAATTCTGTCTTTGAACAAGTTAAGAAAATCAGATCTATTTCCTAGCAGAGCTGATCGTAAAGCAAATTCCGATTTGTAAGTTAGGTAGTTAATTTTGCGCAATGTACTGTTAATTCAAGTCTCTTGGGCATCAAGTAGTTATTTGAAAATTCACTAGTGTAAACAGGGTCTGAACTCATCTTTAGACCCTCCAGATGCTCAAGGAAAAGCTCAGAGAGGAGTCTCGTGGTGGGAAAGTCTGGCTTATATAACGTGCTCAGGCTGCCCGGCTCTGGATCCGGTGTGTAGTTACCTCTTGGCGTCACGTCAATTTGAGGTGAGGTATATACATACGTTCACTCTCTAAAATGCACCCATTAACTTGAGATCTCCAGATTTCAGACCTTTGGGAGCCTCTCGTTCCACAGCTGGACCCCTTCCAGAGGGAGAGGGAGGGTAAGCTTCCCGTCCGCTTTGTTCGTATCCCTTGTCTGGCAGCCTTCCCTTCTTCAGAGATATTTATGGTAAAGTCTGTGCATGATAATCCATTGCAAGAGGCAGGAGCATCTGGCTTTCTGGAGATCTGAGCACCTCTCTATGGTTACCTTGGTGAGAGTCTTAGAGGCAGTCCTGGATTGTGGGGCAATTTCTATTAAAATGACCAAGCCCTATGGGGCTGGTGAGCCACCCAGTGGCCAGAAGGGAGTAGCTGCTGGGAAGAGCGTGGGCACTGTCAGTGAGACCTGGCTTTGAACTGGGGCTCTGTTCTTTTATTAGCTGCGTGGCGCTAGCCTCGCCACACAGCCACTTTGAGCCTTAGTTCTCCCACCTGCAACATGAGGACAGTATTATCTACGTCTTAGAGTTGTGTTGAAGACTAAATGAGATGGAAGCACAAAGCACCAAGTTTCAGGTACATGGAAGGTGGCCAAGAGCTGATAACTAGTCCTGTTACTAGGCTGATCAGCAGACACCCGTCAAGTTGGCTCAGGGCTTTGGCCTTCAGGTTATGACCCTTCCTGAGTCTAACCTGGCCTCTAGCCCATCCATGCGGTGCCCCAGGTAAAGTGCTTCCTGAGTGGACTGATCCCCGGAACCTGACACCTGGACTGAGTGGTCCCCTGAAGTCCACCTGTCCTTGAGGGCAGAAGCTCTACAGATGGCGTGAAAGCAAGCACAGAGTGGCAGCAGCTCCCTCTCCGTGGGCTTCTTAAGGCTGAGGATTGTATCAAGTGCCGGGTCATACATTGGTGAACTAGTGTTAGTGGGTCGTAGTGGTTAAGGGCGAGGACTCTGTGTCCAGCCTCCCTCAGTCGAATCCTGGCTCCACTCTACCCACTGGTGTGAGAATTTAGGCAAGCTACCTCTCTGGGCCTCAGTTACTTTACCTGTAAGGTAGGGCTACCAGTAGTACTTATCCCTTAGGGTAGTCGTGAAGATTAAGTGTGTCAGTTTCCTGAGGCTGCTTTAAATTCCACAAATTGGGTGCCTCAGAACAGCACAGCTCTGGAGGGCAGAAGTCAGAAATCAAGGTGCTGGCAGGTTGTGGTCCCTCTGAAGGCTCTAGCGGAGGGTCCTTCCCTGCCTCTTGCCGCTTCTGGTGGCTCCTGCTGTCCCTTGGCTTGTACATGGCCGTCTTCTCCCTGTGGCTTCACATCATCCTCCCTCTGTGCATGTCTGTCTCTGTGTCCAACTTTCCCCTTTTATAAGGGCATCAGGGTCCACCCTATGACCTCATTTTGTTCAATAACTTGATTATCTCTGTAAAGGGCCAATTTCCAAATAAGGTCACATTTTGAGCTACTAGGGGTTAAGGACTCCAACATGTCTTTTTTGGGAGGGTGCAATTCAACCTGTAACAGATGAACTTAGAACAGTCCTTGGAACATAGTAAGCATTACACACGTTTTAACTATTTTTATCTTTAATACTCACCCCAATCCAGCCAGGGAAGTAATGTTATTCCCATTTTAGAGATGGAAAAATGAGGCTCTGAGAGGTTAAAGATTAGCCTCAATCCGCACAACTAGAAAGGGGGAAGACCCCTTAACCCCAACTCTGATCTGTCTGACCACATGTCCGTCCTCTCTCCATCGTACCTATCACCTCCCAGAGATGGACAGGTTGCCCACAGCCTGTTCCGTGTGCCCGTCACACATGATTGTAACCCAGACTTCCAGCGGGTGGCCCCAGAGGCCTGCCTGCAGCCGTGGACTCGGAACTCACCTGAGTGCTGCCTCTGGGTGAAAATGTATATGTTCTAAGGAAAGAATCATTTCCAAGGTCTGTATTAATCTTTTGTAACCTGTATTTATATCTCTATGTTTTGGCTAAATTGATGTGCCTAAAATATAACTTAATTTTTCACTTTTCACCCGGCTGTTTTGATATCTAGTAGACACAGCCATATTCATCTAGTGGAAACACATGGATGTCAGAAGAACGCAACGAATGGCTTTAATATGGCTTTGTAAAGGTGATCGTACACCAAGAATTAAGAAAGCCTTTTGTATGACAGAGAAATTCCTCACTGGCTGTGGAACCTGAGTGTTTAGTGATACCCTTCGCTATGTAGTTGTTTTTCTGCGTGTGTGTTTAGAGACATAAGTAAATGGTTTTAAAAAAGAGCCAAGAGGTCTCATCTTGAAAGCAGCATAGTTTTATGTCCCAGAATACAAATGTAGCCACTAATCTACTGCAGCCGCGAAAGGTGAAAGAGCGGTGGTTCAAGGCCAGGTCGTTCGTGTTCTCTTTGCCCCTGCACCCCACCCACCATTTATAAGCACTGGGACAGTGAACGAAATGTTCAGCCCTTTTGCAGCTAATGTATATAAAATGCAGAGAGTCATTCCTCACTTCTGAATTTACAGGTGGAGGGTTAGACCAGGAGGCCAGCTGAGGTCCCTTCCATTTCTGAGATGTGTGTGGGATCATACACACTCCTAAGACCCTCTGCCGGGGACCTCAGGCTCAGGTGGTCTCCCATGTTTAATTAAGGACTCCTGCCCAAGAGGTCAACATGATTTTCTTGAGAAATCCGCGTCTTATGATTTTCTTTGGCGGTTGTGCTGGATATTGTCTGTTTGCCTCTGTGCCCTACTCACCCTTCCCTGGCCTGCCTGGAGCCCCAGGAGGTGCAGCGCCTCAGCTGGACAGCGGGAGGACAGCAGCGTAGGAGTATCCATCTCCGCCAGGCTCCCTGCTGGCCACACCCGCCGCCCTAGCTCTTCAAGCCTGGGGGGCAGGTGCAGGGTGGGTGGAAGTGGCTCCCTGCGACTGCTAAGCCTGGGTTGCTTCACCATGTCTTCTGGGCTCCCCAGGACCCTGGCCACCCCTTTGCAAATCACCCCTTTAATGAGCAGTGATGTATTGTGCCAGGACCTTGGCTGAATGAAGCCCTGGCTGTCTTGAATTATATTAGCTCAGCATATCATTAAGAGCATCTCACCTTTCAAGGAAAGGGAACCCTGAGTGATGGAGAGCAAGATTCTACATTTTACCTGAATAAGAAATCTCCACACCCCCAATCCCATCGTAATCTTGCCCATGCCATCATCTCTGTCTGCAGTGCTGTTTGTGCCCGGAAACGTCTTACTTAGCTCTCAACTCACAGCTCCTCTAGAAGCTTCCTCTGATTCTTGCAGGCAGTCTCCGCCACTCCTCATTCTACGTTCCTTTTGGGCTCCGCCCACACCTGCTGATTCCACTTCTTATCCTTTACTGTTACTGTGAAATAGGGACAAATAAAGGATGCTTTCTCTAGAGTTGCCAGATAAAGTACAGGATATTCAGTTAGAATTTTAGGTTAACAACAAATAATTGTTTCGCAGAGGCATGTTCCATGGACTACTTGGGACATACTTACAGTAAAAAGTTTTGTCTGAAACTCAGATTTAACTGGGAAGCTTCCAGCGTTTTGTTGTTTTGTTTTTTTTTTTTTGCTAAAATAAACCTGGCAGCTCTGACTAGAATGGCCTTATAAAGTCGGCGATTCCTGATCAAAGAAACACTTTCTTTTGGTTTCTTCCTTCCTTATTTTCTTCCTGCCCCCCCACCGCCCCCATATTTTTTCAGTATTCTATCAGCTAACGAGCTATGCAAATTTAGGAGCTCAGCAGGAGCTCTGGGGGGCTGAACTGCTTCTGAGAAAACTTTGACCTCCCGAGAGAAGTTTCGGAGGTGGGTGCTGTGGAGCAGAGAATGGAGCAGACATGAGTCAGTCAGTAAGATGCGCAAGGCTACGATCTTTCCAGTGACGGGCCAAGGAGGAGGCCCTGGAGGGGGAGGCTGCAAAGACTTTGCAGAACTTGGATGTCTGGCGCTCAATTTGAAGTTCTTTGCACTGTTCTCAGTCTTCCCCTGCGCACCCCACTGGATCCCCAGTAAAGTTCACCCCACTCATGACTATGTCGTGTGAGTGGCCGTAAAGCACTGAGCCTCACCTCTGGGGAGCCATATGTTATGGGAGCAGGAGGCTAGAAGTAGAGATGCCTGCAAGTTAGTGAGTGTCACAGGGAAGTGCAAGAGTCTGGTGGAAACAGGGTTGGGACAAATCATGTGGAGAGCTCGAAAGAAAGGAGGCTCCAGCTGCTCTCTAGATTACATTTGTTTGTGTGACTCTCTACCCTAATAATAATAAGTTAATCAGAACAGTTTTTACTGTGTGCTGTGTATTCATATATGTATTTACATGTGTCTGTGTACACAAACACTCTCCTCCCTTTGCACTGTTTGGATAAGCACAAAATCCAGTTACTGCAGTTTAGCTAAATAATACCAGCTCTGCAATATGATTCAAATTTCAGTTACCATGGTATATTAACTAAAATAAATCTGGCAACCTTAATTGTAACTATTGCAGCATAAAATATAAACTTCATTCCTAGCTCATCAGTCCACAAATCACTGTGTAAATAACAAATGTGCATCATAATCAGTGACCAATCACATCACTTCTTTCAAGGTCTGTTGCTGGTTGGTTGCTGCCCATGTGTTATTTAGTTCATGCACAGACAGCAAAGCATATAATTGTGTTCCCTCTTTGTCTTCCAGTGATAAATGCAGATAATTTAATTTTTAATAAACTACTACTGTTGGATAATGCCCCCGGTCACCCTGATTCTCTTGGACACCTGAAGATTTGAACATTTTCTTTTTATGACAAAAGCAATTTCAATAATCCAGCAAATAGACCATAGAGTTATTTCAATTTTTAAAGCCTATTATCTTAGATGGACTTTTGGACAGGCTATTGAGGCTACAGTGGGAGATCATGCAATTTCTTTAGCTGAATTTTGGAGGAAATATGACATAGAACATGCAACTGAAAACATTCAAGCATCATGGCAGAAAGTGACAGCAAGTAATATGTGTGTGGTGTGGCAGAAATTTTTGCATTTACTGTGCACATAACTTTGCAGTATTTGAATCAAAAGGAATTGGAATCATAGAGGAAATAGTTGACTGTGGGAAAGTTGACACTGACACTATTGGAGACTCACTATGCAGCCGGAGGAGTTAGTGAAGGCGAACTTATCGACGAAGAAAGGGGTGGTGATGAAAAGGAGGAAGATGTCCTAGAGGAAGTGACACCAGCAAAACTACTTCACATTAAAACAAGTCTCAGACATATTTCATGACATTGAAAACACAAAGGATAAAATGTTTGAAGATGATCCACACTTAGAAAGGGTCTGAAAATTTGCCTCAGTATAGAAAAGATGCTCCCGCGTATTGATTTATATCTTGGGAGGAAGTCAAGCACTGTTCACTCCATTCTTTTCTTTCTTTTTTTTTTTTTTTGCGGTACGCGGGCCTCTCACTGTTGTGGCCTCTCCCGTTGCGGAGCACAGGCTCCGGACGCACAGGCTCAGCAGCCATGGCTCATGGGCCCAGCCGCTCCGTAGCATGTGGGATCTTCCCGGACCAGGGCACGAGCCCGCGTCCCCTGCATCAGCAGGTGGACTCTCAACCACTGCGCCACCAGGGAAGCACCAGGACCACATCTTTTGATCTTTGTATACCTGGCATGTAAACATTATTTGATAAATACGTGTTGAGTGAATGAAAAAAAAGAATAAATGAAGTAAGAAACCGTAAAAGGAATTAACGTTCAGTGCTTGGAAGTAATGAGAAAAGATTAAGACTGACTGAAGACTAAGTAGCAGCAACCTTACTGATTCCCAGTTCCAGGTGAAATGGGCAGATCCTCACGCATCTCATTTGATGTGAATGCCAGCCATTTTTGAGATGTTTGGAAACATTTAATATGGTGCAGAGGATTATGGGTACTTGCTAAGAAACTTCTGGTGATGGTCATTACATCAGAACACACCTGTCTAAGGCTTTGAGGAATAGAAAATGAAGGTGTCATATCCTGCTGCTTTCTTACAGCAGTTCTAGGTATGGACGCTATTGCATCAGCTCCCACCAAGAGAGACAAACAGCGGCCCCACCCTGGCCCCCAACGCGCGAGAGCCACTAGCAGCTCCCAGTCAAATGCAGCAGCTCTTGAGCTGAGGTGGGGTCTGCAGATGGGTTAAGAGTCCACAGCTCCGTCAAGTATCGGGCTGACTGCCACTTTTTATATTAATAAGTCTGTAAACTCTTCGGTCTTAGGGATAAGGGGGGAAAAGGGAGAAAAATGTTCATCTGTGTTTGGGAATGTTTGTGCCAGGAGCTGCCTGCATTTTCACAGTGAACGCTGAGCCTGCTGGCACAAAGTTTAAAGACCCACAGAGCTGCGTTTGGAGGAGGGAGAGGCGGGTAGGAGCAGAAGTGGACCTTCCTTACATCATACCCAAAAGCCACTTGAGGTCTGTGGTTTGTGACGGTGTCAGGAAGGGTTCTCCTGACGCCCTGAGCAAAGGGTCCAAATAATCAAACTACAGCAAGATCTGCTTAGAAATCCCAAAGCAGAGAAAAATCAAGCAAAGTTGCAGATGCATAAAAATAGATACAGGTCAGGCAGAAATATGGAGACCAGAGCTTGTAGGCTGCAGAAGCCAGTACCTCATGTTGTGTTGTGTTGTGTTCTTTCAGCCAAGCAATAAAAACCAAAGAGCAAGAGAGGGCCTGGGTAGGTAAGGAAACCAGCTTGAGGAAGAGCAGACTCATGCTGTTACAGACACAGACTACCAGCCTTAATATATTCATGGGAAGCAAAATCGGCTCAGCTGGGAGAGGAGATTCGAGCAGATGATGAGATGGAGAGCATACGTCTCCTGCTGGCTTCCGTGAAAGGCAGTGCTTCCCAGAACAAAGGGATGCCTCTGGGGGCTAGCACTGCATCTGTGATGAAGCCTTTGAAGAATACACCCTCTCGCTTCAACTCAAGGCCCAGTCCGCTAAAAGAATAAAACCCACTTTCTAAACAGGGGTCTGAGATGACCTTCTTGTTGAAACAGCTCCCTCTACACTTGGAAACCCTTTAATCATATAAGGAAAACCACTGGCCCCAGGATCCTCTTCGGCACCATTCACTCACAGGAAGTGGGCAGGACCCTCCATGCTGGTGCCTCGCGTCCAGCCTTTGGAGAGGGGTTGGGTCTCGGGGGAGTGGGAACGGATCACTTACCTCCGTGGGTCTGAGTTCCCCTTAGAATGGATGTGCCTCTCTGGGCCAGCCTAGACCAGCCAGGATGCTAGGTGGGAACAGGAACCAAAGCCGTCTCTGGAGGCCTCGTCTCAAAGACGCTTCCTTGAAGAACGCCATAATTAAAGGCTTTGAAGCTCACCTTAGTCTACGGGCACCACAAGCAATTGGTATGAAAAGAAAATATGAAAGCTAATGCTACGTCCTACCTAATGGTGAGGAGAGAAGACCCATTATGGAAAAAGCTAAGGGGCCCAGAGAACCACAGGAAACAAGACTTCATCATCTGAAATGTACAAATATGGCAGAACTGTGTGTTAACTGCACACATAGATCCTACCTCTCCTCAATGAGGCCTTATGGGTGTTAAAAAAAAATAAGTGTAAGAGGTAGAGAATTTAGTTTAGCAGAAATTCTCTGGGAGAATATTCTTTCTGTCTCTGTCTCTCTGACACGCACACACACACAAACACACACACACACACCCACCCCACAGTCCAGTCATACTACAGCTCTACAATCTAAAGGAGGCCATAATATTTTACCCATGAGGAAAAGAGCGAAGGAGGGTGAGAGAGCCTGCACCACCCTTTGGGTCTAGAGTGTTGAACGTGAGTGTTGAAAAGAAGAGGGAAATTTTATCAAAAGATATTGTGGGGGTCTGTGATATACAAGTAAAGGTTATATAAGTACTTAAAAAAATATTTTCATGCTTCTCTGAATGTAGCACGTTTTGAAAACTGAATCACGTGAGGCCCCTGCTTAGATTTGGGTTTCACGCATTCCTTCTAGAATAGTTGAAACAGTTCCAGTTAAAAGTAGAGACTCCTGCACACACACAACCCCACTTGGTACCTTCCCTTACTATTCCCGTATCTGATATCTGTAGCCCTTCTGACGCTCTCCCAGCGATTCACTCAGAGGCTCCGTTTGGTCTGCTGACTTCAGTAACGCTTTTCATACCCCCTTCTAATTTTCACCCTTCCTGTGAGTTTGTACGCACCAGCACCAGGTGAGATGCCCTCCCTGCCCTTGGGAGAGCGCTAGAGAGCATCTACAGAGAAAGACCCAAAAGGACACATTTCCCACGACTATTATCATGATTATCTTGCCTCGTGAAAAGGGTGAGTGAGCGTCATTAGGATGATAGAAACGTTTAGATAGGGGATGCAGTGTTTTGGGTTAAGGAAATAGATAAGAACTTTTACTCATTAGGCAGGTTCCCTTAATATTGTTAAACTCTGATACACCAGAAAGGATAACAGAACCAATAAGAAGGATGCCCCTCCTTTTAGTAGTAGGAATTATCCTCAGCACCCGAGTTGGTGACAGTCCTTATAATTCTCCAAGTAAGACGACAACCTGGGCTTCCCTGGTGGCGCAGAGGTTAAGAATCTGCCTGCCAATGCGGGGGACACAGGTTCGAGCCCTGGTCCAGGAAGATCCCACGTGCCTCGGAGCAAGTGCGATGACTACTGAGCCTGCGCTCTAGAGCCTGCGAGCCATAACTACCGAAGCTCACATGCCACAACTACTGAAGCTCGCCTGCCACCACTACTGAAGCCCGCGCGCCTAGAGCCCATGCTCCGCAACAAGAGAAGCCACCGCAATGAGAAGCCTGCGCACCACAATGAAGAATAGCTCCCGCTCGCCTCAACTAGGGAAAGCCTGTGTGCAGCAACGAAGACCCAATGCAGCCAAAAATAATTAAATAAAATAAATAAATTTATTTAAAAAAAAGATTACAACGTGGTCCCCTTCTTAGCCCCTCCCAGGAGGCCTGTCTCTTTTGTGCAGGGGACACTTTGTTGAGTATTACGTAACAATGCACTTGAGGTTGGGGACTACATTTATTCAGATTTGAGTCTCTACACCTATCACAATGTATAGTTCATAGGAGCATTTAATAAATGTTAGTTGAAGGAATAAATAAAACTAAGAAGTTCCTTAATCACTGGATCATTTTCTCAAAGTTTTTATTTTTTAATTTTGTCAGTTTACATGTGAAAGCTTCAGTCAGGGTCAAAAAACTAACTCTACAGCTTTGGGTAAGCATTTTGTTTGGCTCTCTGGGCTTTTAGTTGCAAGCATCATTTGTGGAATGCATGGGTTTCTGTGATGAAATAAAAGGTTTTTCCTTTAAGATATTTTGGGTCTATGAATTTTCAAAATTTTATTTTACGGTTTCTCCTTTTTTTTTGATTAAAAATAAAGTGTGGGTGTTGGGGGGCTTGCTGGCAAGAAGACAGAACAACAGCAAACAAACAAGCAAACGAAAAAAGCCATTTTGATTAAGCACAGTCAGTGAGCTCCGTGAAGCGTGTTTCAGCCCGACGCCAAATGACGCTCACTAAAATTGCAGCAATTTTTGATGCACGTGCCAATGTTTGTGTTATTTTTACTTTAAAGATGTAACAGATTGCTCCAAAATAAATAATTTAAGCCTAATGTTTCAAAAGATTCCAAGCGCTGTGTCTTTCACTTCTGTAACCAACAGAAGCAGCCCTCCTCTCTGTGTAACACTCCTTTGGGAGGGTTGTTTTCTTGCTTTGTTTTTCAAAGTAGAATATTATTAAGTCACGAGAAACAATGACGTACTGATAGATATCACGACATGGATGAACATTAAACACATTATGCTAAATGCCAGAAGCCAGACATAAAAGGCCACGTATTGTATGATTCCATTTATACAAAATATCCGGAATAGGCAAATGCATGGAGACAGAAAGTAGATGGGTGGTTGCCTGGGACTGGGAGAAGGAGGGAATGGAGAGTGGCTGCTAATTTGCATGAGGTTTCTTTTGGGGGTGATGAAAGTGTTCTGGAATTAAGACAGTAGTGATGGTTGCACAACTTTGTGAATACAATAAAAGCACTGAATGTATACTGTTTTTTTTGGTACGCGGGCCTCTCACTGTTGTGGCCTCTCCCGTTGCAGAGCACAGGCTCCGGAAGCGCAGGCCCAGTGGCCATGGCTCACGGGCCCAGCCGCTCCGCGGCATGTGGGATCTTCCCGGACCGGGGCACGAACCCGTGTCCCCTGCATCGGCAGGCGGACTCTCAACCACTGCGCCACCAGGGAAGCCCCTGAATGGCTTTTAAATTCAGAAAATAAAGATGAAAAGTAAAAATACCAGAGCAATAAACTGACAGCCTTGTGTTTTCATTAACGTAGGTCGCCATTGTGAGGTCCATCAGATGATCGGGAACTACATGTGGGACCCCGCCACCAACAAGTCATTTGACATAGGGGTCAACAGAGACAGCCTGATGCCTCTCTGGTGGAATGGATCAGAACCTCTGTGGATCACTCTGACCAAGGCCAAAAGGAAGGTCTACATGTACTACTGGCCAGGTGAGTGTGTTGACATCTATGCCTGTCCAACCTTCCAAATCTCAAAGCACCATTGGAGTCTCTGAGAACAAAGCATGTAGATGTGTTTGAGGACCAAGCCGGGATTTAGAAAATGGGGTCTTTGTTCAAGAAATGTCTTATGGACATGTTTCTTTAAGTTTTGGTTCAAACTCTCTAACATCAGAGCAGACATAATGCCGTTTCCTAATTCCCTTGGTTCAGCAATATTTCTGCAGTATATCATGCGTTTTCGTGGGTAAAATTTCGGCTACACTGGAGAGATACATTATAGGGTGCTCATTTGCTTTACAAAGAACTTGGAGTACCATTTCTACAGATTTTGAGCTCCCCTGCAATACTGAAAAGAGGATTCAGAGCTCTTACAACTTTTTGGTTGTGCATTAAATGAAGTCCCTTTATATTAATATTCCTCCTGTACATCCTAAATCAATGAGAAACTAAAGTACTTAACTTACTTCAGTGAGGGAGGTAAGCACTCATGCAGACTGCCCTGGCTGCTGTGAGGGGCTTCAGGAGACTCTCATCTTGTCAGCCAAACTCTTTTATTAAGGATGACAGGATTCAGTGACAACAGAATACTCAACTCACCGCTGACTTTGCATTGGTAGGATGTGTTCCTAGCGAGTGGGCAATATAACTTTTCCATGCACATGGCTGTAGACACATTTTTCCTAACTCTTCCCGGTGCAATACTGATGATTGTCATTGTGGAAGAAGAGATCAGGAGGCCTAGAAGAAATGAAGGGATAAGTGGGGGAAGCATGTGGAGGGATCTTGCTGGCCTGGGCTGGAGACGGCGGCAGCCTGATGGAACTGTGCGAGAGTGACGGGTTCTGGGGGGCGGGGGAGCGGGGGGAAGGGGGAGTGAGCCCGGGCTGAGTCACAGGTGGCCCACACCGAGGACGTGGGCCTGGAGCGAGAGTTTGGAGGATGCTGGTTGCAGGTGGCCACGTGGAGAGCTGCTCCGGGGGCTCAAGGCTGTGCCAACTCTCGGAGGAGGGGCGTCAAGCAAGGATGGACGGAGAGCAGGGAAAGCAGGCCCACAGCTGCGCTGTGCTGAGTGCCCAGAAAGCTGCTGCAGAGCAGAGACTGGCATCCACAGGTGAGCCCAGGACGGCCAGGGCAGCCGCGTTACTTCAAACCCGGCGGAAGAACAGACAGACAGGCTGGTTCTGCGGGCAGATGCAGTGTCGGGGCAGTGCTGGGGTTGCTTCAGAAGACGCCTGGCGTTCGATCCATAGCAGCTACCTGGGCTGACATAAGAAGAAGCTTTCAGGCACGGGAAGGGTTGAAGAGACTCTACCTTAAGTGGAGACTCAACTTTTCACGGAGCTGGACGTTAAGATTGAGAAAACAAGTCGGTGCATCCGCCAAGCTAATCAGACTTGGTCGGGGAGCCCAGCTCGGGTTCAGCCCCACGCGACGAGATCCAGAGCCGAAAGATGTTGCTGCGCTTTGAGGTCATTCTCAGCAATCATCATCAACAAACACAAGGGCCCGCAGGCATAGGCCTAGGAGGGGCCGGGAGCAAACTCGCGCTCTTAGGGACCACCTCGAAACGAACCTGAGGACCATCAAGACGAATGCTGTCCCGACTCCATAAGGGCCATCTTCCACGGGATCCGGTTAATGTGACTTTCTGTGTCTTGGAACTTGATCTCTTCTTGCTCTGAAGAGCACCTCCCCCGGCACCTCCTCCCGGATCCCCACATGCCTCCTGCACATACACTCTCCTCTGATGGCCTTCTGGGGAGCCACGGATGCCAGTGCTCGTGGAAAGGGGGGGAAGATCTTAAAGGAGACAGTTGCCATGTTTCAGACTTCTCTCAGCTGTATTACAGAGCGTCGCTCTTTATCTCATCCTGGAGAGTCTGGCTCCTTAATCATAATCAGCAATTTGAATTCATGTATCACTGAGTAGCTACAAAGTCTCAGTGCTAACGTGAATGTAAAATATCTTGTCACTCCTCCAAAATCGCTCCTGAAGGGCAAGAAACGGCCAATCGCTTTCTTTGATTCAGCAGCTCATGTGATGTGACACATACGGCTTGAGATCAGTTTATGGTGTTTCCTATCAGGAGGGCAGAAGCTAAAACAGATAACCTCCCGGAATTTCCTCAGTGATCTACATGGATGTTAGCTAACCATCTGGCCATGTTGAAGTCTTGATAGAAATTGGATGAAAAGTCTCTTGTTTCTTAGACACTGTCCATTCCTTCTAAACTGTATCCACAAATAAAGGCTCCCTGAGAACCAGCTGTCTCTGAAGGCCCTGCCGCCCAGCCCAAGCCAGGCGTGCTCTGGCCCCTCCATTCTTACTGGTTGACAGCCGAGGGATTAACTATCACTGCTGTCCTTTCTCCCTCCACCTTGGTCCTCTCCGGCCACAGCTCATAGCCCAGTGAGTGTTCATTTGTCTCTGCAAGATTTAGTAAAGTGCAGTGGCATTTCTTTTAAACATGACTTGGTTTTATTTTTCTTCTCAAACCCTCCTCTTCCTTCTCCAGTCCCCACCAGACATTGTACAGACCTCTCGATGAGGCCTGGAAAATCTTTATTGCTCCAGTGAGCTGTGTTATGACACTTTGAGTCTTGCCATTAAGTCAATATTTAGAAGTGCAATTTAGAAATGGCAGTAGTTCAAGTCTTCCTGTCAGGTAGATAAAGCAGCAGACTGAAAAATTGATCACTGGTAAAGAGTCCAAAAGACCCCACCTCAAGCCTTGAGAAATTTAATATCGTAAACAGACCCTTTATTACCCCACCCAGTGGTGCCGTGGAGCTGTGCAGAGGAAAATGTGCCTCAGGGAATGATCCCAGGCCCTAACTCAAATATCTGCGGGGGGAAGGCTCCCCCAAATCAGCCAGGACCAGCGTCACCAGGACCTAGGAGTGCTCTGCAAAGGATGAGAGCTGAGTGTGTGTCATTCACTAATTTTATTCCCCTATTCCATCCCTCTGGTTTGAGGTCAAAGGAGTTTCATTGAAGTGGGGGGAAAGAAGAGGCTCCAATATTCACTTCATATCAAGAGCAACCCAAAGAGAAGGATGCCTGGCGGGAGGAGGTGAAGTGGGGGAATATAGGAGGATATGTACTGATAAGATATTGCATGGAAGTAGAGTTTGAACTCCTTGGACAGTCGATGCTCCCTTACATAGTGGCAGCAGTTTTTAAGTTTATTATGGCTATCGTGAAATACAAAAAAAGGAACAAAAACCAGCAGCCTTTTAGGAGTCTGTAGTTTAAAAACTCTTTGGAGCAAGGGTCTGAAGACTCTCAGTTCTACCTCTGCAGTCATGATTTTGCAGTATTAACTCCTTATGGCCAAGCAGTCAGGTGGAATTGGGGGCAACCATTCATATGGCTCCGGGAGGGTGTTGGGTGTGGGTCTGGGGTCTTCTGCTGGCCTCTTCCCGTCCTGTGCAGGTGTTGAGACAAATAAGACACCTTTTATGTGGGGAAAGACACATTTCCAGCTGGCTTCTCCTCCCCTACTTCCCAGAGGTGGGCTGGCTGGGGAGTTAACAGATGGGTATCTGACTCAGCTCCAGTCGAGTTTTGGTTGTTAAAATCAAGAGGATTTCCTCTGGATGCGTGAGGAGGCATGTCCTGACTACGGATCAGGAATTGTGGTTGTTCACAGAATCTTCCCCTTCCCTGCCGTGCTGGGTCCCTGACAACCTTCCATTGGGCTGAACTTAGATGAATGCACTTAGGCTCAGGGGAGGTCCGGAGCCTAGCATCAATCATGCAAATGTGTGGGTTAACGTTACAGCCAAGGTCTTGGACTCTATCTACATGACTCCAAATATCTGCATAAAACCTGAATTTTTTTTTCAGGCAAATATTTAACAATCAGATACAGGGGGTCCAGATTTTCACTAAATTTTCCAACACTGCCACCAATTTGGCATTAAGCTTTAAGACGTATGTAATTTTAGGACCAGAAGAGGCTTTATTCTGTATGTAGTTTGCTGGTTCCTACACTTGTAAATCAAGACCTCCTTAGGATACTGATAAAAACTATGGATTTTTTTTGTATTAGAAAAACAAGCGCATACATACTATATACACAATTTTGTGCTCATGTAACACAGGAGGCTACCATGATGAGGACTGCTAGGTGGTCTTGGACACGGAAATACATACATATGTATAATATCTAGTTGATTTGATTATTTTCAACGTGAGGGAAACGTCTTAGAAACTCACTAAAGTATCAATGAAGCCCAAACTCCTCTAGTTAATGTTGTCTGCCAAGAGTAGGCTTGGGTTAAAATTCTCTAAGACTCTCTGGGTCAAATTCACCTTGAGTCCTTTCCTTTGTTTGTTGGTAACTTGGGCAAGGTCTGCCTCATTGCCCTTGTCTGTCCGCGTCAGCAACAAGAAGATTACAAATTCACATGGCAAGTTAGAGGCTGTCTCAGAGAAGTGATCTATCTTCAAAAGCGTCCTGCAGGATCTCTAGGCGTCAACCATTTCTGCTGCAGAGATATTGAGGAGGTGGTGCCTTTCTGGACTGCTGCCTGCAGGGGTGACTCCCCCAGCACTCGAAAGTCTTATGAGCTGTCCAGCCATGTCCAGTCTCCTTTTGCAGGATGGTGCCTTGGCCAGAAGAGCCCATAGTTTCTCAGCAGCATCCGTTACGGTAACTAGGAAGCCTTAAAGAGAAATCCAGGGACAAACTTCCATTCTTCACAAATCATGGCAAATCTGTTTCTTCATAAAACATCTTAAAAGGGTGTGACTCAAGGCCCTGTAATAAGCTCTCAGGAGACAACTGTTAGCAACACCAGATACAGGCTCTCCCCACCCTACCCCCAGCCCCCCAGAGAACTTACCATCCATTCAGTCAAGGAGACACGTGATAATCTAATACTCGCCCATAGAAATGAAAAGGCCACTTGTTTAAAGTATAACAGTGAAAAGCATATTGCATTATGACCTCCTCTAATAGGGGATCTGGTTTCACCCAGAGGGTGACGTGAGTTAACACCTGAGGGGATGGGCAGGGTAGCGGGGTGGGAGCGCGGGAGCACGGCGTATGTTAAGGGATGGATGTGGCGTGTGGATGGGCTGGAGAGAAGCTGAGGGCAGGCCGGGCTCCATGGGCCAGCTGAAGAATTTGATCTTACGCTGAGAGGCGTAAGAAGTCACTGGAAGTTCTAAGGAGGAGGGTGACAGTACCATGTTTGAATTTGGCAAGATTACTCTGGCAGCACCGTGGAGAAAGGCAAGTAGGCCTCCAGAGGGGCTGGATGAGGGACGGCCAACCCGTCAGGAAGGTACTGCACAGACCTAGCAAAGAGGTGAGAAGAGTGTGGATGAGGGTAAAGGAAGTGGGGAGAAATGGGTGGGTTGGGGACATATTTAGACATTAAAATTGCCAGGGCCTGGTGATGCACTTTGGGATTAAGGGACCGAGCAGTGACGGGCATGACACTTGGTTTCTGGCTTACAGGACTAAGGGGGGAAGGTGTGTCTTTGCCCATCCCGGGAAATTGAAAGAGGAGTGGTTTGGAGGCACAGGAACGTCTGTGTTGACTCTGAGACATGTCACGTCGTGTGCCTGGAGCTTGAGGACTGAGCTGGAGATACACAGATGTGTGGTTCTCGGGAGGGCCCAGGGCTGGTGGAGCTGTGGCCAGGAAGGTCAGCCGGGGGAGAGCCCACGTGAAGAGAGGAGACGGCCCCAGACACAGCCTGGAGTGGAGGAAGTTCATGCTTAACGATCAGATGGGGCGAGTGAGTCTGTGGAGGAAACAAAGATGGACTTGCTCGGGAAGCAGGAGGAAAGCCAGAAGAGCTGGGAAAAGTCTAAGGAGAGTGATGCCATCCTTTGAAGACGTCTGATGGGGGGCTTGATGTCACCCGAGAGGCAGGGGAGGCGCCACTGGAGAGCGACACCAGCTGAAATCTGTTGGCCCCTCTTGTCACAGAGACCAGAGGAACCAAATAGTTTCAAGTGGGGAGTGGCCATCCCCGGGCTCATTGTCGAGTGACACTGTGGGGCGGCAGAGACAGCGTGTGGACTTATTATCTGGGGCATCGCTGGCAAGCTCTCTGAACTTTGTAGCTGTTAATTTCTTTAACATTTTTCAACTTAGTCTCAAGAAAGGTCCATTATAATAACCCCAGGGTAGCCTTTAGTTTCCCTCTATTGCCCAAGAGTCTGCTTGAATAGAGACGATGATCATTGTACCTCATCTAATACGGGTTTTGAAGAAAACAAAGTGCACGAAGAATAAAGTTTGCCATGATTTTTTCCGTAAAGACGATTTTCAATTAAACAGGAAAAGTAACATTAAAAAAAACCCCAAAACACCTTTTATTGTTCTGGTTAGTGAACCCTCTGACTCCCGCTGGGAGTTCGTGTATTCTAATGATGAACAAGCACATCTCCTCAGGTCGGGAGGCCAGATAAGGACTCAGCAGTCACCACCCACCGTGGATGATGCTGGGACTGTAATAGACACGGTAATGGATGTGCAGGTGGGACGGATTTCTAGGAGCATCTAGGCAGAGGGAAGGAGCTTGTGCTGAGGTTCCAAGATGAGCAGGCAAGGGCATGCCGTGTTCCTGAAGCTACAAAGAATACGACAAGGTTGCAGCTGAGTGACTAAGGCAGGAGTGAAGAGATCGGAAACTGGAAATGGCCATATCTTAAGAACCAGGGACTTGGGCTCTGGTATGTAAAGGGACTTGCGTTTAAGGAACAAAGGTGTTTTAGATCATATCAGTTGCAGAAACAGATAAGCCCCGAAGTCTCAGTGGCTTAACCCAATGGAAGTTTATTTTTTGCTACAGAAAGTCTGAAAAGGGTCATTGTGATCCACAGTTGACTCTCTGAACAAGGATGCAGACACTGGTGGGGACTGAAACGTGTCCCCCAAATCCGTACCTCAGAGCCCTAGCCCCCCATGTGGTGATGTCTGGCGGTGAGGCCTTTGGGAAGTAATCAAGTTTGGACGAGGTCATGATCCTTTTTACTCCAGCTGGGTCTTCCTTTCTTGCCATTTAAGGGGCATCTCTGTCCTTGTTTCTCCCTCCTTAGGAGTGATTCTCCACCCTGGGTATGCTAAGAATACCCTGAGGCCATCCCAGGCTGCATCCTCAGAGGTTCCGATGTCACTGGTGTGGGTCTAGGGGCTGAGGACTGCAGCGAGAGACCCTCTGCAGCGGGCCTGGTGCATAGACCTAGCGTGCTTGCCCTGGGTGCCCACAGCCCTGGCATGGCTTGCAGCCCCGCACTCCCATCCCTGCCGGTCACACTGTCCCAAGAAGCCTCTTCCCGTCATTCTCTCCCCCCTGCCCCAGTCCCCAGGGTCACTCTGTGTCGTTGGCGCTGGCCTGTCTGAAACCTGACATCAACAGGGAAAGGAAAGAGATGAGTAGTTTGAGCATCTGAAGTGAACTCAGCACTTCGCAGACATAATTTTACTCAACCCTCAGAACAGTCCTAAGACATGACTGCTGTCATCCCCACTTTACAGACGGGGGCATGGAAGTTCCCAGAACACACAGCCAGGACACAGTAAGCCGGCTGGGCTGCTGCTGGGGCTGCCTTAGTCCACGCCCCGCGCAGGGTCCCTCCCTGAGCTTGGCCGAGGCGGGGGAGGGTCTTCCCACCGGCCATCCCAGGTTTGCCAGTTCAACTGCCCCCCACAGCCCAGGGCGGGAGCGGAGGGATTCAGGGGGAGGGATCCTGACAGAGTGAAGAAAAGAACCCAGAGTCGGGACTTCCTGTAGAAACTCAGTCCCCAGTAGAGAATGCTGGAGGCTTGGCTTTTGGTGGCCGAGGCAGGCCTACACCCACCCCCGGGTCTGTTCTACTTTCCCCCTCGGCACCAAACACGCCCTCGTTGCCAGCGGGCAGGGGGCTCAGCTGCCCCTGCAGTGCTTTTCTCAGCTGGTGGGCCGCTGGCTGTGGGATCCAGCATCTGTCAGAGGGATTCCTTAGGGGGGACAGAGACGTGGCACTTTGACCTCACCAGAGCCCTTTGTGTGCAGAGAGCTCTGTCCCCTCCCGGCCTCTCCCCTCCTGTTCTCCCTGCTGTGCTGGCTGGAGCCCTTGAGGAACCTCAGGGGAATGTAAAGAGCTAGAACATGACCGGAAAGAAAACAGCTGAGACCAGTTCAGCCACTTCTTTGCCGTGCGACCCGGGTATAGTCACTTAATCTCTCTGTGCGGCGGGTTCCTTATCGGTCCCACAGGAATGACTACGTGTGCCTCTCAGGCTTGCTGGGCGTGTGAAATGAGATAAGATATAGAGAGTATCCGACTAGAATATATGGTTAGTAGCTATACAGTAACCCCACCCTTGCCCCCCGATTCTTAAAAGGCAGCTTCAGCCTGTGTCCTTCTAATGTGTCACATGGGGTGCACGGGGGGAGGGGGAAGCTCTGGCCAGGTCACTCTTGGTCCAAAACAATGCTGCAAGGTCACATCAGGGATTCAAATACACACTTGCAGCAAAGGCCACAGAGTGAAACACAAGTCCTGTTTTAAATTGCCATGAGAATTCTGAAACAGGCTATCATGGCCAGTCAGGGGCAGGAAAGGAGTTTCCCAGGAAAGGGGTGGATGGAAGGATCTGGCCACTGGGTCATCAGGGGAGGGAAAGAGGACAGAGTCTGGCTTTTTGATGCCTCAGGGCTGGGGGGCAGAAGCCACGGACAGGGCGAGCTGTGCACACAGGACTCTGTGCAGAGGCGGCACCGAGTGCTCGAGGTGTGGCCACTGGGGCGGCCCTCAGGCTTTGCCCAGGTGTGCAGAGCGCTGGCTTTGCAGGGCCACATGTAGCACTCACTCCCGCTCCCAGCCATTCCTGGAAGTGGTTCAGAACCAGCTCAGAAGCTGGGGAGACCAGGGTTCCCCCAGATACATGGTGGGAGGTAAAGGGCAGTTGGTAAGACCTGGAGATCACAGGCTCGAACTGGAGGGCTGGGGGATGAGGAATCCCTGGGTCGGTGCTAGAGTTCTAGCAAAGCCGCTGGCAAGGCTGAGCCTGCGGTCAAGGGCTTGCCGGCCTCCTGCATCCCGAGGAGGCCCAGGCTTCTTGGATCCAAATACCAGGAAACCACCTGCTCCGGGAAGAGGCTCTGGTGGGGACCACCACGTGTGCAGCAGTCGAGATGCCTTCCCCCTGGGGAGCATGACATCACTTGCAGGATTTAGATGACCTTGAGGCATGTGCCTCTGACCCAGAGATGCTGCTCGTGGCTGATATGAGGGGCACCAGGCGCCCCTCACTCCTCACCTGGGCCTGCTGGGGAAGAGTACGGTCCCTGACCCTGGGACAGAGACTCTCCCATCTAAAGCTGACTCACAGAGGCAGAGATCTTTGGCCTCATGATGCCTTGCTAAGGTTTCACCACTGCCTTCCTAAAGCAGACACCCAGCCTGGGTTAGGCACATGCCCCTCTGCCCTCAGGTTCCCATTATCACCTTTCACGCCCAGTGAGTCCTTTCCCGTTGAGTTTCCAGAACCTGCTCTAATGGATGAGTGCTTCTCATCTCACCAGTCTGCTCCTGTGCACAAGGCCAGTCTGCATGGCATCCTGTGTTCGGGCCAGCCCACCCCGCCGCGCCCCCCCCCATCCCCAGATCAGAAGAGACCTCCCAGCTCTGTGGGCCCAGCTGACCTGGGAAAGGGCCTCTGAGATCAAAGGCCACACTTTCCCCAAGGACTTGTCCCCATAAGCTCCTGTGCCTCAGATGTATCTTCCTGGAGAAGGTGACATGTTTCTAAGAGTTAATTGACTTAGCTGTTTTAATAAGCTCTCTTGAGACGCATATTCAACTGTAGTGCACCTGCCTCTTATCCCATAAAATGCAGCTCACAGGGGTTATTGTCACAAGGTGTGTGGAAGTTGGAAGCCGAGCGGCACTTGGAAGGCGGGACCTGTGTTGTAGGAAGTTTAGAGAAATGCGATTTTCATGGGCTCAACTTCCTTGGAGAGAGTTGGCAGGAAGCAAGGATCAGTCAGGAAAGCAGTGGAAAAGTATCAGAGCCAGGAAGCTGATTACTAGGTGGCAAGGAGACCTTGGGACAGTCACTTCTCCCATCGCAGGCGTTTGTTTTCTCAGCTGCAAAATAAAAGGCACTGATGTAAGCCTGCTGCGAAGGGCCGCGAAAGCTGTTCGTTGTGCCCGGATGCTGTGTCCGCGGGGGCGTGGCTCACACTATAGTCGTCATAGATTTGCATATTTATTTTGACAATATGTTGGTCTGTGACAGTCATGTTGCTATGACAAAATAGATATATTAAAATAATTGTCTAGCAGATATAAGTTAAGTGTTTTGAAGAAGAAGTGACTTAAAATTTTTTTTGGCACAGAGATGCATGGGCTTAGTGGCGCTCCTCTTTGGTTGTGCTTTAAGTTCCCTCCAGCTCAGGATATATTTATTAGGTTGCTGAGGTGGGACTGTCCAGCAGGAAGGCAGACTCTAGACAGAGATAAGACGAGGACCTGAACGGTGAGCCCTAATTAAGGGCAATTCCCTTTCAAGTTCCCTGGGAACAATGAGGAAATAAGATGCAGGAAAGCCTAAGCCTGCCCTTGAAGCACCGGTGAAACCAAAATCTTACTGCCAGCTTCCTGGTTGGTCTTTGAAACTGCAAAAGCCAGGCCACTGCCTTTGTTTCCCCACAGACCCCTATGCAGAGATTCAGGAATCCCTGCTTTCCTCAGGCACCGGTGGGCTGACCTGAAGGACCCCAGTTGCCCAGATCCGCACTCGCTGGGAGGCCATGAAAGTGGCCTGGAGGCGACAGCCCGAGGGGCTGAGCAGTGCGCCTAGGTTCACAGACTGAGCCCACGGTGGGTCCAGAAAGGGGCCCACAGGCTCCTGATTAAAGAAATAGCTCGTGGGATCCACACAACACACCCCTTCCAGCCTGATGATTTCCATCAGGTAAAGACTAAGGAAAACAAAACGAAGCCCCCAGACGAATTCTTCCAGGAATAACGAGCCTTGCCGTCTCTAAATATACCACTTTCACTAATTCCTTGTTCCATCGTGGCATCTGTCATTGCTTGCTGGCTGTTTCCTTTGCCAGTCATTTTTATTCATTCTGGGTTTTAAGATTAGAGGTCTGGTGACTGTTTTTGCCTTGGGAGATTTCACCTGGGAGAGACCATTCAGGACAGAGAGCGCAGAATGGCTGCACTTGCCTCAGTTTTTGTGAACTTGGGTACCGGTCTCTCCCTTCTCAGGGCCACGTGAAGGTATGTAGCTTCGATCCAAATTAATTGTGTCTGCAGTGTCAGGGCATCTCTGCTGGACTGAGACACAACCTTTTCACTCCTCTGGCTGGCTGGCTGCGTATCTGAAGAGACAGGAAGCACTAATGCTCCGTTGGCTCTGCAGCGAAGGTTTTCCCTCTCTCCGCTCAGCTTATAGAGCCTCAGCTGGGGAACAACCCTGAGAATAAATGACAACTGTCAGTCATATCTTACCTGCAGCTGCCTGCACCACTCTAAGCCCTGCTGCTTTCTGAACTTTACAGTTCCCTTAGAGTAGCAGCACTAATGCCTAGTTTCCTGGTTCAGGGTCTTCAAACTGTAAGGATTTCCAAGAGCAAGATTAATTTTAAGGGAATCTGTTTTAAAATCATCAACGTTCATATATATTGCAAAAATCGTCCTGATTAAAAACATGTCCTTTTCCTACTTTATATAAGAAAGGAGTACCCCTCAGCAGTCAAGAACCTTACTAAGGTGCATTGCCTCCGTATAGAAAAGCCTCCAGGGCCAGACAAAGAAACAGTTTGAAATGTTGGTGTAGGTGTACAGAAAAGAATGCATCTAGTGACAAAATAACAAAACGTAAAAATAGTCAAGTATTTACCCATGCTCTCTTTTAAATTATTTAAGAAAAACCCAATTGAGTTGTCAGCTGAAACACTATTTAAACATTTATGATGATAGATCACTATGTGAATGTTGGCATTCAAAGAAGCCATTCAAAGAATTAAATGACAGACTAGTTCTATTTCCATCTACTTATTTATGTAAACAACTTTCTTATCACTTAGATTTAACAAATAGGAATAGAATGGATTCTGAACTTGTCTCATTCTAGAGAGCAATCATATTCATCCATGGATATACAAACTGATTTTTTTTTTTTTTTTTTTGCGGCACATGGGCCTTTCACTGTTGTGGCCTCTCCCGCTGCGGAGCACAGGCTCTGGACGCGCAGGCTCAGCAGCCATGGCTCACGGGCCCAGCCGCTCCACGTCATGTGGGATCCTCCCGGACCGGGGCACAAACCCGTGTCCCCCGCATTGGCAGGCGGACTCTCAACAACTGTGCCACCAGGGAAGCCTACCAACTGACTTTTAAAAACATCCTATTCCTTTCATTATGAGACACATTTCTAATAAAATGTAACTTTTTATTTTAAAAGATCATTTATTGAAATTTGGGGTTCCACTGGTACAATGACAGGCAAAGCTACTTTGAAACAACTCTTCTCGCCAGCAACAACTGAAAACGCTGCTGGACTCTGTGTGTGCGTGTGTGTGTGTGCGCGCACATGCACGCGCACACAGTGTGACGGATCAGAGACAGACTAAGACCTAGAGAACAAGGTGTATCTGGAAATTGGCACCATGTCTCCCCTGCATTTAAACACTGATCGCAGAAACAGCAGCTGGGAGACTAAGAAACTGAACTGAGGTTTTGACAGAATCACAGGATGGGGGAAATGACAAAAATTGGAGTTCATGGGCCACCAAGCAGAAGAGATCTAGTAAACATCCTAGACTTTCAGTTGGGACAATAAAGGACAATGCCTTTGGAGTAAGAAGGAGCTAGAAGTAAACTAGGGGTGAAACCCTCTGGAGGACTGAAGCCTTCATAAAACCCAAGCTGAGCTTTGAGTCATCTTAATCCCTGACTAACTCCACTCTGGGTTAAGATGGTCTGCCTGTAGCCTAGGTGCCCTTCATAAGCAAAAGCCTGCGCTCTCTAGAAAAAGATAACAACATATGGAGTGTCAAATGATATCTACAGTTTTTTGTATACAATATGCAGCATTCCCAGAATATGGGAAAACAAGTCCTGACTGGAAACTCAGGAGAAATAAACAGGCAAGTCTTGACTGAAAAATCAAGAGAAAAACAGTAGACAATAGACTCAAACCCGCTGGTCCAGATACCGATATGACTTTAAAGAGAGCTATGATAAAAGAACTAAATGACAAAATTTACTACACCTGCAGTAGTAAACTAGAATCTTTTTTAAAAGGTGAACTCTATAACTGAAGACAGCTCTCCGGCTTAAATAGGCAAAAAGATGAAAAAGGCAGAAAAGAATGTTCGACACACATGGGACATAGTGAAAAGGCCACAGAAGGATTAGAGAGAGAAGATGAGACACAAGTAATATTTGAGAGATAAAGTTTGAGAACTTTCTGAAACAGACAAGAAATAGCAAATCATAGACTCAAGAAGTGCTGTGAAATCCATTAATTTCAGAACTGCTGATACCACAGAAATGAAAAAAACTTAAAAGCAGCAATAGAAAATTGTTCAAAGAAGCAGTGATAAGACTGACAGCTGACTTTCCAACAGAAATACTGGAATCCAGAAAGACAATAGAACGATATCCCCAAATGATAAAAGAAAAATAATGATCAGTTCTATATCCAGTGAAAATATCCCTCAAAAATGAAGGCAAGGGACTTCCCAGGTGGTTCAGTGGTTAAGACTCCGTGCTCCCAATGCAGGGTGCCTGGGTTCAATTCCTGGTCGGGGAAATAGATCCTGCGTGCCACAACTGAGACCCAGCATAGCCAAATAAATAAAAAAAAATTTTTTTTAAAGGAAGGCAATATAATGACTTTTTCTAGAGACACAACAGTGAGAGAATTTATTGCCAGCACGTTTAGAGTGGAGGAAATGCTAAATTCTTAAGGTGGAAGGAAAATTGTCACAAATGGAAGCACAGAGATGGAGGAAGGGATGAAGAGCTACAGAAAGGGTAAACGTGTAGGAAAAACTAAGCTAATAATAATAGTAGTAATAATAATTTTTAGATTAAAAACCCATATGGAATGGAAATACATGACAACAGAAGCACAGAAGGTAGGAGAAATGTAAAATTCAAAGTTAAAGTGTTTAAATGTCTTTGCATTGCCTGGGAAGTTGTGGGAGTGCAAATTTATATTAGATTTCGATTGACCAATATTTCAATTTTTAAAAATCATCTCTAGGGCACTATTCCAGAAAGAGATTAATTAAAATATACAAATAGCAAGGTGATAGAGGAGAGGAAAAGGAGCAATAATAATCATACATACATAATCCAAAAGGAATTAAGAAAGGAGAGAAAAAGTGTCAAATGTGTAATGAATACAAGACATGTATTTAGGTGGCTGATTTAAACATAAAAATTTCCTTAAGTACATTGCAAGTCAACGTTTATTGTTTTTTACTAATATTTCATTAAATACTCCAATTAATCTGAATGAGTCTATTTATATAAAGTTCAAAAGCAGGTAAAACTAATCTACAGTGTTAGAATAGTGTTTACACTTGGAAGAACAGTGACTAAAAGGGGGCACGAGAAGGTGCCTGTATGTGAAGGTTATGTTCTGTTTCCTGATCTGGGTGCCGGCTACACAGCTGCATTTACTTTGTCAGGATGAACAGTACACTTATCATTTATTCACTTTGTATGTATCTATGTTAAACTTTAATAGAAATTCACATTTAAAACAACTATCAGACTGGATAAGAGCAAAAACTAATATATGCTGCTTATAAAAGGTGTACATTAAATGTAAGTATGCAGAAAAGTTGAAAGTAATAGCATTTTTAAAAGACATAGCACACACTCACCAAAGGAGAGCTGGTGCAGCTATAACATCAGTCGGTGCAGACTCTAAGCTTAGACTATTTTTAAGATAAAGAAAGACAGTTCACGTTGATATAAAGTTCAATCTCCCAAGAAGTTGTAATAATTCTAAATTTTCATGCTCCTAATTACACAGTCTCAAAATAAATAAAGCAAATATTGATAAAACCAAAAGGAGAAATGGGTAAATTCACAATGATAATAAGTTCTAAGATATCTTTCTCAGTAACTGATAATATAAGAAAATATAGAAGGATACAGAAAATTTATGAAGCATAATTAACATATTTACCTAATTGATATTACTAGAACACTGTACCCAGCTACCACTAAATATACATTATTCTCAAGTACACATGGAACATTTGTCAAAAATGACCATATTTTAGCCATAAAGCATTTCTCAACAAACTGGAACTGTATGAAATCATACAGAATGTGTTCTCCGACTACAGTGTAATTAAAGTATAATCAATAATAAAAAGAAAAATTTCAATTCTATATACTTGGAAAATAACCAGGGACTTCTAAATAACTCATGGTTCAAAGAAGAAGTAACTATGGGTATTTGGATTGTGGGATGCAAGTAAAGTCATTCTTAAATGGAAATTAATAGTTATACATCCAAGTGATGACAAGGGTGGAGTAACAAAGTCTCATATCGTGCCAGGAGGAGCAAATTAATATAGCAACTTTGAAAACCTATTTGGCATTATCTGATAAAGGTGAACATACGCATACCCCAAATCTAGCAATTCTCCTCCTACACATATTACAACAGAAATGCATACCTAAGTGCATCAAAGAACATGTACAAGAATTTTTATATTAGCATTATTCATAATTTTTAAAAACTGGATATTCATACAATAGAACTTTTGTGTCTTAATGGGTATATTAGAAGGAAGTTGGAAGTTATCACTAAAAATATGTTTTTGGTTTCTTATTACAAAAATAACAGATATTTATTTTAGGAAAGTTAGTTCAATTCAATAAGGAATAATAAGAATATAAAAGTCAGCTATGATCCTTCTGTATCAGTTATGAACTATCTACTGCAAGTTTTAGAAAACCTAGCCAACAGTGACTAAACATATAGGAATTTATTTGTATCACATAAGAAGTATATACTTTATGTGGTTCAGCTGTTTAACAATGTCATTTTAAAAACCTAGGCTCTTTTGATCCTTCTGCTCTATATTAGCATATTAACTTTTTCCCTTCATGCTTGTTGACTCATGGTTTCAGAATGGTTGCTGCCGGTCCAGGGATCATGTCCTTACAACCTACATTCCAAACTGCAGAAGAAGAAAAGAGGTAGCGCTAGCAACTCATGTTAATTTTTTCATATCAAAGCAAAGCCTCCCACTTGAAGCATCTCAGCAGATCTCAATGCCAGTAGTGAGTCACATGACCATTCCTACCCCCAAGGGACCCTGGGCAGATGAGAAAGCTTTCCTCTTTCTTTAGTAAGGGATGGAAAGGAAGAAAGAAGTTCAGAATGGCTTCAGTTTAGCCGAAAAAAGTCTACCAAGGCAGCCACACAAATCTCACCCTGTCATATTTTGTTATATTCACTTCCACTCTTTCTTAGACATAAATACGCTTTTTTAAAAAAATAAATTTATTTATTTATTTTTGTCTGCATTGGGTCTTCATTGCACACAGGCTTTCTCTAGTTGCAGTGAGCGGGGCCTACTCTTCGTTGCAGTGTGTGGGCTTCTCACTGCAGTGGTTTCTCTTGCTGCGGAGCACCAGCTCTAGGCACGCGGGCTTCAGTAGTTGTGGTGCACGGGCTTAGTTGCTCCATGACATGTGGGATCTTCCCGGACCGGGGCTCGAACCCATGTCCCTTGCATTGGCAGATGGATTCTTAACCACTGCACCACCAGGGAAGCCCTAAATATGCTTTAAGTATTTACAAAAATGAGATCATCCTTCACAAACTATTTACTAGCCTTTTTTCACTTAAAATAGTATGGCAGTAAATACAAATGGCATAATAATTGTATATGCCTGCATGGTATTTCATTATTTGGATGTGCTGTAATTTAACCATACCTTTATTACCAAATGTTTAAATTGCTTCTTAATTTTATATTCTAAATAATATTGTAAAAAAGGTGCTTGTATATACAAATTTATTTTCTTAGAATATGTCCTCTGAAGTGGTTTCCAAGGAAAAGCATGTATACAATAAAAATTATATAAATATTGCCAAACATTGCCACTCTGGAGGAGAGTGACCCAGAAACCTACTCCTAGCTGTGTGCCTCATATTGGTGTTTTTCAAACACTGGTCTTGATTCATAACGGACAGTGACATCAGTTTGTGGATTGTTAACCAGTGTTTTAAAAAACCCACCTAAAACAGAATAGAATAGAATAAAGTATTAGCATGCTTTGCTCATATTTTAGTGAAACTTCTGTTTCCTCTGTGAGAGTGTGTGTCCTGTACTGTGTCATGAAGCAAAATGAGTATTTTGCCAAGGGTTACAGACAAAATTTTTTTTAAATGTTCCCATAGAGAAACACTCATGCATGCCTCCTGATTTCCCCCACTCATTTAAAATTTCTGTTTGTTGTTAACTGCCTTGATAAGAAGTTCTATAACAGTAACAGGTTATAGCGGTGACGGCAGCGCTCCTGATTTGCTTCGGACCTAAATGAAAATGTGTCCCATGAAGTTTTTTTTTTTAAGATTTATTTATTATTTATTTATTTATTTTATTTAGTTTTGGCTGCATATGGTCTTAGTTGCAGCACGCAGAATCTTCGTTGAGGCATGTGGGATCTTTCATTGTGGTGCCCGGGCTTCTCTCTAGTTGTGGCGTGTGGGTTTTCTCTTCTCTAGTTGTGGCTCACGGGCTCCAGGGTGCGTGGGTTCTGTAGTTGTGGCGCGCGGGTTCTAGTTGAGGCGTGTGAGCTCAGTAGTTGTGGCACGCGGGCTTAGTTGCCCCGCGGCATGCGGGATCTTAGCTCCCTGACCAGGGATTGAACCTGCGTCTCCTGCACTGTAAGGCATATTCCTTACCACTGGACCTCCAGGGAAGTCCCCCCATGAAATTTTGAAATGTAGAATTTTCACTGTTAATAACTAGTCTGTCAGTGAAGTTTTCATTTCCTCTTTACATCGTTTCATAAAGGTTTTCTTTTTTATTTATAAGGAGTTGGATTTATTTTTAGTTAACTGTTATAATTAATTTATAGTTTTATTACCTGTGGTCAGATAATATGCATTGTGCTGTATAATTTCTACTTTTTTGGAAGTTAATGCGATTTTCTTTGTGGATGAGGATATGATCAGTTTTTCCAACTTTTGTGTTTTTATAACAATTCCATTCTTATAAGAATTCTTTAATAATAATTATGTATATTTGTGTATATTTATGGTATATAAATACTCATTTACGTTTTAAACTATTAATGTGGATTTGTAGCTGTTTCAGGCTTTTGAGACCATAATCAACTTGAATACTATTGAGAGAGCTGATTTTTTGGTTTACTTTTGGGGGGGTTTATTTGGTCTATTCTTTTATATCTAACCTTGCTGTGTCATTTTACCTAACCTGTAAATTTTAAAAATAGTTTATAGTTACTTCATGTTGACATTCTCGTAGAGTGTAACCCATTCACATTTATTTTGAATATATTTGATTTTCTCTTTTATTATGCTTTCAATATTAGGGCTTCCTAGATATTTCCTTTTTTTTTTTCTTTTCGTGTACTTTGATATTTGATTAATTTTGTATGCTTCTTTTTCTTCCTTTAGTGATTTGGAAGTTATGCATACAACTTTCTTCTGTATATTCCAAACTTTTAAATCAATGTCTAGAATGAACACTATATATTGACCATCCCTTCCCTCCAGCAACAATGAAAATGCTTTTCCTTTCCTTTTTGGTTAAATAATTGGGAACTTTAGATCCAGGTTATTACATTAAACATTTTTTTAAAATATGCACCTTATTTTTCAATAAAATATTTTCACATAACTACATTAATATTACTAATACTTAACTATATTTTGTGATTTCATCGTTTACTGCTATTTATTTTAAAACCCTATCTTATTCGTTCTTGGGTTCTTTTATTTTGACTTATTTCTCGATTAGCTTGAGTAAATCTTAATAGTATGGAAAAATGTCTGTCTGTCCTTAATGTCCATAATGTCTGTCCTTGCATGTCTGAATTCGTCAGATACTGTTTTAAAAGAATACCTAACGTTTTGGAGTCAGATAAAACCAGATTCAAATGTCAGCTCTTCCTCATTATTGCCCTGAGACAATGGGGAAGTCTCTTCACCTTTTTTTTCTTTCTTTTTTTTTTTTTTTGTGGTACGCGGGTCTCTCACTGTTGTGGCCTCTCCCGTTGCGGAGCACAGGCTCCGGACGCGCAGGCTCAGCGGCCATGGCTCACGGGCCCAGCCGCTCTGTGGCATGTGGGATCTTCCCGGACCGGGGCACGAACCCGTGTCCCCTGCATCGGCAGGTGGACTCCCAACCACTGGGCCACCAGGGAAGCCCCCTCTTCACCTTTTTGACTCAGTTCCTCCTGTATAAAGTGAAGGCACCATCAGCTATTTTATAGGATTCGTAAGGATCATACCAAGTGTAAGTGGGAATCATTTTCTCTGGGCTACAAAAAAGCTCACCATCTGGCCTCCAGACCCCCTTGCCTGGGAACGTTACCGTGCTTGCTGTTCTACACACACACCTTATTGTTCCTCACTTTGAACTTTGCTTCCGCTGCTCTCTTTGCTTGGACGTCCCTTTCTTCCCACTTCTAACCCCAACGCATGGGCCAGACACAGTCTGTAAGACTGAGTCCAACACGGGGATTTGAGGAAAGCTTCCAGAAGGAAATAATATCTGCATTAAATGTGCCTCGTCTGAGTCCCCTCACCACCCAGTAAATGTGCACTTCACTTTAGACTTCAACTATTACACTGTTTGCACGGAATCCTCCTCCTACTAGGCTAGATTCTGGGACGCCACAGGATGGAGCAAACACAATTAGAATTAAATACACCACTATGTCTGAACGTAGTGACTAGTTCATAGTAGGTACCCAGTAAATACACCCAACTAACAAACTGAGACTGGCACGTTCCTCTCCTGCCCTATTTTCTGATAAGGAGGTTGGATGTCTCTTCCTCGGGGCAACCATTTCAACTTGTTCAGGGGCCTGGGGCAGAAAAGCTGAAGCCACAGCAGCTCCCAACATCTGAATACTTTCATTCTTTTACTTCATTTTGGGAGAGGTAAGGGGACGGCTCAGGGCCCTTGCTTTAACTCAGTGATTTTTAGACTTGCCCATCAGTGCAGTACTTCTGAGTCCAGCTAGACTAGTGAAGTCTTTATTTTCTTATTCCCAGGCTAATCAGATATTAACCTCATACTTGGTTCTAGAATAGGCAAAGGTGCACTAGAAGAATTAGTAGTTATAAAAAATCTATAGAAAAAAGTTTCAATTGAGACATTCTGTGTACTAATTAATTTTTGTTATTGTTGTTTCAAATTGGGAAAGACAACCATTAACCAATTTTTGCCAGTCCCTGTCATGAGACACCAGTGCTGTATAGGAAAGACGTTTAAGAGCCTCTGCTCCAGTTAAACAAAATTAGAATTAAATACACCACTTATCAATAATACATTCTTTTATTTCATGAAAAGGAACAAAAATTTTTGTTTTGACTAATGGTATTTGCTTCCTAAAATAGGCTCATCACCCTACCTTGATTATTGAAGAAAGTAACCATTTACTGTCTTTTTCCTTCTTAGGCTGTGAGGTTGAGATTCTTGGTGTCAGACCTACTTACTGCCTAGAATATAAAAATGTCCCAACGGATATCAATTTTGCCAATGCAGTCAGCGATGCTCTTGACTTCTTCAAGTAAGTGTCCCAAATTCTTAGCCATGCCACTGTTCTTCCTGTTTCCAGGACCAATAATGAATGCTAAAGTGGATTAAGAAGACTTGGTATAGGTGAAGTATGTCTCAGAGAGGTAGTGAGCCTCTCACATGGTGATTGCTACCCTCTAGTAGAGGATGATTGTGTGTTGAGTAATTTTAGGTAGGGGCACCCTTTGGAAACGTTGAATTGAGAGCAAGGAAGTCCCCAGGGGTTTAGGACTTTCTTCTTTGTGTTGATGGAAAATAGAGAAGCAATGTGAATGTCAGCATTTCTCTAATCATGATATAGTGAATGCCTGACTCTCCAAAGATATAAGTTTTTGACAAAAGAAGGAAGATCTTTGGTGGAATAAGTTTGGAAAAATTGCCTACTCTGCCATCTTCTTGGAAATGTACAAAGCCTATTAGCATATTAGTACATAGAACCTTTTTTTTTTTCTCTTCCACATGGAACTATCACACCCAGTTTGAAAAATGCAGAAATCAGTAATGGTCTGAATAGCACATGAGTGTGTCAGGGAAACTGACTTATTTCTAAGTTTTCAATTTTTTTTAAAAAATGTATGTATTTATTTATTTTTGGCTGGGTTGGGTCTTCGTTGCTGCGTGCGGGCTTTCTCTAGTTGCGGCGAGAGGGGGCTATTCTTTGTTGCGGTGCACAGGCTTCTCATTGCGGTGGCTTCTCTTGTTGTGGAGCATGGGCTCTAGGCACGCAGACTTCAGTAATTGTGGCACACGGGCTCAGTAGTTGTGGCTCGCGGGCTCTAGACTGCAGCCTCAGTAGTTGTGGCGCACAGGCTTAGTTGCTCTGCGGCATGTGGGATCTTCCCGTACCAGGGCTCAAACCCGTGACCCCTGCATTGGCGGGCAGATTCTTAACCCCTGCGCCACCAGGGAAGTCCCTCAATTTTTTTTTTAACACTCAGCAGCTTCAACCATTCCTTTAACCATTCTCTCTCCCTAATTCTCTCCAACCCACTTCAGTAAGGAAAATTGATGTGACATTGTGAACTCTTTACATTGAAAAGAAATCTGGACAGGATCCTAAGGTGATGGGAGATCTGGGTGTCCCTGAAATCCAGGGTTGGGGGCCCCTTGCAGCTCTCAGGTAATTGGGCCGATGGCCACATGTCCTTCTGGCATGGTTCCTGGGCTGAAAGCTATAAATAGCCAATAACAGATCTGCAGGCGTTTCCACCCGTCACTCCTCACCCAACCGCTCCATTACAAATGAGCTGACCAGTGATGGAGACCAGATCCATGTGGAAAACAGCTGGCCACCAAGAATTTGTCAGCTAAACTCCAACAGGCAAGAGCTCTTAGCCCTTGAAGACTCAGGTCCCTCATGAATCAACGAGCTCCAACATAGAAGTCTTTCACAAAAGGCATATGTATAAATCCCCGAATCTCAACCATCACACCTCCAGTGTTCCTGGCATCTGGGGTTGACAGCTTCCTGACACAAAGCCATCAGGTGAATCTGTGAGACTTACTAGCTTTCTGATCGCACGGAGATTTATGAATATGGCAAATAGCCTTAAAGAAACCAGCCCAGTGGCTGCTGTATTAAGGTGAAGTGTCTAAACTGTAGTGACCTGAAAGCATTTCACTGAGCTTTAGCGCAACCAGTAAACCTTGTGAAATTTTTTCCACATACAAGCCCCACCCTGCAAGTGTACACACCTAAACATAGGATGTTCTGTGTGAGCCAGCGCATCTGGGATGCTACAGGCACAAGTACAAAAGGCAGCTCAGTGCGGAGACATATCCGAGGGCATGATTTTGTGGAAAGTTCCATTATGTTCCAATGTGGTGGAGGAAATGCTATCAGTCCATCAGTGTAAGGAACATGGGCCTCAAAGGAGTTTAGGGATATGTATGAAAATGCCGTTCCCAAGTTAGAGCTTTTCCCTACTGCCTGCACACGTGTGGAACCCTGAGTGACTTTTTGTTCTCTGCTGTCTGTAGATGCAGGGGGCATTTGTATTAGTCATTCATACACTAGCGAGTATGAATGATGATAATATTATTTGTGAGAAGCAAGCAAATAATAACTTACCCCAATCCCCATTGTGGAGGAGGGGGGACATGGTATTTGTTAAAGAAGGGCCAGTCTGTTTTGTTCTAAAAAGAGAAAAGCACACTTGACTAGCAATTTCCCTTAACTGGAAACCAGCATATCCTCCAAACTGTGAATGAAGTACACCTCAGGGTACGAGAACATCACAGCATCATTAAAAGGTACGCCCTCTTGGCAAGTATGACCATGGTGAAGGAAGACGCCAGGCTGAACATTCTCTGGAACCGACCCCCGTGTAGTGAATGGAGTCGGTGTGGACATTCAAAAGCCCGGGCTGGTGGAGTCAAGTGTTCTGACCCTGGACGTGGGAAGTTCACATTTCCAGTCCTAGCCATGTCTCAGAGGTCCGTGAGGCCTAGAATCCTTTTTGGCCTATTTCCTCATCTGCAAATGCTTTTCTCTAGGGACACTTTTCATCTCAGATCCAGAATCTGGAGGCACATCCAAGCCACAGACATAGAGCTCATGCCGAGAAATGAAAGGGACTCAGTTTCACGGCTACCTTTGCCTTGTCTCACGCCTCACTTTCTTGGGGTTGGTGGGATTCTTATAGCAGAGTAAGAACCACTTCCACATGGTCATTTGGGTAGCAGAATGTTTCCCCATTGGTGCGGGCTGTTGCATTCTCTCAGAGTATCTGGGTCAGGGTGTTGGAGCTCCACCTGGGTCTCAGTGCTGGCTCCACTTCTCACGAGCTGTGTGACGTGGGCAACAGTACTGAACTCTCTGTTTAACGTATTCCTGCCTGATAGGGTTGCTGTGAGGATGAATTATGATAATGTATGAAAAGCCCTCAACGTAGTGCCTGACCTAGAATAACTATGATTTATTGAGCACTTACTATTATTATACCTTCAACTGACAGTTACAGAGCTCCTACTGTGTGCCAGACCCTAGGCTGAGCTGAGACACAGTGGAGAGTGAATGCATCCCAGGGTGAAAAACCCCGCAGTTTAGAGGGGAGGGAAGGACACATAAATGGGCAATTACAGCACAGTGTGAAAAATCACAACCCAGAGATGAACCAGGAAAGCCGTGGGAGTGCCCAGGAGGGCCACCCAACTGAGCCTGGGCATCAGGGATGCTTCCTGGAAGAAGCACCATCTTCCTGAGACCAGAAGGATGGGCGGGGTTGTGCAAACCACGCTCTGGAACCACTGTGAGGTTCTTTTTCCTCTTCTGTGGATTGCAAGGCCCAAGGCACCACAGGCGCTAAGGATACACGTTCTCTCCTTCCAAGTGTCGGGGGAGACCACACCAGGAGAGACCAGGCCGCCTCACTTGTGTGTTTGTTTAAATAGAGTTTTTCAAGAGAAATAAGGCAGTCCGCCAAGAGGATTAGTTATTAACCCTTAAAGTCCACACAAAGGAGTTAGCCTTCATTCCTTTTCCACTGCTTCCTCTTCTGCCAGTCGCTGTTACTGCTGCCCGCACCATCACCGTCATCAGCATCACTGCTCTGTTCAGGTGCTTTGGGGACGTTGTGGGCAGGGCAGTCACAGCGGGAAGCTGTGCGCTGTGTGGAGGAGGGGGTACATCGCACAGTGTTTTCTCCCCCCACCCGACTCCCTCAGCCTCCTACTCCAGGTTTGTCACTAGTTCCCACTCAGTCTCAGCTTCGCACGGAGGGTTAAATAGTTGGATTTTTACCACCAGTACTCTGGCCGAGGGGGGCGTTTTTCCAGGATGCAGAAAGTGTGGTCAGTGCTAGAATTCACCCTGTGCCCGCCCTGGAGCTGACCCTTCCTGGGTCCCCAGAGATGTCAGGCCCTGAACACAAACACAAACCTGTCTGCCTCCTGCCAGGTTGCCTGGTAAAGCTTGTTCTTATTCTTGCGGGTCAGTGAAACCTACAGTCTAGTGTTTTATTTAGAGGCTCCCTCGAAGACCAGCAATAATGGAGGAGACTTTTTTTTTTAACATTTTTATGGGAGAATAATTGTTTTACAGCGGTGTGTCAGTTTCTGCTGTATAACAAAGTGAATCAGCTATACATATACATACATCCCCATATCCCCTCCCTCCTGTGTCTCCCTCCCACCCCTGTATCCGAGGAGACGTTTTCTGAATGATTGCTTCTCTTTTCTCTGAGCTTCTGGTGACAGCTCGTGGTGAGGGGAGTTATCAGAACTGTCCCCTGCCTGTCGCGAGTCCTCTTCCAACTCCTGGGTCATGCTGAGCTGAGAGGGGAGGTGACCCATAAGCATGCTCTCTGACTTTTGTCACCAGGGTGCCCGGGACTGGCACCTTCTCCAAGGTTCTCTCTCCCTTGGAGAACCCCCTTGTTCTTTTTAAGGTATCGCTGTGCCTGGACCACAGGGCACGGGCTGGAGGATGCCCATGCCTCCGCCAGGAGTGCCGGGTGGGAGGGGGGAAAGCTGGCAGGGCCTCTCTCAGCTCTCACCCTTCCCGCCCCCTCCCCAGGAGCGGCCAGGCGGACCTGGTGGCCATCTACTACGAGCGCATCGATGTGGAAGGCCACCACTATGGGCCCTCGTCGCCACAGAGGAAAGAAGCCCTGAGGGCCGTGGACACCGTCCTGAAGTACATGACCACGTGGATCCAGGTGACCGAGAACCAGGACCACTGGGCTAACCTTCCCTCTGTCCCTCTTCTTCTGTCTCCTTGACTGTCACACCCCTCGACATCTTCCTTCTTATTGCTGAGAGCTCACTGGGCCAGCTCAAGGGTCTGAGGGGTCTCGTTTCTTCACGCAACGCCTCCCCAGGTACCACGACCTCCCTTGTCTTACAGCCAGGCCAGTGGCACTGAAATGACCCAGATCTGCATTACCGCCTGGCTCAGCTGGCGAGATGGCCTGACGCTTCACCAAACCATTCAGTCTGGTAACCAGATTGGTGTGGGTGCGGAACCCAGGCCTGGGTTCTCTCCCTGATTCTGCCACACCCTTACTGAATGACTTTTAGCAAAGTATTATTTTTAAACTTAAAAAATTTTATTTTTTATTGAAGTATAGTTGATTTACAATGTTGTGTTAGTGTGTTAGTTTCAGGTGTACAGCAAAGTGATTCAGATATATAGAGAGAGAGATAGAGAAAGATAGATAAATAGACTATATATGGTTCTTTTCCGTTATAGGCTATTACAAGGTATTGAATACAGTTCCCTGTGCCATACAGTAGGTCCTTGTTGTTTTTTATATAAGTAGTGTGTATATGTTAATCCCAAACTCCTAATTTATCCCTCTCCAGCCACTTTCCCTTCGGTAACCATAAGTCTGTTTTCTGTCTGTGAGTCTATTTCTGTCTTTTAAATAAGTTCATTTGTATCATTTTTTTAAATCCCATGTATAAGTGATATCATATGATATTTGTCTTTGTCTGACTTAAAATATTATGTTTTTAAACTTTTGTGGGGTTAATTTTTCACACGTGTAAAACGGGCGAGTGATATTTGTATTCCCACACAAGTTGGTTGAAAGACCCAAAGAGGATGAAAACAGAAAGGCTATCTTAAAAGGCTGGAGCCTCGTACGTATTATGTTCAGCGCTAATCGGACGGGGACTGGCTCTCTCGTTCCCTCCCTGCAGCACTTCTGCTATGATTTTGAACCGTGTCTTATAGGGCAGACAAGCAGATGATTAAATTCAGAACTGGGGAAGAAGGCTTTCTCCTATAACTTGTAGTTGAAAACACCTCTTTGCCAGACAGCTGGTGTAAGAGGGTCCCCCTCTGGGCGCCGTCCTGACTGCCTGTCTCCCCACAGGAGCGCGAGCTGCAGGACGACCTCAACGTCATCATCTTCTCAGATCACGGGATGACTGACATTTTCTGGATGGACAAAGTGATTGAGCTGGATAAGTACATCAGCCTCCATGACCTGCAGCAGGTGAAGGACCGAGGGCCGGTTGTGAGCCTGTGGCCGGCGCCCGGGAAGCATTCTGAGGCAAGACGGGGGGGAAGGGTGGTGGGGGGACGGGGGCAGAGCGCACTCTCAGAGGCCATGACTCTGCGCTGAGTCTGTGTGTAGCTTTAAGGCGGAGGCACAGGGCAGCCTCGGGAGCCGGGACTCCGGTGGCAGATGACCCACCTGACCCCTTCCTCGCCGAGTGACCTCGGTCCAGTGCTTCATCCTCCCGTGTCTTCTATTCTCTGAAGCGGGCACTGAACGTCAGTGGGCACGAAACGAGACGAGGGTGTGCAGTGCCCAGAACGTGGCGCGGGGCCGGTTCGTTCTTGGCCAAAATGCACCACTTCTCCTGCACAGCTGGGGACAGCGGAAGCCTGCACAGAAGGCCCTTCTCTGGAGAAAGCCGCCAGTCTGACCTGTTCTCAGCAGCGACTGGAGAGAAGAAGGCGACGGACGAGCACAGGTTGAGGCCGCGTGTGCCGTGGGTCGGCCCCTTAGCCCGGAGTCACGCGGCCGGCCGGGGTTCAGACCCCCTCACTCAGCAGCCGAGCAGCTCCCTAAGCGGCCCTCCTGCCGCCTCTCCACTGCGTGTGCTGACTGACGACACTGTAGCTGCCCTCCTGGGCGGCCGTGAAGCACGGGAAGCAGCTGGGCCCGCTGCAGGGACGATGTGTGTGTCGCCTACGGTGATTACCACCATCCGAGGGGGCGTCCCCACAAGGCCGTGGCGGAGTTCCCACGGCGTGCAGATGGCGTGGGGCAGGGCTCCCGGGGACTTGGCACGCTCTATGACAAGGCCCCTGCTTACCCCTCCCTCCAAACTATCTTTCCCTCCGAGTGGCGGGTAAACCACGCTTTGAAGGTGAAGGAGCGAGTGGCCCCGCCAGCTGACTGCTTTGGCCCGTGTGGCCTGGGCGTCTCCCAGCACAGGCTCTGGGCCTCTCTCCCCTGGGGGAGGCCTCCACCGCTGCCAGGGGCGGCGCATCGGCAGGGAGATGGGAATCAGCCTCGGCTGGGCCGGCTGCCTGCCCTGCTTCCCCACGGCAGGTGTAGGCTGGGGTTCGGCCCTTTTGGCCCAGACAGAGATCTTCCTCCCAGCCCTGACCGCTCCCTCCCACATGAGAGTCCGAGATCTGTGTGGCTGGGGTTGAGGAACTCGGTGCCCGCAGTGCGGCTTCTCCCCAGCCTCGTCCCTTTCCCCCGACGGGTGCCCCCTTTTCTCAGGCTCCACGGTCAGCAAGTGGAGGTGCTGAATATGTTTGCACAGGCTTCTCGTGAACTCCTTAAATATGAAACTGGGAAGAATATTTTACACGTTGGCAGGTCCCACAGTAAATGGCTTCTTGCAAAGAAGTTCTGTTTTCCTGGCAAGGAACGTCATCTGTTATCTCCTATCTGGCACCTAGGGACATGCCGTCTCCAGGATGCTAGAGCATCAACAGCTCACGAGCTGGGAAGAGCTTCTTTCTTCCAATGTGGTGTGTACATCAGGCAGTGCAAGCTGCCTAAAGCAGTTGGTAGATTATTCAGAACTGGGGCTATGTTTGGGTGACACTTTGTCACGTGACGGACACAACAGTTTGTGAGGCCCGTTATGTGTCATCAGAGTTTTCACTTATGCAAAATCTTTCTGGTGATGCCCCCTACTTTTCTTAAGAATTATGGATTTTCTTAAGTAGGAAATCATAACTCCTGGGGCCAGTAGAAACTCTCTACTAAACAGCCTAAAGGTTAATTATTTTCCAGAGTTGAATTGATAAACTCAATTTTATATTCAGTTCTACCCAGGAATATATGCCAGCTTTGGCTAAGGGCCAACAAATCAACACCAGCCGGTTGATTTTAATTCTAGCCATAAAGATTTAAGCTGCTGCTAAATATTGGAAAGAGGTACAGGGTTTACATCTTCATCGGAAAATTAGCAGTGTAATTAATGGCAAACAGTCACTAGTATTTTAAAATCAGGTGTAGGGCTTCCCTGGTGGCGTAGCGGTTAAGAATCCGCCTGCCAACGCAGGGGACATGGGTTCGAGCCCTGGTCTGGGAAGATCCCACGTGCCGCGGAGCAACTAAGCCTGTGGGCCACAACTACTGAGCCTGCGCTCTGGAGCGTGCCAGCCACAACTACTGAAGCCTGCGTGCCACAACTACTGAAGCCCACGCGCCTAGAGCCCGTGCTCCGCAACAAGAGAAGCCACTGCAACGAAGAATAGCTCCCGCTCGCCGCAACTAGAGAAAAGCCCACGCCCAGCAACAAAGACCCAACGCAGCCAAAAATAAATAAAAATAAAATAAATAAATTTATTTAAAAAAATCAGGTGCAGATAGGACATGCTGTAGGTCTAGTCAAAGAATAAATGCTTTTCTTTGATCTTGGTGGTGTTTAACATCAGGCAGACCAACTTCTCATTCACCTTTTTATTTTACTGTAGTATTTTTGACATAAATAAGTTTTTATAAAGTCCTTCCTCTCCTCCAGGTCCAATAAATATTCACATACATTTAAGAGAGAGAATGCAAAACTGGTCACTCTTGGTTATCCTTGCAGATATATAACAAATTGAGAACAGTGGAGCACATGACTGTCTACAAGAAGGAGGCCATCCCGAGCAGGTTCTACTACAAGAAGGGGAAATTTGTCTCTCCTTTGACCTTAGTGGCCGATGAAGGATGGTTCATAACTGAGGTAAATATAAAACATATGACAAGATATTCATTATACAAATTCTATCAAAAGGCCAAAGGTAAACAATTATTTACCTTTTCCACCTGAAAAATTTCGTTTTTGCTTACGTCTCATTTGTTGTATTATTTCCTTCTTTAGAGAATCCAAAGGCTTGGTCAGGTGACTCTGTAGACGCAAACTGGAGACTCCGACCCAGAGCCATGGTTTAGACTTCATGGCTCCAGACTTGCTGTATTTTAACAAATGGGCCTTAACTCAATTACCCAGGCTTACAGTGTAACCTATTCAGTTTAAAGTGGAACAGTTACTGTGAACCAAAGCAATTGCTTTAGGGCAGCGAAAAGCCAGGAGAGGCTCGGCTTTGCTTTCACCTTAAAGGGAAATGATTGGCAGACAAAAGTCCACAGGTCCAGGTCTCTGGTTTGCCAACTTGATTTTACAGAGCTTATCTTGCATTTTGGGCCCAAACCCTAATTGCCTGGTGCCCGGGTGATTTCAGCAGCTTCCTCCTTGCCCACCTGGACTCCAAGCTCACTAGGCCCTTGCATCAGCTTCTGATACCCGGCCAGCTGGTAAGGCACCCCAAAGGGGAATCCGCAGTCACATCCTGTTTAGAGTCAGTTCCCAGACAGGGCCTGGATCACTGTCAGTATGAGTATGAAGCTGGGTTACAAACTGACCAGACTACAGGCTAAAAGAGAGTAGCAGGTGTTGGTACATGAGAGTTGTTGGTTGAGGCCAACAAAGTACAGTCAAATTCGAGGTTGCGCATCTGTAGATTCAACCAACTCTGATCAGAAGTATTCAGGGGAAAAAAATCCAGGAATTTCCAAAAAGCAAAACTTGAATATGCTGGATGTTGGCAACCATTTACATCACATTTTCATTGTATTTACAACTATTTACAAAGCATTTCATTGTATTAGGTATCATAAGTAATCCAGAGATGATTTAAAATATACAGGAGGATGTGTGTAGTTATATGCAAATACTGTGCTGTTTTGTATAAGGGACTTGAGCATCTACAGATTTTGGTATCCGAGGGGATCCTGGAAACAATCCCCTGTGGATACCGAGGGACGACTGTATAAGGCCTAAGAGTGGTATTTAATCTGCCAGAGTGAGGGCAGGTGGCGATCGGCAGAAATACCGATCAGGCAAAAGGAGTGGACATCTAGCGACCCAGGTGTGGAAAACGGGGATTCCCTGACGTAAACTTCAGTCGTTCGGGAGGACTGAGCTGTTCCTGTGTGCTCTCAGACCAGAGAAGCAGCTGGTCACTGAGGAAACAAAGCAGAACTGGTCAGAAATGTCAGCTGCGCTGTCCGCGGCCAAGCTGGGTCCTCCTGATCAGCAGACTTCGGCTTCCTACGCCATGTGATTTTGGAAGTTTCCAAGAAGGTCCCTCTGCCCCCTAGCGCTCTCTCCTCTAAGCGCACTAACGCTTCTGGTCACTTTATCACACCGTTTGAAGTTCACCAGGAGTGAGGTTATACAGCATTTTCATCTCCAGTGGTTTTCTTAGGACTTTGCACTGAACACATGTGCAGTCAGGTGGGCCACCTGACTGGGTGCCTCTTCAATTTTATTCCATAAAGCCAACTTCCCAAGCCGTACAAAAGGGCTTACATTTTGCAACTTGTTCCATTTAGAATATTCTGGTAAAATTGTTTTAAGTTTTTAAAAGCAAATCGATGCTGAGGGTTAATCCACAGTTAACTGTCACTCATTTCTCTGTAGGACTATGTGCCTCTATTGTTTACTTTCTCACATTTTGCTGAAATCAACCACACTGAGAGGCTGGTCCATGGCAGGGAGGGAGATTATAAGAGTACAGAGGTGATTTGAGATAATTTATGGAAAAACTGGCTTACATAGGGAGAGTGGCAAAGCCAGAGGGTGTCATGAAGACAGTGGACAACTCACGAGGAGCCATCTCAATTCCTCCAGGAGGGGTGGACAGTCACCAGGGAAGTTGCTCCAGCCGTCAGTGCTGTCAGAGAAGGTTCAGTCTGGAAGTACCTGAACTGTCAATACAGTATCTTGGCATTAGCACATCTAGCAAGACGATGCACATTTTCCCAATGAGTGATTAAAACACAGTGATGGGGAAACTTGGGGTATCAGTCAAGATGCTCTTGGTTATAAGTCATACACCACTTGAATAAATGGGTTAAATAATAAAGATTCATTATCTCACATAACTAGAAGTTTAGAGGTAAGAAGTTCCAGGGTGGTTCATCCGGCAACTCGATATCAAGGCCCTGAGTCAGTTCTTCTGCAGTTCTTTTGGCTTTCCCTTCAGAGCACAAGATAACTGCTGTAGCTCCAAGCGTCCCATCCTTCAGTTCATCCCAAAGCAGGAAGGCAGGGATGTGGCTTCTTCTTGTACATCTCATACTTTTATTAGGGAGCAACATATATATCCCACCTTGAATTAAGTGTCTCTTGCTTACTGTTTCTGCATTGTGGACGTTATCCCAATTTTACTGAGTTAAGTGAGGCTCAGAGTTCTAAATGTCTTGACTAAGGTCCCAGAGCTAGGAGTGACAAAGAATTACAACCCAGATGTAACCGTTAAGCACGAAGTCCATCCAGTTCTCCAAAGAGCCTTCAAATCTTCCACTAAAATGTTCAAGGTATTTCTGATTTCGTGGATTGGAATTATGGACTCACCCTTCTGATTCCTAGTGGGGTCTGGAGATAAGTCTCAGCTGCTTCACAGAAGTTCTAACGTTGGCATTCATTTTTTTCTTGCTTTTGTCACAAGGCAAAAAAACTCTTCCTAACCAGCCCTCTCCTTTCCTCTCACCAACATGGGAGATTTGCACATACTTGAACCGGAATTTTCTTATTTGTGAAAATGATTTTTCTAATGCAAGACTCAAGCGTCGGGTGTCAAGTGGTTGGATCCCAACGTACTTCATGCTCTCCTGACCTGCTCTCCACACCTGTACTCAGTGGGTTCTGGTACCATCAATAGCCCAATAAACTGTCAGTAGAACCCAGAGTGCCTTCTCCTTCCTGACTCCCGCCTGTTTTTTAAGCCCAACTCAAATACCATCTCTTCCATGAAATACCCAGCTCTTCCCTAATTTCCTCCATCTTGGAATCTCACAAAACCCTGAATCACTCCCCAGGTGCTGCACTTGTCTGTCTGCTTTTGAACTCTTCCTTCCTGGGGTGGAAGCTCCCTGAGGGCAGGTCTGTGGCATCTTGACCTTCGTTTTCCTCTGTGGAGCCTAGTACATGGCAGAAACTCAGTACATGTTTGTGATATATGAATTAAGAGATGAATTCATAAATATTGAGACAGTTGGTTCTTGATTACTCGTTGACAGGTTGTTTATTTTGTAGGTTAGTAAATCAGTGACCAAGTAGACAGAGAGGAAAGCTGAGTCAGGCCTTTAACTTTGGCTAATTATTGGTAGCCCTAGAAGAGATTTCAACAGGTAAAAAGGTGTTGAAACCACTAATGGCAATTGTCCTAGCTTCCGTTAGCCCACAGCTGGAGCCCAAGGGCGGGCGGATACATCAGCTCTCCCCAGGCCCTACTCAGCTCCAGGGGCTAATTCCTGCGGCCTCTCCTGAACAGTGTCCACTTCATGCCACTGTGCTCAAAAAGTCAGCCAGATGCAGCCGGAAGCTGGTGAAAGACTGTGAGACAGGGCGCTTCATCGTTGATCTTCTGGGCTCTCGTCTGAGTGGAGGGAAATGCAGCAAATTCAGGCCCAAGCTTCCAAGGGAGGCCCGAATTTGTCTCCAGAGGAAAGATTTACTTTGAAAATTGGCAAAGGATATGAAATGCCGGGCTCAATTCTAAGGCCTGGGGTTGAATGGCAGTTAGGCCCGAACCCAAAATATTTGGGGAAATCAAGACAAGCTGGAGAATGTGGCTTCTGAGTTTTAGTGGCAGCTGGAGCGGTTTCGTCCAGGCACAAGTAATGGAGCTTCAGGAAGCTGGTGTTGGGGGCTGGAAGCTGCTTGCTTTCTGGGGGTGACTAGGGTCATTGGTATGCACTGTCGGAGAGCACACGGACGCCCTCCTCACTGTTGGCACGCTTCAGTAAACATGGTCCGGGGGAGAAAAGAATAAAAGAAAGCCCATCGGGCTTCCCTGGTGGCGCAGTGGTTGAGAGTCTGCCTGCCGATGCAGGGGACACGGGTTCATGCTCCGGTCCGGGAGGATCCCATGTGCCGCAGAGCGGCTGGGCCCGTGAGCCATGGCCGCTGAGCCTGTGCGTCCGGAGCCTGTGCTCCACAACCGAGAAGCCACCACAGTGAGAGGCCCGCGTAACCGCAAAAAAAAAAGGAAAAAAAAAGAAAAGGAAAGCCCATCCGCTCAGTGCTCTCCTCCAACACCTCCCTCCACTCCAAGGAATTCTGCTGCCCTTGGTCCCTGCTGATTTTGCTGTCTGGCATTTTCCATTTCCAGAATTAGGCTGCGTGTGGCAGCAGGCTTGCCAGGGTCAGACCGGGGCCTGAGGCCTGAGCAATTAAATTCCGTTCTAGAAAGAGGCAGCCTTCTAAGACGGAGAAAGAGAAACTGTTGGGGGACAAGTCTTTGCAGTGGCGCATGGCAGACACACATCTGAAGGTTCATGACCACCATTCCTGGGGGGCTCCAAGGAGTCATCCCCACAGGAAGCTTCTCGGGAGGAGGGTTTAAAATGACGATGCCACAAAACCAGAGACACGGTGCTTTGTAATAGACGCCTAGCTCGACCTTAACCCTAGCAGCAAAAGCCCAGAGCCAGGCGGATTGCGCTCCCTTCCACAAGGGTTCTAATCGAAGCCACTTCTGATACATCACTGGGTGCCTTTTCCAGGCTGAGATGATGTGAGTTTATTGCAATGTGGAGGGCGTGGGAAGTCGCTATTATAACCCTGTCCTAGGGGAATAACGTAGATTTCATTTGTATTAGGCCCCTCACACACCTTAGACAGGTGTTCACATTTTATTTATTGATTTTAATCAGACCAGATTTCAACTTTGTTCCCCAGTGCCCTAGAGGTGGGGTGAGAGGCCTCATCAAGAGAGGAGGAGGGGGCCCTCGGGTCCCTGACCCTACTCCTCGACAGGAAGTACTCTTTTAGTGGCTGACACGAGGGGTGATGGTCAAAATGTTTAACCAACTGTGAACCTGGCGCCGGCCAATGAGCCTCGATGGCAGGTGGGAAAAGCCGGTCGGCCGCCCAGGTTCCTCTTTGGAAAGCAGCCTGTGTGAGCGATTCCATGCTGGACTCTGCGCCTGCCGCGGGGAGGCCCTATGCTGTCTCTGGCAGGGAGGCCCTGCGCTGCTCTGTGGGACCCCACGAAGGGGCCTGAGGCACAGCCTCTGACCTCAGTGTGGTAACCCAGCATAACGTGAAGCGTTCTCAGGAAACGACGGATACTCACTGAACACGGCATGGGACAGACGCCAGGTGAATGACTGCCAGTGGTTTCCAGGCCAGACGATGCATCCCAGTCACCTGGGAGATGATGATTAAATAGACAAGAGTTCCTGCCTTACGGACCTGCTGAATCCAAATACCCAAAGTGGGAGCCGGGCTAAGCTCAGGGCACTGTGTGCACAGCCAGGCTTGGGATCCAGCAGTGTAGACGGTGAGTTTCAAGGGGAAAGACTGGAGAGCAGGTCACCCAGATGGAGCAGGGGGACCCAGACAAGACCCCGAACGGCGCCTCTGGCCTGGGAGGGAACCCACGAAGAACGGATTACCACCTCCTTGGGGCTGCCCCAAGAGAAGTCACTTTGGGTGCAAGGCAAGACCGGGAGTCTAGATGTTTTCCTGGAGCTGGAAGACATTTCCTGCGCCCTCAGGAGTATTCTTCTCTGTGGCTTAGTAACCATTTTCTGATCTACGCCGAGGGGAAATCGGAAGGAGGCGGTGAGAAATATACGTGCTAATATATTCCCCAAATGCAACAGTACAAAGCAAGTAAATGACCAGACATTTTATCGAAGCAAGTGCCTTGGCCACGTGCAGACAGACAGTAATGACTACAGACTGTTCAGGCCACCCTCTGCTTCTTCCCAGCCTTCCAACCCCGCTTCCACCCCGATCCTCATTCCCAGCGCCACCCCCATTTCTGACTGCTACCGAGACATTGCAGCTCAGCAGCAGAAAGGAATCCAAAAATGACAAGTCAAAGAGATAGGTCCAGTCAGTGGTTGAACCAACTTCATTAACTGGTTTGCTGATTTGGGGGTAAACAGTGAATGCTACTTTTTTTTTTTTTTTTTAATGCCAAGGATGAATGAGACAAAGATCTAGTCTAGAAACCACAAGTCTTATCTCCTAAGCAATCTGGCTTCCCCAGTTCAGCAGGCTTCTGGTAGACATTTCATGGTGAGCTGGTAGTGGAGTGAGGCATTCAAATACAACGCAGGCACCAAATAAAAGAACCCGAGTCTATAAACATAATAACAACCATTCCTCACAGTGTTCCTCCTGTGAACTCTTTCTGGGTCCTTCCTGTTGGAAACGACGAACTAGTTTAGGGGCTCATGAAGGGGGGCGTCCCGGCACTGCTGTCCACCCCTGTACAGAGGAGGGGTCCCGGAAGGTACTGGAAGGTGCTGAACAAATGGACTTGGTGAGGATTTTATTTGAATTGACAAGAGAGTGTTCATTACAGAGCGACCAACTTGCCCCGGTTCGCCTAGGCCTGTCCTGGTTTTAAAACAGGAAGTTTTGCATCCCTGGACCCCCTCAGTCCCCGACAAACCGGGACAGTCGGTCACCCTGTCGGACTGGCACAGCCTCGGGTAGACACTGCCTCACTCCTCCCGACAGCCTCGTGGTGCTTTCTTCTCACGCTCTCCCCACGTGCGGTCACTACACAAGGTCCCCTGGCCTCACAGGGCCTCCTCTGTGTCAGCCCTTCCGCCACTCAGAGCTCCCTGGGGGCCGCTACTGCGGAGCCACAGGGCTGCCTGCGCTCTGCGCTAGAGCCTTCTGGTGGCCTCCTCACTCTCTCTCTCATACACACAGACACACACACAGACTCACGCTCACACACACCAAGACGCTCACACACACAGACTCATGCTCACACACACACGCTCACACACAGACTCACGCTCATACACACACAGACTCACGCTCACACACACACAGACTCACGTTCACACACACACAGACTCACGCTCACACACAGACTCACGCTCACACACACAGACTCACGCTCACAGACACACACAGACTCACACACAGACTCACGCTCACATACACACACGCTCACACACACGCTCACGCAGACTCACGCTCACACACTCACGCTCACACATAGAGCCCTCTACCCTTGCTCTCCTGCAGGGTTCGGGCACCTCCCTGGGATGTCACTAGGCAGTGCTGTGTGGCAGCCCCTGGGCCTGATAGGGTCAGGAGGGGTGAGGCTCAACCAGTAGCTTGAGGACCCCCTGCCTGGGGACTGAGGTCTGGGGCGCTTCACCCGCAGGACTGCCCCTGTGTGGTATGTGTCACACGGCCGCACAGGCCTGCGCTGGGATGCTAATGTGGGGATACAGAGCCCAGTGAGATGGTGAAAGGCACCGGGAGAGGACGAGGAAGGAAATCATCCCTGCACCTTCTTGAGGTTAATTACATAATGTCATTAGATTATGTCATGTAATCCGTTCAATCACTTCGCTTCTCACATAACCAGCCAGTTTACTATTACTTTTTAAAATCAGTAAGAATAGTTGTTTCACTGGAGCAACCTGTCGTGTTAATAAGAACTGGTGGATTGACCTGTGATCAGACCCATCCCCAGTTACCTTCAGGGCTGAGATTTTTTGTTGCTGTATGTTTGTGGTTGTGGAATTAAGCTGGAATTTTAAAATCAGGCAATCAGTCCTCATCTCTCTTCCACCTGTCCCTTGGTCATGGGACACATATGTCCCATGGGGTTCATGATTAGTGACATCACCAGTGGTATGGTCTACCTAGTTCTTCAGGAATCACTAAAGACTGGAGCGGGGGGAGCAGCGTGTGATATTAGCGAACGAAGCTAAATTGGGATGTGTTGTGAGCTCACCACAGACAAAGAACAAGAAACAGTATAAGTCAGAAATGCAGTATGTTAATAAATATATTCCCATTGAAAACTACAAGCTACAGCTGGAGAAGGCGGGATAGGGGATGATGGCAATTCAGGAAACAGAGAGTCAATGAAACAGTGTGATTTGGAAAGCGGTAATGCCAGGGAGTGATTTATGGGGTGAGACTGTATGGGTGTGCAATGCGATGTGACAGCTAAATAAGCAAAGGAGGGTTCGACCCTGCCGCACAGGACCCGAGCGCCTCGCCCCGCAGCCAGTGGCATCTGCTGACCGTCCCCAGCCATTTATCGAGCACCTACTGTGTTTCGGGCTTAGCGCACAGCCGGGTTATCCTCCAGAATCTCTGTGAGGCAGGTAGTATCACATCCAGCAAGGAAGCTGAAGCTTGGAGAAGTTACGCAGCTTGCCCAGGATCACTGGAATTCAACCCACATCCTAGTGCAAAATCTCATCTCCATACTCTGTAACTGGCCACCACTCAGTGAGTGAAGAGGCAAGGGACAGGGACAGCCCACTGTCCTGTGCTGGCAGGAGCCCTGCAGCGACCTCTGGCTATGGGGTCCTGGAAGGCACATGAAGACCAGGAGACTGTCGACCTGGGTTCCAATCCCAGCCCTGCCTCTCAACAGCTGTGTGACTTTAAGAGTGTCACTTAACCTCTCTGTGCCAAGGTAGGAAAAATAATACCATCCACAGTGGGAGGTGGTGATGATTAAGTGCACGTTGGGGGAGGCTCTTGGTGAACCGAACAGCACACAAAATACTCGTGTTGTTATGAGTCTTGTGAGCCAACCTGTAAATCCCTGGTCCTTGAGCTCCTCTGCTTCCAGGAGGTGGTCAGTTCTACCTCCTGCATGTGGAAAACTTGTCATATTAAACCCTGTGCTGAGCAAGATGATTAGAATATCGGAAATGAAGGCTTAGTCCGCCAAGAAGGGCTCGGGTTGTGTCCAACTGGCTGCAGCCTCCTTAGGATTTGCAAAACCTTCTTTAAGCTTGTTGTCTCTCGAGTAAGCAGCTGCAGTCTAAGAAAATTTAGTTTTGCAGGAAAGAAGGGTGACAGGGCAGTAACAGTTCTGGAAGCCATCCTCAGTGAAGAATGGTCGAAGAAAGTGAAGATACCAAAGCCTGGAGCAGAGGAACACGGGTGCTATCTTCAAATGTTGACTAAATGGGGAGGAGGGGACTAATATGTTCCGAGTCACCCCCCGGGGTGGAGCTGGAAGAAAGGAGGACGGGTGGTTCCTGCAGTGGGCGCCCCTGGGATTGTGGGAAGCCGGCTGCCTCGGGGCTTCCATGCTGTACTAAAGAAACAAAGTGATTCGATTAGACGCTGTGTTTTCCAGCAATAATTCTCCCATAGCAATTGAGTGTCCTACCATTCGATTCAATTCTGACATCACCCCAAGTTAGAGCAGACACACACTTCAAGGGGTTCCGTCCCACAAGACTGCCTGCACATGTGAATTCTGACCGCAAGTCCTGGGTCCTCAGGATGCCCACTCTTGTGTCCGACTTGGCTACAAATTTGAGGGTTCTCACAACCCCCCTTCAGGTTCGATAATTCACTGGGATGAATCACAGCACTCAGAAAGGTGCTATACTTATGATTACAATCTTATTACAAAGGATGCTACTCAGGGACAGGCAAATGGAAGAGACGCACAGGGCAAAGTATGTGGGTGAGTGGTGCAGAGAACCCAGGCCCTCTTTGGGTGCATCACCCTCCCATCACAACAATGTGTTCATTAATCCAGAAGCTCCCTGGACTACGCTGTCCCCGGGGTTTTATCTGGGGTTTCATTGCGATGGCGTGGGTCATTAAATCATGGCCACATAGCTGAGCTCAATCTTAGAGGTCAGAGGATGTGGCTGAAAGTTCTAACCCTCTCATCCTGTGGTTGGTTCCTCAGGTGACCAGGTGATCCTGGAGCTATGTAGCTCCCTACCCCAGCGAGTCATCTCATTAGCATAAACTCAGGTATCAGAGCAAGGGGCTCATTTCAAATAACAAAACACGCCCATCACTCAGGAAATTCCAAGGGTCTAGGCATTCTGGGCCAGGGAACCCGGGACAAAGGCCAACTATATTTTTTATTATACCACAGGTAGACTTTCACGTCCCTTCTGTCTCTGACATGCTATACTTAGTGACTCTAAAACTGCTTACGAGGTTCAGTCCAGCCCGACATAAGAAGATACCTTCAGAACTAAAGCTCTTTGGCAATTTAATGGGCGGTCTCCAAAGGTCTGAGCTCCCTGGAGTAGGAAGTGATCCAGCTGAGGTTGGATGACCCTGACTGAGACCGCTGAGCAGGAAGTCCACTGGGTGGCAGTTTGGACCGGATGCTCACTCGTCCAGATGTCTGGACACGGGGCGATGTAAATGTCGTGCTTGATTGCAGAATCGAGAGATGCTTCCATTCTGGATGAACAGCACTGACAAGAGGCAAGGCTGGCAGCGCGGATGGCACGGATATGACAACGAGCTCAGGGACATGCGGGGCATCTTCCTGGCCTTCGGACCCGGTAGGAAGACACGACCGAATTCTCTTAGTCATTCCTTCCTCAGGAAGCGTCAGCCAGCAGGGGCTGATGGCACTAGTAGAGCTGGAGTGATTTCTTTATGGACCCTCTTTATGAGCAAAGCTGAGCAAACCCAGCCGGTCTCCATGAAGTGTCTTCAGCTGGCTGGCTTTCAAATGCTTCTTGGTTTTGGCAAACGTGGCCAAATACTTTTCCTTGTAAGTTTTAAATCTCGAGCGCAGTGAAAAAAATGTTCCACATGTTTATGATTCATTTTTTTACTTAATTCATCAAAATGTTCTCTCACAGCCATCTGATGTCCAGGAAAGCTTATCAGGCACCAGGTTGCTGACAGCTGCGCGTCCTGGAGTTGATGCGATCGCTTCACAGGGTCTGACTCTTCCACAGTTCCTCCCTGGCTAGAGCACCCACCCCTGTGCAGGTCATTCGGTTTAGGGCCCACCAGAAGCTAGGATGTGCTCAAGGGCAGGCGAGGAAGTGATTCTGTGGCTGACTTTGAGAATAAGCCTGAATGACTCGGGATGTCTTGGATGAAAGCAAATTTACTGTGCCTTCCTTGACCTACATTCCCAGGGCAGGAAGAGAGGGGAGATGGAGGGAGCCTCTTTGGTTATTTGCTTTAATAAACACAGCACTGTAAATCCACATTTTAGAAAAGTTTATCAAACACTCTAAAGATCATACTACCACCTGAATACCCCCTTAAAAAAACAGAGTAAAAATCAGTCAACAGCCATCAACAATCAGTGGACTGGCTCATGAGCTGCTAACCTTCCTCCTGCTGTCCACACTCCTTATTAAACACAGTAAGCTTACCCCAAGACCCATATTCCAAGTTCCTTTTTCTGCATGTTGATCAAAATGTTTCAGCCCATGAAAGTCCATGCTTTCCTTTCAAATTATAGGTTAGAGATCATGCCTGGAAGCCCTGCCCTTCTCCTTGATGTAACAGGACAGAGAAATGTATCAGCCCCCTTCATTCCATCCGCCTCAGGTCACTCTACCTACCACAAGATAGCTGCTGAGAACTGCAAGGTGTCAGCTTCTGCACCCTCCTTGGGCGCCTCTGGGAGCCTGAGCTTAGGGAACATGTCGGTCCAAATCATTGCCCACGTGTCATCCAGGTTCCCGTGTCCTTAAGTAAGCGTCAGCACCAGTGGCAGCAAACATTTATAGAGCACAACTGGGGTCATGACACTGGCCTAAGAGAGAGTTCAAAGGACGCCCCAGCATGACGCCATCACCTGATAACAGTTAACAGGCCCTCCCTGTTAGCCAAGCCCCAGTCTAGAGCTTCGCAGCTCAAAAGCCAAGTGAATTCAGGATGGAGCCTTGAGGATGTTGAGGTGACAGCTGCTAGATCAGGTTAGAGACGTTCCAGGGCCATGGCCTTTATGTGGGGGAACATTAGCCAGCAGGGCTTTCATTCAAAGACATCGCCTCCTCTTTCCCCAGAAGAGAGGGATCAGATCATGAATGCGAAACAGTTGTCAGTTGGAGTGTTTACGAGTAAGAGTCTCGGGCAGATTTTAAAGCAGAAGCACGTCTAGCGTCAAACCGAAAACTTTAAACAAAGTACCCAAAGCTGCAATAGCTTAAATTCAGTGGGGAGATTTTGTCCATTAGCAAAGGCCTCCCTCATACGTTCCTTTAAAACTAAAAGCCTAAGTCTTTTACAGACAGAAAGTCGACCCCTGATGAAACTGGACTGGGCTAATTGCAAAAATGTTTCCAGGCAGACACAGCCTTGAGAGCCTCCCACAAACCATCACGTTTCTGGCTCTAATTCTCATGAAAGATTGAACAGCTTTACGCACTGACTGTTTACTCAGAAGAAAATTTAAGAGCGAGGCCTTTAATAGCTATCTAGCTGCACTTTGAGATAAAGGTACATCCCTCCTGATTAATTGTAGGTACTTCTCTCTCATGGAAGGACGCTGAGCATCGCTGCGGCTGCCCCAATACAGCTTTAGAAGTCATCTGGTCCAGCTAAGAGAAAGGGAAATAATTCTGGAAGATAGCCTCTCTCTGCTTAATCCCAGTTTCTAATTTGAACAACCTAATCTTGCCGTGGAGAACACATTCGAGATAAGACAGCAGGAGTGTGACTCAGTGAGCTGCCAGCGAGCTAGCAAGCCTCACTTGGAAAGCAGCCCAAGGTGTTCAGGCACAGCGGGAGCCTCCAGAACCTTCTCTCTTTAGGAGAAACAGTTTAAATATCCAAAAAATGTAAACCCATGGAAATAACTTGGATTCCCATTCCAGGTTCACACACCATCTTGAGCTAGCAGGGCTTGTCTGGCCTCTCCCAATTGGATCAGGTATTGTTTTGCTGTTCAGGAATTTTCTAGAAGCTCTCATTCCAGTCTGGATCATCTCTGCACTGGGCTCAAAATCCCAGCCCTGTAGACCAGGAAGCCGTGAACCAGATGGAGTGGGAAAGAAACCCCAATTCTCCTTCCTGCTTACATGTACCGGATTTGATTTTGTACTTTCAACATAAAAAGATGATCTTTTCTAACATTTATTTTTTGTCAGTAAAGCTTGATCTCAAATTTTCTTGCCAAATGTTAAAGAAGGAGATGTCTGAAAGGCTGGGGACGGCTGTCTTGGATATGCTATTGTCTGCCACCCTCCCACGTGACAGGACATGGCCACCAGGTGATGTGGCAGGATGATCTCACATCCAGGTCCACGGCAAGTCAGAGGGAGGGGAGTCGCTCCCACGTCCCTGGGACAGCCTTGCCACTGATTTCTCAGCTGTAGCTGATTCTCCTCTGGGGCAGCGTTACCACCACCCTCTCTAACTGTAGTGTTTTCCTTGATATTGGAAAGGTTGGCATCCAGGGCAGCCTCTACGTTCTCCTTTCCAGGAAGTTCTGGAAAGTGAGTGTTTACCCTGAGGTGATGCTGACTCTTACCCTCCCTGCCCTAAAAGTAAAGTGAACCCTTCAAATCATCTATAGGGTGAATATTCTCAATCCATACTTTCCCTTGCTGGGCGTTTATTCTATTACTAAAAACAGCTCTCATTTATTGAGCACATACAGCGTGGCTGGAACTAGGATTTAGGCGCCATCTCCATGCCTGTCCCCTGAGGTTACCCAGCTAGTAAGTGGCTACAGGCTGGTTGTAGAGCCTGTGAACCTCTTTATACTGAATTCAACTTTAATTCTTCAAAATAAGCAAAACCCGTCACTTGGGAAGTTGCCCTGGGTCTAACATACGCTGTGGCAGAGTTTTCAGTGTATAGCTTCCTTCTGTATTTATAATTGCAGTGTTAATACAAGAGTAGAATTTGGTGTGGACACTTCTGGGCTATGTTGCTGTTTGTTTGCTCTTTAAATCAAGTATATGTGATCATTTTAGCAGAGCAATTATAAAGATTATTTTCTAAGATAGAAAATAATCTTTAGCCCCCAAACTACCTGTTTTAAAAAAATTTTTTTTAGAGGGACTAAAATCACACGCATGGGTCTTTATTGATGGATAAAACTCCTTCCTGAATTCAGCTTCTTAAGTTTTGGGTACTTTGTTGGAAGCTCTGGTTGGGAGCTTATGAATATTACTGAAGTCTCATACTCACTCTTTAAACAAACACTTTTCATTCAGCATCTTTTCTGCCTCCTGTGGAGAAAGAGAGGGTCCACTTTGGACTGAAGTCCCTCCTTCAGCACCCTTACTTGCTATGCTGTGAATAGCCAGCCAGGCCCTCGGGGGCCCGTGTCCCCGTGGAGTCTGGCACAGCCTTGGGTAGAGGCACAGCCCTCTCCCTCATGAGCTCCCTTGAGCCTCCACTCAGGTCTCTAACTCCACTACCAGTTTCGTTATTTTCCCCACAGCTAAGTTACTTTATCTGCCAGTGAAAGGCTCCCAAGGAATGTGCAGCTGATCTTCCAGACATATTTAGGAGACCGTTGCTATTGCTTGTGAATTAGGCACACTGAGGAAACTGTATAATTTCAGGTTCCATCCAGTCCTGGGACCTCCATGTGGCAGGAAAATGGGACACATTCTTGAACTGGGGAGCACCCAGGCTAACCAGTCCCTGCCAGATAGGTGGCCTGGAAGAAGAGTACGCAGCTGGAGTGGGTTTGGGGAGCCCGGCAGGACAGTCAAACTTCTGTGACCACAGCGGCTCCGCAGGGCTTGCAGAAACGAGCAGCTTCAGATGGCCCTTGGGTCCCCAAGGAAAGCTCTGTTGTCACAAGGGAAGCACAGTTATGCACAGAGAGAGTTTGCTGTCTGATCTGTCTTTCAAAGAAACATCTCCACGAGCCATAGAAAGCAACCTCCTACCATAAGCTAGAACCTTCCAGATCTCCTTCCAGGTCCACAATCCCCTGGCCAGGCCCCGCGGACGAGGCGGATTTTCCAGTCCCAAGCTGCCTGGATGCTGAATGCAACTCCTCCACATCGTGACTCCATGCCTGTCTCTGCCCTGCCCAGGAGTGACCGTGACAACTCGTTTGCTTGCCTTTCCCTTTCAGATTTCAAATCCAACTTCAGAGCCGCTCCCATCAGATCCGTGGATGTCTACAACGTCATGTGCAACGTGGCAGGTGTCGCCCCCCTGCCCAACAACGGGTCCTGGTCCCGGGTGACATGCATGCTGAAGGACCCGGCCAGCTCGGCCCTGGCTGCGCGGCCGGGCGCCTGCACGTTGGCCTTGGCGCTGCTGGCGCTGCTGTCCTGAACTGCTAGCGCGGTGTGTGCCCCACGGGGGAGGCCTGGCCATCTCCTATTTCACTAATAGCTTCGTCAGTTCAGTCAAGGCCATACAATTGTAAATGTATTAGTCTTGGATGGTTCTATACATAAAAGTCCCTATTTCTTAAAAAAACAAAAACAAAACCACTTTGCTTTTTCCAGAGGTAAGGAAACTCCTAGCTTTTCATTTGTTCAACTATAGGTTATTTTCTCCTTGCGTTCCATGTACTCAGATGAACTAAGCAGGGCCTCCCCCTGTAGCGACCAGACCTTGGGTGGGTATTCCATGGAATCCCGGCCCCTCTCTGTCCTGCTCTGCACAAAGCAGGCCCTTGTCTGTGCCCTGTCCAAACCCGGGAGCCACCCTCAGGGTCTACGGCCACCATCCCATACTGCTCCTTCCGTCTGGGACAAAGGAGGCCCATGTGAAGCAGTAGCTGCTATTTCTAACTCAGCTCGTGGGGTTTCTTCACCTTATACAAAGTCCCAGAAAGGGCATATCTGAGCTTGGCTCACCCAGCAATAAAAATCAATGGGAACTGCAGAATTCATGGAACAAATTGAAAGACATGCGTTCCTTCCCAAAGTCCGAGTGCACGAAAGTTTCTCCCTGCCTGAAGGAGCAGAAGAGTTTCCAATAGATACGGGCTTCTGTGAGCCTCCTTGTAGCGTATCGTGGTGTGAACATGCACACGGCAGGCGCTGGATTGCCTGTGGGAAGGCTCACTCAGAGGCTGCCTCTCTTTGGAAACCCGTACAGAGTGTAGACACTAGCGACCCCTGACATCATCACGGGCAGGGAAAAGGGTGTCTGGCTGATGATGGTGTGGACATACTTAAAGAAATCTCACGTCATTGCGTGAAATGGTGATGCAATTAAGTGTAAGTTTGATGCACCAGTGTCCTGGAGCACTGCTTATTCAACAACCACAGCAAAGTGGACCCCTGAGTGACCCAGAATTCCAAGGAGAATGGTGGGGCACGGGGAATGGCGGCCACATGATGGAGTCAAATCCCAGTCACTAACCACTTAGCCACTGGATTAGGAAACAGTCTGGTCAAAGCGCCGCCTCAGAGACCTTAAGAAACCCCGAAGAAGAGGCACTGAGCCTGAGATGAAATGTTTTTAGTTTAGTCTTCTAAGTTTGCTGTAGGAGCTCTTGTTGCAAAACAAGGGATAACTGCATTTCTATATGATCAGAGTCATATACCTATATCATCGCATTAAAAATGAGTTTGCACTAAATGAGGCACATCTGCAAATGAGGCTTTTTGTCAGGAAAGGGCAAAAGATCAGGTCTCGTCAGGATGATGAAGCCCTCATGTGTTGTTTACCTTGAAAAATGAAAATGTATGCTCCCCTGATTCAACAAGGTTGGGAACCGTTCCTGGGCCTTGAATCATGAGAGCAAAGGATCACTGCTGAAAAATATCAAATTTACCTTCACAGAAGATTTCTAAGGATTTATGTAATGGGTTTTAAAGTGCCAGCAGACCATCGAATCACCTGGGAGGGAAATCAGCCTTTGTGCCCTGGCCGGAAGCCAATTAGTGCTTTCGGAACATTGGCGCGGGTAGTTGCAATAGGCATCTATTGTTCACAGGTTTCTTTCTCCTTAAAGGACTGGGTTCTAATGAGTCCAGTGCAGCCCACTGTGCTCCCTTGTGAAGGAAGGAGACCTAAAAGAAACCCAGTGATCCCACAGGGGTACAAACAGACACACAGCCTCGGATTTGTCCTTCCTGCCCTGTTCTACCAATTTTTCCCCTCCCTCGTCCTTCACATCTTCAAGTTCCATAATAAAATTTCAGATATTCGTCTGACAAAGTATAGTTGCTCAATAAGTAGTCTTGAATAGATAAATGAGAATAAGGTACTTTTGGAATCATGACTATTGGTAAATAATAAAGAAAATTCAGACACTGAATGGAGAAAAAACCTTTTTACCTAAAGCAATGCATATATTTTAGTGGCTTAATTATATGGCTAGAATTTTTTCTTTTGATGTTTGTTTTAAAGGTATGTTATTTTCCCAAGGAAAATTCTACTTCCTCTAAACGCATTTTGTCCCATCGGAACAATACCCGCTAGGACGATACATGCACCTTGTCTCCTGGATTATTTTCCCACTTCATCGCTAATTCCAGGAGGAAGGTAATTGGACTGACCTGCAAATGCCGAAGACAGATGAAAGGAATGATCTTTAAATGAAGGATAAGATGAATGGCTACTTTCCCTGCCCACAGGCCTAATGGCCAGAACCCAATTCACTTAACTTCTGAAGACTTAAACATGAATAAGAGCAGGCCCAGGGAATTCTTTCTAGCCGTCAAGAGCCCAGACTTGGGCTCAAGTCCCAACTCTCTTTACTTTTAAAGGGCTCTTGGAAATCCACAGCAGGTCTGAGTTCAGCCACAGACAGCAGTTTGCAAACTTGCTGGGACTGCAAGCGTCATCTGGCCCTCTTCCAGAGACGCAGGTTCAGAGGATCTGGCGTGGACACGACACTTCTAAGTCACGTGACTCTAAGGTCTGGGTTTGCTCTCAGGAGAGACGGGTTCTGATTTGACCTTGGTAGACCTGAGCCTCCTGACAGCAACTTCGTAATCTGCCAGTTATTTTCAGGAGCCATCAGGCTGGCATTGGCTGCTGGTCCCAGCTGGGTCAGATTTCCACCCTTCTTAAGCCAAAGCGGGTCTGTAAGCCCCAGTGACGGAGAGGCTTCTCCACACCCAAGTCCCTGTGAGTGTAAGATCCCCAACGGTGCTACCAGACAAACTCACTGTTCAAGACACACAGCTCTTTTATGAGTTTTCTGTGAAAGTGTTTTACGTTTCTGTAAATATCGAGAGATTTCCAAATGTGATAGTGTATTTAATCTTTGTAAGCAATCTGTGATAGACCAAAGTCAGCTCTTGAAAACTACTTACTAGGAGGACGGGAGACGGTAGCCTTGACAGCCTGGTTATAAAACGTGGGAAACTTGGTCTCAGGTCTCTGCTATGGAAGTTATACTTATGTGTTGCTTTGAAATCATAAAATAGCACCTAGTGCGGTGCCTCAAATGTTTCATGAATGTCCCATAAATATGTGTTGAATGAGAAAAAGAATGAATATCACTGAGGAGACTTGCTTACACAGCAGATATTCTCTCTCTTTGTCTGCAGTTCCTCCAATTAAACAAACCTTTCCGTTTTGGGTTGTTATTTTTTCTTATCACCCAACTGACAATATAATTATGCTTCATTTCATGGACTAAGCATATTCCATCTCAAGCTTATAAACTTGACAGATGGATGGAAGGAAGGAAGGAAGGAGATTAGATTTTAAATATACTAAGCATATTTACTTTTTAAAAATAAAACAGTTTTATCGAGATTCAGTTCACATGCAATCCTTCCCTTTACAGTATCAATTTAACGGCATCAGTATAGTCACAGAATTGTGCAACCATCACCATAATCAACTTTAGAACATTTTTATCACCCCAAAAAGAGACTCCAGATCCACGCGCATGTTAGCACTCACTCCCCCTTTCCCCCCACCCTGCTCCCAGGCAACCTCTAAGCTGCACTCTCTCTCTACAGATTTGCCTATTTGGAATATTTCATGAAAATGCAGTAACCATGATCCCTGTGGTGGCCTGAGTCCAGTCTATGGCCAATGTTACCACTCAAACGTACTCAGTCTCTCCCAGAGCATCCTCATGGCTTCACCACGGAAACCTGTAACAGCCCACGTGCCCCTTCTCACCAGCATCCCAGCCAGGAGCTCTACGTATCACTGTGCGTTGGCTTCCTGACAGGTCTCCTTGAGATCCTAGGGCTGGCTCCAGCTCGTTCTCCTCTCCTCCATTTGAGGGTCTCTCTCAAATGCAACTCAGACCAGGTCACGTCCCTGCCCAAACCCCGACATTGACTCCCCCCGTCTTAATGTCACACCTGTAGCTTAATCGGGACCGGCACCATGTGCACCCTTCTCTCTACCTGATCTCGTATCACTCTCCCTTTCACTCTGTAAGCTCTTCTTGCCTTAGGGCACTTCCCTCACATCACTTTCTCCTCCTTGATTAGTACCCCCATCCTCATCTAGTAAGTGTCCCCTTGCCTTAGGACTCGGGCTAAATGTTTCCTTACACTCCTCTGGACCAGATTAGGCCTCCCGGCTGTACACTCTACACCAGCTGCATGCAACGCCACCCATCAAAATACTAGTAGCTGGAAGAGGCAAGTAAGGATCCTCCCCTCGAGCCTTTAGAGGGAGCACGGCACTGCTGACACCTTGATTTCAGACTTCTCGCTTCCAGAACCGTGAGAGAATACATCTCTGTTGTTCTAAACCACCCAGTTTCTGGTAATTTGTTACAGGAAACTAACACACCCTTCCGATTGCTTTCGGAGGAGTCAGTCTAGTTCATCAAAGATTTCTTGAGTTCCTCCTTCACAGCAGGTACTGGGCTATGTTTTGGGGATGCATAGAGGAAAAAAGACCATGACTGTCCTCACAGAACTCACAATAGAGTCATTTCCTTCCTTCCATTTTTTTAAAAAAATTTATTTTTTATTGAAGTATAGTTGATTTACAATTTTGTGTTAGTTTCTGGTGTACAGCAAAGTGAGTCATATTCATATGTATTCCTCTTCGTATTCTTTTCCATTGTGGTTTATTACAGGATATTGAATATAGTTCCCTATGTCATTTCTTCCATTTTCCAACACAGTTGAATTCTCATTTCTGTAGGACACCATGTTCCAGTTGCTATGGGCAATGCATGGAGAGAATTTCAGAGAAAACAGGAGTAACACCTGTTACTGAAAGAAGGCGTCAGCTCTAGAGCAGAGGAGCTGGTGTCGGGAGCCTCACCCACTGCCTCCTCTGGGATCTTGCTCTTGGCCATTTGATGTCTCCATGCCTGTCGGCCCTTTGCCTGGCCTGTGGGATTATGTGGCAGCAAAAGCAAGGCTGATCACATTACTCACCTGGTTAAAAAACCACCCTTGTCTCTCTTTCCTGTGTAATTAAATTCCAAATTCTGCTTCCCATCCTTTTCTACAGTTTGACTTCCCCCTACGTCTCTCAATGCTTCATCTCAAATTTCTCAGCTTGGCCCCTGAATGTGCCAGTGTCAACTCTCTTACGTTGGCCCCATGTCTGGGATGGACCTTCCCACTCTCCATCTAGCAAACTTTCATTTATCCTTCAGAGCCTAGACTCTCTGTAAGGCTTTTGTGCTTTCACATTCTTTTCTTGTTTCGTTTATTGCAAAGCAAGTCACATTGCCTTGTAATAATTTGTTGTCAAGTGTTCTCCAACTAGGCTGTAAGTTAAGCAGAATGCCAGGATTGAATCTTCTTTTTTGGAGTCTCCAAACCAAATCTGCAGCACCAACAAAGTCTGCCACAAAATAGTTGATAATTGCCTGATGAAATGAATGAATTATGGAAGGAAGGAAGGAAGGAAGGAAGGAAGGAAGGAAGGAGGGGAAGAGGTTAGGACACTCTGGTCAGTTCACCTAAATCTGGACAGAGCTTCTCACAGTAACAATGGGTTGGAAAAGCCAGAGCTAGGAAACATTTTGTAGAAAGTAGAAGGATTTGACAGATGACTAATGTGTGACACGGGATCCAGAGGGCAGGGGTTTCTTTTTCAACATTTCAGCGGGCTCCCTCTTTAGCCATGAACACGAGGAAGTGTAGCAGATGAGAAGAAAGGAAGAAAAGATAAATGAGCCCTGTCTTCATCATGCTTAATTCGACTTTTCAACAAGATGCTAACACAAGCCTGTACATCTCCCTACGGCTTGGAAGAGACAGAAGAAGGGGGTTCAGAGCCTTGGATGCTAAAGACGTAGCATGTGGAGAAGGAGGAAGAGTCCCAGTCACCGGCTCCCTCCCTCCCATGCCTTCTGAGTCTGATCTGCCTTTGCTACTGAGAAGTGAGGAGTGGATGACAGGAGGAAGTGGAGAAAAGCCTTCAAAGGGAGGAAAGTGGTGTTTATGAAATCCCCTTCCTGGAAGAGCTGTGTTTCCACCCCTGCCCTTCTGCTGCTCAGGAAATTCTGGCCTCAGTGTGGTGTCAGCAGGACAGGCAGGAGCTGAATTTCCACCATATTCCAGAACCAGGTGGTGTTCAGAAGGACCCCTCCACTCCCACAGTGGCATCTGGAGGGGATGGGGGCAGTCTGTCCACTAGAAGCCCTTGAAACTGACCAGTCAGGTCGCAATGCTGGGACAAGACCCTAAACTGAGGAGACTCTGCCGAAAGTTAAATCAAAATCCAGCAAGATAGGGACAATAGAGACGAAAGAAAGAGAAGGTCCAGATAAGCATGGCAGAAAAAAAGAGAGCCAGGAATTTCTAGCCAGAAATGTCATATTTTTGAATACTACATGAAAACAACAGAAGAAGATACCGTATAAAATCAGAAAGACTATCCTGCACCGCATCTCCTTCTAAAGTTTAGAAAAATTAATTTCAAATAAAAATGTAAAAAGTATTGAAGTCAAATTCCATATTAAGATACTATTTTTAAATGATAATAAGGAGCAGAATAGTAGTCCAACAGTCAGTGAAATCGTGCCAGAAAGACCTGATCACAAAGCGGACTGAAACCATGACTTACTATTTCAAGATGAGCCAAAATACATTAAGAAAACAATATGAAAGAACAACATAAATCAAATTATAAGAAGGCAGAAAGGGTTGAACTCAAGAACGAATAAGATATAAAAATAATTTCAGAAATAAAATCTAAGCTAGATGGACCAGAGAGTTAATAATCACAACAGATAATGCCTTAGGAGGAATATAAGGTAAAAGAGAGGGTTAAAAAATCAAAATTAAGAGATTAAAAAAAAAGACTCGAGAAAGTGACAAATACTGAAGACAAGTAAAGAACACTGAATATACAGTAACACGAATCCAAGAAGAAGAAAACAAAAGCAAAGGAATAGAATAAATATTAAAACTGTAATGCAAGGAAACTTTTTTGAAATTAAAAAGAAAAAAGTTAACACTATATACTGAAAGAATACTTCACATATCTGAGACTGTCAACCAGAACCACTAATATCAAACCCACAAATTACTGGATTTTAAGACCAAGAAAAAATCCTTTGGGCATCTAAGCAAAAAGAGGAAGTGATTTATAATAAAAATGCCTTTTCCAACACAATAGGACAGAAGAAAATGGACTAACATATTTGAGATACTAATGAAAAGAAAATGCAAGTCAAGGATTTTTATATCCAGCAAAACTGACTTTCAAGTATGAAAGGTTCAAATTGTTATCAATAGGAAAGAATTTAGGAAATATTGTGCCCACGAGTCTTTTCTGATGAATCTATTAGAGCACAAGCTTCAGACAATCAAACTGACCAGGGACACATGGACATAAGGCCTAGTGATGAACATGAAATAAACAGTTATTACAGAACAAGGGAGAGAGGGCAGTGTGCAGTGTCTATGTGCTTTGGCAATGTAGATATGGTATAACTTTTTAAGTGGAGGGAACATAAATGGGGAGAGACTTTGCAAAAAATAAAATTAACTCTTGTCAGTAGTCTTATTGGTGGTGGGAATATCTGTACTCTTGTCCTGAGACTATTGTGTAAGTAATGTAGAGTAAAGCATGAGAGTTAATATGGGATATTCTAATTGTATCATTCCTGTATCATTGAGAATCAGGATTTGCAGAGTGGAAGAAAAGAGATGCAGATATAAACTGGAAGAGGGTAAATAAAACTCCTATGTCCTGAACTTGAATTAGAAATATCATTGTACAACATGGGGAATATATCCCATTTTTATAATGACTATAAATGGAGTATAACCTTTAAAAATTATGAATCACTATATTGTACACCTGTAACATATAATACTGTACACCAACTATACTTCAACTTAAAAAATTATAATTTTCAAAAAGTGATGTGGAAAGTAAAAAAAAAGAAATGTCAATAAAAACTCTTAGAGATTTTATCTTTAAATATACATTTTCTAGCTCTAACTGCTAAAAAGACTTAGAAACAATTATATATCCAGTAGTATTCCTAGTATCCATGTTGTGATTTTTTTTTTTTGTTTTTTTTGCGGTACGCGGGCCTCTCACTGTTGTGGCCTCTCCGGTTGCGGAGCACAGGCTCCGGATGCGCAGGCTCAGCGGCCATGGCGCACGCGCCCCGCCGCTCCGCGGCACGTGGGATCCTCCCGGACCGGGGCACAAACCTGTGTCCCCTGCATCGGCAGGCGGACTCTCAACCACTGCGCCACCAGGGAAGCCCCATGTTGTGATTTTTTAAATACCACTTCCCACATGTCCTCTCAAAAAAATGCCCCCCCCAAAAAAACCCCAAAAGCCAGGGAAAAAAACCTTAAAAAATTACACCAAACTAGTAACAGGTATTTCTTATTTCTGGGGGTGGTAGGATTGTAGGTGATTTTGATTTTCTTCTTTATATTTTCTATATATTACAAATTGTCTATAATGAATTTGTAATTGAAAAAAATAGAGCTTTAAAATAAAAAGACAGAGAACAAAATTATGCTATGAAAACACACATAAAAAGATAAATTTATTAAGGTATATGTTTTGAAAGAGGATTATCAGGCAGCCAAAAGAGAGCAATTTAAAAATCTTTTTTAAAGGACACCTTCTCTGAGGTAGTTATACACACACATCTGTCTCTCTTGACAGAAAGATTCCTCAAGTCTACAGACAGAAATGGCCTGGGGGCCACATGCGGAAATGTGCACCCAGAGGTCCCTATGGGGGACTCGGGGCTCCCAGGGAGCCCTGAATTAATCATATTCCGCCAGCTCTGCTGGGGAGCAAGAGGGCGTAAGCACGGCAAGATACCACCCTTCATTTCAAATGCTTACCCCTTGGTTCCTGGGAATTGGGATTTATTTGGAAAGATCATTCCGTTCCAAATAAATACAAAACGGAAGAACATACCTCCCACCTGAAGTCTCCCAACATGGACATAGAAGGGTCCTCTCTTTTCACCCGAGGCAGGAAGTTGGCACACGTCCAGGAAAATGTTTCTATCGGAAGTGTTTCCAAATGGGTTTCCGTGACCACGGCAGAGCTCAGTGGTCAGGTAAGGGAAGGCACACAGTGGCCACCAAAAAGAGAAGTGATTTAACAAACCGTTTAGACCGTAGACCCCAATTTTCTTCACACATCAACTCTCGAACGCCTCAATTTCCCTCCTGCCAGATAAAGAAAATCTCACTAGTTATTTACTTTACAAGGGTGCCATGAAGATTAATGACAAGATGTTTATAAATATTCTGAAAGCCCCTGGGGATGGTGGTTGTATAAGCATAATGTGCTGCACATGCCCAACTATGTTGGCACACACAAAAATAGAGGGTAGAAGTTCAAAAAGGAGAGTTGGAGTCTTAAAAATACATCCCAGAGATGTATCTCAGTTGTCGGGGGTGTTATATAGGTCTCTGGATGCAACTGGCTTAGAGCTGGGCGATGATAACCTGCAGGGTGGAAATTGACCGACAGCCTTCCCAGCAGGCTCCGTGGGCCTGGGACGTGTGTGATGTGAGTTGCTGCGTGAAGCCAAACAAAGGCCTGGATGAGTAGCAACCAGAAGTTCCTAGAGAAACCCTGTCATATGTTGTGTGAGGGTCTATGGTTCTCAAACTTCAGGGAGAATTAAAATCACCTGGTGATTTTGATGAGCGGTGATTTCCAGGCCTTACCTCCAGAAACCATCATCGATTGGCTTGGGGTTCTGCCCAGTCATCTGAATTTAACTAAGCTGATTCTTCTGCAGCCCCAACTTTGAGACTCAGGGGTCTAAATTTTACACCTGCGGGTGAACTAACGCATAATTCTCTGAAGGCAGAGATGGGCTGGGCCGATCTGAATTCTAACCCTTGTTCTAAATTCTGCTTCAGAATGGATAGTGGAGAGAACAGGGGAAGCAGAATGTTCTGGGGCAGACTCCACACCACTACTAAGTCACTTGTGTACCCAGAACAGCAAGTGGTAAGTGGCTGAGGTTGTGTAGTTAGTCGGAGCAGATAAATATTGTGTATTCGTGCTGCATAATCGGGTAGCCACTAGCCACATGTGGCGACTGAGAACTTAAAATGTGGCTCGTCCGAACTGAGATTTAATACAAGTATAAAAGACACACCAGATTTCACAGATTGAATGCAAAAAAGTAGAGAAGATTTAATTAGCATTTTTACATTGGATAAAGGCTAATTTATCCAATAAATGTGGAAATAGTAATGTTTTGGAAATACTTTGTGAGCTAAAATATATTAAAATGAATTTCACTTGTTTTTCTTTTGTAAATAAGGTTACCAGAAAATTTTAATTTTCTTCTGTGACTCACACTGTATTTCTGTTGGACAGTATGGTTCTAGATCAGTATACCATGTGGGTCTTAGTTTATAGAAGTGCTTGATCTTGGTGTAGGCCCCTTCTGGATAATGCCGGTGTGTCAGAGCCCGTTCTTCATTGTGATCTTAACAGGGTGGTTAAATTGTAATGGCTCCTCAAGGGAGAAAAGAGGAGGAAAAAAAGGCCTGACCCAGCTCATTCATTAGTCCAAAAAGCCTGCCAGACATGAGTACCCCTCCAATATAGAGTCAAAGGGTATAAATTAATTAACCGCTGAAAAGATAATAAAAATAGCGGCGATGTCTAAAGCTGGTGACCACTCACGTGCTCTAGAGTGGTTCTACCTTCTGGTGTTCTGCTCCTACCTGCCCCTGTGGGGAAGGGAAGAACGAGAGGGATGCAGAGATGGGGTGAGGGAGTTGGAACGCAGCTCTAGGGGGGACAAGGGCAAATGAGAGCCATCCCACTTTCTCCTGGAGTTCACTGTGTTGAACCTGAAACAAGCCTATCCAGTCCTATCTGCAGTGACTTGAAAATACTTTTTTGAAGAGTATTTCTTTAATTTAAAGTAAGTCATTACACTCTTATTCAGGTTCTCTTATCACTGGCCCAGATGCTAATAAATATACAATAAAGTATGAGCATAATTCTTTTCAAATGACAGAACAAGCAGAAAGGAATCCATAGGTTATTTGGGAGCATGACAGATTTTACACCTAGAGAAAAGTGTAAGAAAAAGAGATTCTCGCCTTGTTAAGTAAACTGGAAGTGAAGATAAAGATTTGACGTGTTCTGACTTCCTGGCTGCTCTGGGAGCGATGGCACCTGACAATTCTAAGAAGATTCTAACACTCTCACTGGCCTCCATCTTCCTGGTGAGCTCATTTGAGCTCCTCTTCCATCCTAGAGGTTTGGGAGGTTTGACAAGCTCTCTGCTTGAATCCCAAGACCCTGGGGAGCATCCATCCTTATGGCTTGAATCATGGCAATTTCACTGAGTGACCCAAATGGTAGCTTCTTCATGTACAGGCAAGAGCTGCGATCTGTGGCCAAAGAAACCCCCCCAAAAAAAACCTCAGCTTTTCAAAATGCAAAGTCCATAGCATCGTGTCAGGCCTTTGCTTCAGGTGTGACCTCATTCATCCAGCAGAAGGAACTGTTTACCAGACTAGAAATTACATTAAACCATAAAGAGGGAAATGGTACTCTCCTTTGTCCTAATCAGCTATGTCGTGGGATAGTATTCAGAAGGATCAGGGCAACTGCGTCTGCTTGCGCTGAGTTACACTACACTGACTGAGTTACACGTCAATCCGGATGCGGCAGCGGTGCACAAGGGAAGTCACACACGTGTTTCGTTGTCACCTCCTCCGTGTGGCAGTGAGTTTTTCCTCAGCCATACAGGTCGCAGAGGTCAAAGAGTCTCCCGATTCCACCATTTTTGTTTTACTTATTGTGGATTTTCTGACGGGAAATGGAAATTTGGTTGATAATTACCAGGCATAGCGATAAGGTTTCCTCATTAAAGTCTCATAAAACCATGAAAATAAATCATTCCAAGTGGAGAGAGAAAGAAAATCTTCTGTTTAGACTTTTCCATGACCGTTTAGACCAACTCTTTTTCCTCTTCCAGCCTGGTGACTTTATTTCCAGCTAGCGTAGGGCCTGATAATCAGGGGAAAGAATGTAGGGGCCTCGCAGACATTTTCTGATTTCAAGTTAATGGCTTGGTATGTCAAGGATAGGCCGAGCCTGGCAGAATAAATGATGAAAGTGCAGCTGAAGAAACACAGTGTTGGAAACCCACATCATACACGTCTACAGAGAGGATATAGACATAAATAAATCCTACCATTTCAAGGAAATGGAAGGGGTCCATTTGGCCTGTTCTGGAGATCGATGCTAGTAGGAGTCACAGCAGCAGCTGACAGTCCCCAAGGCGACTCCACTAGAAATGGGGTCAGCCCACCCTTTCCTGCTCCCCTCTCCAGGAGCATCCTTCCTGTTCTGAGCATCAGAGCCAGGCCCTTAGGGGCCCTGATGCAACTCAAGTTTCTCCCAGGAACGCCTCTTCAGGAATTCCCCAACTCGGCCACAAGCCTGGCAGCTTTCCAATTTTCCTACCAGAATTTTCTCTGGTCCCAAGTCCCAGCTTTTTGGGCATTTTGCTTTCTGCAGAGTTAGTGTGACCAGCCGATGAGAACAATGGTGTTACTGGATCACTAGATGGTAGCAGTGGCCTTCCAGGTTTCCTGACAAAAACCTGACCTTGGTATGTTGATGGTTCCCAGTGGAGCTGTGCCTACAGCCCGCTCCGTCATTAGAACGCCCTACGGGAACAGGCAGAGAGACCCACTCTAAGGTCAGTTAGTAATTTCAGACTAAAATGAATCCAGATTATTCATAAACTAGGTTATTAAAATGAAGATACCCAGGGCCGATTACTGGGTGGCAGGGTGACCAGCTGTCTGGGTTTGCCAGGGACAGAGGTGGGCTCACAGTGATGAAACCTGACAAACCCAGATAAGCCGGTCCCCCTACCGGGTGGACCAGAGACATTAACTGAAACCCACCACAGTGCTCATTTCACCCTTTCCAAGGAGACTGAAACGTGTCTTGGCAGTGACTTGCAAAGTACCCCAATATAAGGTTTCGATTTAAGTCTATGAACCTAGTTCCTCACCTCCAGTGGCAAGTACGGTAGAGTCCTGAAGCTCCAGCTGAAAGGCTCCACCTGCCTCTAATGTCTTAGTCTGCTTGGGCTGCCATAACAAAATACCAGGCCGGGTGGCTTAAACAACAGACATCGTCCAGAAGTCCAAGACGAAGTTTCTAGCCAGTTCGGTTTCTGGTGAGGGCTTTCTTCCTGGCTTGTACATGGCCACCTTCCTACTGTGACCTCATGTGGCCTTTCCTCAGTGTGTCTGTACCGGGAGAGAGAGAGAAAGCAAGCTCTCGGATGACTCTTTGTATAAGGACGCTAATCCTACTGGATCAGGGCCTCACGTTTATGATCTCATTTGACCTTAGTTCCTTCCTCAGAGGCTACACTTCATTCCAGCCACGTTAGGGGGTTAGGGCTTCAACATATGAATTCGGGGCAGATACCAAACATTCAGTTCGTAACAGTTGCGTCACTCAAAAGAACTGACCAATTTTAAATCCCCATTCTTAAAGATCTATTGAGAAAATGGGTATGACAGCCCTTGGAGACCAGAATGCCCTGTACAAGTTAATCATACTGTGATGATCAGGGTGGTGATAACCAGCCATCAGGTTGGTGTTTTCTGTCTTCCTCTCGACCACCTTTCTAAGTGTGTTTACTATTCAATGGCTTTTGTCTGCTGCTCATCACCTGTCAGCTGTGCCTTCAAATGAGCCCCAGAATGACCTCTCCCAAGACACCCAGCCTAGCTGCCAGACATCCTCTTCCTCCACATCCTCTGCCCTGCCTCCCCTCTCTCCACCCCGCTCCCATGCTCTGGTGCTGTAGCCAAAGCGCGGGTCAGTGGAGTGATGTGCTGTTTGTTCTGCATTTGAAGCTCCTGGCCCAGAAGGTTATTTTCCACATAATTGTGTAAAGTCTCCAATTACCCAGTTAACTTTATTCAATTCCCTCTCAGTCTTATTTGATAAGGAGGGGTGCCTACTGTCCTCTCTTTTCAGAAGTTTTTATGAATTCTTGAATTTATGGTTCAAGTTTTTCACCAAAGAACTCTGGAGGTGTTACCAAGTATAGTGAAGGGGGCCTTGGGCATAATCTCTCCACCATCCAAATCGACCTTGTTACCCTTTATCTCTAACTGAAAACATCCAGGCAAAGGTTTATTCCTAAATCTCAGTGTCGAGAGCCTTGAGTTAGTACCTCATTACTTGAATTTTCATGGAAACAACAGCATGACTATTTTCATAGGTTTTGCAGCTATACTTTTGGGTTTTCCATTATACGCCATGTATTGAGTGGCTTCCCTCGCTTTGTTAAGCGTTGTTTGTGACACTGCAGAAGGACAATCCCTGTTTGTCACAGGGAGTTTAATTATCCAGATGAAGTGCCCTTGTTGAATGTCAGGCCCATTGTAAGAATGTTTGTTGAATGACTACATGAACTTTGATTCTGTTATTTGCTCCTGCATTCCTGCTTTTGCTCATACTGGCTGTGATTCCATTACTGATAAAACGGGGAAGAGTTTTAAATAAGAATTCAAGCAGAGAAGAACTGCTGGCTGTTCCCAGAAAGTGTCCAGCATTCCAGCAGAAACTTTGGTTCCCCTGTCAGTGTGGTTCGTTCCCCGTGTTCAGCACCACAGCTGCAGTTTGGGGCACACACAACCTCTAAATATGTTTGCCTCCATTTGGACCATTGCACTACAGAACAGACAGCAAGGCCACGCAAACCTTCAAGGCTGTGCCTACACAAAGCATCCACTTGGTTACATAAGCAGCACAATCTAGTCACGAGAATAAGAGTTTTTGAAATTTAAGTCAGGAAGGGATGGACGAAGAGAGTAACTTTACAGTGGAGAAACCTGACAAACACTGCTTTAGCGAGGTGACCAACGTCAAGATCAACAGTCATAAATTATGTTGATCTGTACCTTTAATATGATGTGATGAAAACGGCACTTTACATCTGTGGCCTTCCTTTCAAAAACCTATAACACCAGTCTCAAAGTGAGAAAAACATCAGACAAATCCCAGTAACGGGGTGTCCTGTAATAAACCTGACCAGTCCTCCTTGAAACTGCCAAGGTCCTCAAAAGCGAGGAGAGGCTGAGAAACTGTCCCAGCTACAAGGAGTCTAAGGAGACATGACGTCTCTATGTAATGTGGCATCCTGGATGGGGTCCTAGAACAGAAGGAGAACACTAGGTGAAAACTAAGGAGATCTGAATAAACTATGGATTTTAATAATGATGTATGGATCCTGGCTCACTAATTGTACTGTACTAACGTAAGATGTTAATGATCAGGGAAGCTGTGTGAAGGGCGTAGTGTAGTATATTCCTATACACTCTCTGTACTATCTGCTTAATTGTCCTGTGACTCTAAAACTGTTCTAAAAATAAAGAATATTCATAATAGTAATAGTAATAAAATACATATAAGGCAGTGGTACTAGTTTGCCCAGGCAGAGGGGTGCATCAAGGATAGAGGAAATATTTGTTTAGTTTTTGGACCTCAATAGACCTTGACAGCATTATGTTAAGGGAAATAAGCCAGATAAAGACAAATACTGAATGATCTCACTTATATGTGGCATCTAAAAAAAAACATGAACTCACAGATGTGGAGAAGAGATTGGGGTTGCTAGAGGCAGGGAGTGGGGGATGGGTGAAGGGGTCAAAAGGAACAAACTTCCAGTTATAAGACAAAAAAAAAAAAAAGGGACTTCCCTGGTGGTGCAGTGGTTGAGAATCCACCTGCCAATGCAGGGGACACGGGTTCGAGCCCTGGTCCGGGAAGATCCCACATGCCGTGGAACAACTTACCCCTGCACCACAAGTACTGAACCTGCGCTCTAGAGCCTGCGAGCCACAACTACTGAGCCCGTGTGCCACAACTACTGAAGCCCATGTGCCTAGAGCCCGTGCTCCACAACAAGAGAAGCCACCGCAATGAGAAGCCCGCGCACCACAACGAAGAGCAGCCCCTGCTTGCTGCAACTAGAGAAAGCCCATGCACAGCAACGAAGACCCAGCGCAGCCACAAATAAATAAACAAATTTATTTTAAAAGAATAAATAAAATACCACCACACCCTTGAATATGAAAGTCTACTAAGGAGTGAACACTTAATAATCCTACTAAGTTTAATGTTTTCCACTTTATCTACTTCTTAAAGTAGAAAACGGTGCTTTAAAATAATTAACGAAAAAGTCAGGCACAAAGATCACATATTGTGTGATTCCATTCGTATGAAATATCGAATACAGGTAAATCCATAGGGACAGAAATCAGGTTAATAGTTGCCAGAGGCCAAGGAGAAGAAGGAAGGGGGGAGGGGGACTGCCAGTGGGTATGGGGGCTCCTTTGGGGCTGATGAAAATGGCTTGGGATTCCATAGAGGTGATGGTCGCACAACATTGCGATTGTACCAAATGCCACTGAGTCGCTGAGAATGGTTAAATTTATGTTAAGCAAATTTTACACCAATCAAAACTAATTAATGATAATAAAGTAATGTAATAATTTAAAAATAATGTTTAAAGAAATAGTTTAAGTATGATAATAAAATAATTAGTGATAAAAATCATAACATAAATGCTGTGCTTTTGGTTTATCTGCTATTTTTTTTCTTTGTCAGAATTCTGAATGTTAATTTAGCATTATTGTAAAAACTATAAATGACCAAATAAAATAAAAGCCCTTGTCATTTGGAAGAAGAAAGTCAGGGAGCAGTTAGATGACAAAAAGGGGGTGTGGCCAGGGGACCACATTTCGGCTGGTAGATGTGGTCTGTTGATATGATAGCAGGAGGATTGGGCCGCAGTTCCCATCCAGGCTCCGTCCTTCAGGGAATAACTTGAATTCTGTGGTTCTCACTGTCTCTGTAAATCGAGAGGAGAAAGCCAGGGTGAACATTAGAAGACCTTCCCAGGAAGAACGATCCAAGGGTTCTCCTGCAAAGCTTTAGACCATCGGTGTGTGGGGGTGTCAGCAAGGGTGAGGGATGGGGGAAAGGGGCCTTGCGCCAGGGGCCCGCTGACTGACGGCACAGGTGACGGCCTTCCCTGAACTGACCGGTTGTCCTGGCCTTGTGCAAACCCAGTGGCGGAGCCAGCCACGTGCTGTGGGCGGTTTCACCTGCGACAGGGCCTCTGTCTCACCAGTTTCTTGCGGCCCTTCGGCCATGCATCAAGGTCCTGGGATCCGGTGCTTTTCAGAAGGACGAGCTGGGAGCGGTTGAATCTTGCGCCTGGTTTGAGGGCTCCCCTTCCCTTTCCATCAGCCTCTCCGGCAGCCACAGATCAGGGCGTGCACTCTGCCACAGGGGAGAAGCAAGGGGGCCCAGCCCATTTTCCCTGTGTTGGGCACAACCAAGGAAACCCTCCACGGGTGAAGGGCTTAGGGTGCGGACCAGGGGGCTCAAGAGACTGCTACTTACCCTCCCTCTGCAGCACAATGTCCTTTTCTGGATGGGCGATGCCAGTGAGGACAGATTCACCACCACTGGCAAGGGGACCTACCGCCTGGCAGGTGTGGGCGTTACTCTGGAGGAGGGGGCTCTGAGGTCTCTCTCCCCACGCTGGCAGTCGCCTCCTCACACCCAGGACCATCCTCTGGCGAGGTGCTCAACACTGATGGATCCTTGCTCCCTTGCAGATTCGTTTCCATCCTCAAGAGTTACTAAGCCGTCCATCATCCGGGCCTAGAGCAAGGAGAAGCTTCCCCAAAGGTGGGCCACGATTACCTAACTCAGAGCTCCCTCTTCTGTCACTCCAAGTGTCAGAATTAGAACCGGGGGAGAAAGCCATCATTTTCAGATTCAGGTCAAATAGGCCAAGTTTAAAATCTTTAGTGCCTTCAATAACCGTAAAAGATGGCAGAAAGCAGACACCTGTTTAAGACATGGAGCAAGGGGCATTTACAAGTCATTCACCTTCCGAAATGTGCCGTCAGGAAGTTCCCAAACAGGCACAGTGAAAAGCTGCTACGTGCTATTTTAGGCTGAAGTTGTCAGTAAGTTATAGCCAGAGGTAACGGAAAGGAGAAAATTTCCACCCTTTGAAGTAACCATGATAAAAAAAAAAAGAATCTCAATCACTTAGCACACCTTTCTTCTAATGCAAGACAGCATAATAACAGGGGGGCATCTTCTAGATGTGGCCATTCGGACACGTGTTCATTCATTCATTGAACAAACATGTGTCAAAGGTTTAGGATGGGCAAATTGAGGAGGCAGTGGGAATACAGGGGTAGGATCTCCACGCTGCCCAGAGTGACTTTATCAGCGAACACAGGAAGTAGATAATTAGCAGACAGGAAGTACTCTACTATGAAACATATCCAGGGTTCTGTGAGAGGAAAAAGATTCATGTCTTCAGTTTCGGGAACATTCCCAGGAGAAGTGACACCCACCGCTGAGCCTAGAAAGACCTAACCAGGCACAAGGTGGTAAGTTGGCAAGGGAGTCAGCAACATGGGAACTGAACGAGGGCCCCGGAGACATTCCGGGAAACTTGGGTAGTTCCGTGGGCTAGCCCTGCAGACTTGAGTCTTCAGTGTCTCGAGAGCAGTGTGCCTCTCAGATGGTAGAGTGAGACCCGGGTTCAAATCCCACCCCTGCCACTTATTAGCTGTGTAAGAAGCTTTTCCCCACCCCCTGCACCCTTGACCCCATACGTGCACACACATCTTGGTCTGCTCAAGAGTGTTCCCACCTGTAGGGACTGCCCTGGCGGTCCAGTAGTTAGGACTTCATGCTTCCAATTCAGGGGACGCGGGTTCGATCCCTGGTCAAGGAGTTCAAGATCCCACAAGCTGTGCAGCGTGGCCGAAAAAAGGACTGGTCCTGCCTCTTAACTTAGAATCAAGAGGTCTACTAACCACCTAAGCCTAAAATCTCAAAGCCTTAACACAAAAGCAAACCTATTTCTTACTCATATTACACGTCCAACCTTGGCTCTACTCCACATGGACACTCGGGGACCCAGGCTGGTGGAGGTGCTACCATATTGCAGCTGAACCTTCTAAATAAGTGGCCTCTGGAGACACCACGAAACCCGAAGAGAGACCTGGAGAGCCAGGTAGGGGCTGCCGAGGCCAAGCCTTGAAACGACAAACCTTATTTCTACCCACATCTCCTCAGGCAGAACTGAGCCACCTGGGCCCAGTCTAACAGCAAGAGAGGCTGAGAAACGCAGGGGAACTTGAGGATTTTCAGTAAAAGCGGATCGTTGCTGCCGTACCTGGATGGTAATGAGAAAGATGAGTCGATCAAGTAAATAAGGTCAAGGTTGCAAAGCATCTTGATTTCCAGGGTCAAGTGTTAGCACATTACCCTGGAGGCATCAAAGAGGCACCACAGAGGCACAAGGAAAAGGCCAACGTTCAAAGTGTTGCTTTAGAAAATTAAAACTAATGCCAGGATAAAGGATGGGTTAGAAGAAGGCCCTAGAGTGAGGGAGACCAGTTTAGAGGATGTTGTCACAGTCTTGGCATTTGGTAATAGAGATGTCTTAGCACGAGAGAAGGAGAGAGAAAAGTGAAGTGAACAGTGCATTTTCTATAGAAGATTGATTACATGGACTGTCGAGATTGGAAATCCAGATTTTGGAGTCAAGAGGTGATATTTGAAACCATGAAAGCCTGCAAGGGAGGAAGGAGAGGGGTCCACCCAGAGCTTCGCTTTCCCTTGGCAAATAGGGCCTGGTGCAGGGACAGTGAAAAGTCAGCTCCCTCAAGGGCAGCCAGTGTTGAGAAGGCAAGATCTAGATTTGGGCTTTCTATCTTTTTGGACATTTCTCATGCTTTGCAGGAACAATCAAGGGACCAAGGATGAAAGTCAAGATTTCCCTGGTGGCATAGTGGTTAAGAATCTGCCTGCCAATGCAGGGGACACAGGTTCGAGCCCTGGTCCGGGAAGATCCCACATGCCGCAGAGCAACTAACTCTGTGCGCCACAACTACTGAGCCTGCGCTCTAGAGCCCACGAGCCACAACTGCTGAAGCCTGCATGCCTAGAGCCTGTGCTCTGCAACAAAGAGAAGCCACCGTAATGAGAAGCCCGGGCACCACAACGAAGAGTAGCCCCTGCTCGCCGCAACTAGAGAAAGCCCACACACAGCAACGAAGACCCAACGCAGACAAAAATAAAATATAAATAAATAAATAAATTTATATTTAAAAAAAAAAGACCCAACGCAGCCAAAAGAAACAACGAAATAAAATGAAGGCATGTTACCTTTGTAATAAGATTATAAAGTAAGGTTTTTAGTATAAAGAAGAAAAGAAAAATGTCGAATTAAAAGCAAATTCCATCTCCATTAACCAATAATTCTTCCATGAGAATCATATGCATTTTAGTCCTGTGACGCCTGCCCCTAATCCTGACACACATTTCCTGGACCCCAACACCCACGGGAACTGGCTGGGAAGATTTTACCTTGGTGAACACAACATAACACACACACACACAGCCCTGTTATGGGCAACTCAATGGTTCTCTCTTTTCATCTTTATCCAGTCATTCCCTGACCTATCAATTAGTGAACTAGACTTACTGTTTGGAATAGAAAATATCACATTCACTGGATGCGAAGAGAAAATCCCCTTTCTAGTCTTCCCATACTCTCCCCTTAGGCCACCCACCCCCGTTCTTTATTTCAGGAAGCTCCTCTTTAAATGCCAGGTGTTGCAACATGTAAGCTGTTGGGCACAAGACAAGTGAAACCCACTCAGAATACAGGTGAATAAGCAAAATTCTCCTACTGTTTTTAAGAAAAAAAAAAAGAAAGCTCAACGTGTGTGCTGTATGCGCAGAGTCAAGAGCCTTATCTTCATATATGAAGGATGACGTCCTATTAAAAACACAAAGTGTTTTGCTTTCATGTTTGACACTCTCAATCCATGGTGTCTTTAGGAGACTCCTATATCAACACCCGTGATAAGCATAAATGACAAAAATAGACCATAGAATAGCCCAACACAGTGGTTAAAGATACTGGCTTTGTATTTAATCGTATTTGGATGCAGAACCTGGCTCTATCCCTCCCCTCGTGAATGACTCTGGCAGAGTCCCCGGGCCTCCATTCCTGCTTCCTCGCCTGTGGAAGGTCAGCCGTGACTCCGCCGCACAGGGCTGCTGCAGCTACAGGAAGAGACAAGCATGGAAAGTGCTCAACCTCGTGCCTCGTGCACAGGGAGCCCCTACAGATGAGGGGCCCTCTTCAAAAAACTGCCGTATGATGAGAAAGTGAAGCCCCAACGTTTCAGGGCTCAGCATGGGCCAAGCCAACCTCCTAGGACCCTGGTCCCCTGAAGCCCCTGACACTTGCTGGTAAATTCACTCTTTTACTCAGTGAGGAGCGGGACCCACTCAGGTGCCCTCGGTCTCAGACATTTGGGCTGGGGAGGGCACCCGCAGTGGCAGCACAGTCAGACTGCATCCAGTCCTGGCAGGGAAACTGAAGGCAACACACTTCTAGAGATGCCGTCATCAGTCCCTTTGGTGGGATTTGCCCTTGGCTCTCCACGCTACAGCTCTGTCATTCTGGAGATCCAGGCTTTCCAAGGCCATGGCTGAATAACCAACTCTTCCTCTTGCTTCTACTCATCCAGGGCTTCCGCTGCCTAGAGGCTCTGCTCACTGCCTTTCTCTGCTCCTCTGAACTCCCGAGAAGGGACTATAGACATGGTAGGCGCCAAAGGCATCTTCTATGTAGCTAAAGCACATTGGATAAATTAAACATAGAACTACCATATGATTTGGCAATTCCACTTCTGGGTAGATAGCCAAAGGAAAGGAAGTCATTATCTCAAAGAGGTATCTGTTCTTCTATGTTCCTAGTGGCATTATTCACATAGCCAAAAGATGGAAACAACATAAGTGTGTGTCAATAGATGAATGGATAAGTAAATGTGATATATATATATATATAAAAAAATATAATGTATATATAATTGAATTATATATATATATATTCTTAGAAAAAGGAAGGAAATCCTATCATTTGCAATAACATGGATGAACCTAGAAGGTATTACGCTAAGCGAAATAAGCCAGACAGAGAAAGACAAATACCACATGGTATCACTTATATGTGGAATCTTCAAAAAAAAAAGTTGAACTCATAGAAACAGAGAGTAGAAAAGTGGTTTCCAGGGGCTGGGGGGTGGTGGGGAAAATAGGGAACAGACTTTCAGCTATAAGATGAATAATTTCTGAGAACCCAATGTATAGTACAGTGACTACAGTTGATGACACTGTTTTATAATTGAAATTTGCTAAGAGAGTAGAACTTAAATGTTCTCTCACACACAAGAGAAATTTAAATATGGGGGGTGGTGGATGCCTTAACTGACTCATTGGGGAGAATCCTTGCATAACGTATGCACGTGACAAATCAGCACATTGTCCACTTTATCTTACAATTCTATTTGTCAATTATACCTCAGTAAAGCTGGAAAAAAATTCAGATCCTTATGTATTCCTCTATTTGAGAACATTAATTTGGGGTATGCTGAAGTTGGCCACTGATTTCTCTTATCCATGGTCATCAACTCTACATGTGGGTGATCAGAAAAGGAACAGCTCATCTGTTTCAAATTTTGTCCAAAATTCACCATTCACTGATTTTTTTTTTCACAGTGGGAAATGTGATGGACTGGAAATTTTTCCGTAATATAAAATAATCATAATTATCGGATTCCATGAAGTAAGCAATGCCACTTAGGAAATTGGAAACAGTTTTCCATTCTACTCATCTTCACCGGGCTCTGGTTTCCTTTGAATACCTCCGAAAGAGACATTGGATGTTTTCAGTTTCAATGGTATATGCTCAGTAAACTTCCATTCACTAAACTGAGTTTGAAACTATCTCTAATCCGGTTAAACTTAATATGGGGCAATCTCAGAAGGCAGGGACTAGGATATGATTTAATTAAATCAACTGTATGGTGCCTTGATTGGAGAAAGACTGGGAACCAAAGCCTGGCAGGCAAGCGCTCAATAAACTTTTTCATGTGCACAGCTTGGCCAGTGGGTGAATATACATCCAGAACTTGGAAAAAGAGGAAAGGCCAAATAACCAGGGATTGACAAGACTGATGGGGCACAACCCATGCAGACAAGCAGGGAATCAATGGACACAGATGGAGTCAGAAGAGGTAGCCAGGCTGCTGTCTTCAGGCACAAGGAACAGGTCACTCCCGTGCCTGGATGCAGCCTCTCCTGAAACAGCTCACTTCCCTTGCCTCTGAATCCTTTGCTCACCAAGCAATCTACGGATCGCTTATTTAAATTCTCAGGTGAAATTCAGACTGGGAAAGGGGTAGAGACCTGAGCATTCTGATGCCTGGAAAGGGATAAATATTTGGGAAGCACTGAAAAATGCTGACTGTGAAACAACTTTGGAATCGGTACCCAGAAATCTCTGTTTCCCATGGTTCATTCTTCTCCTACTCCATCCAGAGCTCCGATAGATTTCAAAACCAGCCGTGAGCTTTGGGAAGCAATTTGTAAGAAGATGAACAACAACACATCTGACTCTAAGCTCCAAACTCTTCTCCTTGAAACACCGTGCATCTGATTTCTCCCAGAACACAATTTCTCTTAATCCAATTTAAAAGCATGGTTTCCGTTCACTTTTCAAGAATTATGCAAAATAAACATTGCAGCAGCCAGGACTGTGTATTAGCTTCGGCTTTGCCGCTTCTTGATAGAATTATCTCACTGCCTTCCACGGTATGGCTTTCTAAGCATGGTACCCTCTGTGGTCCCACATTAGATAAATAGCCGGTAGAACGTGCAACACAGTCCAGATACGGAAGTGTCACATTTACAAAGTCACTACTCTAGCCCTGCAACGAGGGGACAATATTGATTACCTTACTCCTGGTGTGGAAAATGACGAAAATGACCCATGCAACGAGGATGTCAAACTGTCTTTTTTAATCTGACACCTGCACTGGAAATGCTAGGAATCTGTGACACTCACAATTAAATACCTGAGATTACCGAGCACAAGTTCGGACAAGGCTAATTTAGAAATTATTGTCAAGACTCACTGAGGAACTGTCATCATCTAGGGGAGAACAAAAGTTTAAAATACCAAAAAGCCCTGCAGAGGGACTTTGCACATGGTTTCCCCATTTAGAAACTGAACTGAAAGTCAAGGACATTTACTTTATTTAGACTAAAAGTCACAAAGATTCAAAGACAGGTGGGATTAAGAACAGTCAGTGGTCTTGAGCTGTTTCCAGAGAAGAGCTCTTTCCAGGAAGAAAAAGGAGAAAAATCCAAATACTGAACCTCCCTTCTCTCCTAGGTTTTGGCAAAGAACAGAGTTCGTCTCTGACTAATGTTTTTTTTTTTTTTTTTTTTGCGATACGCGGGCCTCTCACTGTTGTGGCCTCTCCTGTTGCGGAGCACAGGCTCCGGATGCGCAGGCTCAGCGGCCATGGCTCACGGGCCCAGCCGCTCCGCGGCATGTGGGATCTTCCCAGACCAGGGCACGAACCCGTGTCCCCTGCATCGGCAGGCGGACCCTCAACCACTGCGCCACCAGGGAAGCCCTGACTAATGTTTTTGTGTTAAAGTTTTGTGACATTTTTTTCTGCCCTGCACCGAGTAAAATTGAGACAGGAAGTAGTAAAAGATAAAAGTGCCAGATGACGAGAAAACCAAGATCTATCCTAAGACGGACTCAGACCCTCAACAAGTCTCAAGTATAGCCCAAGTCATCCTTTAAAAAAAAACTAAACTAAACTAAAACTCGGAGAAGCACTTTCTATATCTTACATATGACAGGAAGATATTTCTCCTCAACCCCTTACCTGGCCAAATAAAGACTCTCTGACCCATTTCAAAGAGATTGTCCAAGTCTATCTGAAATATTAGTATTCAGAATATGAAGAAATAAAGTATTTTTGAACAAGGCATGACTTAATGTAAACCAAAGCTAAGAGAGTGGGAAGGAAGATTAATCTAAGAATATTACATGCAGCATAATGACAAACTAAAACCTGGCCAAGATCAGCTACATTTCTTAGGAAAAAAAACCACCCTGTACACTAAATCATGCAGTTGAGTTTTCAGTTCAGTAGCTCATGCTTGAACAACGGCAAGGTGGGGCCCATTACAAAGGTGGGTGTTGTGCTGCTGGAAAAGTTGGTGGAGGGGGGATTATAACATGAAAGCATTTGGCATCTGTTAGCCAATGACAGCTCCAGAAAGGCCCAGGAAAACCCACAAACCGGCTGTGGGAATGACAGGTGTGAGAGGCCAGCACTGGTATTTTTTGTTTGTTTTAACGTCTTTATTGGAGTATAAGTGCTTTACAATGGTGTGTTAGTTTCTGCTTTATAACAAAGTGAATCAGTTATACATATACATGTACATATATCCCCATATCTCTTCCCTCTTGTGTCTCCCTCCCACCCTCCCTATCCCACCCCTCTAGGTGGTCACAAAGCACGGAGCTGATCTCCCTGTGCTGTGCGGCTGCTTCCCACTAGCTATCTATTTTAGGTTTGGTAGAGTATATATGTCCATGCCACTCTCTCACTTGGTCACAGCCTACCCTTCCCCCTCCCCATATCCTCAAGTCCACTCTCTAGTAGGTCTGTGTCTTTATTCCCGTCTTACCCCTAGGTTCTTCATGACCTTTTTTTTTTTTTTCTCAGATTCCATATATATGTGTTAGCATACGGTATTTGTCTTTCTCTTTCTGACTTACTTCACTCTGTATGACAGACTCTAGGTCCATCCACCTCACTACAAATAACTCAATTTCGTTTCATTGTTTTGAGAGCTTTACATCCAAGACCCCAACCAGGAGAGAAAGAAGTGGACCCACCTGCTCTCCGGAGACAGCCTTCTCCTTCCCAGGAAGCGGGACCTGACTCAGGACGCAAGGACACATGCAGGATGTGGTACTGGAGGTCAGGCTGCCTACTCCCTGTGAAAAACCATTAAAACGGAGTTGCTACTTGTTTTTTGACATTCCTGCGACCGCTTTAAAGACACAATCTCTCCGCTTCAATCCTCAGGTTACCAGCTCAAATATCATAAACGCACAGCAGGCCGGGGGTTGAACTGTGAAGTAGGCAAAGCCAGTTTCTTGGGTGGCCGCAGCTGTCTGTCACTGAGCTGTCTTCTTTCCTCTCTACCTCCGTATGTGTTGGGGTCCGCGTGTGACATGGAACAGAGCTGGCTGGTCCTCCCTTGGCTGTGGTCGATAGATGCCCTTCGATGCTACTCTGGCTTGTGGTGCTGATGCGGGTGCCTTGTGCTGCACAGGGCCCCCCTCTGCTTCTAAGGATGGAGGGCTCACTGGAGAAAGAGTAACGGGAGCCGCGGGTCAGTCATCAGGGGAGGGAGCCTCAAATTTGAACCTGGAATTTGGAGGGAGAGCCTCAGATAGGACAAAGAAAGGGACCCTGGTTTCCGGGGCCACGATCTTGATGGGCGAGTACGTTCTCGGAAGATAAGCCAGGAGCTGGGACTCAACAACGCAGACGGGCTGACCCGGTTTGTGCCAGGTCTTTGGAGGTGGAGAGGAATGAGCTCAGCCTTTGAAAGTAAGCCTGTTTCAATGTTCACATGTACAGTGTTTGCTTTTTCAACTGCTTCACCTTCTAGAACCCTGTTTGAAGGGCCCAGTCTGTTGTAGCTGTATTAATGGGAGCACGGAGAAGGCAGTGGTGCCCAGGCTTGGGCAAGAACTTTCAAGTACGTACACCCTGGGACCAGGGTCGGCAGCAGAGCCCAGTGACATAACAGAACCCCAGCAGAAGTGAAACCTTTATGAAGAAGGGAGCCCGGGGGTCCCTCTCCACCTAGAGATTCTCCTTCTGGCTCTAACCTTTGATTCTGGACTTTGGATTCTCATTCTAGATTTATTTAATTTTCATTAGGACGTTAGTTTTGCTAGTTTTACTAGGAAAGTGGTGATCTTACATTCTAGGCTCTTTCCCCCTACCTCCTAACAAAGCTCACTCCTAAGAAAAAAATCAGATCGATTTATTTAGCCAACATAGTCAAGACTTTCTGTGTGCTGCGCTCCAGGGAATGTTCTGGAAGCTACTACTGGGTGCTTCACTCCTGGCCCGCAGGGAGCCGAGATTCCCACTGGTGAGTGCTATCTCCACCAGCTGGTTCCATTCTAAGCCTTATCTCTGAGAGGGAATGAGAATGTTTTATTTTATCCTCCCTTCAAGGAATATCCGATGTCACCAGCAGTTCGGGGCCAGTTTTCCGGACCCTCGTATCTTTGCAAGGCCAATTCCGGGCACGGATGCCAGCTGACCATATTCTCTTTCGTGGCTCTACAACACTGACCAGATGAGGATACTTAGCACATTACCGAGTGACTCGATCTGTTTACCTGTGAGTAATGAACAGGCGGAAACATGCTGCACCCCAGCTGCCTGGCTTTTAATCGCACTAAGTTCAATCTCCTAACAACTGTGTTCACAATATCTCGCCCACTAACAAATTTAAATCGACACCCGGATAATAAACTATATTAAATTACAATGACTCTCCTAGCCTTTGGTAAGATACATATGCTAATAAAGCCTTATTCTGAAAGGAGTTAAAAAGTAATTGTTTCCCTCCCTCTCCCTGTGAAAGGCAACACCCAGACAGGAAAAGAGTGAAAAGACAGAACTTGAAAATAAAGAGAACATCAAGGTATCATCCCTACAGATACACATCAAAAACCAGGGAAGTCCATCCTCTTCTGAGGAAAGTCTAAACTTCCAAGCCTTCTCTCAAAGCCTTCTCACCCCCAGTGCCATTTCGGCCTCAGGCTCAACGCCCAGATTCAGCGCTTACAAAATGCTGTGAAATTAAAAACAAGAAAAAACTAACTGCCGTAAAAATACGAAAATGAAACTACAAAATTATTTCAAATTCAATTAGATATCTAATGTATTATTTTACTAATACCTAATAAAGAACCACAGATTGGGTATTGAACAGAGAAATTTATTTTCTCACCATTCTGGAAGCTAGAAGTCTCAGATCAAGGTGTCGACAGGGTTGGCTTCTTCTGAGGCCTCTCTTCTTGGCTTGTAGATGGCCGTCTTCTCCTTGTGTTTTCATATGTGCTTCCCTGCACATGTGTTTGTGTCCTAATCTCTTCTTAGAAGGATGCCAATCATATTGGATTAAGGCCCACCCCATACCTTCATTTTACCTTAATTACCTCGTTAAAGGCCCATCTCTAAACACAGTCGCATTCTGAGATACTGGGGGTTAGAACTTCAACATATGAACGTTGGGGATATTTATAAAATATTTATAAAGCACATTATGTCCATATGATTATTAAACTTAGAATCTACAAATATTTTATTTACTTGAGATATTTTATAGATTTTAAAGGTTATCACTTTATATGAATTCCTAAGTGCTCCCAATATAAAAATTATGCCCAATTGTAAACTAGATGAATTACTTGTAGACAAGTATTCATGGGAGCGATTTATATTTCCAGCCCATACTTCCCTTCCAAACGCCACACCTGTATAATCTAATGGCCTGTTTGACATTCAGATGTCTACCTGACGTGTCAACATCAACAGGTGCAAACCCCCAAACCTGCTCCACCCACAACTTTCCCCTTCATCCTCATGGCAGCCACGTCAGTCGCTCAAGTCAAAAACCAGGGGGTCCAATCCTGGGTCCTGAGTTTTCTCTCAACCCAAATCCAATATAAGGAAATCCTTCCAGCTCCAACTTCAAAACACATTCATATCTGAACACTTCTCACCTCCTCCCCTGCAATGGTAGAGTCCCCGTTATCTCCAGCCTGGTTACTGCGCTCGTGTCTTAACAATCTCTTTGACCCAAGTCTTGTCTCTCTCTCTGTAATCTCTTCTCAACACAGCAGCCAGCGCAGTCTTTGTAAATCTCAGTTAGACCGTGGCAAACCCTGTCATGCTTTTCCAGTTCACTCAGAGTAAAAGCCAAGGCCCCCAAACAACCTACAAAGCCCACAGCATTCTGGTTCCCTGCTCCCTCTTAGAGTTCATCTCTCCCCCTTGCCCAGTCTCGGGGGCCTCCTTGCTGTTTTTCCAATGTGTTGGGGTGCTCTTGCTTTAGCAATTCCCTCCACTGGGAACAGCCTTCCCCTAGATAGAGGAAGGCTAACGCCCTGACCTCCTTCAAGTCTAAGGTCAAATCTAACCTTCTCTAAAAGGCTTATCCCAGCCACCATTAGGAAACCTGTCCACTCTCCGGGGATTCCAAATCTCCCTTACGCTGGGCTGCCCTTCCTTCCTTCCATGGCGCCCTGCAGCACACCATCCGTTTCGGATGTTTATTGCTGCTGCTGCCCCACCTGCCTGCAACCTGCTTGAGGTCAGCTCTGTGTCTGCTCCCAAATGCATCACTGCCACCTAGACTGACATCGGCCACACAGGTGGCGCTTGGTAAATATTTGTGGAATGACTTACTTCACTTAGGATGATAATCTTGAGTTGCATCCATGTTGCTGCAAATGGCATTATTTCATTCTTTTTTTACAGCCGAGTAGTATTCCATTGTATATATGTACCACATCAGCTTTATCCATTCATCTGTCGATGGACATTGAGGTTGTTTCCATGTCTTGGTTATTGTGAATACTGCTGCTATGATAAACCGTAATGGAAAAGGGTATTTTAAAAAAAAAGAATGTGTGTGTGTGTGTATATATATATATATATATATATATATATATATATATATATGTAAAGCTGAATAAAAAATATTTGAATGAGTGAGTAGATAAGTGAATTCAGGTACGAAATCTTTGTAACACTTTTCAATAATACATCAAAAAGTGGTATTGAATGTAGAATATGGAGGACTTTTATGTGAGGGTGTTGCTTCTAAAACTAAGAAGGCTTAGTCTCTTTGGATATTCTGCTCTGGTGGCTCCTCTATCTGTTTTTTTTTTTTAACAGAACTTTTACAATTCCTAATAAACAAGGGTATCATCTTCTGATTTCTGAGATAATTATTCACCTCTTCCTCCTGTTTCTCCACCAAACTAACTCCAGGATTCATGTCTCTTCCTTAGGACCAGGTATTTTCTGGACAATTTCTAAAAGAAAACAACATCCCCAAAAATGTCCTTCTGGGGCTTCCCTGGTGGCACAGTGGTTGAGAATCTACCTGCCAATGCAGGGGACATGGGTTCGAGCCCTGCTCTGGGAGGATCCCACATGCCGCAGAGCAGCTAGGCCCGTGAGCCACAACTACTGAGCCTGCACGTCTGGAGCCTGTGCTCCGCAACAAGAGAGGCCGCGATAGTGAGAGGCCCGCGCACCGTGATGGAGAGTGGCCCCTGCTTGCCACAACTAGAGAAAGCCCTCGCACAGAAATGAAGACCCAAAAGAAGCAAAAAAAAGACCCAAAAGAAGACCCAAAAGAAGCAAAAAAAAAAAAAAGACCCAAAAGAAGCAAAAATCAATCAATTAATTAATAAACTCCTACCCCCAACATCTTCTAAAAAAAAAAAAAATTGTCCTTCTGGAGCCCAACAGCCTGGGTTTGTACCTGGCTTCCCTTTCCTCATCTGTACAACGTAATAATTCGCGGTCGTTTGAAGATTAAAGGAATTAACACAAATTCTCCAGAACAGTACCTGGCATACAACAAGAGCTAAGTGTCAGCTATTTTTCCTGTCAGTGTTACTGCATCATAAAGAAATTTTTCTGTTAGATATACACTTTATTAGTTTAATTTGGTTTTAAATTATATAGATCAACAGAACCAAAAATACAGCAAAGCAAAAATAAAACTTCTGTCTTTCTGTATCACACAAAATATCCAGACAGGTTTTCACCAAATGTGGAATCATGTGACTTCAATACAGTGTCAGTGGTATGGTCAAAATTCACTTTGGGAAAACGCCAAAGGAAATTTCAGAATGATAGGGGGTATTTGTCCAGAAGAGCAGAAACTCGAGTGTAACAAGAATCTCATAGGACTGAAAATTAGGAGAGACGTGCTACACATATTAAGATGCCATTGACAAAGAAAATCGGAGACATTTTGAACGTAAGCCCTAAACTGCAAATCACAAGGGCAAACACTCCTAAATGCAGATACTGAGTTGCTTTCAAGCTACCTTCATATGAGTAACTCTGTGCAGGCTGACCCAGGTGAGATAGGGGAGTTGTTACATAATGGTTAATGCTTCTCCAAAGCAACTCTAGGGCGATCGTGGATCAGGTAAAAATAAATCAGTCCCTTTAGAAAAAAAAACGTGAAATTATTCACTCACTCAACTTTAAGTCTGAGGGAGACGATGAATCGTGGTGAAGCACAGGCTTTTGGGATATAAGGTCAACTCATGAGTAGGGAAGAGATTTATAACAGAATTTAAAAATTATAAGTGACTTTAGAAATGATCATTTTGCAGTTGAGAGAAATTAATAAATGGACAGGTTAAATCCATAGCAAAAAGAAAAGAAAAATCTTCTCTCTTGGGGCTCCCTATAATGTAAGGATAATAAAAGATTAAAACTATGTTAACCTGCAGTGTCAAAGAGACTGGAGAGGGGTCACGTGCAGATGAGGGATTTCCACCGAATTCTGTAAGGCAGAAAGCCCGTGGAAAGTGATGGATGGGCCAGGCAAGGAGGAGGAGGAAGCAGCAAGTGCGTACCTGGGGGAATTTGGATCAACAGGAGGGAGAGATGGTGGGCTCAGCAGGACTCCTCTGGGCCTTAGGAACTGGAGACTTCAGAATGGCAAAAGGGGGGTGAAACTTGAGGCCGCAAACATGTGGCTTCTTTAAAGATCAGTAAATTAAGCAATCAACCTCCCAGCCTATTACACAGAATACTATTAACCTAAGCATTCCAAAGCTGAAGAATCATAGTTTCTTTTTTGGAAAATGAAATAGCTACCCTCTTCTCAAAAGACCTCCACATTCTGGTTTTTGATGGGCTCCCAGCATAACAGCTGCCTTCCTGACTGATAGACCTAAAAAATAAAACAAAATAAAACAAAAGCCCAACCTTATCCCAGTATATAAAGTTCTCAACCTACTTTTAGAATCTTACTCTTAAATATGAATGGACAACCTGGGAGCAATAAAAAGCATAAAAAAGAGAGTTCATGATAAACAGATTGAAAATGTGATCCTAGAAGGAAAGGATAATGTGGAAAATAGGGAAAGAACTAAATAAACATACAACTTTGGCATTCCCAAAGACATTGAAGAATTACATTGTATCTATAAAATGAAAGCAGGATGTTTTGATAAAGGAATGGATAAGAAATAAGTTGAAAACTATTACAAATTAAAAGTGTGGAGCCAAGATGAAATAAACCAGTTGTGTAATTGGAGGAAGAGGTCAAGGAAATCTCCTAAAAAATAAAACTGACAAAGACATGGTGTAAGAGAAACTATAAGAAACTAAGAGGAATATGCATGAGGTCTTACATCTAACAAATAGGGATTTGGGGAAGAAAGACTAGAGAAAATGGAGTGAAAATCAGCAAAGATATAATACAGAAAAATTTCTGGTTGAAAAATCAGTCTCCACATTTAAAGAGCCCACTTGAATAAATGGACAAATGGATGTATGAAAAAAGACTTGTATCCAAGCACATCATAAAGAAATTTCAGAATACTACAGATAATAAGAAGAATCTAATAACTTCTTGGGAGAAAAATCAAGTAACATACAAAATATCAGAAAAGAGAAGCAATGCTGCAGCCTAGGAAAAAGTAGAGGGAAATGTATACTTGACCCTAGGCACATAATTAATCAGTTTTGAGGGTGGATTATAGTCATTTCCAGATGGGACAATCTGCACTTACTTGAAGATATGCTTAAATTAAGCAAAGAACAGGAAAATAAAAGGTGAAGGGAAACAGAGTCTCAGGCAAAGTACAGATGGAGGTAGGTCAAGGGAATTTCCATGTAACGAGTCTGCAGAGAAAGTAACCAAGCTTCCAGCAGGAGAATCAGAGCTGTGAAAGGGGGATTTCCCGGAAAACACTGGGCACAAGAGAAATACCTACTGTTATAGAACATTTCAAAAGCTTGAGGACATAATAAAGAAAAGCAATGCAAAAAATAATAATAACTTAAAACGCCAGGATAAATAAAAGGCTGTTTACAAGAAGAAATCTCATACGTAATTTTGTGAATTTTTAAAAATTGTGGTAAAATGCACATAATATAAAATCACCTTTTAAACCATTATACAGTGGTGTTTGGTGTATTGACAACGTTGTGCAACCATCACCTCTATCTATTGAATCGTTTCAGTACTTTTTTATCACTCCAAAAGGAAACGCCACGCCCAGGAAGCAGTCATGCCCCCTCCCCACCCCATTCCCACCTTCTCCCAGCTCCAGCAGCCACTTTTCTGCTTTCTGTCCCTATGGACTTGCCTATTCCGGATATTTCATGTAAATGGAATCATACAGTATGTGGTCTCTTGTGTCTGGCTTCTTTCACTTGGCACAATGCTTTCAAGGTTCATCCACTTTGTAGCATATACTGGTACTTCGTTCTTTTTATGGCTGAATAACATTCCATTGTATGTATATACCATATCCATTCACCAGTTGATGGACAGGACATGTTTGGAGCCTATCTCAAGCTTCAGTGGAGCATCAAGAATAAAGGGCCTTAAGATTTATGATTAAAGCTAGGCTCCAACAAATAACCGTCTCCTTTTGGGAGGTAACAGCTCCTGGCTTGTCATTAGACCTGGTGCTGGGGGGACAACTCCCTATGGTCCACCAGGTGACCAGACACCTGACACTTGCCATTTATGAACTGGTGTTCTCTGGTCCACCTGGCCATAAAATTGGAAATGTCAAGAAGTGCTCAACCATTCCAGAAAGATGATATACACAGGTTGATGCCTACCTGCTCCTGAAGGCACAGATTAGACCCAGGAGCAAAGCCAGTCACAACCCAGCACGCCCGCCCTGGCCACACTGGCAAACCTCGGCCGGAACCCATAGCATCATGGGAAATTCCCAATGACCAACTGATGAAGAAAGACAGCAATTCAAGCCAGATTTAGATGGCCCTGGACCAGATGCCAGCACCAGCCCAAAGTGGGCTATCAGTCATTGTAGCCCCACTTAGGGGCAGCCCTGGACATGGGCGAAAGGAAATCCTCCCATGGGCAGTGCTTTGCCTGTAAGGGGAGACGGCCTAGAGTAAGACCCTGAATTGATCCATGGAGTGGCTAATGGCTGGCCATATGGTCAGAGGCAATGTCATGGTTAAAAGAAACCCCAGCCATATATATATATAACACGAATCTAATTTTATTAATATATATATATATAATTTTTTTTTTTTTTTTTTTTTTTTGCTGTACGCGGGCCTCTCACTGTTGTGGCCTCTCCCGTTGCGGAGCACAGGCTCCGGACGCACAGGCTGTGCGGCCATGGCTCACGGGCCCAGCCGCTCCGCGGCATGTGGGATCTTCCCGGACCGGGGCACGAACCCGTGTGCCCTGCATTGGCAGGCGGACTCTCAACCACTGTGCCACCAGGGAAGCCCGACACATATTTAAGGTTATGAAGCAAGTCTACTCTCGTGAAGGCATTGCAGGAAGCGCTCTAGCATGCCACTGGCTTTCCTCTCTGCTCTGCCTTACTTTGGGAAACGCCGTAATTGGAGAAAGAAAAAACTGCACTCATGCCGGGTAGATGAAGCTTGAGAGCCATAAAAGAGCTCTGCACTTAGAAAAGCATTTGATAAACTCCGTGGCCACAAGAAAGCCCTACACTTCACCTCGGTCCCGTCCACGATCTTCCCCCACATCAGGAGGAGGAATCCGATGCTGCAGCGGTACCGGCAGCGAGCGCTGAGTTCCAGCCGCGGCCCCCAAGGGCAGAATGAGCACTTCTGCCAACTCCACGGGGTTCGGTGACGTCACGCTGATGATAGCCTGCAATCAGCCGAGCTGGGAGCACTTAATAGCCACAGGCCCCTGCACACATGCTTTAAAGTTAGACAGGTTTCGATTTGTAGCCTGCTTTAACAATCTTATTAGCTTTGGGCCATAAGTCAGGACCACCGTGCTTTCATGAATCCTAGACCCCTCATCTATGAAATCAGGTTGCTGAATGCATCTTGAAAGGCATAATCTCTAATCTAGGAGAAGGGCCGGCATAATACTGGGGAAAAAAGGGAGGTTCAATTATTACCTAGTTCACTTTCCTTAAGGCAGCTGGAGACTTAACTGAAATTTTCTAGGAACCTGGCAGTTTTCCCTATGATTTTAAGGCAACAAGGGATAAAGAAAGTAGGAACGACTCAACCACAGCTCTGAGGAAGTAGAAGTGCAGGAGGCACAGCCATGGGGAAGGCTAGAAATGGCCAGCAAGCCACTGCCCTGCGATGCTGTTCATCCCACAGTCCCCTCCGCATTCCTATGTGAGGTCCCAGTTTGCTGCATCTGAACTATCTCCATCTCCAGGGAACCCCGAAGTCCTTTCGCCCTTAGTGCCAGCTGTGATTACTGAAATGTGGGGCAAGTTATCCATCAAGTGAGGTTATTAAGCCTCAAGCCCTCTGAATCCTTTAGAAAAGAAAGAAAAAGATATGTGTGTGTGTGTGTGTAAGAGAGAGAGGGAGGGAGTGAAGAAGAAGGGGGAGGAGGAGATGAAGGAAGGAAAAAAGAGAGGAAGAGAGAAAAAGCGCACAGCTCTTTCCCTTGATGTCATCTATTATGTCTGGGAATGATGGTCTTGCAGAAACATCTGGGACTCATCATCTGCTTTCTGCTCCACCAGAGAAGAGATGATTTCTGGATATTAATCTAACATGGGGGCACTCTATAAGCCTACCAAAGGGAACAGCAGGCTTTTCTAATTTATTGTGCCAGATGAGAGAATTTAGAGATTTGAGGGAAAGTTTTCATTGCAACGTCAATGTGGGAGTCCTCAGGACTCTCCCTATCCAGATAAGCACAAGCGGCACCTGTTCTAGGGAAGACTCAGACTGAGGAAAAGCAGCTCACATTCTTGGTTTCATGCATGCACTCGAAAGAAAAACTAAAAGTTCAAGGACTTTTGAGACTTTAGTCAGCTAGGGTAAGAACAAAGTCGCGTTTTCTAGACGCAGTCAAGCCGTTTACAGCTGCGATTCTCTTCTGTAGATATTGATGATTACTAATAGCTTGAAAAGGGTAACCTACAGAAAAGCTGGTGTTCAATTCACCTCTAGCGGAAACAAGCGGGTTCAAGCAGAAAATCACCGTCCAGAGCTGACAATGAATTTGCTATCACGGCCGCCCATTTAGAATTCACTTCAACCTCAACAGATCTTGGGACAATTCTGAGATGATTTCTGCGATGCCTTGATTTCCTTTCATAAGGAAGGAAGCTCCAAGTTCAGAGTACATGTAGGAGTATGGTTGATATAACATATAAACAGATGTCTAATAACCAGGAAAGATATCAGCATACTTGCCAGAAACAGGAGTATTTGTTCCCTGGGTATATAGAAAAGATGGTTTTAAGTCAAAAGACAGCTGAAAGAAGTGCTCTTTTCTTTTTGATGACTTAAAAAATGAAATATTTATAGGATTTATAGAATTTTGTAAAAGCAATCATTTGCTGATTGCCAATTTGACTGTTATTTTAAATTAGGGAAAGAAGGTCTCCAGCTTTTGTGTGTTAAAAATTGTAACTGTTTCTCGGGGGCTTGAGACAAAAACTCTCATTTTATTGATGCTTACGACATATACTCAGCTATTAATCTTTAACAGTAAAGGCAGAGCATTCCTTCTAAGTTTTAGCATTCAGTGAGAATCTAAACATTTTCCCCCAATATTTGTTTATTACAGACAATTTCTGGTTCAGTGAAAGTGCATGGCATTACAAGACAACATTTGAAACGCTAGGGAGAAATATTTTTTCACCTATTTATCATCCTACAGTGTTTTCATTTTCTGCTGACTGTTATGACTTGAGAATAGACGGCCTCACTCAGGGCGGGGGTGGGAAGCTATTTATGAATAGTTTGTGATTTGGAGCAGCTGCTCTTCACCACATATCATCCTTTTCTTGATAAGCATGTTTTCACGAAAAGCTACCACTAATAAGCGGGTGCGTGCTAAACAAACCGCAGCAGAGCTGTTACCTTGAAAGAAAGATGTCAGATAAAAAGCTCCTCCAGGTTGAAGTATCCTTGAGTTTCTTCATTATAAGAGAATAATAATTCTGAAAACATGTTGCATCTTGGGAGTCTAATGTTCCGGATAGAGAAGAATACTGTCAAGTAGTTTCCATGCAGCTTTCACTCTGGACTCAAACGAAAAACATAATGAGAGGTGGCATCCTCACGGGAATTAGAAATGCTTTCATTCAACCTGTACAAACAGGCTGAAAATATCTGGGTTGTATTGGAAATGTTTTCCTACCGAGCTGGAGACCTAATCATACTTGCACTGTGCTTCGTACTTGGGAATGACGAAGTGGGAACAATTCTGAATTGGAATATGCTGTTGCTGGCCATCTAGATGAAAAAGATATATAAGCCAAAGAGTTCCTTTTTCTCAAGACGTTTATAAGAAATGACTAACTCAGTTTCCCATGGTGTACTTCTAAAGGTGAAAAAGCCAAGAAATCCGTTATCCTAATACTATTTTATTAAAACTTAATTAGGAGATGTGCGATACCCTGGCCTGCTGAAGGCTCAGTCAATAGGCAGAATAATTCCCCAGATTATACACCAGAACCTAACGCTTGAATACAAATGGTAAAGGAAAGGATACAGTTGCAAAAAATACCAAACTGAAATGACCTTTAAATATGTTAGAAACTAAATTTTATTATAACTTCTGGAGGGAGTGTAATTGGACTCAACAAATTGGGAATGGTAATTTGACAATATATTTTAAAAGCCTTAAACATGCATAGAGCTTTTGACCTAGGAATTCTAATCTCAGGAAACATTCAGATTTCTTCAAGGACGTATATTGCAGCCTAAAAATTCCAACATCAGGAAAACGTTTAAAGAAAAGTCCGACAATGAGAAACAGAAGGAAAATGATTCAAGGAAAGACCCATTATGCAGCCATTTAGAGGAATATGGCGGAAGAAAATTTAAAGTCATGAGAAACGTTCACGACAACTATGGAAAAAAGCACGTTAACAAAAATAGTTTGGACTACGTGGTCCCAATTTTGTTTAAAGATGTTGTAAAAATGTTAAAAAGAAATACATACTGTATAATACTTGCGATCATCTTTGGGTGATATGACGATGCATAATTCTCGTTTGCTTCTTTTCTGCTTTCTTGTAATTTTCAGATTTCCTATAATAAACATATATTTGTTTTTAATTAAAAAAAGAATTAACATCAGTGAGGCATAACGAACAGACCAGACATTCCAAATGTTTATCTGTTCCCCACCTATGAATGGCTGTCCCATTCCTCACACTACTTGTGTGATACTGCACCACTATTGTTTGTACGTGTGAATACATACCTGTGTGCTGGAATCTTTCCGGCCAAGTACAATGCAGTGGTCATGTGGTACAAGGGGGTCAGTGGTTCAACGACAAGGCTAGTGATGGTTCAGGAGAGATTTGTATTATAAGCTTAATTCTAATTTTACTCGTTATTTTTCAAATATATAAATATGTTCTATCTCAAATATTTTTCAAATATCAGTGTTTTTGTTTAAAAAATTACTGTTAATAATGCTTCCCTAAGAATACTGATAAGAATGCCCCCCGCCCCCTGCCCCAAGAATATGTCAGGAACAGAGCCACAAGTTTTTGCTTAGAAACTTCTTGAAAGAATGGACCTTCATTTCATAGGCTCTTCATTTAGCTAGCCACTCCTTGAAACAAAACAGAATAAAATGATATATGTTGAGGGGAATTTGGTATAAAGTCAACCCAGAGCAAGGCTTAAAATTTTTTCTTAGCTGATTTTTAGTATTTGGGAGTAATAGGCAAGGATTTTGTTAGAACTCCCTGGTTAGGCTTTTAAAATAGTCACCGCTACAAAATGAGTTAGTCACATCTGGGGACACTCTTGTAGGCAGATATGACAAAGATGGTCAAGAAATCAAAATCAAGGACTTGTTTTAAAAGTGTGTGGTGGGGTGGAGGGGAGAGAAACGAGCATATTAAAAGGTACAGACTGCCAGTTATAAGATGAATAAGTCCTAGGGACGTCATGTGCAGCCTGATAAATAGAATTAACACTGCTGTCAGCTATATAGGAAAGTTGCAAAGAGAGCAAATCCTGAGCTCTCAACACAAGGAAAATTTTTTCCTATTTCTTTAATCTTATATCTATATGAGACAATGGATGTTCACTCACCTTTTTGTGGGAATTACTTCATGAGGTATGTAAGTCAAATCCTTATTATTTAAGTACACCTTAAACTTATATAGTGCTGTATGTCAACTGTATCTCAATAAAACTGAAAGAAAACAATTTGAACCTCATGTATTTATCTAGCTTTGCAAAACCTAGTCTACAACTAGAGGGCCCTAAATTTTAAAAAGGCATCTGCTTTCATGGACTACATTTTTGGGGTGATATTTTTTTAAAGTCTATAGTTGAGATATATTTATTACAAATAATGGTAAGAATTGATTAAGTGCAACATGAATTGACAAGCACTAGATTTCCAGGTATAGTAGGAAGTATCTGAAGATTCTCACTTAGATTCTGAGGGCAAATGAGTTAGTTGCGACAGATCATTTGGGAAGAATATTCAATTACGAAAGTAATGACTAAGGAAAAAGAATCAAGTACCAGCTTATACTGCGTCCACGTGATTCGTTTGTCTTCCCTGTATGATGACTCTTATTCCGCCCTTAAAAGAAGAAACAGTCCTTACCTTTAATCCTGGATTTCCCCCCTCTTAATCCTACCTCTTCTGAAGAAATTCTGGATTGCATTTTATTGAGACCAGGAGATTGTTTTTGCTCTGGAAAGCAGGAAGCACATAGATCTGCAACTTGAAAAATTAAGAAGTCTTTTTATACTCAAGAGAAATGTGAAAGCTTCAGAGTTTAGCCCCATCAGAGGTGAAGTGTCCAGAAAGTGCTGTGGGGAAGGGAAGGACTTAGTTGCCCAGGGAGGATTAAAACACAGGACGCACCTCGCTCACAATTTATGACCTTTCTTTGGTTCACTGTATTCTTAAACATTTTATGTTTTCATAAACAGTGCTCTGACTTTGAAGTAACATACGCTTACTGTAGAAAAATTAGAATATACGGAAAACTAAAATTAAGAGGTGGATTTCATAGAGGCAAGACTTTTAAGAAGAGTGGAATTAGAAGCCTCTGTTCAAGTTACCTGCAAAATCTCCCCGAGGGAACTAGATTGTGTCATCGTTGAAGTCACCTCGACCCACAACCATACCCCAGGGTAGGACCCACATCCCCATTTCTGAACCCTGGTGCCACAGAGAATAACATGGCTCCAGCACGCCTGCCCAACAGGCCAATCTCCAACACCACAGCTGAGCTAGAGCTCGAGGGGAATTTGGTATAAAGTCAACCCAGAGCAAGGCTTAAAATTTTTTCTTAGCTAATTTGAGTATTTGGGAATAATAGCAAGGACTTTGTTAGAAGTCCCTGGTTAGGCTTTTAAAATAAGTCACCGCTACAAAATGAGTTAGTCACATCTGGGGACACTCTTGTAGGCAGATACGACAAAGATGGTCAAGAAATCAAAATCAAGGACTTGTTTTAAAAGTGTGTGATGGGGTGGAGGGGAGAGCAATGAGCATATTAAAATGAAAAATTAGCTGTAGTCAAGATCTCACAGATACAAAAAGAGAAGTAGCAGGAGGTTCGGGGAAGAAATGACAAGAAACAGAAAGAAAAACATGTGGCTAAGATGGGCGAGAAAACCCCTGGAATCGAGAGCGCAAGTTTTCTGTTATACTTCTGTGGACTGTTTGCATAAACAATAGTCAGCTGTCTTTAGATCTGAGATACGCTTAAAAGGAAACATATTGTGTCCGTGGCCACAAACAGCCCCACCACTTTGGGGAAGAGCCACCCCTCACCAGCAGCCTCTTTTTCCCCCGCAAAAGGACCCCCCACATGCCACTGAGTGAGCTTTGCCCCTTTCCCACGTCAGACAGTGGTTCATTCAATGGCTCCCGAGTCACAGCCCAAGAGCAAAGGATGGGAATGCCCTTGGAAGAAGGGACTAAAGCTTCCCATTAGCTTTAAATCTCTGAACAACTTTCTGACCCTTCAAAAGCCATGCCCTCGTTACTGGTGTTCTTTTGTGAAAGGGAAGACGCGCCGAGGCAAAGCAGCAGTAACAGTAGGAAGCCCAACTCCAGAAGGCAACTTAGGTCAGACGCAGACACGAGCAAAGCCCCCGAGGTTGTTGAGATCCTGCCTGAAGCCATCTCACCGAGCCCATTCCTTGCACAGCCCAGCCTACCAAAGATTTCCAAGCTCATAAGGGCCACCAAGAAACAGTCACAAGAGAAGGTCCTCCCCCAACCCCAGGAAATCCAATAAGTACTATGACAGTGCTATAAATTGCTTAGCTGAGGTCATGGTTTGGGGTGGGAGTCCGAAGCCTTGACTTTAAGACAAAAATTGGGAACACAGGGTTGGAAATGATAAATTTACTGCAAGAGCGGGAAAGAGGCCATACTCTTGTCAGGACATGGAAGTGGGAAGGGATGTTCAGAGAGGCCTTGTGATAGAGAAGGCATTTGATCTGGACCTTGAAATATGGTTACAATTCACATATGCAGAGACTGGAAGTGGGGAGAAGGAAGTAGTGTCTTATCAACAAACACATGGGTATCGCTATTAAGTCAACACACCACTCTCTTTCCAAGTACTGACAGTGTGACATAAGGAAAGAGGCACATTAAATAATATTAATCATGACCCTTTCCCCCTCACCCTTAAAATTCTTTAGCGCAAAATCCCATTAGGACCTACTAAACCCATTAATAAGTCTGTGATCTTCCCAGTACTGTCATATTAAGTAAGGATAAGTTGAGGAAACGTTCCATTCTTTCCACTTTCATGTTTATCCATATTTATCTAATCAGTTTCACAAAATGCAATGGATGAACTATTATACACATACACTGCAACTGAACAATTAAATGAATGGATGGTGATGGTGGGAGCCAGGATTCTCACTGCTGGAGTGGAGGATATAGATTAGCGGGGGGTGGGGGTGTGGGGGTGGAGGCAGAACGGTCTATGCAGTAATGGATACGAGCTGGATACAACAGTATGAACTCACATTCAGCTTACTAGAGATACAGATGTTCCATCTGGAAGTATTTATAGACATGTACATGTACACAGGTTAGTATACACGCAGGTGTCTCCTTGTTCTATCAGTTGAGAGGGCTTAGAAATTATGGCTCTCCGATACTGGTGGGCACACCGACCACCTAGATCTTGGTTTCTAATATCATCTTTCAGTAAAAGAAACTAGGGTTCCTTGGAGAAGTGACTGATTCCGAGACTGGAGTGGGATATACAGAATGAGCCTAGAGCATCCTATAGGGCCAGGAAGTTAGGACATGCTCAACAAACGAACAGACAACCACAATGATGGGGGTATGCCCAAGGGATACAGAAGCCCACCAAAGGAGCAAACAATAGCAAAAGCTTGAAAAATTGAGGCATAACATAAATAAAGTAGTAATGGACCACATCTCAAAACATAAAATAAGTATCTGTGAGCATACAGCGATGTGAATAAAGTATTGTATAAATAAGTGGGGAAGAGACAAATTTCCTGTACAGAATTTCACATAATCTATTTAGATACTCTGCCCTTCAAGAGATGGAGCATAGCTCCTCACTCCTTGAGTGTGAGCTGTGCTTAGTGACTTTCTTCTAAAGAGGACAGTATGAAAACGAAGAAAAAGAGTAACTCTGCAGTGAAGAGACCTCACATTACCTGAAGCCAGGTGATCAACATTCACATCAACATGGTGAGTCATACTGATAATATGCATTCCTGATACATGATGACGATGACACTTTACCTCTGTGACCCCCTCCCCATAACATGTAACCCCAGCCTAATCTTAAGAAAAGAAAAGCCATCGTACAAAATTCCTGACCAGTACTCCTCAAAACCGTCAAGGTCACCAAAAACAAAGTCTAAGAAACTCCCTCAGACCACAGGAGACTAAGGCAACACAATGACCGAATATAATGTGGCGTCCGAGACAGCCTCCTGGAACAGAAAAATGACGGTAGGGACAAACTGAGGGAATCTGAGTAAAGCATTGCTTTAGCTAATAATGTATCAGTATTGGTTCATTAGTTATGACCAATGTACCATCCTGAAGCAAGATATTAATAATAGGGGAAACTGGTAATGGAGTATACAGGAATTCTCTGTACTGTGGTCGCAATCATTCTGTAATTCTAAAACCGTAATAAAATCTTTGTTGAAAAATGCAATGGAAGGACTTCTCCAGTGGTCCAGTGGTTAAGACTCTGTGCCTCCACTGCAGGGGGCACGGGTTCAATCCCTGGTCAGGTGACTAAGATCCTGCATGCTCCATGGCGTGGCTAAAAATAATAATAAATAAGTAAAGCATTTTTTTTAATATTTAAAAAATGCAGTGGCAGTGCTTTGCTCTCAATAAGCTGTCTACAAAATATTCTGACTGCTGAAGTCTTTAGGGAATTCTCTCCAAGTATTGGTAGTTCTATCAACTGGCTAGAGCAAAAGTCAATTGTAAAAGATAAGCTCTATTGTGCCCGTTTGGCTGACTTCTTAGGCGGCCAGATGGAGCCCCCCCACCATCCATCCAATTAGATCCCTTTTAAAGACAGGAGACACTGAAGGGAAACAACTGGAAATGGCATCTTCTGTTCCCAAGGTCATCTCTCTATCCCTGAGAACCTTGAAACCTTCCCAGTCTGAATATCGATCCTTTGACATTCAACACAGATGTCCCATGAACTACCATCAAAAACATATGAAGGGACGAAAGAGAAAAAAACCCTTGTCTTTTCCAGTCCATTTAGGATTTCTTAATCTGTCACACGTCTTGTCAATGACAAGCAATAAGAAGCTGGACTGCGTAGGGCAGACCAATTGCTACCTCTGCAATCTGACAGGATAGCAAAAGGGGAAATGTCGTGATTGTGGAAGATATTCAAGAATGACATTTTAAATGCTAGAACCGTTGAGCTGTTATTGATGTTAAAGGAGGTGCCTTTCAGGGGGAATTTTCCCCCGCAATATAAGATAGAGTAAAGAATGGCAGCTGCTGGCTTGAAGCACAGATACAAGAGGGTTCAAAAATAATTTCCTGGGCTTCCCTGGTGGCGCAGTGGTTGAGAGTCCGCCTGCCGATGCAGGGGACATGGGTTCGTGCCCCGGTCCGGGAAGATCCCACATGCCGTGGAGCGGCTGGGCCCGTGAGCCATGGCCGCTGAGCCTGCGCGTCCGGAGCCTGTGCTCCGCAACGGGAGAGGCCACGGCAGTGGGAGGCCCGCGTACCACACACACACACACACAAATTTCCCAAGCTAACAAATTCTCAATACATCATTAAAACGGAGTTACACTCTATCTTTCTGCATCACATCTCCTTTTGTTTTGTTGCCATTTACAGACTATAAAAAATACAGAGATCTTTGGTCTAATGCAGTATCTATGTATGTATCTATTTAATCATCTATCTATCATCTATCTATTCATCTATCTAATCATCTATCTACCCATCCATCTAATCGTCTATCTACTGATCAACTATCTATCCATCCATCCATCCAATCGTCTATCATCTATCTATAGCATATAGCTATCTCTCTATCATCTATCTATTTATATCTCTGAAAGTTTCTGGTGATTTCTCAGGCCTTTGATGAATCAGCTGGTAGTAGATTTATATCTAAGTGTTGGAGAACAAAAGACTCTTGGTGCAAAGGTGAGTGGAAATGAGTTTGAGGAAAGATAGTGGCCTTTGGATATAAGGAGTGTAAGGCACTATAAATGTGAAAATATAAGTGCTAGTAATCAATTGTAGTTATATACAAAATTACTATGTATATAACTTTTATATTATTATACCTAATATATACAATTTATATACAATTGTGTGCAAGATATACAATGTTATATTAATTATATTAATATATATGTCATATTAACATAAGATAATAGTTATTATTAATACAATTAGTGTTATAGTCTATATATTCTACTATATTATTATATACTACATTATATAAAAAATTGAGATCAGGAAGGAGTTCAAACATTAATAGACAAGAAAGCATAACAAACAAAAATTCTTAGTTTTATACAGAGAAAAGAGTAATAAGGTGAAATAAACCCAAGGTAATAGAAAAGAACAATGATGTCCAGAACTTTATAACAAGGAAGGAAGAGAAACAAGGGGGACATGAGGTGGCCTTGGAGGCATGTGTTTGAGGACTTTGGGGGCTGCCTAAGTAACCCACGTACACATTCACCTAGACAAGCCCAGGCTGGCACACCCACTCCAGCTGAGCCACAGACACTAGTCCTAGATCCGACGCTGAGGAAGAGAGAATCTGCTCTTCACTGAACATCAGTAGTTCACTTTTGCCCTTTGAATTACCAAACTAACACCTCTGGCCTTACTTCTCTTATTTAACACATTGCCCCTCCCTCCCCCTCTTACCATCACACTTCTAATGCAACGCTTCTAAGAAGATCACCCCAAACCCTACCCAGCCTATCTTGCGTGCAGGTGCCTTGGATTTTTCTTGAAATTCCTGCACGGTGTGTTAGGCTCTGTGAACGCTAATCACACACACTTATTCCATGTGTTCGATGACTAGCTATTTGCTTTACAGGAAAAATCTGGAGCCATGGAACCCAAAGAGGGGGAATATCGCTAAAGCCAAGTATTCCAGTAGTAGGGATAAGATTTCACAGTTAAATACATGATTAAAGTCACCAGGTGAATAACTTTATTATTCAGTGGCTCTCGATTCCACAGCTGTAACAACAGAGATGGCAAATACCAAGGACTCTCTTGGATTTTCTTTACAGAGGAAAAAACCCCCAACCACTCCAAACACTTAAAAATAAATTAAAACCACACCATTTCCTTTGGAAAGAAAAGATTTTTATGAACTGTGACCATTCTTGCAAAGGAGTCAGAATCCTGCCTTCCAGCTTCTTAGTGAGTCACTACATTTCCTTCATGTGTGCAGCTCACTGGAAGGTTCTCAAAGGAACAGACAATTACCTCTCCTCCAGCACAGAGGTTTTTGGTCCTAGCAGAAAACTCACAATGTACTTCCAGCATCCTTGTTTTTCCTAGCTCCATGCTTGAAAAAAAATGAAGCGTCTGTATTGAGACAGTTTAAAATACATATAGACAAACTTAACATAACTAAAATAAGGCTTGTCCTTCAAAGTAGTCACCTTGGGTTTTCCACACTTACCCAAATGACACTGTCATGGTTCAAGACATTTTGGGAAGCCTGCTTTGAGTATTGCCTTTACGAGACAATTAGGCTCAACGTTACAGCTCCATATACTGGTTTTGACTAATAATGTTGTTTCCTAGCTTAACCGTCTGCTTGACAGCAGATAACTTTTGGTTTGCAAAAATCAGGTGCATTCCCCCAGGGCAGTGGTGACTCTCGCCGCCACTGGGGAGAGTCAGAGCAGTGCAGAATAGACTCTGAGGGCAATTAAACATGGAAGCACTCCAAACTGGTGCAAGGGCCTCACTGGAAGACGTGAGTAGCCTCTGAGTACGTTCTGGAGAGGGGATCACATTTGTTTGGGGGTAGCAGTTGTGATATGAGTGATAACAGAACAAAACGAGAAAACCAACCACATTATAATTTCATTTATAAAACTTAATTATATGCATCCATAAGCCTCACTCAGTCTCCAATTCGAATAGCTAGCTAAAAATGGGATTTTTCAACATTCCTCGAAAAATTTTGATCAGAAATTTCCATTTTCAGTTGTTTTAATTCAAAAGCTCTAATAACCAAGATTGTGCAATAAAAATTTGTTATGACATCAAATTAACTGAGGAGAGAAATAAAGTGGTCTCATGTAAGGTATTTTCTCTCAAGTACTAAAAAAAAAAAAAATCCACTTAGACATATAACCAAATGTTATTTAATATCTTAAAAAGTAACACAATCCAAAATGGATATTTCACACAACACTACATAAACATGAACACAATATTACCATATGGAGGGACTTTCAAATATAGACTTACAAAAATCCCTGTGCTTTTTTTTCTTTTAAGTTATTATACTAAGCATGACAAGTAATCATCATTTACAATATGGTACACTGACACGATAAAAACCATGTTACAAATGTGCTGTTATAAATCAGTAACATTAGGGAAGACATTTCATGAACTGTAATTATTTCATATGAAATACTATACAATATAAACAGAACATCCATCTTGGATGACCTTTACAGCAACCAGAGACCAAGTCATTTAAAAATTTTTTTTTCAGTGCAAACACATTTTATTCAAGGCAGTCTTGGCTGCAAAACTCCTTTCTAACATACAGTAAATCCCACTTGCACTTCTTAATTCATTTACCCTAATGCAATAGTCACATTCAGTCACTCAGAGAAAGATACCTGCAGAATTATGATCCCTTTAAACTGAATGTTGAAATTTAATTCTCTTCTAGACAGTTGTATCTATGTCAACTACGCTAAGGACCTTAATTTGTAGCTGTCAGTACTTACATGAAGGTGACCCTAGGGCAGCTCTAGTCCTAACCCATCCTTGTGTGCACAATACCACACACTGCTTTGCCCTTCCAATGTGGAAACCACGGCGGTGTATCGGTATATAAGTGGGGGGATGGGAAGGAGGCAGGGAGGGTGGACCTCGGAAGCAAGGAGCCGTAAGTGCGTACACCAAGATGAACTTCCTGTAACTGCAGAGGATTCGTGTTGGAGGAGACCTCAGATCTCAGATTTGGTAGCTCTTTTTGGTGGGCGCAAGGGAATAGGCATGCCAAAGCCAGCCTCTGGACAGGGAGGGAGGCAGCCGTACACGGACCAAGCAAGCTCTTAGCCTTACACTGGCTTCCAGAGTCACTGCCGCCTCACCTAGGAAACCCCCTTTCCCTAGTTGGCAGGGCGTGTGTGTGTGCGTGTGTGTGTGCGTGTGTGTGCGTGTGTGTGTGTGTTCACATTTGAAGCCAGCAACGAGCAGACAAAGCCCTGTAACTGATCATAAATACACAATCATCATCAGAAGGTTTAGTTCCCCTTGTGCCTTGTAGAATTCTGAACCTTGCAAATCAGCAACTGTAAGTCCTAGGACAAGTGTAAGAACACAGGATTCTGTGTGAGAGGGGCACTGGCTGGGGAATCCCTCCCTGGGATGTTGCTGTAAAAGATGCAGAGATTAACTCCATCAGGGAGACGCCAATGTCTATTTCCAACACACCGGGAAATTTAATAACGAACTTTCTCATGGATGTAACTTATGAAATGTCTCCCAAATAAAATTCTATGGCAAAACATTGGATGTATCCTTAATACTGTTAAGACCTTCCGAGAGAGTTGACAGAGTGATGGCTGATTCTTTTCTTACTTGGCAAAGATCAGACTGATAGTAACCTCTTTCCTGCCCGTATTTTACTAACCCAGAGCAAAGCAATGTCTTCCATGGCTTTTGCATTCATTTTTCCTGTGTTCTAGCTTCCTTAAGCCCTCAACGTGTGCAGAAATTTGCTCAACAGAAGAGTATGGGTGGGAGGGGCCTGGGGAGTCGGGGGGAAGGAAGGGATCGCTTCTGCGGGGGTCCACTGTCACCTGACAGCGCACTGATAGCTGGTTCTGTGACTGGCCTGTGATACACGGAGAAGGTCCCCGACCAGGATCTTTCATCTCACAATTTGAGAAAAAACGCTTAGAACTAGATCAGCTTCCCTGGGAAATCCAGATTCTTCAAAGTAGGGCTCAACAGAGTGTACTGAATTTCAGTTGTGCTAACGAGAAGCACTGTGCAGAGTACTTGATAACGTTTTTAATGAAAATTTCTGTCTCAGCACCTTCCACTGCCAGGAGCAGTCGTGTTCCTGAAAGACAGTATTTTAGCACAGGATTTAGAGAAGCCCAATATGAAACTGTAAACGAGGGTGTATGTCCAGATCTACCTTGGACCACAATAGCATTTGGGTGGATTTCTGTAAAATTCCCAACACCCTGAACTTTTTGAATGAAAATGGACAAAAGTATCAAGTTGTATTCGTTTTCTTTGACTTTATTAGCACACATCAGAAAAATAGCATTGTATTTCGTGATTTCTCATGATGGTCTATCAAACAGATAGAAAATAGATCACTGATAGCTGCCACTGTGTTTCTGGGTAATCTTATGTCACTCCTCCTGTTTATTCATTTCAAGTATGGGTATTACAAATAGGACCTGCTTTGTTAATTGTGAATCCGAATGCTTTGGAAGCACTTTGAGATCCCAGCATGAGTTTGCAAAGTCCTCATAGGTTGTTGTTGGTTTTTAATCAAGCTCCAAATACTGCCCGTGTTATAAATTGTTAGACTTTTCAAATCAAGATCACTACTGTACTGTGAGCAATATGCCTTTCATTTAAGTTCAAAACTTTATTTTCAAGTACACTTTGTGGTGATAAGTGGTTTATCCTGGGTAGAATTTTACAAAGCTGTGCAACCTAAAAAACAAACAATGCTTTCGTTACCGCTGAACAGGTTTTTTTTTTTTTCTCCCCATGGTGACTGCAATATAATTAAATTTATATTTTAGAAATGCTGGTTGGGTTATGAAAAAGGGAGACTGGGGAACAGCTGGTGTTCAGATTGTTGTGACTCCAGATTAACTCTCAATGGATGCTTCCTGAACTTGAACTTCACAACACTGGAGAAGCCTTCATTTGTTAATTTTATCCAGCTAAGTCCTTTTTCTGCTCTTCTTGTTTCCTTTTTTTGATGGACCCCTCCCCCTTTTCATATGCTTATGAAGATCCCCTGAGATGTGCAAAATATATAAAATGAAATACGAGTTATGGAACAGAAGTTGTGGATACAACGCACAGCTCTTTTAATTCAAATGAAGTCTGAGCTCGATATGGTAGCATGCAAGTAGTGAGGCCCAAAGTGCTTCGAAGTTGGCAGTCCAAATTTCTGGTGTGTCTTGTGACCGAAAACCTAGAATTCAGATCAGATTTTATAGGAGTCAATAGCTTGCTAAATTATGTTTATCAAGTGGCTCTTCGCCGGAGAGAACTTGTAGCAGGAATGAGGTCCCGGCTGGTCCCGGGGCAGGGGAGACAAGAAATTTAAACTTCCTTTTTTCATTCACAACAAATTCAAGTGTGCTTTTGTGGGGAAGAAGAGAGACAGGTTTACAGATGAGAGTGAAATAATGCCGTCAGAGAAAAACCATGGCAATGAAACAGTCACAAGTCCACGTAATCACTGACACACACACAGAACGCCATGGCCTAATGGTTAAGAAAGTTTTCAACTTTGCTTTTCCAAACAATACACTTGAACGCACTGCTGCCGCTTCATCAAATTTATGGAGGTAGTTATATGTAAAAATAAAAATTACCATAAAGTAATATGCTGTATCATAATAATACATACGTGTGCAAAATGCCGACAGATGGGTTGACCCTTTAAAGTTGAACACTACACAGAGATTCAACCAGATTCAGTTTTGTAAACCTTTCAGTTGATAAACTCTAAGTGAAGTCTAGATAAGCAGCCATGGGCCACAAAGCTATCGTTTCCTGGAGGAAAAGGATGCTGGCAAAGCTTGGAGTGGGTCACTGAGAACATCACTGCAGACCATCTAGGGTCACATTTGTAATGTGCTTCCCGCCACCGCTTCTCCCCCGTTCAAGAATCCCGATTCGATTCAGACGGGCATATTTCTACGTGGAACGTCTGCTCACATCATATCCTCTTTGAAGTCCATCATTTCTACGCTAATGGCTGCTGGTCTAAGGGAGTTTTTTTTTTTTTTTTAATCATGTACCTCATAGCATCAGGCAAAGCGTGGTACACATTTTATTCCAATGTCTTCTGTAAACCTATTTCTTGTGAAATATTGATAAATTCATATTTTAAAGCTTCTCTTAAAGGTAATGCTTTCTTTTCCTGTTCACACAGTATTTGATTATTATAATGGCTACTTTAGGAGGATCAACTAGAGGCTGATGTATTGTTTCAATGGTTCTATTATTTATGAACTGATAGTATGACAGACGCTGGAGGGCAGGGTTTTGGGGAAAAAAAAGAATTTAGAAGAATTTAGTAATTGTGTGGCATACAACTCCCCAAGGAAACAGACTCTGTATAGTCTATCTGATACATTATCATTCCTCCCAGACAAATTTAAGCAGTGAGAGAAGAGTGCATTTCTGAGCAATCAAGGCATGCCTTGGAGGAAATAAGGCATGAGACTGAAAGCCAACCGACTTAAGCATCTTAAAGGTGCGGGAGTTTGCCAAGAAACGTGCTCACGTTTCACTATAAGCACAAAAAAAGGAATCTATGCTAAACTTGATGAGTCCAGTTTGACCCAATGCAACTTCCAAATATCTGAAAAAGCATGAGGAAGGACCCAAATGTTTCAAGAAACAGTTCAACTGTGTACATGACTCCACGCTTTAAACAGATGGCTAGTGATTCAACCTAATACCGAAGCAGAAGTGTTTCACAGATTCTATGCCAATTGCTGAAATCTGAGGTGAAAATTTTTGGATATATAGTTTACGGTATATGGCTCCAAACATCACATGCCACTTAACTAAATAAAACTTTCTGTCAGACCATTTACTTGTGTCACATGTAACCCTTTTGTGGATAATTTTCCGTTATCTATAGATTTATTCCGTGGTTCTCATAAAATAAGACACGGGAACTTGGAGGTGCCTCTTTCTTAGAAGGCTGAATCTTGGTTATGTGTAATCCCTTTGCTGCTGAGAACCGTCTTTGTATTCAACATGACATATTGTAAACCAAAGCAAAACGTTAACAAACCATTCTGAAATAAGTTGGGCTAAAAACTATACATCTACCTAAAAATGCCTCCTGGAACGGGTTACGAAGTATCTGTAAACATTACTCTGGCATAGTTCATGTATGCATAATTGTCATTCTAATAAATTTTAGGGGCGTACAAGTTAGGATGACACCGCACTTGCAGAATGATCACATTCTGTTGTTAATTACATGGGCACATGTATATTTCTAATCAAAAAGTATTTTAAAGTTTTCTCTATAGATATCTTCCCAGGAATAAAAGGCCTGAAGTTCAACTCCCCCTAAATTTGCTCTTTCCTATAACCACTAAAAATTATCTCCCACAGCCTAATTTAGGCATTCTATTTAAAACTACATAAAATAGATTTATGTCCTTCCATTAGAAAGAATAACGTCCCCAGGCCGTAGTCTTCATTTGTATCACAAAGAACATTTTGATTTTAAACAAATTATCATATCTATTATAGTAAGATAGCATCACCGTCAAGTATCACAAGGAGGAAATGATCTTCCTTCAGTATCTGATGAACACCTCTACAGGTCCCCGTTACCTCTCCCATCACTTAGTGCTGTGCCCCAGCCAGGCTGGGAGACCCTTCCTTTGTCCATTTCAGATTCCAAGGCCTATATTCCTGTTTGTGATTATGGAAGGTTAAAAAAATCAGACAAGCATCTGTGACACTTAAAATCCTGAAAACAAACACTCCCAGTATTTGGATCACGACCCCTTCTGACACACTTCCATGGGCACCTGCAAAATCTTGTCACGAAAACTCACAGTGCAAAATGACTGGGGCCTAAACGGTTCACACACGAAGGGCTGGGGTCCCCTTTAGTCAGTTGGCATTGATTTCCCTAAAGGTAGACCCTTGCATTTGACATTTTGTGGAGGCTTAGTTTTTGTTTTGTTTTGTCTTTTGTTTTTGGAAGTGTCAAGGATCAGTGTTCTGTGGTACCACTCGGTCACAGACTGGGAGCAACACGCATCTGTGGCATTTCAGAATGGACTTGGCAACTGCATGACATTGAAAATGCATATTACACTGACAGTGTCTAGACTTTCCTATGTGTGCTCAGTTACAATTAGTGAAGCAAAAGTATACATATCACCCCTACTGCTATTCTTGTTGCTACAGAGCCATACATGTGAAAAGCAATACTCTGAAATAAAGATTTTGTTGTTGTTGTTTTTTGCCCTAGCCTACTTAGCAGCACAGTTTAAGTCAACACAAAAACTGCCGTTGAGATGCTTGTCTTTCCGAAGATGTAAACAACAGTCCCAGTGCCGTAAACTTGGCTGTATCGAATGAGACAGGAGATCTGAGGCAGAATGACTATCACACGCTAGTAACAGAAGCTTGCAAGCAGCTGGAAGGTTTCTGTAATTTCTCAGCTTCATTTGTGGGGCTGTCCGTACTTGTTCGGAAATTGAAGGCCGGGCCAGCTCCACCGTGGGCCGGGCTCCAGGTAGGGTTCTGACGACGGTTACTTTCAACAATGCTTGATGTGTTGGAAGCCAGGCTCTCCCGAGTGCTAAAAGAGTAAAAAGGTTTTGTTTGGTTTTGTTTGGTTTGGTTTGGAACATAAATAATTATATATTGAGCCCTAGAGGAAGAGCAAATGATGCAGTTAATGGATTTCCTCTGTCGGTTCATCATGTCATGTATATACCATCTCATACTGATTATTCACATATGCTCCTCCAACTTGGACTTCGGCAGCGTCCACAAGACATGTTATAATCAGCAGCATGCTGAATAAAGGGTTTTTATACAGCTAAATAAATGTCTTCCCTTGCCTTTCACGCTCAAGGAAACACCTTCAAGATCTGATGTGCTAGATGGCTATCGCGTTCGTTTTTAAAAAAGAATAGTCTTCATAAATATACACAGGTAGTGATTTCATTTCAGGCTTGAAACTCATTGATAGAACTGCTCCTGAATAAACTCCATAATTTTACCCTGATGATTTTGTTTTCATTCTCGAGTAGCAGATTTTTGACTTTGGCGGTGAACTTCAAGTAGGCCACTAGCCAGTATGCCACACTGATGGGAATAAAATTCTTTTTAAACACTTCATACCTCTGTTTCAAACATATAATGTTATAGTAAAAAATACATTCTATTTTCAGATAAGGAATCTTAGATTTTCCCTGTGTACATTGATTTGGTAGAAATATTTTATTTTTTAAAGGATTCTTACAGAACAGAGGTGGTTTAAAGGCTTTAGTATTTCGATTTCTCTTTTAGTTTTTCTAATTTAGAAATACTTGAAGCGATTTTATTGTTCCAAGAGGTTTATAACATTTAACATGTCAGATGTGTAGGGCAACAGCAGAAATAAGATTACTTGGCCTGATTGATCAGAACTGAATGGGTTTCACGTTCAAGGTCCTCAAAATGGTAGTAAGAAACATCAGCTTACAAAGAGGTGGAAGAAACCACAATGATGCTCAAAACATCCACTCTACTGGATAGATTCAAGATGTATAAAATATTCTACAGGTGGGTCCCCATCACTGACTGAAGGTCAAACTACATAGGGGACATCCTCACAGCTCACTTTCATTCCCATCCTAAACTGATAGCAATTTTGTCTGAACATTATACCGTGGCAGCCATTCCTGACAGGCTATTTCATCCTAACCCCCTTGTGGCCTTAAGTTTGCTTCTCATCAAAAAGCCAAGAGTTAATTGTTTAAAAGGAATGTTGTTCACTGGCTACCAAAGAGACAACTGGACCCTTCCTGACTGCAGAGGGCACGTCTGGAAGGTTAATACATTCATAGAAGTGAGTTAAGTTCTCTCATGAGGCTTACCGTAAATCTGGGCGTGCCTAAGGAATACATCATCACTAAAGCAATGGAAAGTGCTAGACTTACCTACTTACCTGCTTTACACCTCCTCTAAGAAAATTCCTCAGAGGTTTTCCAGGACTACAACTGAGGGTCAGGTGGAGGAAGGAAGAAGGGCAATAAACATGTAGAACCTCAAAGAGGTCACGGCGCGTTCCTTCAGTTTCATTCTTAATCACAGCGATAACTTTTTATGGCATTTGACTTCCTCATCTTTAAAACAGGGCGAGTTATGTGTCATACCTACTCACTGAGTGACTCAGAAGAAGAAATAAGCAATAATGAGGAATCCGTACACCAAAAAGCTAGAGAAACATAAGCTATTTCTGTAGCACATCTGGCATCTGATGAATTCAGCAGCCACTGTGGGTAGGCCTGGGAATCTATACGCTACTAATGCCGTTTTATTTCTATGGGAAAATGCATTTTGAGGTCTCAGGGATCCACTTTTAAACCAGCTTTTGAGGCGGGAGTTTAATTTATCAAGACCCTACTGTCTTCCAGGCACCATCAACACACATCATCGCAACAGATGGTCTAAGGTAGGAGCTCTCTGTACTCAGACCCCCCTTGACCACGGCCAACATATTAATAGTGATAAATACATAGAGCATTCCAGTGTCTCCAGAGGGTATATCTCATTATTGCCGTGACACTGAGTACAATGTGTGACAGTCATATGGAAGGCTGTGGATATGATGGTGAAACAGTTCATGGAGAGGGACGGTTAGCAGTAACAATAGACCCCCAATTTAAAATTCCTTACTTTTTTAAAGAGAACTAACGGAGTACGACATTAAAAATAACATCTCAGGAATTTGTAGGCAGAAAAACTGAACCAAGAGGCCCTGCTGCGCCTCTTGCTGCACATGTTGCCCTTGGACCCACACTCGGACGGCACAGTACACTGTGCACACACATCCCTGGCAGCCTGAATCCCTCTGATTTTCATATTGTGGTTATCAACTGGTTTTTGGCCTCAGATTTGGAATAGCAGGCTTTGCATGTCGGGATTTTTCATTTGCAATATTAGATCTCACAGCACAGTTTAAGTTTCTGCCTTGTTTCCTTCTCTCAGTGCCCTTTGGTTCCCAACAAGAGGGACTGAAGACTTTCGGAAATGTGGCTGGACATGACCTCTGAGCCAACACTGAAGACTGAGAGTATGAAGATCATCCTTTCTGATTTTGATTTTTCTCTTTTTTTTGGCAGCGGGGAGGAGGTTAGATTGTAGCTGCTCTGTCAATTATTTACTGAAAAATCTGAGTAAACGGCCCACTTAAGATTCCTTTATCTTGCGGTGGTGGAGAGGTGTCCGCGTGATAATACTATACGGCTAAAGTACTCCTCACGCTGGAGAATAAAACTCCCTGTAACTCAAATATTCTCCTTCGCAGACCATCTTCATACATCAGAAAGGTAAATTAGGGCATTTGTTGAAGTATAGGGAGATACTTCAAATGAGATAAAATAAAATTTTGAAGTAGTTTAAAAATAGATATAGAAAATAAGTTCGTCACCCAGCTTCTAACCAAAGGATATTAATTACGAAAGGGGTAAAATTAGGAATTGTTCTGTAGATTCTCTAACTGCATGAAATTTACGGGTGATCTACCTTTTTCTGTAGAGAAAATTCCCCCTCATAACACTGGGCAGATACGTAGCTCCTGGGTGAAGACCGTCTCCTTAGGAAGACCTTTTTCTTCTACCAGGACAACGCATTTGACCTTGACTACATTATTAAAGCAATGCGAATAAGCTGAGTTCAAGAAGTAATCCCATGCATAAGTTCCATATTCTGCTCCAAACCTAGAGCTGATAAAATATATTCTGTGGAGAGACTGGTTCAATGATTACATGAACGTTTCTTTTTACTTGTTCCCAAACAAAAACTTTCAATATTATGCAGTGGTAAAGTTTTAAGTTAGAACCCACTAGACTACTCTCAAGGTCTCCTTAGCAGCTATCTCTGGAGTATTGCGGTTTTCCCTCCGTGGAGGTCCAGGGGCCAAGAGGGCCAAATGAATTGCTGGAAACTGGTGCAGAGAAGCGTCAGGCAGGGAGAGGCTATATAGTAAGAAACAGTAGAGCATAACGTCCAGGCAAATAACCCACACCTTCCATAAGCGATGGTACTGAGCTTCTACCATCAATAGCAGACTCTCAGTTATGCTTATCTGGTATCCCTACTAGGAAATCAAGAGGAAAAACAAGAGTTGAAGAGGGAAGTAGAGAGAAAAGAATATATAAACTAATTGGTTAAGATTCGATTTGGGATTAACAAATATTGAGCAAAAATTACGTCTTAGAAAAGTCACTTAATAGGCCAGTAGTTTTCAGACTGAGTGCCATGCCCCCCCGTAGTCTCTTAGGGTCCTTGAGGGATGGGCAGAGGAGATCTGGGGCTCCTGGTCTCCACTTTAACCAGAGTGCCATCTCTGTGGTTTGTTTAGACATTAGACTTCCACACATGTGTTAACTTGGAAAAGAAGGTTACACGACAATAATAAAAAAAATTAATAATAATAATAAAAAGAACTAGCCCTTTAAGAAATAACAAAGGCCCAATAAGGGACAAACAGAATAACGCTTCCCAGTTCTGATTCTGGGATGCTCTGTCCCCAGGTTATCCATAGATAGAGTGAAACGATTACAACATAACTAATTTTAACTCTTAATAATTAAAATAAATATATGAACTACATAATCATATATTGGACTTGTTAAAATAATAAATATTGTAAAAAGTTGGGAATCACAACTAATGGGAGATGTCAATCTCTCAATGTTATTTCTGCATCTCAGAGTCACCAATCTGGAGTAGAATTTAGAAGCAGAATCAGGTCCCAAGTTGCTCTTGGAAGAGAAGGAAGAATTAAGGAGAAAAAAGGAAAGTTGCAGACTCCCTTTTGTTTTCGAAACCCCTGAACCACTTCACTGCATTGGACGTGGCCATCGGGCACTGCACACTCTTAGCCTCTGCTGAATTACCAGCACCTACTGAAAAGAAGACACCACGACCAGCATGCCTAAATGGTGTTAGTTCTGCAGGAGGAGAAAGAAAAGTGCTGGCACATGCTTTGAACTAATGGCGCACAGGCCCCTAATCTTTACGTAACAGGAACAGGTTCCATGTGTCTGCAGACTTTTGAGCGGTGAGAGGAAGGTGTATGAGAGCAAGGGGCGAGGGCGGCATAAAAAGTCGGGATTAAAATAGTAACAGGCTTCTAGATCCACTGGAAAGGTTTTGAAATTGGCTATTATATTCTCATTAGAAGGACTCCCCATCCTTGAGTCAATCCAGTTATTCCCAACCCCTACCTCCCACCTCCACACTGACTACTCATTCTACTCAAAAAGTTACTATTTTTGAAGGACCTTTAAAAAACCCTTCCTTTATCAGCATGGTGGCAATATAAACATCGAAGGAAAAATACTGGGAAATGTTGGTCTTAGATTGGATGGGAAGGGGCCAACCCACCAGTCCAGATTGGTGATCTCTACAGCTGCAGAAACATTTGTTTCAATTCCTGAAAAAGAAGTCAGAAACAGGCTGTTAACAATACAACTCACACAACTCTTAACCCTCATTCACAGAACTGAGACTGTGAAATCAGAAACCTTCCGAGTTATTTTATAAAGCCCCAGGCCCCGGCAGGTGTATGTGTGTGCAGAGAGATGCCTCTTCCTACCGTGGGGAGTTGAATCCACTGTCCACCGTGATACTGCTGCTGTCCATGCTGTCCAGACGCGCCGAATGGGTGGCCCTCTGGTTGCTGCTGCTGTCGGTCTCCTTTGGGGCAAGGAGGGTGAGGTTCTTCTCAAATTTCCTCTGCAAGTCTCTTTCCTTCTCCCTTTCCAGGAGCCACTGCATGGTTCCCACATCGTCTCTGTTTTTCTCCTCCTCTGTGTTCTTGTTTGCCCCTTCCTCAGACTCATCATCATCAGAGACGTTGTAATAGTCAAAAGAGGCCTCCTGGTTCCCCACTGACTCCTGCTGACGCTGGGAAGCTGGCATGGCTTGTGCAGCCGAGGTCCCTAGGGACGGCTCCAGTTTCTCACATCGGCCTGGCAGTGTGTCCGCAGGTGTCTTCGGGTGAGATTTGAGGACAGACAGGCTTGATTTGTGATAGCTGTTTACAGACAAGGTGCTGTGAAGAGGTTTGAACAGTGTGTCTTTGCTGAATATCTCTTTCCTCTTGTCCAGGCTGCTGGGCTCGGCACTGTGATGCTGGATGAGGCGTCCATTGGCAACCCCTTCGGCCACAGCGCCCGAAGCTGCTGGGCCCCCGCCCGGCCCCTTTGGCGACTCCTCCTTGTGTCCTACAGGCTCCCTGGAGGGATGTGGGGCCTGCCTGTCAGACAGAGGCAGCTTTTTCACCCCTTCCGCCAGGGTCAGAGTGTCATGGTCCTCTTTGTTCTTTCCCAGAGGTGACGGCGCCGTGAGCACCGTCTCGCTGGAGGTGTTACACTGGAAATAGTCATCTGCAGCTGTTTTTGTTGGACAAGAGTTGAGTTCACCAAAGGATGGCAAACTCTCGGGCAGTTTGCCTGGCTCCAAGAGGCTGCAAGCACTGGGAGGTTCCTTGCTGCCACTGACTATTTCTGGAATACACACCTCTTTGTAGCTTGTGGACGAAATGTGAGCCCTTTGATGACTGACAGTCTGTGCAGGCCTTAAAGTACTGTCGTCAATGTAGGATTGGCTGGGGGTCTGGTCGTCTTGGCTACAGCCTTCAGCCAGGTCTTCAGGCATCCCCAGAGAAGAAGCACCCAGAGGACCTTTGGAGTTATCCATGGATCTGGACCTCTCCTTGGCCTTGTTGGATCTCTCATTCCTGGACCTTCGGTCCTGGGTATGGCTGTGGCTTCGGTGCACTTTTGAGTGGGAGCTTCCCCGGGAAGGCTCAGGAAAAGGCATCTCAGTTCTCCTTTTGGCCAGTTCCCCAGACACGTCCCATTCCGGAGTCATGGGGAAATGAGACTCAATCACGTTCGCATTGCTATGCATGATGAAGTTATCACCTTTGTGTTCGATGATGAAGCAGCCTTCCCGGGGAGCCCTGGTAAGAGGATCGCAAAAGTCATACTCTCTTTCACCCGGGATGTCCAGATGGGAGCCATCTGACGGGTCTCCTTTGGACACTCGCGTCTTGCTGTGCGACCGAGACTTTCCGTGGGACTTGCGATGAGTCCGACTCTTTTTACTTCTTCCGCTGTGATGGGCGGAGGACCCGGCTTTACTCCTATGCGCTTTCTCTTCTTCAAGTTTCTTCATTAGTGCAGTGTGCCTCATGACATTTTCCACGGTCAAGTCTGGGTTAATACGCCTAATGATCTCCATTTCCACCTCCCGAGGGATAGTAGTTGGCGTGTCCTCATCTCGCAGGGGCCACTCTTCGGGAGGAAACTGGGCGGAAAAATTGGCTAGCTGTTTGGTCTTGTCTTTTTTAAAACTGAGCCGGAATAACTTGAGTCCGAATTTTTTGGACTGCTTTTCACTATCTTTAGGTTTGGAGAGAGTTTCCGTCTTATATGAAAAGTTGACAGTATTTTTGCTCTTTTCAGTGGGTGGCACCTGGCAGAGGGAAGGAGGGCAGTACGGGTCTTTGCAGTCCTTGGCGGTCTTCCTCTGCAGGGTGGCCGTGTGCACGCCGTGCACATCTTCCCTACAGCAGTGGCAAGAGTCGCAGTGGTTCCTGGGCAACGTTCTTTCCCTGACGCAGCCTGAGGCAGAGGGCGTGATGGTCCCGGGCTGGGGAGAGGTACACTGAGACCTGTCAGGTATCCTCTCATCCAAATGGTACCATTTACTGTTAGTTCTTATGAGGGAAGGAGTTATGAAATAGGTCTGCGGGGTTACGATGAAGTAGCCATCTGGAGTCGGGTAGATCTTCCGCTCCCGGACCAGCGTGTTCAGCGTATGCCGGAGAATTTCTTGGCTTGGGGTGGGAACACCTGAAACCCAAAGGACACACTCGTGAGAATGAAGAGGGGACGTGGTGTTGATTCCGGAGTTTTCCAAGTATGCTCTGGACTGAATGGTCCCCCTGCCGACCCGATCCCCACGTTCAAGCCCCGAACCCCAATGTGACAGTAATAGGACGTGGGGTGTTTGGGAGGTGATGAGGTCATGAGCGTGCAGCCTCTGTGATGTGGCGTTATGAGAAGAGAATAGACTAAGCCCTCTCTCTCTCTCTGTCTCTCTCTCTGTGACTTGAGGGTACGGCTGCCTGCAAAACAGGAGGAGGGCTCTCACTGGACACCAAGCCTGAAGGCGCCTTGGTCTTGGACTTCCCTGCCCCCAGAGTTGTGAGAAATAAATGTCTGTTATTTCAGCCACCCAGTCCCTGGTATTTTGTTACAGTAACCCGAACGGACTAACACAGAATCTAACTAATTTTGCAAGCCTCTAAGTAGTATCAGACAGAAACTAAGCAGGATTCACAGGTGTTCATCGAGTTTAGTGTGAATCCTAGTTTTCTCTGATAACTCTTATGGAATATTACTACCAACAGAACAGGAACATATAAAGGCTGGGAAGAGAGACAGGGATGATAGATGGCGTTAGGTGCCTACTGTTGTTAAAAACCTTTACTGAACTGAATCGTTAAAGACAGAATTTTTATTTTGGCCTCCCGGCATGTGGGATCTTAGTTCCCCAACCAGACATCGAACCTGTGGCCCCTGCAGTGGAAGCACTGAGTCCTACCTAACCACTGGATCACCAGGGAGTTCCCAAAGACAGAATATTTTTAAATGAAGAAAAAACGTTTTCGGTATATATAAATTTACAAAAAAGACTTTTTCAATAAAAGCAACTGGGGAAACAGGGTTGAAATAGCCATCTTGGTATTGAAAAACAAATCTAAAATACATAGAGGCTACCACGTACACTTGGAGTTACTCCATGCACTCATTCTAAGATTAAGTTTACTTAATAAACTTAATTTTATAAATTATATCAAAGGGCAACTAGACTTGACCATTGTTTAGGATGTACTCTCCAATTTTGAAATCATCACCTTCAAATTTGAAAATGATTGGTGGAATTCAGGTGAGAAGTTCATCCTTGTTGGCATGAGCCAGCAGGATGAAGGTGGTTTCTCAGATTCATAACCAGAGAGCTCTAATAAATACACCAGTGAAAGCTTAGAGGCTCTACATCTATCTGGTCACTGAGTCCCAAACTGCTGTCTTTGCTAGAATAGAAATTCCAGAAAAAAATCACAGATATTCCTTTGTACAGGGACTGATATCTTTTTCAAAGGGTTTTGTGTGCACATTTAAGCATTGTCTACTTTGAGATAATTAAGAACATACATTCTTAAGAGAGTATAAATTCTCTAGGCTGTAGTGCATTTATTTTATTTCTTTAGTATTCTCCCTGCCTCAGTGCCAGGCAAATCACGGGTGATAATATTTCTAAGACTGACCTGAATGATGTCATTTGGAAATAGGTCAGGTTGAATCATCCTGGCAATATTCAACCGTGTCTGACCCACAAAAATGGCAATTTCAGTGGAGACTGAAAGCGCGCCACTCCCCATTCATATGTTTAAGTCCTAAACCCCAGTACCCCAGAATGTGACCTTATTTAGACATGTGGTCTTTATAGAGATAATCAAGTTAAAATGAGGTCATTAGAGTGAGCCCTAAGCCACTATGACAAGGGGAAATTTGGACACAGAGACATCACAGAGAAGAGACGATGTGAAGAGACCCTGGTAGAAGGCAGCTAACTACTAGCCAAGGGGAGAGGCTGGGACAGATTCTCCCCTCACAGCCCTCAGAAGAAATCAACCAACTCTGATGATACTTTGATTTGGGACTTGTAGCATCCAGAACTGTAAGACGAGCCACCTGTACTTTGTTATGACTGTTTTAGAGAACTACTACAGCTGGTATCACCTTAGGCAACTTGCTTAACCTCTCTGAGCCTCTACTGACTGTCATCAAAATGTGGACAATAACAGTACCTACCTTCAGAGGGTTGTTGTGAGTTTAAATGAGTTTAGTGTATGAAGAACACTGCCTGACGCAGTGAGCACTCATAAATGTTAGCTATCAGTAGTCTCAACTTTGGGTCAGGATCCATGGAAACCCCCGTTACCTTCAAAGAACATTGTGTAACAGCCTAGAACAGCTGGGTAAGCTGAGAAGTTTAGGCTCCCCCAATCCTTCCAAAACTATGAAAGTGAAATACAAAAACACTGGAAACGGCCTGCAGTTCTCAAGGGGAGAGTCCATGTATGAGTAAGTTACATACCCAATTTTGTTACCCTCTTCAGAGGGCACCCATTGTGATCAAGGCAGAAAAGATAACACTGCTTCTGAATGATGTATTGTTTAATATAATTATTTAATTTTTGAGCTGCACGGTTTCCTTTTTGTCTAAGGTTCTACTCTTGAGCAATGTATGTTGGTTTTTATGCAAATGTATGTTGGTTTTTAAGGCTGGTATAATAACAAATTTTTTAAAAAAATTTAAGGTAGTTTCTGTACAAAACAAAAATGAGTGCCAATTGAATTAGTGATACAACCCAAGCTATATATTTGCAATTCGTGAGAGCCAACATAATACAGAAAATGCTTGCACATGAGAGGAGCAACTTAAAAGAAGCTTCTATGCCCCTTCTAGTAACACTACTAATATTCTGCTTCTGATGAACAACCTCAGGGGGCACTAGTCACACAGAAATTTTTCAAAAAGTGGTAAGGCTCATTTAGAAGAATTAGAAGAATTCATGATTGACTGGTTTACTTCTCTGCTATAAAAAGGGAAAGCTGGGCTTCCCTGGTGGCGCAGTGGTTGAGAGTCCGCCTGCCGATGCAGGGGACACGGGTTCGTGCCCCGGTCCGGGAGGATCCCACATGCCGTGGAGCCGCTGGGCCCGTGAGCCATGGCTGCTGGACCTGCGCGTCTGGAGCCTGTGCTTGGCAACGGGAGAGGCCACAGCAGTGAGAGGCCCGTGTACCACAAAAAAAAAAAAAAGGAAAGCTGAAGAGTTATTCATAAAAATAGCTATTACTATAAAACAAAAATTTCACTGTATTATAGAATTTGCTGATTGGAGGCCAACCAAGTGCTGATCTTAGAAAACTCACAAAACTATATGGAATCATGACTACAATGCAATCATGTTTACTTACCACTTTCTGAGTGTTCCCAAATGAAGGAATAAGAAAGAGTTTCCAGAGAGAATTTACATTTAAAGTTTTGATGTCTTGGATTTTCAAGTGGATCAATCAAATAATGTTTAATTTGAAAAAACAAATTAGAAACATTCCCTGTCCAATCCATTTTCCATACCCCTACCTGTAAGTTTTCAAAGCTTTACCTGAAAGTCACTGATATTTATGATTATTATTTTATTATTAAGCTCCAGTATAATGATTGGTATCTTCAATTGTCTATGAAACCCAGGATTCCACTGGAAACCTGTAGGGCTCAACGGAAAAAGGGGATGTGACTGTGATAGAGATTGTCAAGGTCTGCATATTCCATCACTTCCATATTCTAGTCCCAAAGGTCATCATGAGTTTGGATTTTGATAGCGTAAAGAGCAAAGGTAAGCTTTACACTCAAATAGGGCTGGAATCTGACCTCTCTCCTTTCCTACACTTTACATCTCTCAAAGCAAAAACAGATATTTCAATACACTGCATGCCAATGCGAGGTTATTTAGACTTATATACCACTTCAATCTTGCAAATCTGACAATTGTTGGAACAGAGCGCATATGTACATGTTCTGTATGGTAAGCATCGTAGACTGAAAACTTAATGGGCTTCTTCGGATGATTTCTTCGTGTTTGTGAAGGACATTGGCTGAGGGGGAATTCAGTAGGAAGCGATGTAAACGGATGAACTGGAGACAGAACACAGTATAGATAATGTTAGTCTCCAGCAAACTCGAAAGTCAACTTCAAGCCCATAAGCAGACTTATAGGTCTAATTCTATTCCCCTTAGGGTCAGCTTTCCTCCCGGGAAGATCCAGGTGTAATAACTTAACAAGTAGTAGTCCAATTTAAATGATCACTCTGGATGGATGAGGACCTATTTATTTATTTTTAAAATGTATTTACTTTTAATTGAAGTATAGTTGATTTACAATGTTGTGCTGATTTCTGCTGTACATCAAAGTGATTCAGTTATACATATATACATTCTTTTTTATATTCTTTTCCATTATGGTTTATCACAGGATATTGAATACAGTTCCTTGTGCCATATAGTAAAACCTTGTTGTTTATCCATTCCATATATAATAGTATGAGGACCTATTTAGAAAGCTGAGAAGCAGTAATTATTCTTTTCAAACCTTTAAAAAATATTCTTATTTCTATAATGTGAACTGGTATATAAAAGTTGTTTTCAAAAATTTAACCAATATAGGGCTTCCCTGGTGGTGCAGTGGTTGAGAGTCTGCCTGCCGATGCAGGGGACGTGGGTTCATGTCCCGGTCTGGGAGGATCCCACATGCCGCGGAGCGGCTGGGCCCGTGAACCGTGGCCGCTGAGCCTGCGCATCCGGAGCCTGTGCTCCGCGGCGGGAGAGGCCACAGCAGTGAGAGGCCTGTGTACCGCAAAAAAAAAAAAAAAAAAAAAAAAAATTAACCAATATAGAAAGATGATAAAAAGGTTTAAGTATCGGCATATCAGGCATTTTTACTAGAAGACTTTTTAATAAAAAGTTTCTTTAGAATATGGATGTCCAAAACAGGAAGAGGCCAAAATCTAGACTATTCTTTCTATTTATAACATATGCATTAAAAATAAGAGCTTGAATGTTTTAATAATATTCAGTTAGACTTCAAAACTTTATTTTCAAGTAGTAAAATAATAAAAAGTAAATAGTGTTACCTTTAAAAAACAAAAAAAATGATATTTGAATCCCTCCAAAGTTTTAGAATTGCACTGAAATACATTTTTCAAACAGAATTTGAACAGTATTAAGTTTTCTAAATTGTTCTGTTCTGAAGTAACTTAAATGATAGCCAAAGAAAAGCAGAAAAATCAAAGGAAAAAAAGAAAAAAAGGAGGAAGAGAGATAAGAAAAGAAGGAAGGCAGGCAGGAAACAAAACTTCATTTCGGGAAATAGTAGTTTAAAATGCAGAGCTACTGCTGAACAAAGTTTTAAATAATTACTACCTTGCCCTAAACCAGTGGTTGGCAAAGTTTTTCTGTAAAGAGCCAGATAGTAATAACTATTTCAGGCTTGATGAGCCATATGATCTCTCAGTTGCCACTATTCAACTCTGTAGCCTAAGGAGCCAAAAACAATATATAAACTAACAGGTGTGGCTCTGTTCCAATAAAACTTTATTTACAAAAACAAGTGGAGGGCCACACACAGCCTGCAGGCCACAGTCTGCCAAGCCCTGCCCTAGACTCAGGTTTGTATGGTGTCCTTGCAAACTTCTAGGGTTGACCAATAAATCATCATATGAAAAAGGTTGTTAGCTCCTCTTGGTCCATCTGAATACGAGGGCTTGGGATTTAGGGTCACTCACCATAAAAACTAGCAAAGAGTTGTTCTATGGATTTCTCTACAAAATATTCCAACTTAGTGACACTGTTAGCAGCTGTCTGGCAGTGACCCACAATTACCTATTACATACTTGCTCTGTGTTCTTTCTTTTCTCTATTTTTTAAAATTAATTTAATTTATTTTATTTATTTTTGGTTGCGTTGGTTCTTTGTTGCTGCATGTAGGCTTTCTCTAGTTGCGGCGAGCGGGGGCTACTCTTCGTTGTGGTGCGCGGGCTTCTCATTGCGGTGGCTTCTCTTGTTGCAGAGCACAGACTCTAGGTGCGCAGGCTTCAGTAGTTGTGGCTTGCGGGCTTCAGTAGTTGTGGCTCATGGGCTCTAGAGCGCAGGCTCAGTAGTCATGGGGCATGGGCTTTGTTGCTCCACAGCATGTGGGATCTTCACAGACCAGGGCTCAAACCCGCGTCCCCTGCATTGGCAGGTGGATTCTTAACCACTGCACCACCAGGGAAACCCTCTGTTCTCTATTTTATGGCCCTGTAATGGGAGATATGTAACCAAGTTTGGAAAAGCTATGGGATCTCTCATGAACCTACATAAAAACAGAGGGATTTTAAAAGCAGCTGGGATGTTTGATGTCAGAAGAGGCTACCCAGGTAAAAGGCCAAAAAGAACAGCCTTCCTTCACAAGAGCATTAGTTCATGAACACATTTGTCCCCTTAAGTAATCTCACCTGGGATTCTCTTATCTTACTATTGAACGGAAAAGGAGTCGCCTGGAAGTTAACAGAGAAAGACAGACAGTGAAGAATATTCAGAGATAATAAAATGTTAGAAAATTTAAGATAATCAATAGGTTGAAGGGGTGGGCTCATGTCAGAGCTTTTAAAGAGTACATGTAATTTCAAAACATATTACAGTTGACACTTGAACAATGCAGGGGTTAGGGGCACCGCCCCCCCTTCGTGGTCAAAAATCCGGGTACTGCTATCTCTGCCTCAAAAACAGAGGAATTGATAAATGACTCACCCAAGGGCAGGAAGCTGAGATAGTCTGGTTTTGATTCCACATATTGTAATCTCTAATTGAACACAAACATCCCCTTACCCTTAGTTAATTTAAAGATCTATGAAAGGAAAATACAGATACTAGATTTATTGAAAAAAAATTCATGGATAAATGGACTTGCACAGTTCTAACCCGTGTTGTTCAAAGGTGATAATTAGAAAACCCCAAAAGGAGGGAAAAAAATCACTGGGAGAGAAATAGGAAGTTCCTTTGGGGCAACAGGAAAAGTGGGGAGACTCAACACGGTGGGTGACTATTTAAAAGTAGTCCCTCTGCCGTCTCCCCATGGGTGGGCTGCATTTCCCTACACCTTGACTTTGAGTTTGGCCGGGTTTGCTTTGGTCAATGAAATGTTAGTGGGCGTGGCATGACCAGAGGTCTGAAGAGCCCCAGAGCCCCTGGACTTGTTCTCTTGGGCCTCTGCCACCCCAACGAGCAGAATAGGTCCCCTTCTCCAAAGTGGACGGAGTACAGGTGGAACAGTCACCTGGCAAGTTCCAGCCTGGACCAGCTGACTCGTGGAGAACCCACAGACCAACGAGCTAAATAAATGTTCATCGTCATACGTCACTGATGTTCTGTAACTGTTATCCAGCATTTTGTAGCAAAAGCTAACAAATGCAGCCAACAGCTCATTTTACTGAGGTTTAAGGTCTCTTCTAGGTCGAATGAAAAATATGTCAAGTGTTTGTCGCTCATTTTTAACGTAAGCTCTGTTTCAAGCTAGGTATGGGTTGAGATCAGGCCAAGTTGGCAAACTGGTGGCCCAATAATGTGTTTTATTCGGCTTGTATGTCGTCAGCATACACATGTTAAAATACACACACACATGCAAATTGCCATTATTTAAGGAAATTTATAGATTTCACCTAAAACTGTGTTTCCAGATTGTCTTAAAAAATTAGAAGATTTGGCAACTCTGGGAGGGTTCTATATTTTTGGGGGGGGCAGATACAATACACTGGAGCTGAGTAGTGGGCTGCTTCTCTTGAGACAGGACATGAGAATTCCTCAGCTTATCACCACTCCTAACATCTTTTAGCACTGGAGGCATCAGATACTATTCATACAGTGGCTGGGCTATTATCTTCTTTTTATAATACTTAAGAGAAAAAGACGATCCTGCAATCCCACTCCTGGGCATATATCTGGAGAAAATTCTAACTTGAAAAGATACATGCACCCCAATGGCCACAGCAGCACTACTTACAATAGCCAAGATGTGAAAACAACCTAAGTGTCCATCAACAGATGAATGGATAAATAAGATGTGGGGTGTGTGTGTGTGTATTTTCTCCCCCCAATAGAATATTACTCAGCTGTTAAAAAGAATGAAATAATGCCATTTGCAGCAACATGGATGGACCTAGAGATTATCATACTAACTGATATAAGTCAGACAGAGAAAGACAGATATATCAATATTACTTACATGTGGAATCGAAGAAAAGGATACAAATGAACTTACTTACAAAACAGAAACAGACTCAAAGACATAGAAAACAAACTTATGGTTACTAAAGGGGATAGCAGCGGTGGGGGGGTGGTGGCAGAGATAAATTGTGAGTTTGGGATTAACATGTACACACTACAATATACAAAATAGCTAAACAACAGCGACCTGCTGTATAGCACAGGGAACTACACTCAATATAGGATAAAAACCTATAACGGAAAATAATCTGAAAAAGAATATATATATATATATATATATAATCACTTTGCTGTACACTTGAAACTAACACAACATTGTAAATTAACTATACTCCAATACAAAAATTTAAAAATTAAAAAAATTTTAAAAGGAAAAAGAACCACTTTGTTTAATTTTTTTCTTTTAATATAAGGTCAGTTTAATTTATCAAATAGCATACTCTTAAAACTCATCAGGCCGTGACATGAGCATGCAAGATAATGTTTATTTTTGACATTACTCTCTTTGTAGCTGAATCCCTTAGGACAAATTTTCAGTTGTTTCTGACCCGGTCCCATGAATGAAGATGTTCACGTACTTTAACAAGGTTGTGTTGTAAAGGTTAAATGGAATTGTGCTAGTCTTTCACAGAATTCTTCAAGGATTCTCATTTAATTTCTTTCCCTCAGTGCCAATTAAAAACTATTACAGCTGAAGAAGGCAAATTATTTTTGAAGTGACACTAGTGACTTGGTTTTTAATTACAGAACTAAGAAAAGTTACTGGTCAGTTTTGTCAAAGATTTTTCTTTTCCTATTGAAATTAAACGTGGGATGAACTGTCCATAGGAAGTCCCAGGGCAGCCAGAGCACACATCCATTTGGGAAGTGCCTCATTCTTTTCTTGTTACCTGGGAAACAGGTGGTCAGGTGCTCCATCAGTGCTTCTTGGGTGACAGGTTTTCTTGCCGAGTTCATTGCGGAGATGGCCAAGCAAAGGATTTCCCCGAGTGGGATAAACTGAGATTGACTGATGGGAGACATACTGATTGGTGACACATCACCTGTAGAAAGACAATTTTCAAGTAAGTGGTTCATTAAGACCCAGCCACTTGTCACACACACACCTCCACACACACGCGCCTCTCCTGTGACTCTCACCTGTTCCTTGTGCAATGAATACAATCAACCCTCAACACTGAGGTGCGTTACAGCCACGTCCTCTCAGGTGGAAAGACGTGCACAGAACGGCGGAAGCTTCAGTTGCTTCCGCAAAGAAGACTTGTGTTTAAAACCTGAGATCTCGTTTAAATAGACTTGCTACTGAAAGGCTTGCAACAACGGAGCCTCTTCAAATGATCTCTGCTTTTATTAACTCGGAGCTGATTTGTTTAATAACTGTCATTCACATCTCGACAAATGCACTTGTGGGAACTTGAGGATTCATTCATTCAAACGCTGGGTGCCCTTTGCCCCAGGTATCTGCTGGGGTCTTGGGAGTCACTTGGGAAAGTGAATAAGCCCCCTCCCACCAACATCTCTGCCCTCAAGGAGTTTCCATTTAAGCGGAGGAGACAGACCAACGTTCATCGTGCGCCAGAGAGGCTGAAAAATAAACTCTGGGGCAGAGAGAGTAGAGTGATGTACGCCAGCCGGAGGTGAGGACGGAGCTTAGAACCAGGAAGTGAGAGGAGGTTTTACCAAGGTTGTGCAGCCTGAATCCGGTGCTGAAGTGGGAGTGTGCCGGGTGGCTGTGGGGCGTAGGGGTATTTTCTGGGGAGCAGCAGAGAAGGGGGACAGGTATATAGGACTATTAACAGCAAAGAGCTGAGTGCCCAAGGCCTTCATTCTATGAAGGATGGTGCGCCAGAGAAGGAATTTAAGGAATGACAGTGTCAGATATGAATTTCAAGAAGAGGACTCCGGTGGCCACGTGGAGGACGATCTTACCACCCAGGAAGGGCTCTGGCATATCCTGCACACGTTTGCATCTGAAAGAGCCAATGCGGGTGGGGGGAGGCTGCAGACCCAGAAGCCAGGGGCAGACATGGCAACATTTAATGCACATAACTGCCTTCCTTTCTGCAATCTTGGCGTCACAGTGTGGTGATTTTCAAGTCATGTTCCAAGGAAGGATCCCTAGCATTCCCCAGAGAGGCTTCTGGGGGCAGGGAGGGGTGCCCCCAGCAGAGGGAGGGGTGGGAGGGCAGGGAAATCTGCTCCTGACATCTGCGTGCCACCTGTTTCCTCCTTGGGGTTCTGTAAGGTTTCACTTGAGAAAGGCCATTCAGAAAGGGGGTGAAACCATCAGCGGAGTAGAAAATCTGTGAGCTTCTAAGCTTCTTTCCCACATGGATTTACATAATCTCTCCTCTTGTTTCCAAGTATGATTTCACTCTTGTTATAAATCACCGTGACTAACCAGAACTGGACTTGGGCCAACCTGTGGCATTAAGCAACAGCCTCCAGGAAGGTGTCTGGGTGCTCTGGGGTGGACCAGCCTGCTGCACCCAGCCACAACTCCTAGTTTGATGGGGGAATCCTGAGGCCTTTTGGGAAAGAACGTGAACCCTGCTTTGATGGACTGGATGGGAAATGCTTTGATGGATAAAACCAGGCAACAGCACCTGGGAATGAAAACCAACAGGTGAGGGGGTAAGTCTAACAGGTGCACCAGATGGAGCATCAGGACCCCAGTGTCAAAGGTTGAAGCCTGACCCCCCTCATCCCCAGGCCCAGCTCAGTCCAACGCTCCCCTCTTTCCTGCAGCCCTTGGGGCTCCAATCAGCTCTGCTGTGGCTCCATTCTCTGTAAGATGTGGGTCTGACAAGAGGGAGACACTTCCTCAACAGCCAGAGAGATGGGGGAAACACACAAATCCAGAGCAGCAGAAACCAGGAACTGACCTAACTTAGAACCCACAGACTGCCGGGGCCTATGGGATGTAAGTCTCATAAAGAGATAGACCTCTGAGAGATGCTCGCAAGTATTTGTTCGGGTAGCAGAGGGCAGAAGCTGGAACACGGAATTTTGGGAGGCTGCTGAGGATGTGAGTTTCACTCACTGGCTGGTGAAGCTCAATTCATATTGGTGACTCAAAAATGACAGAACTGGGCTTCCCTGCTGGCGCAGTGGATGAGAGTCCGCCTGCCGACGCAGGGGACACAGGTTCGTGCCCCGGTCTGGGAAGATCCCACGTGCCGCGGAGCGGCTGGGCCCGTGAGCCATGGCCGCTGAGCCTGCGCGTCCGGAGCCTGTGCTCCGCAACGGGAGAGGCCACAACAGTGAGAGGCCCGCGTATCGAAAAAAAAAAAAACCAAAAAACAAAAATGACAGAATTATGTGGACTGCGCCCATCTCAGTAGGCAAGCTTGCTACTGCCTAGAAGAGTGTATTTAAATCTTTGAAAAACTGTTGTACCCTTCATTCAAACACAACCGTATTCTAAAGGCTTCTGTGTAAAGGATGAACTAATGGTGGTGGTGAGATGCAGTAGAGGGGTGTGTTTGGAGCTACTCATGTTCAAATCTCCCCTCCCCATGGTGGCTGTGTAGCTCAGCCATAGCCACTCTAAAGATCTCTCCTGTGGATCCTTCTCTGTCCCTCCACCTTCTACAGGACAGGATGAGCCGCAGTGAGGCAGGTTTCTTAAGAGTTGCTAGGTTGGTTACGTGGACTTCAAAGTCATCCGGCATTTTTTTTTTTTGGCCATGCCACACGGCATGTGGGATCTTAGTTCCCCGACCAGGGATGGAACCCATGCCCTCTGTTGTGGAAGCACGGCATCTTTTTTTTTTTTTTTAATATCTTTATTGGAGTATAATTGCTTTAAAATGGTGTATTAGTTTCTGCTGTATAACAAAGTGTATCAGCTATACATATACATATATCCCCATATCTCCTCCCTCTTGCGTCTCCCTCCCACTCTCCCTATCCCACCCCTCTAGGTGGTCACAAAGCACCGAGCTGATCTCCCTGTGCTCTGAGGCTGGGAAGCAGGGCATCTTAACCACTGGACCTCCAGGGAAGTCCCTGGAATAATTTCATAAGTCAGATGAAAAGGACAATGGGGTCAGCTAACAAGCACGCGGGGGGGTGGGGTGGGGAGATCAAAGCACATTCCAGTACCTTTGGACCTGTGCATCATTTGGGAGGGTAACACCTTCTAGAATTTGCCTGTCATACTTATGGACTTCTCAGAAGACTAAAGATACAAAAATACTAAATAGGATTTTTTTAAAATAATGCAGGTCTATTTTCTAATTTTGTATATGTTATAGGGAACTTGAGCTTTCTGTAAAGAAGGAATGACTATTAGCAAAATTAACGAGTTTAGGTCATGCTTGTCCTTATGCTGTTAGCTGAAATTCTTGTTTAGTTTAACTAACAAATATCAAACGTTTACTGATCTTCTAAGTTAATTTCTTTTCAGTCACTGCAGCCAACTGTAAGAGGCAAGTAAGCTTTAAGTGTCTCTTGAAACTCATTGGTATTGAAAAAGCTCAGTTTCACTATAATACTGAATACGTGGAATAACATTTAACTCAGGAGAGAGAATCAAATGGAATTTGGATGCTCTAAGTGACCATCTTCACGTCCTCTTGTTTTTATTTTATTTTATTTATTTATTTATTTGCGGGACGCGGGCCTCTCACTGTTGTGGCCTCTCCCGTTGCGGAGCACAGGCTCCGGACGCGCAGGCTCAGTGGCCATGGCTCGCGGGCCCAGCCGCTCCGCGGCATGTGGGATCTTCCCAGACCGGGGCACGAACCCGTGTCCCCTGCGTCGGCAGGCGGACTCTCAACCACTGCGCCACCAGAGAAGCCCGTCCTCTTGCTTTTATAGTGCACTAAGATAAATTACTTCTCACTCCCGTCCCACCCCACCGGCCATCCTGTGTCCTCTACACCCACATGCTTCCTGGGTCTCTTCCCTCCACTCCATCTGCCATGCGACTCCTACCCCAGGTCACTGTCCCCCTCACCTGGCCCATGACAATGGCTTGATGCCTCCCAGCACTCTCTCCTACCCAACACTCCGTTCTCCACAGAGCAGTCTTCTTAGAAAAGCGTAAAACACGCTGCTTCCTTGCATGAAATCCTGCAGTGACTGCCGACTGCGCCTAGGAGATCGAACTCCTTGCTGGGTCTACGCTGGCCTGAGCCTGTCCACCCACATCTGGGACCATCCGCCGACCCCTCTTCCGCTCCCCCCTACAACATGCTCACAACTTCCTCTGTTCTTTGAACTCACCAAGCTTTTTCCCCACTCAGAGCCTTCGCCTTTGTTGAGCCCCTGCCTGGGATGTGCTTCACGCAGATCTCTGCAGGACGGGCTGCTTCTCCGCCTCTGGGTCTCCATTTAAACAGGGCCTCCTAGGGAAGCCCTGCCCAGGCACCCGATCTAATGCTGTCCTAAAACCACAGCACACTCTCTCTCATGTTACTGGATACTATGGTTTATAATAAGAAATATATGTTTGGTCTTCATCCCCATGTCTGGCACAGAGCTCCTAAAACCCTTGGAATTTCCTAAGTGGTGAGAGAGATCAAGGTATCTTTGTTACATCAGTGAGGTGATTTTTGGACCCGCACCTAAGGATGGGGGCTCATAGCCAGGAGAACTAACCACGTGGTTACAGGGTTGGAACTTTCAGCCCCGCCCCCTGACCTCCGCCGGGGAGAGGAGAGTGGCTGGAGGTTGAATCAATCTTCAACGGCCAATGATTTAACCAAGCATGCTTATGTAATGAAGACTCCATAAAAAACCAAAGGATGGGGTTCAGAGAGCTTCCAAGGTTGCTGAACACGTGGAGATTGGGGAGGGTGGTGCACCTCGGGAGGGCATGGAAGCTCCGTGCCATCTCCCTATTCCTTGCCCTATGCATCTCTTCCACCTGGCTCTTCCTGACTTGTATTCTTTTATAATACACTGGCACACTAGTAAGTAAAGTGTTTCTCCCCGTAAGCTGCTCTAGCAAAGTAACTGAACCCAAGGAGGGGGTGGTGGGAGCCTCCAATCTATCACCAGTCTTTCAGAACACAGGTGACAATCTGGGCTTGCGAGTGACATCGGTGGTCAGGGGTGGGGTACGGTGAGGGCACTCCTGTGGACTGAGCCCTTAACCCATGGGATCTGATGCTTTCCAGGTAGATGGTGTTGGAATTGGGATGAACTGTGGGACACTCAGCTGGTGTCAGAGAATTGCTGGTGGAGTGGGGACCCCCCCCACTACTGGAATTGGTACCAGGGTCCTTCCAAGTCACTGTCTTCACTCTCTGAATGTGTGTATGCGTGTACTGGTATACTGTCTGTCTCACCCACTAGAATATAAGCTCCAAGACAGAAGGAAACGTGAACCCCACACTCCTACATTCTCAGTGCCTGGAATAACGCAGAGCTCACCCCAGACACCCAGTACTTGTTTGCTGAATGAATGAATATCCATTTACAACATCGGAATCCAAGGGATTGCTCAGGGTATCCAAAGAGTTGTGATTTTATTAATATATGTTGCTAAATAATTGCAAAACGAACACAGAATTTAATGAGACCAAATATACTTAACCATGAAATTTCTAAGACTCTCCCTATTAATTTTGCCCCAAACATAGCAGTTACCACAGAAAAATTATACATTAAGTGAGGGCTAAGACATGCATTTAAGATCTATATAAAAGGAATTATAGGTATCGATCAACACAACACAACATCTTATTCAAGTTTACAATGATTTTCTTTGGATCTTATATCAGACCTACTTAAGGAACAAACAAGTCATTCTTAAAATATGCTACTAGAAAATTCTTCCAACAACTGGACCACATTTATGGTCAAAGAAGAAAACAAGGGAATGTAAATACTGCTAAAATATTATTGGTCATCATAATCTATAGAAACGACCACATTTTGCATAAACTATGAATTGTTACTTGTCTATAATTTATAGGATGGATTTTTCTATTGCCAGAATTAGTTCTGAACATATTCATGAAGACAACTCCGGGAAAAGCTCACGGCTACCTTGTGGGCTAGCCAATTCTTTCTAAAATGCTATAATTCTGTCCTATTGTTCTAGAAAGCAGGGGTAAATAGGTTTTATCTCAGCTTTATTTTCTTACGAACATCCATTTAAGTCCAGTCCTCAGGGAACATTTGTCAAATCCAGGATCATTCAGATCAAGCCAAGCACGGTGCCTTGGACAGAGCAGGCATTCAATAAATTTCTGTTAAATGAATTTAAAATGTGAGAAGGCATGACGATATTACAATTCTAAGTAAATCTTGTTGATTTTAAGAGCATTTCACATTAGATTTCAAATACCTCAGGGAATATTTGGACACTTCTTTCGTTTAAGGTACTACAGTCAGGCTAAGATGTATGAGGACAAAGGTAAATGTGTCCGGTGATGACGAGGAGAGTGAAGGATGCAGCTGCCGTAGCAGAGGCGGGAGTGAGCATGTGCGGGGCACGGCGCAGCGCGCTGAGCTGGGGATGCTGACGGCCTATTCTGGCACATCTGGAGCAGGCTGGGGGTGAGACGGAGAGAAATGCAGCCTCCTCATAGACCAGAAGGCTCCACACTCTTACCCTTTATGCTGACAGGAACCCTGTGTGTGTTTATACAGGGGAATTACATGACACGTTTGTGTTAGAAAATCACTCTTGCGCAACTGTAGGGAACAAACTGGTGACTATTACCACCGCCAGGCAACTGAAAGGAGGGTCTGCGACAACAAGCAGACATCACGCGTGTGCCGACTTCCTGTCTTTTATCTTCTACAGATGGTGACTTCCACCTCAGAAATATCTTTATCAGGCCCATGCATTTTTACTATTTAACCCCCTCTATCTGCTCTCCCTTCCAACTTCTGGCCAGTTACTTTAGTTAGGATTCTTTCAAAAAATTCTCTCTCACATAATTCATCCTTTCAAGAAATTTATTTGAGTGCCTCTTAGATACCCCAAACCTCTGAAACTTGAGTTCCAAAATTGTTCCTATCTTGGTTCTTTTTGTACGAAAAAAAAAAGAGGAAGAACTATAATAAAGCTCAGTCCTCTATGAATGCCATTTTCCCCAGTCACTAATTTAGGTTCTCTGTGCTCCCCAACCTTTGCATACGCACGGGTTGGGGGGGCAGGGCGGGGGAGGGACGCAACTAAGAAGATGTGACTTCCATGACAACCTACATCCACCCCTTCCCAGATGATACCCATAGCTTTCCAAAAGATACCTACCAGAAAGACAAACGTAAATCTATTTCCTTTCATCTTAAAGTACCCATCTTCATACCCATCAAATACGAAAAGGAAAGCTGTAATTTTTCCAGGTGGATCACATCACAATAAACTATAATACAACCTTGAAAGTTCCCCAAAGTTCATCTTCTATCTTAGCCTTCTTTAAATAATCTTTTTTTCCCCAAGTACCAGCATTCCGTTCAAATTAGCCTGTTTTCCTCTTTATTTTCACATACTGTTTTCCATCGTAAATGTCAATTCACTCTGTATTCTGGACTGAAGTTACCTTTGACCCTAACGAAGTTCATGAACCAAAGCAACCTACTTACAAAGGTAGTTCTGAAACTGTACTAATTTATCATTGGGAAACTGCCAGTATAAGAAGGCATTCAGGAGATAGTTTGATAAGCGCCCAGTCTCTAATAACAAAATATAATTGCCACTCTGTGTCTGCAGATGAGGGTTGGGAGGACATAATTTCAAAGATTCCTTCAGACTCTCAAATTCTTTGATTCTATATCAATGCAGCAGAATTCTGGCATAAAAGCATAATATAGTACTGCTGTCTACCTCTGTTTCCGTCTTGCTGGAGAAAACTAGTTTAATGCTCATCCAACCGGAAAAAGTAGGCTGTAATTTTAAAAACGACAGCAAAATAGATTGATTGGCTATTAACTTTTTCCCGTGTAATAAAGGCTTCATAATTTACTCTTTTCTAACTCAAAGTCTTGCTCCTCAGGACCAAAGTGTGCCTGTTTTTGTTCTCTGGACTGCCAAAATTAACACTAAAGTTAAAATTATAGATGCCAATAAAACTACCACATGCAGTAGATACCGTGACTCATAAAAATGGTCAAACACGCCTGTAAAATGTACAGTGGGCACAGTGATAATACAGGTCTATTCCTTTCAACAAACTATTCATAGAACGACGAATGTGCCGAGCTTTATCTTCAATGCCCTTGGGCCTGGGGAAATCATTAGCTCTCTGAGGTTAAGTGAACAGTTTCTCGGAGGCAGAACGAATCAGATGAATCTTGTGTTTTACAATTTAGTTCAATTTATTAACCCCGACTTTATGTATAGGTGTTGTTTTTGGTTCTTTTAACAGACGGTTCTTTTTTAAAAAGCTGTTCTAGAAAAACACACATCCCCTTCCTATACATCCTCTTGCAGACCGAAATACCCTTACAGGAGGGCAGAACACACAACCCCCATCAACTCACACGCTGCTTCATTTTAAGTAGCTTTCCCTTGAAACCGAATTACTATACTTGACTTTCAAATGTTTGTATCTGAAATTTAAAAGGCACCCAGCATTGAAAAAGGCATTTTTACCAGTTTACTGTATGTCTGGCTTAAAAGCCACTGATCTCAGAAATTAAAGGCTGAGTCTTCATTGCAATCGTTGATGGCAGTAAAGTTGACAATAAAAAAATTTTTTGGAAAATTTAGAAACTCTCTAACAGCTTTTCTAAAGCTCCCTGGTGCTTTCTTTCAACACTTGATGGAGTTCTCTTAAAGAAGGTCTAATTCCTAAGCTTATTATTTAGATAAACTGTTTTAATTCAAAAGAAAATGTAAATACAAGGCTCTCATTAATAATACTACAGTGAATGGTGTCTATTAGCCATGACTTACCAAGAAACTTCTAATGAGAGTTAAATAAGAGTGGTCATGGTGGCAGATGGCAGATACACACACACACACACACACACACACGGGTTAACGTCCACCGTATCACCTGAATCTGCTTAGCAGCCTGTCTAATGCAGAGATGCACTAGGTGTGATGACAAATCAGCCGGCTCATTGGTTTACAGAAGAAACCTATTATGTTCCCGAGGCTACAAGCTTTCATTAGTCCTATTAGCTACTACTCTTGCTACTGAGATTTGACGACTGATGAAAAACTGTCATAGGATAAGCAGAGATGGACAAGCCACAAAGCGTGGAGAATCAGACAGAGGAGGCAATCAGTGGACAGGGAGAAGTGAGAACTCTGTAGTTCGGGAGCTGTCTTCACCATCACCAAGGATGATGACAGACATCTCTCTAATCATAGACCTCGAACACTTCTGGATCGTTCCGCTACTGCGATAGATTTGTAGCTGAAAAGTCACAATGAAAATATGAGCCATCGGGCCAATTATCCGTTTCCATAATTCAAACCTTTGCTAAGAAGTCTCCACGTTATAACCCGAGTGGGGCGTATGGGAGGCACTATGGAGTAAAACACTCGCACATCGGGCACTCAAATGTTGCTGAGTAAATAGATACCACACATACAGACGAGACAAGGTAAGACCCTGCTCACCGCCGAGATGTTTCCCATCAACAGCAGCCTCCTTGCTCCCTAGTCCCTCATCCAGGGCTAAGTGAAGACCATTTACCACCAGCGATAAAATCATGATGAAATACCAGTCCTAGATGACAACAGGTAATAAGAGCTCTCAGATGTCATGCAATTCTGCAAGGCACCTGGCTAACAAGAGTCCTGTGCAATAGAGTGTCTTCTTTTTCTTCATTATAAGCGCATCATGTAGGACAGAATCCAATGCCCTATGTTAAGCTATCACACACTTCTCTTCCTTCTCCGTTCTGTATCAGAACCTAGCCTAACGCCAGAGACATCAGATGCTCCAAATTCTGCTGATGATGATCCTCAACTATAGTTCAGTACGTCAGCGTCAAGTATCCAGGGTCACCCGCTTCCACTCTTTCTAAGTTAGAAGCACCACAGCTGATGCTCAACCTTTGTTTTCTTTGCTTCATCTGTTTAGGTCCCAACTATACTGTAACCAATTTCTGTAAAATACAGTTGTAATAGAACCAGAAGGCCTAATTAAGGGCAGTTCAAATATATACGTTGATAGTTCCCAAATTACAACCAAATCATACAGAATGACTGCCACCAACTCCCCAACGAAGGAACACCTACCACCCCTTCAAGCTGTCATTGACAGAACTATAGACAAGTACACAGGGATGAAAGAGTACAAAAGGCCAGACAGACACACACACAGAGAAAACTCCCAACTCACTGTACCGGAAGTACCTTTTCTCTCCAAAGTCTGGCATTACAAGACAGTGGCAGAGGCCATGGACTCTAAGCCACAACTTTAAGTTCAGAGCCCAGTTCTGCTCCTCATTAGCTGTGTGATTTGGAGCAAATTAATTCATTTTCTGAGTCTCACTGTCTTCTTTTGTAAGGTGTACACAGTGATGTTCACCTTGTAGAGTTATTGAGGGGATTAAGTGCTGACATGGTCCCTGACACCTAATAGATATTTAATAAGTAGTTAGTATTAACATGATTGTCCCCAAGCCTATCTAAATTTATTCAACTTACTCTTTTTTTTTTTTTTTTTTTTTGCGGTATGCGGGCCTCTCACCGTTGCGGCCCCTTCTGCTGCGGAGCACAGGCTCCAGACGCACAGGCTCAGCAGCCATGGCTCACGGGCTCAGCCGCTCCGCGTCATGTGGGATCCTCCCGGACCGGGGCACGAACCTGTGTTCCCTGCATCGGCAGGCGGACTCTCAACCACTGCGCCACCAGGGAAGCCCAAACTGCCTTTCTTCTTAATCAACTATTTGTTGAGTGCTTTCCACGTGCAGAGAACTGCTAGGAGATGGGAATTGTAGAGAAAGGCACAAATCTTGATCCTTGCCTTCAGTGAGCTTATAATTTAGGTGGGGAAACATGATATAAATGTGTAGAAATGTAAGCAATTATAATATGTTCAAATTACTGTTTAAAATGTCCTTAGAAGAGATGTAAGAAGAAAATCCTTGAATGGCTAGCAAATTAACTCCTATAATTCCTATAATAGGAATCTGGTCTAATTATATCTATGTAGCTGTCTATCTAGAGAAGTTAATTCTATAACAGGACTAAGAAATGACCTCCTGCTGGAGTATCAGAGAAAGCCCTTCTGTGGGAGGGAGATTTTGAATAAGGTGTTTAAGGATGAGTAGAACTGATGCGTGTGGGGACATTATATTCTCAGCATGGTATGATGTGATCAGACATCCTTTGAAACTGACTCAACATCCTCAACTTTGCTTTGAAAATGCCAAGTACTAGGCACAAACAAGACACATCTTTACAATGAAGAAAGGAAACAAACATTCTTTCCTTCTGTGAGAGGGCGAGCTATGGGGGTGGATATGAGAGCAAAGAGAAAAGAGATGTTTGAGGGTCCTGTCCAGCGTACGGTTTGCATTATTCTAAAATGTTCTAATTATTATTACAAATGCATTTAACATTCTCAGAAATATTTTTTTTAACAGAAAGCGCTAAAACCATAAATTGGATGAAGTGGTAAAACCATGCTTTCAGATTTGCCAAGTTTCGCTTTGGAAAGGTAGCATGTCATGTACATTGGAGGACCAAATGTTACCACCTCACTATTTAAAAAGAAAAAAGAAAAGCTTTTGTGTGAAAAGCCCATGGACGTCGTAAGAAAACAGCTCTGTAATCGTCTGGATCCTACAACAGACTATGATGAAATACGCTTACTTCCCCAGCAGTTAACAGCTACCTCTGTCTGATGCTGGAAGCAGTCCCCGAGCATATAAAGCAGGCTTTCTTGGATTTTAGTGCATTGCGTGTAGGTTAACAGGCCAAATAACACACCAAATTTAGGGACTATACTGAAAAGAAAAAATTTCAAAAAATATTTACTGAATGCCTCCATCCGAGGAGTGAAAGAGATATTACCGCTGATGGAAATCTGGAGCCGTTTAATTATTTCCTATTTGCACATCCTACAGCTGACTCTGGTCTCTGATGTGAGGCTGTGACATGAATCATGCTGGCGAGGCTGCGTCTGGTGGGCACCTCCATGAAGCACTTCTACTGCCTAAGACTGAGGTTGTGGAGGGATTATCACAGCAAGACCATGTTTCAGAGGACAGGGCACCCTTATTGAGGGAGTTGATTACCATACATTTGTATCCATTTCCATACAAAATATGGCTACATTTTACCATATTTCTTTGCACACAACAACTCTTGAAAGAAAAGCAGGGGAGACCTACCTGACCCTTTCTGGACTGGCTCCATCCCCCAGGTAGCTTTGGCACTAAAGCCTGGTGCATGCTAGGGGGTAGTATTCAGGCACAAGGAAGAGCCAGTAACAGAAACGGATGTCCTAGAATCTGGAATAAGAAGAAAGAGTAAACTTTCAAGTCATAATATCCTAAATGAGCATTTCAGGTTGGCTACTGAGGGCACGTGGAACCCAACAGGAATCTGGTACTTTACCTTGATACGTCTACTTGGAAAAAAAAATGAGTCCCCCAACTCTCAGCTCTTCTGACAATTCAGGGCTGGAGATGCTGATACAAGTTCAGTTCAAAAGCTGGCAGAAAGCACCTTTAAAAAGCTTTATGAATGGACTTTGCTGGTATGATTTTAGAGGGAAAAAATCCTCTTTTCCGTTCTTTCCTCCTATTTGCCTGGAACAGCTGGCGTCCCGTCCCATACCTATAGTCCCGTCTATCGTGGCCACCGGTCCTGAGCCAATATCCCACTGCAGTGCCTTGGGCATCTGCAGCGTCACTCCTCTACTGCCTTGTTCTCTGCAAAGTGAAGTCATAGGGCCGGGTCAGCTAACCTGACTTCTCATTACCCTGCCCAGAATCCTTTGTGAGCTGAAGTGAGTCATCACTCCAAGAAAAGCTACAGCCTCTGGTTGTCGGCAGGGGCTCCTTTGTCTGTGAAATGCGGAGACTCTGGGCTGGGAATGCACCCCAGGCCCGGGGCTGCCAGGGGCACATCCTCCTCTCCAAGGAGCCCAGGTCCCCGCCCATGCATTGAGCATCAACTCAGATCTTTTCATCATGAAAACAGGGAAAAGGGCAAATACCTCCGGATGTTTGGAGAAAACACACACACACACGTTAACAAGGATTTGGCATCATACACTCACCAGTTCATAATTATAAACCTGACACATGCGCTCTCTTTTTTTTTTTTCTTTCTTTTTTTTTTTTTTTTAAGGCTGGCTTTTCATTGCAGAGAAGGACGTGTCTCCCTCCTGTGTGTAAGAGGCGGTTCGACTGTATCCCGGATCAAAGTTCAGCTGCAGCAAGCTATCTGTCATAAATTCCAGTTGCCGGGCAAGTCCTTGCAAGCCTAGGTCGCATCATTCCCGATGCAGTGCCGGCCGCCTTGCAGCAGAGACAGCCCGGGAGCCAGCACAGCTTCTGCCAGGAGAAGGGCGGCATGGGGAATGAGGTCACTGTGTCAAGAGCTCGTTCTCCCCGTGAGGTGCCCCTGAGCTCCCAACACCACGCAAACCACGGCGGGGAGGGGGGTGGGATGATGCACAGGGTTTCTTTTACATTGCTGCTTCCTCGGCTTTTTCTCTTTTCTTTTTTAGAATTTCTGTGCCTCAGATCGGTAAGGCACAAAAAAGCCATTCCAGATCGGTGCAAAAACATCCTTTTCACTGCACTGTTTGCACTGCACCACACGCTTGGTGAGCCCCACGCTGAATCGCTCAGGCACAGGCACGTGTACACATTGTATTTACACACCCACGGACACACGGACACACAGAGGAACTTATTTCGACAGAACCGTAGAGAAAATGATTCATATCTGTTTACAGTACAAGAAACGACACAGAAATGGCTCGAGACGGAAAAGGGGTGGGAGTTGGGAGAGAGGAAAGGAGGAGAGGAGTATCCACCATCCCGTTAAGACCACAGAAAAATGGAGTCTGAGAGGAAAAGAACAATTAAGAATGACGTGAATGCTGCTGTGTTGGTACTAATTCTGCCCAAACTCCCCCAAACAAAATAATACCCAAACAGGCACCTCTCACTAGCTCCACTCAGGAACCAAAGAGATACCGATCAATTATCCCCCACTCCGAATTGAAGTAGATTTGGGTAGCTGAGGATGTCTGCAGAGCAAATTCTCCCACATCCTCATGAATACGGTAGCTAACCAACAATAAAGATGAAGTCTAGGATGAGACTGGAGCTGGGAGGTACAGCAACGTAATGGATCTCTCAGCAAGGCTATCCCGAATCTCTGAGTTAGAAGGTTGCCGGGCTAAAGCTCCACCAGAATCACAGGGTGTCTTCGCACCTGTGATTTAGCCCGTCTTCAAGGCCCTCTTCCCTCAGAGCTCGGGCCTCGTCCAAGCCAGGCACATCCTCCGGTGAAGGCTTCCCCCGCCAGCTGAGTCCTGGAACCCCACACAGTGGTTCCCATTCTGCCCTCGGAAAGCTAAATGATGGAGAACCCTCTTCTGTCTGCTAACTCAGCTGATGGCTACACATAATAATCCCGTGCCTACACTCTAAGCCGTCTCTTCTCTAGCTGCCCACAGTGTGGGACACCGTAGGTACGTCTATGTGCCTTTATGGATCTGCTGGTATGTTCCATCTCAACATTATTAAATAAAGCTTCTTCAGCTCCTTTGACCACCTGACACTTTTCAAATCCTCTGCCCTCCTGGTTCCTTGCCTTTGCTCCCGCTCGGGCGTATCAAACTCCCTCTAAAAACGTCATATGAAGAATGAGATAGACTCTAACTGTGTCTCCCCACGGCACCATCACCTCCCCCGCTCCGGGCTCTATATTCACCTGATCTAAGACAGTGGTAGGCGTTCGGCTATTGTCACACTTTCAACCCCTAGAGAACTTTTTCACATTATCTGCGATTAAATCAGGTCTCATTTATGCAATTTTAAAAAAAGAAAGAAAACGTCATCAATTATGCTGTATTTGTCTTATCAGAAACAGTCTGGTTGTGATGTTCCCTTCCAATGTACTAATTCCTCTCCTTGGACATGCCACCTGAGCTCCCATCCGTGACAATGACTCAGTCTGCGGCCCAGCGCCAGGGCCTCCTCCCAAGACAGCTCACCTTTACTCAACACTCTGAGCTTGTTTATGTTGGCAGTCATTATAAATCCACTGAAATCCACCTAACTCAGCCCATTCCTCTTAGGCATAGTCTGATCGCTATAAGGTCCGAAGGCACGCCTAATAAATAAACCCTGCACCTTAAGAAGGCAATGATGTACTATATAAAAGCTAAGATCTATATCGAGGTATCTTGACCTCTGGCACTCTAAGAGCATCTAGGGAAGCAGCTCTAGGTCACTGGACCACCTCTCGACAGCTAAAATCTCAAGTTTCCTCTATGACATAGAAAAGGTTAAGTAAGTGGACAAATATTTTCTAATATCCAAGCGTGTATGCTTCCATCTCTATGTGGGCCTACTATGCCCGCATATAAAAACTCATCCAAGCTTTATAAGGACCCACTAAGATAAGTACTGTTATTAGCACCGTTTTAAAAAGCAATTAATTGCCCTCCTCAAGCTTCCACAGCTGGTTAAGTGGCAGAGGCAAGATTTGAACCTGGGGCAGGAGGCCTCAGAGGTCTGCCTGTCGACTACAGCCACTGGAAACAAAATTTAAAAAAAACCAGAACTCCATCCCTCAACTTTTACCTTTAAATGGAAGCCAATTCCCTTTGTCAGCACATGAGGCCAGTAAGGTGAGGCTCCCAGGCTGGGAGCAGGTGCCTTTGCTCAGTTCTCTAGCCCCTGACGGAGTGTGTTCCAGCCTCAGCCACTGACTGTCATCGAATGGCCATGCAAAGGGGTGCAACTGACCCGTCAAAGCCATAACCTCCTTTTGCAGTCCTACTAATACGGAGATGAGTTTTACGATGGACACTCATTAGCCTCAACTCAGAAATAAAGGCAAGAAATCAAGGCACTCTGATGTCTTAGATGCCAGTCTCTGATGGAGAGGTGCACACAAGAATCAACTACAGACGTAATTAGCAGGCCTTCTCCTCCGCCTGGTACCTTCTGCTCCTCTGAATAACAGAATCAGTGTTACAGTCAAGACTTGCGAACCTCAGATAGAATATCACAGAGGTGATCTCCTCAGCTGATGAGGTGTAGGCAGAGGCTGCGCTCGGCATGTGGCTGGTTCCTCAGCAGAGGGTTAAGTAGCAGCACCAGTAGTGACACAGTCACGCAGGATCTTTAAAGAACGCTTTGATGCCTAACGGTAGAGCACGGTCTTAGGGCGACCGTACTTGATAAAACGGAGAGCCACGAAATGCCCTCAAATCAATGAAAGATATTTATTAGGGGCCTAACTGCAAACATTTAAGACAGTGTACACAAGGCAGGGTATATACGTGAGTACACAAACCTTTTCATGAACAAATGACATGGTATCCTCTCTCAAGAAGCTTCTAATGAACTCGAGGAGATAAGATATTCACACATAAAGAGCACCAAGAATACAAGACAATGTCTGTCAAAAGGGAGGAACAGGTAACAGGTGCCTCTAAAAATGCAGGAGAAAGAGCCTGTGCTGAAGCAGTCAGGAACGGCTTCCAGGCAGGACAAGCTCGTCCTAGCATCTGGACAACAGGGAAAGGGCATACCACCAGTTAGAACGTGAGCTCCGTGGAGAGAAGGATTTTTGCATGCTCTATTGTTTACAGATGCATTCTTTTTTTTAATTGAAGTAGAGTTGATTTGCAATGCTGTACCAATCTCTGCTGTGCAGCAAAGTGACTCAGTTATACACATAGAGACATTCTTTTTTATATTCTTTTCCATCATGGTTTATCACAGGATACTGACTATAGTTCGTGTGCTATACAGTAGGACTTTGTTGTTTATCCATCCTATACATAATAGTCTGCATCTGCTAATCCTAAACTCCCCATCCATTCCTCCCTCACCCCCACTCCCCCTTGGCAAGCACAAGTCTGTTCATACAGATACATTCTTGAACGGTGCTTAGCCACCGGCAGGCAATAAATAAATCTGTGCTGAATGAATGAATGACCTGGAGAGAGGAAGTATGAACCAAGGTATGGAAGTACAGATGGGAGGAGCATGAGGCAGGAGCAGAGTGTTCATAGCAGGGCGCACAGGGAGAGGAGGGAAGAAGAGGTGTCCTCAGATCCGATTAAGAAGAGTCTTCGAACGACTAAGAAAATGACCCACCTGATACTTGCAATAAATTTCACTTACTTTTTATAGCCTTAATCAATCTCCCCCCCTAAGAAGCATTACCCTATCTCTAAAAACAAGTATTTATAAGCTGACGGCAGCTCATTAGAGGGAAGCTATGTTGACGGCATGGTCAGACGTTGCCCACCCCCGGGGTCTTCTCCACCTCCCATCACCACGGAGAAAGAAGTCTGTGATGCCAGGACTCTCTTCCCTTTGCAAAACTGTACCAATAGAGAAGAAAAAAAAATCCTAGTCTGTAGCAATATTATATTAAACCTACCCTAATTCAATGTAGTTCAACTCGACCAACATTTACTAAATACAACGTGGAAGACTCTCTGCTTGTCGCTGAGGTCAGTACAAGGATGAAGTTACAGCTCCTGTCCTCACAGTTTGGCATCAACATCTGAGTCATTCAAGGCAAAGAGGGACGGAGTGCCACAAGAACAGCGAAGGATGGTTATTTCTCATACAGGAGAAAGACGGCAAGGAAGCATGGAGAGAACTGGGTGGCGTTTCAGGAACAAGGCAGCAGTTAAGGGACCCCAAAGATGGGTAAGGAAAGGGGAGGAAGAGAAAAGCTGGAGACGTCTTTCCAGGCAGTGGAGCAGCGTGCACAGTGCTGACGTGGAGCAGAGAGTCCAGGAGGTTCTGGAGCATGGCTGATGGTCTGTCTAGCGTGGCTAGAGTGGACTCACAAAGGAGGTGGGTAGAGATGAAGCCAAAGAGTAAGTCAGGCTAGATAAGATTTTGAAGAGCATGAAATTCTAGGAGAAAAAGGCAGTTTTTACAGGGGAGTGATGCTACCGACGCTGAAAGTTTAGGTTACTCTGGCAATGGGGTATGGGACGCATGGAAAGAGAGAAGATAATTAATTACTGAGACAAGGGAAGGGCCAATGATTGTGAGAGACCAAATGAGATGCAAAGAGGGCTTAAACAAGGAACAGAGAGAGGCACAGAGATATGAGGTACTTTCCTGTTTCACAAAGGGACTGTCCAAAGTTTCCAGCATGAAAATCAGAAATGCATTTCTCGAAGTACCATGTACACCAAACACAACTTGCCTAGAATCTATCCAACTGTCTGTGCTACGGTGATAGTCTGACATCTGGAGAAGTGCCCAGGGTAGAACATTAGTTCAAACTGACAGATAAAGGGAAGAGACGAAACCCTGTAAACAAAAATCCTTGGGCACCCGTGACAGATCAGACTTTCCTGGTTACACAAAAGCTGGGGAAGGGGTACAAATTAAAACTGCAGTGAAAGTGGTTTCAAAAACAGAAAGCTCCAAAGTTTTCAAGGTCTTTATAGCCCAGGGTTTACTGAGTTATGTGCATTTTTATTACGGTGGAAGAAACAATTTCAATTAAGTTGGATTTGATGCAGCACGGTATAGGCAAGGAAACTAAACATTTAAAGAACACATACACTTGGTACCCAAGTGTTAAAGAGCATTGGTGTGAACACAAACTGAAGAGCGTGGCTCTTCCATGTAACTTCATAAAATTTTCAAACGTCTTTGGATCAGTCAATTCTCATAGGATTAGGAACACAGAATAATGGCATTTTCGAGCTGGAGGAGACAGAAAGTCATCTCGTATGTTATCATTTTTGATTGAAGATAATCCTAGGGGCCAAGTGGGGAAGATGACTTGCCCAAGGTTACACAGAGTTAGTAGCAAAGCTAGAATTAGCATCCAGACCTCCTGATTCTCAGTGCAGACATCTCCCCACTACTCCACAATACCCTGTACAACTGATTCAAAGAAAATTAAACTCTAAGGCTTCTCCGATGCACTCTGGATACAATACAATAAATTAAGGAGGCAGATGCGCAGTTCTCCATACTACACACTGTGGGACAGATTATTTCTCTGTTCTCAGTTCTTCTAATCAATGTCCAAAGAAGGCAAGGAAGGAAAAAGATGAAAGTGAGAAAAACGGAGAGGCTGTGAGTTTTCAGTTTAAAAGACAGAGTTTAAATTGTCATGTTTTGATATTAAGTGGTAAGAAAACTATGGAAAAGTGTGGGGAAATGAGAGGTTATCCTTCTCAATTATGATTTTATTACAACAGCATTTGGATTTGTGGACTATTCACTTCCAACACACCTGAATGTATCTCAGACATTTCTACTTAGTATTTTCCATTGCACAGGATAATGAAGGGATGCCCAGAGAAGTTTGCAATACACAGAAAAAAAAAGATTCTGTTTGGAAGTCTCCCTGAAATTCATACAAGCTCTGTATTATACTCTCTAACATATCGCTTTTGTCTTAATAAAATTTTTAAAAATTGTATCCATTGAACAACATTCAACATTACTTTCCAAAACTGACAAGTGAACTGACCCTCTGGGAGGACCTCCACGTTGATCTTGAGGTTGTATAAACCTGCAGTATAGGGCCCCGGTCCCCGGAGGCAAATATGCCCTCAATTTGAGAAGCAACAACTACATCTGAAAATACACCTGAAAGAGGTATTTCCCAATTAGCTTTCAAAGTTATCATCAGTATTTCTGTTGTTTAAAGATATACCATGATTGGGTCCTAGAGCTCTTTTAGCTGGAATTAGTTAGAAGGTCAAAGAGCTGAGAAACTGAATTACTTTATCACTGGCTTATTTAATTATGACCAAGTTATCCTCTCTGTGGGTTGCATTCCTCCTCTGTAAGATGGAATCGGGGAAAAAAATATGAAAGTTGCAAAGGCTGCCATATTTTTTCAAAGGAGACATATCTCCAGAGCTAACCTTTGACCTCAAGGTGCTTCCAATTAACTAAGGAATGAAAAGTAAACACACATGAAAGGAAGGTATCACAATACTTCCCCAAGAAAACTATGAATAAGAGGGGAAAAATGACTGAAACTAAGTCCAGATGGACTGGAAAGTAAAGAAATACCAGCCAAATCTTTCCATCATGAAGCTGAACTCGGCGTACTGGGTTATATTCATATTTCCTACAGGCTCCCATAGAACCTGTCAAAAGGGGTGAGCCACTAAACCAACACACGCTTCAGAGGAGTTGAGTCTTTCCATGGACTGCTTTCCTGACATTTCAATACACCCTGGTCTGACTGCAACTAATGGCTACTCTATCCCTATTCCCAGAATGAGAACAGGGTTCACTGTATCTTCAGTACCCCAAAGAGTGGTTTCAGCCCCTAAAGTGATCACATATTTGCTGACTGAAAACAAAACATTATTTGGGTTCATTATCACACACTTCTCCGTATCCACTAACTTCTTTTGCTGACGTCAATCCTCAGGGTTACCTCCACAAATCGTCTTATAGAATTTAGATCATATACCTTTATTAATAAAGTGTTTATAAAGCTAGGGAAAAAAAATCATAAAATCCTGATGTCAAAAACTACAAGCCAGTCATATTTCGCTTTTATCTCTCTATAATGAATACATGAAACTAAGAGCATTTCTTTGTTGCCTGGGATCACAGTGTTTATACAATGTATTTGCTCAGTGTAATACAGTAGCTACTGGCCACATGTGGTTACTTAATTTAATTTAAACGAAATTAAGTTTAGTTCCTCTATTTCACGTGTTCAGTAGCTACATGGCGCTAGTAGTCAGCATACTGGACACAACACATAGAGAACATTTCCATCATTTCAGAAAGTTCCACTGATCAGTATGATCTGGTTCACTGAGAAGCGATCACAAGACTATCAGGTATCATTCACTTTGACCATGAAAACCTATCATTTTTAAAACATAATTTAAAAAATTAACATATGCAAAATCAAGGACTTTTTTTTAAATTTATTTTTTATTTATTTTATTTTTGGCTGTGTTGGGTCTCTGTTGCTGCACGCGGGCTTTCTCTAGTTGCGGCTAGCGGGGGGCTACTCTTCGCTGCGGTGCGTGGGCTTCTCATTGCAGTGGCTTCCTTGCTGCAGAGCACGGGCTCTAGGCGCGCAGGCTTCAGTAGCTGTGGCACGTGGGCTCAGTAGTTGTGGCTCCCGGGCTCTAGAGTGCAGGCTCAGTAGTTGTGGTGCACGGGCTTAGTTGCTCCATGGCATGTGGGATCTTCCCAGATCAGGGCTCGAACCCATGTCCCCTGCATTGGCAGGTGGATTCTTAATCACTGCGCCACCAGGGAAGCCCTCACACATCTTAGTTTTAAACATAATCAGGAAAAATACTGGTTGGAAATTTGCAAACACAAAAAGTGCTTATCTTTTGCTTGGTGAGATTACAGCTGACCAGATTTGAGATTTTTCCGAATTTCCTAACGCTTCTGTACTGAATATGTGTTACTTCTTTAATTAGAAAAAAATTTTTTTACTGTCATTTAAAATATTTGCCCCTTAAATCAGACATTCTGAGGTCCTTTCCAGTCCTTTTTTTGCTGCAGTGGGGACGGCACACTTGCCTAGAATTTTGTACTCCTCCTCCAGGTACGTGATATTGACAGAGGGATGTTTGGAATACCAGGGCTACTGCTCAGAGAATTCTTCACTAATTTTTATGGGGTCAATCCACTTCTTTCTCCCAAGAAGGCTCCAGGTAAAATGCTTCGCCCTCTGATTAACTGCAATTTTCTCTTTGTTGTCTTTCAGAAGGCTGACTGGTAACACACACCATCCAGGGAACCCCTATTTTTTTTTCTGAATTTTATTTTATTTTTTTATATAGCAGGTTCTTATTATTCATCAGTTTTATACACACCAGTGTATACATGTCAATCCCAATCTCCCAATTCATCCCCCCCCCACCCCTGTCACTTTCCTCCTTGGTGTCCATACGTCTGTTCTTTACATCTGTCTCTATTTCTGCCCTGCAAACTGGTTCATCTGTACCATCTTTCTAGGTTCCACATATATGCGTTAGTATACGATATTTGTTTTTCTCTTTCTGACTTAATTCATTCTGTATGACAGTTTCTAGATCCATCCACGTCTCTACAAATGACCCAATTTCGTTCCTTTTTATGGCTAAGTAATATTCCATTGTATATATGTACCACATCTTCTTTATCCATTAGTCTGTCAATGGGCATTTAGGTTGTTTCCATGACCTGGCTATTGGAAACAGTGCTGCAATGAACATTGGGGTGCATGTTTCTTTCTTTCTTTTTTTTTTTTTTTGCGCTATGCGGGCCTCTCACTGCTGTGGCCTCTCCCGTTGTGGAGCATAGGCTCCGGACACGCAGGTCCAGCGGCCATGGCTCACGGGCCCAGTCGCTCCACGGCATGTGGGATCTTCCCGGACCAGGGCACGAACCCGCATCCCCTACATAGGCAGGCGGACTCTCAACCACTGTGTCACCAGGGAAGCCTGCATGTTTCTTTTTGAATTATGGTTTTCTCTGGGTATATGCCCAGTAGTGGGATTGCTGGGTCATATGGTAATTCTATTTTTACTTTTTTAAGGAATCTCCATACTGTTCTCCATAGTGGCTGTATCAATTTACAATCCCACCAACAGTGCAAGAGGGTTCCATTTTCTCCACACCCTCTCCAGCATTTGTTGTTTGTAGATTTTCTGATGATGCCCATTCTAACTGGTGAGAGGTGGTACCTCGTTGTACTTTTGATTTGCATTTCTCTAATAATTAGTAATGTTGAGCAGCTTTTCATGTGCTTCTTGGCCATCTGTATGTCTTCTTTGGAGAAATGTCTATTTAGGTCTTCTGCCCATTTTTTGATTGGGTTGTTTGCTTTTTTAATATTGAGTTGCATGAGCTGTTTATACATTTTGCAGATTGATCCTTTGTCCGTTGATTCGTTTGCAAATACTTTCTCCCATTCTGAGGGTTGTCTTTTCGTCTTGTTTATGTTTTCCTTTGCTGTGCAAAAGCTTTTAAGTTTCATTATGTTCCATTTGTTTATTTTTGTTTTTATTTCCATTACTCTAGGAGGTGAATCAAAAAAGATTTTGCTGTGATTTACGACAAAGAGTGTTCTTCCTATGTTTTCCTCTAACAGTTTTATAGTGTCCAGTCTTACATTTAGGTCTCTAATCCATTTTGCGTTTATTTGCATGTATGGTGTAGGGAGTGTTCTAATTTCATTCTTTCACATGTAGCTGTCCAGTTTTCCCAGCACCACTTATTGAAGAGACTGTCATTTCTCCATTGTATATTCTTGCCTCCTTTGTCATAGATTAGCTGACCATAGGTGTGTGGGTTTACCTCTGGGCTTTCTATCCTGTTCCATTGATCTATAGTTCTGTTTTTGTGTCAGTAGCATATTGTCTTGATTACTGTAGCTTTGTAGTATAGTCTGAAGTCAGGGAGTCTGATTCCTCCAGCTCTGTTTTTTTCCCTCAAGACTGCTTTGGATATTCAGGGTCTTTTGTGTCTCCATACAAATTTTAAGATTTTTTTGTTCTACTTCTGTAAAAACTGCCATTGGTAATTTGATAGGGATTGCATTGAATTTGTAGACTGCTTTGGGTAGTATAGTCATTTTCACAATATTGATTCTTCCAGTCCAAAAACATGGTATATCTGTTTGTATCATCTTTAATTTCTTTCATCACTGTCTTATAGTTTTCTGCATACAGGTCTTTTGTCTCCCTAGGTAGGTTTACTCCTAGGTATTTTATTCATTTTGTTGCAGTGGTGAATGGGACTGTTCCCTTAATTTCTCTTTCTGATCTTTCCTTGTTACTATATAGGAATGCAAGAGATGTCCATGCATTAATTTTGCATCCTGCAACTTTAGCAAATTCATTGATTAGCTCTAGTTGTTTTCTGGTGGCACCTTAAGGATTCTCTATGTATAGTATCATGTCATCTTCAAACAGTGACAGTTTTACTTCCTCTTTTCCAATTTGTATTCCTTTTATTTCTTTTTCTTCTCTGATTGCCATGGCTAGGACTTCCAAAACTATGTTGAATAATAGTGGCAAGAGTGGACATCCTTGTCTTGTTCCTGATCTTAGAGGAAATGCTTTCAGTTTTTCAACATTGAGAATGATGTTTGCTGTGGGTTTGTCATATATGGCCCTTATTATGTTGAGGTAGGTTCCCTCTATGCCCACTTTCTGGAGAGTTTTTATCATAAATGGGTGTTGAATTTTGTCGAAAGCTTTTTCTGCATCTGTTGAGATGATCATATGGTTTTTATTCTTCAGTTTGTTAATATGGTTTATCACATTGATTGGTTTGCCTATATTGAAGAATCCTTGCATCCCTGGAATAAATCCCACTTGATCATGGTGTATGATCCTTTTAATGTGTTGTTGGATTCTGTTTGCTAGTATTTTGTTGAGGATTTTTGCATCTATATTCATCAGTGATATTGGTCTGTAATTTTCTTTTTTTGTAGTATCTTTGTCTGGTTTTGGTATCAGGGTGATGGTGGCCTCATAGAATGAGTTTGGGAGTGTTCCTTCCTCTGCAATTTTTTGGAAGAGTTTGAGAAGGATGGGTGTTAGCTCTTCTCTAAATGTTTGATAGAATTCACCTGTGAAGCCATCTGGTCTTGGACTTTTGTTTGTTCGAAGATTTTTAATCACAGTTTCAATTTCATTAGTTGTGATTTGTCTGTCATATTTTCTATTTCTTCCTGGTTCAGTCTTGGAAGGTTATACCTTTCTAAGAATTTGTCCATTTCTTCCAGGCTGTCCATTTTATTGGCATAGAGTTGCTTGTAGTAGTCTCTTAGGATGCTTTGTAATTCTGCGGTGTCTGTTGTAACTTCTCCTTTTTCATTTCTAACTTTATTGATTTGAGTCCTCTCCCTCTTTTTTTTGATGAGTCTGGTTAATGGTTTATCAATTTTGTTTATCTTCTCAAAGAACCAGGTTTTAGTTTTATTGATCTTCGCTATTGTTTTCTTTGTTTCTATTTCATTTATTTCTGCTCTGATCTTTATGATTTCTTTCCTTCTACTAACTTTGGGTTTTGTTTGCTCTTCTTTCTCTAGTCCTTTAGGTGTAAGGTTAGATTGTTTATTTGAGATTTTTCTTGTTTCTTGATGTAGGCTTGTATTGCTATAAACTTCCCTCTTAGAACTGCTTTTGCTGCATCCCATAGGTTTTTGGATCATCATGTTTTCATTGTAATTTGTCTGTAGGTATTTTTTGATTTCCTCTTTGATTTCTTCAGTGATCTCTTGGTTATTTAGTAACGTATTGTTTAGCCTCCATGTGTTTGTGTTTTTTACGTTTTTTTCCCTGTAATTGATTTCTAATCTCATAGCATTGTGGTCAGAAAAGATGTTTGATATGATTTCAATTTTCTTAAATTTACTGAGGCTTGATTTATGACCCAAGATGTAATCTATTCTGGAGAATGTTCCATGTGCACTTGAGAAGAAAGTGTAATCTGATGTTTTTGGATGGAATGTCCTATAAATATCAATTAAATCTATCTGGTCTATTGTGTCATTTAAAGCTGTGTTTCCTTATTAATTTTCTGTTTGGATGATCTGTCCATTGGTGTAAGTGAGGTGTTAAAGTCCCCCACTATGATTGTGTTACTGTCGATTTCCTCTTTTATAGCTGTTAGCAGTTGCCTTATGTATTGAGGTGTTCCTATGTTGGGTGCATATAAATTTATAACTGTTATATCTTCTTCTTGGATTGATCCCTTGATCATTATGTAGTGTCCTTCCTTGTCTCTTGTAACATCCTTTATTTTAAAGTCTATTGTATCTGATATGAGTATTGCTACTCCAGCTTTCTTTTGATTTCCATTTGCATGGAGTATCTTTTTCCATCCCCTAACTTTCAGTCTCTATGTGTCCCTAGGTCTGAAGTGGGTCTCTTGTAGACAGCATATACATGGGTCTTGTTTTTGTATCCATTCAGCGAGCCTGTTTCTTTTGGTTGGAGCATTTAATCCATTCACATTTAAGGCAATTATCGATGTGTACGTTCCTATTACCATTTTCTGAATTGTTATGTGTTTGTTTTTGTAGGTCCTTTTCCTCTCTTGTGTTTCCCACTTAGAGAAGTCCCTTTAGCATTTGTTGTAGAGCTGGTTTGGTGGTGCTGAATTCTCTTAGCTTTTGCTTGTCTGTAAAGCTTTTGATTTCTCCATCGAATCTGAATGAGATCCTTGCCTGGTAGAGTAATCTTGGTTGTAGGTTCTTTCATCACTTTAAATATATCATGCCACTCCCTTCTGGCTTGTAGAGTTTCTGCTGAGAAATCAGCTGTTAACCTTATGGGAGTTCCCTTGTATGTTATTTGTCGTTTTTCCCTTGTTGCTTTCAATAATTTTTCTTTGCCTTTAATTTCTGTCAATTTGATTACTATGTGTCTTGGCATGTTTCTCCTTGGGTTTATCCTGCCTGGGACTCCTCTGCACTTCCCAGACTTGGGTGGCTATTTCCTTTCCCATGTTAGAGACGTTTTTGACTATAATCTCTTCAAATATTTTCTTGGGTCCTTCTCTCTCTCTCTCTTCTCCTTCTCTCTCTCTCTCTCTCTCTCTCTTCTCCTTCTGGGACCCCGATAACGCGAATGTTGTTGCATTTAATGTTGTCCCAGAGGTCCCTTAAGCTGTCTTCATTTCTTTTCATTCTTTTTTCTTTATTCTGTTCCGCAGCAGTGAATTCCACCATTCTGTCTTCCATGTCACTTATCCGTTCTTCTGCCTCAGTTATTCTGCTATTGATTCCTTCTAGTGTATTTTTCATTTCAGTTATTGTATTGTTCATCTCTGTTTGTTTGTTCTTTAATTCTTCTAGGTGTTTGTTCTTTAATTCTTCTAGGTCTTTGTTAAACATTTCTTGCATGTTCTTGATCTTTGCCTCCATTCTTTTTCCAAGGTCCTGGATCATCTTCACTATCACTGTTCTGAATTCTTTTTCTGGAAGGTTTCCTATCTGCACTTCATTTAGTTGTTTTTCTAGGGTTTTATCTTGTTCCTTCATCTGGTACCTAGCCCTGTGCCTTTTCATCTTGTCTATCTTTCTGTGAATGTGGTTTTTGTTCCACAGGCTGCAGGATTGTAGTTCTTCTTGCTTTTGCTGTCTGCCCTCTGGTGGATGAGGCTATCTAAGAGGCTTGTGCAAGTTCCTGATGGGAGGGACTGGTGGTGGGCAGAGCTGAGTGTTGCTCTGGTGGGCAGAGCTCAGTAAAACTTTAATCCACTTGTCTGCTGATGGGTGGAGCTGGGTTCCCTCCTTGTTGGTTGTTTGGCCTGAGGCGACCCAACACTGGAGCCTACCCGGCTCTCTGGTGGGGCCAATGGCAGACTCTGGGAGGGCTCACGCCAAGGAGCACATCCCAGTACTTCTGCTGCCAGTGTCTTTGTCCTCACAGTGAGCCACAGTCACTCCCCACCTCTGTAGGAGACCCTCCAACACTATCAGGTAGGTCTGCTTCAGTCTCCTATGGGGTCACTGCTCCTTCCCCTGGGTCCCGATGTGCACACTACTTTGTGTGTGCCCTCCAAGAGTGGAGTCTCTGTTTCCCCCAGTCCTATCAAAGTCCTGCAATCAAATCCCACTAGCCTTCAAAGTCTGATTCTCTAGGAATTCCTCCTCCCATTGCCAGACCCCCAGGTTGGAGAGCCTGACGTGAGGCTTCACGTCACTCCAGTGGGTGGACTTCTGTGGTATAAGTGTTCTCCAGCTTGTGAGTCATCCACCCAGTGGTTATGGGATTTGATTTGATTGTGATTGCAGCCCTCCTTCCGTCTCATTGCAACTTCTCCTTTGTCTTTGGATGTGGGGTATCTTGTTTGTTGAGTTCCAGTGCCTTCCTATCGATGACTGTTCAGCAGTTAGTTGTGATTCCGGTGCTCTCGCAAGAGGGTGTGAGCACATGTCCTTCTACTCTGCCATCTTGAACCAATCTCCTCAAGGACTTTCTTGATGTACACATTCTATAAGCTTTAGCACCTATGCAGATTTGTGTAACCATCGTCACTATCAGGATAGGGTCAGATATAGAACAGTTTCATCACCCCAAAAAACTCCTTCACACTGCTCCTCACACACCCCTAATCCCTGGAAACAACCAATATGTTCCTTGTTCCTCTCATTCTGTCTTTTCCAGAATGCCATATAAATGAAGTCACACAGTATGTAACCTTTTGAGACTGGCTTCTTTCACTGAGCATAATGCTACTGAAATTCATCTATGTTGTATGCTGGGTCATATGATAAGGGTATAAAAACCTTCATAAAAAACCACCAAACTATTTTCCAGATTGGCTATACAATTTTGCAATGCAACTAACAATGTAGTTCTAGGAACTTTTTTTGTGGATTTCTTGGGATTTCCTACATGGTCAATGATGTTGTCTGCAAATTGGAACAGTTTTATTACAACTTTTAAGTGTTTAGTTCTTTTTTATTTTTTTCAAGAAATTTTTTTTAAGGAATTCCAAATTGATGCTGAACAGGAATGGTGAAAGTGGCCATCCTTGCCTTGTTCCCAGACTTAAGGGGAAAGTATTCAGTTTCTCTATTAAGAATGATGTTAGTGCAGAGTTTTGTTCTTTATCACGTTAAGGTAGCTGCCTGATACTCCTAGATTAAGAGTTTTTATCGGGAATAGATATCGAATTTCATCAATTGCTTTTTCTGAATTAACTGATAACATCATGTGATTTTTCTTGTTTAGTCTTTCAATATGGTGTATTACACTGATTGATTTTCAAACGCCTTGCATTCCAGGGCTATTCCCCACCTGGTCGTGGTTTATTATTTTTATAAATTGCTGGATTCAATTTGCTAATATTTTGTGGAGGATTTTTCCATCTATGTTTATGAGGGACATTGGTCTGTAGTTTTCTTTTATTATACTATCTTTGTCCAGTTTTGGCATAAAGATAATGCTGGTTTCAAAAAATGAGTTGTGTCACCTCCTCCTCTATTTTTGGGAAAAGACTATGTAGAATTGGTGGTATTTTCCCATAAATTGTTTGGTAGAATTCTTCAGAGTTCTATCTGGACCTGTCTTTGGGTTTTGGTTTGTGGGGGAGGGTAAATTTTAACCATAAATTAAATGTATTTAAAGGATACAGGATCATTCAAGTAATTTATTTCTTCCTGGGTGAGTTCTGATTTGTCCTAAAAGAAACAACATTTCTTTCCATTTCATCTAAATTGTTGAATTTATGTGCATAGAGCTGTTTGTAGTACTTGCTTCTCATAGGTTCGATGTCTGGGGGATCTGTAGTGATATATCCTCTTTCACTCCTAATATTGACAATTTGTGGCTTCTAATTTGCTTGTCCATCTGGCTAGAGGTTTATCAGTTTTACTGCTATTTTTAAAGAACCAGCTTTTGACGTCATTGGTTTTCTCCATTTGTTTTGTTTTCAAATTCATTGGTATCTACTCTTTACTATGTCTTTCCTTCTTCTTTAGATTTATTTTGCTCTTCTTTTTCTAGTTCCTTTACGTGAAAGCTTAGATTGTTCATTACAGATCTTCTTTTCTTTTTGAACATGAGCATTTAGCCTTTATATTTCCTGCTGAGCCCGGCTTTGTCTTCTTCACATGAATTGTGATACGTTGTATTTTCATTTTTATTCACCTCAAAATACCTTCAACTTTCCCTGACACTTCCTCTTTGGTCTACGGATTACTTAGAAGCACATTGTTTAATTTCCTAGTATTTGGAGATTTATTGTTATTGATTTCTGTTAAATCAATAAATTTATTTAAATTTAAAATAAATTTAAATCAATATTGATTTCTGTTATTGATTTCTTGTTAAATTCCACTATGATAAAATAACATACCTTGAATTATTTCAATTCTTGTAATTGCTTTTAGGTTTCCTTTATGTCTCAGGATATCTGCTATCTTTGTGAATGTTCTCTGAGGATTTGAAAGGAACGGATATTTTGCTATTTGGAGGAAGAACTTTTCATAAATGTCAGTTAGATCTAGTTGCTTGATGGTATTGTTCAATTTTTCTATATCCTTACTGCTTTTCTACCTTTTTCTATCAATTACTGACAGAGTGGTTGAATTCCCAACTATAATCATCCATTTCTCCTTTTAGTTCTATTTGAAGCTCTGTTGTTAGGCACATACATGTTTAACATACTCTTTATTTTAAAAAAAAATTATTTTGATAAGAACTGTTTAAAATGAGATCATCCTCTTAACAAATTTTAAAGTGTATGATAGAGTATTATTATCTATAGGCACAAAGATGTACATCAAATCTCTAGAATTTACTCATCTTGCATTACTGAAATTTTGCACACCCATTTCCTCACTCCTCCAGCCCCTGGCAACCACTGTTCTGTTGTTTGCCTCCATAACTTTGACTATTTTAAATTATTCATATAAGTGAAATCCTGCAGTATTCATCCTTCTGTGACTGGTTTAGTTATTCAGTTACTAGTTTGTTTCTTTGTTTGCTATTAAGTTACAGGAGTTCCTTACATATTTTGGAAATTAACTCCTTATCAGACACGTATGTGGTTTACAAATATTTTCTTCAGTTCTGTGGTTGCCTTTTTACTCTGTTGATTGTTTCTTTCGCTGTGCAGAAGCTTTTTAGTCTGGTGTAGTCCTACTTGTGTAATTTCGCTTCTGTTGCCTGTGCTTTGGGTGTCATTTCCAATGATAATCACTGAAATCATTCAATGACTATCATTGCCAAGACCAATGTCATAAAGCTTTGCCTCTGTTTTCTTCTAAGAGTTTTGTAGTTTCAGGTCTTATATTTAAGCCTTTATTCCAATTTGAGTTGATTTTTCTGTATAGTGTAAGAGATAAATATTGGGGAATTTACCCAGTTACTTTTATGTAATGTTCTTTATCCTCAGTAATTTTCTTTGCTCTAAAGTCTACTTTTTCTGACATTGATATGTCCACTCCAGCTTTCTCTCTTTTTTTCCAGCCCTGATTAATCCCTTCTATGTAATATTAGCTTCCATTTATTTATTTATTTGTTTGTTTTTTATTTGCATGGCATATTTTTTACCTTTTAACCTACTCATATCATTATATTTAAAATGTATTACTTGTAGGCAACATATCCTTTGGTCCTTTTTAAAAAATCCATTCTAACCATCTCTGTTATTCATTTGGTATGTTCATTTATATTTGGTGTAGTTATTTATATGTTGGAATTTAGAGCTACCATTTTATTATTTGTTTCATGTTTCTACTCTCATTCTGTTCCTCTGTTTTCCTTTCCTATTTTCATTTGGACTATCTGAATGCTTTTAGTAATATTTATTTATATAAATGGTATAATTATTCTATTTTATCTATTGAGTTTTTACTATATTTCTTTGTACAGTGCTTTTAGTTATTGTTCTAAGCATTTCAGCATACATATTTAACTTCACAGTCTACTTAGACTTAATATTTTACTGCTCCAAGTGAACAACCTTACCACCACATTGGTTTCTTTACCCTCCTCTCTTTATGCCATATGTATTACATGTATATACACTGAAAACTGCATCAATGCTATATCTGTTTTCCATCATCATACATATTTTAAAGAACTTAAGAGAAGAATGGTTAATTACATTTACCCAGATACTTACCATTATTGCTTTTCTTTCCTTCCTGACGTCCCAAGTTTTCCTCTGGTATTATTTTCTGTCCTTCAACATTTCTTTTAGAGCAGCCCTTCTGGAAGTGAATATTTTTGTTTTCTTTTATCTGAAAATGTCATTATTTCACCTTCTTATCTGAAGGATATATTCACTGGATATTTTAAAAATACTTCATTCTGGGCTTTGTGGTTTCTAATGACAAATCTGCAGTCTTTTCTACTTGTTGTTCTATTATACGTTGTTTTTCTCTAAATGCTTTTAAGATTTTTCTCTTTTTAGTTTTCAGGAGTTTACAAGGTATCTGAGCATAGATTTCTTTCCATTTATCTTGATTAGGATTTGCTGGGCTTCTTGAATCTGAAAGTTTATGTCTTTTACCAAATTTAGGAACTTTCTGGTCATTATTTCTTCAAACATTTTTTCAAATCACACTAGAACTTTAATGACACAAATGTTAGACATCTTTGGTATTGACCCACACACCGTGAGGCTCTGGGGTTTTATTTTTGTTTTTTTTCAATCTTTTATTCTCTGTTGTTGAGATTGGATAATTTCTATTGATCTATCTCCAAGTCCACTGACTTTTCTATTATCTCCATTCAGTTATTGAGCCCATCCGTCAATGTTTAATTTGGGTTATTACATATTTCAGTTCAAAAATCCTACCTTGGTTCTACATTATACCCTCTATTCCTCTCCCCTCTACTTTCCCATTCTTTTCAAGAGTGTTTATCCACAGTTCTTGGACCATAATTATAGTCGTTGATTTAAAGCCTGTCTAATAAATCCAGCATGTGACACCTCAGCATTGGCAACTGTTGACTACCTGTCCCCATACAAATTGAGGTTGCCCTCCTCCTTCCTACGTTGAGGAATTCTGAGTAATATTAATCATTGTGTCATGAAACTCTGATTCTTTAAATCCTAAGGAAGATGCTGATCTTTTTTTTTTCCTTTTAAGAAGGTGATCCATTTGGTTACGTTCCAACTGCCGTTTCCAAATCACCTCCTGTCAGGTGAGATGTGAATGTCAGTGCGCTCAAAGCTTGTGCAATGCTATCTGGATCGGTCCCATGTGTGTGCCATCCAGGGGTCAGTCTGAGAGCCCGGTGGTGGTCAAGTTCGCATTTCAGCTCTCAAAGCGTCTGGAATGCTGCTTAGGGTCAGATGCACACACGCACAGCTCCGAAGCGAGCCGCAGTTCATACAGTATTTTACGTGGCAGCTCTCCCGAGCTCCCTCCTCTGTGTGATTGTCCCAACACTTTCCAGTTCCCTGGGGCCCCCTTTCATGGCTCTTCTGCCAGAGCCTGGGGCTTCAGTTTCCTTGCTCAGCTGCGTACTTTTAGCAACTGTGTCTCAGTCTGGTGCCAAGTGGTGGGAGGACAGAGGGAGGAAGAAAGCAGTAGGAATTCACCCCACACTCCTGGGACTACAGTTCCTCTCATCAGAGAGAGGGATTCCCCTACCTGCACAGTCTTAGTTGGCTGTCCAGCACCTCCTGCTGCTGCCTCTGCAGGACTGACTGCAGGTTGGACGGGAGAGAATGAAAAAAGAGGAAAAACTCACTCTGAACATAGGAGTCCGTTCTCCTGGTCCTCAGGCCGGAAAGTGAGGACTTTGATCCTGGAGATCTTTTGTGCATATCAGTGTGTCCTACTGGGCTCTGGGCTACCTCTATGCCACATGATACTAGAGAGGGGGACACAGGAAACTCACGACCCGTTTGGTGGTACTTCTAATTCTCATCTCCTTCCCCAAGCGGCCCTGCTACCACGTACTTTTCAGAGTCCTAAGAGCTGCTCCACGTCCTCTGTCCAGGGCTCCTGCTACAGTCAGTGGGAAAGCCAGGGTGGAGGGTACTTATCCCACCCTGCTCAGAAGTGGACTCTTCTTTGTGTTGTAATTACTTTTCATTGTTTAAATAACAATAATAAATAAATGATAAATACGCACTGCTAATAATAGAAGCAAATACGTTAACGTTGGTCTTTGTTTTCCTTTTATAGGGACTTTCTTTTATTTTAGGATGTATTTAATTGAGTTCTTTGAAAAAAGTTCAGTCTCAAAAAGGTATCCTTTCAGTTCATCTATTTGCCAACATACCAAACAAGTCCCCCTGCCCACCTCTGTGGAAATAGTAGACAGACATGTTAACTAGAATTTACCTCCTTTTTTTGGTCCTGGCCTCTTTGGCATAACATTTGCTTTAGACTCACTAATGAGCAGCTGAAGTGACTGACGTGGGTGCTGTCCTCTCATTCGCCAAGTCCATGCTCTGGCACGAGGACTAATGAGCTTTGTTATCAGTGTCAGAGGGACCAGGAGAAATGAGGCATGCACGCTACCCACACACCAGATCATTAGCAACAGATGTAATTACTGCCTGCCCTGCTTCCCTCTCTGACCCTCCCTCTTTCATCTACGCCTCCCAGAGAGAAGCAATGGGTGCTTCAAAGACTCCCCCCGCAGCCTTGGCTAAGGCCATTACAACTGAGACACACTGAGATTTTTACTCAAGTACGTCCAGTCCTCCTACTTTTACTTCACACTGTTGGCACTTGTGGTCCCCAGGGGCGTGTCCCTCAAATTGGTTCATATCTGAGCCTGAGTAGCTTCTGTCCTCTATCCACTCACAAAACTGCACCAAAAGCAAAACTCTCAAACGTTACCTCCCAACAATTATACCCCCAGCCATAAATAACGTGACCCCTAAAGTCTAATGGCCTCCTCACCGGGGGATGCCACCCGATGGTTCCATTAAAAAGAGCTCTATGAAGGCAGTGTTCACATCACACGTCAGATTGTGCCTATCACACAGTATGATGTAGCTATGGCAGTTTCGTCATAACGGGACCGCCAAAGGCACCGTTGAACAGGAATTGTTAGTGGATCGCATGATGAGCGGGCAAAGCATATGTACAATCTACTCTATTCCTGAGTGGAAGCTCAAAGTCCCATCTGCAGCATGAGTACATTTGTTGGACAAGGTTTATGTAGAGGGGATAGACTTTCCTGCTCGGCCCAAACGAGGATTTTAATTCTGGCTACTGGCAGCAGCGCGTGGGTGGGGAAAATGAGGAAAGAATGAAGGGCCACTCAGCTCAAACTGCTTTACGTGGAGGCCCCCATGTTGCGAGTGGGGAGTCACCACACCTTCCTTAAGCGTATGCGGTGACTGCTCTTCCTTCTGCGTGATCCCCCCGTGACCCTTGAAGGGCAGACTCAGGTGAGGTGGGGGACGATGATGTGACCTGGGGTGGGGAATGGGGCCCCGGGGTGTCCCCTCAGTGAGTGACATGCTGTGCCTGGCGGGCCCTGAGCAGTGGGACGCCCAGAGGAGCTCCCCCAGCCACCTGAGAAAGCACAGCTCCCACTGTCCACCCCGGGCCTGGGAATCGTCGCAACGGAGTTATCAGTGTGGACACCTCTGAGAGGTATTCAGAGCACGAAGGCCACTGACAACGTCTAAAATGCGACCTTCAACACCATCGTTTACTGAAACAATGAGAAATTATAAAGTGAGTAGAATCTGATTTCTAAGTCAAACTCAGGATAGAAAATTCAACTGGAACTACACACACACACCCACCCACCCACACACACACACACACACACACAGTTATAGAGAGAGAACGAGAGAGCTGGCAAGGATGTATAAAGTATTTTCTCATATCTGCGCAAAGAGCAGCGTGCATAGTCTATATAGAGATGGGAATGGGTGACTGATGAGCTCTTTCCTAAGGTTTATTTAAATCTGTAGCCCTAGATCAATAGTTTCCATAACACCAGGGATGTACATTTACCATCTAAAAACTGCAAAGCCTGCAAATCATAACACCAGAGTCAATATACCACGAATAAGTACAAATCAAACTCCTTTTTAAGAGTTAAGTGTTTCTGAACTATTGATATAACATAATTCTAAATTTATAAAATTTATCAGCAAAAGTTATCTGTATGCTCCTTTACAAAAAAGAATCATGGTACATTTTTTTCTTCCACATTTTAACTTTTCTTCTTTTCCTTGCTGATACAACCACTGCCATACCAAGTTTTCAAATTTTTATCGTCCTTTTGTTTTTCTGCTAATGTCTTTTTCAAGTACCACAAACACTGATGAAAGAGACTGTTCTCTTAATAATCTGTTCAGATTAGTAAATGTTTGTTAATTTTTAAAAATCAGCATGTCTACCACATTCATATTTTTAAATAAGGGAGTCAATTCTTATAGGAATAACAAAACTGTCCTCTTTAAAGTTCCACACCCCAGAAAATGCTTGTTTTAAGACCAAACAACTGATGAAGACACCATTCCCACTGTGATACTATATACTATTACTTTATGTTAGAAGCTAACATATTCTTGCTGCTATAGCGTAAAGATGTGTGTACTTTTGCAAGTATTTAAAATTTCACGTTCTTGTATTATACTATTTACCTTTTATCCCTTCCTGCCCCCACCAACCCAAACTAGTCTTAAGAAAGAAAGAAAGAAAAACTCCCTGGCAACAAAGCTCCTTTTGATCGATCAGCTTTGGGGCACAAAGCGGTCCGGAAAAAGTGTTAGTCTTTTCAGCACTGGGCTTGCAGCAGTGGAAGTGCCTGGATTTCTGTCTCCCGAGCTGTCCTGGGTTGGTCACCTGGGAGCTGGGTGGTCCAGACGGCTGGACCAGTACTTTCCAAATTCTGGCCCTACCTCTGTGCTTGACCGGACAATGATGTCACCAGTTCACAATAAAAAGAAGGAAAAATTAGGACGCCGTGGAAAATTGTTCATTGAAAGCTGCCTTTTACCATGCTGTTCTTTCCTCTTGTTTGCGTGTGTGTGTTCGTGTGTATATGTATGTGTGAGATGTCCTCGCTTTTCATGTTAAATGTCCTCTCTTTTATGATGATAATAGATGATATTTTTTTTAAAAAGTACTTTCTTGCCAGAACTAAAAGTTAGTGATCTTAAGTTGGTCTACACAAATCTCACTGAAATGCTTTTGGTCTCTGTGAGAACCGTCAGATTAGATTTCAGATTGACGGGAGGAAGGACATAGATTAAGTTGACAGTCCTAAATTGACAGCCCTAACACACAGCCTGCAGCCATCCCACACCCCATTTGTGAGGCCCGGGACTTTGAAAGCAAAGTGTTACGGATGCTGATATCTTCTTGATTCATAAAAGGCATGATTTTCAGCTACTTAATCAGCAGGTACTAATCAATAGTTTTTTACTAGATCGCCTCATTGTTTTCCCTTAAGCTTTGTCTTCTTCATTTTGTCTTTCTCTGCTTTTAAAAAACTGGACTTTCATCTTTCAGTTTCCAAGATTAACATTTCTAAGTCACCGGTGTGTAAGTTTTAATGTTCTCTACTTTTTTAGCACTCTATATTTCATAATCCAGAGCTGTTGATGTTTTGAATCCAATACAGGACTCTCACTACTTTGCTTCTTAGTATCACCGTTTTCACTACGCCCTAGAAGCCAACTATGTCTGACTTGAGAAAACTAAAACAAAACCAGCAAGACAATTGGAGCATAGGGCAATCAACAAGTTATCTAAGTGAGGTACACCTTGGGCCCCAAATATACAACTGTCAAGCTATGGTCAACCCCCTGGGTGGCCGGTGTATGTTCCAGTGTCTTTCCCACCGTCCTTCATTCATCCTTAAGGACAACCAAATACTATCATGTTCCCCTTTCCTCCTCTTGCACCGTTTACACTTTTCTGATAATGGCACACACTATAAGCTTTTTCACTTGTGTGCACACACCCCAATCATCTTTAACCACTTTCCTCTCACTTCTAATGCCCACCTAGTACTTCAGAAGTTTTCTCCCTTCCCTCCTCCTATTAATAACAATATCTACACTTTATTGAGTGCCTGTATGTACCAAGCATTATCAAGGGGGCTGTAATATGCCATTTCATTTATTTGTCACAAGAACCTTATGAAATAAATACTATTATCTCCATGTTATACATGAAATCCAGGAGAGTTAGGGTCCCAGTCAATAAACAGGTTTAATAACAGATGATCATAATAACTATGATATTGATAGAGTTATATCAAGGGAAAAGGAAAAGGTTTTAAGCAAAATTTGACAAAGGAACAATATGCTTCTTCTTCTTTTTTTTTTTTTTTTTTTTGGTACACGGGCCTCTCACTGTTGTGGCCTCTCCTGTTGCGGAGCACAGGCTCCGGACGCACAGGCTCAGCGGCCATGGCTCACGGGTCCAGCCACTCCGCGGCATGTGGGATCTTCCCGGACCGGGGCACGAACCCGCGTCCCCTGCATTGGCAGGCGGACTCTCAACCACTGCGCCACCAGTGAAGCCCAACAATATGCTTCTTTTAATAGGTCTCAAAAGTACTTAGATTAAGCTGCAATTTCCACACCTGTCCTAGGTCAGTCCCTCGAATTATAAACTTATTTATGCATTCACACCGAAGATGGCTAACAACTATTTTTAATTCTATGTTTCTGTTTTAGTGTTTAGTGTTTTCTATTCTCCACAGTCATCTGTAGTCCTTTTATTTCATGAACTGAATTGTGTGGTTTGGCCTGAGTACATAACCACCGCTGAGCCCAGCTTCTGGAGAAAGCGAATTCCTGGAAGGGTGCAGCGTGATGAAATGGCAGGTCTCTGATGGACGCGGGAGACCATCAGTCCGTCAGTCAAACGCAGAAGAGCTGACTTACATGACTGTGGCTCATCCCAGCCTTGGCTTTTCAGTTCCAAACAGCTGACTTATCAATTTCTCTAGGGAAATCAGTCATGTGTAAACCATTAAAAGGAAATCTGGATTCTAAATTCACATCTTGGGTCTGAGTTTCCTTTGGCTGCTTCTAGAAAGGAGTGCTTGCCAGGGCTCCAACCTTTACCTTCCTCTCTGCCCTGCTACGTCCCCATCAGAGGCACTCCCATCCACCATCCCGGTTGTAACTCTCAGCTCTATAGACGTGATGGGGGCCAACTCTCCCTCTCTGGTCCTGAAACTCTCCCTGACCTCCCGACTCATCTCTCTCTCCTCTGTCCTTAACAGACAACTCCATCTGCATGTCCCCAGTGCCTCAAACTCAACATGTCCAAAACAGAATTTGTGATCTTTCCCATAAATCCTGCTACCTCTGGTATCTCCTAGTCTGGATTATAGCACCATCATCGAGGTAGACACACCGTGAATGGAAGATTCCTGTTTTCTCTTCATCGACCATCTGCCCTATTCCGTTGTATAAAAAGTCAATAAAGCCAGTCTACTCACTGTCTGGATGTCTCTAAATCTGTTCCTTCTCTTCTGCTTTGTTGTTAGCCAGATTTCTGCCTTGTTGGACCACCAGAAAACACTCCTGCTGGTTTCTTCCACCCACTCTAAGCATGACTACCAGAATACTCTTCCTGTCTGATACTCCTGTATTTATCTAATATGCTTGGTTTCATCCACTTGAACATAGGGATGTAATCAATATCAAATACTCTAAATACGTTGATATCAATGACATCCCTAACTTCAAGTAGATAAAACCAAAGATGTTACATAAACACAACCGATAAAATTTTCTTATCATATCAGAAAGATATCCCTCTAGAATAACATACCAGAGTTGAAGAACAAATCGTTTTTCTCTTATCCCAGCAGGAAAAATATCTCAGGAAGGCTAGAAGAATTTGGTCACGGGAGCAATTAAATGCCAACAGGAAATAAAGAGCACTGGCATTTACTGAGCAGTTACTACATGGCAGGTACTATATATCAGGTACTTTATGCAGGTAACCGTAATCAATACAAGCCTGAGGGATAATCCTCATTTAAAGAACTAAAATTAAGTAATCTGTTCTATGTCTCCTAGTAAGTAAGTGGTACATCCAGGATTCAAATGGGGTTCTGATCAGTATTCCAGACCTCTACACTCATCACCACCCCACATCCCGTCTTACCAAGAAAATGCTGAAGCTTACAGGAGCAATGAGTGACTAAAAGATTCACATACACGGTATAACTTTACATTTAATTCGACCACAATACTTCCTTTCTTGCTGACATTTCAAATTTCAAGAACATAAGATTTGTATGTTGATTGAAGGAGGAACTAGGTAGAGATGAGAAACTATTTGATGATAAGGAAATTCAACTGGCAGAATAGGTAAGATTTCAGAGATCCCTTCCATTTCCTGTGTCTGAGGGTCAAGAGTCACTTTTCCACATAAAAACCCACCATTTTTTTTTTAGCAGCCTAATAAGATATATGTATCAGCACCTATTTTATACTTAGCACTAGGTGAGGTACCATGAGGAACAAAAGGAAAATGAAGACATGGTGCTGCCCACCTCCAAGTAAATGATCAACTCAGGGATGCCAAGATAAACGTGCAGTAATTGATAAAGTCAGCAACTGCTATTCCAGTACATGACGCTATATATTACATACAACTTTACCATGTAGTCAATCTAAACAATAACAGTTCCAAATATAAAAGGATTTGACATATTAAAACCACACAAATGGGTACATTACACCATAATAAAGGAGATTCTACATCATAAAGACCTGAAAAGTAGTCCTTTCTAAGCATGACATATGAATATTAATTAATAACCCATCTGAAGAACTGATGTGACTTGAAAAGTTTATTCCCTAAAGCAGATACTCTCCCTTGCGTAATTTCCAGTGCTGTTAACTCAACTAGAAAACCTTCTCTTCTTGAATGGAGGAGAAGTACATTTCATACTAGTTGCTGTTTCAATTATTAACATGCTGAATTAGCATGCTGTGAATTGCTAAGGTTTTATTTTTATCATATTAGAAAGAATACAACATTTCTAAATGAAATCAACATGTAACACTGAGTTCCCTATTACAAGAAGTTGTGCCTCTTATAACGATTACTTTAATAGCACTTGATTAATGAAGTTAAGGGTTATACAAATGAAACTTTTTGATGTCATAATAAAGTCCATGAGAACAGAGACAACATTTTTTTTCAATTGGGGATAAGAGTTATTACTCTCCTCATGTTTCCATCTGAAAGAACTTCCTTTAGAATAAAGAGCCGGGTGTGTACATGGGTCCCCCTCACTCCCACCCCTGGGAGGCAGTGACTTTTGTGACTGGGGGGGTCAAGGGAGAAGGATCAACTTAGAAAGGATAAGTGACCAAAAGTCACACTAAAGGAATGTAGAACAATTAGGATTTTGTCTAATTCCACAGCCTTAAGACTTCTGATAGTCTACCTTCCAGAGCCCCTAATTTTATTCTCCTTCTTTTAAAGTTTTGTTTTTCCTGCAAAAACTTTTGTTTCCACAGCTCAATAAACCCCATTTTCTAAATATGGTAGGCTTGTGATAAAGGGTGAATTTTTAAAGAAAAGTATTTTTTAATCTCTTAAATCCCTCAAATTATTTTCCCTCTAGATGTGCCCAAAGGGTCATATTTTTGAAAACTTTACAAACCATCAGTAATATCAATCACATGTCACTTTTGAGCAAAGCCCTTTGCTAAGCAATTAGCTTCATTTGATAATATTAGTGATGCAAGGGAGGCCCTGCAATACTGTATCTGCCATTAATCTCTAAGCATCAGACTTTGCATCCATCAGAAGTCATTTACTGTGGAGCCTGTCACAGGATGTAATGACTCACGCTAGTTGGAACTTGCCATTCCTCCCCTTCAAGAGGGCTTCCAAACTCGTAAAAAGCTTGTGAAATAGTAAATTAAACGGCAACTTTCTTGACTTTTCATTTCATCTTTAAGATGTTAATTTTGCATGTAAAATACTCTAAAGTGACTTAATAATGAAGATTTTGCAATATCATAATCTGACCCACAGAGACACACTAAATCCCCGAAATAAAAGAGATTCGAATTTTACGACTTGATGAAGGGAAACAAATTAGCATGGAATCGCATGAAAGAAAGATGCCTTCTCAGAAGGATGAATAAATATGATTTCCAAGTCTTAAAGTAAGGCTCTCTTACAGCCTGCAAGACAGCAAAGGTAGCAAATCCTGCCAGTAACAAGTGGACTGTATTACAGAGTAGCCAATGCTATGAAAACTCTGCCTCATTAATGAATCTGAAAACTGTTTCAATTAGCAAGGCATGCCTGAGATTTGAAGCTACGTTAGTAACTTATCACCAAAGAAATGAAGGTAACAGAACATCAAATTTCTCTTAGAGAAAAAGTGCCTGTCTTATCAACAGGTGGATTTTTCTCGCATGCTTCACAGGATCACTGCATCCTGCTTTGTTTTAGACAAAGGACTCTGGCCTCCTTCCAAGGCCTCCCCATTTATGGAGTAAATGCAGGCTGTTTGGCTTGGGCATTTGAGCCACTAGACAGTATCAACATGTTGGTGAAAAGTCACAACCCAAGATCCTATTGGTGCCACAAGTCTTTTGAACCAAATTATTTAAAACCTAGATATACTATCACATTTATTTATCCTTGGCTCTGCTTATACGTCTTTGCTTACTTTACTTATAAACAGAAAACATCCAGAGGGGTAAAGTGAAAGCAGGCTTTAAATTCTTTTGAAGAATAAAGAAAGCGTGGTTTGCAACGAGACCAGATTCTGACTCCTGCTGCCTGGCCTCGGATTCTGTGAACTGTGATGGTGTGGCTGGAGAATCATCCGGTTTCAACCACATGCCCGTGGCCTGACCTCAAATAAAGCAAGGTAGCTGGCAGAGTTCACTGCATTATGCAGAAGCAGCAGAAACCATTTGTTACCGTTAAGGTTTTTACTCTTTTTTAAAATCCATTTAAAGGCTTATAAATTTTTATGAACTCTTTGTGCGGTAAGTACGACAGGGTCGCAATACGACAGCTCGATGAGCTCTGTCCAGAAACCAGTTCCCCTCCTTTGCATCTGTGACAAGACGGACCAGGTCATCCACTCAGCCTCCCCCTGGTTATACCTACAGCGTTTGGAGATGCTGCCCTAACCTTTCCAGGGCACTAGGTTACTGTTTACGAATGTGATGAAACAGCCTCTAGCCACCTGAAAAAAACCCTGGAGAGAATCCAAGTCACGGTATTATTGAGGACCAGAGTTGGGGCTTAGAATTTTAGCTCATGTGTCTCTGTCACATCAGCACCTTAATGTATTTGTTTCACAAGCCAGCCATAAACACTTCTAGATCTCTGCATATGTAAATACAGTTCCCCTTTAGAGCTTTAAGTTTTAACTGTCAAACCATTATTCAGCATGTTACTGTGGAACAGTCAGATACTACGTTCAATTAGTAAAAAAAAACACAAAACAAAACTATATAAGATCAATATTACGATATAAACCGGCCAATTTCAAGGAATCTAAAACGAACTACACCTCCTGACCAAGCGAAACCAACACTCTTTACAACCCCCTTTATATCTATTAAAAGACTTATAAATAAAAGACTTCCGAAAGTAATCAACGCCAAAATATTCTCTAGAAATGAACAAGTTTGCTTACCCAACATAAATGTACTTTAATACATCATTTATCCATCAATAGATACTGCCACTGATGCCAGCAATCAAAAGAAATGTTGACTCTAAGCAGAATGACTAATATGGAGGGTGATCTCTTTTTTTAGAATACGCTTGAGAGTCTATATGCAACATACACACGTGTTATCTATAATACACACATGCACATATAAAAGAATGAATAAAAGCAGCCGTAAAACTTCTTAACATGTTATAGTCAGTAATTAACGCAAATAAGAATGAAAACACTCGAGACTGCAGTCTTTTGGAGGCAGGAGCTCATAATCCCCAAAGATTCAGAAGCATTACCTCATTGCAGCCTTGAGACAAGCTGAGCATTCACTGTAGGTCTTACCCAGCATCCCCTGGTTCACACAAAGACAACAGAGGCGTGACCAATCACATTGTGGCTAGCAGGCACTGTTTCAAAGCCCTCTCCCAATATTACCCATTGACATGCTGGCAGCCTGCTGAACTTGTCGTCATGGCAACACATCCCAGCTGCTCACCGAGGCTTGTTATATTACTTTCCCTTTTCACCACTCACTTAGCTAATTAAAAATTTAGGACTATGTTTTTGCATGTTGGACGCAAACTGAAACAATGCGAGGTCCTTTTTTCTTCTCTCTCTTTTTTTCTCTCCCCCCAACGGAGCTCTTAAAAATGCTGGGAAAAGCGATTTGAAGGACACTCCCATGAAGTCCCAATATAACCAATCAATAGACAGACTGCATGTAGCTTCTGGCAGATGGAATTTGTCGCTAAACCTAGTCTGCAGCAAAGCAAAACCACACCGTGAACGTCGAGAAGGATGGTCTTCCTGTTTTGAAATAGACAAGCCAATTCGGCAAAGATGATTTATGTTGAGATGTTTGCGCTATTCTTGGTCAAAAATGTTCTTTAAATATTTTTTTAAAATTTTGATTCTGATTTAAAGCAGCCTTTTACCCATAATTCCACAATGCAAGCAGAGTAAATAAATAAATAAAGCACAGAGCAAAAGATCCTGCAAAAACTGCCAATAGGGCAAATGCCAGAAGAGGTTCTCAGCATAAAGCATTGCCTATGAACCTGCCATATGTTCTTTATTTGACCACCAAACTGTACCACTGCTGGAGCAGCTCTGCAGTTGAAAACCCATGGAAAGAAAAACGCCAGCTTTTGTTTACCACAGCTCAGAGAAATAAATTAAACCTTCCAAACTCTTTCAGAGATGATGGCTGCCTCACAGAGATGGCCTTTTAAAAACTCCCCTTCTATGTCTAGTTACACCTCATAACTGGAGTTGATACCAAAGGCATTCTTAGAATTCTAAGGTCAAAATTTCTCTTGCTATTTTAGTGCGCCACTTAACATATAGTAGAAAGGACATTAAAATGTGAACCTCCTTCACTGTCAAGAAGCAGAGATAACGAACATGAAAGTGGTTTTGAAAATCCCAGTGTTATAGTTTATAGGAAAAGTCAGCCCTCATTTCAATTAAATGGGAAAATCAAGATATCAAAATCAGGCCTGGGTAGGCAGCTTGGTCTCTGCTTCCTCTCAGGTAGGTCTACTCATTTCTCTGTCTGAAGTCACCCAGGGCTGCCTGACTGGTAACATTCAGCCCACAAGCACAATGCTAATTCAGAATCAGACAGGCAGGGCATCTCCTCTCCAGTATTACCCACATCTCTGAATTTTCAGGTCTGCCAACAATTACCACAGAAAAGAAGTCCCACCCACTGAGATGGTTAAAAATGGAAACATCAAGGAAGCCATAGAGAATTCTAATTTGTCTGGGAGGGCTATGGGAAGCATACCAGCTGTGAAATTGAAGGAGAGGTGATTGGCATGGCCATTTTGGGTATCAAAGGTAAATATTGTTTCCTTTCTCTCTGTCTTCTGACTCCAAGTAACCAACAGATGGAAATATCTATGATGAGGCTCTTGGTTAAACATGGTAGACTGTCAACAGTAGCTCCCAATTCCCTGTGAAATGACAGTAAGAGGAATATAAAAGAAGAGAATGAGAGAGAAGATGAAATCCTCAAATAATTCTGGAAGCGGGACAAGCAGATGGATGAGAGGTAGCTGAGTTAAGAGAGTGAAGAAAGTTTAAATATAATATAAGAGGAAAAGCGAACCACGGATGGTGGTGTGGGTGTCGTGATTCTGAAACAACTTTGTGTGTATGCTGAGACGGAGAAAATTTGTAAATATACTGTGGGAGAAGGAGTACACAAATATACGCTGGGGAAAGGAGAGAAAGAGCTCTGTGATGGATGCGTGTGTGTAATATGTATGCGTGTAGCTTTCCCCCTAGCTCTGTCCGCTGAAAATCCTAGAAGCAAGGTTACCCCAGTAGCAATGAGCACATTTAGTCTTCATGAGCTTTGGTTCTAAATACTGTTCCCCACTAAAAGAAAAAAAGGTTTCCTTAGATAAACGACTGCTTCTCGGTCTGAGGCAGGAAATGCTTAAGTGCATCAGGAACATCTTTTTGTGCCAGGAAGCAACAAAAAGGCTCAAAAACCGACGGAGACACCTCAGGTGACTCGGCGACGAGACGGAAAGGGTTTCCACAGCTAAATCGGGAACAAGTTAAGCATCAAATAGCATGTATGCAAAAGACTACGACACATTGAATAAAAAAAAAAAATCCATGAGTTCGTTGTGATAAAAAACAAACAAAAAATTACAGGGTGTGCAGAAGGGGAGAGTGCTTTTTCTGAAACGAGTGAACGCCAATTCATAGCTTTAGAAGAAATCATAGAACCAGAATTCGCATCTGTCACCACCATTGTAATAAAAGTAATACAAGCAAGAATTATTGATGCATGGCAAAACCATAGGGTAAAACATTGTTGGAGATTCACATAGTCTCAGAATATCAACAAATAAATTACTTTTTTTTACAGCTTTATTGGAGTATGATTGCTTTACAATGGTGTGTTAGTTTCTGCTTTATAACAAAGTGAATCACTTAAACATAAACATACGTCCCCATATCTCTTCCCTCTTGCGAGACGTCTCCCTCCCTCCCACCCTCCCTATCCCACCCCTCTAGGTGGTCACAAAGCACCGAGCTGATCTCCCTGTGCTATGCGGCTGCTTCCCACTAGCTATCCATTTTACGTTTGGTAGTGTATATATGTCCATGCCACTCTCTCACTTCGTCCCAGCTTACCCTTCCCCCTCCCCGTGTACTCAAGTCCATTCTCTAGTAGGTCTACGTCTTTATTCTCATCTTGCCCCTAGGTTCTTCAAGACCATTTTTTAAATTTTTAGATTCCATATATATGTGTTAGCATATGGTATTTATTTTTCTCTTTCTGACTTACTTCACTCTGTATGACAGACTCTAGGTCCATCCACCTCACTCCAAATAACTCAATTTCATTTCTTTTTATGGCTAATATTCCATTGTATATATGTGCCACATCTTCTTTATCCATTCATCTGTCAATGGACACTTAGGTTGTTTCCATGTCCTGGCTATTGTAAATAGTGCTGCAATGGACATTGTGGCACATGACTCTTTTTGAATTATGGTTTTCTCAGGGTATATGCCCAGTAGTGGGATTGCTGGGTCGTATGGTAGTCCTATTTTTAGTTTTTTAAGGAACCTCCCTACTGTTCTCCATAGTGGCTGTATCAATTTACATTCCCACCAACAGTGCAAGAGGGTTCCCTTTTCTCCACACCCTCTCCAGCATTTATTGTTTGTAGATTTTTTGTTGATGGCCATTCTGACTGGTGTGAGGTGATACCTCATTGTGGTTTTGATTTGCATTTCTCTAATGATTAGTGATGTTGAGCATCCTTTCATGTGTTTGTTGGCAATCTGTATATCTTCTGTGGAGAAATGTTTGTTTAGGTCTTCTGCCCATTTTTGGATTGGGTTGTTTGTTTTATTGATATTGAGCTGCATGAGCTGCTTGTAAATTTTGGAAATTAATCCTTTGTCAGTTGCTTCATTTGCAAATATTTTCTCCCATTCTGAGGGAATAAATTACTTTTTAATTACGAAGGGAAGAAAAACAATAGGGAAACTATGCTGACACCACTGCAACCAAATGATCAAATTTGGCATCACCAATGACACAAAGAGCCACCATGCCTCCCAATGCCACACACTGAAAAACACAGCACAACCTATGAAGTATTCTTGCCCCCAAAAGGTGTTTAAATCTAATCATAAAGAAATAATCAGACAAACTTCAAATTGAGGAACACTCAGCAACACCATCAGCCTGTAACATTCAAAAAGGTTAACGTCATAAAAGCCAAGAGGGAACTAGAAAGCTCTTCTAGATTAAGAGACTGGAGACAGGGCTTCCCTGGTGACGCAGTGGTTGAGAATCTGCCTGCCGATGCAGGGGACACGGGTTCGTTACCCGGTGCGAGAAGATCCCGTGAGCCATGGCCGCTGAGCCTGCGCATCCAGAGCCTGTGCTCCGCAACAGGAGAGGCCACAACAGTGAGAGGCCCGCGTACCGCAAAAAAAAAAAAATAGAGCTTTAATAAGTTAATAGCTTATCCAAAGGCTACACGGTCCCTAGGGCAACAGCCCTGGGAACCAACCCCCGAGTCCCTGCCTAGTGATTATTCCCCAAATTATGTGTTAAACTAACAGTGATGTGAATCTAAATTGGAAAACACTCCACCTGCCCATTTTGAAATGCTACATATCAGTTTAAGGACAAATAATATATGCGCAACATAAAAGTTGTCTATCTACTGGCTTTTGCTTTTGAAAGAAAATAAGGCTCCTTATACTTGACAAGCATCGCCATCTATTTGACTCCTAAATAGAAGCTCGTTACAACAGAGTCTTGTTATAACAACTTAGGAGAGCACAGAATCAAGTGAAAAGCCAACGGATTATAATTCGATGCACCCAGTGCTATAATATTTGTCTGTACAAAACGGTGTTGGGACACACAAGAGGGAACATGGAGCTCTGCTTGGCAGAACCCTAAAACATGCAACAGACACGGTGACCACCAAGGAGGCTTCAGGAAGGACTAGGGAAAAGGCATTTCAAGGAAAGAAAAGAGTATATAACGCCCAAAACAGAACAAACGTATTGAGTGCTAAACAGTAAGTCAACTATTACTTTATTTCATCCTCATGACAACGCGGTCAGGTGGTCCCATTACTGTCACTTTTTACAGATAGGGAAACGGAAGCACAAAGAGAGTAAATAACGTATACAGCTGGTGGAATTCTGTGTACTATAACCAAAGGGCTGAAACAATACGGCACATCTGGGGATGTGCATCATATGAGAAGCAAAAGACAGACCCGCCCCACAAACTACACAATTAATACACCAGGAAATGCTGAGACCAACAGTTAAGTATTACTCACTATTACATTCTTGCTCTGTCCTTGGCACTTTTCACATACATAATCCCACTTAATCGTCACCACAATAATCTCTGAAGTAGTTATTCTTACGACAGTCATTTTACAGACGAGCAAATTCAGGGCAAGGAAAGGTGATTTGCCTAACGTCACACAGCAAATAAATGCTGGACTCAGAACTTGAAATCAAGTCAGTCTGACACCAAGCCTAGGATTTCAACCTCTAGACTATCCTGCTCTTTTATTAAACACTGAGAGGTCATTTGTGGGAGGGAGACGCAAGAGGGAAGAGATATGGGAACATATGGATATGGATAACTGATTCACTTTGTTATAAAGCAGAAACTAACACACCACTGTAAAGCAATTATACTCCAATAAAGATGTTAAAAAAAAAAAGCATTTGTGACCCCGAATTCAGCAAATACCTCGCATTTGTTTTAGAACCAGACCAGTTATACCTAGAAAATATGACTGCATTCTTACCAAAATCACTTTCACCCTAAGTGCCCATTTGCATAGCAAATATTTTAAATTGTTCCATTTAAAAAACTGGAGTCCTAAGGGAGCTATGTGGCTACATTCAAAATGTATTATTCAGGTTTAGAATAGTAAGCATTTCATGAGTGAAGCCTTTTAAAGGGCATAAAGAAATACATTCTAAAAGGAGGATAAGATGACTACGGTTCTTAGCAAGGAGAGAGATGATGCGTCCTAGCAAAACAAACCAAAGATGAAAGAATATCCTGAACAAGGACAAGGGATCATTTCCCAAAGTCTTAGACCCTAAACTACAGAGCCCCTGATTCGCCACTAAAATGGTGTGCTTTGGCTTCAGGGATGTAAAACAACTTCACTGTACATGGTTTTCCTCAACCCTCTGCATCATTTATAATCTTCCAAGAAAATCAAACCTTTTTGTATTCACAAAACTTTTTCTCCCGAGAAATGCCAGGGGTCCCATTTCTAGGTGCACTTCTATAGGCACTCAGAGCACCTTGCCCCCATCAGAACCAAGGTGAGCGCTACTAACTTTTGTTCAAAATACACATGCAACCTGGAAATGACCTATAAAATCTAAAGGACAAAATTACTTTTTGGTCTAAATAAAGAAAGAAATCATGCTACAGTCAATAAATAATAAGTCACTTTGCTTTCTCACCAACGAATGGCTGTCCTATCACAGCTCTGTCCTCTGCTAAAAGGAGCTCTGTCTCTCCCATCTCCATCCCCCAAATTCTGCAACTGGGGTTCTCCTGTGTTTTCCCTTGTTGGAGAAATTTTTAAAATACAAAGAAATTTTTAAAGTAATAAACACCTGCAGAGCCACGACCTCAAATGGGCAATTGTTGAAATTTTGTCATTTTTTTCCCCATTTTTGTCAATTTTTTCTATAGAAGAAATGAAATCTTTCAGGTAAAGATGATGCATTCATTGTCTCCATACGCAGAGGCAAGCACTCTCATGAACTTGATGTCAATCCTCCCAGTACATTTAAAACACTTTTCCATATGTAAATGTACGTACAAACAATATCTGGTACTTCTGGGCGCATAATAAGAGGCTAGTTAAATGGTATCATATTGTACGTTGTTCTGTAACTGTGTCTATCTTCTTTGTTGATGTGTCCAGTATCTACTACAAGGTCTGGACAAGGTAGATATTAGATAAATTATCTGTTGACTGAATGAAAAGTTTATAATAGAGCAGTTCCACAATTTGTGAATAAATAAGTTCTTCTAAACATTTCTTTACTAGTAGACATCCTGGTGCTCAAATGCCAATAGAGAATTTATACTTAAATGACTTTTTCACTCATATTTTATTTATTTATTTATTTATTTATTTATTGTTATTATTTTGCGGTACGTGGGCCTCTCACTGCTGTGGCCTCTCCCGTTGTGGAGCACAGGCTCCGGACGCGCAGGTCCAGCGGCCATGGCTCACGGGCCCAGCCACTCCGCGGCATGAGGGACCCTCCAGGACTGGGGCACGAACCTGCGTTCCCTGCACTGGCAGGCGGACTCTCAACCACTGCGCCACCAGGGAAGCCCTCACTCATATTTTAAATGCATAAGATGCTCAACCTCATTCATCACGAGGGAGATGCAAAGAAAACCACAGGGAGATATCACTTCACACCTGTCAGAATGGCCAGCATCAAAAAGACAAGAAACAAGAAGTGTTGGTGAGGGTGTGGAGAAAAGGGGACCCTGATGCACACACAGTTGGTGGGAATGTAAATTGGTGCAGCCGCTATGGAAAATCGTACAGAGGTTCCTCAAAAAATTAAACTACCATATGACCCAGCAATTCCACTCATGGGAATTTATCCAAAGAATATTAAAAACATTAATTCAAAAAGATATATGCACCCCTATGTTCATTGCAGCATTATTTACAATAGCCAAGATATAGAAACAACCTAAGGGCCTAATGACAGACAAATGGATAAAGACGTTGTGGTATATGTACACAATAGAATATTGCTCAGCTATAAAAAAGAATGAAATCTTTCCATTTGTGACAACATGGATGGATCTTGAGGTCACTAAGCTGCTGAGTGAAGTAAGTCAAATAGCGAGAGACAAACACCATATAATCTCACTTATATACGGAACCTAAAAAAAAACAAAAACCCCGCAAGCTCATAGATGCAGAGGACAGACTGGTGGTTGCCAAAGCCTGGGGGTGCAAAATGGCTGAAAGGGCTCAAAAGGTACAAAAGCTACATCTATAAAATAAATAAGCCATGGGATATAATGTACAGCATGGTGACTAGAGTTAATAATATTGCATATTTGAAAGTTGCTTAAGAGAGTAGATCTTAAAAGTCCTCATCACAAGAAAAAAAATGTGTAACTGTGTGGTGACCAATGTTAACTAGGCTTCTGGTGATCATTTCCCAATATATACAAATATCAAATTGTTATGTTGTGCACCTGAAACTAATATAATGTTATATGCCAATTACACCTCGATAATAAATACATTAAAAAAAAAATAAATGCATGCTCTATAATGAGCATGCATGAGATCACCTTAACGTAGTATTTGAGTCTTCGCTAGAGATTGGAAGGCTCACGTATCAGTACCACGTGAACTATTCCAGTTCAGCACTGATGCTTGTATTTCCAGGATAAGGAGAAGTAGGGGAGCTCCCATCCGCATTATGCACAATCTGGCCAAGACGCTCACATTGCAATAGGGATACACTCATAAATAACTACTATTTTTTCCGGCTTATCATTGTGACCTATTTGATGATGTATGTCCCAGCTTCCTAGGAAGGTTTAGTTCTCTCCTCTCTGTATATATGTACTCTGTTAGAGCATTTATGACACTGTAATGTATTGATAATTTGGGGGGGGGGTTACACTTCTGTCTTCTGTACACCAAACCATGGGTTCTCAAGAGGGGCACCAATTTGTAGACATCTCTGAATCCAGGGTACTTAGGTCAATGGTCAGTAGTAGCTGCAGTACGGTGGATCTCCTGGGTAGATTTTTTTTTTTTTTTTTTTTTTTTTTAATTTTGGGGCATTTAGGAATCACACCTTTATTTTATTTTATTTTGTGGTACGTGGGCCTCTCACCGTCGTGGCCTCTCCCGCTGCGGAGCACAGGCTCCGGACGCGCAGGCTCAGCGGCCATGGCTCACGGGCCCAGCCGCTCCGCGGCATGTGGGATCCTCCCGGACCGGGGCATGAACCCGCGTCCCCTGCATCGGCAGGCGGACTCTCAACCACTGCGCCACCAGGGAAGCCCCTCCTGGGTAGATTTTTAAACTACCATAAAACTCAAGAATGATTTCTGCATTTCCATTTCTCCTCATATGTTTTAAATTCTTGATCACTTTACTTCTTTATATTTTTATTCTAAAAACATTTTTAACACAGAAAATTCCAAACACTCAAAAGTTGACAGATGATTATGCTGAACACTCTATCACCCAGTTTCGCTAATGAACTCATATTCATCCTTCCTTACAGAAACCCAAACTGGAAATCATAGATGGTGTATTGTGGGTATGATTTATTCAAGAAAAACTGTGCAAACTTATATGAAAAGGAGAGTCCTTGGTCCTACATCAAAAAAGGTATTTTCAGTTAAAATAAAATATTTCAGATTTTTAAAAAATGCCTCCCTGCTTTAGCTAAGTTTATCAACTGAATAACTTAGTTACTGGTCTTGCTCTTGAAGAGTGTGTTCCTGGCTTGTCACCTTTGCAAACACAAGGTCATTGCCTTGTGTTTCTTAGTTTCATAATATCCTATGTGTTTCATAACATCCTATACCAACAATTAATGTAGTTAAATGATTAAACGTGTTTAGTAATGAAGGATCAGTGTTCTCTTCCAGCCTAGACTTCCATTTGGAATATTGAAACTTATTAAATTTGGAATCTCTTGGTTTCTTCTGTATGCCACTCTGAAAGCTGACTGCATCCCAGATTCACGTTTTTCTAGAAAAGTTTTAACTCACTACTGCCAGAATTGTAATTCAAAGCCCCAGCAATTAGATGAACTGACCTGTAATACGAAACAGCAATACAAAGACAGAGGCCTATTTCTTGATGACTAGGATAGTGTTAATAACTAACTTCAGGTCAATAAGAAATGCTTTCAAAATTAAATTCTTAAAAAAAAAAAGATGTTTTTTAAAACCCACACGATAGAGAAAATCGTTATAACTGTCACCTATCTCTCCATTTGAACCTGTACTAGCCTTGCAGTTCTACAAAGGTTTTGACTGTCATCTGTTTTCTCAAGTTGAAACAGTAGTTGGCCCATGTTTTACAAACAAAGAACCTTATTTCTTCTGTTTTCGGAGTTCCTGAAAAGTCATCTTACCAATATATATTATGCAATATGGAATTACTTTTTTAAGAAAAGGAAGAGGGGCTTCTCTGGTGGCGCAGTGGTTAAGAATCCACCCGCCAATGTAGGGGACACGGGTTCGAGACCTGGTCCGGGATGATCCCACATGCTGTGGAGCAACTAAGCCCGTGCACCACAACTACTGAGCCTGCACTCTAGAGCCTGCGAGCCACAACTACTGAAGCCCGTGCTCCACAATAAGGGAATCCACCACGATGAGAAGCCTGTGCACCACAACGAAGAGGAGCCCCCACTCGCCGCAACTAGAGAAAGCCCGCGCGCAGCAACAAAGACGCAACGCAGCCAAAAATAAAATAAATAATTTATTTTTTTAAAAAAGGAAAACTATAATTGAAGGGGAGCTGGAGAACTAGAGGTTTTTGTATATAGTTTATAAAAATGAAAGAAGGAAGCGTAAGTATCACATAGGTATGAGCTCAGAAGAATCAGAAGCCTCTTAGTGATCCTTCAGTGAATGCTTGAGACCAGATCTAAGACTTGAAGTCTGGTGCAATGGGGTGAGTCATGAGTGTTCTATAATTATCTAAGGGTTTTTTAATTTATGTCTTGCTTTTTTAAGCAAGAAGCTTTGCATATATGTGTATCACGAATGCATGAGAAAAGTGCTTTACAAATGTCTAAACTAAAAGGAAATGAGCTGGTTGATCGACCAACAATAAATTGGACTGGCTTGTCTACTCTCAATGTCAAAGTTTATTTAACTGTTGGCTGCTGAGCTGTTAACATCAAAATTACACTGATTGAGCCAAAATCAAAGATTCCTCTGCTGTTTACACATTAGGGATGAAGGCTAATTACTTACTAATCCTTGAGGGTTTTAAACACGTTTGATGTACTAAATACCCCTGAGGACCATACATATTTTTTAATGGGTTGAGGACAGATCCTTCAACACATGTGCAATCTAATAACTGACGAGCAACAGTCAGTTGCCAGACAAGATGATGTGACAAATGTCCACAGGGGGACCATCACGGCTCTTATCACAGAGTAGTCTCCCACTCTCTCTCCAGCCAAGGTTTACAATAAAAAATTCACAATCTATTGATTTGTATGTCATCCCTGTGTTCCCGCTGGTAGAGCTTTTTAATGCATAAGACATAAACTTAATAGTATTAATATGAATTCCATCTACCATTTGCTGAAGACTTCCTATGTGCCAGGCGCTGTGCTAAGTACTTTAAGTATATCGCATGATATCCATCTTGCTTATCACCACATGCTCAGCAGGCTTATTCGGTACAGATCCCCAGTATACGAATACTAGGGTGCTCAAGAAATATTTTTTGAATGAATGAAAGAATTGAGGGTAGGAGGAGAACCAGAAGAATGGGTGAGAATGAGTATTATGAACAAAAGCATATTACTCAAAGACTCCATCTGTACACTGAACCCAGAGTTCAGGACGGTCATCTCCTAGAGTAACAGGTTTGGTTCATGAAAAGATAAACTAAAGATGACCAATGCTTTTTTACTAACTCACCATCCTTATCTCTGGGCTAAGTAAAAGAAGCTAGATCAGAGTTTACTTCCTAAAAAATGGCTGGATAGCCATAGTGGATCAAAAATAAAACAAACCAAAATACCAAGCTCTGTGTCTCCTGAATGTTTCATCTTGGTGTCAGCCTGAATGAAAACTCATCTCTTTGACATGGTATTTACCAACATGCATTTACTGAACAATTATTTGATGCAGGAAATAGAAAACAAAATTTTGAAGCATTAAAATAAATGGGGTCGGACATTTAGAAAAGGCAATTTACGTTTAGAATAAAATATAGTATGTCAATTACTTTGGATAATGAAGACTAGGACACTCTATTTTTTTTTTGCTGTACGCGAACCTCTCACCGCTGTGGCCTCTCCCGTTGCGGAGCACAGGCTCCGGACGTGCAGGCTCAGCGGCCATGGCTCACGGGCCCAGCCACTCCGCGGCACGTGGGCTCTTCCTGGACCGGGGCATGAACCCGCGTCCCCTGCATCGGCAGGTGGACTCTCAACCACTGCACCACTAGGGAAGCCCCTAGGACACTCTTAAAGTCTGGCTTTTACATTGCTGATTAGGGAGTAAATTTAGTATCACCAAATTAGAAAATGTGACTTGACCTCTGTCGGACATCATGCCAACAACCAGCTGGGGTTATCTTACGGTTTCAGATTAGGTTGTGCTACAGTCCCGCTGAAAGCAACATCTCCGAGGAGCTGGCTTTTGGGTGGTGGCTCTGACAAAAAGCAGTGCAGTATTGTGCAAAAATCGGTATGGAGTATGAATAAGGGTGACAATGACCAATCTCATTCCCAGGTTTGAGAAGTCGTGCAGTGCCCGGCATGTGCACACGCACCCTTAGGAAGTTACTGGGGTTGCTGTTAGGACATCATTTAAACACTCCTTTAGTCGTTTGGACCTAACTAATTAGTAAACACAGCAACGAGGTATTTCTTTGGCCCCAGGAGTGCAATAAAAACATTACTGAGGCACGAAAGGCACCATGAATCCACAAAGTCAGGGAACCAGTGGTTGATTTCAAGGGGCCCCTTGATTTTGAAATGATAAAAATGTGCATCTTCAAATAAGGGAACACTGTTAATTATGATCACCCCTGACATATCTATCACACTGTTCAGAATTTTCAGGAATATCGCCATTTTGCAGATGAGGAAGGTGAGGTGCAAAGAAACTAAGAAACATCTCCCCGGGTCACAGAGCTAGAACACTAGAACCCAAACCCAAATCCAGGACTGTCTACCCCAACATCGGCCCCCTTCATTCTACCACAGCTCACATCCCTCTAGCAAGTACTATGGCACCTTAGATATGACACTCAAGAGATGCTCAGTAATTATTTAAAAAGCTGTTATCGGGCTTCCCTGGTGGCGCAGTGGTTGAGAGTCCGCCTGCCGATGCAGGGGACGCGGGTTCGTGCCCCGGTCCGGGAAGATCCCACATACCACGGAGCGGCTGGGCCCATGAGCCATGGCCGCTGAGCCTGCGCGTCCGGAGCCTGTGCTCCGCAACGGGAGAGGCCACAACAGTGAGAGGCTCACTTACCACAAAAAATAAAAAAATTAAAAAATTAAAAAAATAAATAAATAAAATTTAAAAAGCTGTTATCATCTGTAGTGGATTGAGTGGTGGCCCCCAAAAGGATATATCTCAATTTCAACCCCTAGAATGAGGGATTGTGTCCTTATTTAGAAAAAGGTCTTTGTAGATATGATTAAGGATCTTGAGCAGATCGTACTGGATTAGCTGGGTGGCCCTAAATCCAATGACAAGTGTCCTTACAAGAGACAGAAGAAAAGATACAGAGAAGAGGAGAGGCTGTGTGAAGACAGAGGCACAGATTGGAGTCTCAAGACAAGGACAGCCTGAAGCCACCAGCAGCTGGAAAAGGCAAAGAAAGATTCACCTCTTAGAGTCTTAGGAAGGAGTGAGGCCCTGACAACACCTTGGTTTCAGACTTCTGGCCTCCAGAACTGTGAGAGAATACATTTCTATGGTTGTGAGCCACCCAGTTTATGGTACGTTGCTATAGCAACCCTAGGAAACCAATACACCATCCTTAGGCCCAAGGTACCAAATGATTAAGTTTGGTACCTTGGGCCTAAAATCCAAAAGCAGTCTTCTACCCTGTATGTACCAAGGAGCTGACTCTGACCAATTTTATCACATGGCTCTCTTTTGAAAAATTTATGAGTAGCCTATTAAAAGAGCATTTGAAATCAGAGCTAATATAATGTAACAACTGGTGTTACTGTTCAAGGCTAGAAAAAAATCTAAGATACATTTCAAAACAATCATCCTAAAATTAGGCAGAATGTGGTCTCCAAGGTCATAATGAGTTTAGAGACCAAAGTTATCACACAGAAGCCACAGCAGTTGAAAGAGCAAACTTTGGTAATAAAACAAATTCTACTGTAAACAAAGTGATGGGAAATTAAATGGAAAGAAAACACTCTTTCTTTTAAAAGAATAGAAAAAATAATGAGGATCCTGCATGTCACAGGAAAATCCCAATGTACAAGCATTCACCAGAAGCGCCTAGATAAAGGAGTGTTTCTAAGATGAGCTTACAAACCAAACGTCTGCTTGTTTCTTCTACTTCAGAGGGATTCATTACACCAGCACTTCTCAAACTATCTGTGGCAAAGGATATTTTTGCAAAATATAATAAAAATGAATTTCTGGGGGAAAATGAAATGAAAGACAAAAAAAGCAATCCCACATTTTTTCTTTTTTTCCCAAATTTTTATCATTATATGCAGACATAAAATTACATTTCAATAAGTATAGTCAGAACAAATAAATCACAGGAAAAAAAGACTTACAAATATTGCACATTGCTGAAAGTGTGTTCATAGACAATTAATTTAGAGAAATGCTACTATACTTGTAATTCTCTGACTTTCTGTAATTGTGATGAAACAAAATTTATGGAAGAAATAGTATTCCACATACTAAATGTCTACAGACACACCCTGAACAAACTAAGTGTATCTACAAAGTTTTTAATGTGACAAATGAGCTTGCTGTTTGCTTGTTAATTTTCTAATCTAAACTGGATTGATGGCAGTGCTACTTGCGGGAGATAATGCGGCTCTAAAACGCTTCTCTAAAATGTTATTAAAACTTTTTGCTTTAATAACAGTCACAGTAGAGAAACCAGTCTCACAAAAGGTACGTTAGTGGGAATGGAAATTTTAAAACAATTCAGCAAGTTTGGGATTTTTTTTAAACTTTTACTCAAAGCCAGAGATGCTGTATTTTCAAAACTCATCTTTAATCCTCCATCAGTAGTCGATGCCAACAATTTATCCAGTAAAGTTAGAGGTAGGTTTAAATCATCTACCAATGAAATAAATGGTTTCCAGATTTTATAGCCTTTTGGGTTAGAGAAGCTAATCTTAAAATGAGGTGTCCCAGTGAGGACACACCATCTGCAGTTCACACCATGCCTGACTCATGAGACAGGTGCTAATAAACGTGCTTGGATGTTGCTGAAACATCAAACGGCTATCAGCTTTTAGATGCTGCTCTTGATTTTTTTAAATATATTTTATTTTTATTTATTTATTTATTTATTTTGCGGTACGCGGGCCTCTCACTGCTGTGGCCTCTCCCATTGCGGAGCACAGGCTCCGGACGCGCAGGCTCAGCAGCCATGGCTCACGGGCCCAGCCGCTCCGCGGCATGTGGGATCTTCCCGGACCGGGGCACGAACCCGCGTCCCCCGCATCGGCAGGCGGGCTCTCAACCACTACGCCACCAGGGAAGCCCTAAAATATATTTTATACCACTTTACTGAGGTATGATTGACATACAAAAGGCTGTCGATGTTTAATGTACACAACTTGATAACTCTGGAGATAAGCGTACACCCGTGGAACAGAATAATACCCATAGTATTAACTACACTGTACTGTATACTTAAAACTTGCCAACAGGGTAGATCCTATGTTGTGTTCTTATCACACACACACACACACAATGACAGTAAATAAAAAGGGCAGGAGGAAACTTTTGGGGGTAATGGATATTTTTATATTTGTATCACATAGTCTTCCAGGAGTGTATCTCACAAACTAAGGTATAAAAACTTATGTATACGGCAAGAGGCAAGATTATGTTTCAGATTACCTTGATTAACAAAATTTCTAGCTCTGCCTCCAAAAGAAGAGTATTTCTTTAAAAAAAAAAATTTAGCTTTATTGAGGTGTAACTGACATGCCTACTCTCAGTTTGTGAATGTAAGTCCTCAGGGACTTGTCTGCCAAGCCCACTCTGAGTAGCTCGCAAACTAATGCTGACATCCCCAAGCAAATAAAGGAAGGGGCTTATGGCTTCCCTGTGCACTGGAAGTAAGGCAAGAAGACACAGTTTTCTCTCCACTGTAAATTCTCTCCTTCAAGTCAGATGAAGAATTTATTACAGCCTTTCAAGAAAGCTATGTCTAAATGGGGAACTGAAATTAACTAGGAGAATTCTGGGTTAATAATTTTTTTTTTAATGGCAGGTATTTATCTCAACTGAACCATCATGAACATTAACCAGTTTCAATGTGCTTGGGATTTTCTTTGTATGTTACTAAGATTTCTCTTAGGCAGGGCACGACCCAGGGAAAGAAAAGCCCAGTGAATGTCCGTTAAATGGAATGGAAATCGCCACAGTCCCCATCAAGGGATGCTTTAACTGTGCATCAGACACCCATGCACTGCTTGGAGTCCATAAAAATATATGCACGTGTAAATTCAAGATAATGTCATGTCATGATTATTTCCCTCCTTACTTATGATGCCTATTTCAGAGTTGGTTAAAATGAATAAGATAATGCCTTTGTAAAGACAACTCATCATACCTAAAAGCATCAATCCTCCGGTCACAGAATTACATTTAAGGATTGTTCATTCTTATAAAACTCTTTTCAATCATTAGTTATAATGGAAATAAGGTGACATAGCATTTACAGGACACATATAAGTGTTTACAACAGATAATACTGCATGAAGTTTGAAATAAGACCAAAGGTCATATAGCACCAAATGTTTATACGGTACCTCTAGGAATACAGGCTGGAAATTCTAAATATCAAAGAGTTCCATGCACCTGGCATTTCTCCTTTAAATAAACTTATTTATGATTAAATGTACTCAAAAAAAGTTCTTGGTTTCTCACAATCTAGTTTTTTCACTTGTGGTCTTCTGACACAGTTCTGCCGACAGAATATGCCTGTATAATCACAATTTCAATGCTTTGGTCTGTATTTTCCATTTTTGAACAACTTTCTTATACAAAAACACCACCACCACCACAAGGGCTTACAATAAAGTGAAATAACTTAATACACTAGAATAAAACCGTTCACTCAATAAATTCACGATCGACTTTGAAAAGAAAAAAACGTATGCAAAACGCTTACAGGAGAAATACAAAATCAATTCCAGCCCTACAGACACAGAAGAGCCGGGCTGAAGCGATCAGAGTGACATTTTATACCAGCATGGCTTCAACAGGACAGGTAAGAAAGTTTCACAAACATGGCACAGAAAGATTCCAGAAGGAAGAGCAGGCTTCGCCAAAACCAGGAGGAATACTGAAGGAGTAACTTACGTTTAAATTCTATTATAGTAGTTGGCCATCCTCAGGAAGTCGTATTGGGGTGATGAGGATTTCAAGTTTCAGTTTATTTGCAAGGGTAATGCTTGAAGTTCCTACAGCAAAGTATTTCTTTTGTGATTTAAAAATAGCTTTTTTTTCCCTCCAAGATATGTTTTGAAGTGTAAAATCCACATCTAAAATGCAGAGGGTCCGTTTCAACCAAAATTCAGGCTGCTTCAGGGTATATAATGTACCATCTATCAGGTTTTCTACCTTAAAAATTAAGAACTTAAAAATTAAGCACCTAGAAAAAATGGCAGTGGAAGATTACTCATACATTCCCTCTGCCCCACCGCCCGGAAAGGCAAACAGCATTATTATAACTCTCTGGAGGAGAAGGGAGCAGAGGAAGCCAGCAGATCTTAAGTACAAGCTGGGTCCCAGGCACAATGTCAATTACTGTAATATATTATCATCCCATTAATCCCCATATCAACCCTATAAATGAGGCATAAGTGCTTGTGTTACAGGTGAAGAAAGAGGCTAAGAGAGTTTGAAAGGATTTTTCCAGATCGTGCAGCTACCAAGTGCCAGGGATTCGGTTTGGTTTGACTTCCCCGAGCTACCAAATTGTTCTGCCCTTCCTATGCGTTGCCTCTGACTGCTCACCCCACCTTTTGTGCCTCTCACCTCAATACCCCTTCTATTTTTTCTGGAACAGGTAGACGGAGGTATTCACTCCTACGATTCTCTAGGGAGTTGATCCCCAAATGCTACATTCCAGGCCTAAGGGAAAGACAGCCCTAAACACGAACTTGTAATTGCCTTTCTTTGTCTTCCTCTGCTTCTCCTTCAGCAGGGTGAGACCCATGAGAGAAGTCTGGGACATCTGAGAGGGCATTTTGTTTGCCACCAGGCTTGAGAGAGCACCACTGTGTTTCGGTGTTCGAGCTTCCCGGGATGCTGGACGCTCTGACGTGCGCAAGACAGACCCTCAGAACACATGTTCCTGCGTGTACCTCCCAGCGTCCTGTGGGACATCCACTGTGCGAAATATTTATTTGTAATTACTTGCACTTAGAACTCCATTCTACATGTTAACACAAAACTGTTTCACGCAGTTTTAATAAACGCTGAATTTTCCAGGATTATAACTGGACGTGGAACAAACCCTGCTTTGTTTGAAATGTTGCCTTGAGTTAGTCCGCATTTCAGAAAACTGTGTCCACAACGGCCATGGCGATTATGGTTTCAGCCACGCGTGCAGCACAGCTGGATCAGCTGCCTTTGCACTTGTGGTGACTCCCCTGACAGCGCAAGGCATCTGACGACTTCATCATAGTTTCCAGTGTGGCCCTCTCCAAGCATTTACATATTAAAAAAAATGGGGTTTTTTTTGTAATTAACAAAACATTATTTTATCATAAATTATCTTCTTCTTATCCCTACTTATTTTACAATTAGGTAACAAATCTATTCTTTTGAAATTATGTATGTAGGTAAGATTATATTTCTGGGTAGGAAAAGCAGCATCACCGAAGTATTTATTGTACAAAAAAAAGGAGGTCTGTGGAGGCTAAGAGAGTTGAAAACTACTGCTCTAAATTAAGGAACTGCTGAATAAAAGAATCTGGATAGTTGTTTTAATTAATTCTGTCACTAACTGCTGTATAACTAGGTAAGTCAGTAAAGGAGACAGAAATAAAAGATAGACTATAGGAAAATAAAAGATGATTATACACTTAGATCAAAATGCCGAATAAGCCTGATCCTGATTTAAGAGAATGGGGGGCTTCCCTGGTGGCGCAGTGGTTGAGAGTCCGCCTGCCGATGCAGGGGACACGGGTTTGTGCCCCGGTCCGGGAAGATCCCACATGCCGCGGAGCGGCTGGGCCCGTGAGCCATGGCCGCTGAGCCTGCGGATGGGGCAGGCATTCAGGAAGGAGGGGCAGTGATTGTTCAGTTAAATATCATATTTATTATTATTATTTTTAACATCTTTATTGGAGTATAATTGCTTTACAATGGTGTGTTAGTTTCTGCTTTATAACAAAGTGAATCAGTTATACATATACATATGTTCCCATATCTCTTCCCTCTTGCGTCTCCCTCCCACCCTTCCTATCCCACCCCTCTAGGTGGACACAAAGCACCGAGCTGATCTCCCTGTGCCTTGTGGCTACTTCCCCCTAGCTATCTGTTTTACATTTGGTATTTATACCAAATGTAAAATTTGGTAGATCCCACATGCTGCGGAGCAACTAAGCCCATGCGCCACAACTACTGAGCCTGCGCTCTAGAGCCCGCACGCCACAACTACTGAAGCCCGCGCGCCTAGAGCCCATGCTCCACAACAAGAGAAGCCACCGCAATGAGAAGCCTGCGCACCACAACGAAGAGTAGCCCCCACTCGCCACAACTAGAGAAAGCCCGAGTGCGGCAACAAAGACCCCAAACAGCCAAAAATAAATAAAATTTAAAAATAAAAAAAAAATACATTGGGGAAAGGTATGATAGCTCTGTCCATAAATTTAAATACATGTTGCATGCAGAACAGATATTCTGCTTCTGAAATCTTCCATGAGCTTAAGGAGAAACCTTTATATTGACGCCCATTAAAAATGTACATATTAGGATAATATAAACATTAACCAAGAAAACATTCAGAAAGCATTGTCATATTTATATTTTTCATTGCCACTTAGAGTGTATATCTGCCTCTTGCCAAACTCACATGTATGTTCTAAGGCTATATGGAAAAATATAGTCAAGCTGTTTAGAATACGTGCTTTGTAAATACTAGGTATTTTTGAAGTAGCATTCTGCAAAAGGCTATACACATTGTTCAAATGAGGAGCTCTCATGTGGGACGTTACTTTAAGTCTAAAGCTGCAGAAACACCCAGATCTTCCACAGTTCCGACAGGCAACTGAGAAACACCGCTGCTGTAGGAAGCTGGGGTCCTCTTTTCATAGTCAACTTTAAGTTGCTTCAAGAGGACCAGCCATACTACTTCTCCCAAGGCTCAAAATGGGGAATAGATTATTGCAGATTGACATGATTCCTTGAGTAAAACAAGGCAAATCTATGGGCTCAAGGTCTTGATGGGGAACCAAAATCATACGTAACAATATTAGTATGCTATGCAGGCTGATTTTCAGGTTAATGCATAAGAGAAAAAATGTCTATCAAACATCTCTACTTGTTCATCTGCATAAAAGTGCCTCAAACACAACACATCCAAAATGGAAATCACCAACGCCCCTACCCCAAACCTGCTTCTCACCACTGCCATCTGAGCAAATGATGTCACTCTCTTCCCCAGAAACCTGGGGGCCACCCTCGACTCCCCCCTTCCTGCTCAGCTGCCGCATCCGATCCATCACCAAGGTCTGTCGGTTGGGTCTCCAGAGTACATCTTAGGTCTGGCCACCACTCTGCCTCTCTGCTGTCATCATAAGCTCCCAGGGGTCACCTTCTCAGGCCTGGGTCCCTGGAACAGCCCTTACTTGGTCTCCACGCCTCCCCTTTGGCCTTCCACAAACCCAAGTTTTACTACATCACTTTCTAGATTAAAAGCCTTCCGTGGCTCTTTGTTGACTGCCTCTTGAATAACATGCAAATTCCTTAACTCTATAAGTAGGGTAACCATGTGTCTCATGGGAGAGTGGCAGCTTCTGCCTGCTATTCTGGTGTATTTATTAATAGCGCCCCTTTCCCTGGCCCAAGCATTCCAGTTTGGGTGATAAATTGTATAGTACAATGCCCTTCTGATTTGTCTGACTGTTCAGACTCAGTTCCTGCTTCTCCTTACCTTGGACACTACCTTCCAAGGAATAGTGAATTTCTTTCAGTTCCTTTCTTTCCCAGTACTCTGCGGACGCTATGAGAACAGGAGCCTGTGTCTCTTACCATCCTTAGACTCCTGGCACCTAAAATATTGCTTGTATATAGACACTAGATCATTGAATAAATCAAGAGAAGAGTACCAGGAATAAGGTAGCTTCCTAAGGAATCTATTGTAGTAGATGATAAATGAAGATCTTTTAGGAAATTAGAAGAAAAACTCAACAAGCTAGGGTATGGTTTTAATACAGTCACTTCAACAACAAACTCTAGTTTCTAGATTGAATGTTTTAAAGGCTATTTTGATCCTAATAAAGACACTTTCATTATCCCCCAATAGAAAATTCTATTGTGGCTTTAGCTCAGCGTCTCTGATTTAAAGACACCCATAGAAGCCACACATGTTTCCTGGATTATCATGCAAGCAAGAAAGAGAACATTGTAGATCTGGGTCAATATCTGAACCAGGTTTTCAGAAATACTGATGGATGGCATAAAAGAATATAGCTTCTTCCTCCAAAAAAAGAAAAAGGAAAGAAATATAGCTTCTGTTATTCTATTAAGCTTTAAAAACGAATACTGAAAACCAATTTCCTTCTTAAAAACAAAAGTTATATAGTTAGGATAATTAATTGTAATAGATGTACAAAAATAATCAGCGGCCATAATGCAAACAAGACAGGTGTTGTTATCTCAGAAATGCATTTCACTACAAGCTCATCAATGCCTCGGCCCTCCACCATCCAGTGCTGCTAAATGGCCTTCTTTGGAGTACATGAGGCGGGTGAAGTGAGAGTTATGAATCCTTAGAAAGAGTCTCTTTGTTCATTTGTGTTTTGGGGTTATTTCTAATTTTTTTTTTTTTGCGGTACGCGGGCCTCTCACTGTTGTGGCCTCTCCCGTTGCGGAGCACAGGCTCCGGACGCGCAGGCTCAGCGGCCATGGCTCACGGGCCCAGCCGTTCCGCGGCATGTGGGATCTTCCCGGACCGGGACACGAACCCGTGTCCCCCGCATCGGCAGGCGGACTCTCAACCACTGCGCCACCAGGGAAGTCCCTGTTCATTTGGTTTTAATGTTTCCAAAAGACTCAGAAGAACCAGGTGTGACTATGACCGGAGATTCTATCACTTTCTCAGTCTCAGAATACTTGAAATATATGCAACAATCGGTTATTGATAGAAACTCCACCTCAAAGTTACGCTCAGATAGGTAATGACCCAACATATTTGCACTTAATGTTGTATAAGGAGAGAATACGTACTTCTTCTAAACCCACCAGACCAAGCGCCATTCTCTTCCTTGAATTCCTAAAACCTTTGTATCCAAATATGTACTGGGTTTTTCGAGGGAAGGCAGATGTCACCACAGAATCAAAAAATAGCACAAAGTATTGAATTTAATTATAGCTAGTTACTTGATATACCGGGTACAGTGCTATAGTCTTTTGGTCTCACCCTCTATGCTGTACAAAAGAAACTAATCGTTAGTAATGAATAGGTCCGAAGACTTCAGCAAATCTCTACTACAGTTTTGAATATGACTATACTCCATGTAATTTTTCCAGTAACTAAAAACGTTAAGTTACTTCTTTATGTCTTCAAAGATTGTGTGTATGAAACTGAAGACAGCAATTAAAATATATTCATCTGAGTACACTCTCGAGATGGTTACAGGAGTTATTGTTTCTGGCCTTAAGTTACATCACAGATCCAAACCATCACCAAATTTTGTATTTTACACTTTATCCTAAGCTTGTTTTTCTCTGGATAAAAACTATGGCTTTCTCAGACATCTTCATTGCCTCCTAATTCCTATCACCAAAAGTAGTGGCTGGGGTTCTTTTCAGGACCATTTCCAAAATGAAGCCAAGTTTTTAATGCCCTCTTGTCTCAGAAACTTTGAGAATAGAACCAAAGAGCCCCAGGGTGCTGGATGCTGGTGACAGGTCATCACGGTGTTAGTGGTCCACATCCACACTGACAGGACACACGAGTAAAGTCTGTGCTGAGCAAAATTACACATTTAATCTAGACCTCCTTCCCAATCACCCATTAATAACTGAAATCTCTACTAAGTCTCTGAACACAAGGCTTTCCTCCCCACAGTATTCTCCACCTGAAATACAAATTTCTCAAGGATCTTAAGAGGGCAAAATACAAACTCCTTTAGGCACTGAAGTAACCTTATGCGAATGTGTTTTATTACTGCTGTCTTCCACCCCAAGAAGCTTCTCTTCTGCACATAAAAGCAGGAACTGGGGCTATGAGCATTTAGTGGCCACCTCTGGGAAGATGCAGTGCTGGACAGGAGGTAACACCAGACACAAAAGTGTCCCATGGTCAGAGCTGCTCTCCTTCCTAACCGAGGTAAAAGAAACAAATGCACTTAAGACAGATGTCCTGAACTGAAAACGAATCTATGAGAAAGAAGCAGCCACAGAGCTCGTCAGCAAACAATGCAGGACAGAAGCACTGAAATAATGCACCGCGGCTCCTTAGGGCCTCTAGCCAACTGGGAGCACACCTGCAACTGCGTCTTCTCTGTGCAGGACCGTGACCACCACGCCGGCCCCATCACAGCCTCTGCCAGACCGTCATCAACAGCAGGGAGGGGCACAGAGGCCAGTGAGATTCTAAGCGACGTGGAGGGAAGCCCGTGGCCTGCTGGAGGGTCTGCTCACTTACCTGCAGAGAGGAGGGAGGGTCTCTCCAAAGGGAGCAGAGAGAACAGACTGATGGCAGCCCCTCACCGTCCTGGATAAGTCCCAGAAAGGGCAAAACAAGGCAATAAATTAGGATGTGGCACCAGTGCACACGCGCCCTCCTGCCTCTTGTCAAAAATGTCAGCTGGCAACCTCATGACTATTAAGTCCTAGTTGCTGCTTCCAGATCAGTAACACATGTACTGGAAAAAGCACCACATCTATCCTGCAAAGCCAATCTATTCTATACCCACTGTGTTACACTGCTCCCCATGGGTCAGCGGGATTCTAGTAACTGGCAGTGAAGCCTTTCCCACCTCTAAGAAAAAGGGTATAGTTCTAAGAAATAAATGACCCCTTTTTAGAGACCCAAAGCTCCTTATTGCTATACGCAGACCATATATTTATTATTAATAATAATATTAACTATTACTGAGCACAAATTACATGCCAGGTGCTGCTCTCAAGGTTTTACATGTATTAAGGCATTTAATCCTCAGAACAATTCAATGAGTAGGTGCTATTACGACCCCATGTTACACATGGGACACCGAGAGGCCAGGCTGCACAGCTGGCTACGTGCAGAGCCTGTATCCAAAGCCGGGCAGCCTTCTCCCAAACCTGGGCCCGGAGTCAGTACCTGATGTCGACTCTACATTCAGAAAAAATGAAAAGTCCAGTGTGCAAAGAATCGATAACTGGTCAGAAAAATAAAAAGATCAAGGTCAAATGAAGAACACTCCTCACGATGTAGCGTTCTGACCCGCATGCCACGCCGCCATTTTTGCACTAATACCACTCTTCCCCTTTCTGTTCATAGCACGCTGGTATTTTACTCACTGCCCCGTTTCCATCTCCTAATTCTCTTACGGATCTGGTTAAAAACATCATCTGCTTTATTCTAACTGTAAGGTGGAGGATAACATACTAAAGGTTTTTACCAGGAAAACTTAGATCTGGATTTGAAACTTAGCTTGGGTGCTTATCAGCTGTGAAATGTTCAACCCCAGACTGTTCATCAGCAAATTGATATAATAATAGTACCAACCTCATAGGATGGGTCGTCGTATTAAATGAAAGAATATAATTGCATCTAAGAGGCCCTCAATAAATGAAGGATATTATCATCATGAATTCTAAAGTATTCTTTAGGGAAAACAATACGTTTATTATTTATTTCTTCTGGGATATTTACTTATCATTTTGAATGTTTTACTTATTTTTAACTTTTATTATTTATTTTTATTTGGATATCATTTTTTTTTTTTGTGGTACGCGGGCCTCTCACTGTTGTGGCCTCTCCCGTTGCGGAGCACAGGCTCCGGACGCGCAGGCTCAGCGGCCATGGCTCACGGGCCCAGCCACTCTGCGGCATGTGGGATCCTCCCGGACCGGGGCACGAACCTGTGTCCCCTGCATCGGCAGGCAGACTCTCAACCACTGCACCACCAGGGGAGCCCTGGATATCATTTTTTTAATTTTATATTTTAAAATTTATCTTGAATAATTAATCTTGAACATCTATTTATGTCATATGTATGTATCATGATGTATTATTTATGAATTTTTATAACTTCTGTGAGGGAGACATAAAAGGGAGGAGATATATGTTTATGTATAGCTGATTCACTTTGTTATACAGCAGAAATTAACACACCATTGTAAAGCAATTATACTCTAATAAAGATGTTTAAAAAAAAGAGAAATATTTCTTTTTAAAAAGAAAGCAAAAGACCAAAGATGTCTTTAAGGATGCAGAATTATCCTCCCATAAGACAAAATTTCATTTTAATTTGAAATCTACAAATTTGGAATTTGGGGATTATGGAATAGAGTTAGGCTGAAGGTCACCTTTAGTTTGTACAGATAAGTGGCATAAATAAGGTTTCAAGGGACCATACAATTTCTGAAGAAGGGAAAAATAATCTGCTTTCAAGTACTAAAGGAGCAATCTCTTATATGGCAACAATTGATATGCTAATTATAAATAATTTATCCATTCGTTAGATAGCCTAAGGACATGAAAGTAATGACCCCATTTCATTAAACATTCTATAAAATTTAGGTCTTTCACTTATTTAGACAAGTTTTCCTCCTAATTAACCCAAATTAGTGCAATTCTAGTCCTAGTTATGTTTATTACATTGTCTAGTGTGGAACATTACATACATGGCAAGTTCCATCTGACAAAGGCCTAATCAGATGATCAATTTTTCTTGACTAGAGCTAGAAAAGAACACCAACGGTTCTTAAAAAAAAATTCCTAGGGATACCATACTCAGATTTCAGTTATTCTTGAAACAACTTTAAAAGTGAGTTTTGGACAACTTAGCTTGAGAACAAGATTCATATTTTTGCCTATTGTATTTCTGCCTAATTTGAGTTCACCTTTTGAGTATTTAGAATACCATCATCAGACAACTGTCCAGAAGATAAAGCAGCATCCACGGATCACCTTCCTGAACGCCATCAAGACCACACCTCCAAATGACACGTTGGCTCCAGCTTCACCCAAAGGGAGAAAAGGATCAACGTCCTTATCCGTCTTGATCCTTCTGTTTGGCAAAGTGCCAAGCCTAGAAAAATCCGAATATCTGGTTTTTCCACTTCTGCACTCAGATTAAAGAACACTAGTCCTGAAAACACACTCAATCAAATTAAATTAACTTTAAAACTAAATGCCGGGCTTCCATAGTGGCTCAGTGGTTGAGAGTTCGACTGCCGATGCAGGGGACGCGGGTTCGTGCCCCGGTCCGGGAAGATCCCACATGCTGCGGAACGGCTGGGCCCGTGAGCCATGGCCGCTGAGCCTGCGCGTCCGGAGCCTGTGCTCCGCGACGGGAGAGGCCACGACAGTGAGAGGCCCCCGTACCGGAAAAAAAAAAAACAAAAAAACATGACTAAGAATGAGCCTATAGAGTTAAGTATTCTTGTACCTGAGGGGTCATCTCCCCCCAGCAGCAGAGCACAGTGAATTTGTGAAAGTTCTAGCTCAGATGAATGTAATTTCCATACATTTAATTTACTGCATAGTGTTAAAACCCTTTTCTTTAAGGAGGCGGTTTACTAATCAAATCTCTCCCAGACGCCCTCTTGGCAACAAGAAGTTAAAACAATCGTTATGCAAATATTAAGAAATTCTAATCTAAGAAATTGAATACAAGTAAATTTGACCTTTTTCGTTCTGTGAGTTTATTTTGGTGCCTTGATTCTAAAGTTAAAAATACAGAGAAACCATAAATTACATTTTTTAATTTAAGACGTGACAACTTTGTGTTATATTTGTTTGGTATTTTAAAGTCTAGTATATAGAGAATTTTAAGCGTTCGCTAGTTAACTAGCCATAAAACTGGGGGGTGGGTTAAGAAGAGATATAATTTTTAACTATTACGTAGTGTCTAACAGCAATTTTTGTTTTATTGAAAATACACAGTATATCATAAAGCTTTGGGACTGTTCTTAAATATTCTGAAGAATGGGAGTTGGCTCCTGTATTTGTATTACTTTAAGTATTACGTACTCCAAGGATTATGCAGGTGCTAAATCCTGCAAGTCCTCCTACTAGCAGAAGTACTAAATGGAGATTCCGCATTCATATTATTCACATTCATTCCGTTGCCATGGGTTACTGAACTCACCCTCCTTGACCACTGAAAAACTAGGAGAAACTGTAAAAGACTTTCTCAGTGGGGAAATCACAAGGACAGATTTTTTTCTTTTCCCCCAAATCGAAGATTTTATAAAACACATCTGATGTGTTCTAAGCCAGTTAACTGACTCTTATCAAAGTTATAGTTCATTTACTCAATTTTAACCATCGATACTTTTTTTGAGTCATATCCACCAAAATTCCTAGTTTATTATTGTCTTGACTATCTTGGACTTACTCCTATCTTATACCATTCAGACCCATATAACTCCTCCTTTTTTGACCCCTGATAGCATTATTTTAAATTGTTGTGCTGGGTACTGTGAAATTATTCCATTATTTGGACCCTGGCCTATTGCGATGCTCAGAATGACTGCTCAGTGTAAACTCTTACAACAGATGGCAAAAGTTAGACGGCACGAAATCTCATGTTTCTTCAGTTTTTCCTAACAGAAAAAGTACAGAAGAGAATGCGTCAGCAGAAGAAAATGGTTTACGAATGAATGAAATTATGTTTACGTGGGGGGACTTCTTTCCATTTGAAGTTTCCATGTTCTTGTCCGGTGCCTTTTGTGCCTAGGAATTGTGCAAGCCCAGCGATTTCATCTCCTCCAAGAATCAGGGGTGTTCACTGCAGGACAGACACTTCCTGATAACACCGGGCCAATTAAGACAGCGAGGAACTCACAGCGGATGGATGAGACACCCCCTCCAGCGTGATGAGAAGAGGAAGGGTAAGAAACAGCAGCACAAAACTATTCCAGCAATAGCCTCCCACGCCCCCCAACGCCCTGTCAGGTTTTAGGAGACTCTACGGTTCTTTAGGCAAAGCAAGGTAACTCTCAGAACATCAGCTGGCAGAGTAGATTCTTTGCCGATAACATACACAAATATTTGAGGTGAGACTCATTAGAATAGGCAGGGAACTCTGAAATCTTTCCTCTCGGTACAAGCCAGGCCTCTCAAGCGAGCTCCTTAGGGCAAGTGCAAGATGAACCACTGGGGTAGTGAAAGAAAATATTTAACGTTTACATAAAAATAAGAAGGTAATTTTACTAACAGGTGGCATGTAGACTAAGAGTCGAGTACATACAAGATTTAAAGTGTGTGAGCGTGTGAGCGTGTACGCATGTATAAAATCCCAGTGTCGTCTTCTGTGATGTTTCAGATATTCATTAGTGGCTGCCTCCCAGGGTTGTTCTGAGACTACATGAGGTCATTCTCATGCGCTGGCTGGTACCAAGTACGTGCTCAGTAGACACTGGTTCCCTTCCTTGTGGGGGAAGTGAATTGGGGGTAAAAAGGCTCCCTCTTCATGTCTACATTTCAGGAGCACACAGGAACTCTGTTATCTTGATAGGAAGCATGTCCTCAGACCAACAGAGGAAGGCTGTGCTCATGGCCCAGGACCTTTGACCTCCGGCTTCCCACCGCCAGGCTCAACAGAAACCTCCCAGGGCCTGTCTACACAGCACTGTGGAAGGATTAACCACAGCTCTCCTAGGCCCTCAGCACAGCCCCAGCCCAATGACGCTCTGCACAGCTTCACTGGAGAGAAGGTGCTTTCCCACCTCCGGTGGCACCTGACAGTGCATACCTCCACTTCTGGCCCTTCCGCTCAGGATGGTACACCATCACGTACTCTGCCTTTGGCATCCTGAACAAATGTTCTTTGAAATTCTCCACATGTTGAAACCACCCACACCAAGCAGGGTACAACATACGGGAAAGCAAGATCTGCCACCTCCCCAAACCACGCTTCCACCAGCAAAAGCCAAGGCTCTTGTCATACTGCGGCTCTAGAATTAGAGGAGGCTTTTGAAGTTCAATTAGTCGGCCGCAACCCTGTAAGGCAAGCTGCTTAATATATCAATACTTGAGGTTCTTCTTGAGCTATTTTCACTGGACTTGCAGGCAGGGAGAACTGGGGAGGGCCAACGTGTTGAAGACAGGAAGCTTTGGATTCCCAAATCCCGGCTGGCCAGGGTCGGCGTGTCTGTCTCTACAGTGAAGTGAAGCGGAGGTGCTGGCAGCTCTGAAAGCTTCGGAGGAGGGAAAACCCTCTCTCCTCCCCCAGCTCAGGCTGTCATCCCAGAGCCCCGAGTCCTGCTGCCAAACCATCTGCTAGAAGGAAAGCTGCTGAAATCTTAACACGTGAAAAGCGGATCCCAAAGTGTGGCACTCCCTTTCCGCAACCCAGGGGTACGTGCTGACCTGAGATTCCAGCGGACCATCACTACTATTTAAAGCTCACCAAGGGAGGAACATGCACTTGATTTGGAGGAGAGAAGGCACGGGGCTGCCCTTGAAAGATGTACCTTAGCCTCCCAGCTTTCCCTCCTCACGTTGCGTTTCTGCGATACTCGTTTTATTGCAAACGCAAACGCATACAAACACACAGCTCAACCATAACCTTGGAAGAGGCTTTTTCTCTTTACCTTATTTGGAAAAGTCCAAGTCAATAGCTCTGATTAGACGGGGCACCATTTCCCTGATTTTAGGTGAAGCCAAGTTCTCTTAGATTTCTAACTCACAGGAATACTGAATATACAATGACTCTCCACCATGCTTCCTAAGATGGAAACTCCAGGACAAGTGAGTCCCCTTAGGTAAGTGAATAATTCTGTGGATTTCTTAGAAGACCACATACCCAAATCAATAGGTAATGGAATATTTGATCTGTGATTAAATGAGGACCAAAGTATAAGAATCAGATTGAACTCCGATTTTTTTAACTCTACCCGACCCTGGACAAGTCGCCTGTCATCTCCCTTCTTCTACAGCCTCAGGTGTGAAATATTTAGGAGTGGATCACTCTCTTAGAGTTGTGTCCCCCAAGAAATAATAATACAGTAGCAAAAATGTACTAAGTTCTTACTATGCGTCAGGCACTCTGCTAATTATTTTACATGCATTTGCTCATTTAATCCACATAGCAACTATAAATTAGATACTACTGTATCCTCATTTTATAAATGAGAAACAGAGGATACAGTGCCAAGATTACACAGGCAGCAGGGGGGTGGCGGGACCCCGATGTCCTGTCTGACTTCAAAGCCCTAAATCAAAAAGCTCTGCCACTACATAAAGGCACTTTACGAAACTAAGAAGCCACTATTACAAATGTGGAAAAGTCCACCTGACACTACAACCATCTTCATTGTTTGGCTCTTCCGGGCATGTTCAAGTCCTTAGCTAAGTGGACTTTTCAAAACTTTTTATTTTTTTTAAGATAATCAACAGCTGTCCATTGCCTTCATTATAAATAACCACGTAGCAAGTGTGGGGGGGAAAGATGGTCCAAATACTCCTTTCAATTATTTTAAAACCAATCAAAATGAAAATTCAAATGAGTTCTTTAGGTTCACAGGAAGCCCCCCTATCATGACAAGCGCCAGCATCTAACCTAAAGTGATGTTTTATCTTAGAAGTTCGGTGGATTCCAAAAAGATATATTGTTTTTTCATGGAACATCCATGCTGGAATTTTTAGAATCCCAAGACAGAAGCTTGTATATGTACAACCCAGTGGATATCTAAAACGCCCCAGCGTTCACTCCTTTGGCCCAGTGTGAATGGATCAGGCTTCCTGATAGGACACAAGGACCCTGGAGGCCGCTTATCATCAGTCCCCAGGGGACTAACTACGAATGTGAATGCGGTTAAAGAAGGAAGTGAAACAAAGAGGTCAGAGATTTCACTGAAACTATCAAAAATGTTCGCAAGACAATGGGTCCCCATAGTTGTACACTTAAATTCCTACTGTATGCCTACTACATTCCTAGCACTTGCTGGAACAAAACCAAGTGAGACTAGAGCCAAGTTCACAAAGAGCTTCACAGTCTAGAGGGAAGATCCGACAAGAAGATGAGGACAGATGCGTAAATGATGTCAGAGGCAGACAAGGGTGCTACGGGAGCACCGGGAAGGGGCAGCTCAATCAACAGTCCACCAGGCCAAAGAGGCTTCCTCGAGAGCTAAGACCGGAGCTGAGTGATTATATTTTCTTTTTGGCCATGCTGCACGGCTTGCGGGATCTTAGCTCTCCGACCAGGGATTGAACCCCGGCCCTCGGCAGTGAGAGGGCAGAGTCCTAACCACTGGACCACCAGGGAATTCCCTGGAACTGAGTTTTAAACACTAAGTAGCTAGATGCAAGGAAGAGGGAAACTGGGTGTTATTGGAGAGATGGAAACAAGGACCCCGGAAGCTTTTACAAAATGAAGCCAACGTGGTTGCAAAGTAAAACTCAACTATATTTCTTTGTGTAGCTCATATGCAATTTATTCTTGACAGCATACTTTGAAGTGACAACTTTGAGATCCTGTTGAGAGTCTATTTGCTTCCTTTGGGGTTCTTCCATTCTTATGCATGGAAACCAATGCAGTGCTTTACATATATTAATTCACATAATTCACCCCAAACCTCATAGATACATAAAATTATTATTCCCATTTTGCAGGTAAGGAAACTGAGGCCCTGAATAAATAGGTAATTTATCCAAATTTACCCTTTCAGTACTGGAAAGGCTGGATTATGAAGCCATCTGGACTACATGTCTGCTCTAAATCACTCTGCTACACGGCCTCTCCAAAAAGGAATTTACTGAAAAGTATTGAGTAACTCAGGATTGCGGGGAGGCCTGGAGATCTGGGCTTGGAACTCGGTAGTCACGCCAAGCACAAACCCTGCAGCTGGCATCCACCTCCACTGCCACACACGAGACACTGCCTGCAGAATGCCATCTTGCTGCCACACAACTGCCAGCCAGGGAACGTGCCCCAGAGCCCCCCTACCCTGCCCCACAAGCACCAGATGCAGAGTCTGGAAAGGACTGTGTAATTGGTGAAACCATGACCTTGAGCCAGGCGGGCCAGGACAGCAATTCCATGGCCAAGTTCGGTGTCCACATAGAGAAATGAGGTTCTGCCTCCCCGCAAGGTCCGTAAGGTGAGTGTTTTGGTCTCCTAAGACGCTGAAACAAAGTACCACAAACTGGGTGGCTTAAAACAAGAGAAATTTATTCTCTCACAGCTCTGGAGGCCAAGAGTCAGATGCAGGATTGTTTCCGTCTGGAGATTCTGGGGGAGAATCCCTTCCATGCCTTTCCACTGGCTTCTAGCAGTTGCCAACAATCCCTGTACTGCCTTGGCTTGTAGACCCATCACTCAAATCTCTACCCCCACCCTCACATGGACGTCTCCCCTGTGTCTGCGTCTCTTTTCTTCTTCTCATAAGGGCATCAGTCACACTGGATTCAGGACCCACCCGACTCTAGTACGACCACGTATTAATTCCATCTACAAAGTCCCTATTTCCAAATAAGGTCATATTCAGGGTTACCAGGGGTTTACGGGGGCACACGTTCAACCCACAACAGTGGGGAGATACAGACAGGGGAAGGGGGTTCAGATGCTGGACAGCCAAAAAAAATGACAAGTATCCACAGAACCTCAATTGCTGCGGCAGCCTTCATTTCACCTAATAACGAAATAAATGACTTCAAAGCAAAAGCTGGATGTGCCGAAAGCAATGAATTGGTCTGTGAGCTCTCTTCGGGGAATCAACTAGACAGGAACTTGCAGTAGGGGTGAGGTGAGGGTGTTAATTACAAAGCTAGAAGGGTCCTCCCTCTGAAACTGTGGCCATCAGAAGGAGACGGCCAGGCTTAAGCCCTGCTACCTCTAATGCCCACAGGCACCTGCCAGATATTTCTCTTTTATCTTCAAAAAGAGAAAACTTGGCCTGGAGGGGCCATCATGGATTTAAGTAGGAAGATAAATGGAGATTTTAACTGTGTATATGTGTTAACTAAGCCATAAATTTTCAACTAGATTGGTATATGACAGATGTTTGAAATATATGTTATTTACATAGCTGGTCTAGTCTTTTGTGCTGCTGCTTGCATAGCTCTGAACCCTTTGCAAACCAGAACTAGAGATACCAAAAGCACATCCCTTTTATCAACACTACAATGGCTTCTGAATAAATGCAAACACTAATCAAAAACATCCAAGCATTAAAAAGCTCTTCACTTTTAGGAAAAGAGAGCAGATGATCTCCAAGCAATCCTAACCTTGAGTCTCCAGGTTTTCAGAAACCTAAGTAGGACTCAGTGTTAATGGAATCCAACTGACCCTCCATCTGCTGGAAATAAAAATAGGCAAGTCACCTGTTCCCCTCTAAGAAGCGGAACATAAAGTACAAAAGCTAAACTATTCCCGTGTTCTCACTAACACTGCTAAGTGGTTGACCCCCAAACTATACCTGGAGCCTCTACCAATCACGTGAGTGCCTACCTCTCTGCTTGGACAACCAAAACATTACGTCCAACATAGAACTCATCTTCTGCTCCATTTCCCCCAGCCTCCTGGTCACTTATTGCATTCTTCCAACAAAAATCTCTGATTCACCTTTGATTTTCTCTCCTCTCTTCAATCCAGTCACTTAAAGGAACAGCCTCTTGGTCCTCACAGATGCTCCCTTTGCCCTTCATGCCCATCCCTCCTTCCTTGGATACGGGTTTTCACTATGAGGCATGAGTACCACTCAGGTATGTGAGGGCATTTCAGGTGGTACCTGGTTGAATCATTTTTTACTGAAATAGGAATATATGAACTGTAATGGGGGTTAGAAAAATAATTGTCAAATGAAACCCATAATTTCATATAAAATTAAAAATTTTTCTTTTACATCCATTTAAATATAAAGTGGGTAGAGTTAAAGAAAAGTATTAACTAAATAATAGCACAGATAGTATATGGACATGGTTTACAAATTCTTAAGGGTGGTGTGCTAATGCCTAGCAGTGTTGCAAAACACTGCTCTTGGGTGGTCCCTCATCACCCTACTGCTTGATAACCTCTGTTCCCTCAACCACCTCCCAGCTGGTCCCCTAGCCTCCCAACTCCCATCTCTTCCATCTGTCCTGTAAGCCATAGCCAGACACCTCTTCCTAAGATGCTCCTTTCATTATTTCTCTCCCAAACTCACAAATCTGATTCCTACCCCGATAAACTCCACCTACATTTCAAGAGCCCACCTGATCTAGCTACACATTATTTCTAGTTACATCCCAAATTTACAGTATGGCAAATTTCACACTGACATTTTCCTTGCCAGCTGAATGTCTTGGTTCATACTGCTTCTACAACCTTCCCCCAGTCCTCCGCCTTCTCTGCTCTTCAAATCCTACCCAGTCCTTCGAGAAGCAAGTAAGTCCTCCCTCCAGGCAGCCTTTTTTAATTGACATCTCTCCTCTGAAGTCCTATTCCACTTACACCAACCCTATCAACCAACCTCACTTAACTCTTTTTTTTTTAGCATCTTTATTGGAGTATAATTGCTTTACAATGGTGTGTTAGTTTCTGCTTTATAACAAAGTGAATCAGTTATACATATACATATGTCCCTATATCTCTTCCCTCTTGCATCTCCCTCCCTCCCACCCTCCCTGTCCCACCCCTCTAGGTGGTCACAAAGCACTGAGCTGATCTCCCTGTGCTACGCGGCTGCTTCCCACTAGCTATCTACCTTACATTTGGTAGTGTATATATGTCCATGCCTCTCTCTCGCTTTGTCACAGCTTACCCTCCCCCCTCCCCATATCCTCAAGTCCATTCTCTAGTAGGTCTGTGTCTTTATTCCTGTCTTACGAAATTGAGCTATTTGTAATGAGATGGATAGACCTAGAGTGTGTCATACAGAGTGAAGTAAGTCAGAAAGAGAAAGACAAATACCGTATGCTAGCACATATATGTGGAATTTAAGAAAAAAAAGAATGTCATGAAGAACCCACTTAACTCTTGATTATATTCCAGTATTTCCTGCTTTCTAATGGTCAACTCATTGAGAGCTGGTCCTACCAGCCACGATAGGAAGTCCTTGAAGAGTAGAATCTTCTGTTACAAAAGGATGACGCACATTAGGAGTTCAAGACATTTCCTCAACCAAGTTTTTAAGAGAAGCCATGTTTTATTCATTTATCCAATAAATATTTCCTGAGTCCCTGATATGTGTCAAGCTCTGTGGTTGCTGGCAAAATAGAGATGTGAATAAAACACATACTGTAACTGAGGAACTCACTGGCTAGTAAACCCGAGGTACAACACAATGTCACCATGCTGTTGTAACACAAGTACAAAACAACCGTCATACGAGGGATTCGCTCTAGGAAGAGAAGGGGTGTATGAGCTTGTTCTGGAAGGCTAAACTGGATGAGCCTTATATATTTTAGCTAAATATCAGACTTTTAAAGATGGCGAGCACACTCTCAGAGGTGTCACATAAATCACAAAAGGCAACAAGATATTGCAGAAGGCAAAGAGTTTCCAGAGCCTGGAGTGCAGGGTGGTGGGGGAGGGATGGAAGGAGGGGTGGGAAAAGCAGGGGAGGTCACGCCATGAAGAGCCTTGGTCTCAGACTTCACCCATAGGCATGAGAAACGTTGAAAAGAGTTGGAAAGTAACATGACCAGTTTTGCTTTAGGAGGGATTAAAAAAATAAAAAACAAAACCCCTCTGGGGACCCGTAGAGCAAGAATTGGACATGGTCAGTTCGGAAGACACTGTAATAGAACAGAAGGATTTCAACAACAGAGATGAAAAGGGAGGGGGAGATTTTAGAAATATTTAGGTGGTAGAAATCAATGGGATTTTCTGGCCAACTGGTTGTGCATTCCAATGTCAAATAAAAATAGTCTGGGGATTAACTACTTAAGGAAAAGTTCACTATCTACTTAAAAAAAATTACCCATGCCATTTCTCTCCCATGTTACTGTGGTGAAGGTTAAGTTAGCATTGACTATAGTCTATAGTCTTACGAACGACAAGAACCTCTACTCTAAACCTGATAGACTAGGCATCACGCAGTTTCTATGACTGATGTACAAAGCCTGTCCTAGTTGCAAAAGTCGGCATCTGAACCCACCGGCGAGGATCCAACCAGACTCTGCTCCTTGGTTATAGCTGCACTCAGCATAAGCAATCTTGTACCAAAGAACATACAGTTGTCTGAACTGCCCTAACTCTCTGGGGCTATAGAGAATTTAAGCCACAATTGCTCTGGAGGTGTAAAAATGCTAAGGTTTTTATACAATATACTCATATTCCTTTTTTCAAATAAAAACGTTCACAAGAGTGTAAAAGATGTTGAAATACCAAGAGAGGTGACCTTTTGTAAGCACATTCACGTTCTCCTGGGAAATAAAGAATAAAGTCATTCACCACCAAGTGTAATATTCCTCACTTCCACAGGCCTGATGAAAGGAGTCAACACAGGTAGTTTCAAATTAAAGCACAGTTGGAGCAGCGAGGCTGGAAATGTATCTCTGCGAGGAGGTATAAGGAGGCAACAGGATGCTGTTCATGAAAACTTGCACGTGATCGGAACCTGCCAGGGCTTCATCCCTGTCCCCTCACCCCCATTAGTTTGGTCACCAGGACAAGCCCTAATGCAGCCACTTAATGTAACATCTGGGGATGACAGGAAATAAGACTCCATTGCAAAATGAGCGCTATTCCCACACACCCCACATACGGAAGCACATGACTCCAATAAGCAGAAAGGGCAAAGGTTATTTCTAACGATTTCTGTGTAAGTGCTGAGAAATCCTGGGCTTGCCCATTACAGAGGCGCTGCGGAGCCCAATTCTGTAATGGAAATGCGGGCCAGGAGGGCCCGTTCCAGACGGGGAGAGGTCATGTTACCCGCCAGGGACACAGCTGGTTTGGGGCAGGCCCAGATTAGAACCTCAGGTGCCCATCCTCCACTCCCAGAAAACTCTCAAAATAACAGAACGTAAGGAACTGGGCCCCACAATCCACTGTGCCCCAGAATTAGTTTCTATAAAATGAAAACTAATAACTCATCAAGGTGGCGTCCTGGCCATTCCTCCCCGCTGATTTATATTAGTGAGATCGGCAGACAAAACTGGTTTATATTTTCTCAAGATGTCAGTTTGCGGCTTGTGTTTTCTTTCTTTTCAAATCCTTTAAAATTGTCTGCCTTATTGTTCCTTAACATGACAAACGTCCATCTAAAAGTACTTTGGGGGTGTCTCGTTCACAGGGGACGCCTTTTATGCACATGCTCTATAGGACCTTTATAGTGGAAAACAAATCACTTTGCAGTCCTGATCAATGAAATGTCCCCAAACTTGGTGGCATGCCATGTGAAGCAGCCATCCCCAGGGCTTGGGGAGAGGAAAGTGAAGTAGCATCACTTGTATAAAGAGGTCACAGTTCACAAGGTCCTGACAGAGAAGGTTCTAACACCTTCATTAACAAAGGTTTGGTGCCTTGAAAATCATTTCATGAAGGTAGGTGAGCATATTTTCATGTATAAAGCCCTGAGGATTATACAGCTATGTGCCTCTTTATGGGGAGTTTTCTTTTCTCTCTAGTTAATTAATATCATAATTTCTAGTTTTAGAAACTGTGGGAGAATAATCCCACGTGCATTTGGCCTAACCCCTTTTCTTATTCAGCTCATGGATGCACATTTTATTATTCCTCTTGATTTGAACAAAAGGCAAGATTTTCCCCCCTTCTGCTCAGAAACTACCTTTGGGAAATTAATATTCAAGATGAACAATGAACTCATCTCATGGCCTGTGAACTTGCTGGTTGCCAGGAGGCCTGTGAATTCTTAGGATTATTTTCGATTTGGTAGCATGAATCAGGGGCTTAAATAGTCATATAAGGCATGGTCTTCAAAATTTAAAGTTTCAGAATTCTCTAACTGTCCATTTGTAGGATCTCCTTAAGTTTGATATGTGTCTATTCTAACCTCTTGAGCTTAAGTGTAGTTTATCCCAAAGGTACGTGACAAAGCCAAGGCTAAATGTCAAGCCTGTTGCTATAAATCACATTTCAAACTGGTAGTTACTTACTAGTGAAAAAAGACTGTTTGAAAAGGTTCTGTCTCATTAGAAAGCGATTATGGAATGCCTATAATTTTGGCTTAAGTAAACAGAGTTAAACTTGAAATACCTACTGTGCGATAGTAGGCCAGATCAAAAGGACAGCTATTCAAATTTCCAAGGACCTCTCCTTTCCTAAAGTTAAAAAAAAAAACAGTGATTTTCACCATATTTTTAAGGAATATTTGTTGGAGGGGATTTCTAAAAACAGTCTCCACTGAAGTTATTTCAAGTCATTTAGTATTTCTCTGAAGAAGCTTATCTTGTCCTTTGAACCCAACAAAAAACCTCTTTTTACTGAGAATAAGTATGATAAATACTAGTAGCTATTATGGCAAAATGACTGGACAAACAGAAAGAAGAAGTATGAAGAGCTTCATGTGTTTCTAAGCTGCTTCATTTTCTATTTCATTTTATGTGACAAAGGCTCTGTTTGTATCCAGAGTCACTAACTTGATATAAGTGGACTTTCTTACATTTGTTAAGGGGAAGACAACTTCTCCCAAATGATGTCAAAGTGTCTCAATATACCATCTATTACTATCAACACTGGTATTTGGAAAGGAACCATATTTGAAAAGGAAATTGACAAGCTACTCTCAATCTCCCCCAAAAAGATATGTATGAGAAAGATTCCACCTACTCTCCCAGTGTTCATTGTAGGTGTTTGTCTTAATATTTACTTTATCCTTCCATGAGCCCCAACCCTTTTTATTATACATATTGGCTAATAATTAAAATAAAGAATAAATAACAGCTTCCATCCTTGGACAAAACCATATTATACCCAACCCTGCAGCCCCATGAGAATCTAGCAAGGCACTTTGCTTGAGGTGGGGGGAGACTCCGTAAAATGCTGAATGAATAACACAGCTCTTCTTCCCCCACCTTCTGGTTTTCTTTTCTCAGTAGTAACCTAACATGAAACCTGCACAGACAACCACCAACCTGAAAGAGCTGATCCTTCACTATCCCCATAGGACCAGCTTACTATTTACAAGTCAAGAAATAAGAGAATCAAAGAAAATGAAAAGCTTCTTCCTCAAGCCCTCAAAAATGCCTTGAAAAACTGGCAATAGCAGAGAAGTTCTTTAGCAAAGAATAAAAATGTGATCATAATGATGCTATGACAAGATAGGTGAAAACAGGCTCCATGGGAACGTGCCTGAAATCATCACAGAGTCTTGCAGGTTTGTTGAAGACATTATGGCCACCTGCCCTCCTACAGCCTCACTCTTGGTATCAGTACTGATTCCTGAAGAGGGGCAAAAAAGAGGCGAAACTCTTCAGTGTGGAATGAAGACATTCAAACCCCAAGGATATGAAACCTGAGATTATCTGAACACTCAGTGTAGACATGGGTTTATGGACATAGCGTTTTGAGGTTACACTTGGATTTAGGTGTATTTCAAAATTTACTGCCACCAGCCTGAAGAATAAAGCGACCACAGCAGTGACTGACTTCAATTACTGAAGTATAAACTGTAGTTGTCACTTCCTTTACAAATCTGGCATTTCATGACAGGGAAAATCAAGGGAGCCTTATTGCCAAGACAGTACATCCTTATGTCACCAGATTTTGCAGTAAAAAAGACGGTTATTTTATTTAGGTTTTACACTCACAGAAATGCACTCACAAGACATTTTTAAAGCATGAGATACCGGCCCCAGTTTTTTTTTTTTTTAAACTTGCTGTTTTAGGAGAAAGATAGTAGAGCTAGACTTTGAGTACCAACTGCAAGCTTAAAGCAATCTTCCCAGGATTTAGAGTGATTTGGTATAGATGTGTTTTCAAATATAACCTCGGTTTTCCCAGGACATTCTGTTTAGAAGAAAATGAATTCATTCAGAATGAAAAACAAACCAAAATTGGTGTCTTACACATCATTACATACAAGTGGTCAACAGTAAGGAAGGAGAAAACGACGAGAAGAGTTTCAGGATTTTCCTCCTTCAGCCTTTCAAGTATTTTATCCCTGGGTTTCCAAGTCACACAGCAAAGCCATCCGCTGTATTTCCAAAGGGAACTAACTGGCGCCTTCAGAAATGCTTCTATGCGTTTTAAGATGAAATCCTTCATTCCCGTTTACCGTTTTGTTTGTCCTTCCTGTCTGACATGCAAATACATGACACAGCCTCCATTCTTTCCTTATAACCTGATTCAAAGCAACATATGTTAAATCCACACAAAATCATGTGAGCATTCAATCCGCATACACACCATTACCCCACCGAATGCATTCAGTGGGCTGCAACACAGTTCCCTGCGTGCAAGCAGACCAGCCTGAGACCTCTTCCCTGACTCAAACCATCCAGAACTGTGCATGGAACCTGTTCCCTTTTGAAAAAGAAAGGCTGTTTAATACCCACTAGGATAATAACTGGCCACAATGCGGGAGCGAGCAAGCCCGATACTGCGGGCAACGGCGGGCGCAGGCTCTTCCACAAGCTCAAGGAGGCTGGGCGCCCGAGCTGGCGGTCATTTATCTGTGCAGCCAAAACGCCCGGCACGTCCCCCTCCCAGATTTCACCTAACTAATAGCTCTCCAACCCCATATTGAGAAGGCCTGCTGTGGATCTTGCGGAGGTACAAAATGGTGGATGAGAGCTAATTTTTTTTCCTGCTTTCCCCATAACTTATCGCATCCATCACAGCCCGTCCTCCCGGGGAAGCACCCCGGCCGCGGCGCTCGGAGCACGCCCCGTGGCCCCGGCCTGGGGGCAGGGACGCGGTTACCAACCTGATGTCATGTAGCCCCGCGAAGCCTGGGGCGCGAAGGCCGCGGGGAAGCGCTTGTGCAGGCGGTAGTCCTTCTCGCTGCGGGACCTCATGCGGTCCGAGGCCCGGTCCGAGAAATCCGAGCTAGGCCAGGCTCGCCGCAAGGTTGTGCTCCGGGTCTTCTTCATGGTGGGGAGGGCGACCCGCTGCCCCGATCCTCGGGGCCTCAGCGCCGGGGCGCAGCGCGCGGCTTCATCCGTCTACGGCGGGCACGACCCGGGCGGACTCTGCGCGCATTTTCCCAGCCCCTCCTCGTCGGCGTCTACACCGCCAGCGGCGGGTCCGGCCCTCCCCACGCCCCCACACCCCCCCACAGCGAAGGCTCCGATTTTACACACGTCCCACAATGCATTACACTTCATTTGCAATCCGCCCGGCTTATAGCTTCCAGATTCCTGGGGGGAAAGGCACGTTAGGAGGCTCCCCGGCCAGGAGGAGGCGGGGAGGGGGCGGGCGGGGTGAGGGCGCCGAGACTTGCAGCGTGAAAGCAATGGGAGCGCAGACAATGGCCCGATTCAGCGCAGGAGTGCTTAGCCAACTGTGAGCCACGGCACAAAAGACCCAAACAAATGAGGAAGCCCAGGCCTCCGGGGGTGACCCGGGATCGGGCGCCCGGGAAGCCGGAGGGGCGGCGGCAGACCCTCTCCGCACCGAGCGGCTCAGAGCGAGGCGTGGGGATGACAGTGTCCAAGTCGTGTCCCCCTGGGCCTATCAGCCGCGCGGCCCGCAGTCCCGGGCGCGGGCTGGCTCTGCCTCCCCTGCAGTCCTCGGGAGGCAGTCTTCATTACAGAGGCTCGGATGGGGGCGCGTGTGCACAGGATCCGAGCAGGCTCTGCAGTCAGCAGCTGCGGCGGCGGGCCCCTGCCGAATCCAGGAAGAGTCCTCGCGACTGCAGCGCCTCGTCGATCTTCCTCCTTCCAAGGCTCAGGGTGGTGTGCGTGCGTGTGTGCGTGTGCGTGTGTGCGCGCGCGCGCCGACACGCATGTGCCCCCCTACACAGGCATGCTCCTACTTACTGGCCGCGGCGGCGACGGGAGCCATGGCTGCCAAGGATGCGGAGCCTGCCGATCGCCACCCGCACGGCGGCACCGCTGCTCAGTCGCGAGCGCGCAGAATGGCTATTGAAGTACAGGAAGCCGGGAAGCCGCTCAGCCTCATGCTAATCACCGAGCTGCCTTAAGTTAGAGCACGGATCCTGTCAAGCTTCTCATTTTCATGTAAAACACCCTGCGGCGGCTCTGGGACTTGGCTGGTTCCCCAGCCAGGAGTCAGCGCTCGGATATTTACATCTTTTTAGGATGGCGCCTCCCGCTTGCAGAAAGGGAGAGAAACCGCTCGGTGGGAACAGGGCAGTCTGCGGTGCCCTGCCTTGCCCACCTGCGCCAATCCCGGAGGCAGCTAGATCCGGGGGAGGGGGCGCCACCCGGAGCTCCGCCGACAGCCGCAAACGCCCGGGCACCTGGTCCACGCAGCGAGGGCGTCTCCGGCTCTTCCTCGCTGTCCCTCGAGCCCCCGGTGTCAGTCACTGCCAGCCCGCTAACCTGCATTCAGGTCCACAGCCCCACTACCCGGCTCGGCTCTGCACCGCTGTTTCTGGTCCAACAACCAATCGCTAAAGGACAACAATGCGCGCTGCGCGAGAGGGGAGGAGGGGGCGATGCGCCGCCCCGGCCGAGGCGCCGGGCCCGGGATGCCGGACCGGGACGCGGAGGTCACTGCGAGTTAAAGGCGCGCGGCCACATTGCGGAGAACCCCCGACCGCGCTGCGCTGCGGCCGTTTTGTCAGCTTGGCTTCTCGTTTGGGTTTCCAATAACGCTTAGGTGTTGTAAACAACAAAAATAAACCTGATTCTTCTTACGTCTTTGCGCTTTTTTCCATTTGTGACGATGCAACGTTCAAAATCATGTTTTATGCTGTTCTACATATTCGCAGGTGTCAAGGTACGGAGACAGGGTTATGAAATCTTTATGAACCTATGATCTTTCCAGGTTGATACTGCAACCCCCCCCCCCCAAAAAAAACCGCACTGGGTTCTAAATGGTTAAGATTCAGGAGTTTTAGCACAATTTGGTGCTTTTCCAAGGCTTTAATTCTTTGCGGGGCGGGGGCGCAGGTTCTCGAAGAACGACACAGAGGGAGGCGAGGTTTCAGCAACAAACATTATAGAACCTAGAACTTCCATTCAATATCTAAGGGCTGCCCTCTGTAACCTGGGGCCAGTGTAACTGATCTATCTCCCGGGAACCCGGGGGTAAACAAACAAAAATCACTAAGCAACTTGTATTTACACTAATCAAAATTTATTACTTATTAATACAAAATTTATTACCGTAAACCAGTTAGCTAATATTCAATGATATTTTTTAAAAGTTAGAAAAGGACAGTCTCCCAAAAGGCACATTTTGCTAAATTGTCTTCTTTACTGTAAGAGGACTGCTAAGAACAGAAAGCCTCCAGCTTTAGAAGCTAAAGAAGACTAAATGTGTAAAGAACCATAAAGGTAATAAAAAATAATTGTATTAATGAATGCATGAGATATTGACATTTAGATGTCTCAATCCAATTCAACAACTACCCTACATCCCATGAGCCAAAAGTGGTTATATGAATGATTATAACGGTTACGACTGAAGGCTAATGGTGATTGCTGTGACAACTGTGATACTTATTCATTTAGCAAATGATTTTTGACTGTCTAGTATATGCTGTGATGGATGCTGGGCAAACAGAACAACACACATGGCCCCACGTAACTTATGGTCTAGGTAGTAAGCAAATAAATGCACGGATTGTGTTAAGGTCTACAAAGAAGAATCACCTCCATGAAAAAATGACGGTTAATCTGAGACCTACAGTATGTGGAGTCATCCAAGCAAAGAGTAGGGAGAGTGATGTTTCAGAAACTGGGAACAGTGCATGCCAAGGCCCTGAGGTGGGAAAGAAACTTGGCTTCTGTTGGAAGAAGTGAAAGAAGGCCAGTGTGGTTGGAATTGGAGCATAAGAGGAAGGCGTGTGATGAGATCACGGATGAAGCCAAGAGCTGGATCACGAAAGGACTTGCAGGCCATGTTAAGGGTTTTGTATTCTATTGTATTATGTGAGCCACTGAAGGGTTTTAAGCAAAGAAGCAATGATAGTTTCAGAATTTCTATATAAAAGGGGCTTAGAAGAGGGATTCTGTTTAGGGGAGGGGTCATCCAGGACTTTTCCGGACTGTAAATTTGAATCGCACTTGACTTAAAACTGAGAAAATATTCATTGTTCATCTGAAGGAATAGGGGTGGGTTGATGGATATTCTGGGAGGAGAGCTACAGCTCCACTCAGCTGCCTCTGAATGCTGGCCTTTGCAGAGCAGAGATATCACCCACTGTCCATACGCAACAGAATGTTCTTGGAGCCAAAGCCAAATAGCCAGACACAGAAGAACCAGGCGGTAAACAGGCTGGGTTGGCTTAATCGAATCAGATAGGAAAGCAGGAGAGGTAGAGACAGTTAAGTAATTTATCCATCCAAATTAAGTGGCAACATCAAAAGAAGTTATGAAGGTAAGACTTGAATCTAGCAAACAACATACTGTGAAACCAACACTATGTAAAGAAAGTGGAATCTCGTTAATACAGCCACTGTTAAAATCAGACTCAGTGTGTCCATCTGTCCTATGAAAAGATTCACTCTGGTCATACTCAACCCCTAGGTCCCTAGTCCTAGTTTCAAATCGCTCAACCTACTTGAGACAATCAAGTATCTGGGTCTTGAACTGTCCATGAAGTAAGCTCAGTTGTATAATCCCAGTTTTTCCTAGTAGGAACGTTTAGAATTAAATAGCGAAATGATACAGCAAATCACTTTCACAGTAGTCGTAATTTTTAAATCAGGCTTAATAATTTGTACATTTGGTATTTACACATCAGATAGAGACACTAATTAGACACACATTTGCTTTGTGATTCTAATTCAGATGTGTACAGTTGGCCCTTGAACAACCAGGTTAATTCAAGTATAATTTACAGCAGCCATTCCATCCACGGTTCCTCAGATTCAATCAACCACGGATGGACCATGTGGTATTTACTATTGAAAAATACCCACGTGTAAGTGGAAATGGGTAGTTCAAACCTGTGTCATTCAAGGGTCAACTGTAATTGATTTTAGACTTAGAATTTTGACTTTGACGCGCTCCTCATTTAAAACCTTGGTTTATTAGATTTACAAGAGTTGAATGAATCTAATAGTTACAAGTATGTAAGCTCCATGAAGGCGAGGGATGTTTTCTGTTTTACTCGTTGCAGTTCATTGTTCTGCTTTGTTCATAGCTGTGTCCAGTGGCTCACAGTAACTGGCCCAGATGTGATGACTAGTGAAGCCTGATTAAGTACTCTGAAGAATCTGGTTTGAAATTTTCCATAACTGTGTTTCTAAATGGGGCTAATTATTGGGTAAAAGGACTTTAGTCTTCAATGTGAGTTGATCAAATGCTTTTCCAAGGCCCCTGAGAGTTACAGTTTTAATTTTATTATTTTTAAAATACCACATTTACAAACTGAATGCATTGAACCTAAAAACTGAAGGAAATTTGATTTTCCCATTTGTATCTCTAATCAAGGAAAATTGGATATTTTGAACTCGTATCTCTGGTATACTGAACATTCATTAAAGACCTAAATATAAGTGATCTTTGCTGTGCACAGAAAGCCCCACTTTGGTATGGTAAGAGAGCTAAGTCCGCAGAAAGGAAATAGGTGTTTATGTATTTACGTACGTCTGTGATATATGCATCAAACTTTGTGATTAAAATATTTGTTAAATCAAAATCAAAATTCTGAGTCTGATAGTCATTTATCTTGCTGCTGCGTCCTGAAACATAATTTGAAAAAGATATTAACAGTTTCATTTGACAAATGTGCTTTTAGTCAAAAAAAAATACATATACACACCTTAAAATTGGGCGGTTGCGTGGCCCGGGTTAAGAAGCTAAATGGAATCTGGAAATGAATGTGTCCCAAAAGGACGAGGGCTTTTTCAGAGGCTTTCGAGCTGGAAGATCGGGAGTATTTCTTATGCGACGCATATATACACTCATATATTTGCATGTATGTACATGTGCACGTTCATATGACCTGGGCCTTCAAACGCAGCTAATAAGGTAGCTGACCATGTATTTGGTAGATACATCTTTGTCCTCCTTTGCCCAGGCTCCAAACTGCTAGCTATAATTTTATCAGAAAGCTTGAGCATTTATTGTCTTAGAAGATGCTCTCTTCGCATGTGGACCACCAGCGTGGTTGCCAAGGCAGTGGTCACGCTGCTGGCATGAAGGTCTGCAGCTCCCAATAAATAATGTGTTCTGGGGAACCCCTGTCCTGAGATACATTAACAAATGTGACTTGGAAAGAGGGTTCCATTATAAATTCAGAAGATGTGCTAAAGTTACAACAGGCCTGCTGGACTTCTCAGAGCCTTTCATGTGCAAACGCACCTGTAAATCCACCAAGAAAACAACAACAACAACAACAACCGCTCTTCAAGCTCTAATCATAGGACCACCTGTTGCTGGAACACATTTAGGTAAACAGATCTAGACAGGTGGTGGGAGGTGATAAATCCATGGCGTAAAACATGTTTCGGAGAAGTCGTAAGTATGATGAGACAGTGTATATATTGGTCTTTGCATCCCTATCAAAATCTAAGCTGAATTTCCCTTAGTCTCTCCACTCAGGTACATCATCACCTATAACCCACTGCCGACAGGGCTATAATGAATAATGGTGGTCAATGAATTCTACTCCCAAAGAAAGCAATTATTTGGGGATGGAGGAACTCACCAAGGAGAAGTAACTCAAGAGGGGCCTCGAGCGTTTGGGAGGCTGGAGAGGCTGGAGTAGGCTGCCAGGATGATGGCATCCATCTCCAGGCCAGACTAAGCGAAGTCAGAGTAATAGAGGGCAGGTCGGTGTGGTGACGCCAAGGAGAGCAGGCATTCACGTCATTGCTGGGGGCCTGGGAAAAGTTCATCTTTGAGTTCCACTGTTTCAACTGTCATGGTGATAAGCTCTCAAAGTGAAGATCAGAGGTAAATATATAAATGTTCCATTTCACTGCTGGCAAGCAGAAGGCATCAAGGAAATAATAGCCAAGTTTATTGTTACGCTTGATCACTAAGCGGGGGGCACTTAAAAAACCTGAATCCTTTCTAGATCCTTTTGTTCACCTATGCATCCTGCTTTGCACCAAATAACAAAACAAGCTGAATTCCAGTGGGGGCCAGCAAGTAACAGTGATACCATACCGTGGATGCTACTGCGTTAAATAGCTGAAATACACAGCATCCACAAACTGGGTTTAGGAAAAAGAAAGAAGAAAACACCCAGGCACAGCTAGCGTGTTTTCAAGAGCTGCAGCATTCAGTGGTGCCCAGCACACCCTGCTCAAGCTGGAGCAGTTACCCAGGGTCGAGAACAGAGTCCAGAGAAGGTAGAAACAACCTGTGTCCGTCAACAAATGGAAAGAGCAAGTGTGAGGAAATTCTGACACACGCTACAACATGGATGAATCTTGAAGGTATTATGCTAAATCGGCTAGACACAAAAGAACAAATACTGTATGATGCCTCTTAGACGAGGTGCTTAGAGTAGTCAAATTCAGAGACAGTACAATCACGGTTGTCAGGGCCTGGGGGAAGGGGAGGGGGGAGTTAGGGTTTAATGGGGATCGCGTTTCAGTTTGGGACGGTGATAAAGTTCTGGAGTTGGATGGTGGTGACAGTTGCACAACAACGTTAAGGCCACTGAACTGTACAGAAAGAATTAAAGTAGTAAATGTTATGTATATTTTATGCAATTTAAAAGATAAAAAAGAATAGAGTCCAAGACGCAAAGGCACAGTCAGTAAGTGGCTTTGTGTGGACAGCGTGGAAGACAAGCTGCTGTGAGCTGGTCCTTTCACCTGCACACACGGGGGGCACATAAAAAAAAGGGCTGATATCAGGTAGACCGAGAATATAAAACAAGCTCAAAAGTAAACTGGCAGCGTCAGGTTCCACCCAAATATAACTGGAAGATGATTCTTTCAAGGGTGCATTTGAATTTGTCAAGATCTAGAGAAATTTTTTAAAAGACTTTTTTAAGTTTAGAGACACCAAAATTTTTGCTCTTTAAAATTTATATTAACACACACTCCATTTTAATACTCCATTTCTACCAGCTGGAGAAAGGAGCCTGAGCAAAGTCACAATGGTCAGAAATCGATGGAGGGAACCCTAAATAGTCTTGTTTGTCTGAAAGGCACGAAAATGTCAGGGACTCGTGAGCCACTAAGCTGGAAGGGTATATTGGGACAGTTGGTGGAGTGTTTGGGATTTCAGGCCAATTAGTCTGTGCATAAGTAAAAAGGGAAAGGGGCGCGTTGAATCCTGAGCAAAGGAGAGACATAGCTGGGTTTGGACTTGACATTTGAATCCAGTGGGAATTGGCTGCAAGCTTGAGGGAACTTTCCAAGGTGACGAGAATGTTGTCAAAACTGAATTGTGGTGATGGCTACACAATTGTATAAATTTATAAAAACACATAGCACACTTAAAAATGGTTGGATTTTGTGATATACAATTATACCTCAATGATACTGTTTAAAAAAAATTAACCCAGCCGTAGAGTGGAGGATAACCTGGAAAACTTAAAGACTTGAGCTAGAAAACCAGTTAGGAGGAGACTGCCATAGCACAATTGAGAGGATGCTAGTCAGAATCTGATTTCTAACAGAAGGAATGGAGAACAGTGAACAGGGAACATTGCCAGGTTCAAACCTGCCGACCTACACAGTTGATCTGTGAGAGGCTGGGGAGTGTAGGACAGACAGGGCAGTGAGGGCAAACAGAGGAGACAGTGTCACGGGTATCTCCAATGTTTATGGACTGATTCCACACATAGACACTGGGAAATCATTTTAATTCTGGATCCTCCCCTTTCTTGAGATTTGAAGTATTTATGATTTATGCTACTGATTTTTGTCCTTATTCTCATACTTTCTTTCCACTGTTAAATAGTTCCAAAATATTATACATACACACATTTTTCTTCTTGCTAATATAACTGGCAATCTCTCCATTACCCAATCCATTGACAAATTTCGCCCTTATCTGGCTTCTTGCTTGGCGCTATTGTCTACTCTCTCCTCTTAAAATGTTTCTCTCCTTTGTCTTACTGTCTCTCTCCATTGGCTCTCCTCTCACCTCTCAAGTCCACCTCCACCCATTAAACACTGGTGTTCCCTGGATTCCGTCCCCAATCACCCTTCTCTACCTTCAGTCTCACCAGTTGAGCTCAACAACATCCACTGCTCTGTTTTAACCCCTAGAAGTGATTGATTTCCAAAAACTTTCCATCAGACCTCCCTCCTGATCTCCGAATCCTTATTTCCTACTGCCAAGTGAATATCTTCCCCAGATACTCCATGGACAATCAAACTCAAGCTTCTCATTACACACAATTAACCATCTTCATCCGCATGCTCCCAACCTCTGGCTTCTTGGAATACATTTCTGGATGTGGCGAACGGCACTCCCAGCCATTCGGTCTCCCAAAGCGAGGACCTGGGATGCATCCTCAACTGCTTCCTGTCTCTCACTGCTCTCCTCCCATCCACCCCATGCCTATCACTACACTCAATCCGTCCCCAAATTCTTGTGTTTCTACTGCCTTCCTATATCCTGAAGGCCTGAGTCAAGGCACTGGGGAAGGAGAGGGAGGCCAGACACAGAAAGCCAGTGTCATGTGCCTAAGATACAGAAAGGGTAACCTAAAAAATTCAGTGAAGTTAAGACTGTTGTAAAATTTGAATATTAAAAATATGTAATCAAATATCTAATTTATTTGCTTAAATACATACTTCAAAATAAGTTTATCCGTTCAAAACTGAAACTTGATAATAAGCAATTTGTAATCAGTCATCAATATTAAATAGTTTAAGGCAAAAATCAGACTGCACAATAATAAGACAATTATGCGTTTCAGCCTTATGTTAACTTGCACGGAGAAGCCTCCGTTCACATGTGAATGCAGCTGGAAATCATACAAATATTTAACCATCTTTTCAGATACAAGATTTCGACACTGATGATGAAGCCCCTGACTTCTGTTCAACAAACTTTGTTACCTGAGGTAAACCTCGGGATCTGTTTTTTTCTGCATATGCCACATATATAGGAATATCCACTGCCCTCTTCTTTGAGAAAATACCCATGAGGCTCTTCTGTCAGGGTTTCGCGTCTCTCTTCAGAATGGTTAAAGTATTCTCAGTAAAAGGATAAGAGTTTTAAACAAGTTGTTCAGTCAACTAAAGGAGCCCATTTCACCACGCCCTCCCTATGCAGCCTCGACATCCAGTGGCCTCTTTCAATCTACCTCATACTAGAAACCTGTCTTGGCAAATTAGCACGTGTTGCAGCTATATTTGTTCATTTGACGGACCTGCAGTTACACTCATAAGCTTCAGGGAATTAAAGGGAGCACCGGAATGTCAGCATTTACAAAGCCAGGAGTCACTAGGCACACTCTCACAGAGAGCAAGCTTCCTCTAGAAAGACCTCATATTTTTCTCAAACCCTAAGAGATGAATAGTGGACTTTCTCACTGAAAGCCAACAAGCTTCAGAATGACACAAGGGTCCATTGGAATCACCGCACCTCTTCACAGGTTGAGGGGAAAAAAGGAGAAATTTACTTGCCTGACTGACATGACTGACAGTTGCGACGACTCATTAAGTAAATCTTTCCATTCTCCGACTTGCCCTGTGTAGACGACAGTGAGCGACTTTGCTTCTCCTGCCAACCTTCAGAGGCAACACAGGTCCTCCTGGACCACCGAGATTTCAGCACAACTGAACGTGGTGTCTCCGTGAACTTCGTCCAGCTCATAATTGACTAACCACAAAAGACCAGCTAAAATCACAGTATCAGTGGGTTCCTCCGATTGTACTGACTGGTCTCAGCCTCGGCGTGATCAGAAAAGGTCAGCAAAATTGTAACTCTCATCATTTTATGAAGAAGAATACCTTATCTTCACACTGAACAATTCCTTGAAGTATTTTGCCATGAGAGAACCAGTAGACTTCTGTGAGGCAGAAGATATTTCATGATTCTTCCTCATCTCATGACAAAATCATGAAGATCATGTGATCTGTAAATCCACTCACTGAGCACAGATAAACAGTTATGAGGAGTAACACCTAACAGTAAAACACGGCACACACAGGGCCACACAGAAATGGCCTCCACCTCGCGGACCCTCACACGTCCCCGAGTGACACGCGGCATCAACCTGTAAGCCTTCGTTTCTTTTGTACTTTTTCCTTAAAAGATCAGTATAAATACGAGTTCTCACTGTTCCTCAGCAATGTCAATTTCCATCTCCAGACCTTCTCGGAAGCTGCCCTGTTTGCCTAAGATGTCTATCACCACCTTGTCCTCCTGGAAAACTCTCATTCATCCTTCAAGATTCAAATTGCAGTCAGTGCTCTGACAAACTTTCCATCTTCTCCCTCTCTTTGCCTCCCACCCCCTCTCCTGCAGAGTTGGGAGTCCTGGTCCCATCTATACAGCAATCTGTGCGCTTCCATGATGGTGCTTACAATGCTGTAATAGAATGCGGTACCGTACAGAGATGTCCCCTGCTTCCCCGGCTTTCCGGTTCCTTGAGACCAAAGACTGTTTTGTTCATTGAACAGATGTTCATTGAGCACTTGCTATGTGCTGAAGACGGCTACAAATTCTGGGATTCAAAGTTTAAAAACAAAATAGCAATAAGAACAAAACCATCTGTGATTAAGGAGTCTCCATGCTCATGGGGGGAGATAACAGTAAACAAATTAGTAAATTATACAGAATATGAAATAGCAATGAGTGGAGTGGAGGAAAATAACGCCGGGGAGGAAGGCTAAGATGAAGGTTTTTGATTTAAGATGGAGAGGCCAGGGAAGACTTCACTTCGTTCATCTTTTGAAGCCTCGTGCCTTTTAAAAGTAGGTTCTCTAGAAGCAGGTGCCAGGATATGTTGATGTTTGGCCCTCTGCAGGGTTGTGTTCCTCGCAGAAGCCCAACAAATGCCCATGGATTTATAAAGTGGTTTCAGGGTCATAAAGGAATATTATACCTACTTTGTTTTCCCTCAGATCCACTAGTAGCTAAGGAATAATAAATAATGCATTATGTTTGCCTAGGACCTTACAGTTTATTGAGTCTCGTAAGGTCTGAGGTCAGCAAGGTAACATTTGTTATCATAATTAAAGATGAAAAAAATGAAGGCTCAAAGGCAGTAAGTGATTTGCCCCAAGTCATACAGAGGTTGAAAAACCAGAATTCCTCTCTTGAGATTCCCAGTCCAGGATTTTTCCTGCCCTACCCTGCTGCCCCCGTAATGATGGATGGGGGTAGTTACTAAATTTAGGGTTATATGTTAATTGCTTTTGGGTACTCCGAATGAAGTTCACAGAAATCTTTATATTGCTAGAATAGTCCCCCAATTTCTAAGTTATTAATAAGTTTTTATGAATATACGTGCATGTGGAAGAGAAGACAGATTTCTTTGGATGACTCACATGACTCCCTCGGTTGGTTTATACTCAGACGGTGCATGAGACTTAGACTTAAATCCACACACCTCCTTCAGACTAATCAATCTTGAAAGTTTTCTTTTCTCAATTCTGTTTGCAGGTCACCACAGAGCTGCTTCCCAAGCCAGTGAAAAACCACACGATAACACAGATGGATTTTAAAGGAGAAATCTTTTTTCAACACGTCACTTCCTGTGCTTCAAAGAAATGTTATACATGAACAATTAAAATCATATATGAAAAAATAAGCTAAGCTCCAATAGGTTCCTGTTCTATCAAATTACAATAATTTTTAAAAAGATATTTAAATTCCTGACTCTATTTAAGAATAACTACTTTAACTCCCAGCAAATTATAGGACTTTTATGTGATATTTAATAATTACTAATAACATTTTGACTTTAATATAGAATAAAAATACACAGATGAGATTAATAATTACTACTAAGTGCATTGGAGAGATTTTTTTCCAACTTTCCTTCAATATTTCAAAATTTAAGTAATTAGTCTTCTGGGTAATAATCTTTAGTCTTCCTATTATTATTCATTTGATACTTTAAAGGTGCTATGAGACTTCTATTTCAAACAGAGAGGGTTAACTATAACCTAATAACCATTTGCAGTAGCTTTCATTAGTTACCATGTTATTTATTATTCAACGAGGACATTTTTTTCAAGTAAAAAGGATGCTATTAATTACACTAGGACAAAACGCTTGACCAGAACCCTCCTGGTCCAACAGGGACATACGGTCACTCTACTTTTAGTGAAAGAAGGCTGGTCAAAAAGTATAATTTTTGCTTTATAAGAGGAACAAATAAATGTAAGTGGGGAGACAAGAAAAACTGCCAGTATGATCAGATATTTTAAAATGTAAAATACTGGCATTTGGGGGTGTCACCATGTACTCTTCTTTGTCCCCTGACTAATGGGGGTGGAGGCTCAAAGACCTGTGGCCAAAGTTTAATTTTTGGCGAGACATATATTGCATTGGTTCTGCTATGATCCCGTTTACCCAAGCCAAAAATTGGCTGAGGTAATTCCATCTGATGGCAAACGCTTCCTGCAAGGAGAATACACAATACAGCATAACCTGCATTCCCCAGCCTTTCCCCCCACCCCCGCCTTGTTTTCCCAGTTCCCACAAAGAACGAGGGACTACCTTCTTAAGAGGTCAGCGGGGGCTCCCTCCAGGCCACCAAGCTGAGCGCTGGCAGCAGGGGGAAGGGACAAGTGCCAAGTCCTAACATTTTGCACGTGGACTGTGCTTTGTGACACAGACTAGACTAGAGGTGAGCACCCGCCCTCGTTTCAGCCTACAGGTGAGTTTCGTGTGGACACACCTTTGTGTCAGTCAGGAAACTGCTACCTCTCTGTCTTCATGGCTTCTCAGAAGAAAGGAGTAACATCCTAGAAATGGGAAAAGGCCAAACCCAAATAAGAAGCTACAAGAAAGAGACAGAAGGCAATAAAGAAAAGAGAAAGTTGAACCCAGAGATAGGATGGAGACACTGTTTTGCGACACAGTTTTCTTCCAAAATCTTAGAGGGAAGTTGATTTCCAGAGAATATCTGATCTGGCTTCCTGGCTCCAGACACTGAGTTTTAAACATCTCCAAGTTTTTGGAGGTGAGCCTCCTACAGAGTTTTCCAGAGCCAGGACACATTTTTAGACCTAAATTATTTCAGTTGCAGACCTAAAGAAATCCATCCATGTTTGGTGTTGACATAAATGTATTCATGGAGCCAGCACCTATATGCTAGTGAATGGGTGGCATGGCAAATGGGATATTTGAAATTTAGATCCTGTAACAATTGAAATATAACTTGCTTAGAGGAGAGGCTAAATACGTCTTAAGTATGCATCAATTATGAGAACATCCAATTTGCTTTCACGTGTCATGACAGACCATTATAATCAACACCATAACCTCAGCAACTAAAACAGAAAAGCTTAAAAGGAAGTGATTTTATGCCCTCGTCAGAGTTCAAAATGACCAAGTTCAAGAACTGCAGCACTGCGCTGTACCCGTGAAATCAAGGCAAAAGGTTCCTCCAGCTGTGTGCACCTGCACGTTTCCGGGAGGAGGCCCACAGGCCGTAGAACAGGAGAACAGAGGGGAGAGGCCTGGAGCCATCTTGGAGGGGCACAGTTCTCTCCACCACCACCACCACCCCCAGAATCTTGCTAAGGCAAGGATTTCCCTGCAAGGATTTTGCTAAGGCGAAAGAGTCTAGGAGTTAAAAGTGATTACTCTGGAGCACATCTCTCAGTGTCTGAATTCCAGCATCTCTACTTCCCAGCCGGGCAACCTCAGACATGAGCTCTATCCCTGAGTTCTTCCTCTGTAACATGGGCAAGACAAAAGTGCCAATTTAATGGGGCTGTTCTGAGGATGAAATGAAATATGTGCCTGGCAACCAGTTAGTGCTCAGTAAATGTTGCTTTAATCCATTTTAGTTAACACCCTCGACCGGGTCCAGGGCTGAACACACCCTGGCTGCCAGGTCTGGTGGTGCACCCCTTGGGAAGCCCAGAAAGTTCTTTACTGTGCCATGCTAAATCATTTACGTAGTCTCTTTCTCTGTTAATGTCTTCTCTTCTAGTCTTTCAGTGATTACCCAGATATTTCAACAGGCATTCTTGAACTTGAAAACAATCTAAAATAAATCACCATCTCCATATTCTCCCAAACAACACAAATACCTGGCAATGATTCAACTCTGTACAAACATATACTGGCTCCCAGGTTATTGTTTCATTTCCTTCCTTCCTTCTTCCTTTTCTTTCTTCCTCCATCTCCTGCTTCTTTTCCCTCCCTCTACTCCCTCCCTCCCCCCTCCCTCCCTCTCCCCCTCTCCTTTCTCTGTCCCCCCCCCCCCCCCGCTTTCTTTTACGGTTTTAAGTAGTCTAACCTTACTGCAGTTTACCCTGTTTACCAGTTTCTTTGCTCAGCATGAACAGGCCAGTTCCCTTGGGGCTGAGTTGCTAGCTTAATGGTACAGAAATGTGGATGGAGCTAGATTTGTGTTTTATGAGATTGAAGAGGCAAGAAATGCTATGAAATTTTTCACCTGGAAATTTATGGTGGTTTTTGTTTTAATCCGGGGGCTTTTGAGGATGTATGGTCTGCTATGCTGCTGGAAATGGAATGAAGCAGCTCACGTTTTCTTTTGTCTCTGACAGGAAGAATTTCTTAATAATTATAAAATCTGAGTTTTTCACCAAAAAAAAAGAAAAAATTAAAAGAAACACACACACATGCATGAAACAAAAGTTCCCAGACATCCTTTATCATTTTCACAATCAGTCATGTATGATATGGTGACGGTCCCCCCTCTCTATTTCTCTCCCCCTCCCTCCTTCCCCTCCCTCCCTTCCTCTCGCATCAGTGGGCTTAAGGCAACGTGGCCATGTGGCCATTCAGAGACCTGCTGAGAGGGCAACCCCTAAGAGGCAGCACAGCACAGCAAGGCTCAGGGAGACGGGGTGGGGGTGATGGAAAGCACACCAGGCTGGTCCCAGGGTCCTTAAGCTCATGTCTTTCTTCCACTACGGACCTCCTCTGGCATTTTGAGCAAGTGTCGCGTAACTTCTCTGCTCCTGTATTGTTTTACCCACCAACCTCAACGAGGTACTGGAAAAGATAAGAGCTCTGTGAAGAACGCTTAAGGAAGGATAAAGAACACCAGCACGGAAGTTCTATGCCAGCCTTTAATAATTCCCAGCAGTCAACTCACCAAACCTCTATGACTCTCAACATCTTCATTTAGAAAAGGTGGGAACTGCACTCAACAGCTGCCGTGTCCCTTTCCTGGTTCAAACACCATGACGTGCTATTATAATGCGATGAATATGCAGACATTCTGAAGTCTAGGAAAGCACTACATCTCACTTTTATTGATATTTAGAAGAGCTGATTAGGGCCAGAGTAATAATAAATACATGCTAAGTCATTGTTCTATTTCTTTGTGACTTTGAGATGGTGACAAGTCATGGTAAAATTTTACTTTGTAACAACAGGAAGAATAAAAAGAAATTCTTAGCAACTCAGAATTTGACACTATTGGTTATGCCAGTTCAATGTTAAACACAGAATTTGAAGTCAGGCCCCAGTTTAAGTCCTGGCTCAGCTCCTTACCTCCTCTGTGTCCCTGAACAAATTATTTAACCTCTATAAGCCTGCGTCTTCTCATCTTTAAAATAAGAACAGTAAAAATACACAGTGGTCAATTTAAATAAGATAATATACGTAGAGCTCTTGGCTCAGTCTTATATCCAGGAAGTCCCTGCCATCAAAGATGAGCAAGTGGGGGCTTCCCTGGTGGCGCAGTGGTTGAGAGTCCGCCTGCCGATGCAGGGGATACGGGTTCGTGCCGGTTCGGGAGGATCCCACATGCCGCGGAGCGGCTGGGCCCGTGAGCCACGGCCGCTGAGCCTGCGCGTCCAGAGCCTGTGCTCCGCAACGGGAGGGGCCGCAACAGTGAGAGGCCCGCATACCGCAAAAAACGAAAAAACAAAAAAAAGATGAGCACGTGGGCTAAAACTTAGTAAAGTCAAGGATTTTCACTAAGTATTTACCTGATTAAAACTTAAAGTCTTATTTGGGGGAGAAAAGCTTGTTTTGTTTCCCAAAGACTAAAGAAAACTAGAAGTAGCAACGCAGCTCTACTTGGTGTTTGCTGGGCAAAAAACAAAGGATTGCGGTCTGGGTAGAAAACACCCACCAAATGAGATGCCCAGGTACTCCCTCATCTTCCACACTGATCCGGGACCCTCCACCCGTGTACAGACCACCAGCAGCTGTGGCTGTTCAACACTGCCTAAGCCAGCACCTCGGACGCTCCAGGGGGCCGGCCCGCCATGCAGGGCACCTCACCCATCCCCTTTGGCACAGCTCGTGGCCATCCTTCAACACAGAGCAGATCTGGAAACCATTAAAGTTCCAAAGAGAAGATGAGTAAAATTTTAGTAAAAATTGGCACCGTTGATGAAGCATCATATTGTAGAAAGCACAACACTCAAAGCCCTCCATAGACTGCGGCCTTAAATCCCAGGAATTTTAACCTCAGATGACACAATGGCATGGTCCCACGGTCTCTGCACCTCCTAAGAGGTAAAGCTTCCACACTTTCTGATCTTACTCAGTCCCCCAATGGCATGCACGCACACATCGGGCGCTGCCAGAGACCGTATACACTGCCCTGAGTTCACCCTGGTTCCCGGGCCCATGTGATCAGTCTGCCTGGTTTTCTATCTCCTCGCCAATCTCTGATTCTTGGCCAGATCTCCCCGTTTCGAAGTCTTCTATGTGTTGACCTGTGTTTTTAACGGTGGTCTATCTCCCCTTCACAGTGTGGGCATCCCACCCAGGCTCTCCTCCCACCAAATGAAGGTACCACCTTCAACTTCAGCCTACCTGTCGTTGGCTTCCCCACCCACGCTGGTCCTACCTCAGCTCCGACCTGACCTAATGGATGGCGGAAGTGGGGCAGACACAAGCCAGGGAGGCATAAAATATGGCATCCAAATATACAGGCAAAGGGTAAGGGCACTGGAGGGGTGGAAGATAGGGATGAATCGAAAATTAGCGGGGTCCTTCTTCTGCAAGACGGCATTGGGGATTTCACTTCCGGATCGAGAGAGCTGAAAGGAAGCAGTTGGCATATTTTTATCAAACTAGGAAGACTTAAAGGAAGAGGTAGGAAGGGAGAGAGAAATTAACATGCCGAGAGGAGACTATCCTGGGACATGGAGCTTGTGCGGGGGACCGGAAGTCAAGAATGAACGGAGAGGAAGTGTCGGTGGAGAGAAGCAGAAGTGAGCCAGTGACCCTGGACTCAGGCTGAGCCTGGCAGGTGCCCCTGCAGACCTCGAGCCAGTCCCCAGCCAGGGCCCTCCAGTGCCAAGGTCCTCTGATTCTAAGTTGCTGCAATGCTGGAAAAAAGAAAGTTTTTACTTTGCTCAAAGGCTCAGGCCCATCAAACTTTACTAACTTAATGTTTTCATTTTTATTGTTTGTTTGTTTAAGGTAAGAATTTGTTCGCATTAGTTTGCTAGGGCTGCCAGAACAAAAGACCACAAACTGGGCAGCTTCAACAACAGAAACCGTCTCACAGTTCTGGAGAAATCCAAGATCAAGGTGTGCGCAGGGTGGGTTCCTTCTGAGAGCTGGGAGGTAGAATCTGCTCCAGGCCTCACTCCGAGCTTCTGGCGCTCCTGTGGCCATCTTGGCATTGCTTGGCTTCTGCTGCATCACCCCTGTCTTCACATGGCATTTCACTGTGTGCATATCTGTGTCCAAATTTCACTGTTTTATAAGGACACCAATCACACTGGATTAGGGGCCACGCTACTTGAGTATGACCTCATCCTAACTAACTGCATCAGTAACAACCCTATTTCCAAATAAGGTCAGATTCTGAGGTCCCGGGGATTAGGACTTCAACATAGGAATTTAGGGGGCACACAATTCAACCTGGAACAGTGTTGTTGATGACAATCCTTGGACTCCTTCAAACTCCTAAACCAAAGCTGGATTCATTCAGAAAAATAAACAAGTAAACCAAGCGAGATGGCCCAATAATGCTTCAGGAACTTTTTCGGTAGCTTATAAAAGCAAAACTTCCCTTTTGGGAAAACCTGTGCACATCACTTACACAGGAAAGAAGCCAGCTTGTTTTCTGTGCTCGAGAGAAAGGGAGCATTTGCCCCTTTCCCTCGTCCAAAGCCAAATTAGCCCAAGAAATAAGGGGTAAATCGGCTCTGCACTATGGTCACCTGCATAATTGCGGGGTTTGAACACTTTCCCAAAGAATGAAGTGGTTGAAAGGGGTGGGGGAAAAGCAACACTTGAGATGTTTAACTCTCATTAACAGGAACAAGAATCTGTCTCGTTCCTGGGCAGACTGTGTGAACCTCTAGCTTCTTCCTTGACAAGCCCCAGGGCCCATAAATAAGCAAGTCAGAATAAGAAGTAACCACGGGATTGGCAAAGAGCAGGCAGGAGCGCACATCCAGATCCCAGTTACGCACTGCTGTCTCCGCCAGACCTCACAGGGGCTTCCTCCTCCGCGCTCCTTCAAGGCCAGGAGGAAACAAGCAGGACGGGGCCTTGATATAGCTGGGATCTGGGTGGCACAACAGAGAGGCGGGGCGTACAGGGTCTAGAGGCCGCCTGCCCAGGTAAATGCACTGGGCCACTGACCATCCCCGTATGAGCACCCCGAGTCTCAATTTCCTCAACTGGAAAATGGGGATGATAATAGAACTCAGGGCTGCTGTAAGATTCAAATCAACTAATCCACATGAACTGCTTAGACAACGCCTGGTACAGAGATGGCACTGCAAACGTTAGCCACTGTTAGTACTGCGTGGGGGGCATAGGCTGGGGGGGGTCTTGCTTGGAGCCTTGAATCCCCATCCTTTGAAAAATGAACTTGTCTCATAAATAAAAAGAAAATGGAGATCTCCAACACCCTCCAACACCCAACAGATGCGTCTAAGATACTTGCCTCCATCCTCAGGTATTAAAAAGATCCTGGATCTAACACTTATCAGATGCATAACCTTGAGCAAAGTCCAAAAATCTCTGCTAGGCCATCGTTTCCTCCAAGGTAAAATGGGAAAAGTGGCTTCCTCTCAATGTGTGTGAAGAATAAATATGAAAATGTATGTAGTGCACTCAGCAGAGTAACTGCTAATGACTGGTGAAGGGTTCGGTCATGAGCGGCAACACATCTGATTATAAAGGGGGAAAGGAAGGTCGATTCTGGGCCTCTAGAAGCCTTTACACTGCCTTAGTGACAGCTGTGGTGGTAGAGGGGGGAGTTTCCTTTCTAAGGACATATTACTTTATCTCTCTCACTGTATAAACCCCTGATGTGAATGATGTCCTCCAGCTAAGACATCCTCGTGCAGGGCAGGGCTGCACAACCCTGCATCAGGACCATCGCAGAATGGTCCTGAGCTGATGTGCCACAGAAAAGCCTCACAACATGGACAGGAATGTGTTGTTCAAGGACCTCGCATGATTCTTCATGCGTAGAAGGCTTTCAACGAGCATTTGTAGGAAGGAGGGAGGCGGAGAAGAAAGGAGGTGATGGGAGTTGTCATCAAGGATTGTTTGCTCTATGTTCAAGCAGAGGGATGTCAGTGTTTGGGGCAGTGCTTTTCAGAGGGTAAACAGGTAGTTGAGAGAAAGATGGTTAGAAGAAAAAGACATAGTTGTTGCCCCTCCTTTGCTATGTATCTTGCCCTACTAATACCTGCCTAATTCCAGCCTGGTTCTCTCTTCATTCACACCTGGGAAGCCCTGTGACAGCGTGCCAGGAGCTGCAGACACGGAGCAGCTGCCCAAATGCCAGCTCTCTCCCCACTTCTTTTGTGTCCCCAAGTATCCTCAATGGGCTCACAGACACGCAGGCAGGATTTATTCTCAACGTTTGTGCTGTTGAAACATCCGGGGAGTCCCACAGTTAGAGACATCCCATTTACAAAGCATCTCTTGGGTACAAGACCCATCTCCAAGGACGCCTTCCCAATGCCCATCCTTTCTGCTTTTCAAGAACCAACCTGAACGAGCCTTATCTTGCCTCTGTCTACACCTTCTGGCAACCATCCGAAACCCTGCCATGGCCTCTGGCTTTCATACCCTGTAGGGCCCCCTCCTTCTGCCCCCTGCTCTTTATTCCCTTCCACAATCCTCTGTGTCCACCCTGTCACTTGGGCCCTTATCTCTGGGGCCAGAGAAGTTCACTCCCTCTGGCCAGCAGCCTCAGAGGACACTGGACTCAAAGTCCTTTTCCATGCAAACACTGGCCTAGAGGGGGCTACAGTGCCCCTGTGTAGGGGACTTTCTATTGGTTGGGGCCTCGAGCTATAGGCCAAATGTAATAAATGAACTTTAAAGACATATGCATTTTTAAAGAAGGGTTTCCTACAAATCCCACCGTCAGAGAGTTACACAGCAAAAGGATGAAAGAGCAGGACCTCGGGAAGACGGCCTATCGGTGAGGGAGACACAGAGGTGCTACTCAGCCACCGGGCTGGATGTCCACATCTTCAGCTTCCAGAAGCTGGGGCATCTCCTCTTCCTTCCTTGGCACCACTAACACAGCAAAGAAGAGGCAGCCAGCCCCGGCGCAGGCCCACAGATGCAGGAGAATCACCGTAACTCAAGCCCGGCGAGGAGGCCGCAGACAGGAGGGGAGGGTCGCACAAGGCAGGCCTTCGGAGACCCCAGTGGTCCCAAAACAGCTGCCCCAACTGTAGGATTTATCAGTGATGTAATCCCTCTCTCTTTTTTTTTCTGAAACACTTGTCCTTCTTAGACCAGCCGAAACCAATGGCAGAGAGAAAAGGTAAAACAAACAACAACAAACACTACAAAAGATGAAGAGGGAGGACTTTGTTCAGATTTGGAAAGGTGGTGCGAGGTCAACTGATGACTGTGATGGGGGTGGGAGGAAAAATTTTCAGCAAATCTCCAGGCTGGCTGTGGCCCCAGTAACCACATGACACAGGTGTATCATGTCCTGGAAGTGACTTTGACCTAGATGGAGCGAGTCTCCAGAGCGTTTCAGATCACACTTCTCTCCACTGTTAGTTTCGGGTGTGTGATGACAGGAACACAGCACCAAGCACGCGGCTGTACTTCCAGGGCTAATTGTTTTCTTTTCTACCAGCTGGTTTACACACTGGGGTGTTTACTTTCATGACTGTGGCCTTCAGGAAGATCTGGCTTCCTGCTTCTCACCCCCAGGATCCAACTTTTCCTAATTTTTCTCTAAGGAAGAAAAAGCCTCCTGTAAACATTTCTGGAGTTAGCCAGCTTGCCAAAATTCCTAACTTTCTCATTACTGCAGACAAGCATTGAGGAGATTTTTTTGTTTCGGACTTTATATCCTGCAGCTCAGATTCCACGCCCATCTGAATGTGTTAATGAGATGGGGTCGTCATTCAAAACCTGCTCTTGGCTTCCATCACTGAAGACATTTAACAGAAGGAGTTGAAGTAATAAGAAATGCACCATCAACCGTGTCTCCCAAAAGAATCAACATGTCTCCCCTAACTTGTAGTGAAGAGAATGTGTCCCCAACCATAAAATATTTTATATCCCATGCTAGGAAACTAGAACTCTAGGAGCTGAAGGTATTCACATGTGCTGACACAAAGGAAAAATCTGTCATGAACCTGCCACCAAAAATAGCCACGACTTTCTCCTTTTCCGTGGTAACAAGTTTCTTTCTTACACTGATACTTGACTTGAAGGGATACAAAGACAACAGCTGCAACGTCTTTGGAAAACATCACATTAAAATTTACTAGTTTAGGTAGAAAGGAGAATTAAAACACTGCAAAATCAAGTGAATATCTAGTAAATTCCTTGGTGATTGTAAACTCGTGGCATGTTTTTTATCAGTGATTTTGACAGTCCTTTATAGCCCCTCTCTCTTTTCATTGACCTAAAATGCCCACCATTCTTAACTGCATGTGTGTCGCCTTTGAAAGGAAAAATATATTTGAAATAAAATGGTCATACAATATTTATAACAGATTTTTTAAAGCCAACTATAGGATATTTGATAACGTTATGGAATTAACGCTAATTTATTTCAGTTAATAGTAGTATTGTGGTTGTGCTTTTTAAGTGCTGATCTTTTGGAGATGCACACTGATATATTTATGGGTGACATAACACGATGTCTGGATTGCTTCAAAATAATCTGGGGTGGGAGAGTAGGTAGGGATATAGATGAAACAAGATGAATCATGAATTGAACATTGTCGAAGCTGGCTGTTGGGCTTGTGCTTCTATTCCTTCTACTTTTCCGCACATTAGAAACTGTGCAAAATAAAAGGAAAAAATGTAACAGCTATATATAGTGGTCTAAGTTTTTAAAATCTCCAACAATAACATGGATTCCTTGGAAAATTTTCCTCCTGAGTCTGGAGAGAGGTGAAAAATATCACTACATCCTATTCTGAAATCAGTGACCAAGACACTGGAACAGGAGTTAGGCAACTGGGGTTCTAGCCCGGGTTTTGCCACTTTCTGGCTTTGTGACCTTAAAACAAGTCCTTTGACTTCTGCGGGCTTCGTGGCTTCATTTCTAAAGCAAATGGGTCAGACCAGAAGTTTCCCAAGGCCTCTTCCAGCTACAAGATACTATGAAATATGAAGCCCACTTCAGAACAAGCAGCGAAGTATCCAGACAAGCAGCTTAAAGGGCAACTCAGGCATAGTAAACCCTAACAGCTGCTAAAACTCTACAACGCATTTGTCCGACTACAAGAACCAAGCATTCAACCTAAATGTCGGGAGAAGATATTTTTCTGACATTGGCTAAAGTCTTGGCTTTGTTTCCTCTTTATGCAGCCAAAGGTAAGCTCCAGAACTGGGATGGAATGGAGCGATAGAATTTAACTGAATTAAGTTTCACTGAACTCTTGCAATGGCCCAGGATTAACTGACCTACTGGGAAAGGAGAAAGAGTTCTATGTCTGGGAAATGCCCTGTTTTCGCTTTTGTAATTGCTAAAAAAAAAAGTGGGAACCCAGAGCTCAAGGACCCATAAAGATCGATATAAATGGAGAGTAAAGGGTCAAAGAAAAGAAAAGTCCATATACAGAAAAACAAAGCCAGGTCTAACATGGATCAAGGGAATGGCGTTTCATCTCAGGGATTCAGTTTCCCAAATTCCATTTGGAAGTCCTCATAAAGAGAGAATAGACTGGAATGTGTTTTAGAACAAACAATTCCACTGTAATTTTTCAGAACAGTGAGTTGGGTATTTATGTACATTAGATCCGAAGCCCTAATATCTGTCACTTACCCATACTTCTCATAAAGCATATTGCAGAATGGTACTTTAGCTGGGGCCCTCATTACCTGTAATTAATTCAGTCCTAGGTTAGTTCAAGTTCAAACCAGTCGAAATCAGTTATTTTAAAGTTGTTGGTTCAAATTAGTTTCCACCTCCCAAACAGAGATGCCTAAAGATATATCTATCTATAATAATTTTGGTCATTATCTGCCGGTATTATGAAGCTACACGGGTGATGGCTCACATGCCAGAGAGAGAATAAAATCAGATGGAAAATTTAAATCGTGGTATGAAATAGGCTTGAGTGAGGATGAGAATAACACAATTAAACGTGGAAAAATTACTCTGTGCATTTCTGACTAAGCAGCATCCTACACAGAGATTGCAATATTTTTATTAGGTTTTTCTATACACCTGGGTAGTAACCCCTGTTGAATTCTGGTGTTCAAAAAACAACACTTTGATTTAGTCATTTAACAAATATTTAAGAGCCTAAAATGTGCCACAGTGATGTCCTTTCGATTCACTGAACAAGCCCTTTTCTTGTTCTCCATGATTTGGCTTAAGATTTCCTCTCCCTCCTGGTGCCTGAGGTTGTACTTCTTTCCTGGACAATCTCTGAGCTTATAAGTAACTTCAGCAACCCTTGGAGCTCAGATAAGGTAATTTTACTTCAATCTCATTGAAGGTGAAAAGGATCTTTAAGAGGTTGGCACCGCCCTACTGTACTGTTTGTCATATTTAAGGAAATTTTCACCCTCATTCTTTCACTTGGTACTTGAAACCAGAAAACCCAATCAATGAGACAAAACTAACTGCTATCTACACAGTGGTCTAAATTTTAAACATCCAACAGTAATATGTATTTCTCGGAAAAATTTCCTCCTGAGAGTATACACAGATGGGAAAAAAATCACTAAATCCTATTCAGAAATAAATTACCAAACAGTCAAATCTACTACCCTACAATGTTCTTCATGTGTCAGAGGTAAGATGCTAAAATTTCACACTTTGGTTGTTCAAATTTTAAAATGAGAGGAAAATAATAAAATAATGTCTAATCTTTCTGCTGTCTCTTTCACTACCTTTTCTGGGTCTATCTCTCTCCATCTCTCATCTTTACGGGCACAAATCCCACGTTGATCCCAACCTAAACATTTCAGTCTTATCTTTTCCATCTTCCTGGCATCCAAACACACTTTTTCTGGTATAGTTCATGTAGATGACAAAAATTACCTTTGTCTCTGATCTGGCCATGACATTGTCTTTTTAAACTTTTAACAGTATCTTTCAATTCCTCGGCAAAATTAGCACAATGCTTTATCCTCCACATCATGTCTTTTGGTTTGTTTGGTCGGTTGGCTGGTAGACTGGTTTATGCCTGGATATGTTAGATTGGAATCAAATGGTCTGATAGCTGGCCAAGAAGACTTTTAAAGCCATCTGCTCCTACACCTGCACTGTATGGTCAAGAAAATGAGGCACAGAATGAGTTTACCAAGGCCATGCAGCAAGGCGGCAGCCCAAAGTGGAGGAAGTCCCAGGCCCCTGACTCTGATTCAGTACTCTTTGTACCATTACACGCTCTCACCTTTTCATATTCCTCATTTCCATTCTTCCCAAGTATAACTGATCCCTCTTCTATTTATCATCTATTTATTATCTCACTCCCTAAGTCTCCTGTGAAGCCAGCCACACACCTAAAACAGTTCCCACTCACCTCTCCCCCAACTCAGCAGCAGCAAACCAACTATGCCACTTGTAACTCCTAAAACTGTGCTCCATTAGGAGTTTGGGATTAACAGATAACACTACTAAATGTAAAAGAGATAAACAACAAGGACCTACTGTATAGCACAGGGAACTGTATTCAGTATCTTGTAATAACCTATAATAGAAAAGAATCTGAAAAAGAAAAAAATATATATATATGTGTGTGTGTAACTGCATCACTTTGCTGTACACCTGAAACTAACACAACATTGTAAATCATCTATACTTCAACAAAATAAAATAAAATAAAAAAATAACACTCTGCTCCAGATTTCTCCAAGAAGCTAATATACACAGCTGTCCATTGCAAAATGGGGAAATGTGCAACACAAATGCTAGGGATCCAACATTGCTGATGATAAATGATGTCGTTGAGATGTGCCTTACTTTAACTTACGGCTACACAAGCCTTACTGACAGAGCCACCATCGGAAAAGAAAATTACTAACCGTATCCCACGGGCCTGTCGCATTCTCAACCCACGTAAGATGTTCAGTTGCTGGTGAAACCACCCACTGAGGGAGTTCTGTGGCTGCCTTCCTAGTACGCTTCTGGGAATTTTTATTCTCTGGGAACACTGTACATATACCTGCATTTGATGTATTGGCTAAGAGTAGCAAGGTGTGTGAATGGTGCATGCAGGGTCCAGGGAGGTGGGGAAGGACGGGATGATGAGAGGGAGTGGGGACAGCAGCTATACTAGAGGGGGCAGGGTCCCATGGGCAATGGGTCAGTGGGGGCTGGGATGAGGCTGGCTGAGGTCACTGCAGCTAATTTATCCCAACTTCCCCATACACACATACGCCCTTCAAACACTAAACTAATGACACATACAAGTTAATTTGAGAGAGATCTGCGGCTGGTTATCTTTCGTGGAAACAGGCTGTGAGCACTTGAAATTGACTGTTGTTATGTGCCAAGTCCTTTCATTACTCCAGCTACGTTTTACATGACAGACACCATTGTGCAGATTTCAGCACAGCTTACAACTTCAAAAAAAACTAGCAATGAGTAAAGAACAATTCCAGAGAGCGGGGCTTTCACTGTAATTCTTTGGGTAAAGGAAAAACAAAGCAAAGCCAAAAAAAAAAAAAATTAGGTTTACCCCATACAGGCTATGCTTTATGTTCCTAATCTCAATACAAAGGTTAGGATTAAAAGCAGTGGCATTAAAATCGCCTGCAGTCCCCGCTTTGAAGTCTAATGATGACAACAGCTGAAATCTTTGGCAACTTTTGAGAAGGCAGAGTCCTTCAAAATCCTTTGAAATGTTAAATACTAAATTGAAGAAGTCGTTATAGAGGAAGATTTTTCATAAAAGGTGCACAATGAACATGGTTTTTAAATTCACACTCATTCACTTTTCTTTCAACACCAAAACTGCATGCATGTTCCCGATCTGCTATTGTCTGCAATTGGAATTCAAAATCAAAATCAGGAACCAACTTCCAGGATTAAGAGCTGGAAACAATTGTTAAAACAGAATAGTCGGTCCTTAAGGAGTGACAAATATTTCTTACTTTGGAACTGCTCTCACTTTTTATGGGGCAAACCCTCCACTGAAGACCTAAGAGAAAATCTTTCCCAAAAGCAATCAAAAATTGTTTAATGTCTCCAGCAAGGCCCAGCCTTGGCAAAGTTATAGAAAAGGAGCTTGAGCTGGACAGCTCTCTGGGTGGGGATCCAGCTCTCCTGGGTGCAAATCACAGCTCTTTCTGCAACTAGCAGGTGGCCTCGGATGACTTCCTAAGCTGCCTGGAGCTCAGTTTCCTAGTCTAAAATATTCCAACGATCATTCTTACCGCAAAATACTGTTGTCAGGATTTAATGGGATAAATTATGTGAAAGAGTTAAGCGCAGTGTGGCATCAGGTAGGTGTTTAGAATTCTTAACAGAGTTTAAAAAAAAAAAAAAACAAAAACCCCTTTATCCTCAGCCAGAAGCTCAAAGCTTCCATGAATTCCACCCCGGTGCCCATAGGATGCAAAACAATATTCCAACCAAAGTTACAGGTCTGTCTCCTTCTTTCACCCACGCTAACCTTCATATATTTGGACCCATTCATTCTTTCCATCAGTGAATTAATCTAAAGGCTGGATTCGTTCTCACATACTGTTCATGTTTTCCCTCCACTCCAAAATAATTGAGCAGAACTTTTCCTGAAATGATATTCTAGTTCAGTGCTTCTCAAACTGTAATCTTTGGGATTGTATTACAATGCAGATCCCGTAGGTCTGGGATGGGGTCTGAGATTCTCCATTTCTCTCGAGCTCTCAGGAGAGGCTGATGTGTTGGACCACAGACCACACTTGGAACAGCAGGGTCCTAGTTCAGGGAGAACAGGATTCCAAGACCCATAAAATTCTGAGCTAAAAGAGAACTTAGGGACTGGTTTTTATCCCAAAGATGATAAATTGGTCAAATTCAACTCGCACATTTTTTTATTTTCATTTTTAATCCGTATAGTGTTTTTAGCAATTGGGGGAGGGACTTCCCTGGTGGCGCAGTGGTTAAGAATCCGCCTGCCAATGCAGGGGACACGGGTTGGAGCCCTGGTCCAGGAAGATCCCACATGCCGCGGAGCAACTAAGTCCATGCAACGCAACTAATTGAGCCTGCGCTCTACAGCTCATGCTCTGCAATAGGAGAAGCCAACACAACGAGAAGCCCACTCACCGCAATGAAGAGTAGCCCCCGCGTGCCCCAACTAGAGAAAGCCGGCAAGCAGAAGGAGACCCAACGCAGCCAAAAATAAATAAAAATAAATAAATAAATCTAAAAGAAACAAATTGGGGGAATTTTCACATATTTACAGCATCCAAAAAAAAAATCTGAAGATACTGTAAAAAATTAATAAACAGAAACCTCAATTAAATAGAGTTGGGAGACCAGAAGGGGGAGCTCTCACACCCTGTGATGAGCCCAACAGCAAGAAGGAAGACTCCCCTTCTTTTCTGGCCAGGACTCGGCCAATGAAAAGCCAGGGACTGTTTCCCGTGGCCCTTCAAACTTCCTTTTCCCTTCTATAGAAGTTTTCTCCTTCCCTTGCTGTGTGGGGATTTGCCCGTGGCTCCCCATGGCTGCAGACCCTGAACTGCGATTCTCTGCTGATCCCAAATAAACCCATCTTTGCTGGAGAAACATCTGGTCATCTGTTTGTTTCAGGCTGACACTAGCATAGCCCAGGGCCTTTACTCCTGAATGGAGCTGAGTTGTGACCCTATGTACGGACCACACGCTCTCCAGGGCTCCACAACTCCAGGGTCCTTCCTCCACACGAAGGGAAAAAATATCAGTGGCTGTGTATCACGGTGCATGCACTGTTGGAAACTTTTCTCACACTGAGATCTAATTCTCAATTCCCAAGTCACGGTGGACGTGTGTCAAGCCGCAATGGACAAGAATGTGCCCTCGGCCCACTTCACCCGTTTACATCACCTACCTGACAACCCCTGATCGGCCCTGCTCACTCTGCAGACAGGAGAGGGAGGACACAGCAGCTAAGCAACATGGCTCAGGCCGTAGCCAGGCGTCAGAGAGAAGGGCAGGGCCCAGGTCCTCCCCGGGCAGGAGGCCCGAAGGGTGGCCTCTGCACAGCTTGGGCCCTTTAGCACCTCTCAAATCATTTCAGTTGGCAGCCTCTCCTCTGGCCCCGCCTAACTCGACTGAATACTCTCATTTGTAAAATCCTCCTTCCTGGTGGAGCTCCCTTTCTGGTTATAAACAAGGAATGCCAAGGAGCCTGTTGGTCACATCCCCTCACTGATCAGAGCCAAACAGGTAAGTAGCTGAGCCAGGGCTGGAGCTGGCCCCGGAGGAAACGAAGCCCGGCCCGTTTGGGAGGCTGCCAAGAGCCTGGAGCCTGGCCAAGTCGGGGGTAAGGGCTCAGACTGCTTGGAGTCTCCCCTTCAAGTTCAGATGATAGACATGGTCGCCGTCAAAAAAGCCTGTGTGTCAGGGCCAGGGTTCAGGTGTCCCCAAGAAACAGAACCTGGGTCAACAGGAGATCTGGTCCTCTGGAGGAGCACATGGGGGTTCGGGCATCAGCAAAATGCTCCTGTAAACGTGCTGGCTAACTTGGGGCCTATGGGGCAACAGCATCCAAGGTGCTGGAGTAAGATTAAAATAAGCAAAACGACGTCCCTCTCAAGAGCCAGGTTTCAAAGTTGACCCTCCTCTTCCTCCCTCTTTTTTTTTTTTTTTTTTTGCGGTACGTGGACCTCTCACTGCTGTGGCCTCTCCCGTTGCGGAGCACAGGCTCCGGACGCGCAGGCTCAGCGGCCATGGCTCATGGGCCTAGCTGCTCTGCGGCATGTGGGATCTTCCCGGACCAGGGCACGAACCCATGTCCCCTGCATCGGCAGGCGGACTCTCAACCACTGCGCCACCAGGGAAGCCCCTTCATCCCTCTTTTGACAAGACACATACTGTCACTCAAGTTTCTCAGAGGGCTTTGCAAAGAGGCACAAACTAACACTGCGTGAAAGGCAAGGGAAGAGCCAACGGATGCGGAGGCTGGAAGCCAGGCTCCCAGGGCATGTGAGGGCAGACACCCCAGGTCACGCGGCCCTGTGGTACCCAGTCCCCTGCTCTTCTCCTCAAAAGAAGACCTGGTCTGGGGCACACGCGCAGACTCCCTAGAATAGCGATTCGGCCTTGGGAAGTGCTATCGACAAGGAGGAGAAAACAGAACCCAATGCTTCTTCCTTCTGCCCCATCTTCTAAGGCCCTGACCGTGGCAACCACCATCACCTGTCTAAGATCAAAGCCTGTAAGAAGAGGAGGGGGGAAAGAGAGAGAAGGGAAGAACCTCCGTTTTGAAGAGAGTAATAACGAAAAGAATTGGAGTTTAGTTTCTCCACAATCCCCATCACCTCAGGCCCCCAATGACAGGCTTTGCTGAAGACCACTTGGGGAAGAATCCTGACCAGTGAACGAGGCAGCAGAGAACCACTCAGCGCCCGAGAAATGGGAGCTTTTGACACGTATGTGGCTCTATTCCTGCGTGTGCACAGAAACCAAAGGTTTCCCACAATACGCAAATTTAATTCTAGTGGAAAACTATACTATATTTGTAGAGTCTCTGTGTATATTTGTGCACAGTTCTATAAATCGAGAGAAAGTACTGGTAAAAAGAGTTCTGTACAATTACTTTAAACGATAAGTACGTTTTAAAACACTCAAAAAAGTGATACAAGCTTATTAATAATCTCAGTCCTCCTGAGACTCTGAGCTTTCCAGGAGTCAATCTGAGACTACAGCTGCTTCAGGAGAATTCTGTAAATCCAAGCTCTGGCCACATGGCTCTCATACAAAAGACTTTCTTCTTCAGTTCTGACTGCAGGGAGGGCTGAGGTTGCAGAGAAAAGCAGGCACCCCTAAAGAAAAATGACTTCCAAAAGGCTCACTTTTCCCAGGGGATGAAGACTTTCCCACAGTGTCATCGATAAGACAATATCCCAACTGAAGTTGCAGCTACAAACGTGGGTGGCATGCACCCAGGCCTTTTTTTTTTTTTCTCCAAGTCTCTGCAATCTGTTTCTTGCCATCTGCTAGGATGCTGGTAGAACCGCATCTGAGTCAGAGCACCCCTTCTCGAAGGAAGATGGAATGATGGTCCACTCACCACGTACTTACACAAGCCACAAGCCATTCCAAGGAGGGCAGCCTTGGAAGCTTTGAGCTGATACAACCACAACACCGCATTACCATGGAGCTTCCTGCGCAATTTTTAGAAGCACAATAACAATGGGGATGAATCTAATTATACGCCTGATTGAAATAGCTCTCTTCCAAAGAGCTCAAAGCCTGTGCGCATACATTGCCCCACTTAGCCTTTCAACGTACCTGCGAGACAGTAAAGGGTGGTATTATTATACCCACAGTATCTATGAAAACAATCCCAAATCACTGTGTTTCAGAAGCAAGGTTACATGTCGTGTGCTGCTGGCACAGCCCTTTCATAGTTGACAAGGCAGTCTTCAACACCCTCCTAAAATCAAGAACACTCCGAGAAACAAACCAGACCTCCCCATTTTTATATGGGTGCAATACAAAAACACTTACGGAAAGATCTAAATGCGCCAACAGGATGTGACATGTAGGGAAAAGACTTAAGACATCCTTCATATTCAAAATAAAGAGACAGCGTCTGAAAAATAAGTAACACTCTAAAAATCTGAGCAGTAACATTCACAGCTTACGCACAAGTCTCGGAATGAGCTGTTCTGAAATTTTTAGGTCTTAGGGTTGATTCCAGGGTTTTCAGCGTTCTTCAAACTTTCACTGAAGAAGCAAACAGCAGAACCACAAAGATGACTGACTAATCTCATGAGAGCAGATCTGAATTCCAAAGTGTCAGATACATAGATATTGAAGGGGGAGAAAACACAGAATTAAAAAAAAATAAGCAGATGATCATTGAGTTGTCAGGACCAGAGCCATCGATTTACGTGGGTTTATCTTATTTGTTTACCCAGCTTTTGGCAAAAGCAGGCCCCGTACCCTAGCAACAGCTATATCATATGCTTCTTAGGTTACAGCGTACCCAGCTTCTAATTTTAAAAACCGCCACTTCAGAATCTGCAAGAGGCCCCTTTTGTTATTAATGTTAAATATGCCTTTCAGGTCTCTGACGCATAGCTTTTGTATTTCTTCCTTATATTTAAATTTTTAAAATGCACTTGTGTTTTTTTTTTTAAGTACATATAATGTTTATCCTGGAACCTGGCAATTACTCTGCCTTTAGGGTGTATGCTTCAGTATGAGCCTAAACTGAAGATATTTCCAGTAAATAAGTGACCTTAAGCAAGACCCAAATGGCTCCCCTTGATGCCCTGCTGTCTTGGTGTAAGTTCTAGTTTATCCATATGATAGGGTTTTTTAAGCTGCAACCCTTCGTATGACATTATTGCATTCAGATACGAGGTACAAATTTTTATCCTCACGAAAGTAACTAACTTGGATACGTAAGATCCACTATAAACCCCTATTCCTGTAGTGAATTACAGCTGCGCTTTCTTTTTTCTTTTTTCTTTTTTTGTATCGAATGTTTCATAAGAAGAGCTCATGGTCTGTCAGAGAAATTTTCCAAATGATAACTTATTACATAAGGAATTCATTTTTTTTCCCCCTAAAAAGGACTGGGCCTGAGGTGGTAGTTACAAGGCAGAATAATCACAAGCAGATGTAAAAATACTTACACAAAGTAAAAGAATAATAATAATAAAATAAACTTCATATGTTTCACTCCTTTAAAAAAATGTCAGCTACGGCAGGCAGTAAGTTGGCCCCTGATTGTCATTAATTGCCACCATTACGCGCTGCTGATGGCTCCTAATGGCGCTATTTTTCCGAGCAAGGGTTTTCGATTATTTTTCTGGCACAAAAACCTGTTCACACATACCACAATGTTCTCACACCAAAACTGAAGTGACTAGGAGATTAAAAGCAATTAGCGTAATTTTACTCCCTGGCATGGGTCCTGAAAGTAGATCAGGATACACAGTTTTCAAGGTTCAAAAACTTTTTCCAGTTTAGCAATTTGAAAAAAGAGCAGGAAACGCCTATCAGAAGTACTGAAAAAAAGACATGCCCTCTGAAGGGCAGCCAAGAAGGGGGCAAAGAATTCGTATGCCCTGAAGGGATGTCATAGTCCTTAAAGGGAAAAAGAGAGTTGAAAAAGAAAATAAAAACAAAACCCGAGCACACCTGGAGCACCAGATCTGACCCCGAGGACTAGAGGCCATGGTTCCCGTGTAAGGGTGGCATCTCCTCTTAAATCCGGGCAGAAATGGTGCCCACTCACCAGAATGATAATCACTGCGGCCCCGCATCAGATAAAACAGATAAGGAATCAAAGAAATACAAAACTCATAAATAACTTTAGGCAAGCATTAAACACGCCACATAAAACCAGCATCTGCCTTGTTTCTAGGTCTGAAGTTTAACCTTCAGGATATAGTCACGTTAGCTTTCAAGCAAGAACATTTTTGCATTCAACAAACTCCATGAATGTGGGCTTGCCAGGGGAAGACTAGCTGGAATTAATAAAAACTGTGAAATAAAGGATACTCTTATATAACACTGTAAATCAACTATACCTCAGTTAAAAAAAAAAGAGAAAAGAAACAAGTATGGTGCTATTAAAATTTTTTTAAAAGAATCTTTAGAAAGTACACTTTTATATTTTTAAGGATAAAGTTCTATCAACAAACAAGGACCTGTTAACCAGCAATTCCACTCTTCATGTGGTAATAATTGAAACCCTCCCTGCTCAGTGAAACAACTGGAATTCATAATTATTATGTTAAAGTCTTAGCACGATGGAAATGCCATGAGGATCATAATTGTGTGATACATGACTATTCAAAGAAAGAGTCTTAAGTCTCTAAAGATTCTTATTATTAAACAGTTTACTCTCATTCTTATAAATCAGATATGTACACAGGTGTTCTTTGACTTCAAATTTATAAACCACAATCTACTGTAGAACGCACTGTCCCAAGAAACAAGGTTGTCAATGGTGATGCACGTCAAGTCCAGAGTACAAAAAGCCAACATTACCCCTCATATAGGTAAAGAAATGACTAATATTATGAGAGTATTAATGTACTACTTTGGTGAGCCAGCCCACCACAGGCATTTTAATCATACTATGGCTCTAGCGCTCGAGTTCTAGTAAGTTATATAATAGCATTATGGTTTGAAGGTACTAGTACTATAGTATCACAGCTGCACGAAGAGTGAAATAGGTGTGGGTAGTTTCGTCTAAAAATTTATTCACTATTTTAAATGATTTTTTCCTTTGGAAATATGAGTTCTGAGCTGCCCCAGATCAACTCATAAACAAATGTTGGTAAAGATTCCCGTGTCACATTATGGATTGTCTGTTTAGAGCTGTCCTCTGTTCATTAGAAACCCATTCCTTGGTCCTGACATAATAACGCCTGGAATTAATACATCACAGAAAAAGAAGCAAGGAAAAGCAAACCGTCTCCAGGATTCCTTTAGACGGCGGAGAGGAATGATTTTTAAATAGCTTATCAATGTTTTTCAAGGGCAGGAAAACGTCCAAAGAATGGTCTCTCAAGTAGCTTTAAGTAGTCACTGATTGTTTCTATTTATACAATTATATAACCTAATAAGCCGTTCACAAATCCGAAAAATAACCCTAGTCCAACTTTTATCCAACTAATCACAAAATGTAAAATTAGTAAAGCCAAAATTAATAAAGATTGATTCTGAGTTAGCAAATTAACAGCATGGTAAATTACTCTTCTAAGTATTCTGACTGATTCATTCCGAATTTCTCCTCTACTGATTTAATCTAAGGAATGAAAACATTTCCTATTTTCAAACTGTGGAATCAGGTGGTATATAGATACAGTAATACAAATGACCTCCAGCGATGAAAATATAACTTAGCAAGTTGAAAAGGTGATACATTATAGTTTTTAACCTTTCATGGGATTCCTATGGCTACAGTAAAAAAGAGCTTAGAAATACCTACCTTAGGACCATCTGTTTCTACCCATCAATCTATACGCGCCATGGGTAACACACATGGATTAGGAATAGCTTTCACTGATAGTCAGTTTCTAGCCACTTTTAATAACTTTGACAGTATTTTTAAGTAGTGGGTTCTGTCTTCTTTATTGTTTACTTTCTTTCTTTTCGGTGGCAAAACTGTTGTAAGACAGCAGAAGCTCTTGCTTTCTTGTATTTGTCACCGATATTGAAAACAGCCTGCATCACACTGTACTGGTAAACTTTAATTTCACTAACCAGAGCCTTCACATAGCAAATAAATACATCATCAGTGTTTATTTAGTTGTTTAAAGTTATAGAAAATCATCTGAATTTCATCTGTTACCATGAGGAATAATACCAACATCAAATGAACCTGGGGAAATCCCTCAAACCCCAAACAAACCCCAAAAGATTCAAGGGTAGTCCCTGCCTTGTATTAAAGACATTTTCATGGACAAGAGCAGAGAAGGGGGAAAAATGGCTTACTTTTAATAAATGGGTTTACTCTTAACAGAAGGGTTTACTCTTAATAAACCAGAAAATTCAGTTAAGCCAGGCACCTTATTTCCGCTCTTTTGAGGTTTTGCTACATTCCATAAGGTCTTGAATTGGAGGAAAAGACTAGCATTGCTGCATCCAGGAGAGAAACTGAGCATGTGAGTCCTTCTCAGCCATCAGGACCACAGCACTGCTGTGACAAGCCTCCCCCTAGTTTAATTATCAGTTCCTATTTCCCTAAGCTTTTCATGGGCACCTGGGCCACCTTCACCTCAGGGAGGACATTCATCTTTGGAGAAGGTTCTGCCACCTCACCAGCACACCAGGACACCCTAGTAAGGCTCAGATCTGTCTTTTGTTAACCAACCCGTAGGTATAGGAATGACTTAAAGAAGTGACTGTCCATGGCTATCTGGGAGTCTAGCGTCTTCCCTAAAAATGTCACTACACTTGACTAGCAAAATAGTCTCTGTGATTTATTGGCCTGATGTCCAAATGTTTTCTTTTTTTTCTTTTTTTTTTTTTGCGGTATTTGGGCCTCTCGCCGCCGCGGAGCACAGTTTCCGGACGCGCAGGCACAGCGGCCATGGCTCACAGGACCAGCTGCTCCGCGGCATGCGGGATCTTCCCGGACAGAGGCACGAACCCGCGTCCCCTGCATTGGCAGGCGGACTCCCAACCACTGCGCCACCAGGGAAGCCCCGAAATGTTTTCTTAACATTTCACCCCAGATGCCACTGAGAGGCTGCAGTCGCGGAGATAATGCTAAAGAGACGCATTTAGGGTAAATACAGACTGGCCGAAAAAGTACCCAAATCCCAGACATCGGATATACTCCAGTGTTTGAGAGGCATATTCATTTCACTCCCTATCCTACAAATTTCCAACGACACGAATGAAAAGCTGAAGGAGCTCTGATCCCTCCTTCTGCATCCCTACCTCTCCGTGGGTGCTCTAGTGACACGTGGCACTTTGTAACAAATTGCTCATTTACCCCACAGAGAGTAACAGATAAATCCCTACCTATTACCCTCTGTGGGGCTGTGAGATATCCAGAGGAGAAGCTATTTCCCTCTATCTCCTGAGCTCAGCACAGAACCTGGACCAGCAAAGGGGCTCAGTGAACATCAATGGACTAAAAGTAATGGCACAGGCCAAGCATTAACTATATGGGACAAGAGCCTGGATGGGAAACATACCCCAAGTTCCTAAAGGGAAATCTGTTCTTGGGATGACAAAGGACAAGTAATGGCCAGTCCCACTGTAGTGCAGGATCATGGTTGGATGGGCCACTGTTCTGAGAGACTATGACCTTTTTCTATGCTTTCAATGATGATCTGATCAAGAAGGAATTAGACTTATTCTCTGAAAGCTCACTTGGTGCCACTGCCCTCAGTCCCCCAGCCCAGGAAGAGGCATGTCCACCCTTCACCATGCTGCCCTTTGCTCCTTGGGCTCTTGGGCTTAATAAGTTCTATTCTTTCACCCTCTCTTCCTATGTCATATTGTTGAAATCACTCTTTAAAGCCTCGGTAAACAGTCTCTGTAAGTTTTAAAGGCAATCTGGGAGTTTTCAAAATCAATCAGAATTTTGGCGGAATTTCCTAAAAAAGTGCTATCTGGAAATTAAAACGGGAGGTTTAGAGAAAAACTGTTTTCTAAACACTTGAGGGACTGACCCTTGGAATATGTACGGAGTGAACACATTCCTACCTTGATTTACTCTAAAATGGATAAAGCTGTTTACAGGCAGCTGTAGAATTGAAACACAGTGATAGAGAGTTTAGCCACTGATTCCTTGACACATAAAATAGCCCCCGCTCGTGGAAAAAAAGAACTAGAAGCAAAAGATAGCTTTTCGTTCTCTCCTCTAGTTTGTACCACAGATAGCAAACTTGAGGACGAATTGCTTCAACTCTAGACATCATGATTTACAAAATAAAATACACTGATCATTTCATATACTTTATGTAGACTTATATTACCTGCCCCTAACTATCCATGAGCTAATATTTTATACCCTTTAAAGTGAGTGCAGAGTCTCAGTCGATCAAGACTGCAATAAAGTCTAATTTACAACCAAATCAGCAGTCCAAATACACGAGTTATAAGAAAACAAACTTCAAAGATTTCTACTACTGACAACCAGAAGACCCAGGTGATTAAATGTCTACATGTGCCTAAATTTTGCTCTATTCCTAGATTTCTCAAGTACAATAATATTAAAGAAAAGTTAAATGTAAAACTTAGAAAGAGCAATAAGAAGGGGATCCCAAAGAAGGTGCAAAATGCCGTACAATGAAATAATGTCTTTCTTGGTGCGAATAATCTGTTAGATTCTCAACCCCCTTTTGAACAGGAAAATGTTTCATTCAACAATACAAAAAGAGAAAAACAAATACCGTATGCTAACACATATATATGGAATCTAAAAAAAAAAAAAAAAGGTACTGATGAACCTAGTGGCAGGGCAGGAATAAAGACGTAGACATAGAGAATGGACTTGAAGACACAGGCGGGGAGGGGAAAGCTGGGGCGAAGTAAGAGTAGCATCGACATATATACACTACTGAATGTAAAATAGATAGCTAGTGGGAAGCAGCGCATAGCACAGGGAGATCAGCTCGTGCTTTGCGACGACCTAGAGGGGTGGGATAGGGAGCGTGGGAGGGAGACGCAAGAGGGAGGGGATATGGGGACATATGTATGCATATGGCTGATTCACTTTGTTGTACAACAGAAACTAACACAGTATTGTGAAGCAATTATACTCCAGTAACGATTTATTTTAAAAAAACACTACGAGAAACCAAAGAGAAATCTTAGAAATCAGATATTAAATTCAGAATGAGAATAACAATCTGATTCAAAACTCGCAGCTGCTCTAACGTTATCACCATTGAGCACGAAGGCCACTAGTCACACCTGAAGTGTCGTCAAGATGTTGGGCTCAGGTTCAATCTGATTCACAGACAAAACTAACAACAGGGGGAAGAAATATAAGCTCCTTTATCCTTGTTCCTCTGCTAGCGATGCTTATGCTTGTGCTAACAGGAAACAGTGACAAAGTTCCAAGTGGTAGTAGCTTATAATCTGGAAAAAACCCATCATTCTACGAAAATGACAAATAGCACACCGGAAAAAATAATACAAAGGTGAATCTAATCTAAAGGTAACATCTCTTTGGGAGATCGGCCTGTCCCTGCTCTTCGTGACTCCACAACTTCCAGCAAAGTTCTGTGAGGTCGGGTCATCCTGAAAGGAACCAGCCCTGGTCCTGAATCTCTCTCAAGAGTTTGATCCTGCAGCCAAAACCCTTTCTCTTACTGTCCTGTGTGATGGCTTCCTGGAAACTTAAAGCTGAAATCCTTGTCCTCGTAAGAAACAGCGTCAAAAAAGTCAAGTAACATGTACAAGGCCCCAGAGCTCATCTGAGTCAATGCCGAAACTGAAACTCACTTCTCCCAGTTTCCAAGTCACTCCACTTACTGTACCACATCCTACAGACCAAGTCCACCTGGCAACCTTTGATGTCATTTGTATTTTCCACAAGGATTTTGGGGAAGGAAAGAGATAAACTTAGTGGGAAATGCATCATTGCTATCTGGAATATTAGTTAAAATACACATATATATTTCTTTTAGAAAAAGATGGCGCTAGCAGCATCTTTCTACACCGTAGTAAAGTGAAAATTATCTGCGGAAAGGTAATATGATGGCGTGTCTACGTGCACAGACCGCAGACCTTGGGTGCCTGGGTTCACATCTCAGCTGTTCCATTCCTATCACCGTGTCTCTCTCTTTCGATTCCCTCATCTACGCTTCGGGGATAAGAACACCAGGGTCTACTTCAGGGCTTTACTAGGAGAATTAGATGAGTTTGTATTGATATATGTCTGGCATATAGAACATTAGTAAGAGTTATGAAACTGTTAACTATTTTTATCTCGAAGGGAGGTGGTATAGGCATAAAATAAATACTGTAAGGACGACCCAGTAGTTTTTATGTAAAAAAAGCAAAAGCCTGAGAGTTCCCAAAATACAGATTGTTGCCGTTTTAGAAACACTAGCAAGGGGCTTTGAAACTTTAAGCGAACGAGCAGTTAAACGAAAAGCAACAATGCCGGTCCAGTGGGTAAGACTCTGCGCTCCCAATGCAGGGAGCCCGGGTTCGATCCCTGGTCGGGGAACTAGATCCCACACACATGCCACGACTAAGACCCGGTGCAGCCAAAATAAATAAACAACAAATAAATAAATAAATCTTTTTAAAAAATACAAACACATCATTGCCTGGGCCCCTGCACTTGGACAATAACTCGGGTCTAATTACGAGGGTATCATATATACCAGCTCCCTCCCCCGACATCATCTTTCTCTCCATAAATCATACAACATGCCTGATTAAAACAGATGGCTCTTAAACCACGCCTGGAAGCTCTGAAGTCTGAACCGTCCCACTCAGAACACCAGGGGGAACAGGACCTTAAGAGTGTCAGAGCAGGTTCACCATGGAGAACATTCTTTCCTCGCTCAGTGTAATATGATATCTTGGAGGCTGCCAGTTAGAGACACTGGAGAGAGAGACAGCGAGGGGAATCGGCAATCAGGTGTTCAAGTTCAGGGCCAGCTCATCTTCTTGAAGGGGCTGAGCTCTTGTTATCGGAGAGCCGTGTGGCCCCTGGAAGATGGGTGGGGAGCTGAAATGGTCCCCTGCACGCACATCGTTCTCTCCCCACAACTAGGCTGCAAGTTTTCTCCACTCCTGATACAGCACCCAGGTCTGCTGGGAATAACAAAGAAAACTGGACCCGTGGCAACCTCATTTTTCTCATCCGCAGCCAGCTTCCACCTCCATTTTTCCCAAAGTGATCGCATCACTCCCCAGTTTAAACTTTGTTCCAATGGCCGTTCCGTGCCCACGTGGTTCAAAGCCTTCACAACGGGACTCCCCCAAACCCCACCTTGGTCTCCACAACGTCTCCCCATGCAGCCTACACGCCAAGGTTTCTTGTTTCTAGGCGTCAGTTACTCGATTGTTTCCCTCTGCTTGGAATTTCCTTTCCCTCCTCTCTGCCTTCCGAATTCGTAATTCGTCTTTCTTCTTAGCCTAAGTCACTGTTTCTTCTTCGGTGACTCTTGTTCTTCGCATCCCCTACGTGCCTTATATCTGCCTTCCTAGAGCCCCCCATGCCACCCTACATTAACCATCCTCAATTCTATATTCCTATCATGATTTTGGGTACAACTAGCATGGCTTTTTTATTAAATCGTGTATCTCTCCCCAACAGACTGTAAGCTCATTTAGGGAGAATAACAGTGCTTTGTATTCACCCTTCTATGTGCTTAGTATGTTTGCTTGTTGTCATTTCCACAGCCATTGTTCGTTCCTTTTCTAAAGCCTCTGCCCACCTCATTGACCAAGCGGTAGGTAACCCAACAATCCTGCCCCATCCTACTCCTAGTATCCAGGAAGAGAGATGAACAGCCAATCTTCTAAACAAAATACAAACTATCCTTTTGGATATATGTGCACTGTCCACTGTGTGCAAAGCTCAGCGAGAGATTTTACACACACACACACACACACACACACACACACACACACAGGTTTTAGCCCTAAGGAGCAGAGACAGCATATATGTGATAAACCACAAGTCAGTAAGCACTCATAATACAGGCAGGCCTCGTTTTCTTGCCCTTCACAGATACTGCGTGTTTTACAAGTTGAACGTTTGTGGCAGCCCTGTGTCGAGCAAGTCTATCAGTGCCATTTTTCCAACAGGATTTGCTCACCTCGTCTCTGTGTCACATTTTGGTCATTCTCGCAATATTTCAAACTCTTTCATTGTTAATATTTGTGATCAGTGATCTTTGATGCTACTATTGCAAAATGATTACGACTCGCTGAAGGCTCAGACGATGCATTCTTTAACAATAAAGTATTTTTCAATGAAGGTATGGACATTGTTTTTTAGACACAATGCTATTGCACACTTAATAGACTACAGTATAGTGTAAATATTACTTTCACATGCACTGGGAAACCAAAAAATTCCTGTGACTCGCTTTATCGCAATATTTGGAACCGAACTCGCAATATCTCCGAGGTAAGCCTGTACTGGCTAAAGGTGAGGTACGGATCATAATAGCTCCAAGAGAGATTCTTAGTGGACTGTTTGGTCAGTAAAGTCTTCCCAGAGGAGCTGGGATTTGAAGAACTGTGATCTTTGATATAGGTGCTGAAGAAAGAAAAGAAAGCATTCCACATTTGCTAGGAAAGATCATTGGATCCACGGGGAAGACCGAGGGAATATCATGAGAAGAGATTAAACCCAGGGAAATGCAACGTTTTTCAGGAGGATTATAAAACAATTGGTTTTACTGGGGCAGATAATCAAAGGGGTAATGGGACATAATGCTGGAGAAATGGTTAAGGAAAATATAGGTCGAGAGGTTTGGATTTGATGCAAAGAGGGATTTTCAGAATAACATTCTTACAAGATGCTATTAAAGGGGTTGCGGTAGAGGTTCAGTAGGTAAATAAATTAGGAAAATACTGTTCTATCTCCCTTCTGGAGATTAACAATGTGTATTAGAATATTAAAGGCACTGAGAAGTCCTGCAGTAAAAAGCCCCATTTACCTCTGTGTTTCTTCATATTTCAAAATTTTTTGTTTTGAGAACCTAATTTAAGAAGTGCTGAACTCCAGGCAGAGTATTAAAATAAAGTAACATTTTTAAAAAATGTGGACCACAGAGTTAAGAAAATGAAGACAACACAGATGGAGCCCGAGCTAGGAAACGGGGAGAAACACAAGCGTTAGGAGACATGAAAATCTGTGAGGAATTATAAAGTTGAAGCTAGAAGTGAATCAGGCACTTTCCCACAAACCCTGCCAGAATTCAGGCAGGTCTCTGTGAACATCTATCAAAAACGTCTCCTGCAACTTCAGATACAGTTGTGTAAATCCCTAGGTAAGAGCAAGAAAAAGATTAAAAGAAGAGGAATCTGTGTGGCAACAGGTACAGAAGATTGCAAGGGATCTATAAATGGACTCTCTTCTATGTACATATACATCCTCGTAGATAATAATCCAAAATCAAAGCCATGCGTGGTTCAGAACATTTATCTCTTAAACCAGGTAAGACTGGTTCCGGCTTTGACATTCTAGTATCCAGAAATACAAGCGCATCACGGTACCATAGTAATGGAAATGCTGTGAGTTCAAAGGACAAAGGAATTAACAGGAGTGCTCAAAACAGGAGTGGATTTATGATTTTCAACACTTTGGATCTCCGTTTGTCCAGGTTCTTCATGCTAAGCATATGGAAGTGCTTTACGAATGTGGTTTCTAATCCTTTCACATAAGAGAGAAGTTTTAGGTTCATGAAATAATTGAACTCTTTCAAGAGACCATTGAGTAAACACTAAATAGCAACTCTTCGGGCTGGTATTTTCCAAAAGGCGTTCCGAGAACTGACCCAGATGTCAATGGAGGCTGCGTATAAAAAGCGGTTCTGTGGCCAGGGGTGGGAAATGGCTGGGTTAAAGTATTTCATTACTGCAGAACTTCTCAGAGCCTTTACAACATTTTACATGGGGACTCTCCAGGGGGAGGGGGCACTGTGCCCCATGTCCACATTTACTCGACAGGGACCCCTTCTTTCATGAGCACTGTCTGTGACTGATGCTCCACAGATAACCTTTTGGGAGACACAAGAGCACCTGGCCCCTGCAGGAGTTAACTGGATTCTTAGGCAGGAAGATTCTGAGCCATTACAACATCACCAATGCAAATAGGAGGATGGCTGTGCTCCTTGTGTGGTAAGGAGTTCTGCAACAAGGCTTAAGCCCTCACAGTTTCGATCACAGGACATGATCAGACCTTTTGGTGGACGTTACACGGTGGTCATGAGGATCAAAAAGGTACAGATGAACCGGTTTGCAGGGCAGAAATTGAGACACAGATGTAGAGAAGAAACGTATGGACACCAAGGGGGGGAAAGCGGCGGGGGGCGGGTGGGGGTGGTGGGATGAACTGGGAGATTGGGATTGACATGTATACACTGATGTGTATAAAATGGATGACTAATAAGAACCTTCTGTATAAAAAAAATAAATAAAATAAAATACAAAAAAAAAAGAAAAAAAAAAAAGGAGACCCTACATGTGAACGTGCTTTACAAAAGGAGAACGCGTTACGCAGCGTTCAGCAAGACGGTGCTGGGGGGACGGCGTGGAAGCAATCCACGCTTCCTTTCACGGCACTGACAACAGATGGCCTTACGACCCATTTCAGTTAGAACAAAACCCAATTTCCTCCCATAGTCTATGAGGCCCTCACGATGTGGACTCTGCCTCTTCAAGGACCGATTTCTCGCTGGCTTTCTTCCCGCTCTTCAGACATCCTCCAGACCCCAGGCTTCTCCCTCCGCGGGGGCTGCCCCTCCCCAGGTCTTCCCAAACGTCACTTCTCAGGAAGGGCCTTCCCTGATCCCCCTTTCGGAAGGATCCTCTGGTGGCCATTCTCCAGCCCCTTAACCTGTCTTATTTTCTTCACAACACTTTGCAGCATCAGAAAACATCAGATTAATTTATTCACGTATCTTTTTGCTGTCTGGCTCCTGCCTCTAGAATGGAAGCTCCCTGAGGACAAGAACACTGTCTACCTTATCCACCGTGGTTTAGTGCCCGGAATCTAGGAGACTCTCCCTAAATATCTGTTGAGTGTTAGAAGCTTAGGGAAGTGGCTACTTGGCGAGAAGGGAAGGGGGAGTCAGGCAGATGGGGAGGGATGAAGAGGCCTCTGGGAGACTGCTAACATTCTCGTTTTCACCTGGTTGGTCGTTCCCTGAGTACGTCTCCACTTTGTGATAATTCCTCGAGTTGCCAGTTTATATTTTGGCTCTCTTTGGGGTCTCGATTTAGACTGTTTTTTGACGTATTGGTGTTTATATCATCATGATAATTGTCCCTATTTTTGAGGGCCCACAAGGAGCCCTACAATCTGCTAGGCGCTTCATCTATGTCATCGCATCAAAGCCTCAAAAAAACCCTCAAGTAATCACCACGACTCACTTCAGATGAAGAAACTGAGGTGCAGAGAGAGACTGAGTAACTTGTTCATGGTCACACAGGCAGCGAGAAAAACTGGGATCCCAAACCAGTTTGTTCTAATTGTAAAATTCACATGTGTTCTGCTAAACCCTGCTTGGAAGACACTTCTAAAATCAGGACTGGTATCCTGAGGTGTCCTTATCTTTCCCCAGGACCTTTTCTACCTGGAGGCTGTCGCAGGCCAAGAGTAGCTGAGTACCCTCCTTCCCCCTCACCTTCCCGGGTACCTATGAACTTCACAGCCAGGGCAACTTCACCTTTGCATCAAACACACCAGAAATGGTCTAGTCGGGTGCAACGGCAGACAGTGGGCAGGAGGGGCACTGTTTGCCCCAGAGCAGCAGGGTGAGGCCTTACCAAGGTGACACGATGACCCGCTCTCATCGGGGAGGTTCTCTGGACTCCCCAGGGTTGGGGGGCATCTTCTTCTCTCATCCTGGAGCTCAGGTCTACCCCTGAACTTGAAATCTGACCAAGTTCTGGTGTTTCTCCTCATGGCACTTAGAACTTCTTCGGAAGAAACAGTGCTTCTAGTTAGGAGAGACCTGGGGAAATTAGCGGCCTGGGGAGAAAATACACTTTGATCGTTTTTCCCCCAAATAACGACTCGCATCATTGGATCCGTGTTCCGTAAGAACGGAGAAGGATCTGTTTCTCCAACTAGTGGGTCACCTTGGAGTGATTAGCGTGGCTGCCAAAATATAATCCCTCGGCCAATGACTAATGGTAGCACAGACAAGTTTCTACAGGAAGAAGCCTGGCAGGTGAGCCCTGTGGGAAAGGCCCTCACTCACATCTGAGGAAACTCAGATGGAAATGAAATTGTTTACTTTTCCTTCCATGTGTCTGACAGATCCCCCCAGTTTCTGTGGGGCTTATTATAAAGGTGTCAGACTCTATCAGAAATGTGATGGCAGCCACACATTATCAAATAAATAAAAAGAACACTCTTTTGTCCTACCTTTGAAGTTTTCTTAAGTTACTCTGAAAAGCATCTCCCTCTGCCAAGTTTCCTGTTTCCTGCATAATGAGATACGTTCTAATTAGCATATCACAAATATTCCTGATCTTCTTCACAAGTCCGGATACATTTTTAAATGTTTCTTTTAAAGTACATCAGGATTTTTCACACTCTGTAAAGAAGCAGGAGAATTAAAGCAATGTGTCAGCTCAATTCTCTGTTTCTTTTTTTTTACTTTCTTTCTTTTTTTTTTTTTTTTAAGTAGGATGGAGGCATTGGGCAATGGAAAGGTCATGGGACTTGGAAGCCAGAAATCATGGATTCTGATTCTGGCTGAGACGCTGATTAGCTGCATCACATTGGGCAAATTGCTTCACCTATGACGGCCTCAATTTCCTTTTCTGTAAAATGAAGAGGTTGGACTAAATGGAAAATCCCTCACAATTTAAAACGCTGTGATTCTATTTGTGAAGCTTGAATAATTCCTTGTCTCCTTATTCAAAAGCTGGAGTGAGTTATTTTCTTTGAGTTAAAAATTCACAGTGAACTAAATACAAAATGGGTACAGACATCAGCAAAAAGGGATGTGATTTTAAAAACACAGATATCTAATTGTAGAATTATGTATTACCTTTGAACAGCAAAAAGGGTTTTCGCTTCTTCCCCAGAGAGGTATAGTTATAGTTTTGCCTAGCTTTAATGTGTTGACAAATATGTAAACACACACACACACACACACACACACACACACACTAAACTGCCTTTATATGAGTGAATAAAACTGACATGAACTAATCCTAATAAAAGAAATATTGAGATGAAGAAAATGAAGTCTTAGGCATCATAAAGGCTTTCTAGTCTTTTGCTAGCCTAGAAAAAAACAAATCCAGTCAGTTCAATAAAATAAGCTGGATTGCCCAGTAACATCTGGGTTTCCAGATTTGACTTATAATATCAAAATCATAAAAACACAGAACTCGATCTTGGTTTCTATCATGACTTCCTGGGGAGCAAGGGCCAGGCTGCTTCTCTGTGCTTCACCATTTAACTGGCCTGATGAAGACTATCTGGGTGGATTGAGAGCTCCCTGCAGAGGCCCTTGCCCGCCTGGACCTGCCATCTCTTTTTCACCACGGCCTTACCCACACCCGCACTCCGGCTCGCCGCCTTCCTTCCAAGGACTGCCCATGGCACCCCATTTTGCAGACTTCTCTCCTCCATCCTCTTTGATCACCAGCTTAACTTGGTAAGTTCCTGGCACACTTCAAGACTAGCTCCAAGGTCACCCCATCAGAGCCCTTTGCCGCCATGGCACCATGGTCCTGCCCTATTGCATCTGTGTGTTGACACAGCTGTCCCCCACTCTCACTGCACAGGAGCCGGGGCTCGGAGGGCCTTGGTCACATCGGTAGCCCCAGGACACTGGACAGCAGTGAAGGAAAAGAGAGAATGGACGGTGGGAGAAGCAAGGTGCTGAGCGAGGTGCTGGGGACATGCCAATGACTGTCCCTCCATCATTCTGGAGGTCCCTCCGTCCTGCAAGATGTACCATATAAGGGGTTCTTGTATGATAACCACCAAAATGTGGTTTAAGCTTATTCCTGATGAGGGAAGGAATACTGAAGACGAAGAAAGTCAGAAAAACCGCCCTATATAAAGAGGAAGGTGTGTGTGTGGGTTTGTGTGTGTGTGTGCAGGCAATAGGAAGCCACTGATGGTTTTCTGCACGGAAGAATAGCAAGAATGAAAAATGCTTCAAGAAGGTGACCTAGCAGTGGTGTACCAATGATTGAAATGGTGTACGGATTAAAGTACAAATTATTTCAGCCGTGAAAAATTATTACAAATAATTATATTTACAGACGTCGGAGAACGAACATATATAGACTAAATACAAAAAAAAAAGTAGGCTCCAAAACCGTACAGAGAATAGAATCACAGTTTGTAAGATATTTTTCACACTTTTACATATGAGAATATTTTCATATGTGGATACCGTGGAGAAAAGTTTAGGAGGTTAAATGTCAGAGCTTCAACAGGAATGTTATCTGAGTGGTGAAACGTGACTTTTCCCTTCCTTCTTTCTTTCCTTCGTTCTCTGTGTTTATCTGCATTTTCTAAAACGTTTCCACCATGAACATGAGCTACTTGGGCAATTTTGGTAAACCTCCTCTGAATCAGTAAATAGCCTATTCATAAATATTAAAGAGGGCGGGAAGGCAGTCGTGAGGATTGGGCCGCTGGCAGCGGCAATGGGAATAGCAAGTAGGGAGCAGAATTGAGAGCGATTACGGAGGAGCTGCTGACACAAGCGGGTGAGTGACTGGGTGAGGAACTGAAGGGCAATCAGAAATCTGCGTGACACCCAGGTGTCCAGCCTAAGTAGGTGGGGGACAAGCTGGTTCCGTTGCCAGAAACAGAACAGCATGGGGGGCACATAACTTGGAGGAAAAGATCATTTCCTGTTAGACACGGTGTGTTTGAGGTGGCGACAGGTCACCCAGGAGAGCCTGCAGTTCAAGAGAGAGGTCAGGGCTCCGGGTCAGGTGCCCCCAGGGGTTCTCATAGGACCAGTATGCCTCCCCACGGGGCGGCTTCCCGACTGTACTGACGTAAGCTAGGTACCTGTCTGTCCTCCTCCCTGGACCACAGGCTCCAGGAGGCGGGCACCCACCTGTCGTGTCACTGTGCCACCCTCAGTGCCTAGGTGGACGCCTGGTGCCGAGGCACCTAATACATGTTGGAGAAGTGGACGAGCGAGTCCTCTACGGTGACAGCTCAAGGAGGTGAGTGGGCATATCCGACGGCGAAAACAGGGAGACTGGCGGGCCTGAAACTTGGGAAATTCTCACCTAAGTGTGGGCGGAGCAGTACTGCCAATAGAACGGAAGCAGAATGGATGCCAAACAGAAACAAAGCAACTTTCCAGAAACCAAGGACGAGCAAAACAGAAAAGCAGACCGACAACCACCGCCGTGGCTGAGAGCCAGTGGAACAGGGCTGGAGAAAAGTTCATCCATCCCTAGGTCACTGGTGATTCGGGGGAGAATAATTTCACAGAGAACGAAAGCACCACAGTCTTTTAAGTAGCGTGGCGCAGAGGTAGAAGAACAGAGCTCGAGGAGAAGCTGAGTCAGGGCAGGACTTCAAAATCACAGAGGTGGGACCCTGACATGTTAGTACACGGGACGCGAAGGGTCTAGGCTGAGTGGGAGTTGGCAGGGCCGGGGTAACCTCGCAGGAGGCAGGATTACCGCTGAGACGGACGAGGAAGGCTGGCTGCATCTCTGTCCTCTGAACACCTGCAGCACGCGGGCCGGCACCAGACAACCTGGCTCTAACTATACACTCACATTATTCGCTGCTGTTCCTGTGCCTTCTCTCCTCATTTAGATGGCACGGACCAAACCTTCAGGACTTTCCATAGCAAATTCTCGATGAGAGTTGGTAGTCGACGGCTTAAATCCCATAGGATAAGTTTCAAAGAGAATAGAGCTACCGACATGGAATACATATGCGATAACTTTTCAACAGACACCACTGCAAAAACAAGACTATTTTTAAAGTAGCAACGTGACACCTTCCTCCCCTGTTTCCCTAAGAGCAAAACACCCCCATTATCTTATGGCAAGCCGGGGACAAGTGGCTGAGAGCCGCGGCGGCTTCCAGGTAGGCAGATCCCTGGGTGGCCCTTTGGTTTGGTTGGAGACACATCTCCTAGGGCTGGCCTGCTTGGGTCCCAGGGTGCACACCTAGGACGTTTCCGTGAGAGGTACATCCCTGCAGCAAGACTCCACGCAAACCAATCAGGGAGCCCCCAGCCAGGCCAGGAGTGAAACTCTAGACGGGAAGCTGACTCAGAACAGACCTGCCAAGGCAGCTGCCAGCTTTGGCGAGGCTTGCCCTGCTCCTGACCCACATTGGAGCAGCTGGGACCCAAGCGGTCCCAGAATTTGCGTGATGAACTCAAGATTCCTATCGAGCTGGCATCACTAAGCAGCTAAAATGCCAAATGTCACTTCAAAAAGAAGGCAGGATGGGGACTTCCCTGGTGGTCCAGTGGTTAAGAATCCACCTTCCAATGCAGGGAACGCAGGTTCGATGCCTGGTCGGGGAGCTAAGATCCCACAAGCCACCAGGCAACTAAGCCCGCGTGCCACATGGAAGAGCCCGCATGCCGCAACTAATTCCTGACGCAGCCAAATAAATAAATAAATATTAAAAAAAAAAAAAAGAAGCCAGGATGGAGGTGAAGGGCTCACACACACTCGCGCACCTCCAGACAAATCATTAACATTCCTCAACCCGTCATTCCAACTCTACCTTCTGCTGAATGTGACCTTGCTGCTCCCAAGTATTTTGCAAGAGGAGAAATCAACTGTGCCAATTTAGCACTTCTTCTCTTAAGCTTTAAGATGCTTACACAGACATTTAAAAATATGTTAGAAACATATTCATAAACTTCACTGAAGATTTTCCCACACAGATATTTTTAAAAGTTTGCTAAACATGCCTATTAGTTTTTCTTCAAGAATAAGCTTGGATTTCTAAGCTACTCTTGCTGTAAGTTACACCTTCCAGGATTTCTAAGCTACTCTTGCTGTAAGTTACACCTTCCAGCAAGAAAAAATGAACATGTGGAAATTATATGACTGTTTTTAGAACACTGGGGTCCATTTAATATATTGAAGCAATAATCTATTAAATAGGACCCAAGAGTCCAGAAAGCCTCATGAGCCCTTTCACATATGTTAAATTACTCCCCTGAGACTGGTCTATGAACTAAGAATCTGCATCATTAATTAAAGAAATGGATTGGGCTGTCCTAACAAGGAAGCACACCCTGCAGTAAGAGAGACTCCTATACACACCTTAATTGCAACATGAACATTGGGAAGAGTCGTTTTCAGAATTAAGCACCATGTGTGTGATTCAATGTAGTGGCTAACCTAGGGTTCAACAGGTGTGGGACCCTTCCCTCATTTTAATTTGGCCAAACACTTCATATTAAATTAGGCTGAGAATTTAAGTTGACCGAAGAAAAACATTGCAGAGAAGAATGTCTTGCTAAACATTAAGATTTACAGGCTTGCAAGGAAAGAACAAATCTATCCATGGAACATTTCATATCCAGAAGACTAGTCTGAGAGCTAAGATTTTAATGCTGCCAAACTAGCCAGGAGCTGCCAAGTATTATACAAAATTTGTGTGCACGTTAAAAAAAACTCCCTGTTTATAAACAAGCTTTCATATGTGTTGGATAGAAAAGCAGTAAGTGACAATTAATTGGCTGACTTCTGCAATCTGTCATTAATTGCTATTTCTAAGTTAAAACCATCCCATTAAATTTTATTCTCAGAGCTTTATAGCCAACCCATTTATAAGAAAGTTTCTATTTCTTAATGAGATGTCAAATAGTTTACCTAATGGTCCCATTGCCATAGGATTTAACTCTTTTATGTAAACATTTTAGATACACTGGCCTCTCTTATTCACTACTTGTTATTTTAAAATATACATTCTCTTTTCATAGAAAACGGATAAGCTCATCTCCCCTCTTCCCTCCCCCGTCCCCAGCCTCCCCTCAGTGAATCTAGCTTTTCAAGGACTAGCCTTTACAAGTTGAGGTCCAAGATCTCTGAAGAAACATCAGCCCTGAGGAGAGCACACACAATCCAAAAGTTTTGTGTTTTATGCTTAGCCTCTATACAGGTCTCAACCATAGGGAAGGTAGCTGTTGGCTCAAATTATAATGTCAGTCAACATGAGGCAGAAAATTAATCGAAAGATGTTTAATGCAGGCTCATCTGAAAGTACCTTCTTTTGGATAATAAACAGAAAAATACTAGCTAAGTGATATTTGACAGTGATGAACCAATCATTTATCCAAACACTGAAATGTGTCCCATGAAGATTTTTCCACAAGTTTCTGGAAAGAACACGAAAACACACTATATAAGAACAATCTGAAATTGGAGAGCAATTTACAAATAATGCCACATTTACAGAGAAACCATGAAAGTACGAAGGCCTGGTATAATAAAGGTTTATAACAATGGTAGCTCCCACAAGAAACACACAAATAACTCCTCCTGATGTTCCAGATTTTCCACAAATGAATTATTAGGACACGGTCACCAGACAAAAAAAAAAAAATTGTCAGGTTTTATGAAGCACTGTACTTAAAATTCAGACCAATTTCTGAGTTTCTTCCCTGTAACAACATACCCCAGAGTTCGATATACTTACTCTCCGGTCTGGGTCCTGGCGTTCTGGTTTTGCACGGGGTCTGGAAAATGTACAGATGGTAATAATCTGTGGCTTTACTTCAAATCCTGACGACTGCCTTTATTCTCCTGATTTCCTTTGGTGCCAAAGATGTCATTCTGGTCCAGAGTTCCCGCATGTTAAGTGAAACTCCTGTCAACGTTTTATTACATTCAGCACCTCAGGTTTCCTGAGAGCTAGCTCCAGCAGTAAAGATTGCTATGCCCTGTATAGTTTTCAATCCTCTTTTTCTTTTTTTTACCTCCATGGAAGGGTGTTGGTCTCTCCTTAAGCAACACAGAGATTTCAAGCCGTACGTTTCCAGACCGCATTAAAATAAATACTAATGCAATGCATTACTAGCTTCAGACCTTTCTTTCCTTCCCCCAGTCGCTGTGGCAGTGTTAATTTTCCCACACTCTCCTAGAATGGGGAAGGCTTGTCTGGGCAAGTAAGATAACACTTGAGCAGGAGATTAAAAGCCCACACTGAAGTCATTAAGTACCTACAGGGCTGGGCCCTGAATCCACTCAGCATGGTCTCCAAACACCGTCACCTTGACTAGAAAAGCAACAGGAAAATGCTAACGACTAAGAAAATCTCATTTCGGCATTTCCAGGCCCTTGAACCACCTGTATTTTACATAACGAAACAGCACTTCAACTTAGAGGCCAGAACAGGAGGAAGTGCCTGACTTTCATTTCATTGTACCTTAAATTATGTGACCTGTGAACAAACTATTGAGGCCTAGAACTCGGGTGATCTTAAGTCCTATTTTTTGAACAGTTCACCGGGTGAACAGTTCCAGTGCGAAATTATTCCCAACACTGACTTTTGCTCTCAAAAGTGTCCTGACCTCATCAACACTTGGTTACCTTACCTATAGCTTTGACTTCAGTTCTGGAAAGTTCTTTACATTTGCCACATGTGTTTGAAAAACTAGTGGACACCTCTACCCCCAAAATCACAGGTTCAAATAAAGATTTAGCCGTTCTGACTGTTGAGAACATACACCTTTCTCCTATGTATTACTTGTACTTAGGCACTCTTACACCAGCTTATGAAACCATCTATTTTATGATATTGAGTTTAATTATTTTCCTTTTTCCTTATTAATATAAATCTTGAAAAGCCCACCTCTAACTTAGTACAGAAAAAAGAATCCTTCATGGCTTAAAGGAACACTCCTTCCAAGCTACAGGGTGCCGTCAGAAGGTTGAAGGTAGGAGTATTTTGATGTGGGTGTGATAAGACTGCATCTCCCTTCCTCCCATTTCCTGCATGATTACAGAATGAAGGAGGAAGCAGCAACACATTCTTCTTTGGCCATTTTTGAAAGAACTATCATTAAAGAATCTTGGGAGTTATCCATAAATAGCAATTACTATTAAGGGAAATCATAAAGAATAAACACAAATCCTTGTCTAAGGGATGGGAAAGTTGGTATCCTCTGATTTTTTTTTTAATCCTTGAAGAATTTAAATAAGCCTTTTAGGCATAAGAAAATGTAGATATCTGGGGAATTGGGTATAACTGAAAAAATTAAGAAAGAAGAATCAACCGGAAATATGAGAGATCTGGAAAAAGAATTCATGGGGAGATCAAAGAAACAGGAAACAAAGACAACGATTTGAGGAGATGGTTTCTCTTCATGTCATAGAAGCTGGACGCCTTCCCCACGCCCTTTCCCTATCCTGTCTCAATCCCATCACCATCTTGATGTGGGTGACTCCAGCCTTCATTTCAGAGGTCCTCTCTCTCCCAAGCCCAGTCTCACATAATCAATTTCTCATGTCCCTATCTCAAGGGGTTTGAGCATCAAAAATAATTGCTGCTTTGACATTCCATATTTTTGATAAAGCCAGCCACCAAGGCTCAAACGCCAACATGTCTTCCTCTTGCCAGGTCCCATAAGCGCTATCTCCAAAATATTTCTTGTATCTACCCTCTATGAAGCTACATCTTTTCTTCTCCCTCCCAAAGTGGGACCACTTGATCCCTGTCTGTAGTAGCTTCAGCCAAACCTTCAATTCCCACCACCAATCGCACCCTGAGATGTGAGACCTTGCACCGAACCCGAGCCAGCTCCGCCCAGGGGTCTTACATCAGGTAGCGCTGGCTACCAGTCCCTCCCTAAAGGCCCAGCTTTAATCAAAGGGTTCCTAGTTCCCTGATCCCAGCCTGCCTCCACTCCCTCAAATAACAGGGCTTCACCCCTAAGCTTTGCTCCCAAGCTCTTGTCCTGCTAAGTGCCCAGTAAGTCTGGCTCCTCCTGAATTTGGGACTCTTGCCAGTTTCCCAAGTTGGCCCTGAAAAACCCTTCCCCAATCTCCAGTTCAATGCCGGAATCTGCTAGCCCCGGCACACTGTGTTTATACCCAGAGTTGACTGGTTGTCTAAGGGCCCGGAGATTGCCACACCTGCCAGAAACTGCTTGCCAGCTCTAAATGTAATGTAAACTCCCACCAGGCGAAAACCAGAGCCAGAAACAAGGCGCTCAGCAGAATTCCATTTGCTCCATCTGGGCCCTGACGTGGGCTCCGGGCCCCTGTTCCAGCTCCGGAAATGCCACGGGCTTCGGCTTTCTTCGGCTGAGTCGACCCTTTCTGGTTTTACCCCCATTCAATAACAACTTGGACACTTTGTTTTCCTGATCTTCATTTCTCACCCCCTTGCTCCCCCAATAAAGATGAGCGCTTGCTCCAATTTTGACCTTCCAAGCAGCCACCTCCCGCCATTACCTGCCACCCCTCCTAGTTTCTGCCCATGGCCAGCACTGTCCATTGCCTACCTGACAGCTACCCTCCCTCTTTCCTCCTGGCTTACAGAACCCTGATTCTTTGATCTCTTGAAGCACAGGCCCTTCCTCAGCCCTAAGGGAAGAATCATACCTTGTCACGGTAATTTGGCCAGTGACTGAAAGGAATACGCATGTGACCTATTCATGGCTAATTAAACATAAGATGTCTTCTGAGGACAGCTTTCTGTCCCAACTTAAAACCAACCAACCAACCAAACAGACAAAAACACCAGGAAAAGGGCTCGTGCCAATTCTCTGCCTTGAATGCACAGGAGATAGCTGGAGCTGCAGCAGCCGTCTTGAGATCAAAAGGCAACAACAGAGGATGTGCGAGCCAGTGTTCTAATGACAGTGAAGAGAAAGACCAAGAGGGCCTGTGTTCTTGACAGCATCATTGGGCTACTTCCCTAGCCCTTGCCTATCCATCCCAGGTTGCTCGTTATGTGATTCAAATAAATTCCTATCTGTGTGAGCCAGTATTAGCCAAGTTTCTATTACAGGCAACCAAACCCTGTTCCTCTAATAGAACAGACACATGGACTGCATAACTTTCTAGAAGACTGTGCTGTGTTTGGTGCCTGAGGTTGGGTTGGTCAATATCCCCCCAGTTTCCTTTTCCCTTCTTCTCATTCAATCTTTCTCCTCTCCAATTTGCTCTATACCAAAGGTATTGGCACTTAGCTCGCACACATGTTTTGTTTTATATATATAATATTTTTAAAGTACGTGAGTGACAACAGTGAAAACAGTGGAGGAGGGAATTCCATGGGCCAGTTCCTCCACAAAACAGCTAATAAAAACTGTTAGAATCAACAGTTTCTTTTGAAACTTTATCTGCTCTAAAGCTTTACAGCAACCAGGTGAACACAGAATCAAGAAGAAAGTGGCTAAATGTCAGTAAGAGGGATTTGTGGCATTTGACTTGCCTAGCCCCACGCCCCCTTACCCAGCTCAATGGCGGTTTTGAAGACACAACCCACTTCCCTGGTGTGGGTTGCTGGTGCTGGAAGGATCAGAGCAGACGTTGTTTTCAAATAATTATGGTTATGTTTGACCTGCCTGGTGACTCCCTGAAGGACAGATGCAAAGGTCTTATGTTTATTTCATCTAATTCTGAACTCTCCCTGAGTGAAGAGGTGAGTACCCAAGAGGCATTTGTCAAAAATGTTTAAAGGCAAATGAATTATCTGCTGCCACTTGGGGCAAAGGATACCGTTTGGGACAAACAACAGACGTACCAAAAAGCCTGGTAAGAGTGAGATACTTTGGGAAATAAAGATTTTGAAAGCTCCTACATGTTCCTGGGAATCTAAAAGTTCATATGCATGGTATACCCGCAGAAAAGATCAGAGAAGGTCCTAATGTTGCATTTCAAACTGACTTTCAGGCTCTGTGCAAGCAGGAAGTGAAAACTAGGGCAGAGCTGGAAATGGCATGGTGCGTACTGAAGGCATGCTCCAAACACACACAGCCTACTAGCTATTTAATTTTTTCTTTTTTCTCTCTCTCTCCTCCCCCTCCACCTCCATTTTTCTTTTCTTTTCCTTTCTTTCTTTTTTATTTTTTCGTTTGAGAAGTTTAAGAAAATCTCTGTCAAAATTGCTAACTGAACTCTACACTAACCAAAGACATCAATGGCTTTATATGACAAAGAATATAGGCTTCACAAAATCGTTTCAGAAAAATCACTAAACAAAGATCAGCAACCACAAAAATCAAGAAAAACAAGGCCTGAGGGCTTCCCTGGTGGCGCTAGTCGTTGAGAGTCCGCCTGCCGATGCAGGGGACGCGGGTTCGTGCCCCGGTCCGGGAAGATCCCACATGCTGCGGAGTGGCTGGGCCTGTGAGCCATGGCCACTGAGCCTGCGCGTCTGGAGCCTGTGCTCTGCAATGGGAGAGGCCACAACAGTGAGAGGCCCGTGTACTGAAAAAAAAAAAAAACTATATAAAACAATAGTTACAAATCTATGTCAATGGGCACACATGGTATCAAAATGTAATTTGGGACAACAAAGCACATATGCACAAGAGAACAGTAAGCAGTGAGAGGTTGCATTCCTAAAGCCCTGAACAGCCACAACCCCCTAGAAAAGACAGCCTCTCTGCCACATCCTCTCCACTTTGCTAGTTAACTACTTGGTCTTTACAGGCATTTGACTTTACAACTCCTCTGTTTAAAAGTGCTTCCCGATTAATCATGCTTCTGCTTAGAAACCCCAAACGGTTGTCGATTTCCTAGCAAATAAAATTCAGTCTACTTGGTCTGGCATCAAAGACCTGGAATGTGTCCCTTTTCCATCTTTTTGGCCTCATTTCTAAGAATTCTGTGTGGCACATTCAACAATCCAGAAAAATTGAACTGTTGACTCTTCCTATTTCCAATCTCCCTAAACCCATTCCCTACCTGGTTTAAGCTTTACTGAAGCTTTTCCAGGACTGGATGGAATGACCTTCCCCAGCTTTGTAGGTGTAAAATCCATCCATCCAGTGATATTCCTTTGTCCATTCTCCCTCCCGGAAGCCGTCTCTCCCTCTTCTGGACTCCTGTATCACTTTTGCTGTACTTCTCTGTAAGTATTACTTTCTATTTTGTATTTAGCTGTGGTGGACATTTCTTATTGTCCCTTTTAGATTGTCAGAGAGTCATCCCTGTTTCTTATATACTGTAAGAACAGTATACAGTTTCTTTGCACCGTTATTCGCTAAATTGTCTTTAAATTTTAAATTTAAGAAATGTGAAAATAACTGACAAATCATGTTCTGTATTTTTGAATTTGGAACAGAAAAATTCCTTAGCACCAAGTTTGGAAACAAGCAAGAATTCTTGGGTTTGAAAGTAAAACTCGAAACAAAACGCTGGGTAATTAATCTTTTCTCTCTTTTTTTAATATTGGTGCTTTTCTATTTAAGGAAAATATTATAATTTTTAAAAAGCCCTGGGCACGGACCCGTGTCCCCTGCATCGGCAGGCGGACTCTCAACCACTGCGCCACCAGGGAAGCCCGCATTTACTTCTTATAACTAAGAGAGGAACATGTGTGCTGATTATTTTTAACATGTTTACTTTGTTTGATTTTCAAGTAGGCAATCCTCACAAAACACTCCCTAAACTCTTTCTTCTCATTTGCTTCTCAGCTTCTGCTCCCTTACAATCCACAAGAAATCAGAAAAAGTAAGAATATTTTAGCCACTGGACCACAGCATTATTACCCTGCAATATTTCTTTGTGTCACTTAATGTTTAGTGGTTTCAGATACATCTTTACTCTAACAGCTAAACATAAAAGACATGGCTAAAGTGTTTACAGATACATTTTTTTTTATCTGAAAGCTACCCAAGACCTTCTTAGTCTATGGATTACACACCTTTACATCACTGATATTTATATACTTTGTCCATTTAACTTGACTTTGGCTATCGGCTGTCAAATTCTATTTAGTCTCCAGATGAAATGAGATAGTTAAAACGATCTGTTAAAAATTCTGAAAGAATTCTCCTGAAATATTAAGGCAGAGAAAAAGTTCTGTTATGCTATTAAACAGTGGACATGTGTATGAACATGATGAGCTAGAATTCACTTTTATATATACTTCTTTCTTAATAGCTTTACCTTCCCCCAATTTTATGTACTTGAAAATCCACTGATACTTCAGCCAGATGAATTGCTTACACTTTTTTAGTAGTTATTTCATCTTGTCAGTGAGAATGTGGAAGCAGTTTGGAATTACTACATGAGAATATAAGCTCCATGAGGGCAAGAACTTCCACAGTTCTGTTCACTGACTGGTTCTCTTCATCACCATATAGTACCTGGTACACAGTTGGCTCTCAATAAATGTTTGTCCCACATCTGTTGAATTTGTAGAACTAAATCACAAAAAGATTGAATTTCGTAGTCAAAGAATTGCAAATATTCTTTGCAATTAACAATTTTGCTGTCAAAAACAACAAAGTTATTTTTCATGATTACTTTCTAAAGTTCCATCTCTTGAACTCTGAGGTTCTTTTATAGAACCAGATAGAGCATCATTTAATCAGTGTGGGACAGCTCACCTTGCTGACACACAGGGTCGTTGCAAAGCAGAACTGCTTTAGGTAGTGGGATCCATTTAGTAAGCTGTCATTTAACTACACTTAATGACAACCTATTCACCTGTGGGAGCAGCTGCCTCTCCGAGAGGTGAACAAATAGCTCTCTTTGCCTTGGAAGAAATAGACTCAGTACATTTGAGCCTTTTAACAGCCTCCCTATTTATAATTAGGAGTACTCTCAGGACTCACACCATCACTTGTGTCATTAGATTCTATAAATATAAATGCATCTCTAGTGCTTCTTTCTTTTTGGTCTCTGCACTCTTTCTTTGCAACTTCCATTTCGAACGGTCCTAAGACGTCTGTTCAGAGTTCTGAAGTCTTCAAATGGCTCACAGACATGGTATCACCTGGCACTGTAGATTCTCCACCCATGACCCCAGTGGTCCACAAATGTAACTCCCCTTTCTTAGGTATTTTCTAGGGGTGATCTGGCTATCTAAAGAAAATTAGATAACGTCTCTTTGTTTGGAGTAAAATTTAAACAAAAGGCATGAGGAAATCTAATGTAATGTTGGGAGAGGAAGAACTCTCTTCCTAGAGACCCTTTACCCTTTCGCACTGGCTGTTCCAGGCGTGTCCCCCTTGGTCCTCACTACACCCCTGCCCGTGCACGTGCTCCCATGACCATTCAGACCGCAGGTTCCTTTTTCCTCAAGCATCTCTCCCAGGCTGGAAGGCCCTCTAACTACCCTCACCTTCCCACCCTGGGGTATATACACCATTCACATCCAATCTCAGGTCTAGGCTTGACCCTAGCTGCTCCAGACACCCTAATCTTTCCCCTCTCTGAGCTCCCTTAACAGTGGCAGCAAAATGTCCCTGGGTGGGAGTGGTGAGTGCTTATTTCAGCTTCAACCGAAACATCCCCTTGCTTGTTTGTTTTACATATAAGGCTCCAGGTAAGTGTTAGTTGAAGAAAGAATTCTGTCATTAAGAAAATAAAAATAAAATCCAGAAACCATTGGTTTGCAGTGCTAATTTTGGTAAACAATTGGTTACTGGATTACTTAAGGTTTAGTCCTACCTTGCAAACCAAATCAAGAGGCTTTTGAAGGGCAGAATGTATCTTATTTTTTGTAGGTATCACCCTTGGTATGTAGTATAATGCTATGTAACATGGTAAGTGTTCTAGAAAATACAGCTGAGTAAATGAATTTTAATGTTAAAATTAGAATATATCATACAGACACCCCTCCTCTAGAGGTGAACTTTGTGGGGTGCCAGGAATTTCTATATCTCAGTGTGGTGGGTTGTTATAGGGGTATGTATCTATGTGTATATATATATATATTTTTTATATATACAGTATCATTGAACCGTACACTTAAAGTTAGTGCACTTTTTATATGCTTTACTGTATTAGGTTAGCCCTCAATTTTTACATAAATACAGTTAAAAAGTAAGAAAAAATGCATTTGCTCAACACGCATGAATTGAGTCCATATTATATTGCTGGCTCTGGGCAAGGTACTGTGTTCCACATTCATTCACCAGTGACTATACACTATGAGATGACATGGTCCTTTTACCCTCACAGAGTTTAAAGTCATGTGGGGAGGATAAACAATTAAATAAGCAATCGTAGTCAAGAAGGATAAACATGCACTAAACCTGTACAGTCACGCCAGCATCTGATTTTATGATGTGTAGATATTTAAATGCAAGCTTTCACAATGTAAATGGAGAAGCCCAGACTCAGATACAGGCGGTCGCTCGGTTCCCTGCCCACCTGGTGACTCCATCTGCATCCACCACAAAAGCAGCACCTCTTCAGAAGGACCAGGATGAGCTCAGCTGCCCAGGGTCCCTTGGTCCCTCCCTCCTGGCTCACCAGCCAGTTCTGGGGCCTTTGGGTCTCCTTTGTCCTTGAGGGTCCCTTTCTCCTGGTGCCCCCTGGAACAGGAGGATGTGAAGGAGAGGCAAAGTGAATTACCTTTCATTGAACACCGACTCTGTGCCAGTTACCGCACTAAGCAATGTGTCAGTTCTTCCCACAAACCCTCAGACTTTTGTCCGATTCTGTCACCCTCATTTCATGTATAAGGAAAGTGAAGGTGACAGAGAATAAATAGCCGTGAGTGACAAGGCTGAGACTGAAATCCAGGTCTGGGGACCAGGACTGGGGCTGCTCCAAGAGTTTCTCCTTCCAGAAGTTCAAGCAACTCTCGGGGAGCTATGTCAACCCCTTTTACGGACCCAGAACATCTAGGAGAACGGAAGGCTGCCCACAGCCCTGCTGCGCAGCTCATGAAAATCAAGGAGACCAGCACGTCCCTCTGTCTTTCCCCATAACGACGCGAGCTTCAGGAACCAGCTGGCCATCCCAAGGTTCAGACGCCTCCATTCCAAACCTTGATGAGATAAACACACTCAACCTGAAGGAAGCAGCTCTCCAGATGCAGTTCCCAAACTCCAAACACTGTAAGAAGTCCTAGCCTAGTAAAATCATTCTATTTCCTAAATGGGAAGATATCCTTGAGATACGAGCCCTGAGAGAACTGGATACTCATCCTGAATATTTGCTATCATTAGAAAATGACTTCTTCATGTCTTGCTTTTTTAAAAATTGTTTTTCTATCAGCCATGCTGTGTTTTGTTTTGTTTTGTTTTTCTCTTGGACGTAAGTTTCTGTTTCAAACAGCATTTCAAAAAAGCAAAATTTAAATTTTAAAGTGCTTTATTTTAGACAAATCTGGCCAGTGCAATAAAGAATCAGTTTTAATTTCCTAACCAATATGTGCTTATCCCTAATGTCCTAGGGGACTGAGCCTTAAATGACTGCAACAGAATGGTGACTTTATCCTAGTAGGAAAAAGGCTTTACCACTCCCTTAATTTCTCCAACACTTAACCTGAGACACAAAGTAGCAAGACAATCAAAGATGACAGAGCTGGCAGGACACCTGAAGCTGAAACAGGAAACTCTGTATCCAGCCTCAAAGATAAGGTTTAGACAAGCGCTTTTCAACCACCAGGAGGTTGTAGGAAGTAGTGTGATGTAACAATTACACAGGACATGAGTTTCAGGCCTAGTTTCAATCTCAGCTCTGTTACCAACTTGTGATGTGCTCTTGGGCAAGTCTGTCCAACTCCCCACACTTCTGGTCTTGATCTCTACAGCCAGCGGGGTCACACCATAACAACACTGGCCAATTGACTCGACAGGGTTGTTATGAATAGCAAAGGACATAGCAATTATAACACACACACACGTTACACAACTGCACCATTATGGGAATCTAGCATGGTGGCTGGGTAGGAGGAATATATGACAAGTCATAAGATGCAAAATTCTGCATGGGTATTTACTGGAAGAAGTACATTTCAGCCTGCACGTCAATCAACTGAGCTTTTCTCCTCGTTTCTGCATCTTCTTCTTTCCAACCCCTGCTCCCTTCCAGTCTTTAAAACCCGCTGCTCAGCTCAGTCACAAATTGGGACGTGACTTTTGGGTGACGAGGATGTGCAGTCTTGGCAAAAGCAAATACAAGAACTCACTAGCCCTCTGAGAGTATTCATTTTCATTTTGCTCTTCTTATGAAAATGGATATAAGGAAACTGGAGAGTGTGATGGACTGAACGTTTGTGTCCCTCCCGCCACCCTCAAAGTGCACAAGTTGATGCCCTAACCCCCGATGTGAAGGTATGTCACTGCATCTGAGCACAGAGTATTCAAGAGAACACTTGCATCAGGAATTAGCAGCCTGCGCGGCACAAAGCAGGCATATATGGTGGTAGCCCCAGAAAGAGAAAAGAGATTGTTGGAGAAGCTGAACTAAACGACAACTGCCTCAATCTGAACTTCAGCTAAACACACACAATCTCTTTTAAGTAATCCCCACAGAAAAACTAAAGCGGGAGTCAGCAAACTAGGACCCGCACACCAAATCCAGCTTGCAGTTCCATGGCCCGTGAGCTAAGAACTGTTTGTCCATTTTTAAATGGTTGAGAAAAGACAGAACTTCATCACATGTGAAAATTACAGGAAATTCAAATCGGAGTGTCCGTAAATAGAGTTTTATTGGGACCCTGCCATGCTCATCCATTTACATATGTCTGGGCTGCTTTTGTGTGACAAAGGCAGAGCCGGGTAGTTATGACAGAGACCATATGGCCCATAAAGCTGAAGATATTTACTATCTTGCCCTTTATAGAAGAAGTTTGCCAAGCCCTGATCTAAAGTTCCGTTCCCATGAAGGTAGACTAAAGCTTCTGTACACAGACAGGGCCGAGCAAGTATAAAAAGTGAGCGGAAAACAGAGGGTACAAAAGCAAGTTCATCTTCTACGTCACCGAGCTCTGAGGGGTTCTAGAAGTCGGGGCGAGGTCCCTCTGGGAGAAATCTGGGCAAGGTTCTGAGCAGCTCATCCCTCCTCCCCCAAAGAGTCCTTCTGCTTTCATCCTTATATATTGGGATGCCATGTGTAATTTTATTTGAAAAAAGGGTTTTCTTTCCAAGACAAATAAAGAAGTTTGAAACTCGCTGTGACTTATTTTATCTAGGAGAGATGATTGCAAACTCAAGCACGCTTCAAAGGCAGTGAATGAAAAGGGACCATTATGCATGGAAAATCACACAAACCAGGACTAAAACCCAATTTGCTAAGAACAGAACGCGGGCAGCCAGCACAGTAGATTCTGAGAAGACGTGATCTTTGTCATAAAGCACTTTCTTCCGCCTCTGCTTAACCCATTCCGCACACAGCCCTGGAGCACCCTTCATTAAATATCCAAAATCACAAAGCAGTTTGATTCACAGGCCCGTATGCGGGTCACACGCCCATGTTCCTGGTGGCAGCCCAATCAAAAACCTTAAAGAAACTACAAAGTGTTGCAGAGCACCTATAACTTATTTTTATACGTAATGAGTCATTCACAGGTACTTCGGGAGGTAATTCAAGGAAAGCTAATAGCAGCAGACTGTAAGGCTTGGAGTTTTCCTGTTTGCTTTGTTGGGAAAGCCATCGTCTTCTACAGGCCATTTAAAGTCTCTGAAAAATTAGTTCAGTCGTGTAGTATGGAACTAGTAAACTGATATACGCTAGGTTCCGTCTAAAAAAGCAGCTCTACCGTGTCACTAGATGTGCAAGCAGGAGCTGAATGATCTGTTGGGGAGATTGCACGAGGCTTCCTGCCTTGAGGGTGGGATAGGATGTTCCCAGGAGATTTTCAGGCCCGAGAGCTTATGATTTGATAGCGTTTCTGGCTGAAGGGAGTATTCCAGATCTCCCACACTCGAACCTAGCAAGGTTTCCAGTGTGAATGCTGGCGTGGATTCTCCTTCCTAACCTCGGCGAAAGGGTGGTTTGCGGCCTAGGAGATCCAACGTGGTAAGTCAGCCACATGCCCCAGCACATGAGAGCTGCTGAGGGTGGTACTGTTTATTAGCTGTTATTATTAGCTGATCTGTCCAGGTGCCTGGGTGAATGAGGGAGAGGTAACTGACTTCGGAACTTGATATGTTTATGGGACTGTATGTGACTGTGTGTGTGACTGTCTGAACGTGAATGTGGGTCTGCAGTGACCACAGCTTGGTGTAAATATGTAACTGGCCACGTGTATGTGACTGTGGTTGTGTATGATAATATGGGAACACTTGTGTCCTAATAGTCTCACACTCGAAATACAGCAGACACTGCACCACAAAAATAAACAAACAAATTAATTAATTAATTTTTTAAAATAAATTAAAAAAATAAAAAAGCAGCTCTGGTACCTATTAATGTATTTGTTTATTTTTTAAAAAAATATTTATTTATTTGGCTGTGCCGAGTCTTAGCGGCAGCACACAGGATCTTCTTTGCGGCATGCGGGCTCCTTTCAGTTGCGGCATGCATGTGGGATTTAGTTCCCCAACCAGGGATCAAACCCGGGCCCCCTGCTTTGGGAGCGCAGAGTCTTAACCACTGGACCAGCAGGGAAATCCCTGGTACATATATATTAAGACTGAGTCTTGCAGAACGCCTGGGGCAGTCGATACTTCTTAAATACTTCTTCAAATCAAGAAAGGCAGTAAGAACTACTAGGGAAATGAGGAATCATCTGTGTGTTATATTTTAATAAATATGTGTTGTAATGAACATAAAAAGATCAAGTGACTTCATTATCCACCAAATTTTTTTTTACAGGGATTAAATGAGGAAATTAATTACATAAGCCACTCACCGGCAAGAACAGAGCACTTGCTGAAAGCCATCCCAAAGTCAAATCTTTTTCCATACAAGTGACTCTCCCAAATCGTACGCATCCATTGGAAAATAAAACTCCCACCATAAATATTTCTCTCACCTGCTATTTTTCAATATCTTGATTCAGGCAAGGTCAGTTCTGTATTTGTTTTCATTATGCATCCAATAGCAAATCCTTAATGAGTTGCTTATTTTCCCTGCCTCTGTTTTCTGAACTTCTTACCTATTCTAAAAAGTTGTCCTATATTTTGCACTATATGGGTATCCAGTCATCATGCCGTATACCTCAAACTTGTACAGTGCTGTATGTCAATTACATCTCAATAAAACTGAAAAAATATATATTTTAAGTTGTTCTAAATATTCTAAAATAGCAAGTGAGACAACTTCCAAATGAACCTCACTTTAAAGTAAGAAACAGTCTGGGCAGTAAGAGGCAGGGACGGGACCTACCCGCATGCTAAGGAGGGTTCTGATTCTTTAATAACAGTATGTTGAAAATGCTCTCCCTCAGACCTACAGCCTGCAGTGTCTCTAAGAACATACTATAACCACATTCCCGATCACTTCTGTGGCCAAATAAATAGACTAAGACTAAATCTCAGGCATGGAAGAGGGGATCTGGCACGTTTGAAATATGCATGTGGGACAAGCCCCAAAGTATTAGAACTCCCAGTGAAGCTGTTACTTTTGCTACAATCATTTAGAGAGGATTTCTAAGAGGCAAAGTTGAATTGTGGCAATTCTATACAGTCAAATATAGCTAATACACACACACGCCCCCCCCACACACATAAAATCCCTCTTTGATATATATATATATATATATATATATATATATATATATATATATATATATATATATGCTATAAGAAAGCATCGCTGCAGTGGATTTGCAGCGACAAAGTCAGACTGATTTTGCTTTTCTTCGCTTGCCCCCTGGTGGGGAGACAACTGTAATCCACTCGAATGAAAAGGACACAAAAAGCCAAAAGAATTCATCCTTCAGATAACAAGAGTTCAGCTGTAAAAGTACAAGGACGAAGAAAAGACACTTGAAACAAACATAGAATTTCCCAAATACGCTAGGAATCATTATTTTCTGTCACCCATCCATCCTCCAAAAACTCAGCCTCTCACGCCCACTGCCTACGCTAACAATAAGGTATTCAAACATTCCAGTCTAGGTCCGAAAAACTTGATTCCAAAAAGTAAAGTCATGACTTGTATCCCCTCTCCCCTAATCACTCCACCCCCAACACACACACACACACACACACACACACACACACACACACACACTCAGGAAAAAGAAAGGAAGCTTTGCAGGCTGAGTCTTCATGTGCCACAAGCCTCCTCTGTGTCCTTCAAAGGGAGTATTTTATAAAAAGAAAAACAAACAAAACCCTTAGAATGTTCACCAAAACTAGCTATGGACCCAGTATCAACTAATTTGGGTATTTTGAAAGTTAATAACTTCATAATTCATACTTACAAGTTATATGGATTTTTAGTTCATGCGATACACAAAATATATGTGTTCCATTTCATCACCACAGGTAACTTATAAGAACCAAAACAACTCATATTCAACTTACTTCCCTTAAATTATTAATGATCATTACCTATTAATTTATATTAATTATCAGACAATTAATATAAATTACTAGAATGCCCTAAAATGGAAAAAATATGAAATGTAAAGTCAAAAAGCCACAGTTCTAACTCTAGCCTCTATCATTAATTTACTCTGTTGTCTTACAGTGTAAACTTCCGGGCAGTGAAAGTACGTTTCTCAACTGTAAAATTAGGGCCTTGAGTGGAGAAGTCCCCCAGGGTCTCTGCTGGGTTGACGTTGGTCGTTCTAGAAGGAAACAGCAGATGAGCCACATCTTCCATTTCCCTTGATCAGAGTGCCCTCTAGTGGCCATCAGGAAAATTACGTAATTTTTAAACTAGTTTTGCATATATACAGGAGAGTGCTAAATCCCGTGGTACACCAACTTTTTTGGATAGGTGTGATGGTTAATTTTATATGTCAGCCTGGCTAGGCCATGGTACCCAGATAATTGGTCAAACGCCAGTCAAATGTTGTGATGGCACTTTTTAGATGCGATTAACATTTTGTCCACAGATTTTAAGAAGATGTCCCTCCATAATGTGGGTGGGCCTCATCCAATCACTGGAAGCCTCAAGAGAAAACGATTGAGGCCGCCCGAGGAAGAAGGAACTTCCAGACTGCCTTTGGACTCAAGACTGCAACATCCACGCTTCTCTAGGTCTCCAGCCTGCCAGCCCATCCTGCAAAATCCCAACTCGCCAGCCCCCCACAGTGCGAGCCAATTTCTAAAATTAAATCTCAATCAACCACTCGCCACATATTCATAAACACGTATATACACAGAGACATACCCACACACCCTACTGGTTGATTCTCTGGAGAACCCTGACTGATACAATCAGTGATCCTTAGGCACTTCCCAGAAAATGCGCATGTACTTCTGTCTCCAAAGTGAAAATTTCTGCAAGTTATGAGACTGGGTGGTGGTGAGAGTCTGTGACTCATGTGAGGGGGTGGGGCAAAGTGGTGAGCTACTCTGTCTACAAGCAAACAGGTCCCATCATGCATCACTGTGAACAATGAGCTATCCCAAGTGAGGGCAGCACAGAAAGAGGCTAAACTCTCTGAAAACTGTAGCACAATTTTAAGTAACAGTATCCCTGTGCTGGCCTTGAAGAGACAGGGTCTCTTCACACACTGCGGTCGCCATGGAAAACTTCAGACAAAGCAATCTGGTCATTTATGAGAAGCTCCTTGAACTCCTGCTATCTTTGATACAGTCATTTCATGTCTCTGTAAATAACAGAGTTAGTCAAGATTTGTACAGATACGTTCATCTCAATGTAAGTCACATTGAATCTCAAAATGATCTGTAAGAAAAATGAACTATGACACACCCACAAAATTATCTTTTAGTCATTAAAAATATTTTATATAATTCTAATGATCACAAAATTGTGTTCAGAGAAAAAAAGCAGGGTATGAAATTTAATAATTAGTTTTTTAATGTAAAAAGTATCACTAAATGTAAAAAGTGTCACTAAATATATTTCTGAGTAGTGGCATTATATGTGACTTTAATTTTAATTTCCTGTGTTTTCTAAATGATCCACAGTGAATGTGTTATCTAATAATTTAAAATAAAATGTTTTTATACAGTGAATGGTACTTGAACAGATATTTGTACACCCGTGCTCATAGCAGCATTATTCACAGTAGCCAAAAGGTGGAAGCAACCCAGGTGTTCGTCAACAGATGAATGGATAAACAAAACGTGGTATATATTCATATAATGGAACACTATTCAGCCTCATAAAGGAATGAAATTCTAATACTTGCTACAACATGGATGAACCTTGACAACAGTATGCTTAGTGAAATCAGACAGACACAGAAGGTTAAATACCTATGATTCCACCTATGTGAGGTACCAAGAAGAGGCAAATTCGCAGAAAGTAGAATAAGGATTACAGGGGCTGGGCTGGGCTGGGCTGGGGGATGGGAAGTTAGTGTTTAACAGGTACAGTTTTTTGCAGGGAATGGTAAAAAGTTTTAGGTATACATTGTGGTGACGGTTACACGACATTGTGAACGTATTAAACGATGAATATTATGTTAGGTATATTTTATCACAATAAACAGAAAGGGAATGCCCTGGGATGCTTTTTCCTGCTGCCTGAGGCAACTCCAGGGATTCCTCCTCTGCTCTCAGAGTCCTTTCCTACTGCTACTGAAGTACATATACCTTCATCCAACGGTATAATTACTTGTCTATATAGTGGTCTCCACTTTTTTACTATGAGTCCTAACAGACAGGGATGGACTCCAATTAATCCCTGTACCTCCTGCACACAGCAGGGTAACTGGCACGTAGGAGGTGCACGAAGAAACATTTGCCAGAAATGATTATATGAAAGACAGAAAAGAGCCCATTCAAAGATTTACTGAACCTCCTTACCGTTAATCAAATTAGAAGCACACATTCCAGATCAACTGGGATGTCCCCAAGTAAAGCTTCACACTGTCACGGGGCCAACTAGAATAGCTTCAGAAAGCTTTAGAGTATAAAATCATTCCCCCTCTTCCAGTTTCATGAGGCTGTCACAAGAGGTCACAGACTCCTGCATGGAAAGAGTTGGTGACTGGGATAGACATTACCGGTGCTCACTGATGTCAGGTCTCCCCTCCCCAGGACACGAGGACCACACCTCCGAGACCCCTCTCCACTGGATGGAGCCGTGGGGTGAGGTCTCGCCAAGGGCTTGTGAACAGAACAGATGTAGATCACTTCCGGGATGAGGGAACGAACAGTCCCTGATCAACTTTCTGGTTGTTCCCAGAGTTGCACCATAAGATTGAAGCAACCTGGGTCACAGACTTTGTATGAGGATGAAATAACACTTAAGGTGTTCAGCCACTGAGATGCTGGGATCGCTCGTCACTTCAGCATAAAATAGTCTATGGACTGGCACAGAGACTCTGATTTCTGGTGGTCCTTGGGTACCGCTGCTCCTGGGAGCCCCTGTTCAGCTACCAAATCCAACCAACCTGAAAAGCAGGATCTGCTGTGCCTCTTCAGAGGATAGAAGCCAATCCCAACAAGCTCAGAGGAGTCCAGACAACAAATGTGAAAAGTTACTGACTCTCAAAACGGGCCAAGGATTTGAACAGACATTTCTCCAAGGACGACACACACATGGCCAACAGGCACATGAAAAGGTGCTAGCATCATCAGTTATCGGGGAAATGCAAATCAAAACCACAAAGAGGTAGCACTTCACACCTGCTAAGATGGCTAAAATTAAAAGGACGGACAATAACAAGTGTTGGTGAGTATGTGCAGAGGTCAGAACCCTTATATACTGCTGATGAGATTGTAAACTGGGGCAACCACTCTGGAAAAGTCTGGCAGGTCCTCAAGATGGAAACATAGTAAACGTAGTTACTATATGACCCAGCAGTTCCACTCCTAGGGATACAGCCCAGAGACATGAAAACATATGTCCACACAAACTCACGTAAATGTTCATAACGGCGTTACTCGTTACAGTGAAAAAGAGGAAACAAAGCAGATCCTTGCCCTCACAGGAACCCCAGAGGCCTGCAGACCAGCTCTGTACCCCTCGGGTCACACCATAGTTTGGTGGCAGAGCCAGGACTACCAAATCTACCAACGCCAGTGCTGTTTTTACTACAGTAATTTTCCTCCAGTAACAAATGACACGAAGGGCAGTAAAAGGAGAGGAGTGAGAGCAAATAGATGCTGATTAATAATTTTTAATATATTAAAACCTATTGGTTGCCAACTCTGCGTTAAGGTCTTTGGACATTATTACCTTCTTTGCCCATTTCCGGATGAAAAGGCTAAGGTTCAAAACAAACTAACTTGCCTGAATGTCACACAGTTAAGAGGAGAAACTGGAATCCAAGCTCCGAGATTCTCTACTTCAAGATGCACGTTTCCCTCTGCGCCACCGTGGGCACCAAACTCTAAAGGTCACTTGCTCTGTGTGTGCTGCACGTCAACCCCAGGCCCAGCACTGGCTCACCCCCGGGCTGTCCACTGCCCCTGGAACCCTGGATTGTAAAGACTGCTTGTCTCTTCCACCACATACCCAAAGCTCCTTGAGGCAGGGCCCTCAGCCCCTAGAGCGAACTACGGTTTCTGGAATGAATGTCTCAAACTGAAATTCAAAGCAAGCAGGGACTTCCCTGGTGGCCCAGTGGATAAGACTCCACGCTCCCAATGCAGGGGGCCGGGGTTCCACCCTTGGTCGGGGAACTAGATCCCTCATGCCGCAACTAAAGATCCCACGTACCTCAACTAAGACCCACGCAGCCAAAAATTAAAATAATAATAATAATAAAGAGAAATTCAAAGTGAGCAGCTAAGGCTCAAGGAGAGACTTTGTTATTTCCTTGCCTTATACGAATATCATCAGAAGATGAAAAGAACGTGGGATACAGGCAGGATCTTCACTATGATGTGAGAGACGATGGGGAAGGTAAGGAATTCTACAGCCGCCGGCTTCGTCCACTTGTGTGAGTGCACAGGACCTGGACGCCCCGTGCAGCTAATTCACACAGGCCGAGACACCAGCCCCGCCATGCTCCTAGCTCCACTCTGCAGACTGCAGGAAGCCAACCTCTCACCCCAGAGATCACCAGGACACCCAGGCTGCTCCCAGCTCAGAGGGAATAAACCACAGACAAGGTAGTCACAAGCTGGTCAGCCACCCAACAGCTTTCCCTGTATTAAACTTCGGAGCTCGAAACAGTTCACGGGAAACATGCAAAGTATTCAGAAACCCATTGGTTCAATACCCATGGAGGACGACAATATTTTGGTATCATACTAGGCTGTGACAGGGAAATAAAACACAGGCTAGTGAATGCTTTACTGCTTACGAAATGCACTCTCCTATGAAACAAATAATGCTATTGAAGCCATTCTACAGATGGGAACACTGAGACCTGAAGCCATCACATGGCTGGCCCCAGGAGGCTCAGCCGGTTATAAGCAGAGGAAGTACATTCATGCCTGGACCCTGTGACAACAACACATTCTCACGTTCTTTCTATCTACTTTGGCCAAACTGCTGTCAGCCTGGAATGAAAAAATACTGTAGAAATTCCAAGGCTCTCCCTGCTGTATGGCACAGGGAACTCCACTATGCTGTACAGTAGAAACTAACACAACATTGTAACACAACCATACCCCAATTTAAAAAAAAGAAAGAAAGAAAGGCATCCCAAGGTTCTCTTCTGCCTCCAATATTTCCATGGGTTCTTTGTTCACCGGCTACTTCTCTGCTGTGGCGAACCTGTAACGATTTTTTCTCATGTACCATGGTCTCTATTTGGATTTCTTCAGGATACTCCCTACGTAACCTGAAGGTCTTGCAGGGCGGATTACAGAGCTAAAGGAGCATTTGACGAATAATCTTATTCTGTGGAAGAAATACCCGTGCTGTGAACTTAGCTGGGGAAACAACTTTTTAAGGGCATCTCAACTAGCCCCACCAGCTTCATCATCACCGAAACTGAGTTTGACCTTTTTTTTTTTTCTTTTTTTCTTGTGGTACGCGGGCCTCTCACTGTTGTGGCCTCTCCCGTTGCGGGGCACAGGCTCCGGACGCGCAGGCTCAGCGGCCATGGCTCACGGGCCCAGCCGCTCCGCGGCATGTGGGATCTTCCCGAACCGGGGCACGAACCCGTGTCCCCTGCATCGGCAGGCGGACTCTCAACCACTGCGCCACCAGGGAAGCCCGAGTTTGACAATTTTTGATGATTCCAGTCCCGAGTCCTCTGATGAGGAACCACGAAGAGAGTTCTGATACGTCACATTATAAACACGGATCCGTTGCAAAACACCAAAAGCTCCCATAAAATCAGAAGGAGATTTTGGTCCTTTAGTCTGGACTTGGCGGTACGCGGGCCTCTCACCGCTGTGGCCTCTCCCGTTGCAGAGCACAGGCTCCGGGTGCGCAGGCTCAGCGGCCATGGCTCACGGGCCCAGCCCCTCCGCAGCATGTGGGATCTTCCCGGACCGGGGGCACGAACCCGTGTCCCCTGCATCGGCAGGCGGACTCTCAACCACTGCACCACCAGGGAAGCCCTGGACTTGACTTTTTGCAGGCAGTTATTAGAGGCACCAAAAATAAGTTAAATTAGAAATATTATTAAGAATTAAACTCATCCACGTTAAAACTTACTGAACCATATCTATCTCAGGGAAGGAAGTTTAGGTACACCATCACCCTGGATCATCTAAATCTGGTAACAAATCAGCAAAATATTCTTAATAATGGACTAGTCTTCCAAAGTCATGTAAGATTGGAAGAAGGCAGCATGGCATAGCAGAAGGTTTTAAAGGAACTGAAACTGCAGTGTTTGGTCTGCAGAGGTGAAGTTAAAAAGACACTCAGTATTACCCCTTAAATATATATAAGGGACTATGTCTGAAGTTTACCTCCTTCTTCATTTTAATCAAGGAAAGATTCAGATAAAAAGTATAATGGCGGTAAGGCAAGAAACTAGTAATAGGCTCTACAATTGCTAGAGGTGACCTCAGGGAGGTAAGGAGAAGGTGGTTAAACTTGGGGAATCGGGAGGATTGGGGGAGAGGAGTGAAAAAAAAAACAGGCAAAGCAAAGACTCAGAAGTGGGGACCGTGTGCTTGGGGCCACAGAGACAGAAAGTGACAAAGAACTGGATTAACAAAATTGATTAAAAGTTTTGGTTTTTTACAGCACGGTTGAGTTTTTATGTGATGCTCAATCAACGCTTCACCACAAAATTCCAACATCTAACAAAATATTTCTAGACCATCCTTTCCCCCATAAAACATTTACACATTTCTCAGTTTTCCATCAGGGTCATCCAAAACTAATTTTCCCTATGACATAATTATTGGCGCTTTCAGGAACGCTCTAACCCTGTTTCCTGACAGGAGCCGCAGTGCGGCAGCACGAGTAAAACGAGAGTCCAAGTTCAAGGCAGAGCCGGGGGCGGAACTGAGCACAGGGGAAAGAGGAAAGCTTCCTTCCCACCCAGCTTTTCCTTACATGTGTGCAGTTTTCTGTGCGTGTGTTTTCACGGGCAACCTTCTTACTGTCTGTACCCTGCCTCTCGTAGCTCCTACTCTCCTGTGGGCCTCTAGCAACCTCCACTGAAATCTGCCACCCCTCTGCTGCCCAACCCCACCAGGAGAAAGAACCCCACGACCTCCAGCAGCCTCAGGCTACTGAGGCCTGAAGATCAGCACAGTTTCGGGGGCCTCTCCACTGAGAGGGACTGACCCAGAATCCCATACCTCCTAAGGCCCGTCCAGGAACGATCTAAACTGGAGAGGGTACGTTTGAACTGAGAACAACTTTACTTCATTAATGATTTAATTACAGGCAGCTAACAAAAAAATATCTATTTTCTGGGCTTCCCTGGTGGCGCAGTGGTTGAGGGTCCGCCTGCCGATGCAGGGGACACGGGTTCGTGCCCCGGTCCGGGAGGATCCCACATGCCGCGGAGCGGCTGGGCCCGTGAGCCATGGCCGCTGAGCCTGCGCGTCCAGAGCCTGTGCCCCACAACGGGAGAGGCCACAACTGTGAGAGGCCCGCATACCGCAAAAAAAAAAAATACACATATATATATTTTTTAAATTTTTTTCTAAAAATGCAAACCTGCCTGTTACAAGAACCGTTTAAACATTTCACATAGCACTCTCATTCAACGGTCCTCTATTACTGTGACTTTCCCAAATGTGTTGATGGTGGATCAGGTGACACTGAAACCATAACGAATTTCCTATTCCTGGAAGAGGATTCTTAACTGCTGTCCTTCAGTTGTGAGTGAAGCACATGACTCATTTCTTGTCAATGAGCCACTGGCCTATGATGAAAAGATATGTTTTCCCACCCCGGCTAATTTCAACCAACAGATATGCCCCATATCACCCTCAAATACTTCATCTAACCTCCACATGAGGAATGACAAACAGCCAGGCCAGAGCAGCCCAGCGCACACTGAGACAGCAGGGTCAAAGGTGAAGCCAGTTCCCAGGTCAGGGTACAAAGACGGCCACAACGGCCTCTCCCGACCCAGCACTTAGGCCTTCACTCGACATCTTCTTTTCTCCCAAAGGAAGATGTATTCAACCGCAGCTTCATTTCACTGCTGTGTGGAATTTAGAAAACAATATCGTGACCCATAACGTCATCTCTCAGTGCATCTGGAACGTCTTCCAGCCAGCTGAGAATTTAATAAACCACTTCTGCTTGCATTTGGCCACTGGGAGGGAAATCTTTTAATTATAGTCAGAACATTAAGTTACATGTGGCCCAATTTTCTACCACGTGCAAAGCAAATGAGAAGGCACCGGGCGATCTGACACGGCTTTATTAGGGGCAGAAGTGAGATCAGTTCTTGTCAGACAGACACTGGAAACTGCACCGCTCCCTGAGGCACTGTGCCCAGAGCCGGGTAAAAACCCAGGGACAGCCTGGAAACAGGCACAATCAGCCTAACTCCAGCAGCCGCGGAGAAGTGGTCCACAGGGCTCTCTCATAGCACCCACCTGCCTCATCACTGCATGAACAGCTACAGAGGCACAGTAATGCCCATCTTCAGGACTAACTTAGAAAATATCTGTGAAAACACCTCACATTTGGGCCTGACACATAGCAGGTTCAATAATTGTTCCCTTTTCTTCATGTCTCTTTGGGAATATAAATTCATTGACCCAGAGAAGAGAATTACTCAGTTTCACTTCCGACAGGAAACAGATCTGTTTATAAAGTGCATGAAATTAGGGTTAGTTCGGTGCTTTGGGCTGTAAGTAACAGAAACCCCAAGTCAAGCTGGCTAAAAACTGCAGAGGATATATATTGGCTCACATGACTGCAAACTCCAGAGAAAGGGCTGGAATCAGGAAGGGCATGGCCCGGGGCTCACACAAGGACCAGAGACCGATTTCCCTATGAAATTCAGAAGGTGTTGTGTTACTATTTATCCTAGTGACTTGCAGTTTTTTAAAAAAAACACAATAATAAGGAACAATAAATAGTCTTCCTGCTTACAGAAATTTTCTAGTTATGTATAATTTTCTAGTTGTATAAGTACTGGTGGGTTCTTGAGGTTGGAAAGATCTACAACAAAGAGAAAGATAGGCAACAAAATGACAACAGACTAAGAGTTTTAATAGAAAGGGTACAGAAACAGGCTTTTCCCATGTCTTCTCTTTTTCCTCTCTGCTACTTCTATAACTCAATCCCACAGCAGTCTCAGAGAATACTGAATATAGAGATTAATATTTTTAATATTTCAAAAATAAGAACTTGTGGACCTGAAGTTAAGTTCAACTCACAGCAGATTAGGAGAGGGTGTGGAGAAAGGGAACCCTCCTACACTGTTGGTGGGAATGTAAATTGGCGCAGTCACTATGGAAAACAATATGGAAGATCCTTAAAGGACTAAAAACAGAACTACCATATGATCCAGCAATTCCATTCCTGGGCATATATCCAGAAAAGACCAAAATTCTAACTTAAAAAGATGCATGCACCCCAATGTTCACAGCAGCACTATTTACAATAGTCAAGACATGGAAACAACCCAAGTGTCCATCAACAGGCGATTGGTTTAAGAAGATGTGGTGTGGGAATGTGGAATATTGCTCAGCCATAAAAAAGAATGAAATATTACCATTTGCTGCAACATGGATGGACCTAGAGAATATCATACTAAGTAAGTCAGGCAGAGAAAGACAAATATTATATGATATCTCTTACATGTGGAATCTAAAAAATAATACAAATGAATCTATATACAAAACAGAAACAGACTCACAGACATAGAAAACAAACCTATGGTTACCAAAGGAGAAGCAGGGGGGGCATAAATTGGGAGTATCAGATACAAACTACTATACATAAAATCGATAATCAATAATGACTTCCTGTATAACACAGGGAACTATATTCAATATCATGTATTAACCTATAATGGAAAATAATCTGAAATATATATATAAACATATATGTAACTGAATCATTTTGCTGTACACCTGAAACTAATGCAAACTGCAAATCAACTATACTTAAATTCAAAAACCAGCACAGCAGATTAAACGTCTCACCAAAAATCCAGTAGCTTCATGATTCAGTTTTAAGAATAACTTTTAATGAGTATGAAAAATGATTGGGACATAAAACAAATACAATTTCTCTAACCAAAGAAAAAAATGATAGGTTTTTAAAAACACTGAAAACCACCTCTTCGGATAGGAAGAGAGTCAAAGTTGATTCCTAAAATCTCTTGTTTCTTAATGCTAGTTGGCAAAATATCTGGAGGAAATCAGCCTACTTTTTAAATGCTACTGAATAAAACAGCTGAAATAAGTAAATTGCTGTTCTAATCTCCCGGTTGGCACCCACACCAAATTGTTTTCTTTCTTATGCCTGTTCCAACTTAAACCTACTTGATGAAACTCATATGTCTGCAGCAGCAAGTTTCAGCAGTGGATTTTATAGCATACACATGATTCTCAGTCTAGTTTTAAAGTCCAATTCCATCAAACTCAAGGTAAATCACGATACTTTACTTTGAAGTTAGGAAGCCCCTCAAAACAAAGGGATGAGTAATTTCAAAGCAAACAGAAATATTTCACAGAATTTCATTTTTCCCATTCTATGAATGCCTTCTCGTTAGATGAAGACATTTTCCAGTCCATTAGAGCCAGACTGAACAATAAAAGCATATACCTAAAAACTTAAATCTGTCACCACTGGGATTATGCCACTGATTTACCCTCCTCCCCGCAAACACATTTATTTCCTTTACTCAAAGACAGGATCATCATTAAGCTTACCCCCAAATTTCTATCAAGATTTTTTCAAGGAAAGAAAAGCCAACATCACGACTTCCCAGTTGCCACTGAAAGAAAAATCAAGTGGAAAGGCAGAGATAAAGAATGGAATGCAGAAAATATACATGTAGGACAGAATATGATTTCAGATTCTAAATACAAACCACAAGCCATACCCATCACATTTTCCGGGGGCTGTTTCTTCCTTCCACCTTTCCTTTTTTCTCCATCAAGTCCTCTACTCCTGCATCATTCACCCCAAGCTTGTAACCTTGGAGTTACAAGCCAATGCCCTCTGGCTTTTTCTGAATCCAGTCAGTCACCACAGCCAGTTGACAGCTCCTGGGACATACCTTTCATCATCCTCACACTGTGCCTTGCAAAATGCAGACACATGATAAATATTTGCTGAATTAAGTTCAATAAGTAGATATTTTCAGGTATTCTGCTTTAAAAATCATTATGAAAAACAGGCTTTCTTTTGTCTGGGTCCTGATTTGAACCAATGAACTGTAAAAAAAAATGTTAATGCAACCACCAAAGAAATTTAAAGACAAACTGGATAGTTGAGACTAGGAACAACCGGTAACATTTTTAAGTGTGATAATGGCATTGTGATTATACTGAAAATCCATCATTTAGAGATATATACATAAGTATTTACATGGAGGTTATATGTCTGGGATTTTCTTCAAAATAATCCAAAGTGGAGATGTAGGAGGAGGTGGGGATACAGATGAGACAAGACAAGAAATGTACTGATAAGCATTGAAGATGCCTAAATAGGAATTCATTATATGGTTCCCTCTATTTCTGCATATGATCAACATTTTTCACATTAATAAAATGGGCTTTTTTCTTATTCAAGCGCCATAAGAGTACAGAGATTGTAGCCAGACTTTCTGAGTTCAAATTCTGGCTCTGCTACATAGCATCTGGGTGACCTTGGGCAAGTCACTTAATCACTCTGTGCTTCAGTTTCCTCATCTTGTGTCAACAACAGCACCTACCTCAAAGCTTTGTTGAGAAGATGAAATGAGTAATGCTATATGTAATGTCTGGCATATTACAAATACTTTATATATTTGCTATTACTGTTACCATCACTATCACTGCTACTATGACGACTTTTTGTATTATTATTACCTATCGAGCCAACTAAGCTCGATGCTGAAAATAGAGGGGAATGTAAAGCACATTCTTTATCTCTTGAGGGTTTTCTGGTCCAGCTGGGGATTCGTGACACATAAGGAAAAGAAGGAGAGAGAACTTTGGAATAAACACATTCTATGTACTAAGCACTAAGCTAAGTCCTGTGAATTATCTCACCAAACCCTGCAGGACCCGTTCCATCTCCTCCATGAAAAATTAGCTCGAGATCTTCAAAACATCAGCAGGTGGCAAAGAATGTCTCAGCTACATCAGACAGATATCCACCACTGACCTCCCGACACAGGGGAGCGAGCCTGGACTCTCGGTTCTAAGCTGGCCCCTTTTTAGCAAGTGTCTTCGATGGGCAGCCTCCTTGGTCTCTAAGAGCCAAGGATTATCCACCATGTTTCTCCACCGTCCCCAACTCAAGGCCATGTGGGAGGGAGGGGAGATGGAGGACACTCCGCTCGCGCAGGCCAGGAAGAAAGCCAACTCGGGGCTCCACACTTGGTCCAGGGTAGGAACACAGACTGGCTGCACTGACCTATCCCTGTCCAGGAACCCAGGGAGCTTGCATAAGCTTTAACCCTTCACCACCCAGCAGTCTACTCTTCCACATGTTCCCAGTGAAGCCAGAAACCCCAGGGGAGCTGGGGTCAAACGCATGATGTCTTTGTTTCTCCTACGGTGCCTGGTATCCATGTATCACATGATAAGCACAAAATGCTCCGTCAGTTAACATACTGTTGTTTTCATGAAATGTACATTTTTCTCTTTGCTTCCTTCTGGAGTTCATCCCACAAGTCAAATAAATAGAGCTTTTGTTAACCAGTTTGTCAAGAAGTAAGGATTTTTTGTTTTTTGGGTTGTCTTTTTTTTTTTTTAAACGATCACACAATAATATTTTTGTGGTTGTTTATCTGAGAGCTGTGCAAGTTTACTGAGATGGCTGGCTGCTCCGTTTAACTCTCTCTAGCATGCTTTTTCATATCAGAGGTAACTGACATTTATCTAAGGAAATTACCCAAGGCCCGTGGCGTAGGAAAATAAAATTGGCTTAAAGGAAAGTAGAATGTAGGTGAGAAATAATTTATATTAAAACGTGGGGAACATTGGGAGGTGGTGAGAATATTTTATTAGCTTTATGACCCAGAAAAAAAAAGTAAAGCTTAATAGGGAGGTATCCCTGCTTAAATTCTCCCATTCTGGCCAGTCTGAATTTATTACAGGATTATTTTAATCCCAAATAATTTTCAACTAGGTGACAGTTTATGGGATGAAGCTCAATGAAACTGTAACTTAAAACCGTCAAATTATTTGAACGCTTGCTGTCTCCTCACAGCTAAAACCCACTTCTCCTGGAAAGCGTGGCAGCCAGGTTTACAAAATACGGGGTTATACACGTCTGCGTATCTGGGGAAAAGATGGAGGCCCGAGGCTGCATTTGAAGGACAAAGTTGTATTGTTGTTATACCGTTTTTAATGCACGGTGTACACCACCCTTTACAATATTTCAAATGTACTGAAGAACAAAACCTTCATTTACAGTCTAGGGGTGCAGATGGAACGAGCCCAGGAAACCTGTAGGAAAAGCCTAGTAATCACAGGAATTGAAGTTCTGCTCAGCAGGCAAGTTTTCAGCCCTGCTGAAACCGTCCACCAGATGGACTCGGGAGCATAAGATGATACCTGTGGGCACTGGGTTGGGAACTATGACCATGTGCTTTGCTGTAGCCTCTTGCGGGCCGAACATCTGACAACATGATTAGGCAGGAAAAAGGAATAGCAGAGGCTGGTGGGAAGGAAAGCCTTTCATTGCACAGTTTGCCTTTGACGATCTCCTTCTGGACAGCTGTGGCTTTCTGATGGTCATTTTAACAAGAAAGGGGACCCCTATTAGATTATCGTAATTAAATTTCCAGGGGAACCACAGTGCGCTGGGCAGAGGCAGGGGAGTGTGTGGGAAGAAGGATGCCCCGGGGAGGCCCTGTGGAGGCTGGCACAACTGGGCAGAAGCCTCAGCACTGCCCCCTCTACCTATCTGACATCAGGTAAGACATGTACCCTCTCTGAATTTCAGCCTCTTGTAAAATGGAGATAAGAAGAAACTCATTGAGTTTCTGTGGAGATTAAATATGTTAATGGATACACACGGGCCACTTCAGCATCTACCATATAGCCAGGGTCCAGTAAAAAACAGCTTTTCTCAAGGTCACGCTTAAACAGCAAAGGGGCCTGCCGTCTCTGGAAGGGCACAGGAGTCCCGTCCAGGCTCACAGTGATGGGTTGACCCTGCCGGGCCATTTCACTGCCAGCACGCAGGTGTGTGGGGTGCAGGTGACAGACACTCCAGGCCAGAGCCTGAAAGGCTGACAGGACCCGGAAGGAAGGGGGTGTGAGGAGAGCAACGCAGAAGCCGGGGTGCCCCTGGGCACTGGCCTTGGCTCTGGGACACCCTGGTTGTGAGACTTGACACAAATCCCATCACCTTTCCCTGCTTCAGTGCCCGCTGAGTGAAGGGCCACCGCGGAACGCACACGGAGTCGTAGGCTCCAATTTCTTAACCTCCAACTCTGAGACCCAGGCCCCCCACTACTCACTAACAGAACCCTGAGGCTAGAGTTGGGGTCCAGCTTGACAGGGACAGGACAGGGGTGCTGGGGGCAGGCTGCCTGAGAGAGCTGGGCCCTCCCTTCCCACCAGGCAGGGCCTCCGACGGGGCGGCACTGCCAGCCTCACCCTGGTGACCCGCCTGCCTACCAGCCTCCCCGAGAGGCCCCTGGCCGACACCTGTGACATCAAAGCAGAGAACACAGAAATGCGTGAAGCTGCGACCCCTGACCTTTAATGCCAGGGTCTGGATCACTCTCACTTCTCTTCAGAGTCACAGCTGAAAATACCCAGAAAGTAGTGGGGAGAGAATTACAATCTTCTAAACAGATGAGCAGTCCTCGACGCTCTGGCATGAATAACACCGGTGTCATGCTTTCACTTGTGCTTTATATAAATGCTCTCCTACCTGCTAGCACAGGTTCCCACCTATTCAGAGAGGAAAATGAGGCCATTATCCGCATTCCGTGAAGTACCATATGGTTACACGACGGCACCCAGCCAAGGCAGCGTTCTAGCCAAGCCTCTGTGTACAATTCAAAAGCAAAATAACGTCGTTACGCTATATTGGATTAGCGTATTGGATTGGCATCAGGGAAGGAGGGCCGGGGTAACAGAACTCCGAGAGAAAAAACGCTTCGGCTTGTTTTCACGTCTAGTTTCAAGGTTACTTTGAACATCTCAAAAACCACAATTGGATTCAGCCACATTTCACTCGTCCAACAGCCTGGTATTCAGTCAGCCTACTTGGAGACCAAGTATGAAAAATTCAGTCCTTTGCAGGATACAAGATACAATATAAACTAATAATAAATTGTTATGTATAAATAAGCAGACAGACCAAAAAAAAAATACATAAAACAGGCTAAGTGGCTACATTTGTATTTTTTTTTTTCCTTCATGTATTTTTTTAGTCCAAGAGAACAGGGACTGGTCTGAGTCCCACAGCTGTTAAATTCAGAGCAGAAATGAGAACGCTAATCCACCCAGAGCTCTTGACACCACAACCCGGCTAATCATCTGACAAAGGCTTATGTCCACCAGCCCAGCGAGCTACCAGGACTGCTCAGGTATCCTGAAGCCTTCCACAGAGGGCGGAAAGGGTGCTAAGTAATGGACCTCCTTATGGGTAAGACCGTCATGATGAGGACAAACAGTGAAAAAAAAAAAAAAAAGAGAAACAGAAAGTGAGAGGCATAAGCACAAGCAGGTTATCGTGGACACAGACCATTTTATTATTGAAATGAAAATAATCTGGAGTTTTCTTCACTGTGCGACTAGAACACACCTCAAGAACAGAATAATGCAGGAGCTATGCAAAATCATTTTATAACCACTAATATCGATGAGGGTTTTACTTTAATTCTGAAACTGATCACGCCATAAGTCGTATTCCCTAAGCCCTCCCAAACTCAATTGTGTTATAAAAGTATTTTCTAGAATATTCGCTCATCCTCTTTAAGAGCATCACTCTGCTTTCTCTCCCAGGAGCCGTTCGCAGGGGAAAATCTGCAGCCCTAAAGCTAGCAAGTCAAATGGAGGAAGAAATGTATCTTCCTGCTGGTGATTTACTCTGGCAGTATTTTTCAGGCTTCCTCAACCATGCCTCCTTTTGGTAAACATAAAAATTACTTGCTTTCCTTTAGTTTTACTTTAAGTTTCAAAATTAAATATATCAATGAAAAATAGCCATGAGAAATATCAGAGGGATAATGTTTTCAAAGAAAAATACTTACAGTAACCTTGAAATATAAGTCTTTTTCTTCATCACGTACTATTTTTAAAGAATACTGAGGATGTGTGCTCGCCAAAAGGATGAGTCATTTCTTCATCAAGTGTACTGCTGCTTCTTTTCATTGTCAGAAGCAAAGGGAAAAAAAACAGGCTAGCTGACGAAATGTGAATGAAAGAAATAAGGTAATGCCAGGAAGAGCATGTTTGCTTGTTTTTAAAATGCAAATAAGGAGATCACCACAGTCCTCTGAAAAGTATGTCTGACTCCTGAATCAAATCCCTTCTCCAAAACTCCTCTTGGAGTTCTCTTTTCAGGAACATCAGGGAGAAAAAATCTCTCCCCAATAAGCTCACAAATGCAACTTTCCACCAGTGTCAAGAGTAGATTGCCTGGGGCTTCCCTGGTGGCGCAGCGGTTGAGAGTTCGCCTGCCGATGCAGGGGACACGGGTTCGTGCCCCGGTCCGGGAAGATCCCACATGCCGTGGAGCGGCTGGGCCCGTGAGCCATGGCCGCTGAGCCTGTGCGTCCGCGTCCGGAGCCTGTGCTCTGCAACGGGAGAGGCCACAACAGTGAGAGGCCCGCATACCGCAAAAAAACAAAAACAAACAAACAAAAATGACTGACAGGAAGCCTTGAGGGTGTTACCAAATTTAAAAAATAAAGAGGTGGTTCTAATGTTTTAAATTAGCTATAAATCTGTGAAGTATAATGTTGGTCTTTACTCCCTGAAGCATCAATTTCTGTGTATTCAGAGTTTCAATTTTTTTCTACCAGATACACAATGCTCCAGATGAAAACTGTTCATATGCGCAAAGAAGTTGGTCTTTTCTCTGGAGTTCCCAAAACAGGGGTATTGTGTCTTTTTACTCACAAACCTGGCAAGTATATTTCCCTGTGATAACCCATCAAAGGATGAACCCTGTAATCAGCATTCAAAGGTTTACCAAGCAAGGTACATCACTGGTGTTTAGCACACTCTTCTGGACACGATTAACGATCGAGTTAGTAAGGACTGAGGTCTTCTCTTAGATTACTGAGCAGTTTTGGAAGCCAATGTTTTCTAAGCCGGACCCAAAATAGCCAGAGTGTTTTCTTTGTTTTGACTCAGCTCACAGGCTTCCAAGGATGTCGACACCATTTCAAAGCTGTAGTGGTCGGTGGTCTCCTATCTTAAGAAGATAGCCGTCCTTTTTTTCTTCTGTCATGACTTCAGGCAGACAGCAAAAGTGATCTAGGGCTACACTGGAAATTCGATAGCTTCAACTGCAATTCAGACTTGTCTTAGAGTTGAACAAAGACATCATCTGGAATTCTTCTCCACTTCCTCTCCAAAGAAGTCTTGACGGCTGTAAAAACCCAATTTTCAAGAGAATATCTTTCATGAAAACTTCTCTTTCTTTTCAATTAAGAGATTACCTAATTTAAGCCTTTCACAGCTTTATTGGATTCCTGGTAACATGTTCCAGTTTCATCCGATCTCGTGTGTTGGAGAAAAGTGAATTTTCCGGAGGGAAAATAAGTTCACCATTTTCTAAATAAGGTTTTCATGACTAAGGCTAAATGACATCATTACTCAGCTTTTAAAAGCTACACAATATGTGTTTTATTCTGTAAAACATACACTCGTGAATCCATACGTGACTAACGCCTCATGAAATTATTTATTGTCTTCCAAATTCACCCAGGAATTCTGAAGATTGTTCGGTCAGGCCTGCAAAGTGAAAAAGATGTTGAAGTTGAACACTGGAGGCTAAGACTGCCCAGGCATCCAATCATGGAAGCAAACTTTTTGATAATTTCGTGTAGCCTATTATGTACAAAAATATAAATACAACTTTTTCAACATTTTTATGCATATACAACTGGTTTAAATTTGACAATTTCCTCTACCCTCCTAAAAAACAGGAACTTTGCAACACCTTTTTTTTTTTTTAACATCCTTATTGGAGTATAATTGCTTTACAATGGTGTGTTAGTTTCTGTTGTATAACAAAGTGAATCAGCTATACGTATACATATATCCCCATATCTCCTCCCTCTTGCGTCTCCCTCCCTCCCACCCTCCCTATCCCACCCCTCTAGGTGGTCACAGAGCACCGAGCTGATCTCCCTCTGCTATGTGGCTGCTTCCCACTAGCCATCTATTTTGCATTTGGTAGTGTATATATGTCCATGCCACTCTCTCACTTCGTCCCAGCTTACCCTTCCCCCTCTCCGTGTCCTCAAGTCCATTCTCTACGGCTGCATCTTTATTCCTGTCCTGCCCCTAGGTTCTTCAGAACCATTTTTGTTTTTAGATTTCATATATATGTGTTAGCATACGGTATTTGTTTTCCTCTTTCTGACTTACTTCACTCTGTATGACAGACTCTAGGTCCATCCACCTCACTGCAAATAACTCAATTTCGTTTCTTTTTATGGCTGAGTAATATTCCATTGTATATATATGTCACATCTTCTTCATCCATTCATCTGTCGATGGACACTTAGGTTGCTTCCATGTCCTGGTTATTGTAAAGAGAGCTGCAATGAACATTGGGGTGCATGTGTCTTTTTGAATTATGGTTTTCTCTGGGTATATGCCCAGTAGTGGGATTGCTGGGTCATACGGTAATTCTATTTTCAGTTTTTTAAGGAACCTCCATACTGTTCTCCATAGTGACTGTATCAATTTACATTCCCACCAACAGTGCAAGAGGGTTCCCTTTTCTCCACACCCTCTCCAGCATTTATTGTTTGTAGATTTTTTGATGATGGCCATTCTGACTGGTGTGAGGTGATACCTCATTGTAGTTTTGATTTGCATTTCTCTAACGATTAGTGATGTTGAGCAGCTTTTCATGTGTTTGTTGGCAATCTGTGTGTCTTCTTTGGAGAAATGTCTGTTTAGGTCTTCTGCCCATTTTTGCATTGGGTTGTTTGTTTTTTTGATATTGAGCTGCTTGTATATTTTGGAGATTAATCCTTTGTCAGTTGCTTCGTTTGCAAATATTTTCCCCCATTCTGAGGGTTGTCTTTTCGTCTTGTTTATGGTTTCCTTTGCTGTGCAAAAGCTTTTAATTTATTTCAGGCTCTGAACTGTTGCTCCTGCTGGGTGACCCAACATGGCAACTTGCAGTGACCTGATTTGAAAGTTCCTGTGTTCACCTCCCCACACGTGGGTCACACGGCTGCACATTAACAATAAAGTCCATTATTTCCAATTATGATCTCATTTCACACCCTTTCCTCTCAAACTATGAGAAAAAGAACTCTTTTCCCCTTCCCTGAAAACAAAAATATTCGGTGATTGTGGTTTCCCCTCTTGCTGTTCAAAGAGCTGAAGAGACCAGTTTCTCTGTGGTTTTTCTCAATTATCCAATTTATTTATTTTCTTTTTAACTGAAATATAATTAACATGCCATCTAACCTATTTTGTAAAATCTATACCCCAAGTCTTATTTTCTAAAGCAGTGTTCTAACTCAAATTTAATACAGGCTGTTAACTGTAATCACCATTAGACTGATATATTTTGTAAATTTTGCTAAAATTATGCCTCTTTTGGATATAATTACATTTCTCCCACTTATGCCCTTCAGAATGGACGTATTAAAAGAGGTAGCACATAATAACTCCCCCCGCAAAGGGAGACCCTTTAAATAGAATATTTTATTCAACTTTTCTCTTCATTAAATTTTTACACTCAAAGTAACATCACTTCTCACTGAAGAAAATCTGAAAAATTTTTGGAGGGAGAAAAATAAAATCACCCATAATCTTATTACCCAAATACAACCACTATTAATATTCACAATATTAATATTTAGTGTTTTTTTAATACAACAAATGGAATTTGCAGACTCACCATAGAACCTACCTTATGCGTTAAAAACCCAGGCTCCTGGCTGTCTCACTAGCGATTCTGACTCAGGAGATCTGGGGTAAGCCATATAGTATTTATTCACTTATTAATTAATTTATTTATTGAAAGTTCCACAGGTTATTCTGATGCACAGTCAACTTTGTGAATCACCAGTTTCAAGCACAGATTCTGGATCCCACAGACCTGGGTCCAGACCTGGTCCTATCACTTAATATGGTTGAACAAGGTTATCCAACCTCTATGAGCTCAGTTTATTCATCCACAAAATGGGCACACCGAGACTCATTTATAAAAATTAAGCAAGGGGCTTCCCTGGTGGCGCAGTGGTTGAGAGTCTGCCTGCCGATGCAGGGGACACGGGTTCGTGCCCTGGTCCGGGAAGATCCCACATGCCGCGGAGCGGCTGGGCCCGTGAGCCACGGCCGCTGAGCCTGCTCTCCGCAACGGGAGAGGCCACAACAGTGAGAGGCCCGTGTACCGAAAAAAAAAAAAAAATTAAGTGAGAGGGGCTTCCCTGGCGGTCCAGTGGGGTGCAGGTTCGATCCATGGTCAGGGAGCTAAGATCCCACATGGCTTGTGGCCAAAAAGCCAAAACGTAAAACAGAAGCAATACTGTAACAAATTCAGCAAAGACTTTAAAAATGGTAAAAAAAAAAAAAAAAAAATTAAGTGAAAAAACGTACTTGGCACAGTGCCCAAAATATAGTAATTATTCAGTACATTGTAATTATTTCACATAAAATATTTTACGTAAAATAATTACCATGTACCAAGAATAATGATAAGTTATTCTTTCCCATTTTTCTCTATGCACCTGGTGTGAGATTTTCTTCTGATCTGGATTGCTATGAAATACTACATATGCTTTCAAGTAACATTATAGATCATAAGCATTTTTCCACGTTGCTTCCTATGCTTTATAGACATTTTAATGGCTGTATAGCATTCCATCTAGTATATAAAACCATATTTACCTAATTATTTTCTACTCATGCTTTTTAGGTTACTTGCAGTCTTTCTTAACAACTGTGTAATGAGTAGCTTCCTATATATAGCGCTCTGTAATTGTGGATTACTATCCTAGCTATAGTCCTAAAGCTAGAATTACTACATGAAAGTATGTGAGTATTTAGATGGCTTTTTGATACACATTGCCAAGATGCTTTCCAAAAAATTTTTTTTTCAAGTTACAATACCACTGGCAATGTATTAAGATATCAGATTTGGGACTTCCCTGGTGGTGCAGTGGTTAAGACTCCACGCTCCCAATGCAGGGGGCCAGGGTTCGATCCCTGGTCAGGGAACTAGATCCCACATGCATGCCACAACTAAGAGTTCGCATGCCACAACTAAAGAGCTGGCAAGCCGCAACTAAGGAGCACGCCTTGTAAGATACCAGATTTATCACAACATTACCAGCACTGAGTAGTTTTCCTTCCCCCCCATGTTAGAATGTGTAAAATGGTAAACTGTGGCACGTTAATTGTTTTTTGGGGGGTTTTTTTGTTTGTTTTTTTTTTTGCAGTACTCGGGCCTCTAGAATATAAATGCCAGTTATTTTAAAATAGGTGAGCATATAAATGGTAATCATTTTCAACTTCTGTGACTTGAGAAGGCAATACCTTAACTGAAATGCCTGGATAATCGTTTTGGCATGAGGACAAAGTCGACACAATGACCTACCTACTTGGAAAATTAAACATGTTGGCAATATTACAAAGGACTACATTCACTCATTCAAGTCCACATGCTTAAGTCCTCAGAAGTTCTGAGTACACAGGGTCAGGGCTCAGAGAAAATTACTCACATTCCCTCTCTTTGCACAGTTGTACATATTCTAAATCCCTCTCCTTGAAAGTAAAAGCATTTGCTGAATAGATTATACTCTTGACCCTCAGACTGGCCAGTCCAGATTTACATTCTTACAATCCATCTTACAAACAGTCATTGAAACGATGTGAACTCACCAATTCACATGCCCTTCAGAAATAACTTACATTCTGTTAGGATTTAACCGATCCTTCCCTCTCCTACTAATGAAGTTCCAGAATTTTTAACAGGAGAGGAGGAGAGAAAAAAAAAAATTTTAAGTAATACTTATTTCAGCACAGCACTTTATTTTTTTTTAAACAAATCTAAGGTCACTTAAATATTCAGGCACATTAAGAGGTATTATGCACAGTAAGACTTTACCAAGTAATCATCAGTTTGAGTACATACAAATTTGAAACCCCATTTAGTCAAATTACATGTAAATTTGCTGACTAAATTTGCTTTTACATTTTCACTACAAATATAGCTACATCCTGCTGGATTTGATGGAATCCAGGCTTCTTACTTTTGGTCACGTTATAAGGAGTAGTCACGTACTTGAGAACAAAAGAAACTGATACTATTTTAAGAAAACATACTACATTGTAAATCAGCTATACTTCAATTAAAAACAAAGAAAAGAAAAGAAACTTTGGAGTTTTCTGAGCCTTGTTTCTTCCATAGTGCCAGAGAGATATATAAAGTGTTTTGTTGTTGTTTTTTATTTGTTCACTTTTTGGTCTTTTTTTTTTTTTTGGCTGCATCACATGGCTTGCAGGATCTTAGTTCTCCGACCGGGGATTGAACCTGGGCCCTGGCAGTGAAAGTGCAGAGTCCTAACCACTGGACCGCCAGGGAATTCCCATAAAGTGTTCATTTTTAAAAGAAGAAAGAGGAGGGAAAAAAATTCATCAAATTAAACCTTTTTCCTACAGTAATTAGTCACATGTTGCTGAGTTATTGCCATCAGCAATTTCCATCTGATTCTGTCTTCACGGACTTCCTCAAACTGAAGATGTGCCCCTGTTACAAGAAGCTTCTATTCTCTTTCTTGCCTTTATTTATTCCTTGATTTGGTATAAGTAGTTTCAAACATAAATGAATCTCCTCCACATGGAAGAGATGGAAGATTTAACACAAGGGGAGAGTGACAATTTCCAAAACTGTCACCCAAAGGGACAGTCTGGTGCTTGTACTATCTGAAAACTTCTTTCTAGAATTGCCTGAGAATGCTGCTTGCTTTGTGAGCCAGTTTAACTCAGCAGCAATGCCAACATCCCTCACCTTTCTGCTTTTGATCCGGGATCTAAGACTCTTGCATAGTATAAACTGACAGACAAAAATAAAACAAAACAAAAAATCCAGTTTCCAAATGACATTGATGTAGCCTCCACCCTTGCAGGACATTTGGTCCTGTCCAAAACTTTCATGAGCATATTTGGTCCATGACAAATGGCTTTGGACAGGACCAAATATTAAGGACCTTTGGGCATGGACCAAATGTCTTATGGACGTTTTGGACAGGACCAAGTGCTAACTGAGTGCCGCTGCCCATGCACCCTCCCTGTCCTTTGAGACCTGGTCAAGCAGAAGCATCCTCCACAGCCTCTAGCCCAACACTGTCCAAAGGGGGTTTCTAGGTCAGGAAGTGGATGTTTTACTAACTTAGGTCTACGCTGGCTCCTTCCTGGAACTGCAGGTTAGCAGCTGTGGTTGTCTCTCTCTCTGCTTCACTCCTTAGGATCAGTGGTAGACAATTTGGGGTTCACTTATCTATAGAATAACCAGGTTGCAAACTATTGCTCTAGTTACAAGGTCAAAAGCAAAGCACCAAACTTTAACTCATTTGTAAAAATGGTACGCTACTTCGGTTCAACGTAAATTATTTGTAAAAAGCTGATACTGTAGGGCCTTCCATGTGAAATATAAAAGTTTCAAACAAGAGCAAACATATCAGTTATTATAATACACTTAGTGGTTCAATATTCCTAAAAAGACAAATACTCTTCATTTTGGGTTAAAATGCAAACTCTATATCCTGTTTATAAAACACACACTGAAACAAAAAGATACAAAAGATTAAAAAGAAAAAGGTGGCAGTGATATAACAGGCAAAAAGCAGAGACGGCAATATTAATTTTGGAAAAAGATTTCAAGGTAAAAGGGATGAGAGAGGATTCTGTGTTTAGTGTGTACTTATATGTTATATAAATGTACATACATTTATATGAATATGTATAATTTATACAGATATACAACTATGTATACTTATATGTATATAAAAGGCAAAAATCAATAGTAAAGATATGTGTTGGATATCAAAATATCAAAATACATAAAGTTAAAGCTATTGTAATACAGTGAAAGAAATCACATAATTTTGGAAAGATGACATTAGCACACTTATCACAGTCTGACAAATAAACCATACCAAAAAATGAGAACATAAAAGAGTTAAACAATATAATATAAATTTAATAACAGAAGTTATTTTTTTTAATTCCTTGTTTCAAGTTTCTATGAAAAATAGATCTTGTTCTATATTAGGTAACAAAATGTCAGTAAACTTGAAAAAAATACATGTTACAGAGTTGACACTCTGACAACTGCAAAATAGCGTAAGAAATCAATGACAACTTTTTTAAAAAATTCACAATTTCTACGGGGAAAAGGAGAGACAGAAACTTCTCCAAAATAGTTACTAGGCCAAAGAGAAATCGAAATACTAATTATAGACTGCTGAGATGATCACAGCAATGAGAATATTATATACTAAACTTATGGGATATAGCCAAAGCTGTATTCAACAGCAATTTTATAGCCTTCATGACTTTATATTTTAACAATCATACGTGGACTGTGTAAATCATATTATCCAATACTTCATCCCCAAAATCTATATCTTTGCTAATTTTCTTAAAAAAAGAAAAACTTCTTCTAGCATCATAACCAAAAGTAATTGAAATACACTTTATCACACCAAATTAATTTTTTTTAAGTTAGGACAATTCAAGAGTTACATTAACACTCTTAATGTAACTTTTAATGCAGAAAATAAAAATACCTGGCTAGGAAAATAGGAACACCTTACTAAGATCAGCAAAGACTTTAAATTAGATTCAGTAAAATAGAGCTGATAATTTGCTTACTCATAGAATGTAAAAACATAAATGACATTTAATCCTGAAACCTCAAAAAAGAAGAAAAATTAAACAGTGAAGAACAATGTGATGAATTTGCCTTATAGCACCATATCCCATTTTCTCATTAAAACAATTTTCTCAGTACACTTTACACTGCCCCTTTATTTTTATAAAAAGGAATACTTCAGTTGGTAGCAAAAATTGTATCAATTACTTTCTAAGGCTCCTGTTTGGCAACATTTGAATAAACATCTGGCACAGCCACTATCCTGCAACCAGCTGCTGATCCTGCATTTTAAATATCAAGACCACAGTATTGTCTTTAACACTCTGCTTCATTTATTTGGTGACATAAAGCTGTGTGTTTTAAGCAAGCTCCACAAATCATAATATAAATCAGTCTACTGTGTTTAACCTTCAGAAGAAATTACAGTACAAGAAGAAAAAATTATCAGTGATCGTGATCAAAGTCAAAATCTTCGTCCAGCAGAAATGACAAGCAGTTTTAAAAGGGCTAACAGCTCCGACTCTGGAGTCAGATTGCTGGACTGAAATATGAGATCTCTTGCTCATGTAAGGTTACTCTCTGAACCTCAGTTTCCTCTTCTATAGAATGTTAGCATGACCTCTGTAAGGATTAAATGAGACAATATACTAAAGTGCTTAGAACAATTCCTGACCTACAGTGAACATTAATAAAAGTTCATTCTTCTTTTTCCTCCTCTCCCTACCCCACTCACCCCTTCCCCCAACTCTGAAATAGAGTCAGTAAACATTTAATAAAATGAAGGAGCAAATGGCATAAAGACTGCCCTCTAGAATGTTCCTTCTTTAGTATAAGAGGAAATGTTAAAAAATACAGGGAAGAGTAGAAGAAAGATGCTAGAGTAACCACCGTCATCTGGCGCGTTCAGAGATGCGGTTTCTAAAGTACTGCTTTCATTTTTCTACATTAGGGCTTCAGTCTACTAACTTAAAGCCTTTTTTTTTTTTTTTTTTTTACAAACTAATAACCAGACTCTGATGAAAGGAGAGTGATCAACCTAGACCAATTATGCTGGTTAGAAAGTCTCCCATAACAACAACAACAAAAAGAAGCATTCATGTCCCCTGCGATTCTGTATTAACTGCAAAGTCAGCAGGCTTTCCAAGTCTTCCCAAGCTGATATTATCAAGACCCAAACAGAATGAACCAAGGGGGGAAGGACAAGCCATAAGAACCTAGAGGGAAAGAGGTGGTCTTGGAAGAAGACGGTTTGAGGATCTGGGCAAATGGTGACAACAGAATGAGACTATGGCACAAACATGACTATAATCAATGAAAAAAGAGTTGGAATTTCTTTCCAGAAGGATGGCAGTGTTCACTGAACCGTGTCATCCTTTCCTCTCCTCTGGAGGAGTCCAGAAGTGTCTGGTTTTTGGCCAGAAGCAGAGATAAAGAAGCTAACGTGAACTGTCCAGACTGGACAGATCTTTCCACACGGCAGGGAGAAAACCCCTCTCCTGCAGGACCACAGATCAGATCCTGTAACGCTCCTCCTAGCCTTGGCAGGATGGGCAGAAAAAATGCAGAGAGCTCAGCCCCGACCCCCAGCGCTGTCTGACAGGTACATCAAACTGCCGAGAAGAGGACCTGATTCCTGGCAAGACTCTTTCCAACTTGAAATCGTCCTGCACCTCACATAAAGCAGGCGGTTTCCATGTGATCCCTGCACCCTTTATTTCTCTTCTTCTGTATCCAGTTGCCATTTTTCACGTGCAGTCATGAACTTGTATCCTTCCACCCTCCTGTCGTTTCCCCTTCCGTTTCCCACAAGGTCCATCTCAACTCGCCGAGGCACAGCCTCCCGGCTCAACCCACCCACAGGGGCCCCGGCCAGACAAGCAGAAGTATTAAGTCATTGAGCTGGAGGGTTGGTGGGTCTGTGACCGTGTGGATAAAGCACAACTGCCGCCTTGAGAAGGTGTCACTTTAAGTCATTTAAGACTTCAAAGAGACCACTTCCCTGGTGGTCCAGTAGGTAAGACTCTGCGCTCCCAATGCAGGGGGCCCGGATTCAATCCGTGGTCAGGGGACTAGATCCCATATGCATGCCACAACTAAGAGTCCACATGCCACAATTAAGAAGCCCACATGCTGCAAGTAAGACCTGGCACAGCCTAAAAATAAAAATAAATAAATAAAAATAAATACTAAAAAAAAAACCCCAATAAAGATATGGACACTTGCCCAGCTATTCTATTAAAATAAAGAGAGAAAGAGAGAATTCAAAGAGGGGAGGAAATGGGAATCATGCAGGAGTGGCTGCAAACACTTCCAGCCTCAGGCCAGGCTGTGGGCAGCCTCGGCTGACAGGTGGCTGGGAACTGCAGGACCTTCCCAAGAGCACAAAGCAGCCTAAAGGGGCAAGAGCCACAGGTTTGGGAATATCTGTAAATAAATAAAATTTTGTTTTGAAAATCAATCCCCTCTAAGGCATTAAACATGTAGAAGGTTCTCCCCTCTTTTTCAGAATGAAAGTGTCATTGGACACTATCTTGGACTCATGAAGGTCACTTCCAAAGGTGTGTGTAGCCTGGAATCTCTGAAGATAACGTTCCTTAGAAGAGCAGGTGCTGAGCTCCAGTGTCGTGGAAATGGACACATAAGGAGAACTTCAGTTTCTAAAAAATTCAGGGCGGGGAGGACTTTACTTAGAAGCAGAAGGGCAGAGATGAAATCATCATCTTCTGTTGCAAGATTTAAAGGGAAAAATTGCCCAAACCCGAGAGGGAAAGTAGACAACATGGGGAGGAGGGTGTCTGACACAGCACTGGGGGAAGGGTGGCAGTGATGGAAGGAAATGCTAAGAGAGGATGCAGCCACAGCCATCTTCCAGCAGCATCCTCTGAGCACCGGCATGCTCATCTTAAAGTCTGCAGCGATCTCAGGTGGTAATAAGGTGCAGTCCCGCCAGACTGAGCCCACCGCTTAGAGACGCTGGGATGCCTTTGGGGACCGCCGGGGACCCACAGATTCATGAGGAGGAGGTTATTTTGGACATACTATTCATCAGCCAGCATCCATGCAGACCGGGGGCTTTAGAGGCTCCCCACGTGTTTGGTATAGGGAAGGAGGAGGTGACATCCCGGTTTCAGAAACACGTCATTTTACATCGACAGATGGGCTCTCGTTATAGAAAATTCTATTATAGGACCTTCACAAGAAATTGAGAAAATGGAAGAATTTTACTGTGTGTGTTTGAGCCTGAAGAGTAGAATCGCCAGCACGGAGGTGTGCTTCCATCGCGTTAACAGCACAAGAACATATCAAGCCCTGGGGCCGTTCCACGTGGTGGCCACCACCATCCTGTGGCCTTTCACATTACTCGGGTCTGGCCCCTAGGAGGCCTTCACCCCCAAGACTCTGATGAATCCCTTTACCTCTTTATCCAAATCATTTGTCAAATTCTTTAAAGAGATTCCTGACCCTTAGGCTTCCCTGGTGGCGCAGTGGTTGAGAGTCCACCTGCCGATGCAGGGGACACGGGTTCGTGCCCCAGTCCGGGAAGATCCCACATGCCGCAGAGTGGCTGGGCCCGTGAGCCATGGCCGCTGAGCCTGCGCATCCGGAGCCTGTGCTCCGCAACGGGAGAGGCCACAACAGTGAGAGGCCCGCGTACCGCAAAAAAAAAAAAAAAAAGCGATACCTGACCCTTGACAGTGTCCAAGTTTACTCTTCTCTATCAAGAGAGACTGATATCAAAATATCAAAAGCCGCATCCTCCAACGCCAGTGTGACTTAAGTTTACTACAAAGCTCTTGGCATGGACCTTCTCAAGGATAAATGTGTGCGCATATATAATATATACTAATAGATTATATTCTTGTATTGATAGCTTGTACTCTATCAATACATCTATGTAACCTCCTCATTGAGATAAACGATACATCAGATAATTAGTTCCCACCAATTAAGGAATGCCTGTGATTATATTAAGTCTACAGCTATGATACAGAATGGAGGCGTTCAAAACGTGTTTCTACCCATGTGGAGTGAGCAGACTAATGATACAAGCACAATCCAAGTGACCATGTTAAAACCCACCCCACACCTGAAAATTCGATTTTGAAGGTGAGCACACATCTTTGTGTGGGATATTTTAAGCAGAATGAAACATTTGAAATTATTTGTAGCAAGTACTTTGGATACAACAAACCTCTCTGGGTTTTTTACCCCTAAATGTGTGGTGACCTCAGGAACAGAAAGCACCTGAGGGCCCTCACTCCAGCACAAGAAACACAGATGGGCCTTTCAGTTTTATGCCCCTTTGAAAAGAACTTGGGATAACCTGTAAATTCACCTCTTAACGCAAGAGGGAAATATATGCTCAAGACCAGCATTCAGCAGTTAAGAGGTGAAATAGATAAAGCCTCTCAGTTATCACAACAAGGCCTTGAGTCTCAGAAGTTCATTCTAAACGCTTTACTACGATGAAACTGACACACCGTTACTGAAAATTTCTTTGAGCCAGAGTGAGGTAATTCATAAAAATATCTTTATGACTAGCTAGAAATGAACAAAACTTGAGATGCATCCCTGTTCACTGTGTAACCTTAACCCTGAGATTTTAATATGAGAGGTAAGCTTCTCTAGGAGGGAGGCCCACATCTGACGATTTTCTGGACATTCTACAGACCCCAGCCCAGGGCTCTATGTTTACTGGATGCCTGATGCCTTGTCAGCACAGAATAAAACTCCAGGAGGCTCCACGTGGCCTGGAGCTGGCCAGCCCCTCTGACCTCACCTCCTGCCACACCTTCCATTCTCTGGCTGGCTTAACAAGCCCCAGCCTCACGGGCTTTCCTTTCTGTTCCTCCAGCGTTCAAGCTGATTTTCATCTGCTCCTCCACTGTTGGCCGACAGCTCATCCATCAGTCAGGTGCTACACGAAACAAGGGGCATTATAGAGCTGTCACTCAAAGCACTGGCAGGGAATGTGGCTTTGGGGCAGAAAATGAAGAAGCCGCCCTCCTGTGAGAAAGCCCTGCAGAAAGATTATTAAACCACACAAAGCAATGGACCGACCTGTTTGGCCTAAAGGAAGCTCAAGCAGGATGGTCTCAGGCGGCATCCTGGACCCAGCACTGGTTTCCCTTTTTCTTTGTGTTATCTAATGGAAAAGAAGAACCTAGCCGCCTCCAAGCAAACAGGCTGCCATTGGGCTACCCGGCACCCTAAACTGTTGGGAGGTTGTATGTACTGGGGGCTGGGAAGGAAATTTTGGCCAGGACAACCTGAACTTGAATCCTATCTGTATGACAAAAAAGAAACAAGCAAACAAAAATAACGCTGCCTGGGTCCAGACCCCCTCTCTCTAGCTTACTAACTAGGTACCTTTGGAGAAGTACTTGTCACTCTGTTCCACAATGTCTCCATTTGCAAAATGGGTAAAATAATGATACCTAAATAGTTTTAAAGGTTGGTTAACAAAAAGATAGCACTTAGGAAATAGTAAACGATCAGTAAGTGTTAGCTATCGTCTCATATCTTCTCGTCACTCTCTATCACCTGCTCAATTTTTACAGAACTTAAAACTCTCTGGAATTCTAATTTCTTTGCTTAATTTCTGAGATGTCTGTTGCACCCCCTAGAACGGAATCTGCAAAAGTACAAGGGCTGTGTCTGACTTGTTCTCCACTTCAGTTCCCAGAACAAATCCTAGAAGACAGAAGGTTCTCCAATTGTTGAATGACTCAGTATCTCCAATTCCAAAATCTTTACAACACTCATGAGGCAATCCCAGCCATGAGCTTAGGACACTTATTCAATTTTAAGTTGACTTAAATGAGTCAACTTTTGGTTGGGATATATACAAATTCTTTTGGAGTATACATTTTTAAAACAATTGTCTTAAAAATTTACTACTTGGAGAAACCACTTTAAGAGAGCAACTTTCTGAGAAAACCAATAAAGATGTTGGAATAGAATAAAGGCTTGATGTCCATATGTTCTAAACAATTTTCTTTTTATTGACATATAGCTGACATATAATATTATGTGAGTTTCAGGGATACTCCGGCTAAAAATTTTTCAAATTTAAAACATAAGTCCTGATTTAAAGCCTAAAAAGCATGTTTGGTCCTCTGTTAATATCTAAGGATAAATGGGGAAAGTATAAAGAGTCACTGGAGAAGACAGAGACACTGAGCCATGCTCCCTGAGATCCGAAATTAGGAGAATCTATGGAGATTGCCGGACCTGGATAAGGCTGGCGGGTGGGGAAACCCCAGAAGCCCCAGGAGGGAGGAGCATCTAGGCTCTGCTCAAGGGTGTGGGGCTGGGACTGGAAGGCCCTCTAGACTCAAGCAGGCTAACGTGATACCTTCCGTAGCACGCAGAGCCTTGACCATGGGAAGGTACCATAAGAGAACAAATGCACTCACACAGCACCCACCATCTCTCCCCACGACGCTTTCAATAGACCTTTAGCTGGTGCAACTGCGTCCAACCCCCTCCCAGTCCCATCCAGCGCCCTCACCGGCCCCAGAATTCTCATTCTACCTAAGATCAAACTGTGTCACCCCTCCCCCTGCTCAAAAGCTACCAGGGCTTCCCAGTCACCACCTGTGGCCCAAGCTTCCCTTCCCACTGTCTTATCGCACCACTGCCCACCCCAGCCCCAGCCAGCCAGTTCCCAAACGTGTCAGGACCTCCCCAACGCCGTCCTGCCCCGGTGGGAAAGCACTCCTGTTCTGGAGGAAGCCCTGGCGGCCGGCATCTGCACAAGGCTTAGCGCAATCCTCTCTGCTGGGAACCCCCCTCCCAGCCCACCAGGCAGGAGTACCTGCTCTTTACTCCCGTCCTCAGAGCCCTCCTCGCGCTCTCAGTTCTTGCGTCAGCATCTCCGGAAAGCCTGAGTGCCTCATCAATCTTTATAATCTCGGGAGGGACACAGAGCCTGGCACTAGCGGGCACTCAATGAACACGTATGGGGTTTAATTTAGAGTTTAATCAGAATACACAGCACAATTTTAAAACATTCCTAGTTTCCTGCGCACACATATCCCTTTTGAGGGTCCTGGAAAGAAAATGCCTGAACTATTTTTTCTACATGCCCAGAGTAGGTCATTTCTAAGTAGTGGATTGAAATATGCTAGCAGGTCATTTCTAAGCAGTGGATTTGAATATCCCAAGTCAAAACTATTTTTCCTTTGAGTTGCTTAATTCCCTGCTTCTTGTTGGATCCATAATCATCTCCTCCTTGTCCAATCCCCACCTGAAATGTGTGTGGTTAGAACCACATACTTTTGGAATTACAGGCAAAAGTAATCTGGATTGCTGGCAACTTCAAGACGCATGTTTCAAGTTACAAAGCAAAACACTAACTTGTTTTCAATCCTGCTGTAAAAGTGTAGGCTTGCCTCAATTGCGCTGGGGCACAGCCAGAAAAGGGAGTCTGGGCAGACCTCTTGTCCACCCCTTTCTCTCCACTCCGGGGTGGGTTAATACACACACACACACACGCACGCACACGCACATGCACACGTGCGCACACACAGGAGAATGGGAACTCAAGATGGAGCAAAGCCATTCCTCCCTTTTCCTCACTGGGAGGATCTAACAGAACAATTTTATTACCACGCTCCAAGATGGGCTCTCAGAGACCACCTGGAAAACAAGCAAATTTCGTGAATAATTATTTACCATAAGTATAATAAAATGTAAACTGGCATTTGCCTACCAGTTATTTAAGAGGACTACTTGTGACTGATGAATTTAATTCAGGTTCGACAAGAGGAAATATAATGCCTTCTGTAATGCTCATCTATGTGTCTGGTTTTGTGGCTGTTTTACACCCATGAAATAATTAGGGAAAATCACAAAACTACATGAAAGTAACTGATAATATAGGTAGCACAGTCGGAGGGATCAGTTGAAAGTTATCCTGCAAGAAATGCATTACTAATGATAAAGTCCCACAGACAGTGATCAGCTCCTGCTTTTGCATATATAAATTAGATGGAGTCAAGGGATTCCTATGATAGTGGCGCTCAGTCTTTACAGATTTACAGCTAGGCTCCCTCTGAGTACATCTTCGTGGTTTGGAGTTTGTTTCCTGTATTTTTGAGCGCGTGAACTTGTCCACACATATATTGTGACTTGGAATAAAAGGTTGTGAGCCAGTCATCAGGGGCTCCCAGACTTCGGAGTTTCAAGGCTCCATAAAAGATCTTGCAACAAAAAATTAGGAAGCTTTGCAGCAGACACTGAGGTTCCCTAAGAGAATTTTTATAGGAGATAAACTGTCGCACACAATTCAGCATTTTACCATTATTACTGAGCAAAACCAGAATTCTGAGGAATTCTGAACCCCCAAGACAGTTCAGAAAGGTTAACCACTTGGATCCCAGAAGGCATCACCCATGCTCCTCTATCTGATGCTGGTTTCAGGAGGTAGTCCCCTTGCTTGTCATCACAGTACTGAGTTAAGGGCTGAGCCAGTGCAGCTGCTAAACCCACCAGCTGCCCGTCAGCCTGAGACAGTTCAAGCTGCCAAGGCAACAGGCAATAGTCAATCAACTACAGCAATCTTGAACCTTTAAAACTGCCAAAATAGTTCTCCTTGCTTAATATGACAGATCGCCAATTCCTATAAGTTCACACATTCTGCTAAAATGAAAAAAATATATGAACTACTGAAATATTTACAAATCTATTGCTACAATGTCTGGGATTTCAAATGGTGGGGGAGATTTATAGATGGAGTAAGATTGTCCATGTGCTGATAAATTTTGAAGTTAGATGATGGATTCATGGGGATTCAATATAGTATTTTTGATTATACAGGACAGCCCCCTTATCTGTGGTTTTGCTTCCGCAGTTGCTGTTTCAGTTACCTGCAGTCCCCTGAGGTCCCAAAATATTAAATGGAAAATCCCAGAAATAAACAATTCATACATTTTAAATTGGGTGCCATTCTGAGTAGCTTCATGAACTCTCTCCCCATCCTACCCCGTCCTGGGGTGTGAATCATCCCTTTGCCCAGCGAATCCGTGCCGTGTAGGCTCCCTGCCTGCCCATTAGTCACTTAGCAGCCGCCTGGCCAGCATCACTTCAACAGGGGTGGTATCGCAGTGTTTGTGTTCAAGTAACCATTACTTTACTTAACAACGGCTCCAAAGTGCAAGAGTAATGATGCTAGCAATTCAGATATTCTCTTACTGTGTCTAATTTTAACATTAAATTTCATCATAAGTATGGAGGTATAGGGAAAAAACAGTATATACAAGGGTTCATCCGGGGTTTCAGGTATCCACTCCGGGTCTTGGAATCCTAACCTCTTAACCTCGCAAACAAGGGTGGGGAGGGGAACCCCCGTACGAGTTTTGCAAATTGCTTAAATTTTCCAAAATGAAAAGTAAAAAATAATCATGAAGTCAAGTTTAAAACTATTAAAATGCAATCTCTACAGTGCATACAAGTGATTACATATATTCTTACTTCCTAGTGTGTTGCAGTTCTACAGTAGGAGAGCAGATCTTGACCCTTTACTAAGGCAGCTTAATTACAGGGACTCCACTGAGGTTTTTGCTAACGTCAAAAAAGAAAGTTAAGACACCTTCTGAAATTCAGCACAGGTTATAAAACATACAAGATTCAAGCTTTACTAGTTTGTTATCTACTCGATTTAAAGGAAGCTTTATAAAGGAAGATTTCTGCTATGTGAAAATAGACAAAACACAACAAAACAAAAAAGATGCTATAAATTTGCCATATGTATAGAGGAAGGCACTTTAGCAGGTAAAAGCTATTCCTTCGGCGGAAGGTAGCCTAACAACCCTGGCGACAGAAAAAGGCGGCTCTTCAGTCTTTTAGCGTTTGAACTTTTGACCTCTTCCCAAAATGTCACGAAAGAATTTCTAAACCGTGGGACTAGAAAGAACGCTTTCTTTCCTCAAATCGTTTCACAAAACATTACTCTTTACTATATACGCCTTGAGCCACCGAGCCCAAAGTACAAAACTAAAAAGTAAAGTCTAAAGGAGATGCAAACTGGATTAAGAAAAATGCATATGAAGTAATGCAATTAAAAACAAAACAAAACAAAACAGCAGGTCGAGACAGCACTGGAAGTGCGGCAGCGAATATCACCTTTCGGGCTCTCTTCCCCGGACACGGTTTTCTCTTTTGCTGAGGATCAGGCTTTCCACTGTCCTCCTCGTATCCCTTCCTTCCTTCAAACTCACAAAATGACTTGAAGAAACATGTACTGGCGGCAACGAAACCTACAGCTCAGTCTTGCAAGGACACAGCGGCGCTTAAGAGTCAACCCACACGGAGGGGGCGGAGGGACGCGTCTCCCGAGGCAAACGCGGCCGGGCCGGGTCGCCGCCCCAGGAAAGGACGCGCCGGGGGCGCCCGCGCACCTGGCCCGCTCGCCGCCGCCTCCCGCGGCCGAGCCCGCTGCCACCCGAAGCTACCTGAGCGCTGTCTCTCCACTTCTCCCGCGTCCGCACACGCGCCCCCGGCCCCAGCCGAGCTCAGAAGGTGAGACCCGCAGACCCGAAGCGGCCGCGGCCCCGCCGAGTCTCCCGCGCCGCCGCCCACCCGGCAGGCCGCAGGCACAGCCACGCCGGGGCAGCCGGGGAGGCTCCCGCCAGCTGGCCAGAGGCGGCGTGCTCGCCAAGGTACAGATCCGCGGTTTAGGTGCCAGGAAGCTCCCCAGTCCAGCACTCGCCCAGGCTGCCGGCCCCTCCCCGGGCGCGGCGCGGGGGTGGAGAGAGGCGCGGGCGCCCGGGGGGAGCGGGGCCAGCGCGCCGGCTCGGGCGGGGCAGCGGGGGGGAATGGGGGGGATGGGGGGGTTCCCGCGGCGCGACAAGACGGGACAGGGCGGGCGGCGGCCGGACTCACCCAGGCAGCGGATGTGGAAGCCCGAGGGCGGCCGCAGCGCCCGGCGCGACCAGCCCTCGCGCAGCGCCTCCAGATGCTCCTCCTTGCCCTGGATTAGCAGGACCTGCTCGTCGATCCAGCCCAGGAAGAACGTCTCGGCCACCGCGGCCGTGACCTTCTTGTTCCAGAAGTGCTGCATGTTCTCGGCTTTGAAGTCGGCGAAGATCTCGTAGCCGATGTGGTGCCGGGCGAGCTGCCGAGGCTGGGCCGGGGACGCGGGCCGGGCGGCCTCGGACCTCTCCCCCGCCGGCCCCTCGGCGGGGCCCAGGACGATGGCCAGAGAGTGAGGCGCAATTTGCAGAAACTTCTCCATCTTCGGAGGCATCCGGCGTCCGCGCGCGACCCCGCTCACCGCAGCCGCCGCCTCCCGCCGCTCCCGGGAACAGCAGCGCGAAGTGCGCTGCGCGACAAACGAAGAGCGTTAGAGCCCACCCCCGGGCCGGCCGCTTCCCCAGACATCCCGCGCCCAGATGCCGGGGAGGCCCCCGCGCAGCCCCTGCGCGCAGCCTGCCGGCGGACGCAGCAGGTCACCACGCGAGGGAGGGGAGGGCGTGCGGAGCCCGCTCGGGCCGACGGCTGGCGCGCATTACCTGCAGCTCCAGGCCACCCTCCCTGCACCACTCATTTTCCAGCCGCTGCACCCTCGCCTCCCTCGGCGCCCGGCGGCCCCGGCGGGGGGCGGAGACGCCGGAGGGGGCGGGCAGTTCGCGCCGAGTCCGGGGAACCCTCCTGGCTGGACTCGGCCGGAGGAATCCCCCAAAGTCCGCTGCGGGAGGTGGTCGACGGGGTGCGGATGCCCGGGGCGGGGGCGGGGTGTGAGTTTAGGTGGCGGGGCCAGGGACGCACGGCGACACATGGAAGGCACCGAGTCCGGAGCGGTGAGTGTCGCTCCTCCCCACGCTCCACTCCGCCCTCGCCTCCCACCTCCTGCTGGAACAAGTGGCTTCGCTGACTGGTTGATGTGCCCTTGGAAGTGGCTTTTTTAAAAACTTAGTCAACCACGAAAAGTTGTCATCCGTCCTCCTCCCACGCTCTCGTGGAACTCTCCTCCCGTATCTCCATCACGTACTGTGGGCCTGAGATAGAAGAAACCTAGTCATTCCCAGCGTTACCTACCCAACCCTCCGTTTAGGAAGAGGATACGGAAATTTACCAGGAAAGGTAATGATTATGCTTTTAAAAAAAAGAAAACAAGAAACAAACCAAAAAACCCCACTTCGTTAAGCTTCTTTGTATACAAACTCTGTTTGGCTTATTTTTCATTGAGAAAGTTTAATTGTATATTTAGAGCCCTAATTAATTAACGCCAAGGCTTCATGCTACATTTCCCTAGAGGAGGGTTTCTCAGCCTTTGGTGTTTCAGAGTCACCTGCAGCTTTTTTTTTTTTCCCCAGTACGCGGGCCTCTCACTGTTGTGGCCTCTCCCGTTACGGAGCACAGGCTCCGGATACGCAGGCTCAGCGACCATGGCTCACGGGCCCAGCCGCTCCGGGGCATGTGGGATCCTCCCAGACCGGGGCACGAACCCGCGTCCCCTGCATCGGCAGGCGGACTCTCATCCACTACGCCACCAGGGAAGCCCCACCGGGAAGCCCCACCTGCAGCTTTTGTCAAAACATAGGTATCTGGATGTGGGTCTCTGATTCCGTAGGCCTGCTGTGGAACCTAATACTTTTTCTTTCAAACAAATTCTCTGCTGCTGCTGCTGGTCCTGGACCATACTTTGAAAACCTTTGAACTAAAAAAAATGTTACGTGGTGGGAGGGATCGCTGAAGTGTTTGCTGCTGGCATCCTGGGATTCTATTACCATGAAAAAGTTACTAAACCCAAGTCCGAAGACCTGGGTTTTAATCTTACTGAAGGTGTCCTTGGACAAGTCACTGAACCCCAGTTCCTCCCATTTGCAAAATGGGAGTTGATAAAGCCCCACTCAAGCCCACGTCTCTGGACCGGAGAGAGCATCAAGGAAGGACATGTTTGAGAAGTCGCCTCAAATGATAAAATGTGCAGTCAGCATGAGAATGTGTGCTGCCACTAGTCACAGAAGCCAGGGGCTCCTCAGGCCTTAGAAAGCCAAGGACTGGACTTGACATGAGGGAGGCAGCCATGGTCGTATGAACGCATCCTGCCCTTGGAATCTCCCAGGCACCCGCGGAGTGGTGAGACCTGATCATTTCTTGCTGGGCTTTTAGTGCTTTAGCACTAAGCCTCAGTTTGGCACCAGTGACGCAACATTCTTCGCCCTCCCTTAGTGCCTGGGCCTCAGGAAGAGAGGAAGTGGTAGTGGCTGGAAAAATGGAAGAAGGAAAGATATACTTGTGACATTTTTTTTTTACCTAGCAATTTTTTAAATTTTTGTATTATGACATAATTTCAGACCTAGTGAAGAGTTGCAAGAGTAGTGCAAAGAATACCCATGTATTGAATATCTTCACCCAGATTCCCCAAGTATTAGCATTTTACTACACTTTTCAATAACCCTTTTACTACACTTTTCAATAACCCTCAGTTCCCAGTTGGCCCACAGTACCCTCCATGCATGGACTCAGGGTCACGCATGTTTCTACTCCATGTCAGTTTCACCAAAATTTGCCTGTAAATATAGCTTTCTTTTCTTCCTCGATCTTTCCCTCTCTTTGCTTCCGCACCCATCCACAGTCTCTCTTCTTGCAGCCCCCAGTCTTCAGCGGCTGCAGCAGCAGGAAGCTAGGACAGGGATGCATTGGGCAATCCTTCAGAAGCTAAATAATAAAACCAGTCAAGGAAAAATAAAAAGATGTAGAGGGAGCAATGACCAAGTAAACAACTGTAAGTGTAATTATAGCATGAGATGCACGCCTTGAAAGTGTCGAACAGAGCAGTGTCAGAAAGAAACAGGAGGGGGCTTCCCTGGTGGCGCAGTCCTTGAGAGCCCGCCTGCCGATGCAGGGAACATGGGTTCGTGCCCCGGTCCGGGAAGATCCCGCATGCCGCGCAGTGGCTGGGCCTGTGAGCCATGGCCGCTGAGCCTGGGTGTCCGGAGCCTGTGCTCCGCAATGGGAGAGGCCACAACGGTGAGAGGCCCGCGTACCACAAAAAAGAAAAAAGAAACAGGAGGACCTACATTAGATAGGATACTGGGGTCTCTAGGAGGAGATGGGCATTTACTTCTGCCCAAAGGATGAGAAGTAGCCTATCTTGCCAAGGCTGCATAGGCCACACTTCTGATGTCACTGGAAAAGTTGTACTCTGTCTTTTATCCCCTTCAGAGAGGCACTTGCGTGTATCATCACGAAAGAAGGTGCAAATGTTTCTTGGCAAGGAACTATTTCCTTCCCTAGGTTCAGTATCCAAGACCTTTATATTGACCCAAGTACTGGTAAGATTTCCTGGTTATTTTCCAAGGAAAAGTATTTAACATTTATCAAATACCTTATTTTTGCAAAACTCAATGAGAAGGAACAATTATTATTCTAATTTTTCCAATGAGAAAACGAAGTTCACAGATGTTAAGTAATTTGGCCAAGATCACACAACTACTAGTTGATAAACCGAAAATTTGAACCAGACTTATGACTCCAGAACCCAGGTTTCCTCAGCCTGCACTGCAGCCTCCAAAGGAACTGAGAACCTGCAAGATAAACTAGGATTACTTCACTCAGAAGGGATTATTGCGCCAATTCACTTGAAAACGTTCGGGAAGAACTTCTTGGGTAGCTCATCAAATAAGAAACCCTCAAACCCCCTGGGGAGAACAGTTGCCTCAGTTTTTATTTTATTTTATTTTATTTTTTGCGGTACGCGGGCCTTCTCACTGCTGTGGCCTCTCCCGTTGCGGAGCACACAGGCTCCAGACGCGCAGGCTCAGCGGCCATGGCTCACGGGCCCAGCCGCTCCGCGGCATGTGGGATCTTCCCGGACCGGGGCAGGAACCCGCGTCCCCTGCATCGGCAGGCGGACTCTCAACCACCGCGCCACCAGGGAAGCCCCTCAGTTTTCTCCATAGTGAAGTTCAAGGTCAAGCGGGATGTTGTGCAGAATGAAAGAGCACTGTGAATGAAATTCTTTATCAGCCCTTCTCCCCACTGCCTGCCGTCAACTGCCTGCCATTCCTGCAGGGAAAGAGGGCTTTGCTAAACCTACTCTGGCCCAAGCTTATCAGTTGCTGGTTGTCCCACCAGGATATAACAGACTCTCAGACAGTCATCACTCAGGGATGTGCCTTCCAGCCTAAGGGCCCTCAGTTTGGAATTTCTGTTTGTGGCAGATGGTGTTTTTGAAAGATGGCTGCCGCAACACTTCCCACGTTTGTGCGTTTCCGTAACGTGACCCATTTCGTTAGTGTGACTCCCCCATCAGGAGGTAGCAGTCTCTCTCGCTACCCCCTTGACTCTGGTCAGGCCCCGTGATTGCTTTGACCTATAGAGTAGAGCGGAATTGATGCTGTGCCAGTTCTGGGAATAGACTGATTAGCTTCTTCGTTCTCACTTCTGCTTCTTGGAAGCAGCCGCCTTGTAACAAGTACAGCTACGCTGAGATCATCATGTTGTGAGGAAGCTCAAGCTAGCCACAAGGAGAGGGTGTGGAGAGAGAGTAGTGCTGGCCAACTCCCAGTCGTTCTTACCAGCCCAGTTCAGGCACCGACACATGAGTGAAGGAGACATTCTAGCCCCAGCAGACACCAAATGTGGAAGACCCGAGACCCCATACTAGTAACCCCCAATCGAGCTGTCCCAGGCACCTCTGGGCATTCAAGTCAACCCAACTAAAGCTTCCAACTTTGTATAACCGAGGTGAGCCATCCCCACTGTGTCTCGTCTCATTTCTTTTTCTTTCTTTTTTTTTTTTTTTTTGTGGTACGCGAGCCTCTCACTGTTGTGGCCTCTCCCGTTGCGGAGCACAGGCTCTGGATGCGCAGGCTCAGCGGCCATGGCTCACAGGCATAGCTGCTCCGCGACATGTGATATCTTCCCGGACCGGGGCACGAACCCGTGTCCCCTGCATCGGCAGGCGGACTCTCAACCACTGCGCCACCAGGGAAGCCCTCGTCTCAATTCTTGACCCACACAACTATGAGCATGATAAAGTAGCAGCCGTTTTTCCTCACCGAGTTTTGAGGTGCTTGGTTACAAAACAATAGATAATTGGGCCGCTGTTGCTCTCGTATTGTTTGCACGCATCTTGGGTCAGTCTAATGGATAAGAATCCCGGCAGGAAACGAGATTTCAGTGATGTCCTGATTGTGGCATCTCTGGAGAGTCAACTTTTATAAGCAAAAAGGGAGTCCTGCTATGTTACTTTTATCTCACAAGTGTGATAGGTGGATTTAGACTCCTAAGTCCATAATTCAAGGCACCAATTGATTAATGTGTCAGAAAGAATGACATCTGCACAAACCATTCAATACAGCCTCACTGCAGTAGGAGTCCAGCGTTTCCACAGAGCTCCTATCACCATGGGTTACCGCTTGTTCTAATTAAAAGCCCCCTAAAGGATTCTTTCAAGGGTAATCCACCAACACCCTTAATTGTAGCGCACAATTTACGCAGTATTATTGATTTTGTTTGATGCTGATGACTATGTGCTCACCTACTAGCTGGAAAGAGGCTCTCAAATGTCTATTACTGTTTATACCAGGTTAATAATGAAAATAGCTAACATTTACATGGTGCTTCCTTGTGTCATGTACCATGGTAAGCACTTTATGTATACTCATTCATTTAATCCATGCGGAAACCCTATGGGGTAGTTACTATTGTCATCCTAACTTTATAGATGAGAAACTCATCCACAGAGACCTTAAGCCACATGCTCGGGGTTTTGGTGACTTGCTATAAAGTCCTCAAGCCAGGATTCAAATCCAGGCAATCTGGTTCCAACCACACTGGAGGCCCCCTCCACTCTTCGAAGAGTTTGTGATGGTCTTGTCACAGCCGCACATGTATGAATCACTTACTTGAGGATGCTGGCTCCATCCAGTGGCTGAGAATGAATCTGATGTTGAAAAGACTGCAGAAGTACATCACATGCCTCACTTCTCCCCACAGCATACCAAAGACACTTACCTTAGTCAAGACCTATGTCGATCTTCCTTACAGGGAAGACTTCTTGATGGCCTGAGACACTTTCCCAAAGTAGCTCACAGTGCTTCTAAATGCCACCCGGATTCCTCACTCTTTTTCCCCCCAAAGAACGAATCTTGTCTAAGACAAAATTTAATATTGCCGCCATAACTGAGAGCTTCATGTAGCCTGAAAGTGAACTGTGGCTGTTTCTTGGAGGCTTCTGCATTACGCTTCTGTGGACAGTAACGCAGCCAGGACCCTTCTGAACTCTGGCCTTCATATGGCACAAGCCTTGGCATCTCATTACAAAGGCAGAAGCCTATCCCAGTGTGCAAACTATATTTTTCTTTGTCTTCTGTTTCTATTCATGGTTTGTTCTTGTTGGATTCCTATAGCTGTGCATGGGAGCAGTTAAGGGTAGAAACCAGTCTACTTTTCCCTAGAAAATACTTTACAATTTTCCTGCCTGTAATGGTAAACCCAACTCCACATACCCCAAATTTTATGCCAAAATTCCATTTTATTTGAACAAAAATTTCATCGGCCACATCAAGTTGTGCTTGCATGTGGGATCCTCCCGGACCGGGGCACGAACCCGCGTCCCCTGCATCGGCAGGCGGACTCCCAACCACTGCGCCACCAGGGAAGCACTATTGTGCATTTTTTAATGGAATGTTTTAAATATTGGATGTCCATGTCCTTAGAATGCATGCCTCAGGCTTTAACTCTGAATGATTGGAAGTTACTAAATCTTGCTGCCGTTCATTAAGAATTATATATCAAACAACTGTTGTACTCTAGGCAGTGTTCTGAGTATGACACATAGAGAAATAAATAAGACGTAGCCCCCTTATTTGGGGGGGGGCTTACAGTTTGCAAGAGGAGACAGACAAATAATCTCCCCAAAATGGAATTAGGCCTTCTTAGTGCAGTAGTAGAAGCATGTACATGCTATATGGGAGTACAAAAGGGGGAGGGAGATAAAAGGAAGGAGAGTTTCATTAAATAGGTGACATTGAGAATGAGATAAGACTTCATACGCTGGGTAATATTGAACTAAGACTTGAAAGGTAAGTACTTATTATAAGAGGTTGACGTATTACATACAGCTCTTGCCAACCTAAGGGACGTGATCCACTGGTGAGTCTCTGTCACTGGGCAGTGTGTCCAAGAAAATGGTTATTAGCAATAGAGTACCCGTTTAGGATTGATTCCTTTTGATTTATTTTTAAATTAAGGTAGATTCAAAGTTCCTCTAGTAGTAAGTTTACTCAATCGTTTGCATACTGCTAGGCTTTTTAGATACGAAAGAAAAGGGCTGGAGTTACAACTACCCTGCCAGGGTTTGTGCATTTCACTAGTGTTCCCATGAGGTTGGATCCCTCATGTAAATGGCATCTACCATGTGGCTGTGGTGGGGAAAAAAGACCTGGCAAACTGCTGCCATAACGCATACTGTACTGTCATTAATTTCGTAAGTATGTGGATGAGCGTATATAACGCCTTGTTACTATTTCATGTGAAATAACAATCGCCGTTATTAATAACAAAGCAACATGATACACACAATTTTTATATATTTTCTCCTACTAACTGGAATAGAATCAGTTCATTATGTGTTGATTTTTTTAAAAAAATCTAATTGCCAAGTTCTACCCCTGATTTTGTCTCCTCCAAATAAGGAAGTGAATGCTCAGAGTCTGAGATCTCCAACAGTAGATCTCCAACAGTAGATAACCTGCCGGGACACTGCCATCTTGCCCAAAGTGCCGCATTCTCCAGTAAACAGACCCTCCCTTCTCTGAGATCACTGCAGATGGCAGATCTCCAAAGGCAAGAAAAGGGCCAACTAAAAATAGACAGTTTTAGGAAAATGCTCTGGTTAATCAGATAACTGCTATCTGAAACAAGCAGATACCAAAGCATTTTAAAAGACAGAAACACAGTCATTCACAAGAGAAAGCTTAATGATCTTATTCATGTTGTATTTGTTAAAGTGGAACTTCAAAATCATCTATATCGGGCATTCAGTTATAAATGGAATTCGATTCCTGTGGTGTTCTCCACTTAGTTACTTTAGCAATATGACTCACCAGAGTTTAGAAATTATATATAGTTAGTCATTCTTGGTGATTTATTCTAGATGAATAAATGTACTCTTTTTCCAAAACAAAAGTTGAAGTAGTTTTATTTGTAATTTGTTCTTATTTCCTTTATACTATTAATGGGGATCGTCCTGATAATTTAGAAATGCGAAATAAGTGGCAAATCAACAAGACTTGTCTACCATCTGTGACAGTTATCGTGACTCGTAGTATCTTTTCAGCGCACCACTTTTAATGTGTTCTATTTATCCTACTTAAATATTTTAAAGGATGTAAATTGAACAAGTAATTAGATAAGCACTCCATGTCTAAAAATTATATTTCATATTAGAATTAAATATATACATACAGCAAAGACAACATATTTTATTAGAAAACATATTATCAAGAAAAAAGTACATTTAGGTCTTCCATTTCTGGCAATGGAGCACACTAGACAGCCTAAAGATTTCTCAGTACAAGCACTTAAAAATGATACATATATATAATACCACCTCTTGCACTCACCTTATGCTTTCAGGTAGGATGGAGTCGCTTATGTCAGACCAATGATTCTGCCAGGAACAGCTAGAAAAGCTAGATAACATATAAACATTGTCTGCTTAAAGGCATCACATGGTTGCTGAAGCACAAGGAAAAAAAAAGTAATAAAATTTCTGAGGGAGGCCCATGAAGAGGTGATCTGACCTGCAGACAATTTTCCCTAAGGAAATGGGTTAATCTAATTCCTGGCTATGAACAAGAGTCCAGAAAACCAGTCTTTCATTTATTTATTTTAGCGCCCCGACCAGGAATCGAACCCGTGCCTGCTGCAGTGGAAGCTCAGAGCCTTAACCACTGGACCACCAGGGAAGTCCCCCCAGTCCCCTTTCCCTGAGTAGACTTCTGAGTAGTAGAGAGCTGCTTCCGATAGACAGAGAAACCAGTAGACTTTCTGGCAGTTTTATACAGTTGGAGTGATATAATTGCAAGGCCTCAAACATGGCAATTTTCTGTTCAAAATAGCTGCAGAGGACGGGAGGATAAAAAGCCGAGCTGAAACCCTCAGAAAACTAGAACAAAGCTTTTGTCGGCTTCAGTAATGATGAGACAAGGACTGGAGCTCACGATACGCCAGGTGGAGGAGTTCCAGAATGTACATCAGGCTCTCAGTTGAAGATGGATGAGACAAAGGTAAACTGCAATGCAAAATAGAGCCTGCTCAGTCCCTTGTTGAACGAAAATGATCAGCTCCCACTCTATCTGCTTAACAAGGGAAAGAGGGAACTTTCTCTGGAGGAAGAGATAGTATTACCTGGAGCCTCTACAGTATTTTATATACAATGTCCAGCATTCAGTTGAAAAATTCCAAGGCATGCCGAGGAAAAGGACTATATTGAGTCTGTTGAGTCCTGGAGGAAAAAATATACTATAAACAAACCCATAGCAGACAAGAATTTCAACATAATTATAGTATGTTAAAGAAAATAGAGGAAAAGGTGCGGAAAAACAATAGAGAATTTTAGCAGAGAATGGAAATAGTTTTAAAAAACGGAAATCTTAAAAAAAGGAAAGTAAAATCTTTAAAATTAGAACTCAGTACATGAGCCTATGCCCAGACAATATACCAGTTTTTACCTACTAGCGTGGTTATAACAAAAACGACAGACGATAACAAGGGTTGCTGAGGATGGGAACAACTGGAGCCCTCACACAGTGCTGGTGGGATCTCAAGTGGCGCGGCCACTTGGGAACACGGTTAGCGGTTCTCAGAAAACGAAACAGACCCACATAAAACCCAGCAATTCCACTTCTAGTGATCTACCAGACAGAAATGAAATGAAAATGTATATCCCCACAAAGGCTTGTCCACAATAGTCATAGCAGCATTATTCACAATAGCCCAAAAGCGGAAACAACTAAGATGTCCGTGAACTGATGAGTGGAACACAAAATGTTGAGTATCCATGCCATGGAATGAAGCCAACCCTCAACACCCATGGGGGATGGGTTCCAGATTCTATAGTCTAGTGGATCCTCCGTATTTGCCGACTCCACATTTGTGCATTCAACCAACCACAGATCAAAAATGTTTTTGATTGTATGAAATGTCCAGAAAAGGCAAATTTATAGAGACAAAAAGGAGGATTAGTGGTTGCCGAGGGCTGGGGTGGAAATGGGGGTGATTGCTAACAGAAAAGAGGTTTCTTTTCAGAATGATGGAAATGTTCTAAAATTAGATGGTGGTTATGATTGCACAACTCTGTAGACACACTAAAATTCTTTGTATACTTAACAGAGGTGAATGTTATGCTGTATAAATTATATCTCAATAATGCAGTTAAAAATAAAGATAAAACCCAATAAAAATGATCAAATAATCCAGGAAAGTATGTTCTCAGAGTATATTTTAATAGTTTGTTCGCTTGATTTACAACTGTGGAATATGTAAACATGTGGTATGTGGGTCTCCATTGGTATTAAGGACAGCGTGTCTGTCATTGTCGCTGGTGGGACCACACACAGATTACAAGGTTCACATTAGGAACCAAGCACCGAGAAGTGGGTGATTGGCCTGAGAACCGTGACAAGGAAAGAGAGGAAAATGCACAGGGTTTGGAAAGTTCTAATCATACTGATGGAAGCTGTGTTACACCTACTACCACGAAGGGCTTAGGGTTGCCTTTTCCTTAGGAGTTCTGCACAGCTGAGTGTATAGATTCCAAGCTCAGAACATATTACAATTAATCTACTTCCACATTTCCTCCAGAATGTTCCCATCACTATCCCTAATCCTCTCATAACCCAGGCTTTGACTTACTTTTTCAGTGAAGATCATAGACAAGTGTTACTCCAGCCATAGCTAGAATTAATGCTTTCTACGAAAATCTGATTTCTCTGTTTTCCTCCTAACTCGGAGAACTCAACAACAGAGATTTGTCGTCCATTTTCTAAATCACTAACCCCCGTAAGTCTGTCCTAATCAATTCCATGGGTAAAATTAAAGAACAATATATTGAAAATAAACTTACTTGGTCATGATTTTGGTATAATTCAGCATCTTTACGAATCACCTAATACCTATACTAATATTACTACATGGTTCGAGTTGGGGAAAGTATTGCAGCTAAACAAAACGATGCCGTGGTTCTGAATATGGTCAGACCAGTCCAAACACTGTGGTCCCAGAAACGGAAAATCCTTCTATGCTTTACCATGCATTAATTAAAAGCTAAGTGCTCTTTCAGAGTTTTGCTTGGTGGCCCAGGGATCTAAGTGATTACCACCTGCATTTGGTGAGTCAGACTCTAAATGTTAAAAATGTCCCCGCAGGCAACGTCTGTTTCTCAGCTCTGCCCTTTTGTGGCTACAGAGTTGAGCCATCGGGAGACTCAGCTCCCCAGGCTCCTACCCACCCTGTCAGCCCTCCTCTTCAAGGGATTATCCTTCACAGAGGTTGCCTCTGCTCTAAAAGGATACGCAGGGAAACCTGCAAACGCACAGGCCATGGAGAGATTCGCAGAGACTGGGGGTCACTGAGGCTGCGGGTAGGCGAGCTGATGGATTGTCTCCATTTCTCCCCCAAACTCCTTCTCCATCCTCCTCTATCTTGCTCTCCACCCAGGAGCCTGACTGCCATGGGCTGCACCAACAGCTGCCTTGCCCTCTTACTTCCAGTTAGATCTGGCCCAGAAATTGGCAAGACAGGGGAGGCCAGGAGGAGAGAGAGAATGGGGTATTTATTCCCGCAACAATTCCCAGTCAGGCTTCGGGGTGGGCAGTAGTGTGTTCCTCTCCCCAAGGCCACGGCCCCCCTCCAGGGCCCTTTTCTACAATGGCAGGTCTTGCTGGGTTGGTGACCACTCCCTTCCCTTGCTCCTTGCTTCTTCAGAGAGTAGTACAGGACTCTCTGCAGCTGCTACCCCCGGGATGCTTCACTACCCCTTGTTAGATTCTCTTAACGCTGCCCCCTCCTTTGCAAATACTCCTGCATAAAACTTTCTTCACTTACCCCTTTTGAGAATGCCATCCATTTCTTTCCAAGATCCAATGAGTTAATAGGAGTTACCATGGGTGAGTGGAACAGGGAAGAATTGATAAAGTGTTTAACATTTTATTTTATCCTGCTCTGTATTTGTTTTTTATATTTAAAAATGAGGGGACTGAAGGGAAAGGGGTGCACAAAAAATGAGTAGGTGTTACTTTGATAATTAAACACACACTCTCAAAAAAAAAAAAGAAAACTAAGCTAAAATTAAATAAATAATATTATTCATAACAGAAAACACGTAGGATTTTTACCTATTTCTTGTCACTATGGGAAGAAGTTCAAAGATATATACAGTAGGTTTCTTCTAAACGATGTCAAGATTTGCCTATACGTGTGTGTCATTGTGTTATATTGATAAAAATCTGTTTTTTTAAGTCTCTAAAAAATGGAATTCATCACCGAGTATGGACTCATGAGCAAAAGGAAAACTTTAAAATAGCTGTTGAGGAACAAAGAATCACAACATTGCATTTAAATGACGTAATATCATACTATTTACTCTTAAAAAATTTACCTTGAAAAATTGAAAAAAATCCAGAAAGATGCATTTGCTAGGGTATTAGTGAAGCATTGATATTCAGGTGCAGCTAAATGAGATATCCTCCCCAAAACGATTTCTTTTTTTTTTTTAACATCTTTATTAGAGTATAATTGCTTTACAATGGTGTGTTAGTTTCTGCTGTATAACAAAGTGAATCAGCTATACATATACATATATCCCCATGTCTCCTCCCTCTTGCGTCTCCCTCCCACCCTCCTTATCCCACCCCTCTAGGTGGTCACAAAGCACCGAGCTGATCTCCCTGTGCTATAAAATATGTGTATATTTTGAAAGTGATATAGCATCACTTTCCCAAGCTAATGTTCTTCCTCACTCATAATAAATAGAAAACTAGATCTCTGTGTTTCATAGTGAATGCGTCTCAAAACACATGTTGAATGAAAAAAGCAAATTCCATAATGGCTTATTGTGCCATTTCTGAAAAACAAAATCCACAAACAACACTGTGTACTTTGTTTTGTTTTCCAGAAAACACCTATTTATTATTTATTATGAACCAGGCACTATGTTAAGCACTTGACAAATATTTACTCATTTATTTTTCAGAGCAGCCCTACCAGGGAGGCTCTAATATTACAGATTTCCTACAAATGAGGAAATGGAGGCCCAGAGAGGTTGAGTTACTTGCACAAGGTCACAAAGCTTGTAGAAGACACTGGGATCCAAATCAAGGTGGTTAGACACCATGGTCTCTGCTCCTAACGTCACGGCCTCCTGTGACTCTGAAGAAGCCAGATGTTGGCCCCAGGATTAGGAAATGCTGAAAAAGATGCTGCCCTGCTTACCTCACAGCTCTGTCTCTATCTCTAGACAAGCCATTGGTTACCCTCCTCTTTTGTCCAGTCACAGATCTTCTAGGATAGATATTTGAATGTCTCCATTCCTTTGAGAAGAATACTGGACAGTTGGCAAACTCCTACCGTCCGGAAAAAATGTCATCCTTTCTGGATTCCCATTTATGTCCTCAGTAACTATGACTGGCTGTGGGCAACTGGATTTCTGTTCTCTTACCAAAGGGCTCTGCTGTGTTGGAAAGAACACTGAACTTGGAGTCAGAATATCTAAGGTTGGGTACTGGCTCCACCACTTAAGAGCTGGTGATGTTGGAAAAGTTACCTGGACTTAGGGACAAAGATAGCTGACTGAACACATCTTCCCCAAATCCCACTAAACTTCAGTAAAGAAAAAGAATCAATACTCTTTTTACACAGGGGAGAAAGCATTGTTCTTGTTTGTTTATTTGTTCATTTTAAGGAGGAGTCTTTCATTATCACTCACCAAACAAATGTTTAATGAGGGTGCAGCACCATTGGAAAAGGGGCTTTACACTATATTGGAGATAGAAGACCAATATATCTGAAATAAAGCAAACATTAAAGATGATGAGGGCTTCCCTGGTGGCGCAGTGGTTGGGAGTCCGCCTGCCGGTGCAGGAGACACGGGTTCGTGCCCCGGTCCGGGAAGATCCCACATGCCGCGGAGCGGCTGGGCCCGTGAGCCATGGCCGCTGAGCCTGCGCGTCCGGAGCCTGTGCTCCGCAACAGGAGAGGCCACAGCAGTGAGAGGCCCGCGTACCGCAAAAACAAACAAACAAACAAAAAAGATGATGATATTACCTTGCCTGATTGTATGGAAGAGAGTATGGTTGCTTTGAAATTTCAGAACAAGAGATCAGTGAGGACTGAAATGGTCAGAGAAAGTTTTGTGATGAAAAGGAATGTTTGCTAGGTCCTAAGGAACATGGGTAGCCTTACATGGACAGGGCAAGATATTTCTGGTGAAAGAAACGTGATAAGAACACAGCTTTGGGCTTCCCTGGTGGCACAGTGGTTGGGAGTCTGCTTGCCAATGCAGGGGACACGGGTTCGAGCCCTGGTCTGGGAGGATCCCACATGCCGCGGTGCGGCTAGGCCCGTGAGCCACAACTACTGAGCCTGCGCGTCTGGAGCCTGTGCTCTGCAACAAGAGAGGCCGCGACAGTGAGAGGCCCGCGCACCGCGATGAAGAGTGGCCCCTGCTCGCCGCAACTGGAGAAAACCCTCACACAGAAACGAAGACCCAACACAGCCATAAATAAATAAATTTATAAAATAAAAACACAGCTTGCAGCTGGGTCGGTGAGGAGGTGAAACCAGTTCATCTTGGAGAGTCATACATCTTCTCTGCATCTCTACGACCTATATATCCACCCACCCACCATCCACCAGCACCTGGCAGTATACAGGTCTTGGCTAATGTTTTCCAAAATGTAACTCAAGACCGGGAATTGCATTGGGTACTATACTACAGACCTTCTTGAAAACGAGGTAGTGGAATTTGGACCTGATTCTAAAGGAAATGACTAAATAAATGTCTTAACTGGGGATGGATGGTGTCCTGTAACTACAAAATGCTCTTTGGGGAAAGTCAGTCCATAACACACAACCACAAGACAGACCACGGACCAGGAGAGTCTCAAGTACGTGTCATTACAAAAGAAACTGGCTCTGGAAAGACCTTCCTTGGATCATATAAAGGAAGGAGCAAGAAGCCCAGTCTAGACAGTGGCCAGAAAAGCCAAAACAAAAATCGTCACACACTCGCACGTTAGTGTTGTAAAATCCTCAAATCAATATTCTCCGACCAGACTGAGCAGAAATGAGTTGCTGCCCATGTTCAGAGTTACCGAAACATTCACCTAACAGGAATCTTCTTTTGGAGAAAAGAACTGATTATTTTGACTTAAAAAAAAATCCTTATTTATTACCAACATATCTACATTTTCTAATCATTTTGGTGCTGACCTTGTCGACCACAATATAGTTATACATCAGTTCCTTTAATGTGACCATTATAATACTGCTAACCTAATATAGAACTTATTCACAGAGACAGAAAACAGAATGGTGGTGATTGTTCAATGTGTAAAGTTTTGGAAGATGAAAAAGGTTCTGAAGACGGATGGCAACGGTGGTTGCACAGCAGTGTGAATGCACTTAAGCCACTGAGCTATATACTTTTAAATTGCTTAAAATGGTGACTTTTATGTTATGTACATTCTTAATTAAAATATACATTTAAAATTTTTTGGAAACTTAAGTCTCTTCCTTTGGAAACTGGAAAGGTCCTGCTCAGGCCATCCATAGAGTTTTAGCTTATTTTGAACGAATCCCATTTGCCCTTTGTTAAAACCCAGCAAGGCGATGGCTCCCCGGGCAGTGCTGTGGCCACGCCCAGATTCTCCTCTCGCCCCTGGTGCTTTCGTCCACCTACTCTCTTATACCCTCCATCCAAGCTGACTATAGCACAGAGCTCAAGAAACTCTTTGTTTGAAAACCTCCATATTTTTTGCCCCCAAAACTGGGTCATTAGCTCTGCAAGCATTCTCTTGGACCTACCGTCCAACCTGCTTAAGCCTCTGTCTTAATTGCACTGAAGTCTGTTTCCTCCCTTCTTCAGACACTTGCCAAAGCCCTCACTTGCCTCTCGCCCTTGAAAACAAACCACAAAATAAAATTTAAAAAAAAGCCTGCTACACTTTATTCCCCTTGCGTTGAAATCTTACTACACCAAGTTAAAGTTCAAATCTTTGTGAGTTCATGGTTTCATTCAACAAATCTTACTGCATGTCTGCTAGTGGCAGGGATTGAGTTTAGCACTGAGCCTGTAAAAGCAATTAAGACACAATTTCAGTCCTTGTGAAGTCTGTGGTCCAGCGGAGGAAACGCATAAATGAACAGGAAATTACAACCAGAGTAAAAATGCAACCAGAGGAGTGAGCAGTGGGTAGGGCGAGGGGCACACAACCCAGCTGAAAAGATGGGAAGAAAGGTATTTTGGGAAGAGGGAACAGCATGGGCGTAGCCTAGAGGAGGCGGCTAAAACAGGGAGTGTACGCAGGTAAGTATTCCTCAACATTCTAGCATCCGTGTGCAGAATGGGAAATGCAGGTTCTGGATAGAACTGCCTCTTTGGTTTCCCTGTGAAGTGAAAGAGATGAGGAGGACCTCATCTGAAAGACTCCTCTGAATGAGGCCCTCACCTCATTCAGAGATGAGGGCCCCAAATTAATTTTTCCAGCTTTTCCTGTTCAAAATGTCAAAAGAACCTTAAACATCAGCATGAGAAAGGCCACACCTCATCTTTCTTTCTTTCTTTTTTTTTTTTTTTTTCCACACCTCATCTTTTGAGCTTAACTCCTGGAAGATACTCTGCTTTCAGGATGATAGCAGATACTGGATGTCTTCTTTCTTTCCCTGTGATTTTCTTCTTTCCTTCACACTGGGTAGAACGACACTGAAAATAATATGCATTATGTGAAAGCAACCTGAACACTCAGAAGTATGATCCAAGGGTGAAGGGTGAAGAGTCACAATTAATGATAGGATACGTTGCCCAGTGGAAGGAGCAGAGTCTGAAATCTCGGGTGTAGCCTCTCTTCTCTGACGTCTGTGACCTGAAGTAAATTTGACAACCTCTCTGCAGTGCACCTTGTCATTTTTCCCTATCTTGCACTCTATTCTTTTTTTTTTTTTAATTTTTTTTTTTTGTGTGTGTGGTACTTGGGCCTCTCCCATTGCGGAGCACAGGATATGGATGCGCAGGCCCAGTGGTCATGGCTCATGACCACTCCGTGGCATGTGGGATCTTCCCGGACCGGGGCATGAACCCATGTCCCCTGCAACGGCAGGCGGACTCTCAACCGCTGCGCCACCAGGGAAGCCCTTGCACTCTATTCTTAAGGAAACGTTCATCTCTGACTACACACACACACACACACACACGCACACACACACAGAGATATATATACAGGTAGCTGTTGCAAATGTGGAGGTACGTTAAAAAACTTTTTTAACATAAATGGTCATTGTCTAGGTAATCAGTATACTGTCCTTTTAATTTTCCTGAATGTTTGCAAACTTTGATAATGCAGAATTTGGAAACATTTAATCTTCTAGTCAACCTTTACTCTGTGATCTGTGGCCTTCCCTTGGTTCAAGGCTCCCTTTCGGGTCCTGGGTATTTTCACACCCCCTCTTCCTCCCATGTGACCATCTGCTCGGAAATGGACAGCCGCCCATTTCCATGTTGCCTTCACTGTCAACGTGTTTATGCTACCTTCTTACCCTTCCAAAGAGCATTCACGGTTTATCTCCCACCGTGGCGGAAAGGTTTTGTGACTTCCTTCATGGATTTCAGGATGAGCACGTAAGAGAGGAAGGGGGGGTGGCGAGGGGGATGTCTTCCCGGAGCCCAGAAAGCATATCACAGAGGCCAGGTCCACCTGTCTACACCCAGGATGGCACAGAAGTGTCTCTGCTTAAGCCACGTGTCTCGAAGTGGGTTCTGCTTTAAACTGGCTGCTGTTCTGAGCTCTGTCCCCTCTCTGCACCACCCACTGCTCCTTTGGGAAGTTAGGCCATTGCACCAGCTGGGGACGGGGCTGACCCTCCTGGGCTGCATACTAAGCACGTGGATTCATGCGCCCCACGCCCTGGTGCACATGGTCTGCGAGGCCAGAAACACCGGACTGGGTGACCTCCAGCACTCCCTTGACCCATAATACACCGTAAGTTCATGACAAAGCAGAGTGGGTTGTGTCCTCATAGGAGCATCTTTCCCTCTTCTCCCCCCACCCCACTCCCTCATCCCCAGTTCATTATTCACAGTGTGGACGCAATCCCGATCCTATCATCCCAAAGCGATGGCTCTCCTGGCCCCCGCTGATGTGTGAGCCTAAAGCAAGGAAGTTCAGAAGAAAAGTAGAATCAAGGCAGAGAGTCTAAAATCCAGAAGCATTTTTTTTTTCTTTTTTGGTCATCCTTGAAAATAAAACAAAATTCCTCATCTCTCTCTCTCATGACATTAAAATATACTTTATAAGCCAAACTGCCTTAACTATGGTTTAAGAGGTATTTTCCTTTGTTCAGAACTCTCTTTTTATGTATTTTTTGAGACAAGCTTTGTCAAAGCACATTTCAGTCTAAAAATATAAATACTTTCCTTTAGGAAGTCACCGCTCCCTTCCCCTCACATATTTGAGGAAATACTGCAGATCTAGTCATGATTCTTTTTTTTAAAAAAAGGAAACCCAACCACAAAACAAATCCCTTTCCAGCATTTTCATGGGAGCCTATAACAGTTGAAGCCAAAATGATGGGAGATGGGTGCCGGCCTCTTTCCCCTCCAGGTCCACCGCCCCCCCTTCCGTTTTCTTTGGACTGAATGTTAAATAAATCTAAATGAGAGACAACAAAGGTCCTTTTCATTCTGGGGACAAAGGAAAATGCAGGATTTAGACCTGGAGTTTTTGTCTCTTCCATCGGCTGAATGAGCTACAGGAATCTGTGTAATAATCCTTTGCAATGATCCTTCTTCAGAGCAGACGTAAACGCTGGGCACCATCCGACCAGCTCCAGCTCTGACCCCTCTTTCTTCCCTGGCTGTTCCCCTGCCCTGACTTGTCTGGATTATGTGATTATCATGAGACCAGCCCCCCGGGGAATCTTTGAAGACACGCTGCCTGCCTTCTCTTTGCTTCAGCACACTTCCAAGAAAGGACACAAGCAATTTAGAAAAGCTTTCTTTCCAACTGAGTGATGCTTGGGCCCCAGGTCCACACACCTTGCTCTGACGGAGGCGTTAAGTCAGTACAACGAGAGGTTCCAAGGGGCCAGCTCACCATTAGCAGTGGAGGCAAGCCTGCCGAAAGAAAATGCGTATCAGCTATCAGAGAGTTTTATATTCAACTGGAGGAGACAATTATCAATCAGAATGACAGTTAAAAGAATGTGAGTGCCATGAACTGCTAAAATCTGGGATATCACCCGAAAGGGTGTTCCGTTTGAGGTGAGTGTTTGGGGAAGGCTTTATGCAAAATAAACAAAACAGAGGAGCAGCTAATGCTGTGGGCTCCTCAGGAGCTTGGGTTTGGCACTTACGAGCTGTGGGAACCAGCGAAAAATACTTAACCTATTTCTACCTTAGTTTCTTCATCTGTAAAATGGAGATAATAAAGTGCTTTTCTCAGAAGATTGTAATAAGTAATGCACACACATATTTATACTATCTATGTATATATATTTATGTTTAAATCTATTTTCTTGCTAGAATGTAAGCTCCATGACCACAGGGAATACTGATCATTTGCTGCTTGGGTGACTGTACCGTGTCAACTTAGCTAGGCTGGAATGGCTTTCCCAACATCCTCTTCCCCGCATATTTCTGGGGTGGGTTTGACCACAAGAGAAATTTGCATGATATTTGGAAGTCAAAAATGAATCCTCTGCCATATTTTCAGGCTCTGAAGGTCAGGCGCAGGGCCCAGGCGTCAAGTCAGCTCACACGTGTTGTCACTGGCACGCCTGGTGCGGGGGGCAGTAGCCAGCCTCGTGCTTGTCCATTTCCCCACAGACGTCTCTGCTCACCTTCTCTGAGTCCCGGGCCAGGCACGGCTCCGTGGTGAAGACCACCGGCTTCTCCAGCAGGTTACCTGGGCTAGCAGGGCTGCGCGCAGTAGAGCTACAGAGATTCTGGTTTGTTCTCGTGGGTCACGATCCGCCTGTGCTGATCCCATTTCCTGTCTAGCTTTCCTGACTCACTGTTGGTAACCTAGGTTACCTAGGTAACCTGTGAAGACCTCAGGCTCATCACTAGATGCAGAGGCAACAGCCTTGCATGGACTCTCTCCAGCAGCTTGGGGAAGCTCTAATTCCTAAAACAAATCCATGATTCTGCATTACTTACAGGGATCCTGCTTCTCTAACTGAATCCAGATTATGTGGAAATTAGTACCAGAAATGGTCCCAGAGAATGTGTTCTCAGATCCAGTTCTAGGCTATCTGAAATTAATCCTCTGATCTGATTCAATTTAAAGGTATTAATGATCCAGAATTATTAATAATAACCAATAATGGTAGTCCATGAGATGCAGTGGCAAAAATTACTTTAATTATTACCGGCAATCAAATGTCCATAGAAAGCAAGACTTCGGGTGACTAAGTAGTTTCTTCAATAAAAATCACTTTATAGACAATGAAGAAGTTGGGGAAAGAAAATGATGAGCTCAGGGCTTTAAATCCCCAGCTGAATGTCTGGGTAAAGGATGAGAAATATTCTATGATTGCCCTAAAAACAACTCACTTTTTTCTGTAGTTGCAAGGCCAAGATTTCTGGAAACCAAGCCCAAAGTCCAATTCAATTGAATTCCCAATCTTATCTCTTTTGCTAAAGTTAAGGCAATGATTGGAAAGGAGTGGGACCCTAAAATTTGAGAAGGAGTCATATAGGCATAGTCAGTATGGCTGGAGACCTTGAGTTCCCAGATTCTGTCAAGTCTTCCATGCCAGTAGAAGAAATTCTTTCTCCCATGTCTAAGGAAGTGATTGTCCTTATGCCAGAAGATCATGCAGTGGTCTCTTCCAAGGCCTTACAAAAGACTGGTGACCCTCTGCAGGGTGAACTCATTGATTCTAGACCAGACTCAAATTCCAGCAAGTCCCAACAGATACAAAATATGACCTATGAGGTTACAATGCACACCAGACAAACTGCAAGATTTTACCAATTTATATCAATAAAAATTGGGGGGACATGTGTGGGAATCCAATAAGGGTGTTGGATCATAGCGGAAGGAGTACAATATTGAACTGGATGGAATTTTTTAATAACAATACATTAAAATGTGTGTTATGTTATATAGATTAAAACAGAGATCCAAGTGTTCTTGATTCAGTGTGTTAGCTCAAGTGGCTGGGAGTGACCCTGACGGTTCCCTTATCTGATTGACGAGTGCCTGGACCCAAAGGTAATGACACTAAAACTTTAAAGAAATAGCAAACGGAAGCTTCTGGTACAGAATGAATAGAAGATGGGAAAAAGTAATACCAGTTTCAGACACATTTAGTCTTTAAGCACGAATGAAAAGAAACGGGTATCATCTTAACCATGTCTAAGAGATTCAACCCTTGTGAAGTTAGTCTCTGCTTTTCACACTAATTCCAAGTCTGAACATCATGGATCATTTTTGCCAAGGCTGGTGTACCATTTGCAATTTGCAAATATTCTTGTGAGCTGAAGTCTGGGAGATGTGGTTAATTTTAATGAGAGATTCTAATTAAACCATTTAGCCATTAAAGCACAAAACCCTTCCTCTCTTTTCTGTTGTCCTTTCTCTCATGGAGTTAGTCCTTTTGTTGAGTCCAGTGAGCATTCTCCCAGCCCTAAGAGCTACGGATTCCACCGGTTCTGTGACTTTCAGTTATGACCCCAAATTTCCTCTCTGTGTGTTAGGGAAATGTGAACTTCTTCATGTCTTTGTTGGCTTTAATTAATATGTCTGGGCCAGAATCCAACAGACCGCATGAGCCATCTCTAAACAAGGAGGAAAATAGAGGAGCCTGAATTCGGTGCCAGCTCTGGGGGCTTCAGCACTCTCCCGGCTCCTGTCCCCAGAAACACTCCAGTCCTCATCAGTTTCAGCAGAAAAAGCCCTCATGGGTCTAAGGAATAAAGAAAAAACAAAAACAGGTTTGGTCGTTCTGTAAAGATGAGCATTATGCAAGGGCAAACATAAAGAATTCTGCTCACCAGAATTTTTTTTTTTTTTTTTTTTTTTTTTGCGGTACGCGGGCCTCTCACTGCTGTGGCCTCTCCCGTTGTGGAGCACAGGCTCCGGACGCGCAGGCTCAGCGGCCATGGCTCACGGGCCCAGCCGCTCCACGGCATGTGAGATCCTCCCGGACCGGGGCACGAACATGTGTCCCCTGCATCGACAGGCGGACTCTCAACCACTGCGCCACCAGGGAAGCCCGAGGATGTGATTTAAAGAAACAAAAGCAATTTTGCTGTACAATCAGAAGATCTTGATTTCACATCCGATTTCTCGGTTCCAGAGAAACTCTTACCAAAAGTCAGCTTTAATGCAATGCATATCAGATGCATTTCAAGGAATCCAGGGCTTGGCTAACTTGTTCCCAAACTTTAGTTCATTTTTTAAGTTTTTTTTTTTTTTAATTTCCCAATCCACTTCAAATTCCAAATATTTATGGTTCCCTGAGAGTGGGCCACTGTACTTTGCAGCACTGCAAACTTGAGGCAGCATTTTTCCCTGCCAGGATTCTAGAGGGAGACAAAAGAATGATATAGAATTCACTGTGGGTGCGTTTGGTCTAAAGAAGTGACGTTCCTTCCGTGTTGGGGGAATGGTATCCGGGAGCCACGGGGCATCCAGGACCAGAGACGCCTCAAAACCTCAGGAAAGTGCAGCCGCCCAGCCCTCAGCTCCACGCAGCCCCTGCACCCCTCTGCTCACCCCTCATTCTTGACCAGGTCAGTGAGGAAAGTACTAGTATTTCTCAAATCAGATTTCCTCATGCTCACTAATTAACAACAGCAAGACATAATGCGACCAAGTGCATATTGTATGTGTAAAAACTAAATAAGAATACCCTAAAAATGAGAAATGCATAAGAAACAAACACTCACAAAGCCACTGAATAACCCAGGAAATTGACATCCTATCCCTAGGCCTAGTAATTTTCAAATCTACTTCCCTCAAGAGACCGTTTGTAAGGCTCGAATGATAGTTATTTTATCAATCTATCCATCAGGTATTATACATTGAACATACTCCACAGTGTGTAAGGCACTATGAAATGATTACCTGAATTTAAAGTACTACATGCATTTCTTTCAAATGGGATTATCTCATTATTTCAGAATAAAAATTCTAATTACAAAAAAATTCTGAATTCCAAGATTTTATAGAAACTGTGGCCTTGTAAACAATGAGTGAACCCTCACAGCAAAAATTCCTTAGGAAGATAGTGGTTCACTAATCCCTCCTGGCTGGCATAATACCTTGGGTTTGGCTCATTGAACCAAAAAGATAATTTCAGCTCTGCACCATTTACTGGACAGGTCTTTTGAGCGAGTAAACCTTTGATAAGGAGTAATTGGGAGGACTCCTCCCATAGCACCCCTGTGCTACTTTGTACCTATATTGTATCTGTGTGTATGTGTGAGTGTGTGTGTATTATACACACACACACACACACACACAGGCATACTTCAGAGATACTGTGGGTTCGATTCCAGATCACTGCAGTAAAGTGAATATTGCAATAAAACAGGTCACACAAATTCTTTTGGTTTCCAAGTACATATAAAAGTTATGTTTACACTACGTTCCAGTCTATTAATTGTGCAGTAGCGTTATGTCTAAAAAAAAAATGCACTCCCTTAACTGAAGAATACTGTATAGCTAAAAAGTGCTAACTATCATCTGAGCCTTTAAAGGCATAATCTTTTTGCAGTAGCAACATCAAAGATCACCGATCACAGATTACAATAACAAATATTAATAATGAAACATTTGAAATATTTCGAGAATTACCAAAACGTGACACAGGGACATGACGTGAGCAAATGCTGTTGGGAAAATGGTGCCGATAGACTTGCTTAGTGAGGGGTGCCACAAACCTTCAATTGTAAAAAAAGGAAAAAAAAACAATATCTGCAAAGCACAATAAAGTGAAGCACAATAAAATGAGATACACTTGTCTATCCCCTATCCTGCGCTTAACTAAAATTAATCCATAGTGCCTAAATATACGCTCAATGAAAACAGTCTACTGACCCTCAGAAGAAAAGACTGCAGGACACAACGGGGTCAGTCAGCGTCTGAGCCTTTGTTTGTTTTGGGTTTTTTTAACATCTTTATTGGAGTATAATTGCTTTACAATGGTGTGTTAGTTTCTGCTTTACAACACAGTGAATCAGCTATACATAAACATATATCTCCTTCCTCTTGCGTCTGCCTCCCTCCCTCCCTATCCCACCCCTCTAGGTGGTCACAAAGCACCGAGCTGATCTCCATGTGCTATGCGGCTGCTTCCCACTAGCTATCTACCTTACATTTGGTAGTGTATATATGTCCATGCCACTCTCTCACTTCGTCCCAGCTTACCCCTCCCACTCTCCGTGTCCTCAAGTCCATTCTCTACATCTGTGTCTTTATTCCTGTCCTGCCCCTAGGTTTTTCAGAACCTTTTTCTTTTTTGTTTAGATTCCATACATATGTGTTAGCACACGGTATTTGTTTTTCTCTTTCTGACTTACTTCACTCTGTATGACAGACTCTAGGTCCATCCACCTCACTACGAATAACTCAATTTCGTTTCTGTTTATGGCTGAGTCATATTCCATTGTATATATGTGCCACATCTTCTTTATCCGTTCATCTGTTGATGGACACTTAGGTGGCTTCCATGTCCTGGCTATTGTAAACAGAGCTGCAATGAACATTGTGGTACATGACTCTTTTTGAATTATGATTTTCTCAGGATATATGCCCAGTAGTGGGATTGCTGGGTCCTATGGTAGTTCTATTTTTAGTTTTTTAAGGAACTTCCATACTGCTCTCCATAGTGACTGTATCAATTTACATTCCCACCAACAGTGCAACAGGGTTGCCTTTTCAACACACCCTCTCCAGAATTTATTGTTTGTAGATTTTTTGATGATGAGCCTTCGTTTTAATGCCTAGAAGAATCTGCATTTACACAGTCAATTTCCTCCTATTCCGGAGTGAAACTTTTGAATTCTCCTTTGTTGAATCCTGGCATAAAAGGGGCCGGAGGTTAATGGACTTGAGAATCCAAGGCTCGGTAATATAAGAACTGTACATTCCATTGTCACTTAAGCTTCTACACGTTATCAGACTAAATAAAAGCAGCAAAGCCTCACTCATCTACCATCCAACTATATGGCAAGCGCATAAGTGGGAATCGGGAAAGCAGAAGAGGGGCCTCGTGATGGGATGGAGATTTCAGGCACTGGAAAGACAGTGCTTGGGTTAAAGACAGAAGGACAGAGAGAAAGATGGACAGACAGCATTGCGTAGCCATTCCTGTTAACCTGCAAAGCAGGCAGCCCACATTTTGTAGAGTATATTGGAGGGAAGCAGTCTTCTAAAGAAATCAATTAATAAAACTTGTATGCTTCAAGGCCTTGATTTGAACAAGTACATAGAGCTGTGATTAGTGATACGAGCCTTAAAGAAAAAGGAAGAATTTGCTGCAGAAAAGAAGAGCCAGCAGCCCAGGGACAGCGCAAAAATGTCAGGCGCTCTGGGCGGCTGGGACGTGGACCATGCCCTTAGCTAGGGCCGAATTGTTCTTAGCTGATCCCTAATTACAAGGAATAGGAAATCAATATCAATACCCAGAATTGTTTATATCCCTGTCCAAATAAGCTATGATATTGTCTCATTATGTTCAAGCTTTCTCAACAAGTTCAAAGACAGTCAACTTTTAGAATATTGGCTTACTTCTGTGTGCACTGTATGCAATATAATTTCAAGAGAAGCCCCTCGGTCTGTTATCAAGACTGTAAGGCTAAATTCTACACTTACAGCAAACTTGGAGCTCTGGCTTTCCAACTCACAGAAGTAGAAGTGAAAGAGGGTTTACACAAACATAAACGCTAACATCAGCGAGAAGTGACAGATAGTAACAATAAAGAGAAAGAAAACAGGTAAACGCTAAACTGCCAACCCAAGTATCAGAGAGTGCAGCAACACTTCAAACCCCGTCACGCGTCTTTGTGACAGACAGTTAACGGCCTAAGTCTACCAAAAAAGTACAATTGGAATTAGTATATTTGATTTTTTTTTTTTTTTTACAAACCCTTGTGTCGAGGGCTAACTTTCAACAGATCGCAGCAAGGGAGCTGCTCTGCTACGTACGAAACCCCGACCCAGAAGCAGGTCGTCTACGAATGGTTTAGCACCAGGTTCCCCACGAACGTGCGGTGCGTGACGGGCGAGGGGGCGGAGTATATTTGATTGTTAAATGTCAAAAAGTAAGCAAGGAAGTTTGGAAATATTTTGTGCAAAGGGGTTATAGAAAAACAGAAACTTGGCTACCTAGAGCAAGTGGTCAAGAGATGTGGACAAGTTGAGATCTACCCTGTGTTAAATAATGTCTCCCTGAAATGGGTATCACCCAGAATCTGTACACGTGACCTTATTTTGCAAGAGGGTATTCACAGATGTACCCGGGTTAAGATGAGATCCTGCTGGATGAGGGCGGCTCAATGACTGCCATCCTTATGAAAAGGGCGGCATTTGGAAACAAAGGCTTGGAGGAGAGAAGACCGCATGAAGACAAAGGTTGAGATTGGAGTTATGTTGTCCCAAGCCAAGGAGCCCCGAGAATGGCCAGCAACCAGCGGAAGCTCGGGCGGCGAGGCAGGATTCTCCCTTAGAGCCTTCAGAGAGGGCATGACCCTGCCAACACCTTGATCACACAGTTGTAGCTTCCAGAGCTATGGGAGAATACATTTCTGTTGTTTGAAGCCACCTAGTTTGTGGCACTTCGTTTTGGCAGCCCCAGGAAACTGCAACAGGTTCCTATTCTCCCTGGTTCATGCCATTAATTGAGACCGTTGCTTTTGAAATACATAAATGTCATTTGTTGAGTGATTACCATTTTCCAGACACCATTCGAAGCACCTTGCACCTGGTCCTTACAATAAACCTCTAAAGTGGATATTGTTATTATCATGTAAGAAAATTTTGTGTATTTTGAAGCTCTGTTGTTACAGATGAGAAAATGAGGTAGAAAAAGCATCAGAGGACTTGCTCGAGTCCACTCAGCTAGTGAATGTTGAAATAAGAAATGGCACTCAGGCAGACTGGTTCCAAAATCATGCTCTACCGCCCGTAGGACACACTTTGGAGGCTAAACCATCCAAACCGATTGTTTTCATAGAGTAAATGGTCCAGATAATTCACTCAGCTTCACTGTGGTGAATTCAGGTCAAACGTTGGCAAAATGAAACATAGTGAATTTTCCGGCTCATTTGGTGATCTCTGCCACCCATCTTCTGCTCTATCAGTATGGTGCTTGCAAATGATACACTGACCATGCCATGCTATGCACTGGTGCCTTTGCAATACTTACTCCTATTTCCTGGAATGTTCTTCCTGGCTTTGGCATATTTTAAATCGCGTCTTATATTTCAAGTCATAGCTCGCGTGCAACAATAAATGAATATGCATCTAACAACAGAGCTTCAAAATACACAAAGCAAAAACGGATAGAACTTAAAGCCTACTTGAACAGATGTGTAATTTTCATTGGAGACTTTAACACTCGTTAAAAGGGGAAGTGGGGCAAAAGAGGTGTTCCCTCCACGCGTAATTCAGGAATGCCAGAACATCGTATTCTCTTTTCCTCATGTCCTCCATACATATTACTCCTGGTTCACTGGTACCTGAAATTCCATAACTTATTGCTTTGGCTTAAAGCCAGGAGAAGGGAAGGGACATAAACTTCTTCTTTTCTAGAGCTGACTATGTGCCATGTACATTCTTACTTATTCCCCACATCAATCTTACACATTGCACTCTTTTATAAAAGAAGGAACTGAGGCTCAGAGAAGTTAAGTAATTTTTTCAGGGTCACAAAGCAAGTAAATAGAAGAGATTATAACTGAGCCCGAGGTGGGTTAACTCTAAAATCTACTACTCTAGGCTAACATTTATGTTGGCCTAGCGCTGCATTGTCTCTGTCTTATTTAATATTTACGCTCAGAGTAAATAAGCTTATCAGGGCAAGACCATTATAAATATTTTCAAATCCCCATCGCAATAGGAGAGCAACATTTAAACAACGCTCCGACAATATTTTCAATAAAATTAGGTGACACGGTTTACTCTGCTCTGGTGGTCTGGGTAGGACGAAACCACCACTATCCACGAAACCTACTCACAATCTTTATAGGTTAGGAAATGTGTGAGGATCTAAGGGAAGATGAGAGGGAGTTCTGATGGTTTAGGAACCGGTGGTGTGCTCGTAAGTTAGCTCTCAAAAACATTTAAAAACCACCAAAACAAATAAACAACAAAACTCAGAAACCAACTTCACCTGTAGTGTTTGCTGATCTTCAGGGTATAAATACTCCACCATAGTTAATGTCACTGGCTGCAGATCTGGGGAGAGCTGACACAGTCAAGTCTGGCAAGAATCTCAGCTTTAGAATGAGCCTTAGAGCCACTGCTGAGAGCCTTAGAACACAGACCTTGCAACAAAAGCTCACCCTCCCGAGAGAGGACCCTTCAAGGACCCCAGAAATACTCCATAAAAACTCTCTCTTAGGGACTTCCCTGGTGGCTCAGTGGTTAAGAATCTGCCTGCCAATGCAGGGGACACGGGTTCGAGCCCTGGTCCCGGAAGATCCCACATGTCACGGAGCAACTAAGCCCGTGCGCCACAACTACTGAGCCTGCGCTCTAGAGCCCGCGAGCCACAACTACTGAGCCCACGTGCCTAGAGCCCGTGCTCCGCAACAAGAGAAGCCACCGCAATGAGAAGCCCGTGCACCACAAAGGAGAGTAGCTGCCGCTCACCACAACTAGAGAAAGCCTGCGTGCAACAACGAAGACCCAATGCAGCCAAATATAAATGAATTAATTAATTTTAAACCCCCCCCAAAACAAAAAAACCCAAAAACTCTATCCTAGGAGGAAAAACTCTCTCCTACCTTGAGTAAAAATCTTCTAGTAGTAGAATGAATTGATCAGATCCGAGCACTGGATATAAAGAAGATACAAAGGAATAAGATCTTGTAACTGTGGAGGTGAATCCATGGAATGAAGTACTTTGAAGTGACAATAGGGAGGGAGCCTTCAAGACAGACGGCACCTTGGTCTAGCCCCTACTCTCTGCATGACAATATTGCTTTCAAATTATAAGAAAACCCATCTTATATAAGTATAAACATTAGAAAAGGAATGTAAATCAAATATGAAGGTATTTTAAGGAAAATGAGAAAAAATGAACTAAATACTGCATTGGCAGATAAAGAGGCATACCAGAAAAACATGGCCACAAAGCAGATTGAGAAATGTTTCCTAATGGAAAATGAACTAACAATTATTTTAAAAACTGTAATAAGTTACAGAAACATGACATAAATATGACATATGAAAGTTCAAAAATAAGACAGTACCACAAGAAGGATGTGTCAAATAAGAGTCGAGCGAGCTCAGGAAAAAATTAAAACATAATATTTTATGAACTAAGCCTAAGCTAGAAGTTACACAAGAAAAATTAGACGTCACAGAAAGCATAACAAGGGAGATTGAGGTTATAAAGGAGGAAATTAAACAGAAATAAAGAAAAAGATTGTTTATAAAGGTAGATGTAGAAAATAGGCAAAGAAAAATCCAACAGTGTACAACTGGAGTTCCTGAAGAAGGAAACTAAATCAATAGATCAGAGCAAATACTAACTTAAGAAATCTGTGATGAGATAAAAAGACACTTGAGTCTATATATTGAATGGGGTCAGTATGTACCTGGGAAACTCAACCAGAATCATGCACAGTGAGATACATTCTAATTAAGCCACTGGAATTGAAAGATAAATTCATTTCGGTCTCCAGACACAACCCACCACCACCAAATATCAATTTTTTGATGGAAAAGAGGACAAATTTGCAATGAAACTCTGTTCATACAAAAACCTGCACAAGAATGTTCATAAAGACTTCATTCACAGTAGTCAAAACCGGAAACAACTAAATGCCCTTCAACAGTGAGTGGTTAAACAACCAAGTACATCTGTACCATGGAAATTTACTCAAGGATAAAAAGATATGAACTATCGATACAGGCAATAGCTTGGATGAGTTTCCGGAGAATTTCCGGAGAATTATCGTGAGTGAGAAATGCCAGTCCCCAGTGGTTACAAATTCTATGGCTTCATTTATATAACATTCTTGAAATGACAAAATTATAGAAATGAAGAACAGATTAGTTGTTGCCAGAGTTAGGAACAACATGGTGGGTAGGAGGTAGACAAGGTTATAAAAAGTCAACATGAGGAATCCTTGTGGATATGTGTCTTGAGTGTGGTGGTGAAGATACGAGAAAATTGCATAGAACTGAATACACACACACATATATATGCAAAACACAGTTAAAACTGGGGAAATCTGAATGAGATTGGTAGATTGAACCAATGTCAAAATCCTGGTGTGACATTGTACTCTAGCTTTATAAGATGTTACCTTTGGGGACACTGGTAAAGGGTACACAAGATCTTCCTGTATTATTTCTTACAAATGCATGTGAATCTATAATGATCTCAAAATAAAAAGTTTAATTTAAAAAGTGCACTGCTCTGAGCTAACCAATGTTTCAAAATCAGTCAACATAGAGGAAATTTCGATGACGAGGATGATGGTAGTCATGGTGATAGTGGTGATTATGATACTAATTACCATTTACTGAGCTGTCAGTGCAGGTTCCAAGAGAACTGAGGCTTCCTCTTAGTCGCCACTGCACCCCAAAGACTAGCACAGTATTGAATAAATATTCATTGAATAGCTGGTATTGAGCAAATACTGGTGGAATAAATGAACAATTCTGCAAGATACCTATTATTATTCTCATGCTTCAGATAAGAAAGCTGGGACTTAAAAAGGTTAAGTAATACCCAAGCGTCACACAACTTATAAAGAGAAATGTTAGGATCGGCTGAACACAAAGTCTGCTATTAATAACGACGTCAGTCTCCCAAAACGCTAGGGTAAGTTCCAATAAACCAACATGAATGCTCTTCATTTTGGTGTCACCGCTTTAACTGCCTAGCATCTCTCTGCTGAATCTCATGACTATTCTTATTTATAGTGATGCATCCTCAGTCCTCCTCCCTGTCTTCTTGTTCTCTGAGCATCCTTGTGAGAGATTATTATTAGTGCCACTGCGTGTGAAGGGAAAAGGAGACTAGTTTACGTGTGTTCAGAAAATCTACCGATGACTAGAGCATTTTTTAAAGCATGTTAGATACTTTAGGAATTTCCACTAATTTCTGAGAATACACTTAGGAATCACCTTATGAATTTATCTTATTCCAATTTAAGCTGCCCACATAAAAATCTGCGAATGGATCCGCTGTCAAGCATGAGAAATAGTCTGAAAATAATAGGTCTGGCTGCTTCGGGGAAAGACTATTTAGGAAACAAACTCCCCTGATGTAAAGAATAAACACTGGAAGTAAATTCTCCAAGATGTGCAAAGTCTTTATCATTAGGTAATGAGATTACGAGTTCTTTTTGTTTTTCTGCATTTTTCAAGTCTTCTGCTCTGCATGTATATTACTCTTAAAAACAATACAGTAAAAATAAGAAAATGAGTAGTCTAGGTAAAAGTTTTACAAATTTTTTAATTTAAAAAAAAAGATATTCTGGTATAAACCTATCTTAGCCCAGGTTGTCTAGAAATCAGAATGAAGGACAATGCACTTGTGCTAACACTTCATCGGGGAGAGTGATCACGGGAAGGAGAGAGAACAAATATTATAAGAACAGTACTGAGCCGTTCAGAAGCACAGCTGATTCTCCATCTTATCGGAGGTCTTCAGAGGGGCTGAATAAACTAATAGATGTCTTGAAACAGTCCATGGGGGGAGGAAGAGAGAAGAATTTGTTCATCACTGCCATCTCTCACCTGCCAAAGTTTACCCTGCAGGATGTTAAGTCCTCATCTCCTGGGGGAGTCGGTATCTCCAAGCAACCAGTGGGAAAGCAGACCCCAAGACACTTGTGGCAGACTTCTCCCACCAACCCCATCCCCCGCCACCTGCAGCCATCAGCCTCAGGGGCCTGTTCAGGGCGACAGTGAGTGTGGGCTCCATGAGGTTCCCAGGGGTCCCCTGGCTCTGCGGCAGGAGGCCAGGGCGCAACAGGAACCCCCAGAGCACCGCCATGGCGCCCTGGCCCAGTGAGCAGGTAGACGCCCACTTGCCATTGCTGTCAGCGCGAGATGGTGGCGAAGCTAGACAAGCTGCCTCCAGAAAAGATGGAGCTTCCTCTCTGGGAAGGCAGGCTGATTAGGACCCAGAGAACAGGCCGGCTCCTCATGAAGGGCGCCCAGAATAGGCTGTCAACATGTGCTGTCTGGGCTTCCCTGGTGGCGCAGCGGTTGAGAGTCCGCCTGCCGATGCAGGGGACACGGGTTCGTGCCCCGGTCCGGGAAGATCCCACATGCCGCGGAGCGGCTGGGCCCGTGAGCCATGGCTGCTGAGCCTGCGCGTCCGGAGCCTGTGCTCCGCAACGGGAGAGGCCACAGCAGTGAGAGGCCCGCATACAGCAAAAAAAAAAAAAAAAAAAGTGCTGTCAAAAACAGTGCCTCTTTGGGCCTTCAAGGGGGAAACATCAGAAAGTGAAAAGTTCTAGGTTCTATGTATCCGTGACTCACATCCTGATGCCTTCATTTTGATGAGAAAAAATTTTAAATCACCCTACTTTTTACTGCAGAGAAAATAAGATACAGCAAAATCTTGCAGGGAACTTTCACTGGGATACGGAAATGACACGGCCCAGCTGGATGTCTCAGGGTAATGCTCTGATTCACTGGTCCCAGCATCTCTCCTTCTAGGGCATTCTAGGGACCACCAGTCACAAAGTTCAATGTGGATGGAGCTGGGCAACACGGCAGTCCGACCACGCCTCTTCCCGTTCCTTGTATCCATAGGGAGGCGACCGGGACTCCAAGTTCAGGAAATACAATTTTCTTACAAATTGGGGTCCCGAAGACACAAGAAAAAGAAAAACAGGACGCGGGAGGGAGAGTGACGTCTGCAAGGGCCTCTGTCCAGCTCCTCCTAGGACTGTCCTGCTTTACTGAGGCCTGGGGCTGGTGACTCCGTTCTTCATTTTGTGATGATGAAAATGCCATACAGAGTTTTGGAAGAAAAACCAAAAAACCAAAATATCATTACAATCTGCATCACATTTTACCTTTCTAGAAGAGTCCCCCCTGCCCCAAAGATAGCATTTTCTACTGTCTAGAGCTTTCACTGGGGCACAGGACACAGAAGCAGAGCTTGCGGAAAGACAAGAGGACTTTGCAAAGGGAAACAGAGGCCGGTGCCTCTGGTGTCTGAATTACACAAATTACATCGGTCCCTCGGCCTGCAGTGTCTGATCAATCTTCTCTTTCTCACTTTTTGACAAAGATCGCTGGCATCCTTAGTGTGGGTTACCGATGTTCCGGTCACTCTCACACTTACGGGGAGCTGGAAATGAGAATAACGGGCACAGTTGGAATCATCTCGGTTTGGGTTTCGGCTCTTCCATGCCTCAAGATTTTGTTGGGATGGGACTTGGAAGCTTCTAGTGATCAGGCGTGGCTGTGGCCTGTGGGTTTCGTCGTCATTCAGATGAGCCCATTTTTTTAGTGAATGAGTGGATCCATAGTGGGCAAATGACAAATGGGCATGGGGTGGGTGAGGAAGGTGTTCTCCTGTATAGATGTAAACGTGAGAAAAAAAAAGAAGAGGGAGAGGGAGAGAGGGCAAGAAGTAAGAAAGAACAGGAAAGAGAAATCTCAAAAACTGGGAGACTGCCAAAGAGTAAGTCTGTAGTTTATCAACATATGCCATAAATATTTACCAGTCCCTTCTAATGCGTCAGGAATGGTTCTAGGAGCTAGAGACAGATCAGGGAAGGAAACATGTCTTTGTGGCACTTACAATCTCGTGGTTCCACTGGAAGGCCCACTTAGGATTCTGTGGCAAGAAGGAAGCTATTAGGTCTTGTTTAGTTAAGACTTTGAAGCTCTTCGGGTCCCTTTGACATCATCCCCTAGTCGGAGATATAAATCGAGATCTGCTTCCTACAATCTAAAAGCTGAGACACGACAGAGAATTCCCCCAGCCATAGACGACTGGCAACTGGAAGAGAGCCAGGTCAATGAACATGGTGTCAAGCAACAGATCAGAGTCACCAACATCCTAGGGAACCTTCTGGGAAAGAGAAAAGCATCATGGTTATAACTACAGCGGCAGCTCATCTGCTTCTTCCTTGAGTGGCCGCAAAACAGAATCTTCAGAATCTCTCCAGGAATCCACACGGGGGCTTCTGGGGGGTATATTGGTATCGTATCGCCAGGTGTGCCCATCCATGGACTCTCTTCCCACTGGTGCTGTGATACTGTGGTTTTTTTTTTTTTTAATAACATTTGTCATTTTTTCTTCTTAGAAAAAACCCCATTTACTGCGGAAAACACTTTAGAACAGATAAGTAAAATGCAGAAAATTAAAATCATCTATAATCCAATAATCCAAAAATAGAATTTGGTGCATATACTTCCAGTCCTTTTTCTTTGAGTATGTATTTGTGTTTTTGTAGTGTTTGTTTTGTTTTGTCTTACAAGATTGTATCACACACACTGTTTTGTACCTTGCTTTTTCTGCAACAGTATAGAGCAACCATTTTTGTTTGTTTGTTTGTTTTGTTTTTTTGCGGTACGTGGGCCTCTCACTGCTGTGGCCTCTCCCGTTGCGGAGCACAGGCTCCGCACGCGCAGGCTCTGTGGCCATGGCTCACGGGCCCAGCCGCTCCGCGGCATGTGGGATCTTCCCGGACCGGGGCACGAACCCGTGTCCCCTGCATCGGCAGGAGGACTCCCAACCACTGCGCCACCAGGGAAGTCCTAGAGCAACCATTTTTAAACGTGATTTCACCAGGGAGGAGGGCCCTTCTTACAAAGAAAGATTTGTCTGTTGGGGTTCAGGCCCCGCTTGAGAGCTCTGCAGCTCTGCCAAACCAAACAGAAAAGAAAGAATGAAGGAGGGACCTGGGTCTGGCAGCACTGGCATCTAAAGCGCAGGCCACTCTCCCTTCCGGGCGAGGACATTCCAGAGGCACCTGAGTCCACTGCTCTCATCCCCTGGCCTCCCTTTCAGACACCAGCCACCTTCTTCTGGACACAGAGCTTCTCCACTCTTCTCATCGGCATCCGAGGTGGGTGGGGGTGAGGGGGGCTTGGGGATGCCAGGGTGTTAGGCCTCCGGGGTGGAACGACCCCCGCAGACCCCAGACATCTGCAAGTGGCCTGGAGGTTCTGAGCTAGACACATCCTCTGTCTTTCCGGACTATGATTCCTCCTGCAAAGAAAAGGTAAAACTGATACCGCTTCACCTCCTAGGTGGGCTTTGCAAAATCCTTAGAAGGCGTTTTGCATTAGCTTTAGAAACTCGCTGTGGAGGCCTCTCTGAGAGCGGCATCCTGCCCGCTTTCTGGAAGTGGCTGCACCACGTTTAAGCGAGGGGTGATCGCAGCGGGGTGAACGTCCATCTCAGAGGCACTGGGGGCCTGTGAACTCCTTCAGGCTCAGCCCGCTGCCGCTCCAGCCGGGAGCCGGGTCCCCGCATGGAGGCAGCGCGTGCCCGGGGAGATGCGGGGATGCGTGGCAGGGAGTGTGCGTGCAGAGTCCAGTGCTCGCTCGCCCAGCCAATGTTTCTGCCGGTCATTCCAGCAGGTACAAGAAAACCTTTTTGCTTGCTCGTCACAGCTGGGTTCTGATTTTAAAACATAAAGGCTCCTTGTCCTGAAGTCATCCAGCCTGTCTAACCACTTTGGAAATTTCTTTCTGCTTCGCAGAACCCGGAGCCAGTCATCCGACATGGTCCTGGCTAGTGAGCCGGAGTTATTCTTGCACGGAGCCTCGAGCCTCGAAGGACCAGCCTCGGTTTTCGTTTTCTGTGAGGGAGGGGGAAGCAACACTTGAAAGGTCCCGCTTGCCCAGCGCGCTCAGACACACTTGACTTTGAGAACAGTAAACATTCTGCTACCCGATAGAGGAGGAGGAATGATTAACCTGAGAAGTGAAGCATTGTGGTTAATGGTTGTAGGTGGGAACGGGCACAGGCTCTCTCCTTTGACCAAACTTTGATCAGGCTCCTCCGAGCACCTCTGCTCAGCCAGGCCTGACTTGGGCTTCTTTCCCAGTCCTTGGAGAATCCTGTTTGGGCAAGAATCCTGCTAAATCAGTTTCATGGAAATCCCCACCTTGGTACCTGACCACCCTGGGCTGCCTTCAGCCAGAATTCTGTGGAGTTGGTCTAGCAAGAGCCTCCTTACCCCTTAGGCTTTCCCATCCCCGTTCCCATCTCGGTAATTTCCCATCCACTGACCCCCACCTGCACCTTGCCTACAAATCCACATTTGTCCCTGTCGGAGTTGGAATGGAATCAGTCTCTCTCCCCTACAAAACCGCATTGCCATGGCCCCTCTTGAATAAGTCTGGCTAACTGTCTTTAACAGGTGTCCTGAAAAGTGTTTTTAACAGTATCTGTGTCTGTGTTGAAAGCTCTATCATACAGTGATTACCGGTTTTCAAAGAATTCGTATAAAATCCATTTATTAAACATCATTTAATCACTCCTCCGTGTCAGGCTCTTGCACTAATTCCTCAAGGGAATCACTTGGAACATCTCTAACATTGATTTGAAGTGTGTGGTTGGCAGAGGTCTGCAGGAGTGGATGTCTGACACCAGTCTGTAGAAGTTTTCTTGTTGGTCTTATCCTTACAGCTGAAGATTCCTTGTCAACTTTACTTTTCAAAGCAGAAGCTCTACGCAGGTGAGTACAGGCACAGGATCCCTCTGTTCGGAGGAAGCCAGATGGAGGGTGCTGGGTGTCCTTTAGAGAAGGTGACAGCTGCCACCAAGATGTCAGAAGGCCATCACACCAAGCTCCCTGTCCTGCAGCCTTTCATTTACATGATTCTTTCATACAAAGGGGGGAGAAAAGGAGAGGACCAACAAACCAAAACGAAAACCAAAGCTCTTGAATAACATGAGAGTTAGTGAAGTTACCACTCATTATCCTGAAAATTATAAAGAGAAAGAATCAAGTTATTAAAAATTCTCTCTCTCCTATAGGAACTATATTTTAGGGTAATTAAATAGACCTAGTTAAAAAAAAAAAATAGACCTAGTAGATGAGGGGGTAAAAAGCTTCTATATAGCATAATTCCAGCCAATAAATGCAGGACAGTATATTAAAATTACATTTTGCAACTTCTAATAAGTAACTGATTCAGACAATTGCCACTGATGGATGTTCAGCTGAACCTTATAATAAAGGGGTTAGGCTGTCATTCTCTAAACCCACTGATCCATCGTAGCATGACTAAAAGTGAGGCAATCAGACCTGTGTGGCAATAGGATGTGTAGCATGTCAACTATGAGATATTATTACAGAAAAAAAGCAGGGGCGGGGGCTTTCCTGGTGGCGCAGTGGTTGAGGGTCCGCCTGCCGATGCAGGGGACACGGGTTCGTGCCCCGGTCCGGGAGGATCCCACAGGCCGCGGAGCGGCCGGGCCCGTGAGCCATGGCCGCTGAGCCTATGCATCCGGAGCCTGTGCTCCGCAATTGGAGAGGCCACAACAGTGAGAGGCCCGTGTACCAAAAAAAAAAAAAAAAAAAAAAAAAAAAAAAAGCGGGGAGAGGCAGGCAGAAAGGGACTCAGACAAACTTTGAACTGTAACAGTCCACAGGAAATCCAGGGGACAGAGAAACAAGCCAAATGACACCCTGGGGCAGCAGTCAGCCAACACCAGGATGGGGAATATTTTACAAGACGCTGACTACATGTCTTCAACAGGTCAATGATAAGGGATAGAAAGGAGGAAGGGACTGTTCTACATTAAATGAAACTCAAAAAAGACTTGAGACATAATTAAATATAATGATGGACCTTGTTTGATGCTGATTCAAACAGACCAACTCTAAAAAGACTGCTGAGCCAATCAGGGAAAATTGAACATAGATCGTGCATCAGGTGACCTTGAAGGAATTACTGGTAATTACGAGATGTAATAAGGTATTGTGGTTATGTTTATAAAAAGTCCTTTTATTTATGGGTGAAATTACGTAAGGGGGGAATAGATGTGTGTGCAATATCATGTAGATGGTAGATGGCAAAGTATGAATGGCTACAGAGCTGAGTACAAGCATGAATGTGTGCTATTGTCTCTACTTTTGTGTATGTTTGAAAATTTTCACTATACAAATGAAATAAAATGAAGGGTAGCGATTAGACGTAGAGAAAATATTGCAAACGTACTCTGAGCAACTGGTAAGCACTCACACCTCTGATAAACGCATGAACTATCACAGAGCTCCTCCCACCCTGTGTTTAAACGATTCAATATTCAAACACATCTTGAATGTAGGGCTTCTCATTGTTTCCTGTTAAATTTGGCATTTGGGATTCAGTCCTTTGCTGAGACAGTGGTTTTTGATTATCACCCAGGGTCAAAGATTTCTCAAGCTACAATTCTTCAATACTCTAATTAGCATTAGACAACTAACAAGAAGACGCACTTCGTTCAAAAATCCTCGAATTCCAACAGAAAAAGCCCTGCCCTCCAGAAGCGGCGGTGCTGACAGTAGCAAGCACTCTTTCAGTTGTGAGTTTCAGGCCTCCCCTAATTCTCTTATCACTGAATAGGAACCTCTCGGGTAGGAAAAGCAGAGCCAGCTTTACTCAGCGCTGGACGGGTCTGTCTACACTATGAACGCTTGGTGAGCCTGGGGGCCGTCTGGTGTGGACGCCAGCCAGCACCCCTTCATCACCTGCAAAGCGCTTCCCTGATATGTTTACTTTACAAATTTTATGTGCCCTCCAAACCCAGCTCGCATAACAGGATCTGTTCAAGGATGATGGAAACACATTCCCATACAAGAAAAACACAGAGTAATTTCATGACGATCATGAAAACAACTCCAGGGTCACTTCTGGAGGAAGCCATGCCTCTCTGCTGCTTCATCACTCAAACCCCATAATCACCTCCACTGGGGTTCCTTTCTACCTTGTATCTTTTATTTATTTATTTTTATCATGGAAAGTTACAGACATATCCAAAAGTAGAACCCCCAGGCACCCTTTACCCACTTTTAACAATGATTAACATTTAAAAAATCTTGTTTCATCCACTTCTCCCCAACCTGGTTTGTTTTTTGTTTTTGTCTTCTGGAGCATTTTAAAGCAATTCCCACACATCCCATCAGTTCACCAGTCTTGTGCCCACTTCTACTGCAGCAATCTCATGGCAGTGGAATGTGTTTGCATGCCAGTGTCTCCTGCTGGACCACTGATCTTCAGGAAGAGGATTCCTTTATGTTTTAGCAAGACCAGCACAGAAACTGGCCCATGGCAGGCACTCGATAAACACTTGGAATTCAATGTGTAATTTAATTGTCAACAGCTTTATTGCCATAGACTTAAGAACAGGTCTTTTTTCCCCTCTTTTTTTTTTCTGCCGCGCCGCGCAGCTTGTGGGATCTTAGTTCCCTGACCAGGGATCGAACCCACGTCCCCTGCACTGGAAGCATGAAGTCTTAACCACTGGACCACCAGGGAAGTCCCAAGAACAGGTCTTAATTCACAGAAGGCATAACGCCTCAGTCATCAAATCCATATTTAGCCCAAACTCATTTATTTAGGAGCAAACACTGGCAGCATTAGGGTGGTGGCTGTGTAGCATAGTGGTTAAGCACGTGGGCTCTGCAGGCAGTGTGTTGATTTGAATCCCAGCTCTTCCACCAGTTGCCGTGTCATTGGGTAGGACAGATTGTATTTTCCAAAGATGGCTGCAATGATCTCTCCTGTCCCCCCTGTTCTTCTAGGATGTGGCCATTTCCCCATCAGGAGGTAGGGTTTATATTCCCTCCTCTTAAATGTGAATGCGCCTGTGACCATGGTTGAAGTGATGTTATGTGATATACAAGGCCAGGTCATAGACGGCAATGCATCTTCCACGTTGCTGGCTAGACCACCCACACTGGAGCTCTGTGCTGCCATGTAAGCATCCAACTACCCTGAGACCGCCATGCTGTGAGGAAGCCCAAAGACCACATGGGAAGGTCCTGAGACTAAATGGAGGGATGCCTGGCTAGCCCCATGCTGCGGCAGCTCCCTTGTTCTCACAATCCCCACTATCCTAACTCCAGCTACTGTCAGATGAGCAACTGCCTGAGTGACCGCAAACCAGAACTACTCGGCCAAGCCCTTCCTGAATTCCTGACCCACTGAAACCATAAAAAATAATTGTTGCGTTAAGCTATCAAGTACTGGGATGATTGGTTTTGCAGTGATAACCAGAATATTGGGCAAGTTACTTACCTCTCTGTGCCTCAGTCTCCACATCTTTAAAATGGGGATAATAACAGTACCCACACCACGGTGGGCTTTTATGAGTATTAAGTGAGGTAAGAACAAAGTTGCCCGGCACACTGTAGCTCTCAATAATATCAGTAGTTATCATTTGGGAAATATACATGGTTTAGAAATCCTGACCAACCTAATAAACATATTATTTGCCAGTTCTCATATGCCAAGCAGGCTGATACGTTCTGGGTAAGGGCATATTCTATAAATGAAAAACTACTTCAAGGTGGCTGTGAGTTTTGCATCCTCTCAACGACTGGGGAGAAAATAGAATTTAAAACATGGCTCGACCTGTCACTTGCATGGTATATGTCACCTGAAATGCAGGGGTGCCTGGCAGGGTTGACTTTGGTTACATGTTCCCCTCTGGTAAAAACACACTTCAGAAAGCAGACACAAAAGGCCCAGTGATCACTTTCTCTTTTGTTCTCAGGCACAAGAAAATTGAGTGGAAGGGAAAGTTTCTCATAAATTTGACCTTCGAAGAGAACCTGAATATACTTAAACTACAAATTTCTTTTCTCATGCATGAAAACATGGGATCTCATACTCATTCAGTGAATTGTACGCAGTTCTTTAGTAGCTGTGTCTGAGAATGGCATCGTTGGCTAAAATAAAAGGAAGATGGCGATGGGGCTCACCACAGGATGGCTTGAGGAGCCCTTGGTAGAAATGTTTCAGAACAAATCCACAAGCAGGAGAAAGTGCACATTTCTGTTCGGTATCGTGTTCATTCAGCAATCTCTAATCACTAACGCTGCACCTAACTGCTTCCTGACAATTACAGTCATTACTATTTATTCACTCAACCGTTCAATAACACAACCCATCTCAAGTAGTTTTTTACACTAGGAGTTGGGACACTTTTAGTGCCTTTTCTGGGGTTTTAGGTCAAGAGGTAAGGTGTGTGCTGGGACTACACAGACCCTCCCCATTACAAGAGTAACCTTAACTTTTCCACTTGTTTTGTCCTTGAAAGCACCCCCTCTTTCACTGCAATGCCAACGTGGAAATCACAGCTCAGAAATTTTTTTTTTTTTTTTTTTGGCTGCGTTGGGTCTTTGTTGCTACGCATGGGCTTTCTCTAGTTGTGGTGAATGGGGGCTACTCTTTGTTGTGGTGTGCGGGCTTCTCATTGCAGTGGCTTCTCTTGTTGTGGAGCATGGGCTCTAGGCACACGGGCTTCAGTAGTTGTGATAGGTGGGCTTCAGTAGTTGTGGCTCGCGGGCTCTAGAGCGCAGGGTCAGTAGTTGTGGCGCACGGGTAAGTTCCTCTGTGGCATGTGGGATCTTCCGGGACCAGGGCTCGAACCCGTGTCCCCTGCATTGGCGGGCGGATTCTTTTTTTCTTTCTTTTTTTAGTGATGGATGTTAACTAGATTTATTGTGGTGGTCATTTTGCAATATATACAAATATTGTATCATTATGTTGTACACCTGAAAACTAATATAATGTATGTCAATTATACCTCCTCGATAAAAAAAATAAAACAAAACAGTGGCAATTATACTACCTTACATACTTTTTTAATATTTAAACCTCGTAATTACAAAAAACCCAATAATTTGTAAAATCCAGTTTAAGAAGTGAAGATGACAGCCAGCATTTGTGCAGTGCAGAGAAAGCTGCCTATGAATTCATTGCTTTTCAAACTCCACACCTTGCATATTTCCCACTCGCCATGCAATCTCCAACTAAGAAAATGAAATTAATGAGAGTGGTTATTGGAATTATTTCATTTATTAACTATTGCAGTTGTTTGTTTAAATTGAATCCCGTCATCCCAGATTCCCTAAAGACTGTTCAAAGACTTTCCAAGAGCAAGTACAAGTTAGAGGCATCTTCTTCTGATGGTGGTAACACCAGCACCTCCACCACAACCAACTCACTGCGCTTCCTGAGAAAGGGTCCTCTTCTAAGAGCCTGATGTGTATCAACTCACTGCCTCCTCACGAGAACCCTATGAGGCACTGTGGTGGACACGCTCTAAAGGTGACCCCAGGATCCCCATCTTCTGTGTTCATGCCTTTGTGTCATGACCCCACCCATACCTTTGAGTGAGTGGTGGGTGGGACCTGGGACTTGCGTTTACTCACTAGAATACAGCAGAGGGGACATGATAACATGTGTGTGATTACAGTGCCTGGCTTGCTGGAGCCTCTCCCCCGCCCCCCGGCTGGCTTTGAGAAAGCAAGTGGCCTTTGGTCACCAGCCAAGAAGAAAATGAGTCCCTTGATCCTACGACCACAAGGTCACACATTTCGCTAACACCTTCGGTGAGCTTGAGAGTGGCTCCTCCCCCAGTCAAGTCTCAGATGAGACCTCAGCCCTGCCAGACCCATTGACTTCAGTCTTGCTGACGACCTGGCTGAGCTGTGCCTGGATTCCTGACCCACGGAAACTGCAGACAATAAATACGTGTTGTTTCAAGCCGCTGTGTGTGTAGTAGCATCGCTCTTCAGCAACAGATAACTAATACAGTGGTGTGGACATCTGCATCCTTGCTTTACAGGGGGAAGGTTAAATAAACAGTTCGCGTTCACGGAGCAAGCAGGAGGCAAGAGGAAAAACCAGAAAGTCTGGGGCCTGGGAGATCAGCGTTAACCACCGCGCGTTACTGCCTCTGCTGACATCTTATAGCCCACCTGTCTCACTCCCTCTTCTGAGGGTGGGGACCCCTGTCCTGAAGCCATGGGCCCCATTAGGGCACCAAATCCAATCCCTTGCAGCCCCGGTGCCAAGGCCATGGCATGGCATTTGTGCCGGCACAAAGGAGAGAGCAGGGGTAAGGGGCCATGACGTCCCTCCCACGGCCCTGGCAACTGGAAAGGAGCAAAGCTTGGTCGCACACCAAAGGCTCCGACTGCCAGGTGGATTCTTAACCACTGCGCCACCAGGGAAGCCCTACAGCTCAGATTCCTTAATACGTATTGTTAAGAACGGTATCAAGAAAGAGGCTTTTAATATTCTGGGTGGAGTTATTAATGGGCCATGAAAGAAATGACTGAATGAAAATGAACGTAAAGAATATTTTTTTTTCAAGTAATGTGAAGACATTTTAAAAAAATTCAGTGTAAGAGCCGTGCTCTGGAAAGCCTCTTAATAAAAAGAAGAAGTCAAGGATAAAGAATCTAAGACTTTCTGAGGAAAACTGAGTTGAAGTTGCACTTTTAGGATCACAGATATATAAAATTAAGCAAATTGGAAAATTAATTTTATGCCAAAATCAATACCATCCTCATCCTCTTGGTAACACGCAACATTGATTATCCACCGGCTCTTACCTTCAAGAATCAGGGGTCAAACTTTAATACACAGCTCCCCCAAATTCCAAATTTTAAATGCTTTATTTAAAAATTTATACCCCTGAGTGGTGCATAATACTGGTAAGGAGTAATACTGAGAATCAAATGGCAACACGGTACTAAGACAGAAGACAGGGTCCTCTCATGAGGGACAGATGACTGTGGCTGGCGCACAGAGGCAGGAAGGGAAAGACTCCGAGTTCCTTCTGGACACCTGTAACCTCAGTGAGTCAACAGCTCCTGCAATACTGTGACAGTTTTGTTTTTGGGACCCAGGAAGATCATGATTTCATGTACTTCTGAATTAAGACTTGCAATTTAAAAACAAGTGAACAGAACACACTCACAGGAAAATGAACGACATGGGAGAATTCCTGGCTGAGAAAGGATTAGGCTATTGAGGGAAAGCGCAGACCTGTTATATGGTGTATTTACACTCACACAAATCACACTGACATCAAGGCTAACAATTTTAAAGTGGACGCCAATGACCCATCCGTTCTAACACGCACTGAGTACTCTGTGTTTGACGATGGCCGTGTTAACACATGAGACCTTTATTACATAAGCACGGCATGAGATGGACCTTTGAATTTTTCAAACATCAGGTTACATCCCCTTAGTGAGTCATGAAATCAATTCAGCAGGTTAAACCAGGAATATTTTTGTAGGATGTAAAATATAAGAGCATATAGAAAGTATTATTTCATGAAATTTTTGTTTACAGTTCCTCTTGTGTATTTAATTTTTATCATTCTCATACCAAGTCTATGGGATAGTATTATCATCATCCACATCTTACAGGTAAGAACAGAGACAAACAAAGGGCAACATGAACAGTCACCGGGGCTGGGATTTGGCCCTAGACAATCCGACAAACTCCTGTGGCCTCCACCTGTAAAGCTGTGATAACAGGGAATTCACGTCCTCCCAGCCCGTCACCGCCCCAGTGTCCCCGCAGATGCGCCGCGCCGGCTCTAGAAGGCGGCTCTATTTCCAGTCCTACGCGCCCCACCATCCCTCTGCAACCGTGTTCTTAGTAAAAGCTGCTCCTCGAAGCTGAAATCAAACAAACGCAAAAGAAATAAAAGATACAAGCATGTCTGAAAGAGAACACATTTATTCACATTATTCTTCTCCTTTTTGAAACTCCTACACTTTTAAACAATAAAAATCTCTGGGAAATGGGGTAGTTTTAAATTAAGATATTTTAACAAAGAGGATTTTCACAATATGATTTTTATTTACATGAATTTTCAGAAGTTTTAAATAGTTCTTTTCAAATCACACAACATAACTAAAATCTCTTATTTAGACCTTGCACCTTTCTCAAAAACTTTTAGTTTAGGGAATTATGCTTAGAATCAGAATCTTGTTAACATACTTATAAATACAAACCTGCTTCATAAATGATCCGCCTTTCGGCTGCAAGCTGAACCTATTTGACACGTTTTGATGGTAAGCAAAGATATTTTTTAGACATCTTAAATTGCTCTGATTAAAACTTTCTGGAAGTTCTAATCAGTCACGTGCCTGCTTTCCGGTTCCTGTGGATGTATCCTGAGCATAGACTAGATTCACGAGGATGGATTTACCTGTGGTTTAGCCAACTCTGAAAGAGACACTCAGGGATTCAGAACTTTACTGGGGCAGACACTGGCGCGTGTTCCCCGTGTCCAGTCATTTCAGATGCTTATCTTTCCTCGGCCACTGCATGTGCAAATCCCTTACTTTGAAAAGACGTTACTACCCATAAAATGACTTTCAACAGTAACAAAGGACTGACATCCTTTCACGTCACACTGACATTTCAAATATTTATTAGTGAAAACTGTAAGAGAGGATAGATTTTCCTAATATTTTAAGCATGAGTTCCTCTGAAGAGTTGCTATAACATCCATTAACAAACAGCAAAGATTAACTTGCACCACGATCAAGCTACAGTTCACCATGGAAAACGCATACGTTTCTGTCCGGCATCTCCGTAAGAACAGCCGAGGCCTGTCCTGAACATCACGCGGCAGCAATGGAGGCATCGTCCATGAGTCTGCCCTGGGGCTGCCGAGTGGAAAACAAAACGGGTTTACAAAATGATAATGGCAACAGTAGCGCTATTAATTGAAGAGATTTTGAAGTTCTTGGAACTGTTTCACGAAAACAGAATAGACGTGTGCAAGTACCCAAACAAAATGTGTTGCTTTCCTCCTTTCCCCCCACCCTCTTTCTTCACGTGAGCCGGGGATGGTGACGGCACAGCCTCCGTGCTGCCACACTCCCTCTGTGCCCAGTGGCAGACATCACCAGCCGATCACACCCACCCGCGGAATCTACCTCGTCACTACTTTTCTCTTAACCCGGTGTTCTGGCAGCTACCACCAATCTATCAATGCACCGCGCCTGAAAGGGAACCTGGCCACCATTCCTGCTCAAGCGGTAACGCTCTATCCTCTCTCCCTTGCTCGGCCTGTGTCCCGAGCTTTAAGCCGGCCACAAACCTGAGCTGACAGCAAGCTCTTTGGGATCCAAGGTTTCCCAGTCTCCTGTTTGAGAAAAAGTGATTCACAATGAACTCTAGGGTATTAACAACAAAGATTGCAAGGATTGAAGCAGCAGATAAAAACAAAATTTCCCTTTCTCGAAGTTCAGTGATTGAAAAAATTTAAAACATCACATCAGAAGAAGAAAAACTGAGAGTGATTAAAAGGTATCATGACTGTTTTTAGGTGTAAAATTTCTGACAGGTCAGCAACACCCCAGAGAGTCATCGAGTAGCTAAAAGAATGAAATTCTTGCAAGTGACTACTTTACTGCTGTACGTTAGCAGACCTCTGTGGGAAAAGCATGAGACGGTGTCTGGGACATGAACTAGATTAGCACTGCAACCTCAGCACCACAGCCCACTGCTGTGTTTCAAGCAGCTGATTCCTGTGGGTTCCCTGGAGCAGCGAAGGGGGCACCCCCGCTCTGATCTGTTGCTGGGCAGCTTTATGTACGTATGTATGTATGTACGCATGTGTGCGTGTGTGTGTGAGTCAACAGGCATCTGAATGGGATGAACGAAAGAACAGGTCGCTGGTCTTTCATACTTCATGTAATTTGTAGGACTCATGGAGGACGTTTAGCTTTAGAAACAGAATAAATGGCTCCACCAGGTCAAATCCTTAACAAACACAGCTTTACAAACAGGGACAGAGAACAATGAATCTGTTTTCTTATCATGCAATAAGAAAACAAATCTATTTTGCGAAGGAAGAAAAATATGGATCCAAGCTTGCTCTAGGCGGCACTGTCCAACAAGACTCTCTGTGAAGAGGAAATGCTCCACATCAGTGCTGCTAGCTGCACGCCTACTGAGCGCTTGCGACACGGCTAGTGCAACTGGTAACTAAGCTTTAAATTAAGTTTTAATTAATTTGAATCTCAATAGGTACATGTGCTCGTGGCTACCATACTGGAATAGCACAGGTCTAAAGGTTAATAAAGGTATGACGGGATGTAAAATTTTAGTCAGTGATTGTTCATGAAGTGGAAAAAGGGTAATCCTCATTCACTGCCCTTAGTGTGACAGGTAAAACAATTTTAATTATTGAGTTTTCCCAGATGATAAAGGAGCTGGCTCTGAATAATGCAGTCAATGATTTTAGCAGCAGTCAAGTTACTAGAAGATGGTTCTTAAATTTAGAGAAGAGATCATGGCAGTTAGAAAAGGGTGTGCTGATTAGGTTAAAACTTATGAATGTTTACTTTTCTGGAACCTTTCCTTATGGACTTAAAACACCACCACCCAGAAGAGGTTTACTGTGAAAGAAAATCAGAAGACGGAACTAGATTTATCTGGGATTAGTTTGGGTGTTCTGAGCACTTCAGGGAAAGGAATGAAAGAGATTAATTGATGGGAACAAAATGCTGGTTCCTCAACATGACCAACTCTCACATCTCAAACAAGCTCTGTTTGTTCGGCTAGAATACGATCAGGTCTGTACATCGATACATACTTTCAGGCTGATGAAAGCCATACTTCTGAGTTTAGGAAGAGCAAACTTTGGAGGGTCAAACAGCTAAAAGGACATCAGAGACCACCCATCCCACCGCCACTCCCCAACCCAGTCATGACTTCTCCCCTGCAGGGTAACCTCAGACATGACAGTGAGGAACAGCAAGGGAAATGGCTTTAGAGTGTGATGAGGTGGAAATGTTAAAAAAAGCCACTGCTGTGTGCAGGCGGGCGGTATATGGGAAATCTCTGTACCTCCCTCTCAATTTTGCTGTGAACCTGAAACTGCTCTAAAAAAAATAAAGTCTTAAAAAAACAAAAAGGCCACTGTTTAAACACAGGAGATCCAAAATTATGAGATTTAAAAAATGATAATTTAAAAGTATGGTATAAAAGGGAACCCTTTTGCACTCTCGGTGGGAATGTAAATTGATACAGCCACTATGGAGAACAGTATGGAGGTTCCTTAAAAAACTAAAAATAGAGCTACCATACGACCCAGCAATCCCACTACTGGGCATATACCCTGAGAAAACCATCATTCAAAAAGAGTCATGTACCACAATGTTCATTGCAGCTCTGTTTACAACAGCCAGGACATGGAAGCAACCTAAGTGTCCATCGACAGATGAATGGATAAAGATGTGGCACATATATACAATGGACTATTACTCAGCCATAAACAGAAACGAAATTGAGTTATTTGTAGTGAGGTGGATGGACCTAGAGACTGTCATACAGAGTGAAGTAAGTCAGAAAGAGAAAAACAAATACCGTATGCTAACACATATATATGGAATCTAAAAAAAAAAAGGTTCTGAAGAACCTAGGGGCAGGACAGGAATAAAGACGCAGACGTAGAGAATGGACTTGAGGACACGGGGAGGGGGAAGGGTAAGCTGGGACGAAGTGAGAGAGCGGCATGGACTTATATACACTACCAAATGTAAAACAGATAGCTGGTGGGAAGCAGCCGCATAGCACAGGGAGATCAGCTCGGTGCTCTGTGTCCACCTAGAGGGGTGGGATAGGGAGGGTGGGAGGGAGACGCAAGAGGGAGGGGATATGTGGATATATGTATATGTATAGCTGATTCACTTTGTTGTAAAGCAGAAACTAACACACCATTGTAAAATAATTATACTCCAATAAAGATGTTAAAAATATAAAAATAAAAAAATAAAAGTTTGGTATAGAATAGAAGCTTAGAGGGTTAATAAAAATGATTTGTTTTGCAGATGCAAAAGAAAAACACAACAAAACTGTGTAAGTCTAGAAAGGTAACAGGTGGGATGATTATGACACATACATGAACACAGGCTAACTTACAATTTACCAAATCCCAGATTATATAAACAAGGCTTCCCCAAAGCCTGACAGATACAAAAACGGAAATTGTAACTTGTCATCCAAAAAGGGGGTATAAACTTAAAAAGAGAACATACAAGGGACTTCCCTGGTGGCACAGTGGTTAAGAACCCACCTGCCAATGCAGGGGACACGGGTTCGAGCCCTGGTCTGGGAAGATCCCACGTGCGCGGAGCAACTAAGCCCGTGTGCCACAGCTACTGAGCCTACGCTCTAGAGCCAGCGAGCCACAACTACTGAGCCCGCATGCCACGCTACTGAAGCCCACACTCCTAGAGCCCGTGCTCCACAACAAGAGAAGCCACCGCAGTGAGAAGCCCGCGCACTGCAACAAAGAGTAGCCCCCACTGGCCACAACTAGAGAAAGCCCGCACATAGCGGCGAAGACCCAGTGCAGCCAAAAATAAAAAAACAAAACAAAACAAAAAACAGTGTGATCCTCTATCAATTATTTTAAAAAAAACACAACAACAACAACAATAAAAAAAGAGAACACACAGGATTCATATATGTTCATGTATCTCTGGTTACCAAGGGAAACCAGAACTATCTGGAGAAACAGCCTTAATTTAGGCATCAAGAGTGGCTTAACCCGAGGCAAAGCGATGACAATCCTACAGGGTCCTTTACTGAAGGAACCTGGAAATCGTATCACTGTTAAAAAATCAAAATATTAAACCAGAGTATAGTTTCTGACTGGTGATCGTTTTCAGAAAAGACCCAAATCCAGTAGTACTACATAGTTAGAATCAGAAAAGTTCAGGGACTGTATTCAGAAAGTTAATCCATTTTGATTAAAAAATAGTTACAAATTAACTACAATTTTAAAACATACTTTTAAAAAGTAAACAAAAAATTAAAATAAAGAAATTTAAAAAAGAAAAACAAAAATAGAAATACACTTTACTAAACGCCAAAGAAAAACCATGTTTAAGGATGCCAGAAAGATAAACCTTTACCCAAGGGAATAAAAATCTTTGAAATTACATCTAGAAATATCTATAAAATAGAAATCTAAAAAAAATCTATAAAATAATAACTTTACAGAAATGAATAGCAATATTGCCAAATTTATACAGTAACAGTCAAAGTCCTATCCTGCTAGTCTCCAAATACTTAGTGAAGTTTACATGAAAAGACATCTTCTTTTGTTTGTTTTCAAGACAGTGAATTTAAAAAGCAGAAAATGTCTAAGCCTCACCTTTACAAAAATCCTGGTGGGTATAAAACGCCTGAGCAGTTGATTTGTGAAGTTGGGGAACCTGAGCAAGTTGATGTTGAGAGACGGTAGCTGCTGATACCCGGCCATCAGAGGGTAGAAATTATATAACATTTCCTGCTCGGTGCCAGGGAGGATACGTAATCGAATCTAAATCACAAAAGTTATAGAGAAAGATGATCAAATATAGATATCAAATATATCTATACGACGTTACCCATACATTACTAGCAAATGATAGGACACCTAAATCTTTCTGGTGAAATATTCACACGCTCTCCTATCCCTTCTTCCAGACAGATACCAAAATATACAGCGAATTAATGAGGTCAGGATCATGCAGTTAACAAACGTAACAAAAACATGTGCATGATTTCTCAGTTTCTACCAACATCTAAAAGGCAACCTGTACCTGCTTAACAATGGGACCACAGGGTGGATCAGTATTTCCTGTGCCTTAGACCAGGCAGGCTTTATAGGCACGGCACAGGGCGCTATGGGATAACGTGCGGAAAAGCATCTTTGTAAACATTATGTCAACATGAGACAAACAGATTGTTTCCTGTGTTTTGTGTTAGGGACTCTACCTTTGAGGTAAGGTAAGTAACTTCAGGGGAAGAAAAGATGTTTGTACTTTAGGAAAGAACACCAACAGGTAAGGTTTTTGGTATCTTACATTATCTAATTATTTTTAAGTCAATATGTGAAAGAGATCAAAACAATCAAGAAAAGCTTACTCATTTGCAAATGAGTACATATATGTGCGTGTTGCGTCAGAGATAATACATGTGTGTGTAATCAACATATTACAGCTAATATTATATTTGGTATACACTATAAATTTAAATTACTGTACAGATTTACAGTATACTTCATGTGCAATTCTACTTTCATTTAACTGCAAACACAGCACTAAGGACATGCCCAGCCATGGCATGGCTGGTGAGTCAGGGCGGATGCTACTAGGTGTTAAGACAAGTTTGTGCTCTAATTACATCCTTATCTTACTGACCACTGAGGTGTGTCCCTGTTGCCACTCTTTTTTGTTTTGTTTTTGTTTTTGTTTTTGTTTTGGCCACACTGCACAGCTTGCAGGACCTCAGTTCCCTGACCAGGGATTGAGCCCAGGCCCTGGCAGAAAGCCCAGAATCCTAACCACTAGGCCACCAGGGAGCTCCCCTCTGTGGCCACTTTGAAGAGGAGGACAGTATTCTCACTGCAACATGGTTTTGCCTGAGAGTGTACGTCCCACTCAAAAATCTGATGAACTTTTCTACCCCTGATTTGAATAGATGAATCAAAACATCTTAATCACTTATTTTTATGTATAGATACAAAATTGTGCCTACACGAAACAAAGGTAAGTAAATTCTATGCAAGATCAAAATCTCTTAAAAACTGTACTGATAGTTCAGAAGGGAATTAAGCTTTGATCTGTGTGGTCATGCCTCAAGGCCTCAAATTAAAAGACACACACACACACAAACTCATTAGTGATAAAAGGGATATTTTTAAATTTTCAGGAATTCTGTTGTAGTCCAAGAATTTGTGAACTCCTGTTTTATACGGAGAAAGAACCTATATGTGTGATCTCAAAGCAAAAAGGGTTGCCCATTTAACTCAGTTCTATAGCCAGCTGTAATTAACCTTCAAAAGTGACTGAAGATTCCCCACTATCAAAACAACAGGGACCACAGTCAGCCTTATCAATTCATTTGTACACAAAATGTACAGCTTTCCACTTCCTGGCCATACTTTTGTGTCTTCATAAACAACCCAAAGAGATATGACCTGTACCTGTTTAAGACCTGAGAACATGAAGGCGTCACTGGGCTCCACAGAAATCTCCACATCTTGAACTAAGTCAGTCTTATTCTGGAGGTGATACTTGACTGGTAACGACTCTCTAACACGCCCGAATGATGGCAGATCTGCAGAGAAAGATGACACATTACTCTTGGTTTAAAAAAAAAAAAAAAAAGCTCACCATTTATGGGTTCTTTTTTTTTTTTTTTTTTTTTGCGGTACGTGGGCCTCTCAATAAAATAAATATTCTTACTGGATTTTTTTGATCAAATAAAATGTGAGTGCCGTTACCTGCGTTCACATGGAGAGGGATATTTTCTACAATCACGTGTGGCAGAGTGATGACAGTGCTGATGACAGGGATGTCGGCCATGGCTGAAGTCCTACAGCAGAAAAAGGTACCTTTTAAATCCACGTTTCATGTGAGAAGTTAATAAATCAAAACCAGGGAACACGTATATTCACCAACTAATTACGAAGGAAATATAAATTATCCCTTTTCTAAAAGTTTATTAATGGAAGGAGTTTTGTGAAGAGCTTTTACAATCCCATTTTTGTTTTGAGGATTTCCGATTAACAAATGTTGTAACTCAAGGCTGCTGTTTGGTCCCAGTGATGAAGTAAGGAGTTGCGTCAGAATGTAAGTCAACTGCACCACGAGCACACCACGTAACACAGTGTTTTGGCAGCAAAGCGTTCTCAATGTCAGCAGCAGTGCGGTGCTTTACATTATGACACAAACACCTTCTCACACCAAGGACCATCTCCAGACGAGCACCAGACCACTGGACATGCCCTGCTGAACTGCACTGTGGGCACACAGGAGAAACTGAAGACTAAAAACATTTTACTATCAGTAGACACAGTGGCATTCCAATATTCCTGAGATAAAGTGAGTTACATTATGAGACTGTCAGATATTTTTCCCTGTAGTACAGTCCGGGTGGGAACTCCAGGGGCAGCTGGCATCTATCTGACTGCTGAGCATGTACGTAGAGGTGGAACCGCTGTGACACTATTACAGTAGTGCAAACCACTGACGGGCAAAAGCACCCAACCTCTCACCATTAAGAAATACATGTCTTTTTTTTTTTTTTTTTTTTGCGGTACGCAGGCCTCTCACTGTTGTGGCCTCTCCCGTTGCGGAGCACAGGCTCCGGACGCGCAGGCTCAGCGGCCATGGCTCACGGGCCCAGCCGCTCCGCGGCATGTGGGATCTTCCCGGACCAGGGCACGAACCCGTGTCCCCTGCATCGGCAGGCAGACTCTCAACCACTGCACCACCAGGGAAGCCCCAAGAAATACATGTCTTTATAGTAACACAGCAGAGTAATTAAGCAGCACCTTCAAAATGCTGTTTTAATTCCTATAAACATGTGAATTAAACTAAACATCAATATGGTAAATTCAAGGGGGGGGGGAAGAAAGACAAGTCAATTTTTTAAAAATAAAATTACCTATTTTTCCTTTCTCATTTTTATTATCTTAATTACTGTCTCAAGACTTATAAAATAATTGAGCCATGCCAAGAAAATAACACATGAAATACCATGCATCTACCTCCTGGCCTAAGAGAACATAAGAACATAGCTGAATCTCCCTGTGTACCCCTTCCCACTTGCATCCCCCCAACCTCCACTCTAGAAGTAACTACTAGCCTGAATTTGGCTTCTATCATTCCTATGTGTTTCTTTATGCTTTTCCAAATTATACGTATAGCCCTAAGAAACATGTTTTACGTGTTTTCTAATACTATATATATGCAATTTGTTCATATTCTGCAGTTGCTTTGTTTCATTTAGTATTAATAGGCTGATAGGTGTAGCTCTGGTTCCCTCATTTTCACTGCTATATAATATTCCACTGTGCGAATGTGCCACAATTTATCCAATTTCCTGTTGGTGGACATTTATTTTCTAACTTTTAACTATCATAAGTAGTGCCGCTATGAACATTCTCAGACATGTCCCCTTTGTGTATGTTTTTGAATCTTTTCTAGGACTGCAGGGTATAGCCATCAGCTTTACACTGCCAAATATATTTCCAGAGCAACTGTTCTAATTTATACTCCTCCTCTTGACAAATTTTGCACTTTTTAACCTTTTTATTTTTTCAAAGTAGTGGGAGTACAGCTGAATCTCAGATAAACTTATAAGGCTGAACTTCTCTCCCCCTACGTTTACTGGCCATCCAGCTTCTTCTGATCACTGTACTGTCTACTCAAGTATTTTTCTCAACTCTCAGTTAAGAGACTTGTGTTTTTCTTATGATCTGAAGAAGTTCTTGATCTGAATTCGAATCCTTTGTCAGTTTTAGATGTTGCAAATAGCTTCCCCCAGTTTGTATTTTCACTTTCTTCATGCTGTTTTCTAATGAACTGAAAAACAATTTTGAGAAATCAAATTTATCCATTTTAGTGGCTTGTACTTTCAGGGTCTTATTTAAAGAAATTCTTTCCTATGCCAAAGTCATAAAATGATTCTCTTATTTTTCTACTAAAAGTAATAAAGTTTTGCTTTTTACTATTAAACTTTAATAAACCTGGAATTTTTATATACAGTATACAGTGGTACAGCAGATATCCCATTTTTTTCCCAAGTCAATATCCAACTCTTTACCACCAATTATAAAGCAGTTGCTCCTTCCCCTACTGATCTATAATGCTACCTCTGTGAAATGTAATTTCCATGTGTGGAACTATGTCTAGACTCTCTCTTCTGTTCCATTGGTTTATTTACATCTCCCAGAGCCAATACCATAGTGATGACTACTTACAATAAGTCTTAGAATCTGGAAGAGCAAGTACCCTTGCCTAGTTGTACTTCTTCTGGAATATTTTGACTATGACTGCCTCTTTGCCTTTCCATACAAATTTTAGAATCAAGAGTGTCAAGTTCCACAAAAACAAAAACAAAACAAAACAAGCTGTTGAGATCCTGAAGGACACTGCACTGAATCTATAGAACAATTTACAATATTAAATCTTATCCAAACCCTATCAGAGATTATTTTGTATCTCTCCCATTTACTTAGGTCTTCCTTTAATGCTTTAAATTTTTATAATTTTCTCCATAAAGGTAATGCACATCTTCTACTAGATGTATTCCTATGTATCTTACCATTTTGTTGTTATGTAAATGACACCTATTTAAAAAATATGTTCCCTAGACGTTTATTACTGATATATAGAAATTCAGCTGATTTTTGTATGTTGATGTTATATCCAGCAACCTTGCTGAGACTCTTTATAATTCCAATAACTTGTTGATCCCCTTGGGTTTTCTATGCGAACAATCCTATTCACTGTAAATAAGGGCAGTTTCTCCTAATGTTTTTAATGGTTGGTTCTATCATCAGAATTAATTTGGCTAAAATTGCATCTGTAATAGTTCACAAATTGTAACAAACACAAACAAAAGTTTATCCTTTTAAATCTTTGTGTTTTTGACAGAAGGTCAATGACAGCATGTGACTTCTAGTTTGTTCTCCAGGCTGACAGAAGCTCTCAACTATTAAATGACAATGAGAAGGACTTCCCTGGTGGCGCAGTGGTTAAGAATCCACCTGCCAATGCAGGGGACACGGGTTCGAGCCCTGATCCGGGAAGACCCCACATGCCTCGGAGCAACTAAGCCCGTGTGCCACAACTACTGAGCCTGTGCTCTAGAGCCCGCGAGCCACAACTACTGACCGCACGTGCCGCAACTACTGAAGCCAGCGTGCCTAGAGCCCGCGCTCCACAACAAGAGAAGCCACCGCGATGAGAAACCCGTGCACCACAACGAAGAGTAGCCCCTGCTTGCCGCAACTAGAGAAAGCCCATGTGCAGCAACGAAGACCCAACGCAGCCAAAACTAAATATAAATAAATAAATTTATTAAAAATAAATAAATGAATAAATAAATAAATGACAATGACACATAATAAAGGCATTAGAATAACACAAATAATGAAGAAAAGGTAGGGCTGATACAATTTTACCTCTTCCAGGAGATAATATAATGCCCAGTTGCTACTCCACCTTCAACATTTCCAACAGATGGGCAACGAAGACAAAAGCATTCACTGGCACTCTCTGCAGTCCGTAAGACAACTACAAGAAAGAGACTCATAATCCTCATGTAGTGATTTCATCTATAAAAAGAGAGCTTTACATCCAAGTAATACAACAAAAAAGAATACTTTATCAATTATACACTATTTGTAGAGACTTGGAAACTAAGGCTTAGAGATGTTAAATGACTTTTTCAAGGAGACAGGTAAACAGAGCAAATGAAATGACTCACTTATACTTGGTCTTAAGAATGCATCATGATTTTTCCCCCTCACAATATCTACCCTTATAACCTAGTTGAGCACAAGTTTGCTTGGGTTAACATTCAAACTAATTTTTATTCTCTCTAACAGCTCGAGAAATATACAAAAGCCCAAAGTACCCTGAACCAGAAAGGTAATATCGCCTCTATAAACTGTTTTCAGTTGGATAATTTAGAAAACTTATCGTCTGCTTTTCTGTATTTTCCAAAGTTTCTTTGGTAAACATCTTTTCCCATTTCAAATTATAAACAACAGTAAACATCAATTAAAAATTATAAAAAACAATCTATAAAAAATCCAAATATGAAAAAACACTTTATCTTCAATTACATTTTTCAGTCACTTTCTTACAGTATCAAGAATTTGATTTTTTAAAAAATAAGGTATACTCAAGCAAATTGTAAATGATGCTAATTCTAACTTAATTCTAAATGTACCTGCTTTTTGTGAGTGTAAGTCTCAAATTCCCTTCCTTAGCAAAAAGCTAACTCTTACACCACCAGCCTACACACGCACACACACTACTGTCTTCGGCTAGTTAAGGGGGATGATCCACATTCTCACCGTTGTCCACCTGGGACTCCAGCTGGTCCACGGGTGTCATGGAAGGAGCAAGCTGCAGCTCACTGGAGACGATGGTGAGGGCCCAGGGCGAGGCACTCAACAGGTCCGTCATCAGCAGGAAGGGGATGTCGGCATAAACCCTTTCCAGGTGCTCAAACTGTCACGGATGGAGACAAAGGTCTGTCAGGAAGTAAGTTAATCCATTTTCTCTTTTCTGTTAATTTCTACAACCTCAATGATTTCCAGTATGCTTCACAGGAACGTACCTTTGTAGAAACAAATTTAACTGCAACGTCAAATGGAAAGACGGTTTCTATTGTTACAGTTTCATCCTGCAAGGAAATGTAAAGGGCACAATCAATGGCTTTTCTAAATCTTAACAACAAATGAAGTTTTAAAAACAGAAGGCATACAAAACACAATCGATTACTGATCAATAAATAATTCCAATTTAAAAATTAAGAAGCTAGGATCTTTCCCTTAGGTAGTATTTGTAAGAATCTATGCAGAGAGCAGACTAATAGTTCTAATTATCTGTGGTTTTGTAACAGTTCACACTGCAAAGTACTTTCTCATACATTATCTATCTCAGGATCTAGCAACAGTGGGCAGGGTAGGCACTGTCACCATTTTACAGAAGAAGAACCAGAAGTTAAGGAAGGTTAAGTGATTGGCCTTAAGCCACAAAACTAGTGGTGCAAAGCCTAGAATCTGGGTCTTCTTTTTGTCTAAGTCCTTCACCTCACCTTGACTCAAGACAACTAAAACAATGATAATAATAATAATAATAATGTAATATGACATAGCATTATAATCACTGCACACATATTAGGAAATGCTCACAGTAACTCAAGGAAACAGACACCAGTATCACTGCCATTTTAAGATGAAGTGGTCACACAGCTAGTAGGTGACAAAGGCAGAAACTGAACCAAATCTGACCCTGGAGCCTGGACTCAACCATCCTGCTCCATCTCCTCTGCACAGGGCTGTTCAAAAACCAGTGGGCTTATAAAGCAGAAACTAACACACCATTGTAAGCAACTACACTCCAATAAAGATGTTAAAAAAAAACCAACAGAGAACGAACAGTGGGCTTACTACATCTTTTTAAAAAACAACCCACACTGTTGGTGAGAAACCTTTAAAAAAGACCATGTTGGGTTAAGACTCCGGCTGTAAGGCCAAATGGATCTGGACTTTATTCCTGGCTGGATACGTACTTACTAGCCATGTAGACCTTGGACACAGTGATGTGACCTTGGGAAGGGTATATGGTCTCTTTAAGTCTCAGTCCTCCCAAGGTTGTTGTGATAATTAAATGAGATAATGCACACAAAACACTCAGTGAAATGCCAACATCATTTTTATTATTATTATATGCTTCAAATTATTTCCTCTCTCAATTATTATCAAGCTATCCCACCCCTCTAGGTGGTCACCAAGCACCGAGCTGATCTCCCTGTGCTATGCGGCTGCTTCCCACTAGCTATCTATTTTACATTTGGTAGTGTATATATGTCCATGCCACTCTCTCACTTTGTCCCAGCTCACCCTTCCCCCTCCCGGGTAAAATAATTTTGAAAAATAATCATTACAGCCTTTTGCGAAGCTTCACAATACACACTAGCAAATTTAAATGCTGTGCTAAGTCCTGAAGTAAAAATACCGGTTTAACACCCTTTAACCCAGTATTTTCCAAACATATTTGACTAATTAATTCTTTTCTTGTGTAATATCTATTTCTATTTCTCAGAATTAGCGTCCCTTACAAGCACATCTTGGTAATGTACTGGCTGATAGAAGAATAAATACATTCTTCTCTAAAAAAGTGGCATGTACCTCGATGATCTCATGTCTTGAGAACACTGCTTAAAGATGTAGCAGCACACTGGTTTCGCTCGAGTTCAGGATAGTTCCGAGGTAGCAAACGGTTATTTCAAAGTACATTCCAAGTCTACCATCAGCTTCATTATCAGAAGTAGAAACAACATCCAAGGCTTAGGACTTTAAATGTGCACAGAACTTTAACGTTCTTATTTTCTAGATGAGGAGATGGAGGTCGAAAGGAGTTACCTGGCTGACCTGGGTTCAGGATTTAGGAGGCAGTGCTGAGACTGGCACCCTTATCTCCTAGTTCACCAGCAGGGTCTTTTAATTACATCAGGCTGGTGAAATTTTTGACAGTGTATTATATGCCTTCCTCCCTGCCACTTGGGGAATCCTCCTGAACTCTCTTAGGATGGTTTTGTTTCCCAGTGACGTATAAAACAGCCTGCGACCCAGCCCTGTGCAGTGACCAAACTACAAACCCCCAAATTCCTAGGGCTTCTCCTCTGCTGGACTGAGGACCCCATTCCTAAGAAAAGGCTGCCAGGACTAAGAAGATACCAAATATCATCATTTTCCATTAATAAAAGGGGATACAAGCATCATATACAATGTGGTTAAGTCTATATAAAAACACGTCCCCCTGCAATCTCTTGAAACAAAAAAGACCGATAAGAAATTCATCAAGGAGTTAATAGCAGCTGCCCCGGAGTTGTTGGACCCGATAGCTTTCTTATTTCTTCCTCACCAATGTGCACTCACCAAAAAGTGATGTTCAAAAGAATCTTTTTTACTAACAGAAGAAATATTCCATAAAGGGAGACCTCCCTCCCACAAGATCTTCTTCATATTAGCCAACTTACAGATTTTATCTAATGTGTGATTTTATAAAGAAGCAGATAGGTTTAGAGTCTCAAGACTTTTTTGCATGAGATCTTAAAGCTTTTGGTTCTCTGTACAAAAAAACCATATAGGCCAATTTTCTAATGTTTGAGCAATGAATACCATATCATCACATCATTTACAATAAACATAAATGATAAAAAAAACAACAGATGTTTCATTAAAACTTGTAATGGACTGTAAGCACCTATGCTGTTTATTTTACAGGTTAACTAAGATAATACAAAATAGGAAACACTCCAAATATGGTATTTCTCGAAGTAGCTATGAAATAAATACCTTGTGACACTTGCAAACAATTTCTTTTTCTTCAATAGTTGTATTGATCAGGTAAGAAACATACACAAGAAACATTCTTGAGCCCACTGTTCCACAGCGAACATATAACATTTTTTCCAGCTGCAACAAAATAAAAGTATTTTAGTTTAATTACTATTACAGAGATTGCCTCCTGATATATATTCTAGGATAATGCTCCCACCTTTCAGAGTTTACTGTACCAACTGGTTAAATTCTTGAACACTTTTTATAGCTGTTCCTGTTGCAGCATGAGTGGGATCATTACTACTCCATCTTTTTTTTATTACCATTCTCAATTTCCCAAGAATTCTTTGTGTTTGGCTTGGAAATAAAAGTTGACCGAAAGGTTATTTAACTAAGCTACAAATTTTGTGTTATTTAGTTATTTTATCAGGCAATGAATTCTCCACATTAGCATCGTTTGTTCTAAAATCCCTTGTATGAAAACTGAAGACATTTTACACATTAAATATGTGAAATGTGAATAAAACGTGCATTAGTTGCATCACTTTTTTAGTCTCGGGATATGCTGTTAAAATGCTCTAAAACTAAAACTCACTACATATTTAACACTACAGCCTAACCGATTTCCTCTCCAATCACAGTTGGCCAAGTTCACCTGCTCCCCGGGATGTAGGTCTCCAACAGGAATGTCAGTGAGTAGAGCCGGGTAGGACTCATCACACGGTTCTGTTCCATGAAGAGTCACATGAGTTTTCTGAGTTAAATTGGCATCCTGTCCTAAAAGTATGAATGTTGGCGTTTTAAAAATACAGGAAATTCAATCGCTATCTTGACAATTAATACTGCATAGAGAGCACTAGATCATAACCATTTTTTAAACAAACTTCCTGAAGTTGATATCACTGATGTTTATTTTATGTTGGAGCAACACGGCTCAAATTTTAAAAAGGCAAGTTTACCGGGTTTTAAACCAGCAGTGAGCTTCACGTCTCTGATGCAGGTCTTCTCGTGGGATTGCACAGTCACAACCAAACAGTACATTTCGTTAGTCAGGGCAGGAGGGTCATGTCGCAGATGGACAGAAATGTTTGGAACTCTGGAAATGATCCTTTGGGAAAAAATGTTAGCTAAGTCACTGATTTTTTAAAAGAAACAAAGTATTCAAAAGAAGTGAGGTGACCTTCTCCCATCTGCCCACCAGGCTGACTCACATGGTGCTCGCCTGGATCACTATGCTGTCCCAGTGAAGCTCGCTGTCGGGGAGCCTGGGCCTTCTTTTGAAAGAACGGGCGGCCTGTAAGGCTTCCTGGGTGGAAGCGGCATCTCCTCCTCCCCCCTGCCAATTCAAGACCACGCATCTTCCTGCCTCGCTGCCCAGAACCAGATCCAAGGATGTGATCTAGAAGGAGGAGGTCTGTCAGAAACGCCATCTCATACCAGTTCGTCACCATCCCCTCCCAACAAATTACAGGGTGGGCTGCTGGGCTGTGGCGTTCCTCGGACCCACGACGTGACACAGGTTGGAACACCTGCTGTGGGAGTCCAATCCCAGACCCTTCTCAGCTGTGACACTGGCTAGCCGTGTGTGGAGTTTCAACCTCTTCACCTTTAAACAAGGATAATGAGCTGACTCCCCAGCTCGGACACGACGGTGAGGTGCTGCTATCCCAGTGCTCGGCGTGGTGGCTGAAGGAGCAGACACTGCAGTAGTGGCTGCTGAGTGAAATCAATGAATGTTCTGCTAACCGTTAACATACTCACAAGCTAACTCCTAGTGGCCACACGTATTCTTCCCGACGACATCAACAGTATTAGCAATGAAATTCTTTATTAACTGAATAAATGTCCTTTCCACTAAATCCCTTAACAAATATACTCAAAATAGTATTATTAATTATGATTTACACCTGGTAGGCTTCCTTAGGTACCTTGTAAAAAATTAAAACATGTCACGAGGGATTTAGCCAAAATCATGCAGAATTTTTTTTTTAATGAATAAGCAAAAACTCTGGATATTGGTAAATAATAAAATCAACAGATTCACAGAAATTGTTATGAGAACATAGGGGTACAGCCTTAAGTTTCTGTCTTGGAAATGGTCTCTAGTTCACGTTAGCCGACCATTCCCGTTCCAGCCATGGGAGAGCAGCACTTCATGAGTGCTCACCTCGTCCTAGTCACTATCCCAGGAGATTTACGTTAACTAACTGATTTAATTCTCATGAAACACTGAGAAGTAGGTAATGTTACTATCCCCACTTTACAGATGAAGAAATGGAGACGCAAAGAGGTCAAGTGGCCCAGGGCCACAAGCAGGTGAGCCAGAGAGCTGGCATTGAAACCCACGTAGCTTGGCTCAGAGTTTATGCTCAATAAAAATATGACTTCCATCACGTATTTCTGAAAGCCATTTTAATTATCTACATTAAATGAATCCTTTGAAGTATATATCTTCATTTTTTCTTTAAAAATATGCAATCAGCAATGTTTAAAGGTCAAAATGATATAGCTCTTTAGTGTGAATTATGTCATATTTTACAAAATATAATTACTACATTATAATTATTAAATATAATTACTATATATATATATATATATACAGTTTAAAATTCCTTAGCTGATTATGCAGCCATTAAAAATGAGGTTGGTCTCATGTACTAACAGGAAATGATGTCTAATATATCACTATCAAGTGAAAAAAGCCAACTACTGAATATTACGTATAACATATTCTCACTGGGCTTCCCTGGTGGTGCAGTGGTTGAGAGTCCGCCTGCCGATGCAGAGGACACAGGTTCGTGCCCCGGTCTGGGAAGATCCCACAGGCCGCGGAGCAGATGGGCCCGTGAGCCATGGCCGCTGAGCCTGCGTGTCCAGAGCCTGTGCTCCGCAACGGGAGAGGCCACAACAGTGAGAGGCCCGTGTACCGCAAGAAAAAAAAAACAAAAAAACATATTCTCACTGAGGGGAAACCTACCAAAAAACCATAATGAATGGGTTCCCTTGGGAAGTCCAAGTGGAAGATTTTCATTTTTTACTTAATAAACTTCTGTATTATTTTTATTATAATTTTTTCTGACATACACATTATTTCATCACTTAAAATATTTTTTAAACACATTTCATAACTAACCTCAATTTTCTTTCCCACATCTTCAGTTTTTGCCACAAATTTAAATAAAAACTTCCTTGTTTTACCAGGAACTAAGCACATCTTTCCCTGAGTCAAATTTTCTAAAACGTCACTCGCTTTGGATGCTTCTTCGATTACACAGAACTGGTTGTATTCCTGAAAAAGAGGTGAGCAAGGGTCATGGTTTATGAACTCAAATGTCATATGTTTTGCTAACACTAAACACCGAATTACTTGGAGCTTGTTAAGGTTAACTGCACTGATACTGAAGCATTATGAATTTTCTATTAATAAAAGAAAAAGTATTTTTATGCCAGACGGTAGCAGTTAACCACTCACTGCTGCCACAAGATAAAGACGGTTCACACAGAAGCTGACCTCTGAAAACATTTATTTAGCCATCCCTTTCCTGGAGACAGAAAGAAAGACTTTTTGTTTTGCGTCGGATGCTACTGTCTATCATCTTTTCTTAAAGAGCTTCCTTTTTACCTGGCTTCTGTGACACTATAATAGCTCCTGTTTCTCACTCTCCTGCTTTTCCCTCAAAGGTCTTTTTTCCCTCTTGTTCCCCTAATTCAGAGGTTCCAAAAGTTTCAGTCCTTAGCTTTTGGTTTTGCTTTTCTCTTTATGTTTACTTCACTGCAAAGTCTATCCATGTCTACATATTCGGCACCTCTGTGCTAATATCTCCCACATAAAAACTTCTAATTCTGACCTATTCCTTAACTAAAAGCTTATATCCACAATTGTCTCAGGGATAATTCCACTATCACTTCAAGCTACCTTCCCAGAAAAGCACACTCCTTACAGATGAATAAACAGAGACATCTTTCATATACATATCTAAGGGATCACCATTCTCATCCTTTCAATAAATACTGAGAACCTTCCAAGAGCCATCTTCTATCCCAGCAGGTGAATTATCTTCACAGAAGATTCTAATACAGTTAAGTTTTATACCTTCCTTCTAATTTTCATTTCTATTCCAGGCTTATGAAGCCTCGTACCCGCTACTTTTTTCCTTGTGATTTGCATCCTGCATTTCAAATAACATATATTAAGAATACAACTTTAAAAACAAATTGCTTTATATTTTATTTTAATATTTTTATTAGTTTAATTACAGATGTGGTCTGTGTTGCTAAAAGGGAAAAAGAAGGAAGGAAAAGAAATGCAATAGTAGGCTATGATGTGAAAGGAAAATGAGAGTGCCTTCCTTGACCCTCTAAATTCCAGATTTAGAATATTTCACAGTGAGTGAAAAAAAAAATGTCTGTCCTCTTGGAGCTTACATTCTAGTAAGAAAAACAAGCAATTTACCAAATAATCACATAACAAGAGTGAAACCACAGCTGTGACAAGTACTATGAAGGGTTATGTGAGCCTGGCTAGGTCAATCAGTCATGTAGGTCAGGCGAGGTGTCCCTGAGGAAGTGAGGCTTTTAAGGGGATAAAACATGAGGAGGAACTAAGCAAATAAAAGAGGAGGGAAGACCAATCCAAGCATAAGAAACAGCACATATAAATCTCTTGTCCTAATACTGTATGATCTTACTTATATGTGGAATCTACAACTTATAGAAACGGAACTCATAGAAACAGAGAGTAGAATGAGGATTGCCATAGGCTTGGCGTTGGCAGAAATGGGAAGATGTCGGTCAAAGGGTATAAACTTCCAGTTACCAGACAAATAAGTTTTGGGGATCTAATGTATGGCATGGGGACTATAATTACTGTATTATTTACTTGCACGTTGCTAAAAGAGTAGATCCTAAATGTTCTCACAAAGACAACAACAAAAAGGTGATTATGTCAGGTGATGCATGTGTTAACTAACCTTACTATGGTAATCATTTTGCAAAATATATGTATCAAATCATCATGTACACTTTAAACTTACACAATTTTATATGCCATATCTCAATAAAGCTGGAAAAATAAACAAACTGTTTTGGGCCTGCAAAAACCAAATAGCCCATCCTTTATCCATCCTATCCCCATTCTGTATCCTCTGTATACACTCAGCAATCCAAACTTACCTATTTTTAAATGACTCTTATTCCTTTATCTCCATTCCCATCACTAAAATCCTATTCCAAATCCTCATACTTTTGTACCTGGGTTCATACAAAGAGCCTCTGGTTTCTAAAATATCATTTCTTTCCCTCTATTTTGCTACTGGAATAAAGTTTCTTAAACATAAATTTCATGTTCTTGCTTTAAAATTCTCAAAATAATTGGAATCCTTGCGTAATGGTTTGAAGTTGAATAAAACATACTAATCTTCAAGTGACCCAGGTTCATTTTACGAATTCTATTACAGGGACATTGCTCAGTTCTTATGAGTCAAAAAAAACCTATTTAAACCGATAACATTCTTTCTTTACCACCATTCAATAAATAAACAGATAACGAATAAATGAATGAATAAATCAATCTTAAAAGGCTTCTATTGATACTTCCCAGACTGACTCTGCTTAACTCTCCAGGTTCCTCTAAGCCACGCAGCCTGACTCCCACTCACCCCACCTATGATCCCTCTGCTCTCGTGAGGCTGCTGTCTTCACTTGCCCAAAAACACAGAACATTCACTCCTGTTTCCATTCAGCGTTTCCTTATTGCCAAACACATCCTTTCCCTCTCATCTTTTTAAACCTATCTTAATTGCATCTTCAATTTTGAAACTTCCTCTTTTCTCCAGCATGCCTGCCATAACAGTATTTCTAGGCTACACACACATTTAGGCCATCTGTGAGCCAGTCCTGGCCTTGCTCCCAAAACGCTTATATTTTAGTGGGGTTGATATATGCTAAACTTTTTCAGGTTCACCATGATGCTAAGAATATTGTAACTCTCAATAAATGCTTGCTGGTTACAGCTCAGTACACTTTCTGTGTGACCAGAAAATTAGAAGTGAGCTTATAACTGAAACAGAATGTAATCAAGCACTTGACTACATCACACTATAAAAATGTTCAAATATAGGAAATATAGTACGATCCCAATTCTGGAGAAAAAAGTTGCTTATATATGCGTGCACATAAGATGTCTAGACTATTCACGAAGTTAATTGTGACGCCCCCTAAGGAATGGAATTGGAGGAACACACATTTACTTTCTACTTTATATCCATCTATTCCACTTTCATTGCTTTAACATCAAACATATAACAGTTTTATAATATAAAGCTAATACCAATGTTAGAATAAAACAAACGGTTTTGAAAATTATATTCATTCTGAATATATCTTATTTGAAATTCAAGATACATGTTACAAAACTTTTTGTCTATGTGTAGACAAAGTTCTCAGGTTTCCTAAGCAGGGAGTGAAAACAAAAATTAGAATAGAAAAGTATAAAACTTGAATTGTGGATACAGAAGTTGAGAACTATAAATACAATTATTCTTAAATAGACTCTATCAAAATACATTTGTTAATATGAAACCATTAAGACCTAAAATTCACTAAGCACATTTTACCTCATTTAATAAGCTAAAATAAGATACACACATGGTAAAAACACCTTAAAAGGTGCCATTACCTGATTATTAAAGTTGACACAGAGCTTAGAAAACCTAATGGGATGTGGGCAGTCAGCCTTCAGATAAATATCGAACTGCACGGGAACGTCGACATGAAAACTTGGGGCGTGGAACTTGGCTTTGCATTGCACTAGAAATAAAACAAAAAGGGCCGAGTCAGACACCACCAGACACGCTAGACACACACACATTATTCTCTGGTCCACATCTGCTCTTCAGAAAGAAAACAGCTACACTGGATATTCTTACTGACTTCTGCACCTGAAGCATTTCAAAAGACATAAATCAAGCCAAATTTAAATAAACTCTAGCTCCAAAACCTCTCTAATTTTAAAAACATGGTTCCCCCTAAAATGTAACTGACATAGGATTTTAAAGAAAAAAGAACCATTTTGTTATTTTTAACTTATTTCAAAATACCTGCCTAGACAATAAAGCATAAACTTTTTAAATAACTGTCTTTCCAAATGCATTTCAAATAACATCTGAACTACAAACGAACAGAGTAAACGTTAAGACCTCAACTAAGTATTTAAAATTTTGACCATCTTTAAAGTCGATGGGCAGAAAATTAAAAAAAAAAAAACAAAAAAAACCACACAGTTCACCTACAAAGTGACCGTACTTGGAAAATTCTTTGACTTCATTATTCTGTGTCTATTTATTTTGTAGAAATAAGGACGATTTCTCTAAAATAATACTGTAGACGTTGGTTACCCACCAAATGGCACAAAGTCCTGTACGCCTATTGTGAAAAGATTGCTGCCGGCCAGAGAAATTCGGTCCGCCCACAGCTTCTGAGCAGTTTTCACAGCTAATATGTCACAGTCAGGTTCAGGAGCAGGACTTTCATTCTGTGCCAACATGGAGTTAAACATCTGTTCAGCTAGTTTTATAATATACACACATCCAGATACAGATGTTATATAAAGAATTCCAGCCTACCATTAAAACGTTTATGAGGTTCTTCTCTATCCGAGATTTCTGGTCATCTTTCAGAGTTGAAGCTAATAGGAAGGAAGAAGGAAGAAAATTAGAACTATAAGACAGGCAAGTAAGCCCACTACCCCCATTTCAGGTATTAAAACCCTGCAGATAAATCTCTCTTCTTTTTTTTTTTCTTTTTTTTTGTGGTACGCGGGCCTCTCACTGCTGTGGCCTCTCCCGTTGCAGAGCACAGGCTCCGGACGCACAGGCTCAGCGGCCATGGCTCACGGGCCCAGCCGCTCCGTGGCACGTGGGATCTTCCCGGACCGGGGCACGAACCCGTGTCCCCTCCATCGGCAGGCGGACTGTCAACCACCGCGCCACCAGGGAAGCCCGATAAATCTCTCTTCTAAGATGGCTAAGCACAACTCTGGAAAACTGACAGCACAGCTTCCTAAAAGTCAGCCCCAATGCTTTATGTATGTGCGTTTGAACTCTATGTGAAAAATTATTTTATGTCATATTTTAAAAAGGCAGATTTTTCTCAACTACAATAAGACCTTCAACTCTAATAAGTTCCAATAAAGTATAAAACCTCTTCACTCCGCAAAGTGACTTGCATGTGATAACAGTACTACCAGATATTTGACACTGAATTATTCTTCCAATTTAAAGAAGCTTAAAGATGCTATGTAATTGTAAAGATTCAGAATTTTACTGAAAGAACATCGAGTTACCTCTTCCAAGGAGTTCTAGGGAATAAGTGATGTAATCTTTCAGTTGGGCCATGAGGTAGGAACACTTCAGAGCTGTGGTCAGTATAGACGTGAGCAGGGTCCACCATCCTTCACTCCGATAATCACACATCACATAATCCAGCAACCTGACAGAGGACAAAATGTCAGACGGGCCAAGACAGCTTCACGAGGAAGGGTTTGAATAGTTCATGGAGAAACTAAAATAAAAGTGCTTTACTCATTTTATATAAACTTCAGAAAATCTTACTGAAATAGTTTAACAGGTATTTTCACATTAGGTAAATGTGAGGTTTCCTTAGACTCTGATAATGACTGTACCTGCAGACAATACTCGAAAAAATATCACGGAAATGGTGTTTAATAGAAGTAGGAATAAATATGGAAATAATAAATCCTTCAATACAGATTTCCATGCTAATTCTGCTGCAAGAGAATCAGAATACTTGTAAAAATAAATAGTGAACAGAACTCACTTCAAAGCTTTGGTATAATCCTTTGCATAATAATATTCCTCTCCCATTTGAACCACTATAAAGGAAAAAAGACTGTATGAACATAATTTAAAATTACTCAAAGTTGCACAAAGTTGTGGCATGTTATGGATACCTACTCAGATGACTTTTCATTCTTGGACACTTATATTTCTTAAATTGTGCAACAGCATTGCTCAGAAGAGTTATTATTATTTCCTGTTAGAAAAGATAAAATGTGAAACATTCCAATAAAAATAATCTCATGTTTTCCTGGAATACTGTAAAAAATAGTTTATACTGGAAAAAAGACTTACAGAGTGAACAACACTTCTCTCCTTCAGCTGAATGGCAAGAATCCCCACCTTCTCTTTTTCAGGATCAGAAAGATCAAAACCTGTATAAGATAGGACACAACCCATTTTAGATAGCTCATTTAACACAAATCCTTCACACGAACACTGGACGGGTACACTCCCTGAGTCCTTCGTATACAATGTACTTAAGATTCTTAAACATTCTAGAATTCTAAAGATTCTAACAGACAGCTTTATTAGCATGGAATCTTCTCTGTGGTCTCTGTTCTGAAGGGTACGTTACTGAGCTCTGTACTCTTTTGCCCAGTGGAATCAACCACCTCAAAAGTAATACCAATATCATTTTCTAGACAAAATACATTTCCTGTAGATTAAAGTAAATAATTTCTTAACAAAAAGTTTAATGGCCACAGAAATTGCTCAAATTAAGTGTGTATAAAACAAAAAAGATAGAGAAATCATTTTTAAGGTGGTTCAGGTAATGATGTTCTAAAATGTCAAACATAAAAAAATCGTTAAACTTAACTGGAATTAAAATATTTAAATAGACCAGAGTGGCTTACTAACTGTGTCATTTAAGACAACAGATGTCCAAATATTTTAGTCACATCTACATCTTTAATTATAAGTCATTCTAAGACGTAGTGATAAAAACAACACATTTTTAAAGTAGGTCTTAAAAAGTGTTTAAAAAGCACATATTTTACCTCAACATATTTTTTTTTTTTTTTGTGGTACGCGGGCCTCTCACTGTTGTGGCCTCTCCCATTGCGGAGCACAGGCTCCGGACGTGCAGGCTCAGCGGCCATGGCTCACGGGCCCAGCCGCTCCGTGGCATGTGGGATCTTCCCGGACCGGGGCATGAACCTGTGTCCCCTGCATCGGCAGGCGGACTCTCAACCACTGCGCCAGCAGGGAAGCCCTACCTCAACATAATTTGTTATTATGTTGTGCAGCCATGGAAAAATTATGATAGCAACCTTGTGCTTTTGAGGTTGAGAGGAAGGGAAAGAGGAAAAAATTATTTACTTAGGATTCCTTGTCGCCATGGTCGCTGTCCATAGAAGTCAAGAACTCCTGTCTGTGTTTCTAGGGGATCAGGACTGGGGTGCGCTACAGAAGCCTGTAAATCAAAACACAGCCCATCAAGACCAACTCTCCCTTGATCTTTGTTAGAATAAAAAAGCTTTCATAAATATGAATAACACATTCAAATATCAAAGTTGTGAATATTTTAACATAAATTAAATTTCCATAAAATTAAACAAGAAATGTTTCATTTAATATTAGGTAGTCTTATAAAAATTAAATTGAATAAATCAACCTGATTCTGACAAATGATTTCATAGTAACTAACTGCTCTACATTTTCTTTTAATTTATAAACCAGTAAAACTACATTACAAATTAAATTTGATGGTTATTCCATATGTATAAGTGTTTTTTGTGCAAATAAAAATAATGTTATAGGAGTTTTCAAAAGAAGACACTATTTTCCTTTTTTATTGTATGTGTATTAAGTCTTGGTATTGATGGGGGGAGGATACTTTTGGCACCAGAATTTACAAATTTATACCGCTTTTCTTTTTTATAACTTTTCCCTCTAAAACCAAAATGTAATACAAGTAATTGTTAAAAAAATGCAGAAAACGTCCAAAAGGAAAATGATAAAAATTTAAATTACCTATAGAGCTACTACCACGGTTAACAATGTATATACATTATTCTTCCAGATTTTGTATGCAAACGTTTATTCGTCATCAGCTGAAATAATTTTTCAACCTGCTTTTTTCTTTTAAATACATTCTGTATATCTCACCATATCATTAAAGATTCTTCCAAAATGTTATTTTTCTTGGCTGCCTGCTGTTCCACATTGTAACAGATTCCCTATAGCTGTTCACACTGTTATTTTTATTTTACATTACAATTAATAAATCTGTCAGAACAACTCTATAAATAAATTTTAATACTTATCTCTTAGGATCGCTTATCTGTCTTAGGCTTCCTGAATATGAAATTCTGGGTCAAAAGAAAGGCATGATTTTGAGGCTTCTTAATTTATTACTTGACAGAATATTATTTTACATTCCAGCCAATATTTGCTAATGCCCATTTTCTCATAGCCATACAAGACCCAGTTTTAATCACCTTTTAAAATACTGTGCTCAAATATAATATGCCAAACTTTTAAAATATAATACATGCAATGAAATTATACATCATATACAAATAACATGGTAGAAAATAGTCTAGGTATATCATGATTTAAGGGGAAAAAACCCAAGCATTTAAAGTACTAATATGCAAACTGTTTTTTTTTTTTTGAAGTTTTTTAAGTAGCACTGTTGTTAAAATTCACCTATCTTCAGAGAAGAAATCTGAGGTTTTAAGTGAAAATAAACTGATATAACTATGTGAATGTAAATATCTCTATCTATATACACACACCATGTTCTTATTTTAAAGGTGCTTATGGGGAAACTGGTATTTAAATATAATCATCCAAGAGAAAGGCAAAATGAAATGTCAAGTTTAAGAAAATATGCAGTTAACATTCTCAAATAGATTCTTTAGAGTTTTCCATGGAGAACCCCAGGAAGAGAAAGAAGGCCAATGTTATGCTCTCCAGTGGGTCAACATAAAGCACATTTCTCAGTGTCCTTCAAACTCTAGCAGTGATCACAGAAACAAAACAATGGATTTACAGTATGGCATGGACTAAACTGTGGCTTTTATTTTAAAGTAACTTTCTCTCCTCCAAATCACTGACTTATCGCTAATCATAAATCAGTTCTTCAAAGAAAAACTTCTGCTTAATTCACAGGTGAAAATAGAGTACTCAGGCTAAAACTGAAAATAATCCTAATTCCTGAAAATATAAAAGATAAAAACTTGTTACATGCAAAGGCTTGGAAAAAATTATCAACACCAATCAGCATTATCTTCTTTCAAGAGAAGGTTAATAGATTTCCTAAATGCCAGCTAATACAGGAGTCAGTGACTTACTTCATGGTTACAGAGGGTTTTCGTAAGCTGTTTCCGCTCCTGGGCATAGTATGCTGCCTGCTGGTAATAGAAACCAGGATTCTGAGTTTGAATAGCTGTCAACCCCAACTTGATAGCTTCATCAAATAAATCTCCAAAGGCCTGGAATCTTAAAGAAAAAAAAAATCAAGAAATAAAAAAATGGAATGAAAAAGAAAAAGGAAAGAAAAAGCAGCTTACTTCTAGTAGTTATTCATCCAGGAACCATAACCTCAGCAGACTGTATCAAAATAATGCTACTGCTGAACTATTAATTGTGGGGATTTCATTGTAAATACTAACACACTAATCGTAGGTTACAGAAAAATTCTTTAAGTCAACTCCTCTGTGTTAGCAGGTCTTTATAAATATACCATCAAGCCAGATGTCAACATAGTTCCCACCACTCAAATACATCCATGTTTCTGGGAAAATTTTCATTTTAGCAATTTTTAGTCATCAGTCTCAGAGGGCAAGTTCCATGTCAGTAGGGATACTGTCTATTCACTGCTATATTCTCGGTGTCTAGACACATGGTGGAAACTTGATATATATATATATATTGAATGAAAGAGATGGTCCCAGGAACTAGCTAATTTCCATTAAGAAACTGTATGAATCAGTATCTACCATTACTGGGAACATACTTATGGTGGATCATTAAAAACCTACTTACTGACAAAAATCTTAGTTCGATTTAGAACCAAAGTCCATGCTTACTCCATTCCTCCAAACCCCAAGTATTTGTTTAAAAAACATTCTGAAAATATAATTTAAAACATACTGTTTAGACATCCATGCAGCATGCTCAAAAGACAACTCTGCACTTCCGATTTTTTTCTTACACAAGTCGATGTGCTTTCGGAACTGAGCAATTGCGTCCAGTGGGGTGTTGTGCTGAAAACACAGCCTACAGATCTGGAAGATGTAAAATCAACCCCAAGGTAAAGAAGAAAACCAAAGTCAAAAGGCGTATTCATTTAAAAATATATAAAAATTGAGACTAACTTTAAAAAGAGTATGGAATTTCCTTCTCTGAAGTTCAGTAGAACTGAAGTGCAACAGAACTGATTTTCTCTATTACAAAGGTTATGCTAAAAAACAGAGGATGTCCCTTTGATTCATGAATAAAATTATTCACTATTTGTGATGAATCTATTCTATACCTTACAAAGTTTTTAAAGTATAGAATAAAGAAATATTAAACCCAATGAAGGGCATAAAGACGGGCAAAAATGAAGTATTTGCAACAGGTAACTGAGAAAGGACAGATTAACTTTCTAGTTTTAGAACTGTCAGAAAGCAAAAGATTTTTTGTAGAACAATTAGAGCACAGTAGACTCCATATCAAACAAGGATTACAGAAATTCTTGAAAACTTATCTGGGATGTTATTTCAAAGTAATAATCTATATGTATGTAGGGTAAATGAAAAAAAAAGAAGAAACAAAGCCTAAATTTATTTCCACATGCTTATTACCACTTTTAATTTTATTTTTTTAGGTATAAGGGAATACATGAAAAGTTAAATCTCTCATCCATCCCTGTCCCTCAGCCATCCAATTCCCCTCTCTAGAGGCAACAAGCTCCCAGCATACATTTGGTGATATATTCTGTCCACAGACAAGTATGTGCATTTACAAATAAACTATTATTTTTATACAAATAGCATCACACTAAATATGCTGCTTTGTGCCTTACTTTTGTCACCTAACAATATACCTTGGATATCATTCCATTTCAATGCACGGAGCTGCTTCATTCTCGATAGTTGTATAATATTTCGTTGTTTGGAGTTATAATTTATATTGACCAGTCAGTTATTGTGGGGTTGTTTCCAACCTTTTCCTATTACAAGAGGCAATAAATATCCTTACATATGTGATTTGCAAGTCTTAGCACATATGTGGGATAAATTTCCCAAAATGGAATTGCTAGGTCAAAAGGAATATCCACTTTAAATCTGCACTGTCATTGCAAAAATAGCCTCTATAGAAGCTGTACCAATTTACACTTACACATGCAGTGAACAAAGTGTCCCTCTACCCTTACATCACTAACCCAGTGCCAGCCTCTTGAAAAGATGAGTGTGGAAAGATTAAAAGCAAAAAACAAAGCCTCATCTGCCTTCTGGGGGTGTCTATTTCTACCATATACAACTTTAAAATGCTCACATAACAGATATAAAAGTTTTCTCTAAGGGGAATAGGTACACCTTTTCTATGGCTGGCCATTAAACCAAGGAAGGCTTACCCAGTTCTAATAAGTTGCAGCTTATAAAATTCAATACTGTAGGCAGCTTTCTTCTCACTCCCTCCTGCACCCACTTAAAAACAAACAAAAGACCCTCCTCAAGGAGTTTTACCAAGATAAAACTCCTCTAAATGAGAACTCTGGGACCATAGCTCAAAACCAAGCATTACAATTAGGCTGCTAAGAACCAGGGTGCTCCTGGAGATAAAGGACATAAAATAGCATAGCATAATTCATCAAATACTTACTTTTCAGAGCAAGTGAGTCATCTGGATTTCCAAACTTTAAAAAGATACTCCAATATTTAAAGCCAAATTTTGTTTATTTGGAAGTAGAACTATTACCTTGTAGTTTATAAATCCTGCCATGGTCTTAATTTCCAGAATATTAGTTTCATGGGCTCTCAATTCATGTACAAGATTATAGGCAGTCCTGTAATTCCTAATATAGACATGGGGAAGGTAGTTAATTATGATATAAATTAATTTTAAAAAAAGATTCCTAAGAGCAAAATTATTAGAAATAACAGAAACAATATTTACTCAACATTTCTTAGCACTCAACAGCTCAATAATAACATATACATAACAATCTCTGATGTCCTGAAAAATGATATATTGATTCACTATGTGTGGGAGGAATCAATGACTTTTCTCTAAGAACAGAACCACTGTACACTGCTGTCATTAACATCTGCCTATAACTGATAGGAGTTCAGCTGCAAAATGAAAGTGGAAAAGTGTCCAGAGTTACATGACAAAATTAACATTGTTAAAAACAATTAGTATTTTTTAAAAGTACCATGTTGAGCTTCTCAAATAGAAATTGTATTAGCGAAGAAGGTGCTATCGAGACAGAGATGGGTCAACAGCTTTAAACCCAAGTATCTCCACAACTGAAACGGGTGTCACTGGTCTCGGGTACGGGCTGCAGTGCGGATACCCTCAGGGCAGCTAGCGCTGAAGGAAAGAATAGTGTGAGAAAGGCAAGTCTGATAGCAGATGGAAGGTGATGAGAAAATCTCAGTCTTCTCCAAAGAAAAGTGTTTGCTCCTAACTTCTCCACGTAACATTTTTCTTTCCAGAACTGTGTTTGAACAGAATTGGAATTGAGGGTGTTTCACTAATACCACAGATAAAAAATGAACTACATTAAAACCAACTAAAACTATATGAAGTTTGAGATTTATAGAACACAATTTGGTGCTTAGCACCTCATTAGCAACAAAAGAGAGGAGGTTTCTGCAATATTCCTCTGAATGACAGACTTATTTATTTCTCTGTTCCACCCTCCCATGTATATTTAGCCTCTCCCCAGTTTTAGGATATATAGCTGGTTTTTATCCTTTTGCTACACTGGCACTGTTAATCTTAAAAAACTGAGTTAAAGCTAGAAAGAGATGTTTTATTAAATTGTGTTTAGTAAATTAAAAGCAAAGGGATAAAATGCCTAACCACTGCCAACACATCTGCAACTACTCTTCAAAGCTCTAAGCAGAGCCTTAGAATGAAAAATGGGACTTCCCCGGTGGCGCAGTGGTTAAGAATCTGCCTGCCAATGCAGGGGACACAGGTTCGAGCCCTGGTCAGGGAAGATCCAACATGCTGTGGAGCAACTAAGCCTGTGTGCCACAACTACTGAGCCTGTGTGCCGCAACTACTGAAGCCTGCATGCCTAGAGCCCATGCTCCGCAACAAGAGGAGCCCACTGCAATGAGAAGCCCGCGCACCGTAACAAAGAATAGCCCCCGCTCGCCGCAACTAGAGAAAAGTCTGTGTGCAGCAACGAAGACCCAATGCAGCCAAAAATAAATAAATTTTAAAAAGAATGAAAAATGATGCTACTGGCGGGTATTATAAACTGAAAAAAAATTAAGAAATTCAGTCTGATTCAGATAATGTTTAATACACATGAAACTTTGAAAATCAGTCTTAACACAAGGATTTTACTGAGTATACAAAGAAGAAGTAGGTAACAGAATGGGAAAAATTTTAATATGTTTCTTTAGATCATGAAATTTAATTAAATTATACCAGAAAGCTTTCGGACACTATAAAATTTACTTCTGATAATAAAATGGATATATTTTTTAAAAGCTCAAATATATTCCATTTAACTAGAAAAATTAAAGTGAATATTACAAACCTGACTCTAACCAACATAAACGTTTTAAACTTGAAGTTTGGTTGAGATTCAGAAATTGCCACTACTATGTTATTGTTAACATAAAGAAAAAATTAGTTTGACAACTGTTAGAAACTTACTTCAGAGCATTTTGTGTATCTTGTTTCAACTCACTGAAGAAAGCTATTTTGAACTGATGTCTAACAAATAAAAGCTGAAAAGAAGAATGGAAAAAAATATCATTATTACATATATTCTCTTAAAAATGTAAAAATTACAATAATGTTTAAGAGGAGACCTAAAAGTATGAAGGCAAATATCCAAAATTAAAGTTCAAGAATTATTCCAGTAAACAAGTGTAGTTAAGAAGGCTACCAAAATCTGTCTTCAAGAGCTTTAAAGGCAAAGAGGACAAAAGACAAAATAGTTTTTAAACGCTTTAAAAAAAAACTTCAAAAGCACAGAAGCCATTTAAAGACATCAAAGTATTAAAGACATTAAATCATCTCCTCAAAAATAATCAACGATGAATAATCTACTCTAGAATGCCGCTATTATTTCCTTCTTTAGGAAAAGACACGTACCTGGTGTGTTGTTTTATTCAAAAATTCTTTATGAGATTTCACTCTTCTAATCTCAGTGTAGTAATAAGTCTGTGCATGTTCATAAAAGGCGTTTTCTAATCTGTTAAAAGAGACCAACATTCAGTGGGCTTCCCTGGTGGTGCAGTGGCTGAGAGTCCGCCTGCCGATGCAGGGGACACGGGTTCGTGCCCCGGTCCGGGAAGATCCCACGTGCCGCGGTGGGGCTGGGCCCGTAAGCCATGGCCGCTGAGCCTGTGCGTCCAGAGCCTGTGCTCCGCAACGGGAGAGGCCACAGCAGTGAGAGGCCCGCATACCGCAAAAAAAAAAAAGACCAACATTCAAACACTGAAGTTATTTTAAACCAAAGTGTTTCAAGAATCATATTTATAAGACCTGAAAGTAAAATCCTGACAGAGATAATGTCTGCTTTACTTCATGATTAAGATAAAAAGTAAAGCAAAATATAAGCTAAATTTTTAGATTAAAAAATCTAAAAAGAAGACCCACCAAAAGCCATTTAAAATTTTACAATCTAAGAAATAACTGATAAAAATAACTTTCTTGTAATTTGTAAAACTTAGGTAATCACTAATAATCTCCTATTATTTTATAATTTTATAAGTATGAAAGAAACAAATATCTAATACTCAACTAGATTCAATTACCTTTTGTGACTCTGACATTTAGGGTTTAAAGATTAAGGAAAATAATGGGAAAAGGACCAAAAATGAGAACTGGCAAATGAGGTGAAAATAACATTTGTATAAATTAAATCCTGCTTCATTCTATAACTATGAGACTACAGAGGAACCAAGAAAATTTGCCCAGAGATGGATAAACAACTCAAAGTTCTGTTTGTGAAAATAAGTACATATCAGAAGTATCTTCCTAGGCCATGAAAGAAAGCTGAATTCAAAGTCAGATAAGGATTGAACTTCAAGGTTCTTCCTCCTCAGAATAAAACAGAGTTCTGAAGCTGCATTCAAAGGGTTTAAATACATCTAAGAAAAATATGTAAAAAAATGAAATAAAATGGAATAGTCAAAACTTAAAAGATTCAGTATATATTCTAGGTTATTTACCTTATAATATAGCCCACAAGGTGGTCCGTATGGGGCAGTACAAACAAAGACTTCCCCGAGAGTTCACACGCATTGCACAAGGCTGCAGCCCTTTCTGAAGCAATGACATCTTCTCCTGTTGACAACAAGTGCCATAAAGAGAGAAAATAATTAATGCATTTTTTCTAAATGGACATTTCCCCAAATCAGGACAATGTAATTAAGAAAAAAAACCCAAACCACTTTTCACCACGTCTATAAGACCCCTGGAATCCTTGAGAGCTCTGTGGGGTGCTTAGAAGTTACACAGTACATATATGTTAGGAGAAAACTGGAATTTTCTACTAGGCCAAGACAGGCCGAGTAATGCCAACAGATATACCGCATAACTGTAACTAAAAATGGAAGCAACAGTTCATGAAAGTTGTTTCCAAAACTATTTAAGATGCTTCAAGTTTCAAGATAGAAACAAAAATAGTATTTTGGCTTCTCAAGTCTGAGATGGTAGAAGAAATACGCATTTGAAACCAGGCCATTTTCTTATAGGAAACTAGAAATCCTGCAGCATTTTTCTTTGCTCTATTGCAAATTAAGAAAAAAATATTACGTAAGGAATATAATTTCAAATAGATCTCAGATAAGCAAAAAACCTTCTTTTTTAAAAATCAAGTGAATAACTCTTTTGTCAATTGACATGTGCCTCCCTGGAGGGAAGGGGAACCAGGCAGCAGGACTTGAGAAGATCTACACTCTTTAATGTTTTTAATTTTTAAAATAAGCATTTACTCATGCATTACTGGTACTTTTTAAAGTTAACACACCATATTTCCCATAACTGAATGCATGAAAGATTTCAACATTAAAAACTATGCCTCCTGGTAATAAGAATTGGGGGGATACACAAATCAATTAGTTATTAATTAACCTTTTGCTACCTGGGGGCAAAGGGGTTTTCTTCTGAATCAGAACCACTGCAACTTTTGTGTTTCTCCCTTGTAAACTCTGCCTGCAGTGGAAAAATAACAATAAAATTAATTAAGTAATTAAACTGTTTTAACTTAAAAAATGTATTCAAGACTACATAAAATACAAGCTTGACAATTCAAAGAAAAACAAACTGCAACTTAAAAACCCCAAGATTGGGGGAACTCTTTTCCTACATACAAAGAAACACACATGCCACAATGATTTAAAATTTAAAAGTATAATCTCAGATCAAGCTTCTGTTCCTTACAAAAACCTGCTTTAAAGGCAAAAGTTTAACATATACTTCAATGTAAAAGTTACACTGCAACTTATTTCTTTATAGTGATATACTAGTCATCCAAAAGAATTACTTTGAAATAAATGGTGATAAAGCAAAAAGTGTTTTATGAGACTAAACAGCAAATCACTGTATCTCCCCCCCAAAAAAAATTATAAATGCAAGAAAAAGCATTTGGAACTTCAGGTCAATTTGTCTTAGAAATTTCTTCACATTGCTTACCATTCCTTAAGTTAATATTAATGCTACCTGTTGGAAGTGAACAGGTTTCATTGGAGGCCAGTGATCCCCAAATGACCACTGCAGACTTAACGGCACTCAGCTGCCTTCGATAAATGTCAGTAAACTCCAGATGTGAGTTTGACCCAACACAGTCAACCTGACAAACGGGACATACCTAACTATTTCCACTCTGGTCGCGCACTCAGACTGCTTTTCTTTCCACTGGGGCTCATCCCAGTCTAGTTCGTAGAACACAACCACCAGGGCTGGCACCAGATTCAGATGTTTATTCATCCAGCCTGTCTTTAGGATCCCTTTGGGAATGTACCATTCATACGAAGTTCTCTGCAAACATTAGCCAAAGTTGAAAAGAGGTATTCTGACAACAAGAGCAGCAGAAATCACCTGTTATGGAGTGCAGGCACTTTCTCTGTATTTATCTCATTCAGTATACACACGCCGCATTTCTAAGATGAGGACGTTCAGGCTTACAGAGATCAGGTAAGAGCCAGCAAGTACTGGAGGTAGAATCTCAACCCTAGAGCCAGTACCGTTTCCATTTAAAGACTGACCAAAGCCAAAGCATTTCTAATGATGTCAAGGCTTTCAAATACCCTGGAAGTAAACAGCCTTCTTCCCAATAAATTCTACTTATATTCCTCCCCATCCCAGATTCCGTTCTTGTAAAAGCTGCTCAAATATTCTCTAAAACCCAATATGGCTTCATCTGCTTCAGAGTCGTGTCACCAGGATGGCATTACACCTCACTTGTGGGTGAAAGAAAAAAATGAAGGACAATTCTTAAATACAGAAGCGTAAGGGCAGTCACTGGGGGTCAGCGCTAAGTGCCACGTCGTGGGGAGGGGATGCCCTGAAGAAGCCGGGTGAAATCTCAAACTACCCCCAAAGCACCCACACTGGCCAGACTACTCCAGTTCACGCTGGTCCAACGGTTATTCCACGTGAGGAAAGAGAGGGCAGGAAGGAAGTCTGACACAAAACACCTTGGGAACTCAGGAGAGAACCAGGAGGAAAATGAGGATTCTGAAGAATGAATCCAGGAGGAAAGAGGTGCGTCCTGCTGGGTCACTGGGCTTCTTTGACACAAACACCGCATTAAAAGTAGTGTGTAAGAGCCAGGGGTGCTATTGCTCCCACAGTTTCAGAGAAAGCTCATAGTTCCTGGCGCTGGATATATGAAACTGTGTCTGTGGTGTGTGAGTCTCAAACACATGCAAAAGAATCAGCAGGTGACCAAATCTACAGGTCCTATGCTCCCCCGAGTTTAACTGAGGACAGCCAGTATTGACATGCTTAATAAACACCCCAGGTGATGATATACTTGGTCCAAAGACCAGTCTGTCAGAAACATTGCTCTAGGGGGAAAAAAAAGTAGGCAGTTTATTTTAATCAATGTGTCTTATTAACTGACTTTCAGATCAACCTGAAAAGATTACAATAAATGACAAATCAGTCAATGTACACAACTTTCTTAAAAAGCAAATTGACATAATAAGCAATACACGTGTATGAGCTGCTATTATTAATTCATACTATCATCATTCTAAGTATTTTTTTCTAAGTAAATCAGAGTCTCTACCATGATGTTCATTCTAAAAGTCAGTTTTGAACTTAATACCCCTCCTATTCCACACTGAATACACTGTTTTAGTTTATGTAGAACTCATCAAGGACAGAGAGTATGTATTATTTACATTTCTATCACCAGCCTGTTGCATAGTTCCAGGTACTCTAAACCAAAGCAAGTGGTCAAAGTATGTCTGTGAAATCAAACCAAGCTGCAGAGACTATGGATTTGATAATGACACTGGCAATGGTGAGACCTTCCTTTTAGAGAGGCCTTTGTTAAAATTATGGAGCCTTGGGGTCTCTTTTTAACAACAAATAAAAAATGGAAAACCTAGGCTCATAGGATAGAAAGCTTAATAATTATAAAGTAATTATTCTTCTGGAGTAAAAAAAAAAAGGGATTATTAGATACATCTGTAGCATATTACATACAGGAAAACGTCTGGAGTTTTCTTCATGCACCACTATAACCATACCCTTGATAAACTCAGGGGTTTTCCTGCACAGATATAGGAACAGAAAAGATACACACATGCAAAGAAAGAGACAGACGGAGAAGGAGAGTCCCCTTGCAATCATAATGTCATTACCTTGGGTCTACATTTGGGATACTCATGGTCACCTGGGAGCACCTTGAAAGAAATCGGTACCCGATCAGCCCTCCGATTGGCACAGAAAGCATCCCAGACAGCTCGATGGACAGCATTATAAACCACATCCAGGCCTGTGAGAGTAACAAAAGCCATAGGCCGACAACATAATTCCACAGGGAAGTCCCATTGTGTGGGGCTCATGTTCAAGGTGTCAGGAAAATTCTGAAATACAAATGTTAATACGTTAATAATTAATTTCTTAAAAGCCCACATCCACATCTAACATATGAACCTCCACCATTTGTAAAACATTACAAAAAGACGAAAGTCTTTGAGTGTCTACAAACTGTCAAGCAAATCCAAAAGAAGAGAGCAAAAGGGCAAACTTTAATTCTTGAATTGGACCTATTAAAATTTAATAACTATTGGTATAATATTTTTAAAAATCTTTCATATACAAGGGTTCCAGTCAACTTTAAGACAAATCACTATTTCCAGTAACATCTCAAAACCACACAAAACTTTGGGATAAACAGACCAGGAAAGCAGGAGGGTGATCAAACTTCTGATTTCAGTTATAAAGAAAAACAACGATTGATTTACATATATAATAAAGTGCAACTATCTCTAATTTCTCTGTAATTGCTAACATCTAATTTCTGATTTCCTGAGATATCATTAAAATAATATGCTAATTATCTAAGTAGCTATGTTTTCTCATTTCTCCACAATTAATACAAATGTACTACTTAAAGGAAAATCTACAAGGGAAAAGCTAATAATGAATGGAAACCTCTAGGAGGACATGTTTCTACTGTGCCCTTTAGCTGAGAAGCGGTCTATATCAATCCAAGATGCACTACGTTTTGAAAAGCAATTATATAAAAGTGTTTATTGCGAACAAAATTATTATATTTTAAGAATAATTTCTCATTTTCAAAAACATGTATCACATGGTTGGTTTAAAAGGTGATCTCCACCAGTATATCATACAGGACTCAAATACAACTTCTGTGAGAAGTTAGGAGCACTTAGGCCACCACTTGATTGGCAAAACAGTATTTTTAACTGAAAAGTTAATTTAGTAAAGACTATTAGGCTTCTCACACTTAAGTACTGACGGAACAATGGGTACTAGATAATTGGTTTGCAAAGTCTATCAGAAACGACAAATGTCCACAATAGACAGAAGTTTTAGAAATGCTTAAACAGATATTCTGAGGACAGGATTAAGGTACGAGAGCAAAGGACTGCATGTTCAGAAACAGATTCTAGTTCTAGTGAATTTGGGGTGAAAATAAAAAAGAGATGGGTCAGAACACAATTTAGGTACCACTGCTTGATCCCAAAGAGTCTAGATTAGAGCCCTAAATACCCACTTCCTTTAATAACCCCAGAGGCGCAAGAGAATTCGCCGTGTCCTTTGAATATGGAGTGGAAATAAGGGGAGACAGAAATTACGTTTTAATCACTTAAAATCACAATCCTGTCCAAGAGAAATATAATATAAACTACATAAATAATTAAAAATTTTCCAGTAGTCACATTAAAAAAGTAAAGAAAGGGATGAAATTCATTTTAATAATATTCTACTTAACCAATATGTCCAAAATATTATCATCAATTCAACATTACTATAAAAGTTATTAGTAAGATGTTTTACGTTTTTTAATACTATGTCTCCAAAGTCTGGTGTGTATTGTACACTCAGAGCACATCTAGCCTATTTCAAATGCTCAATAGCTACCTATGGCGACTGGCTACTATACCAGACAGTGCAGCTCTAAATTACGGTAACTCTGTCCCAAAATAACTGTACGAAAACTGTATCAGAAATTCTTGCCACATTGTACCTTAAAAGCTTTGGCATTTGAAATGGTTGTGCCTATTCGGTGGCAAAAAATGGGAAGAATATCAGCAAAGGACAAGTGCAGAGGTTGTATGGATCTCGATGACAGCCTATAGGAGAAATTTCCAGATCTCCTGGAAAAAAACCAATGAAGCAACTAACCAAACCATGACCTGGAAGGAGGTGCAAAAGTAGGAAGCGAACACTCTGGATGGGAGATCGTGTAGTGCAATGGAAGTCGTCTGGAAGCTGGCGTCGTCATAAAATTATAAGGAAGACTCTTAGAAATAATGACGGACTGCAAAGAAAGGTGACCTAATGAAAGTGACAGGTTAAAAAAAATAATACAGTCACTATTTTTTAATTAACGGAGGTTCGGGATGCAGGACACAAGGCCAGTAAGGATGGGATTCAAAGATGTCCAACTACAAAACAATCAAAAGAGGAAAGACAGTTTGGGGCCGGGATGGCGAAACAAAAGCTGATGCTGAGGATGCGAAGCAACTGCCCAACTTAGGAAAGGATACCGCCCCAGGGTCGCAGAATCCTGCTCCGGTAGCTCCAATGAAGAAACGCTGCAGCTCTAAAGGCAGACGCTATCTTCCTCCACTCCTCCCCTACCCCCCCTTAAACCTGGAGTCCCTAGAAATAGGTGTGTCTTTTCTTTAGAAGCTAAAAGAGAAATGCACTCGCTGATGCTGTACGAAATCACAGGCCCCCCAAACCAGCATCGTTACGCGCTAGCAATCTCTCTCGGCGGTCTCGCCCGGCCCCACTGGTCTCCCGACCCGGACTCACCCAGGCCGCACGTCCCGAGCCCGCTGCAGCTGTGGCCGGTCGCCGCCAGCCGGGGGAGAACCAGGGGAAGCAGGCGGGGGGGTGTGGGTGTCACAAAACGCCGGGGGCCGTCCCTACCACCACCACCACCGCCCCTGATCCGGTGCCCACAAGCGAGACTTCCCAGGGCCCATCCGCGCAGGCACAGGAAGCACTTTCTGGGCTTGACCGACAGCGCCCTAGGCCAATCGCCGTCCCGGAACTCTACGCTGCTCCACGAAACGTAAGGAAGACGCTCCGCTTCCTAGAGGAGCAGGAGCTGGGGGCGGGGAGAGAAGGAGCCAATAGGAGAAGCGAGAGGGAGGGGGCGGGGTCTCTGCTGTTAACGCCTTTCTCCCTCTCCTGCGACTCGCTGGCTCGCCTGTTGCGGAGGCCGCTGGCTCCTCGCTTGCAATCCTCCGCCGACGGCTTCGCGCTGCCCGGGGATCGGGAACCTGCGAGACTCTCGTCTGCGGTGCTAAGGGTGTGCCTCAGCAGCCCAAGGCGCAGAAGAGGGACGCCCCGGCCTTGGGGCCACTGCCCTCGCATTATTTTCGTTGTCGCGAACGCCGTCCGCCCGGGAGGCGCCCCGTGACCGGCGCGATGAGTGCCAACGAGGACCAGGAGGTGAGTCCGGGTGGACGCTCCTTTCCCGCGCAGGCGGGGTGCCCCTCTCAGGCCCCGCACGTGCCCTCGCCTCTACGGCGGCAGCCTCGCTGAGGTGCCCTATGTTTGCGGGTGTCCTGCGCGGAGAGGCCCAGCGCGCCTACCTGGGTAGGGGACCACCTCTGCCCTTCCTCCCCCGCACTGCAGTTTTGAGTTTTGCAAACCCTGGGGTTCCCCCCAGGTCTCCTGATAACGAGGGCGAGTGTCCTTGGCCCGCGACCCGGTGCACTTGGCTCGCCTTAAATCCCGTGTGTTGTTCAGCGCCTGTGTTCTGAGTTAGGCTCTTTGGGAATCTAATCACCTTTATATTTTAAAATCTGTTGGCTGGTAGAGAAAGTTAATTGAGTTAGTTAAATTTCTGGTGCAGGGAAATAATGACACTAGTGTCTTCTGGCTATATTGCGTGGTGGAAGGAATCATTTAATATATCCATCTGATAGTTGTCCAGTGGATACAAAGTCTGTTTTGACCATCCATGTACTACCGGAATTGTATGGTTTACACTCAGATATTTTCTCGTGAAATGCCACTTTGACATTGAATCATATGATATTAGAGTTGTAAGTAGGTGTTCACTTTTCATTTAGAGTATACTGCTTGAAAGTTAGTACTTTTACATGACACATGTCATGGAATCGCGGTATTGGAAGTTACCTTTAAAGAAGACCCAAAGTTCAATAAGCTGTGATGTCTGAATCCTTCTAAAATATTCTTGCCAGTTGAGTTTCTAAGCTAAGGCGTGAACAGTTATTACTGTGTAGCATGAAGCGTATAGTGTAAGGTTTCTCAAAGTTTTCTCAAAGTTTGGCCCATGGACCACCGCCTAGAACCGTTTGGGTGGTTGTTAGAAAAACAATTACCTGCACTCTAGCTCAGATTTACTGAATTGAAATTCCTGAGGTGAGAACCAGCCATCTCCATTTAACAGTAAAATAGCATCTTCTTCCACAGGACAGTTTTTCAGATGTTTGAAGACCATTTTCCTGCCCAGTTTTTCAGACCTCCTCCTCTCATGCCAACTGGTTCCTTTTAGCTCTTCTCCATTTGTTCATTCTTTTTAGTTCCTTCACTCTTCTGGAATTGTGTATCTGTGGACACATTATAAGTTTATTTATGTTCTTTTTTTAAAATTGGGGCATTGCAGTTTTCTACAGTTAGATTTACTGTCAACAAAAACCCTTAAAGTGCTTTATGCAGAGCAGTTTGTCTTTCATCTTCTGCTCTGTATGTTTAGGTACCTAAGGACAAGTTCTTCTTATCCTGTAAAGTTTCATCTTGTTAGATTGTTTTAAAGGGCTTTTAAAATTCTTCTGCTGCTCCAGCATGATTCACTATCCCATCAAATTGTCATCCACAAATTTGATAAGCCTGCCTCCAACTTTTGTTCCTGTCCAAGCCATTTAATTGAAATATAGGGAAGGATTAAGGACAGAAGGAGTAGCACTACATTTTAAGTAATGTTGTTTTTCTAATCCCATCTCAGTTATTCCTCGATCCAGTTTGAATTCTTATATTTTTTTTTCCTGTGAAGGTAGCAAGAGAAACCCATGGGGCCTTGCTGAAATCCAGGGAGACTGTTTTGTCTCTTTCCCTAATGTACCAATCCAGTCACTCTCCCTAAGAAGGGTTGTGAACATATACCTTGTTTTTCATATTCTTGCCAAGTCGTAGGGGCTACTCCTTAACTCTGCTGGGTCCTCACAAACTCTTTCTTTAGTGATCTGTCTTAAAATGTTGTCCACGTAGGTCAAACTCACCATCCTGTAGTTTGTAGAATTCTCAACATGCATCTTTTTGAAAACTAAAATATCTGCGAAAGTGCAGTCTTTCTTTTCTTTACCTCTTCTGAGGTCTTTGTCAGTAAACACGACAGTGATTGGGTCTTCTCATTTGTAAGCCCACAGCATTCTGAGAAGTATTTCCAGCCAAGGATTGCTAGTTACATTTTCTCTTGCAGTCCTTTTTCCCATCTTGGATAGATACTTGTCAACCTCTTTCTAACTACCATTTTTTAAAAGTTCTTTTTATTGTCCGTAAGTGTTTTTTCAAGTTTTGTGTCCTTCTGTGGTAGGGATTACAAATATAAATAGTATGTGTAAATCATGGGGAATGACTGTGTTTCATCTCGTCCGCAAGTTTAATGTTCTTTCTACCCCAGGCTAGCCTTTAGCAGAGTGAGAAAGCACAGGCTCTGGAGTTGCTTTAAACTGAATCTTATTTTCCTCCCTAGTAGGAAGGAGAAAACAGTAAGATCTTCATAGGATTGATGTGAGAATTAAGTGAGATAATCCACTGCAAAATGCTTAGCGGTGCCTGGCGCATAGTGTTAAAGAAAGGATTAGGGTTGTGATGTGTTAGTATAGCACCTGGGTCATAAACGTCGAACGCCATGTAAGTCAGCCAAGTTTTACGCTGTTGAGTGGACTTGAACCAGAAACAAAAGATCCTCTATTTCTAATCCGTTTATATGACTAAACAATGCTCCTGTGATTCATTTCTTTCAGATGGAACTGGAGGCATTGCGTTCTATTTATGAAGGAGATGAAAGTTTCCGGGAATTAAGTCCGGTTTCATTTCAATATAGGGTAAGACCTGGCATGAATAGAAGCACTTACTACTTCGTGGGAAAAGACGAAAGTTGCTTTTTAAAATGCTGGGGGGTTTTTTTTGTTTTTTTTTAATTTAGTGGTTTATATTTATTATGTCTTTGGATTTGCTGAAGCATTTAAATGAAAACTCATCACTATGACATGAGTTATTTTCAACTTTTGAAAACTTAATTCAGAAACTTTTAAAAACTAAGATAAACGTTTTTATTGTAAGAGAATTTTAGAATGTTAGAAACAGAAGAAACATTAGAAATTATGTGGTTTTACCTTCTAATCTTAAAGATAACTTCTCAGTCCTTACTTCCCAAGCTCCCACAGCTGATATTGATAAATGTTAGGGTTAAAATCCAGGTCTCTAGTCCAAGTCTAGCATTCTTTTTACTAGCCTATAATTTAGTCAAGAAAAGTTGATATTTTCTTAATTCTGTATTACCAATGTGCATGAATATTTTATGAGTATGTGAAATGTCAATTTTTCTTTAAAATAAAGGTTGCTTATAACTCTTTTTCAACGTGGAACAGTACCAGTATTTTATTTTATAAATAAATAACATAAACCGTTTATCTGAATGATTTTAAGTAGTAGTGGGTGGTATGGAGAACTTTTTTTATAAAAGACTTATGCAAGATTTATGGTTGTTAACATTGTCACCATTTAAAATAAATTGTTTGATGGGCTTCCCTGGTGGCGCAGTGGTTGAGAGTCCGCCTGCCGATGCAGGGGACGCGGGTTCATGCCCCGGTCCGGGAGGATCCCACATGCCGCGGAGCGGCTGGGCCCGTGAGCCATGGCCGCTGAGCCTGCGCGTCCGGAGCCTGTGCTCCGCAACGGGAGAGGCCGCAACAGTGAGAGGCCCGCGAACCCCAAAAAAAAAAGGTTTCTCCATTCCTATAGAATGAGGACTAAACTCCTCAGCTTGACACCCAGTGCCTTCTGTTTGCTTTGGACTGTGTCTCCAGACTTTCCTGGCACTGGCATCTGTTAGACGTGATACCTTGTTAAATGTTTCCCTGCACTGTCGTTACTACTCTGTCTTGGGACACGTTGTTTGCTCCTGCCCTCGCCTCTCCTCCATCATGCATCCTACCCTTCCGTTAATGCTTACCCCAAGCCTCCTCTGTGGCGTACGTGGGCCATGTCTCCTCTCTGTCCCCTGACTTCAAAGTAGGATCGACTAGTCCCCATTTCCTCATGCTATGTTCTGTCGCTTTGGAACTTTTCCTAGTGCTGCAGTTTAGTCAGTTGTCTGAAGGTCTGTCTCCCTTGAAGACAGTAGTGCTCTTGTCTCTTGGGTGATGCACAGTGTGAGGCGTGTGACAGTTTGTTTCTACTTATACTTTGAGTAAGGGTTTAGTGACTGCATAAAGCAAGTAACTTTTATTACTTTTTTTTTCCTACTGTACAGCAAAGTAGAGTTCCCTGTGCTATACAGCAGCTTCTTATTAGTTATCTATTTTATACATGTTAGTGCGTATATGTCAATCCCAATCTCCCAATTCATCCCACCCACCACTTTTCTTACTTTTTAATTATCTCTACTTAAAACACAAGCATAAACCGATGACGTCCATTATGCAGGTAATCAACTTGTGTAAGTATAGCAACAGATCCCGAAGTTCATTTGACATAATTTCTAAGCCTCACCTTATATTGATGTGGGGTATGATTGAGGGTTAGGAGATGTGAATAAAAACATTAGTGGTCAGAAAATAAAAGTGAGTCAAGTAACAATTTAGGGTGAAAATTTTTTAAGTCTTTTGACTGAAGTTTAATATTAAGTATTTAAAAACCCACAAAGCAGCACATATACTAAAAATACTACAGAAGAGATTAGCATTGCCCTGTGCAAGAATGAGATGCCGATTCATGAATCATTCCATAGTTTTATTCGAAAATCATCGTTCTGCAGCAACCAGTGTGATGATTGTTTCAGGCAAGGATCCTTAATGGATACTGAAACCTTTGGGTGAAAAGTTGTTGAGAAACAAGCTATGCACATGGTTTTGTAGTACCACCCACAGATTTCTTCGTAATTACAAGATGAAAAAGATACCTTTCCATTGAAGAGGTCTGGAGAATATCGCCCTAACCAAGTGATCAAACTTGGTATCACCACTAATGATTCTGGAAGGTCTTACGTGCCTCATTATTTGGTGCTGGGGGAGTGCACCACATCGCCTCCCCAGTATCTTTATCAAAGCCATTTACCAAAGCCGTTTAGTCTGAATCTGAACAGAGGAAACAGTCAGTCCTGATCTGGGGACTTATACAAGAAAACTGGCCTAGGTTCTTTTTGTCATGAAAGACATTTAGGAGGTGGGGTGGATACTGGGGACTGTTCTAAATTAAAACAGAATAAAGAGATCTGACAACCAGATGTAATCCACGATCCTCAACGGATTATGGATTTGGGGGTTGAGGGAGTGCTTTGTTAAAGGACACTTTAGATATAATTGGTGACTTTTAATATAAGTTATGAATTAGATAATATTTTTGTATCAGTGTTGAATTTCTTGGGTGTGTTAATGGTTTTGTGGTTATAAAGGAGAAGGTCCTTATTCTTAGGATACTTTAGTTTAAGGACATTTCATGATGTCTGCAGTTTACTTTCAAATGGTTCAACAATTGCCAAAGGAAAACAATCACATACATTGGGGAAAGGGAGTTGGTCCTATAGTGGAAGAAAGAGAAGGCAGGTGGAATAATAGGTATGTGGTGAATAAGATACGTGTCAGTGAATGTTCATTGTTCTTTCAAAATAAAAAGCTGGGGAGAGCAAAAGAAATAGAAAAGACATCTTAAATTCAGGTCAAATAGGTGATCAAAACATACAAACTTCCAACTATAAAGTAAATAAGTTGTGGGGATGTAATGTACAACATGGCGACTGCAGTTGATAGTACCCTATTGTGTACTTTGAAAGTTGCTAAGAGAGTAGATCTTAAAAGTTCTCATCACAAGGAAAAGAAAATTGTAACCATGTGTGGTGATGGATGTTAACTAGATTCATTGTGGTGATCATTTTGCAATATATACAAATATTGAATCATGTTGTATACCTGAATACTATAATGTATGTCAATTATACCTCAATTAAAAAAAATTTTTTAAGTAAATTTACTTATTTATTTTTGGCTGCATTGGGTCTTTGTTGCTGCACGCTGACTTTCTCTAGTTGCGGCGAGCGGGGGCTACTCTTCGTTGCAGTGCGTGGGCTTCTCACTGCGGTGGCTTCTCGTTGCGGAGCATGGGCTCTAGGTGTGTGGGCTCCAGTAGTTGTGGCTCACGGGCTCTAGAGCGCAGGCTCAGTAGTTGTGGCACATGGTCTTAGTTGCTCCGCGGAATGTGGGATCTTCCTGGACCAGGGCTGGAACCCGTGTCCCCTGCATTGGCAGGTGGATTCTTAACCACTGCACCACCGGGGAAGTCCCTAAAATTTTTTAAAACTTTTTCAGGAGTTTCTGTCCAGCCTAAGGCACTCCTTTTCCTTATCTCTCTACCCTTTCCTTTTTTCTATAAATGTTACATTTCATTTTCTACTTTCTTGGGATCGTGCTAATGCATATCGGTTTACCTGTTCTTAAAGCGTCTTATGATTTAGCAATTGGAAAACTTAAGACAAAAATGAGGTGTTTCAAGTTTGTGGATTTTCATTTTTGTCCATTCTCTTCTTGTTCCCATAGTTGATGTCTTATCTTTGTCCTCAGAAAGCTTTGATGAAACAAAAAAATACATGTGTCAGACATAATCTTGGGGTTCGAAAAGATTGGAGGGCTGATGAGAGAGACAGGCCATGGACATCAGCTAAAGCTGTTTAAAACAGCCTAGGAGTGAGTTAAAAGACAGATTAATCAAAGGCTGAGCCCTCACCCTCTGCTGGGTCTTAGCCCATACCCCGAACTTTTCAAGATATGACATGACTGATCTGATCACGAGCATTGGAAAGAAGTCAGCATTTTAAAGATCATCATTTAATATTCTGCCTTTGTAGCACTTTTTACAAGCCTAAGATTTCCCTTTTCTTCAGATAGGTGAAAACGGTGATCCCAAAGCCTTCCTAATAGAGATTTCCTGGACAGAAACCTATCCCCAGACACCTCCAATCATATCTATGAACGCCTTTTTTAACAACACCATGTGAGTAGTGTTCCGTTTTCATGAGGTGTTTTCTGTTGGGGGGCGGGGGCAGGGTAACTGTCTCTCTTACTTTTCTCTTAGCGATGTATATCTTGTGCATTGCAGATCATCAGCTGTAAAGCAGAGCATATTAGCCAAGTTACAGGAAGCAGTGGAAGTCAATCTCGGGACGGCCATGACCTACACATTGTTTGAATATGCCAAGGACAGCAAAGAGCAGCTCATGGAGAATCACCATCCTGTCCATTCGGCTGTGAGCAGGGCATTCAGTTTCACCATACTTTGTTTGTTTTGGTTTCACTCTGCTAGTAATTCATTTTTGCTAGTTATTATTGTTTAAAAATTGGAGGGAGACTTTGTGTTAGATTTAAAATGATAGTCACATCTGAGTTAAATAAGAACAGTGAATTTTAGATTTCTCAGTGTCTGCTTATCTTTAAAAATGAAATGATATTCTCTAGATTTTGCCCTTCACATAAGCCTAGAACACTTCGTGGGTGTGCCAGAACTGAGCTGTGTACAACCAAATACTTTTTCAAGTGTATTTAACATCTTCATAAAGCTCAGATAGAAGATTTCTTACCTAGTGCTGAAATACATATGAAATTACGTACTTTCTCCACGAGGCTTATTTAGTTGGAAGTAGTCCTGCCACAGTTCAATTGGAAAGTGTTGCAGCTTAAGGAGACTTCATTAAATAGGAAAAAATTATTTTATTTGTAGAATTATTTTAGGAAATAATCATCTTTTATGACCTTAAGCAGGTATGTGTTAGACCCCTCTGCACCAAGTCACGCACTCCAAGACTTTCAGTGGTCAGTATCAGTTGAGTTTTGTCTTGTAAACCAAAGGCCACGAGCAGTTCTGGCTTCCATGTTCCCCATGACCACAAGTGGACGCTGACAGGCAGCTGGAGACGCAGTGGAGGGCGAGAGCTCCTGGACTGCAAGAGCTCCTGGACCGGGGGCCAGACCGCATGGCCCTGAGCATGCACTCCTTTGCTGTGTGATTTCGGGCAGTTTCTTAGTCTCTCTGTGCTCTGTTTTTTCATTTGTAAAATGGGGATTATAATAGTATCTACCTCGTGAGATTGTTCTAAGGATCAAATGAGTGATGCTGTACAGCATTTACGGCAGTGCTTGGCACGTAGTGAGCATTTTAGGTTTTGTCTATCTGACTACATGACCCCAGATATTTTAAAAATTTCCTTCATTTCCTCTGGGAACCAGGAGGTTCTAAGTAGGCATATGTGATTTTTCTAAAGACATATTTAACCTTCACATACTAGCGCATTAACTGAACTGTAACATTACCTTGGCACTTCAGAGCTTCAGCGTAATCCTGGGATCAGCTCTTGTTTCTCAGGGACCTGGTTATAACAGTATAACTAATATTATGGCCTTCAATGCGAACTTTTAGGAGAGAGAAACCAATAATGTGCTAAGGTTCCTGATCTAATAAACGAATACAATAATAAAGGATTCTTTTACTTCACAAACCTAAAAATTGTCAACTCATTTCAGGATATAGCCATATTTAGTGTAATTCAGTAAGTTTTAAGGCTTGAGTCTAAGAATTTGTTCTTTTTTTCTAGGCGTCCATAAGCAATATCATCTCAGTTGAAACTCCGAACACAGCCCCATCAAGTAAGAAAAAAGACAAAAAAGAACAACTCTCAAAAGCCCAGAAACGGAAGCTGGCAGATAAAACAGGTTTGTGTTATTTTTTTTCTTTGATAACACACGTAACTGGGTTGCTTTTTGGTATGATATGAATGCTTAATAAGTATATTTAGATTTAGAAGATTAGTTCTCTATACTCTTCATTCTTGGAACATTGGGATCAGAGACTGTTTTAGGTCACAGACGTACATTGAAAATATTTACTACTACTTTACCACAAGAGATAAACATTTGGAAGAAGGTCAAGTGGCAAAGTAACTATAAATGAGTCTGAAGATTGTAGACCATTAGAATAGTGTACAGATGTGTGTCCTACTGGTACCCTCTCTGACATGTTTGGAATTTTCCTGTTTGTTTACCTTTATGACAGATAAGTGTATTTTTGAAATTTTTTTGAAATATAGCTTTTATCTGAAATGAAGTCTGGTATACCATCAAATCTTAACACAATAAATAATTTAATGTTTTCGTCTGTAGTTGACTTACTTATACAACAAGATTTAAGAATATATATTTGGTCCTTTTTCTTTATTTAACCTAAAACTTTGCAAATTGACATCAATTTGTAAACTTTTTTCCCAGTTAAGGAAAATGAGGACATTATCATGTGTGCGTATAGATATTTCTATCCACGTACACAAGTGTGTACCTATACTTACGTCTGTATGTGTGTGTTATTGCTGTATGGTTACAAGCTGCCCTTTATTAAAAGAAGTGACCCCTTTACTTTGATGAAGAGGTTTAAAATAACACCCTTTCTTTTATAAAGTTATGGTAGTTTTTGGTTGTTTATGTTTTGTTTAATGTCATTTGTGGCAAAATAAAAAGAAAGCAACTGTGTTGGCCCTCAAAATACATTTTTTGAGATCGTATTGGTTTATGAAATAGAAAATCTGGGACTCCATTATACCTACTGTCAAAGCAGCATTAAAGTATAAACAACTGAAGCAGTAAATTGTTAGCCATTATAATCTGTTTTTTAGAATTTTGGTTCATCTCTTTCCAGAATGTTTTAGCATATATGTCAGTTAGTTTGTTACTGTTGCTTTCATACATAATGACCTACACTTGTTCCCTTCCATTACTATCTCCCTACCTCCCTCTCCTTGGTGATGCCCACCTAAAGTCCGTATCTTCCTATCAGTGTGGTGCAGGAGCTTGTGACTTGAAACTTGCATTCTAAATAAAAATTTAATGGGACAGTCATGGCACTGTGGGTGAGTTTTGGTTACCAGAATTGGTGATCTGTCCCCGTTCCCCCTTATAACCAGTGAGGTAAGATTCTTATTGGCATGAAGGAGAAAAGAGCCATTAGCATCTAAAATTGAGCTCCAGTGATACAGCTTTTCTCCTGTAAGAATCACAGGGTTAGTTTCTGTTTCTCTTACTATACAATTAGTGTCCTTTATTTGAATGCAGATTTTGAAGGTTTCATAAAATGAGACATATATAGATACATGAAGCAAAGAGGAAATCAGGACAGTTTAGATTGAAAATTTTTAGACTACATTTATTAAACTATTTTTCAAATTTGAATAAAAGAGTGAAATTACTTCATAAACTATAAATTCTTATAAAAGGGTTGAGCTTGCTTTTAAGCGCTCCCAACAGATTAAAGCCCTGATTAAAGAATGTCAGGTTAAATAATGGATATTTTATCAGAGCACAGCAGTTAATAAATAAGTTGGCCCGGCCTCCTCTTAGGTTTGCAGGCAGACGTGTTCAGAAGGCCTCTTGTCTTGAGCCTGCTTCCTGGTATGAACACTAACTCACAAAAGAGCAAACTGACCCAACTTCTCACTTCAGTAAGCAAGGACCTTTTATTATTTAAATTTTTAATAACATTTGTTGTGTAGAGTAGTATATAAACTCTTATTTAAATTTAAATATTACTGATTGGTCTTACATATAAAGTTACTGTTTTCATCCTTTAGATCACAAAGGAGAGCTTCCTCGAGGTTGGAACTGGGTTGATGTGGTGAAGGTATGTAATATTTATATTTCAGTCTTCAAAAAATTGTTACAGTTATTGCCATCAAGTAATGAAATTTATATCTTCCATTTTCTCCCCTTCAACCTTTGGATTTTACTGGGATGTCTGTTTCCTTTTTCACGTTCAGCATGTAAGTATCTTTGAAATATCTTTCACATTTTTCTCTTCCCTACACCCTCAGTTTTAGGTTTTCTTTTTTTAATAATGGAAAATCTGTAGAAATGAGTTATAACTACAGTAAAGTGTGCCTGTTTATGTAAGTACATCTTAAGAATAGATGTGCTAAAATATGACTCTAAATTATAGATAATATGGAATTTGAAACAAGTCATGAAAAGGAGTGCTTTGATTTCTTAGTAGAAGTTAAGTATTTTTTTTACGGCAGACCCTAAATGAAATTTCCCACCATCGTCAAGAAAGATTTTCTGGTTTTGTTGTTGAAAATTGTTTACTTTCCACTTGGAACTTTTTTTTTTTTTTTGTGGTCACGGGCCTCTCACTGTTGTGGCCTCTCCCGCTGTGAAGCACAGGCTCCGGACGCGCAGGCTCAGCGGCCATGGCTTACGGGCCCAGTCGCTCCACGGCATGTGGGATCTTCCCAGACCAGGGCACGAACCCACGTCCCCTGCATCAGCAGGCGGACTCTCAACCACTGCACCACCAGGGAAGCCCCAAAGCAGTGTATTCTTAAAGTTTATTTTGAAGCCAGCTGTTTGGGCCATAGGATGCCTTTTCTGTAGAACCTATTTGAAGTAATTTTTGTGCTTCTAAAATCTAGTACAAAAATATTACCTGAGAGTAGGGAGCCATGAGCCACAACTGGAATAAAGAAACACAGTACACGCAGACCTTGTTTTATTTCAGTTCACTTTATCTTGCTTCGTAGATACTGTTTTGTACAAATTGAAGGTTTGTGGCAATCCTGCATTGTCAGACGATGGTTTGCATTTTTTAGCAATACAGTATTTTTTGATTAAGGTATGTGCATCTTTTTTTAGACATCATGCTATTGCACAGTTAATAAGCCACAGTATAGTGTAAACATTTATATGCACTGGGAAACCAAAAAATTCGTGTGTCTTGCGATGTTTGCTTTATTGCGGTCGTCTGGAACCCAACCCGCAAAATTTTGAGGTCGGCCTTTACTACTTCTTGCCTTCCTGGGAAGAGGCTGACCCTATACAAGCGATCGGTGTGGGTGAAGCTTCTCTGGCGTTCTCTCATTGACTTGGGCCCCCGCCACTGATCCTTCATAGATACTTACCATTGTCCCAGGTGCACCTGTATTTATCTCACCAGCTAAGTCTGCTCTCCCCTTAAAATGCCGCCTGCTCCAGAAGGAGCTGTCTCCCAAATCAGAGTAAGGATCCATCTTTCTGGTGAGGCCCATCGCAGCCAAGCATGAAAAGGAGAAGAATATGCATCATCTTAAGTGATCATGCGCCTCTTTCCCGAGAGCCAGAAGTGTCGTTTTCAGTTTTTTTTTTTTTTTTTGATGTGGACTATTTTTTAAAATCTTACTGAATTTGTTACAACATTGCTTTTGTTTTTTGGTTTTTTGGCCGTGAGGCCTGTGGGATTTTAGTTCCCCAACCAGGGATCGAGCCCACATCCCCTGCATTGTAAGGCAAAGTCTTAACCACTGCACTGCCAGGGAAGCCCCCAGTTTGTTTTTAAGAGAGACTTTCTTAATATAAATTAGAATTTTAAGCCAAAAAATAAAGTAAAATTCAAATAATCCAGTAATCTTGGGAGATGGGAGAGATTTTTAAGGAGCTTACCACCTAGACACGGTTTGGACTCAGAATCCATTACTCTGAGCTAGTGGTTTCCACATGTGGTCTTTGGAGGCCCTCCTGGAGGGACTGTCAGGTTCAGACTATTGGCATCAAAATAGTAAGGTGTTTTTGCCTTTTTTACACTTCCTCTCGCACATGTACAGTGGCATTTACGAGAGGCTGCATGAAGTGTGATGATGCCATCACTACGATCTCTATTAGAGCACTAATGGAATGTGTGCTTTTACATTCTTGCGTTTTCCAGAATTTTCTAAGATAGTAAGTGGGTTTAGGATCTAAGTACGTTCATTTCTGTGTTCACTCCGTTTGTTCCTAGTACTTGGACTGTGTTTTTGTTGGCCATTTTCCATTATATCTGCCTTACTATAGAAGCAGATTTGTGAGCACCCAGCTATCTTCTGTTGAGCTCGATAATAAAGAGATTTGCAAAAATGTAAAACAACACTACTCGTCACTTTAAGTTTTGGTTTTTTGTTTTAGAAAATGCAGTTTTTCATTTTTTTTTTTTTTTTTTTTTTTTTTTTTTTTTTGCGGTACGCGAGCCTCTCACCGCTGTGGCCTCTCCCGTCGCAGAGCACAGGCTCCGGACGCGCAGGCCCAGCGACCACGACTCACGGGCCCAGCCGCTCCGCGGCATGTGGGATCCTCCCGGACCGGGGCACGAACCCGTGCCCTCTGCATCGGCAGGCGGACTCCCAACCACTACACCACCGGGGAAGCCCAGTTTTTCATTTTTAAAATGTGACTGGGTTATCATTATTGTTATTTTTATTTATTTATTTTTAAATTTATTTTATTTATTTACTTTTTTTTTTTGGCTGCGTTGGGTCTTCGTTGCTGCACATGGGCTTTCTCTAGTTGTGGCGAGTGGGGGCTACTCTTTGTTGTGGTGCGTGGGCTTCTCATTGCGGTGGCTTCTCTTGTTGAAGGGCATGGGCTCTAGGCATGCTTGTTTCAGTAGTTGTGGCACATGGGCTCAGTAGTTGTGGTGCATGGGCTTAGTTGCTCTGCGGCATGTGGGATCTTCCAGGACCAGGGCTTGAACCCATGTCCCCTGCATTGGCAGGCGGGTTCTTAACCACTGCACCACCAGGGAAGCCCCTGTTATTTTTATATGAATTAAATTTCTCATTTTTCAAATGCAGGTAGGTATAATGTACGTTTTAAAAAACAAAAATCTCTTTAGGATCCTCAATTTTTAAGAGTGGGAAGAGGTCCCGGAGCCAAAATGTTTGAGGCGCACAGTTTGAGACTTATGTCACATTTTCAAAACTGTAAGAATTATGTAGTTAAGATGATAAGTCTTAAGTGTTTTATATATTGTTAAAATTTTAGAATTTATTGTTTGTAAAAAAACAAAAATAGAAGAATATCATTCATTTTATAAATGGTACCTTTTGTGTACTCTTGGTTCCAATTATTCTTGGAAAGCTTCAAGGGATTTTTTTACCCCTCTTGTTTTGTCGAGGTTATGTTTTCAAAGAATCCTGTTTAAAGTAGCTGAGGCTAAAGTTGAAAAGTATTTCCATATGGTGGAAGCTGTAGATGGTGCAAGTTACTTGAACCTTGTTGCCTGTTGTTCTATTAACTGTAAATGTTGACTTGATATGATGTGGAAATAGTGAACTCAAATAATATGAAAGCTTAAGTTTGTTGAATATTTCTTTCATCTTTTTTTATAGTTAAGCAAAACTGGCTCTAAAGATGATGAATAGCACTTGGAATTTGAGACGAGGGAGGAACAGCATCCTTTAAAAAGTAAACTGGGTTCAAAATCTTTCATTACTCTTTTCTGGTATTGAGGTGGCTTTCTATAAAACAATTTTTTTTGTATGTTTCTTATGTAAAAAAATGTTTTAAGCTGAAAGTTCATGAAGAGATCTGGTTGTATTAAATTACTTTCACAAACTTGCCTTAATAAAAGGTGAAAATGCTACTGTTTAGTATACTTTATGAAGCCAATTGGCCTTTATAAATGGACAAGTATGGAGAATTATAAATCATCAGTGTTAATTTATGTGATCTTATTCTGGTGGATGTGATTTTTTTTAAGGAGTATGAAGCGCTTTTCAAATTCTCATCCCAATGGAGCAGAAGACTGAGTGAACAGTGAGTTCACAGCGTGATCCATATTAATAGGCTTCTCGTCTTTACGTCTTCATCCCTTCTTTCTCTTAATTACTGAAGCATAAATTGCTTCAGAGAAATTTAAATACTAGTATTTGAACTTTATACATAATATTCTTTGTAGTTCCTTTTTATTTTTCAAGGGTGAACTGCTTTTTAATAAATGAATATCTGTTTATGCTTTCCTCCTGGTTTGGGTTATGTTTGATCATGAGAGCTTTCAATGGTATGTGGAATAGGAGAAAGAAAAAAAAAACCAAATCTGCCAAATACATTAGAAAGCATTTGACTAGAAGTGCTGGTTCCTATTTAAAACCGTTCCCTTTGCTGCATATACCAAAATGGGAGTAAAAGATGCCTTAATATTTAATTTTTATATTGTTAGAGACAGTGGTTTTCATAAATTCCTATTTATCTGTTGTTGTGTATTTTTAGTTGTTTGATAACTGAGTTCTTCTAAGTGGTTTCAGATAAAACCACATTTCAAGCATTGTTTCTTTTCAAGTATCCAAATGTACGTCTGAGCCCACTCATCTTTGTAAAAATAGACATAGAAGTCTTTCAAATGCTGTTTTAGCAGGAAGTTACTGATGTGTATGTGCGATTTACAGTGACTCTGTATATACTCCCCAGCTTGAAAAGCACTTAGAACTACTGCTGTGGTTTCTGGAAGAGTCAGTTGTTGGTTCCTCAATTACACCTGTGCAGCTCGGGTCTGAGTTTTTAAAGAATAGTTAACTTTTAAAGAAATTTCTTTGAGTTATATCCATGGTTTTTGCTGGGTTAACATTGGCTTCAGTTAAATCGTTTCAGTTATAAAGTAAGTATAACTATGGTGAAGAAGCTTGTCTCATTTTTAAATGCTGAGTCACATTTTATTTCTTGAATTAATACGATAGAAACGTCGAAATTCAGGGCCACTGGAATATGCCAGCTTTCTTGTTTGGGGTTGTGTGTATAGTTTTGTTGTGCTGACTTGTTTGCTTGTTTTTTAAAGAAACTGAAACTGCCATGTCTGCTAGTGGAAGAAAATGCTTTGTTTTGCTCTGAAGATTCTGAAATTATTCAGGCATATTGTGGTTCATAGATTACAAAGAATAATGCTAGTTAAATGCCAATGAACTATTTTTACTCTTTTTATACGAAATGTACAAATTTCGGGGCGGGGGGGGGTGATGGTGGCAGCGGTGCCTCTTACTACCTTATGTAAAACACTTGAACATTCTCATCAATATTGCCATCATCTGTTTAATACTCCCAGTATATTTTCTCAACGTCTGTTTACCTAAAGTTGTATGGAATGACATAATAAGCAATAAAATCTGAATTACACTCAGTGATGTTTCTACATGTTTTATTTCACATCACTTGGAGAGAGAATTGTTGGTTCTGTAACTGCACAGACTTATGGTACAAGATGTACCATCCAGCTAGAAACTGTTCCAAATGTTGGACTAAAAAAGGTTTTTTAAATGAACTGATGAGGGTAAGATATACCCAGAGTCTACAAAATTAAATGGAAGTTGGAGGTTAAGGACAGCTTCAGCTTTCACAGCCTCAGGGGGCCCAGAGACAGGAGGTGAAGTCCAGGGTCACCCCAGGGTAGGGAGACATAACACACGCACACATGCGCAGCATGCGTGAGGCTGAGACCTGTCCCCCATGGGGGCCCTGAGGAAGAGTTCTGGTCTTGAACTTTGGTTCTGGGTATAGCAGAAAATATCAGTATACATACATGTACTCTCCTGCACCCATAACAAGTTATCTCATACTTGGGTTTCAGCCCAAATTCCTCCCCCATGTGGGCAATCTCAAAAAAACCCTCAAGCCAGGATGGTACCAGGTGGGTAGAACCTCTGGACAACACTCTGAAATGTTGAGCCCACCTTCAATCCAGACCTCCAAAGAAGCCCCATGGAGTGAAAACAGAACAGGAGGTGTTACCTGGTAGGAATTACCTGGTAATCTATGATTCTGAATTTCAGTGTTTTTGATTATTTGACCAAATCAGGAAGTGATGTATGGTCTGAAGTGTTTTTCAAACTGCAGTTTGTGATCCATTAGTGACGAAATTAATTGAGTGTCTTTACCAGCAGTTTTTCTAATGGAATGGACTAGAATAGGATTAAACAGAAAATACCAGTATATACTACATGTTGTAAGGGTATTTTGGGGTGTGTATGTGTAAGTATTATGTAAAATTTATTTCTTAAAGTGAGTAATGGTGAAAAAAAGTTTGAAAGCCGCTGATGAAAGTATACAAAAGATGGAACAAAGTTTATATGAAAACCGTTAATTTTTAAAAAGACAAAATATGCCTTTCAGAGTGCTAATAACATTTGTCATTAATTTTGCATTATTACCGAAGACCAGTTAAAGCCACATTGCATAGTATAATGGGAAAGGAGCAAAATGTTGGATTTGGAGTAGGATTTTTTTAATGACTTTGTCCTGTAAGAATTTTCATTATTACAGATTTACAGTTTTTGCTTATATGAAGAACTGAAGAGAACACCTAAGAGCTAATACCTGAGTAAATAAATAAATAATTTTAATAGCTTTAATTTCATACTGAAAAGAACCCAAAATAAGAAAATTAGTTCAATTTTCCCACCATTTCTAGAGGTGTGAGCATTTTCTTCCTGGGTTTCCTGTATCCATCCAGTTTCCAAAATAAATTATAACCTGCCGATGGTGGTGATAAGATAGACAGGAAACACTCCCACCCCTGCCCATTTTCCCCTATTTGTTACTGCTGGCAGCTGGGAAGTTCGAAGTGACCTTGCTCGTTTCTCTGCAGCCTTCTGGTGCTATAAGAGGTCTTTTTAGATTTGGCCTGTTGGGACACTCTTCTTGGTGCTTTAAACAACAAACCGTCTCTATGATCAGTTCTTTCTTATTTCATTCATAAAAGACAATGCAAATTATAAAAGGAGGAAACTGTCCCCAGGGTTGGGGGAGGATGCAGATGAAATCATTTTGCTTCATAATTAAGTGGTTAGAAATTAGCCTTGAAAGTTTTAATCTATGACAGTGTTTAGAACGCAGAAGGAGATAAGAAAGGTTTTCATGTATGGAATTACAGAGGACAAGCTTCAGCAGCCTCACTGTGTGCAGACTGAAGAATCCTTTGCCCTTACACGCTCCAGAGTTTCATTCTGCGGCTACCGCAGGGTGACACTGCATGTGTTTCTACGGAGGGCAGTAGGTGCTCTGGATCACCGCCCACCTCATTTGCGAAGGAACATACTAAGACTTGGACCCTTGTGTCCTTGGAAAATCTGAATCCCTCTGAGGTTTCAGTGGATGCAAACACTTTATTAATTCTTACATTCTTTTCACTGTCTGTTTTGAATTCTTAAAATCACACCTTTTTCAAGTTCTACCCAATAGTGTGATTTTTTTTTAACACAAATGTGAAAAATTAAAAGTGAAAACTTTTCCTCCTTTTTCTGTCCTATTTCTCTGAAGATTGCTAAATCTAGGATTTGTCAGTTGGCCGTTTCATTCGATAAATGCGGACTACACTAAATGTTCCTCACCTTCCAGGGGCTGCTCAGAGATAAAACTTTAATTGGTGGATGCTATTTATTTCAAATTCTCATGATAACGGAGAAATCATGGAGTGGTTACAAGAATGGCCATCCATCTGCTAAGAGAAAAACTTCACTCCCACTGCATGCTGACAAATGCCATCTGTTAAGTTTTTCCCTTAGTATCTTTTTCTCCACATCTTTTTTTTTACTCTGAGTAAGGTGGACAGCCTCTAGAGGGGTTTTTTTCCCCCAGCTTTATTGAGCTGTAATTGACATATAACGTTGTGTAAGTACAATGTGATGATTTGATACACTTATCACACTACGATTATTTAACACCTCCATCTCTTCATATAATTATTTTTGCGTGTGGTGAGAACAGTTAGGATATCTATTTGCCTTGCTAAGTATAAATACAGTATTGTTAACTATAGTCACCATGCTGGACATTAGATCCCCAGAACTTATTCATCTTATAGCTGGAAGTTTGTACCCTTTGACCAGCATCTCCCAACCCTCCAGCCCCTGGCAGCCACCATCCACATTGTTTCTACGCGTGGAGCTTTTTTCGGATTCCACATACACATCATACAGTGTTTGTCTTCCTCTGTCTGGCTTATTTCACTTAGCACAAGGCCCTCAAGTTCCATCCATGTTGTCACAAATGGTGAGATTTCCTCTTTCTCATGATTGAATAATATTCCATCCTATAGAGGGCTTTGAGCAGAGGAGTGAGGCGATCTGACTTTTGTTTCAACGGTTTATTGTGGCTTCTGTGTTGGGGATGGACTGAAGCGGAAGGGACGGCAGGGAGAGACCAGTGGGGAAGCTGTCGCAGAAATGCGGGTGAAAATAATGATGGCTTGAACTAGGATGGGAGGTGGAGGTGGGTGAGCAGTGATCAGCTTCTGGATGTGTGTTGAGAGAACTGCTCACGGGATTTGCTGACAGATCATATGAAGGATGTGGGAGAAATAAATAGATGTGTATCAACAATGATTCCTAGGGAATTCCCTGGCGGTCCAGTGGTTAGGAGTCTGCGCTTTCACTGCTGAGGGCCCGGTCGGGGAGCTAAGATCCCACAAGCCCTGTGGCGCCAGCCAGAAGTCATATAATAATGACTCCTAAGCTTTTGACCTGAGCAATTGCAAAAAGTCGGTTTTGTCCAAGACATTAATTCTCCCTAAATTATCCTAAAAATGTAAGGTAATCTCAGTGAACTCGCAACTTGATTTTTTATTTTTTTGCAACTTGATTTTTAAAAGAAAAAAAAAAAAAGCTTATTCTGAAGTTCTTAAGGAAAACCAAGCACACTAAAACAGCCAGAAAAAAATATTGAAAAGAGTAATAAAGCAAGATTAGTTCTACCCATTAGTAAAACATACTTCAAGCAACAGGAATTAAAGTGATAAGGTACTGGCACCTTCTGTGTTCAATGAAATAAAATAGAATCCAGAAATGGACCTAAAAATATACAGTAATTTATGATATCTCTGTAGAAAATACAGTTTCTTCAATAACTGGTATTAGAACAACTGGATAGCCACCTGGGGGGAGGAAAGGAAAGGCATTCCTGTCTCACTATTTACATCATAGTAATTCCATAGGTCAAGAAAAAAAAATGATTCTTAAGTATATAATTTCAGAATGAGACGACCTTCCTTATGTTGGACACAAAACCCTGAAGCCATAAGAAAATGCTAAGTTGGATGATGTAAAAATGAAAAAGCTCTGCATAGAAATAATTTCCATAAATAAGACAACAAACTTTATTTTTCTTTTTGAAAAAAACTTATTTTTTGAAAGAAAAATTACTTTCAATATATATACATAGAAAAAACTCTTAGAAATGATCAAGAGAAGAAATTATCAATAGAAAAATGAGCAAAGAATGTGACAGTTTTAGAAAAGGAAATGTAAATGACTTAAAGAAGATGTTCACTCATAATAAGAGAAATGAAATCTGCAGTGAGATTCCATTTTTCTCCTATGAGGTTGGCAAAGCCTGAAAAGTTTGGTAATACCATTTTGGAAGGTGTGAGGAAACAGGCTTTCTCCTACAAAGTTTTTTGAGTGTAAATTATACAACCTTTATGAAAGACAATTCAGCAATGCCTGTCAAAATCACAAATACCAGAAATTGCAGAAATTCCACTTCTAGGAATTGTTCCCACTTCTATGCTTGTCTATGTGTGAAATGATCCGTGTGCATGGATAATGTCCTTTACTATTACTCATCCATAATCAGTAACAGTATCTTTAGGTATATCCTGAATGAAAGGCACCAGATTGGATTTGGGATCAAATCCAATGTGGTGGAGTGACTCTTAAGCTTTGACCTTAGCAACTGCAAAGAATCAATTCTTAGAGATATTAATTCTCCTTAAATTATCCTATAAATTTAAGGTAAACTCAAGGGTAGAGTGAAAAGGGCATTTGCATCAGAATCAAGCAGATGTATTAAAGGTATGCCCTTCTGCATTATTCGTGTGAATTTAAGTAAATGATATCTCTCAGCCTCAAGTACTTCAACTGTAAGATGGGGACTTCCTGGGAGAAGCAGACCACCATGAGGCCCGAGGGCCCCACGTGTCTTTGCTGAGATGCCAACCTACAAGGCCTTCCCATCCTCCATCCCGAGCCCTTTGTGTAGCTGAGTCACACGGGCAACCACAGCATGACTGCAGTGCACCCTGCTCGCCCTGCTGGTCGTGGGACTGGCTTGTCCACTCTTGCTGTAAAGGGTGCTGGGCCCTTGGCCCTGGACCTCAGCTACAGCACAACCCACAGCTGCCGTCGGGCCCGTCCCGTGGGATGTAGGGTCAGGGACACTGGTTCCATCACGCTGAGCTGCTGTCACTTGCTGTGCTGAGAATAACAAACTACCTCACTCTGGTCCACGGAGTCTTGTTTACTTCCCAAAACTATGGCGTTATGGCCAGTCGATCGGCTGGCTTGCTTTGTCACTCCTTTGGGGGCTCGTTACTTCTTGCCGTCCTCTATGAGGCTGGGGTTCTTCCCTTGACAGGAGTAATAAATAGTACCTTGAACTGAAAAGTTGTTATGAAGATGAGAGGAAACATTTGTGAAGAGCCTAAAATCGTAATGGGTACAGAGTAAGCAACAAGTGGTAGTTATTATTTTAAAAACAAATACTTTGTCAACTTGGTTCTTCAAATCAGATGTCCTTGAAGATCAATATCAAATGTTTTCTAGTTTATAATCTTGGCTATCTGTCATTGCCCTATATAGATAAATGAAGTAGAGAAAAATGCATTTTTTAAATTTATTTTTTATCGAGGTGACATTGGTTTATGTTTCATGTGTCCAACATTAAAGTTCTACTTCTGTATACCCTACAGCCTGCTCACCACCAAAAATGTGGTTTCCATCCATCACCATACAGTAGACCCCCTTTACCCATTTTGCCCTCCCCAGCCTGGCCCCTGCCCCTCTGTTAACCACTACTCTGATCTCAATATCTGTGCGTTTGGTTTGGTTTAGTTTGACAAATACATTTTCCAAACCTGTGTTTTCCTAACTGGTTCACAACCCAACGCATGAGTGGGTATAAATTCAATTGTGGGCTTCCAAAAGCAAGTTTTTTTAAATGAACAGAATAGAGTAGAATAGAATAGATCAGAATACAATATACATGTAAGAGTAGATAAAGTTCTGTGAAACATTTCCAGCTTGTTTTAGAAACTGTGTGTTTATATTCTGGGCTGTGGTGGAAGATGTACTGTGAGTTCTGTTTTCTAGAAATCGAAAACCACTTTTCTAAATCCTAAATTGCTGCTTGCCTTAAACGCCTGTGAGGATTTCCATGGAATTCGATCAGATAATCCTGTGTTTAACCAGAACACTGCTTAGTTGGGACCAAAGATGGCAGAAAGTCTGCAGGAGTGAATTCTAACAAACCAGCTGACCAGAGCGTGTCTGGGGTGCTTTATTCTGATACCAGTCCGTCTAACAGAGTCCTGAGAGTTCAGTTTAAGAGATCGCAAGAAACATTCTACCACTTTCATTGTCAGCAAATGGATCCTTGCTTTGAATTTTTAGTTTCCTTCAAATTTATAGCAGAATCATGCATTTTATTTAAGCTTCCTGTGTCCTTCATAAGCTGCAGAATTAGCTAGTGTCCCACGGTTTCCCACCTGAGCTGTCCCTCTGAGTCATTCTAACCACATCATGCTTTATGGCAGAACCGTTACTTTACTACTGGGTTGAGTCAGTGATTAAAAAACAAAAAAATACTCCGTTCTGCCACCCACACTGTGATTCTGCAAGCAGAAGGAGAATGTCATTCCGGAGCAACCTGATAATCAGTTTAACATTTCTTTCTCCGTCTTTCTAAATCTCACCCTTCAACAGTGTGCTTTTTCCATACTCACTGGTTTTATTGATTAGTGAAAGGAATGCTGAGTGACAGTGTTTTAGTAGGAAAGGACTGTCAGGCATCTCCACTCAGAGAGCTGTCCCAGGCCTGTCTGCAAAGGAAGCGCTTGAATCTGTGTCCATACATGGTGACATGGACTCTGGTCCCTCCTCCTTGGGCCATCGGGCTGAGGCATGTGCCCCAGCTCTTGTCTTATCTTCTCTCCCCCGAGAGGACTATACTTTCTTGACCTTGTTGATTAACTCAGTAGAATTTGGTTTCTGCAAGGATTTACAATTTAGATCAGGAAAAAGCAGTCTGTGGGCACTTAGGTCAAAGATTCTGGCGAATATTCATTAGCTCAGCCCTAGCATAGGCAGCCCAAGTAAAACCACAAAGAGAGGGCTTCCCTGGTGACGCAGTGGTTGGGAGTCCACCTGCTGATGTGGGGGACGTGGGTTCGTGTCCCGGTCTGGGAGGATCCCGCATGCCGCGGAGCGGCTGGGCTCGTGAGCCATGGCCACTGAGCCTGCGCGTCCGGAGCCTGTGCTCCGCAACGGGAGAGGCCACAACAGTGAGAGGCCCGTGTACCACCAAAAAAAAAAAAAAAACCGCAGAGAGAGAACTGTACTTCCCCCCGGGGTCCCCCCTTCCCTGTCTCCCTCCTCTGTTCCATAGACAGCGCCCACATGCTACTGGGGAACCCCAAAGTTCCCACTTCCCGTCCCCCTCCTCATACCTGCCCATATCCTAAGTTCCGTGTCAACATTCCCCATGAAAACTCACATTAACGCCTCTGATTAAATGCCACTCCTCAGTTTGGGGGAAAACCACTTGCTTAAAGTAACTCATCTTCCCACCATCACACTACCCCCTGGGCTGCGAGTATGCTCAGGTTCACCTATGTTCACTGAGTTAAGGACCTCCGTTCTAGCCGAGGCCCACCTCCCCACTTGGGTTCTAAATCCTGTTGCCTCTCACAGTCTCCAGGACTTCGCTGTCACCCCTTGCTTGCTGCGTCATCAGTTGCTATCTACCGGATCCTTCCCTTGGGCCATTTCACTGGGTGCCCACTGCACCATGCTGACTAGCAAACATCTTCTTTGATTCAAAACGAGACACATTTGCATACACAGTGGCTCCTGGAAGGCTTGTGCTCTACAGAGAGCGCTGGAATACTGGGGAGCCTGACCTCACCGGCTTCTGGATATCCCCTGAAGGCCAGGGAGTGTTAAAGCCCATAGGGGGTCAAAGTCAGGTCTTCCTTCTCTAGAATAAATTCATTTTCTTGTTTCGTCTTCCGCGGGAGATCCCTAGAACTTGGCCTTCAGCCATCGGGACAGATGGCCTTTATTTCGGCAAATATTTCTGACTGAGGCTTACAGAAGACGTGCATCGCAAATAGCTTCAGTCTCCGTAGAGGGAGGGAGAAAGGCATCGCCAGGAGAGTCTTCAGGAGTGCCGGGCGCTTGTTCTCCTTCGCCACCCTGTGCACAGATTGTGCTTCCTTGTCCCAGCCCCTCAGTCTGAAATAATCATCCAGCTCCTAGGTTCCTTCACCTTCGCCTAAATATAGCTCAGGAACAATGCCCTCCTAGAAACTTTACTCTGCCTGAAATCTAAACACAGTGTAAATCCATTATCCTTCCTTTAAGCCACCATCCCTTAAAGATATGAAAAATGTGAGATTGCAAACAAATGGAAGTACAGAAATGCAACATTCAAGACATTCACGTGCTGTTGTAAGGTTTGGTCTGGCCCTACTAAGAGCCAATAGCATGCAGCGAGATACGACAGGACTCAGAGATGCTCTTGCTTTTTAGCCTAAAACCAAGAGCCTGTAAGGTTCGAACTTGCTGCTGTGTGTCACCTTGTGATCAGAGAGACAGATTGTAACACGGACGGGATGCTTAAAAGCCTACGGGGGCTAGGCAGTCACAATATGAATGAAGCTGGTTGGGTTTAGGGAAAACAATACAAAGCATTAAGGAAGGACGCTTTCTACTTGGCCTTTGAGTCTTCTGCAATGGGCTGATGGGAAGCACGGAGGTCTGCAGAGCAACACGTTAGCAGCACGGCTTGACTCCAGCCTGTTTTTGCCATGGGAGAAGGAAGGTGCAGTATTACTAGATCTTTAAAGAAAAGCAAAAGTCTGTACTTTTACATAGGGTCTCCTGAATTTCGAACATTAGTAAGTAAAATATATTTAAAACAGGCCAAATAAACCTCGCCATGGGTTAGGGCCTGGGCCATGAGTTTGTGATCCCAGCAAAGCAGAGCCATCCTGTGTGTTTGTGCTTTTCACAGGGCCTCAAGTGGGGTTAAAATCCGTGTCACACACTAATCGCCAAGCTGCATGCCCAGGCTTGAGACTGCCTTCCGCCAGCGCGGGAGAAGGAGGACGCTTTTCTGGTCGGTCTGCCAGAAGGAGGGATCCTCTTTTCCTAATTTGCACGAAGGTGCCTGTACGTACCAGCAGTGATCCTGCAGCAAAGATAAACAACAGAATAGTAAAGCTACTCTGGGACACAGGACTTCCAGTGATACAACTGGAAAATTCACAGACTGGTTACTCTATGTACAGCTGTGGCCAGCCTCTGTTCCTGGTGTTAATTTCTTTGGTGCTGAGCATAGCTTAGTTTATATCTGCACAAGCTTTTATGTTGGAAATGAATAGAAGTGCTTTTGCTTATAATTATAACTTACAGTAAATTTTAGAGGAAGAATCAGGGTTTTATGAGCTAGATTGACCGGAAGGTCCCGCTCTTGTTAGGCGATGGCCAGGTGGCAGGGTAACTGCACTCCAGGAAGAGAGAAATAGGTGCTTTGCCCAGCCCTTGGATTACCCATCTTTACACCGGGAAGGCAGCCTCTTCTGTGGGTCCCTGGGACTCCAGATGTGCCAGCCTGGCTGCTGGGGGAGACATCCAGAGCTGATGAACTAGTAAATGCACCGGCTGTTTCGATTGTCAATTGTAGGTTCCAACGGTTGACCCCAAAACCACATTTCTCTACTCAGTCTCTTGGCTTTAAGTTTGCAGTTTGTATCAGTCTTTTTTCCCCAAAGGACAATGAGGGGGGGAAAAAAATCACCACTCATTCTACCACTTTGACATCTTTACAGCATTTGTGACTCCCTAAAAATTTTTTCTAGCCTGACCCAGTTCTTCTCCAATATGATACATGAGTGCATCATCCGTGAATGTAATTGGTTTGAACTATTTATATAAAACTTTCAGGGAAAATACTCTTTATTTTGCTAAAGTTCCCTCTCTCTTATGATGTATTTCCACATGCTAATTTTATATTTATTTCCCAGACGGTTTAACTCTTGCCTGAGAACAAACTCTGTGCGGAGAGGACCTTTGTGCGTAAATGAAATGACTTCCCTCCCTCTGATTCTCACCTTTCAAGAAGCGATACAGTTCCACTTTGTTAACGGCTGCAGCCGAGGGGACCAACTGCCTAGGTTCAACCCGCGGTCCCCCCGCTTCCTAAACTCGTGAGCCTGTGTTCTCCTTAATACCTCCGGGCTTCAGTCTCCCCATCTGCAAAATGGGGAGAGAAGTATTAGCAGCCACCTGGTGGGGTTGTGTGTCCATTAAATAAGACAGAGGGTGGGCAGTACGGAGAGCAGGGCCTAGAATCTAGTGATGCTGAAATTGAAGTTGTCATGTACCTGCTGCTTCGGTCCACAGAGGATTCGTGGCAGATGAATAAACACACAGACAACCAAAAAGACATCAAATATAAAAAGCATAGCACCAACGGGGATAAATAGAACACAGAGAATTTCCTATAGGGTCTTACGTCGTGGCTACAGTTGGCCAGAAATTTAGCTCTGAGCTTTCTGCAGCTCAAAGTGAAAAGGAAAACAGGTATACTTTTAATAGGCAACAAGAGAAACGAAAAAGTCTTTGGGGGGACACAAAGCTTTTCTAGCTTTTAACTCTAGAAGAATTTTCTCATATTAAGTTTCACAGCAGAGATGCAGAGAAGCTTAAACCTCCCACAACAAAAATAGTAATGGATTTTCATGAGGTCATTTTTTTTGTTTATTTCCATTTTGACGTAATTTCAGACCTAGAGAAAAATGGCAAAAACAGTACAAAGTCCTTTACACTTTCACCCAGACTCTCCGAATGTCGCGTGTTATACTTTACCATATATACTTCATCATTCTCTCTCTCTCTCTCCCCACTCCTCCCTCCCTCCTCACCCCAATTTCTCTATTTCTCTCTCTATGTATGCATACATATATACAAATATATTTCTAAACCATTGGAGACATTATGCCCCTTTACTCCTAAACACTTCAGTGTGTATTTTCAAGGACAAGGATGTTCTCTTTTTTTTCTGCGGTACGCGGGCCTCTCACTGTTGCGGCCTCTCCCGTTGCGGAGCCGCAGGCTCAGCGGCCATGGCTCACGGGCCCAGCCGCTCCACAGCATGTGGGATCCTCCCAGACCGGGGCACAAACCCGTGTCCCCTGCATCGGCAGGCGGACTCTCAACCACTGCGCCACCAGGGAAGCCCGACCTTGACATTTTTGAACAGTATGGGCCAGATATTTGTAAAATGGCCCTCGATTCTGGTTTGCCCAGTGTTTCTTCATGATTATATTCAGGTCATGTTTTGGCACGAGTATCTTGGTATTATCGCGTTCTCAGTGTGACCCGTCAGGAGACACAGCATACCTACTCTTCTCATCCTGATGATGTCAACTCTGAACACTTGCTTAAGGTAGTGTCCGCCAGCTTTTCCCCACTGTGAAGTCACTATTTCTTTTCTTTCCTTTTTTTTTTTTTTTTGGCTGCACCGTGTGGCCTGTGGTTCTGAGTTCCCTGACCAGGGATCGAACCCGTGCCCCCTGCAGTGGAAGCGCAGAGTCTTAAACACTGGACCGCCGGGGAAGTCCCTGAAGTCACTGTTTCTTATAATTGAGAAATATTTTGTAAATAGATACCTTGAAATTAAGCAAATATTTTGTTCCAACTTTCCCCCTCTAGTTTTTATTGCTGATTCTTGCTTGAAACAGCTATGACCATGGAGGGTGTCAAGTGGTGATGTTCTAATTCCATCATTCCTTCTGCATTTATTTGTTGGCATTCTATGGTCCAGCATTTTCCTCCACACATCAGTGTGGACTCATTTCCATGCTGGATTTATTCTTTAATCCATTTTATCCTGTTTAATTTACTGCTCAGTTTCTCCCAGATTTGGCTGGTGAATGCCCTCACACTGGCTCTCATCACACCTGAGTGATTCTTCACTTTCTGGCACAGCAATACACGCGGTTATAGCTTAATGAGTTCTTGGACAAAATCCCAAAACGTGGCTCAATGCAAGCAGCTCTGTAGAGAGCCAGGACGATGGGATCCAAAAATGCTGTTGATGGTCTTGCTCGATTCAAGGCTAAAGCTCAAAGAAACCATAGGAATGGGGCTTCCCTGGTGGCGCAGTGGTTGAGAGTCCGCCTGCCGATGCAGGGGACACAGGTTCGTGCCTTGGTCCAGGAGGATCCCACATGCCGCGGAGCAGCTGGGCCCGTGAGCCATGGCCACTGAGCCTGCGCGTCCGGAGCCTGTGCTCCGCAACGGGAGAGGCCACAACAGTGAGAGGCCCGCGTACCGCAAAAAAAAAAAAGAAACCATAGGAATGAACCCTCTTCCACCAACCTTCTGTAAACATTGCTTCTCTAAACAGGCTTTTGATAAGATCTGGACATTGGACAATTCAAGGTTTTGTTTCCTGGCAAAGGTCAGTAGCGCTATCTAACATAACTTTCTGATGATGGAAATGTTCTATAGCCACGTTATCCAGTGAGGTAGCCACTAGAGACAGGTGACTATTGAGCGCTTGAAATGTGGCTCGTGTGACTGAGAAACTAAATTCTCAATTTAAATGAGTTCATTGTAACTTTAATGTATAGAACCGTATGTGGCTAGTGGCTACCATATTGGACACACAGGTCTAGAGGGAAGGTTTCCTATGGCATTGATAGAGGATGGATTTAAATATGTTCCAGACAAAATGATGAAACGCGGCCCTAAATGATTAAATAGTTAATTTTGCGAAGTTTTTCAACTCAAACCACTTGAGTAGTTCTATTTATGCATCCTATAAGTAGTAGATAGTGAAATCACCATGCTCCACTGAGGCTACTCCTAATTTGGGACCATATCTTCACAGCATAGGCTCAGGGGGTCCATTTTTTTTTTTTTTTTTTTTTTTTAGAATTTCTAACAATGATAAAGTTCTGGTTTAATTCCTCCGTTTGCATTTAGGTAAGACTGTTTCCCATACCAGTTTTACACCTTCTAGTATAGCTTCAAAAACTATAAACACACTAAAATTAAAACATGAACTATTAGGAATCAAAAATACCACAAGGGCCAAAGACCATGGTATGAGGCAGTCAGTAGTGTAGCCTATATGCACATCACCGCACCCCCGTGGTCTCTCTTGAAGTGACTGTGTGTGCAGATCATCTAAAAGTTCTTTCAAATCTGTAACCTCTGTGAGCAGTAATGGAAGGGAGAGAGGCCCAAAAAAAGTCCTATATAATGTTCCCTCAACAATCTAAACTTTACTTAAGGTAGGCTTTCTTTACGAATTGTCTATATACTTTGCGGAAAGACAAACAGGATTGTCTGACCCTGAAGACTCAGGTTGCCTGACAACAGTCTGAATGGGTCCAGAGCCTCCCCTTCCCCCAGCAGGAGGGGCTGTGCCCAAAGGCAACTTCCCACAGGTCAACAGGTGCTGGCAGCAGGCGCTACAGACAGCTAACTTCCTGAACAGCTGCCATCTAACTTCAGACTGCCCGATGCCCAGGCAGACACTGCATCCCAGTTGGCAAGGCCACTCCCATGCCTGCTCTATAAAAAGGGAATGCAACTGAGTGGGGGTGGGAGACTTGAGTCCTTCTTCTGGGGTCCCAGCCCAAGCATCCCTCCACAGAGCGCTGAGATCACAGACCGTGCATCTGCCCCACATTTACCCGTACATTCCCACTTGTTCCGAAAAACTCTCACCTTGTTTGCTCAAGGACAATGTGAAGGACACATTTTTAATAAAAATAATCTGTATTTTCTCCCAAGTAGCTGACATCAAGGAAAATCGTCAATGAAAATTCAATATATGAATCATAGAGAAAAGAATGCACTTGAATGAGGTCCGTGGAGTAGATGGTATGAAGATTTCACTGTTAATTTCCTGGTTTTGATGGTGGTCATTTCGCTTAGGTAGGAGAATGTCCTTGTTTGTAGGAATTACAAACTAAAGAATTCAGGGGTGATGGGGTATCGTAACAGCATCTTACTCTCAAGTGGTTCAGGAAAGTTTCTTCTATTCTTGAAACTTTTCTGTATGTTTGACATTATTTTAAAATCAGCAGCAAAAGAAGTGTGTCAAATAAAAGGGAAATCTATACCCCTCCCCAGGGAAAGCCCTCTGCCTGGTCACACGCTTCCACTTCCTTTCTGCAGGAAGCCTGTTTGTGTACCCCCATATTTGTTCCCTTCTCTTCCTTTCCAAAAGAACCTTGGTTGGGTTTAGAGTGGAGACCTGCGTGCAGGCTGGGTTCCTTTGCGGCAGGGACTGGGCGTGGGCCTCAATTCTGGGCAATGAGATGTAACCTGAGGCTTTGTGGAAAAGCTTTTGTTTTCTTGATACAGGTGACACCTCTAACTGTTACCCTTACCTTTCTTCCTTCATAAAAGGTGGAAATGAGGTTGGCAGTGTAGCCCTTATCTCTGCATTTCCCCCTAGTCTCTTGGGTCATGGTCAAGAGCACATTTTGAAGTCGTGTAGTAAAGTAACGGAGTGTTACCCCCAGAAGGAAAGTAGTTCAAATACCAAGAAGAGCTAATTTGTGGATTTTTCAGAAAAGAGGGAAGATAAAAGTCATTTCATCCTAAAGGCTACTATATGCTCAACTGGTTAATACTAGACTGATACATTATTAAATAAATGTCTTCTCCGGTTGTTTTTAATTAAATGTGAACATCCCTGGGATACTAATAGTGGGTCCGATGTTAAAATTTCCAAATGATGGTCAACTTGACAACAAGATTAGAATATCAAAAATTAAAACTAAGGTACATGACTGAAAGTCTGTACCAGAGTTCAGGCAATAACTTGAGGAGAACGAAAATTCACACTATGAAGTCTTTATATCTGTGCCTTAGAAAGAGAATTTATTTGAACATAAAAATGTACTGATTTTTTCCAAAAGGTGGTCTTTATGATAACTCTGAAGGCGATTAGAAACAACGGCTTCCCTTAGGAATGTGTTCCAAAGCCTGGGGAGGGGACATAAGACCGATGCTAACGGCCCTGAAAGACGAAGCGCAGGTCAGCACCGCTGGATGGTGTTTAGGACAAGGGGCATTGTCCAGGTAGCAGGAGATATGGGAGCAGGGGACAGAGAGACGTGAGAGAGTGACAGCACACGTGAGAATGACCTGTGTATGCACAGGACCAGCCCTCACTGAGGTGGAGAGGATACAGCAGACCCCATACTCCGGTGGTGGCCGGGGAAACAAAGGTACCCATGAGAGGAGGGTGGGGGACATGTAGGTGTCACATGGCAGCCAGAAGAGTGCGTGCACGTATGTGCTGTAGGAAACGGGGCCACCCAACCCCTCCCATATTAGTCGGTTTCTCCAGAGAAATAGAACCAACCAGATATATAGAGGGACAAATTTACTTCAGGGAATTGGTTCACACCATTGTGAAGCCTGGCAAGTCCAAAATCCGCAGGGCAGGCCAGCAGACTGAAGGCCCAGGGAAGAGTTAATGTTGCAGCTCAAGTCCAAAGGCAGTCTGCTGGCAGAATTCCTTCTTCTTCAGGGGACCTCATTCTGTTGACTCTTAAAGCCTTCAACTGATTGGACGAGGCCCACCCACATTATGGAGGTTAATGTTCTCTACTCAAAATCTACTGAGTTAAGTGTTAATCTCATATAAAAAATACCTTCACAGCAACATTTAGACTCGTGTTTGAACAAATATCTGGATACCGTGGTCTGGCCAAGTTGACACATAAAATTAACCATCACCAGATTTAGGGAGGCCCTACATCCAGGGACTGGTGTCCGGATAAGAAGAGGTTAGGCACAGAGAAGAAGGTAATGTAACGATGGAAGCAAAGATCGGGAAGCTGCATCTACATGCCAAGGAATGCCAAGGATTGCTGGCGAAGCTGGGAGAGACACAAGGAAGGGTTTCTTGCTCGGAAGCTCCGGAAAGAACCAGTCCTGCCAACACCCTGATTTCAGGCTTCTGGCCTCCAGAGCTGTGTGACAATACATTTCTATTGTTTTAAGCTGCTCAGTTGGTAGGAAACTAATGCAGAGTGTTTTGCAGAATTCAAGGAAAAGTTGAACAGAATGGGCGTCAGGAAAGGTGGGAACCAGGGTCACCTCAGCAGGGCCCCTGCAGCAGGCACGTGGACCCTCGGGATCGTGCTCCTCTGTGTCTTCTGCTCCAGCTCTTTCAGCCTCCGTGACTCAATTTAAATAAAATGAGAGAAGCAAATATGGCCCAAGTTATGCCACAGTCCTTCCCTTGGTCAAATCACCATGGCCTAGAAGAAAGTCCAGTACTGAAACTATACTCGTCAAGACCCACCCCTTGTGGATAAGGGAAGAGTCCTCAGTAAAGGGGGTCTCAGGAAGGCTGGATATTCCTAGACCTCACCTACTACACTTTTGTCAGGTAACAGATCATGGAGAAAGACCAGTGACTTCTAATTCTGCCTGATCATAATCCCCTAAGAAACTCTAAAACTTATGAATGACTGGGCTCCACCCCAATATCTCCTTATGGGAGTCTCAACACGTATGGCCTGGGATTTTTTTCCTCCCAAACTCATTTGGTGATTATCATGATGAGCCTGTAGGAACAGTGGGCTAGGGCTAAATTAGGTTGTTGAAGAAGATTTTTTTTTTAAATAAATTTATTTATTTTTGGCTGTGTTGGGTCTAGTTGCGGCGAGCGGAGGCTACTCTTCATTGCGGTGCGCAGGCTTCTCGTTGCAATGGCTTCTCTTGCTGCGGAGCACGGGCTCTAGGCGCGCGGGCTTCAGTAGTTGTGGCTCTCGGGCTCTAGAGAGCAGGCTTAGTAGTTGTGGCGCACGGGCTTAGCTGCTCCGCGGCATGTGGGATCTTCCCGGACCAGGGCTCGAACCCGTGTCCCCTGCATTGGCAGGCAGATTCTTAACCACTGCGCCCAGGGAAGTCCCAGAAGATTCTTGATAAGTGTGACTTGAACTTCCTTAGAGGAAGCGTAGGATGCCTGAAGGATGGAATTCCACGCACATCCTTAAAAAGATTCTCTGAGTCCTCATAAATTAAACTGCTGTATGGACCCAAAAATAGCTTCACAGGAAAGACACATGGGCGTGCAAGACATATTCGTGTTTACAACCTGACTTTCCTGCATGGGTTCATCTTTGGATTTATTGCGTGCTGTCATACTGAAATGGAGCAGGACCCTGTGGTCCTTGCCTCTCCGTGTCCTCAGCCCGCCTTTTGTCTGTGGAAAAACTTTAGCCAAAGTTTAATCAGAGAAGTGAGATAATGCAGAAACAGAAGAACACAGTCAAAGGGAACCAAATAATAATAGTTTAGTCATTAAGCATAGTCAAGGACCTCTAGTTTCTCCTCCAGGGCTATAGATAATATTCTGGGCCGTATCCTGTGAGCTGTCTTGTAGATACTGAAACCCACACCAGGTGGAAGAAGTTAACTACGTGATGACCAGGCTGTAGCCATGACCTAAGCTGCCACAATTCCAAGAATCGGCTTCAAAGAAATGGAAACAAACCAACCCTGGAACTGAAGATTAAGTGTACCTAAAACAATGGAGATGATGCTGGTCACACCGCCAATGACCAATTTCAAGATGACTGTCAGAGCTGACGGTGCTGTTTCTGCATGTAGCCCCTCCCTCCGTCTATAAAAGCTCCTGTCCCCTGATTGTCGGGGGGTGGGGGAGGGAGTTGGCCTTTGGACAGGGATCTGCCCTCCGTCACCCTCCCCAAATATAATTTTTTTTTTGCGTCCAAAATAAAGCAAACTTTCCGTTCCACCAAACTGGCCTCTTTATTTGCTTTTGAGCAGCGAGCAGCCAGACCCCACTTTCGGTTACAATATCGTCATGAGTTTAATGAATCAACCGATTTTATACCTGTTTCAATGAGAATTGTGTCACACCCTGGGAGAAATCAAGGTACATGTACCCTTGAATTCAAAGGCATTAATGGAACACAGTGATCTCTACCCTATATCATCTGGATTTGATAACATCTTCTAATGGAAATACTGACATTCTGCCAGCAACCAAGAACATAATTCACTTAAATATCTTGGCCAAAAATCATTCATCAATTTCTGATTTGGAAAGATATTTTTTCTTCATGCTTATCGAAAGCAAGGGTTTAGAACTTATCTGTACATATTACTGTACTGATAGTAATAACTGAAAGCCTAGATATACTCTTTCTAAATATTGGCATAATGGAGGGTGGAGTTCTCTAAATGTCACTCACGCACTTGCACACACACACACACGCGCACACACACACACACCCTACGCTATGCAATTTCCCCATTTAGAAGAAAGGACACGCTAACCAAACTCACCTCTATCTAACACTTATTAAACTACTTGCTGTGAATAATATGAAATTGAGGCTTTTACAGAAGCCCTTTGGAATTTAATCTGTAGGCAGCAGAGGGGTTAGAATTTTATCCAACCATGGGGTGAACCAGGGAGTGTGAATAGCAATTCAGCACTTTCAGATTGCTTCCTGTGCGGCACGCACTGTTCTAAGTGCTTTTGTTAACCCATTTAAACCTCACAACAAACCTGTTAGGTTGGTTCTATTATTATTACGACCATTTAACAGATGAGGAAACCGGGGTACATGGAAATGACTTAATGCTCCGGAGTCACTCAGTTCATAAATCGTGGTGCCTGGATTCAAACTCAGGCAGTCTGGCTTGGAGACTGTGGTATAATAAGAAATACGTTTGGTCTCTGTCCCTGGTCCTTGGAATTTCCCGAATGATAGGGATGTCTTTTGTTATTTGTAATGAACCCTCTGCCACCTTATCTAAGTTTATGTTGCTGCGGTGATATAGGGTGGAGCCCCTACATAGCCTCAGGATGGGGCTGGTCACCAGAAAGACCAAGTTATTAGAAGGTTGGAACTTCCATCCCACCCAGCAACCTCTGGGAAGGGGAATAGTGGCTGGAGGTCAAGCTCAGTACAAGCTCTGGAATAACAAGATTTGGTGAGTTTTCCAGTTGGTAAACATACTGAGGCATCGGAAGGGTGACACCCCAGGGAGGGCAAGGGCGCTCTGGATCCCCCATCTCGCCACCTTGCCCCATGCGTTTCTTCCATCAGGCGGCTTCTGAGTTGTAGCCTTTATAATAAACCAGTAAACCTAAGGAAAGTGTTCCCCTGGGTTCTGCTGTTCTACCAAATGCTTAAACCTGAAGAGAGGGTCATAGGAAACCCTGACTTATAGCTGGTCAGTCAGAAGTACAGGTGGGTAGGACTTCCAACTAGCGTCTGAAGTGAGAGTAGTCTTGTGGGACTGAGTCCTTAAATCTGCGGAATCTGATGCTAACTCCAGGTAACTCCGGACGCTCAGGCCCAGTGGCCATGGCTCACGGGCCCAGCCGCTTCGCGGCATGTGGGATCCTCCCGGACCGGGGCACGAACCCGTGTCCCCTGCATCGGCAGGCGGACTCTCAACCACTGCGCCACCAGGGAAGCCCCTATTTTTTTTGAAGATGTTGGGGGTAGGAGTTTATTAATTAATTTATTTATTTTTGTTGTGTTGGGTCTTTGATTCTGTGTGAGGGCTTTCTCTAGTGGTGGCAAGCGGGGGCCACTCTTCATCGCGGTGTGCAGGCCTCTCTTTTTGCGGAGCACAGGCTCCAGACGCGCAGGCTCAGTAGTTGTGGCTCACGGGCCTAGTTGCTCCGCGGCGTGTGGCATCCTCCCAGGCCAGGGCTCGAACCCGTGTCCCCTGCATTAGCAGGCGGATTCTCAACCACTGCGCCACCAGGGAAGCCGAGAAGGTCTTATTTTAAAAAATAAATCCACAGTAAATTACATTAATCTTCATTCATGATTTAATCTATTACCCAGGAAAGGGGTATGATCAAGAGAAGCGTTAGGGAGAAAGCCTTGCAGATTTATAAGGTAAAAGAGCATTATTTTTAAAAAAACTCTCTTTCGCACCGCTGTATCCTGAGCACCCAGCACCCTGTGCAAAGTGAGTATTCCAGAGATACTTGCTGAAGAATAAATGAGTAACTCCAAGCCATAAATTATTATAGTCTGCTTGGTAATGTTTATTGATGCTGACATACTTTTTAGTCGTGATGAAAAGGAAAAAGTCATGAAAGAGAAAAGTAGCTCTTTTTTTTTTTTTCTGGTACGCGGCCCTCTCACTGTTGTGGTCTCTCCTGTTGCGGAGCACAGGCTCCGGATGCGCAGGCTCAGCGGCCATGGCTCACGGGCCCAGCCACTCCGCGGCATATGGGATCCTCCCGGACCGGGACACGAACCCGCGTCCCCTGCATCGGCAGGAGGACTTGCAAACACTGCGCCACCAGGGAAGCCCAGAGTAGCCATTTTTCAAAAGTACCTTCCATAACTTCTTGTTTCGTTTTTCATACGAAGATTACTTCTTTAAAGCATCTAAATCTAAGGGATATTCCCCACTGTCCCAGTCTTAGTCCGTTCGGGCTGCTGCAACAGACACCATAGACTGACTGGCTTGTAAGCAACAGGAGTTTATTCCTCGCAGCTCTGGAGGCTGCGAGTGCAAGCTCGTGGTGCCGGCAGATTTGGTGTCTGGTGAGAACCCGCTTCCTCATCCGTGGCACCTTCTCACTGTGTATTAACGTGGAAGAGGTGAGGGGTCTTGCTTAAGTCTCTTTTCTAACCACTAATCCCATTCATGAGGGCTCTGCCCTCCGAATTAATCATGCCCAGAGGCCCCACCTCCAATACCATCACCTTTGTTAGGATTTAAACACATGAATTTGGGGGGACATGTTCAGACCATGGCAATCTCCAGTTAGTTTCTGGTTTTTTCCTCCCCTTAAGTGTTACTTGCTGTGTGTGTCTGTGTATGCATGGTGTGTTTTTTTTTGGTTTTGGGGTTTTGTTTTTGTTTTTGTTTTTTCCCTAAATGATCTATGTTGCTGAAACAGCAGAGGGAGCTAAAATTAATGAATTGAGGTTGCTGCTATCATCCAATGCTTCCAAGCACAAAATATTTCAAAACCAGTCCATTCCACTAGAAATGAGGTTTGAACAGGGAGTAGGGGAAGTGCGGCAGCCAAAATAAGGTGCTAGAGTTGAAGTATTGCTTTCCTGGGTTGAGAAAGCCTAACTCATCCAGCAATACCTTCCAGAGGGGACCTGAGGGAGCAGTACTCTCACTTCTAGACCTGCGAATCCACACACTAAACTTCACGCATGTGGGAGAGAAGTTAGGCCCAGAGGCCTCTGTTAGTCGGCTAACTCACCTCCAAAGGATATAGTGGTCAAGTTGGGCAAAGAGTTCTGGGCCACAGAAGTCCTTTAACTATAACATATAGTCCACTTAAGTGTAATGTAATGACGACATATTTGGGTTTAAATCTACCTTTCTATTTGTCCCACCAATTCGTATATTTTTGTGATGGTTAATTTTATGTGCCAGTTTGACTGGGCTGCAGGGTGCCCAGGTATCTGGTCAAATATTATTCTGGGAAGGTTTCTGGGAGGGTGCTTTTGGGTGAGATTAACATCTGAATCCACAGAGTAAAGCAGGTCATCCTCCGTAATGTAGGATGGGCTCACCCAACCAGGTGAAGGGCTGGATAGATCAAAAGACCAACCCTCTCCCAGGGAGAGAGAATTAGCAGGTAGACTGTCTTCGGATTTCATCTACGCTGTCGCTCACCTGGGTCTCCAGGCCGCTGATCCACACTGCAGATGTGGACCCGCCCGTCTTCATAACCTTGTGAGCCAGTTCCTCATAATAAATTTCTTATCTCTTTCTCTATATATCCACACCTTCTTGGTTCTGTGTCTCTGGAAAACCTGAATAAGAATATATATACATATATCTGAATCACTTTGCTGCTGTGCACCTGAAACCAACACAACATTATAAATCAAATATACCTCAGAATAAATAAATGAAAGCAGTTTCCTATGTGATGTTTTAGAGAAATTTCCTTCAAACTGATAAAATTAACATTTCAGAGCTTACAGAAATAAGCTTCAGATATTGGGAAATCACAGCCTGTTTGTGATGCTGACTGCCTGAGCTGTTAGTGCCTGCTTATTAGCCTATTTATTGGTCCATAGCCCTGTCTCACTCCAGGAGGAACATAGCTGAGAATTATGAGGTCACATCATAAGTCTCTGGTGGAGTAGGGGGTATTGCTTCAATCTTTTGATTTTCCATTTACTGATCCAGACACTAAACTAACTGAAGACAGTGAATGAGCCTATTTTTTCTTGCTCTATCTGAGAGAGTTCTCAGCATTTTTTATCAGTGCCATCCCTGCTATTACAGAAAGGGCCAGTGCATTGCTCTTATTAATATGCTGAAAATATTTGCTTCTGACATCTGCCATTTTGCAAAACTATGAATACAAACCGTAGACACCATCTGGGATGTCAGAACAAGGGGGAATGTGACTGCTTGAAATTCCCTTCCAATTTAATTTCACAGTTTTTGAAACTCTTGTTTTTCTTCTGTGATAATCATAGAGGAAGATAATTAACAGTTATTCTCTGAGTGATAAAATTACTACAAATTAAGAAACTGTTATGAGTATGATTTACAAATAATTATGTGACAGGAGCATGAAAAATGCAGAACTAATGAAATAAAATTAATTAAAGCTACTAAGAGATCATTTTGTTTTTTATTTGTTTTGGTCCCTTGAGGGCAGACTGTCCCAAGATGCTTTACAACAGTGAGAACCACAGTGCAAAAAGAAATCTGAGGAACTTCCCTGGCAGTCCGGTGGTTAGGACTCCGAGATTCCACTGCAGGGGGCACAGGTTCGATCCCTGGTAGGGGAGCTAAGATCCCGCATGTTGCGTGGCATGGCTAAATAAATAAATAAGAAATCCGAACAGCTTGCTCAGAAATGTATGTGGCAAATGTGTTGGGTTGTATTGCCCGTGGTGCATGGTATAGGTCTCATCAGAACCTTCAAGAAAACAGAGGTATCATAATGCAAAACGTTAAATTTATTGACATGAACATGAGATGGGGGTGAATGTGTTGATATCTAAACCAGTGCTTTCTTATTGGGGGTTGACATCAGGAAAATAAAGTAAGACCTCTGAAAATTATTTCCTCTATAAAAGCAATGAGCAAACTGTTAAAAATTTGTCAGAATATAGTCTTTTCAACAAACGGTGCTGGAACAATTGGATATCCACATGCAAAACAATGAATCTAGACACAGACTTCATACCCTTCACAAAAACTGAAAATGGTTCATAGACCGAAATGTAAAATGAAAAACTATAAACTTCTAGATGATAACGTAAGAGAAAACCTAGATGACCTTGGGCATGGCCGTGACTTTTTAGATACAACATCAAAGGCACCATCCATGAAAGAAATGATACGCTGGTTTTCATTAAAATAAAATAAAATAAAATTTAAAACTTCTGCTATGTGTAAGATAGTATCAAGAGAATGAGAAGACAAGCCACATTCTGGGAGAAAATATTTGCAAAAGACACATTTTATAAATGACTGTTTCTGAAATATACAAAATATTCTTAAAACTCAACAATAAGAATACAATAACAGACACCTCACCAAAGAAGATACACAGATGGCAAATAAGCATATAAAAAAATTGCTTTACATCATGTGTCATCAGGGGAATGCAAATTAAAACAATAACAAAATAGTTTGTTTTATTTATCCTCCAGCCACCTTCGAGATTTTATCTTTCTCCTGGTTTTTAGCAATTTGACCACGAAGTGCCTGGGTGACCTTTTTTCTTTCTCCAGCGTGGAGTTCTCTGAGTTTCTTGAATCTGGGATTTGTTGTCTTGCATTAATTTTGAAAAATTCTCAACAATTATTTCTTCAAGTATGTTTTTTTTGTTGTTGTTGTCATTCTCTTTCTTTTCCTTCTGGGACTCCAACTTCACATGTATTAAGTTGTTTGATATTGTCCAACAGCTCTTGTTACTCTAGGCTTAAAAAAAAAAGTTTTCTCTTTATGTTTCAGTTTGGATAATTTTTGTGAAACTCTCTTCACATTTCTTGATCCTTTCCTCAGCTCTTCCCAATCTGCTGATAAGCCCATTATAGGAATTCTTCATCTCTAATATCATGGTTTTTATTTCTCGCATTTCCATTTTACTCTTTTTTTTAAAATTTATTTATTTTATTTAATTATTTTTGGCTGCGTTGGGTCTTCGTTGCTGCACACAGGCTTTCTCTAGTTGAGGCGAGTGGGAGCTACTCTTCATTGTGGTGCACAGGCTTCTCATTGCGGTGGCTTCTCGTTGCGGAGCATGGGCTCTAGACATGCAGGCTTCAGTAGTTGTGGGCACGAGGGCTCAGTAGTTGTGGCTCGCAGGCTCTAGAGTGCAGGCTCAGTAGTTGTGGTGCACGGACTTAGTTGCTCTGTGGCATGTGGGATCTTCCTGGACCAGGACTTGAACCCGAGTCCACTGCATTGGCAGGCAGATTCTTAACCACTGCACCACAAGGTAAGTCCCCCATTTTACTCTTTTTTTATAGTTTCTATCTCTCTGCAAAAATTTCCCACTTGTTTATGCATGCTGTCCACATTTTCCTCTAGTTCCTTTCCTTTAACATATTAATCATAATTATTTTAAAGACCTGTTTGATAGTTCCAACCTCAGGGCTATATCTGGATCTGGTTTTTCTGATAACTTTACCTCTTAACATATTGCTTCTTCTTGCTTTTTTGTGTATCTCATAGTTTGTCATTGTTAACCAGCTTTTTAAAAATAGACTATTTAAAAAATTTTTTTTAAATTTTACTTATTTGGTTGCACCGCATCTTAGTTGCAGCTCACCAGCTCCTTAGTTGAGGCACACGGGCTCCTTAGTTGTGGCATGAGAACTCTTAGTTGCAGCATGCACATGGGATCTAGTTCCTTGACCAGGGATTGAATCCGGGCCCCCTACACTGGGAGCGCGGAGTCTTATCCACTGCGCCACCAGGGAAGTCCCAAAAATAGGCTATTTTTTTTTAAAGAGAAGTTTTAGATTTACAGAAGTAAAGAGAGTTCCCACATACTCCCAGCCGCCCCAACACATACACAGCTTTCCCCACTATCAGCATGCCCCACCGGAGTGGTGCATTTGTTATAACTGAGGAACCTACACTGACACACCAGTATCACCCAAAACCCGTGGTTTGCATTAGGGTTCACTCTAGGTGTTGTACATTCTGTGGGTTTTGCCAGATGTATAATGATATGTATCCACCATTATAGCGTCCTACTCTGAAGATCCTCTAATAATCGCTCCCTCCCTACAACCCCTGGCAACCGCTGATCCCTTTATGTTTTTATGTTAAACTTCTATGGTTTTGCTTTTTCCAGAATGTCGTATAGTTAGAATCATACTGTATGTAGCCTTTCGGATTAGCTTCTTTCACTTAGTAATATACGTTTAAGATTCCTTTATGTCTTTTCATGGCTTGATAGCTCATTTCTTTTTTGCGCTAAATAATATCCCATTGTCTGGATGTACCACAATTTATTTATCCACTCACTTACTGAAGGACATCTTGGTTGCTTCCAAGTTTGGGCAGTTATGAATAAAACTACATAAACATCCATGTGCAGATTTGTGCGTGAACATAAATTTTCAAATCCTTTGAGTTAATACCAAGGAACATGATCGTGTGTTGAGTATCATACGTTAAGCGTATGTTTAGCTTTGTAAGAAACTGCCGAGCTGTCTTCCAAAGTTTCTGGACCGTTTTACATTCCCACCAGCAATGAATGAGAGATCCTGTTTCTCCACACCTTCATTAATAGCTGGTGTCATCAATGTTTTGGATTTTTACCATTCTAATGGATGTGCGGTGGTCTCTAATGCCGTTTTAATTTGCAATTCCCTAATGCCGTCTGATGCTGAGTATCTTTTCGTATGTTTATTTGCCATCTGTACGTCGTCTTCTTTGATGAGGAGTTCAGATCTTTTTCCCACTTTCCCCCCTTTTAAATAGACTTTATTTTTTAGAGCAGTTTTAGATTCACAGTATGTATGTAGCCCTTTCAGATTGGCTTCGTTCACTTGGTAAAAATACATTTAAGTTTCCTCCATGTCTTCTCATGGCTTAATAACTCATTTCTTTTTAGCCCTGAGTAATATTCCGTCGTCATAATTTTATATAGTATGGTAAATAATGATACTTTTAAAATGTGATACATTGACTTAAGATTTTTCTGGCTTGCTTTTCTGTAAATTCATTGATTAGATCATCAAAAACTATCCTTTTAGCAATTTCACTTTCAATCAATATAATTGAAAGCAACATCAGTCACTACTACCAGATGCAAGATCACTAATAATTTTTGATGATTTTTTATTTTGAGAAAGAAGAAACTATTTCCGGAGCTGTTAAGAGAATTTGCAGTCTGTAACAACATGATAAATTTCTGATACATTATTTTGAAATTTAAAGTTTAGCACATCTAGAGATTATTTTCACAGGATAATTTTTCTAAAAGAGATTTTACTCAATACAAAATCAATTTTGTGTAAGTCTGAATTCTATTAAGTTTTAAATTTCCCACTGGCATTTTAAGGTTTTCCCTGGTATTTCCTCTAACTTGTGGAGGTTTTTGAAATTGCCTTCATGATTCTTATATAACTTAAAGCACTTATTTATGCATTCTATACTTATATCTTCAATTACAATGAAAATTTAAGAATTTCTCTCTTATTGATAATTGGTTTACTTGAAGCTTCTTATGAAAGCGGTGTTCTTTTCCGCTGAACGCAATGACCTTTAAATTTAATTTTCAAGCCTGTGGATGTTTGCTTTGCTTTGCAATGTTCCAGCAGTTGTAAAAACTGGAGATCCTAAACTCTGAGACTTCTAATAACTTCCTGATATGCTTTGCTGCAGTTCCCATGTCTATGATTTCCTTTTGTAATAATTTACTGACAAGCTTTACTGCTCCCCGCCCCAGGTGCTGGCACTGGCTGCATACCGAGCCACTATTTTCTCCCCACGGCTGCAGCTGGTACCGCTGCCACCACTGCTTCTGCCACAACTGCTCATCACCACCGATCAGGGCCAGGTCTTGGCCTGGCCACCTTAGGACCCCATGGGGCCCAACTATCCACAAGGCATACGTAGGTGTGCTTGGCCGTGAGGCTCAGAGCCTGGCCCCCGGCCTATCTCTGCTGCTGACACGCGTATTCCATTGTCCCGCAGGACTTCCTCGCAAAACACAAGCTCAAAGAGGCAATTATCAAAAATTTCAAGGTGGCAACAGCAGAGCATAAACCCCACACCCTAAGCGAAAGACCACGTATCACGTGAAACCAAGTCGCGAACTCAGGAAGGCAGCAGTGGCTTTTGCTTGACCGTTTCCCAATGTGGGACCACCTCCCATCGATAGCACCGGAGGGCCACGGGGTTGCTGGCAGGCATCCTTTACCCTGTGTAAACTTCTGCTGTCCCCCAGGGCAGTCACTCTGTCTCTTCCATAGGCTCCACGTGTCAGGCAGTCCTCCACAGTTCTCGTGCCCAATCTTCCCCACGGGCTTTCAAGACTATGACTCCATGGTGCCAAAGGGCCCCTCCAGTACGACGGCCCTTCCGATCCATGTTCTCTCGTGCCTGCAATCCACACCCTGCCGGTTTTGCCAGATAAAGGACTGACATTCCTGGCATGAACTGGTCCGCTCTTCTCTTCCTGCCCACGGCCCCTCCCTGCTGGTGGCAGTGTCTGGAAGGTAGGGGTGCAGACGACATTCAAAGAGATCACATTCTAACAATGCAGGGATTACAGTGTAAGGAGTGCAAGAGAAGACCTGTTCAGATGATGAGTTGCTCCGTGTTTAAGCTGTAACATTCCAAACAGAAAAGCCGACCTGGCCAGAGAACACATCACTGTTCATATTTTCCTGCAAATGCTGGATCAGACTTGCATTTGTGGTCACCATCAATGAAGCACAGTGACAACCTTTAAGGTGGTCATTGGAAGCCCAGTGGATTAGGCAGCCTCATGAGTAATGACGTAGCCAGCGTTCCCTGTGGGGACGAGCAGAGACTGAAGATCTATGCTGTTTCAGTGCATTCCGGTTCTGAAGAGCCGTGCGTCGTGAATAACAGTGCTGTTACCTTTTTCTCACGATGAGAGATGTGAACGTGGTCAGGAAGGGGGCATCTGGCAATAGAGAACACAAAAGATGATTCCTGGACGTGAACAGAAAGAGATGGGGCTTGGACGCTAAGAAGAATTTTTATGTGCACTGACTGGGCAATAAGCAAATACTTTAATATCTCTCCTCCAACTATTATTCTGAATCTTCACTAATAAATCACTGTAGCTCATATGGGTCCATAAATTTTCTAATACTTTTTTTTTTTTTTGGCAGTACGCGGGCCTCTCACCGCTGCAGCCTCTCCCGCTGCGGAGCACAGGCTCCGGATGTGCAGGCTCAGCGGCCATGGCTCACGAGCCCAGCCGCTCCGTGGCACGTGGGATCTTCCCAGACCGAGGCACGAACCCGTATCCCCTGCATCGGCAGGCGGACTCCCAACCACTGCGCCACCAGGGAAGCCCATCTAATACATTTTTAAAATCAAATTGTTTATATAGACAAGGAGCTTGGAAAAATGTATTTGCCCAGAATGTGCACAGAGTAGGAATAACCTTGACTTTCGGTGAGACTATAAGCTTCTTGAGAACAGGATTTTTGTCTGCTTTGTTTATATGTATCCTTGGTTCCATACTGGATTGAACTGATTGTTTATACTAATCAACTTCTAGTGAAATTCCTGGGTGTCTCTAAATGATGTGATATGTTGTGTAGGAATTGTTTTGCTGGAAACTGTTGCAATAATCAGGATTTAGAAATTATTTTGTAAAACAGAGATTGCTATATTGGTCTTTGCATAAGCCCAATTGGAATCATGTAGCTTTTCTCCGATTCAGTTAATGGTTTACAGAACGCTTGCCAGATTTCAGGCACTTTTATATCTATAATTTCAGTTCGCCACTCTGACAATCAGTACACCATCCGAGTGTACAGTGGAGTAAACAGACATGACAGCTTGGTGTCACCATGTCATTAACAGAACAGGCGTGAAAGCAGAGCACTCGAGTTTCTAGGGCATTCATTGCCTGAGAGCTGCTGGGCAGCCCCCTGTGCTTGCCTCTATAGCCTAGGCTACAATATTTTATTCATAAGTCTTTCAAATTAATCCAAGAAGCCTCTAACTGCTTTGAGGGTGTCATTTCGTTCATACAGCAGGTGATGCCATTCACTCGGGGATTGTAATGATGGCTATACATCTGCTCCTGCTGCCGCTACAGCCAGTGCCATAAGTACTAATCTTCAGTCAATGAAGTAGCATCCTTTGTGAAAATGATTATTGGCAGGTAGGCTACACCTCTCTGCAAAAATTGTTTGAGGTTATGTTTGCAAATGAGCCCCAAAGTGCCCTTTATAGACAGTGAGTCATCACTTCTGGAAGGGCCCCATTCAGACCCTGCATCTCTCTGCAGCCTAAGATTGCACGCAAATCTTCCCTCACCAGGGTCAGAGCAGGGCAGCCATTTGAAAGGCTTGAATCTAGAGAATGGGTTTCGTTTGGGAGAGTCTGGAAGTTCCTGGCTACTTAGAACAACCTGGATGAAGCATGGACTTAGCTTGTAAACTAGGACCAGAGACTTGTTGAAAGTGAAGTGTGCAAATGTCAGAGGAAGGACTCTACTAATTCAGAAATGCCTGAATAAAACACCACACATTCTACAACTCATTTTCTGTATCCTAATTCATAACCAGCCTTCCAGGTAAGTTACACTTCAACTAGGATTTAGACGTTCTTGCAGAACATGTGCAACAGACAACCAAGATAAATTTCATGATTACATATGCGCCACTATTTTTCTTATATGGATTTTTTTATTGACTGTCCACTAGCTGATGAATGGAGAAATAAAATGGGTGTACCCACAAAACAGAACAGTTATTATTTTGGCAATAAAAATAAATGAAATACCGACACATGCTACAACATGGATGAAACTTGAAAACATTATGCTCAGTGAAAGAAGTCAGTCACGAAAGACCACATATTGTATGGTTCCATTTCTGTGAAGTGTCCAGAATGGGCAAATCTGTACAGACAGAAAGTAGATTCATGGTTGCTTGGGGCTTGTGTATGCGGGCGGCAGATGGGGGAGTGGAGGGAGTGGAGAATGACATTGAATCGGTACAGGGTTCCTTTTAGAAGGGGCGAAAATATTCGAAAATCTGATAGTGGTGATGGTTGCCCAATCTGGTGAAGGTACAAAAAAAACATTGCGTTGTGGACTTTGAATGGATGGATTGTATGATATGTGAATCATATCGCAATAAAGCTATACAACTTTTTGTATTTGGGTTTTAAAGTATTCATGGTTTATTACAAATTACAGGCAACCCTCATTTGATCGCACTTTGGAGACGTTGCAATGTTTACAGATTGGAGTTTCATGGCACAAGCCTATGGGCACCACTCTTCCAACAGCATTTGCTCACTCTGTGTCTCTGTCTCACATTTTGGTAATTCTCACAATACTTCAAACTTTTTCATTATTCTCATAGGTGTGATGGTGATCTGTGATCAGTCCTCTGATGGTACTATATAATTGTTTTGGGGTCCCATGAACCGAACCCGTATAAGACAGCAAACTTAATTGATAAATATTGTGTGTGTTCCCACTGCTCCACTAACTGGCAGTCCCCCATTTTTCTCCCTCTCTTTGGGCCTCCCTATTCCCTGAGACACAGCCCTATCGAAATTCGGCCAATTAATAACCCTACTGTGGCCTCTGAGTGTTCAAGTGAAAGGAAGAGTCAATCAATGGGACAAACTTCACTGTTGTCTTATTTTAAGAAATTGTCACAGTTACCCCAGCGTTCAGCAACCCCCACCCTGACCAGCCAGCAGCCGCCAACGTCAAGGCAAGACCCTCCACCAGCAAAAAATTATGACTCGCTGAAGGCTCAGATGATGGTGAGCGTTTATAAGCAATAAAGTATTTTTAAATGAAAGTATGCACATTTTTTAAAAATTAATTAATTTATTTTGGCTGTGCTGGGTCTTAGTTGTGGCATGCATGTAGGATCTAGTTCCCCCACCAGGGATAGAACCCAGGCCCCCTGCACTGGGAGCATGGAGTCTTACCCACTGGACCACCAGGGAAGTCCCCTGTACATTGTTTTTTTAGACATAATGCTATTGCACACCTGATAGACTACATTATAGTGTAAACATAACTTTTATATGCACTGGAAAGCCAAAAAATTTGTGGGCCTCACTTTATTGCCATATTGGCTTTATTGCGATGGTCTGGAAGTAAACCTGCCATATCTCCGAGGTCTGCTTGTATAACTCTAAATATTAGAAGACTCTCACTTCAGAGCTGGGTTCTTTAGACCAATAACTTAGGTTAAGGCCATGTTCATAGTACAGAACATGACCAAAAAAAAAGGGCAAAGTTATAAATAGGCTGGTTCTCAGGCTCCTCCCTCTCTGGAACTTTACTACTGTTCTTCCCTGACGTCTTGTCAAATTCCAGCGTGAGGATCTCGTGAAAGCTGTGGGGACACTGGGGAAGGCAGACTGGCATAGTGTGGCGTGTGCCTGGCAACTGCAGCTTATAAATCAAGCTGAGAGCTGGTGGATCCACGAGATTTATAGCTCATGTGAAAATATGTTAACTCAACTGTAAATTGATACCACACCAAACTGGGCTCCATCTTCTTACGTAACACCGCTCAAACTGTCAGGCGGTCTCTGGGAGAATTTATTGCAGCATGTTCAATGGAAGTGGAGCGTCTGGAGACTTGACTGAGCCTTTCAGATGCAGCTCAAAATGATCTCCAACCAGCTTGCAGAAGAGATGGACAGAGCCTCCAACACATGCCTTCAGCCAAAACAGCAGAAGGGATTTGAAAAACTTAATGCATGGAGTCCATACAAAAGCGATGGGAAATTTTGGCCTTAAATTTCACTTCATTTAACCCTTTAGGACAAGTGTAAAGGCACCCTAAGCCTTTACTTATGAAAGCACAACTTGGCTTTAAAATCTTTTGAACACGATGCAAAAGGATCACAAATTAGGACGGTTGAACAAATTAGGAATCATGAATGTCTTTCTCTATCACTCTTTCTTTCCCCTTCTGTTTCTCTAACGGAAATTACAGCGTTTGAAATTCCCTCTTGAAATAGCTGGAGTTCCAGCCATCTTTCCGGAATCCCCATTTTCTGAGCAGATTTTGTCTCCTAATCCTAGGTCAAGAGGGCGTGAACTCTCTCTGTGATGAGCCATTCAGAACTGGCTGAGAGCCCACATCCTCTGGTCTTTGTTTGTTTCTGGCTCACTTTTGGGGGGACTTCTGTTCCATCCATAGAGTGCCTTTGTGTCTCTTGGTGACGCCCGGTCTCCCCTCATGCTGGTCAAAAGTCATATGAGCAGCAGCTCCGCTTAAATCAGAAAGGGCCTCCACGGAACCCTCTGCCTCTGAATCTTCTGGTATTTTGAATAATGACCTCAGATCTAATCTTGTTCATGCAGTCCTTCTGCATCCTGAATTCATGGCATAGGTCTTAGGATTTGATAGCCTGCATTTCAAATGCTCACTTTCTGTAGTTTAAACTAGTTTATGGTCTTATGCTATCAATCACGAGGTTGAGTTATTTAGCAGGACAGCCTGCTTTCTTTATATCTCTGACAAGAAATTTGAGAGCTGTTTTTCACAGATTCATGTTCCTTCCGCCCTGACTTGGTTATATTTTAAGCTGTGTTTTAAGGTCTGATGAACACTGGGATTCCAAGATTCCGGCGATCCTCTTCTTCCCTCTGTCTCCCTATCGCCTATGTGTACAGCTCTCATTCTCTTCCTCTGCCTCTTTTTTTAAAACTGGTCATAAAATTTAAAATATAGCTCACTATTTTATATATGCCCTAGGAGGTTTTGTGTTCCCTATTCTTTTTTTTTTTAATTTATTTATTTATTTATGGCTGTGTTGTGTCTTCATTGCTGCACATGGGCTTTCTCTAGTTGCAGCGAGCAGGGGCTACTCTTTGTTGCAGTGCACAGGCTTCTCATTGCTGTGGCTTTTCTTGTCATGGAGCACGGCCTCTAGGCGTGTGGGCTTCAGTAGTTGTGGCATGCAGGCTCAGCAGTTGTTGCGCACGGGCTTAGTTGCTCCGCGGCATGTGGGATCTTCCCGGACCAGGGCTTGAACCCGTGTCCCCTGCATTGGCAGGCGGATTCTTAACCACTGCGCCACCAGGGAAGCCCATGTTCCCTATTCTTAATTCAGGAAATGGGTTGATTAAACACTGTTTACTCCAAACCTTCATTTATTAAACAAACTTCTAATCTAATTTGATCTTCTGAGTGGGTTTATTCACACCATCACATTAGACTTATCTTTCATTGTTAGTTAATACATGGGGAGTCTTGTTAATTAAACTTTAGAACGTGGAGAAAGAAGATGTGAAGGACAATAAAGAGATAAAAAGACCAGTTGACTAAAAAATCCGGTCTAACCTTGACATTCTCTAATCCCTAAGAGTGGACGAGTGGAACGTTTCGTGTCTTTAAAGCAATGCTTATTCAAAAGACTTGTTGTTATTTGTTTCTTACAATAGCATTATCAAGATGCATTTCACATACCACATAATTCACCCACTTAAAGTGTATAATGTAGTGGTTTTTAATACAGGCACAGAGTTGTACAACCCTCACTAAGTACGTTAAGAACTTTTCCTCACCGCAAAAGAATCCCCGTGTAGATTAGCAGTCAGTTCCCATCTCCTGGCCTCGTCTCCCAGAACCGTCCCACTGGCCCCCCGCCCAGCTCTAGGCAACTACCAACTTACTTTGTACCGCTACGTACTTTCCTATTCTGTGCACTTCATATAAATGAAGCCATACTATATGTGATCCTTTGTGACTGGCTTCTTTCACAGAGCATAATGTTTTTAAGGTTCATCCATGTTGTAGTATGTGTCAGTACTTCATTACTTTTTGCTATTGAATAATATTCCATTGGATGGCTATATCTCATCTTATTAATTCATTCATCAGTTGATGGACACTGGGCTGTTAAATCTTTTGGGCTATTATTATAATGCTGCCGTGAACATTTGTGTACAAGTTTTTGTGTTCACATATGTTTTCAGTTTTCTTAGGTATATACTTCGGAATGGAATACTGGGTGACAGGGCAACTCTATGTTTATAACCTTTAAGGAACTGCAAGACTATTTTCCAAAGTCTGCACTATTTTACATTCCTACCACCAGTGGTTGAGTGTTCCCATTTCTCCACATCATTGCCACCACTTGTTATTATTTCTTTTTCATTGTAGCCATCCTAGTGGGTACGACATTGTGACTATTTTTAATGGGTTGATAAAAATAAGCAGACCAAAGCAAGTAAAAAGAAAAGAGACTTTGCCGATTATGATCACCTTTGTCATCTGGTAGAGTTTATGTTCTCTGTGCTGATTCCATCGTCTTTTAGACTAGCGTTTCTCAATCTTTTTTTCTTTTTCCTAACCTATGCCCCCTTGGAAAAATATAAAAGCTCATGACACCCCAAGGTTCTCATATACCTCCTAGGTTGAGGATCATCTTAATCTGATATCTGAGACTTTCTGATTTCAAAGATCAGGAAAACAAATTTGCCAACTTTGTATTTGGCCAATTATCAAATACAGTAAACATAATTTCATCAATTAAAGGACAATTTAACCCTCAAAACAGTAGAAGAAATACTTCAGGCTAAAAGATAGTCTTTGCAATTTTACCTGCACACACACACACACACACACACACACACACACACACACACACCACCCTACTGTCCTTAATTTCCAACGTTAAAATGCTAGTTTCCCATATGGATTCCTATGAAACCCCTGGTGAGGACTTACATTAGAACAATGCTGTTGCTACTCTAACAGGCCGGTGCCTTTTTTGACAAGTACACCCATCTGGAGGCAGGCAAAGGGGTGAGGGAACAGAGAGGCCGTGGAGAAAGAGATTTTTCCTACACCCAAGCAAAGACTACTCCTACAGCCATGTCCATACTACCTGACACAGCTCTGTGCTGAAAACACTGGCCCTGCTTATCCTCGTAATCTGAGTACAAAATGGTCCTTTGTTGACAGAGGCCAAAACCATTAGATGAAATGTTGGTAGGAAACTTCATAATGGAGGGATCAGTCTGACAATCTGGCCCATAATGATCAGTCTTGGCCTTTCTAAAAGTGGAACAATAAGCCATTATGTACCACATAATGTGATGCCAAAAGAAGTACACAGCACCTCGGATAAAGGATTCTTGACCGTAAAATTGAACCTAAGTTCATGTACAGGAAATACACGAGTTTGCAGAGTAAATCAAATGACGCCATGAGGAAACAGTCAGCCAGTACAGATTGTAGGAGAGTCTATAGTCAAATGACTCATTGTCTTTTACGTACCATACACAGCATGTAGAAAAGAGTCGGCTATAGAATAAAAGAGAGACAGCGACCAAACGTAATGTGTGATACTCGTTTGGATCCTGATTCAAAAAATAACCTGTAAAAAAAGGCATTTTTAAGATAAAGTGGGGCATTTCCAGTATGCTCTGAATTTAGATTATCTTAAGGAATGGTTAATTGAGGTATAGTTGCCATACATCGTTATATTAGTTTCAGGTATACAACATAGTGGTTTGACATTTGCATATATTGTGAAATGGTCACCACGATAGATCTAGTTAACATCTGTCACCATACATAACTACAGATTTTTTTCCCTAAGGAATGGTTATTAATAAATGTGGTAAATGTCAGAGTGGTTATGTTTTTTAAAAATTCCTTTTAAATTATCACTTAGACATGCACATTGAAGTATTTATAAAAGGACACATTGTTTGAGATCTGTTTCAAAATGCTCCAGAAAAAAGAAAAAGAGAAATATATGGGGGAATAGATGACGTAAGATTGGGAATGTTGTGACAATAGTTGGAACTGCATCATGACAGATATATGGGGACTCATTATACTATTCTCTTTTCTGTTGTGCATGTTTGAAAGATTTCATAATAAAAAGTTAAATAATAAAATAAAATAAGCTTTCCTCCTAGGAAATAGATGTAGATTCAAATTTTAAAGTACATGGTTTATTAGGGAAACAAGTGAACACTGAGTGGGGAATAAATTTCTCTATGCATTCTTCTTTTTTTTTTTTTTTTTTTTTTGTGGTACGTGGGCCTCTCACTGTTGTGGCCTCTCCCGTTGAGGAGCACAGGCTCCGGACGCGCAGGCTCAGCGGCCATGGCTCACGGGCCCAGCCGCTCCGCGGCATGTGGGATCCTCCCGGACAGGGGCACGAACCCGTGTCCCCTGCATCGGTAGGCAGGCTCTCAACCACTGCGCCACCAGGGAAGCCCACTCTATGCATTATTCTTTTGCATTGTTACAGGGAGGTAATTCGGTGTTAACTCACTGATTTAAATATTATAAGAACTCATAACTCTACAAGTCACTGCAAGATTAAAGTAAAACAAAAGTCCCTCCGACTAAATGGAAGGTAAAGTATAGAAAAACTCCCAATGATCAAGCCATGAAAAGGAGATGTTGTGACTGAAAGCCCAAGAAATCCAGCTGTGTAGCCAAATGGAGACAGGGGAAATAGCGTTTTTACCCTGGAATTATACAATTAAACGGTTTTTAGTTGATGTTTTTCACACTGATCCCCTAATCCTGTTACTCCTGACAATGAAGCTTCCTGCTCTAGGCTAGAGTTATACTTTCAGGTGAGTAGAATGAATGCCTTGGACTCCAGCACGCACAAGCCCTGAATTTAATTTTGTTCCCCTGGTAGTTGCATAACTTACAACATGTCCAGTAACCTCTTATGCAACTGGCATCTCATGCCAGGTAGGCTGGAACCAGAAGCTAGTCATGGGCTCTAATCTCTACTAACACCCAGTTGCTTGCTTGGACAATGTTTGACAGAGGTGATTAAGCCACAGGAAAGAACTCACACCAGTGTGGACGAGATCAAGTGTTCTGACTGAGGTAACTGGGCAAGGAATTGATGCCAGGACACCCAAAGCCAGCTTCTAGATCAGTGTTGTCTACAAGAAATACGGGAGCCACAAAAGCAATTCTAAATTTTCTAGTAGGCATACTTGAAAAAGTAAAAAGGAATAGGTAAGGTTAATTATAATAATATACTTTATTTAATCCAATATATCCAAGATGTTACCTCTTGTACAAGTAATGAATATAAAAACCATTATGAGATATTTTACACTCTTTTTTATACTAAATCTTCACAATCTGGTGTGTACCTTATGCTCTAAGCACATCTCAGTTTGGACCAGCCGCGTTACACGTGCTCAGTGGCCACATGAGGATATTGGCTACCATATGGGACACGTTTTTAAATGACTGATGGTGGAATTGTACAGATAAAACCCAGAAAACTTTCAGCAATGCATCAGTACAAATTAAATATTTTTATTAGCAAGGAAAAACATTCAATATTAAATACACATTCACTTCTGTCTTGTGGATAGTGAGATGAGGAAGGAAACTCTAGTCAGTGTTAGACACGAGCTAAGCCTTCTCTTCTTAGGTCAGAGGACTGTGCACTGGATATAAATAACCTCAGGAATGACAAAACTTGTTCATACAGGCTTATAAACGTGGGTCCTGCTGAAAATATAATTTGTAAGTCCTAGGAGGAAAAAGAATTGGTAATAGCTAGGGAATTACTAAGAGAGAATCAGACGGAAACTCTTCCCAAACTTTATGGTTTAATAACATTTACAGAGCCTGACCTCTGGCTAAGAACCAAGTTCTACCTGGAAAGTTACAATACCCAGATATACTCTCACAAGGGTCAGCTCATCCTTGTTATTTTAGTTTTATTAAATTCACAACCGTGCCCTCCTCCCACTGGCCCACTGAGCACATCTGCGACACTGTGTGTACACTACTAGTTTCGAAAGAGTGTGTTTTACAAGATGTACTCTCATGCCTGGCATCCTATTTATTGAGATTCAGGAAAAGACATCTACCTCTCCTGCAGGAGTAGTGGGGTACCATGTCAGCCCATTGCCGGACAGTCTGAAAAGACCAGGCAATTCCAAGTTGTGGTCAAGAAAGTATCTGCACCAATTAAATTAAACCTAATGAAGTTGCCAACAGTGCCCCTCTGAGGGCCACAGCCTACCAAGCTACGAAAACTCTAAGTAATGACACTTTTTTTTTGGCTGAAGAAAATTAGCATGTATCAGAATACAATGCTTAGGTAAAATTCCTGAGGACCGGACGTGTCATCTTTGGACTCAATGAACTATGGCAAATTGGGAGCTAATTTAGTTTGAAAACCATTTTTATCAAGATCCAACAGAACTAGAACAATCTTACCCAGTGTTATGTTAAAATTTAATACAAACATCTGCTTTCCATTTGTGAATAGTGGCTTGCTGGGCGCTATTGTCATTAGCGGATTGAGTGTCATTATTTTACTAGTCCTATGATGTTGCTGAGACAAAAAGACACAAGCCTCCTTCTTTCATTTTCTCGTGGGAAATGTCAAGTACAGGAACTGGCCATAACTTAAGAGAATTGCGCCCAAATAGTCCCATTGCATGGGAAATAGTGAAGGTAGTATATGGCCGGGGAACCCAAGGAAAAGCCCTTTTAGGGACTCCTAAGCCTTTTGCTCTCTGTGACTCTCTCCTTCATCAGGGAAAACCTTGGCTTGATAAAGTGTTGCTAAAGTCCCGAGAACAAGATGTTGCCAGGCCTGGGCTGTACCGCTTCCCAAAGATGATTAACAGAATTTTTAACGAAGGAAGGTGTACAAAGTATTCGAGGTTCTGCAAAACTTTTTTTTTAATTCTAAAGAACTTAGATTTATTTCCTGAAGTATAGTTGATTTATAATGTTGTGTTAATTTCTGCTGTACAGCAAAGTGATTCAGTTATTTATATATATGTATATATAGACATACACACATTCATTTTTTATGCATATATTCTTTTCCATTATGGTTTATCTCTATAAAACTTTTTCACCTAGCCATGCCCAAGTACTACTTTGTAAGCACAAGTAAGCATGTCTTACTTACTACCTCTATTAGAAAATAGAGTGGGCCCTCCTGCCAGTGTTCCAAACGAGAGGAAAAGTTCTAAGTGGATGTCATCACTGTCATTGACCCCAGCTATTTATTTTTAAGGGTCAGGGACTCACCCAGAAAGGCAGGGACCAATTCATAGCCTCTAAGCTTGACCGTGGATGACTTCTTTTTGCTGGTTCTACTCCTGAGACAGAAGGAGCCTTCAGTATTTAGACTTTTAAGACAGAAAGAACCTAGCAGAGGGCTGAGAAATTGGTGTGTGTGGCAGAATATTGCATAGAAAATGAAAGGGATCTATGAAGAAAAATGAAATTGGGTTCTAACTTTAGACCATATACTAAGGTAGACTCCATATGGAAAGAAGTCCTAGGTGTAAATGATAAAAGCTATACAGTTAACAGAAAACAATATAGGGGAATACCTTTGTGACTTCGAGATGAGAAAGAATTTCTTAAGCAAATCCCCAAGACCTTTAGGCATAAGGCAAAAAATGGATGGAATTGGGGACATTAAAATTAAAGGTTTCGGTTCAACAAAGAACACCAAAAATAAAACTCACAGACAGATCACGAATTAGAAGAAAATGTGTACAATATTAATATCTTAACTATTTTAGAAAGTCCTGCAAATCAACAAGGAGGCTGGGGACCTCTTTCACACCATCTGTCGCTGGTGTGAAGCACCATCTCAAACCAGGAGAATTTTCTCCTTTCTGATCTTGCTAAACACAAGCCTTTTGCTTAAAAACCCATCTCGGCCTTCAGCAGGCTCACTGGTGAGTTCATAACTGCAACGGGCTCGGAAGGACGTCACATAAAGAGTAAAATAAACCCTGCTGTGTTGCAGAAGCACAGGCTGGTCCCACATTCTGATGAGGTGGGAGGTGGAGCAGGACAGCCTGGGGAATTCCCTGGGAATGGCAGTCACTGGGGAAGACCGTGTGGGGAGAAAGGATTTCAGTCGAAAATCTGTGCAATGTCCCGGAAGGGAAAAAATGTAGGACGTGGAGAGAAGGCAAGGGATGGGATTCTAAATTATGAGAGGGTAAAGAGCAGAGCCAGACCGGCTTTCAAACCCGTGTCAAGGAATTTGGACTTTATCCTGAGAGCAGTGTGGTGCGGCTGAAGGATTTTAAGCAGGGAGAGATTTATTTGTATCTCAGAATGTTGACTCTGGCGAACGTGCACCGCAATGATCTTTAAAGCGCAGCACAAGCAGCCTACGAGGTGCGCAGAGCAGCCTGCTGAAGAGTGGGAAGGAAATATGAGATCTCCTTTTTCTAAAAAAGGAATCCGTTAAGCTTCCCTGAAGTTTAATACCTACAGGTTTCAGCATATAATTGTATGCATAATTTAGAAATAAATACAGTTAATCCTTGAGCAACTCAGGGTTAGAAGTGCCCACCCTCTGCTCAGTCAGAAATCTCTGGGTAACTTCACAGTCGCTATTCTGCATCCAGGGGTTCCACCATAGATCAGGTAGGTAGTGCGTATTTGTTGAAAAGATTCCGCATATAAGTGGACCCTCACAGTTCAAACCTATTTGTTCAAGGGTCAACTGTATACATCGGGGGTACATGCTCAAAACATTTTCGCTGATAGGGATGTAGCATCAAATACATTTAGAGACCACGGATACAGAAGATGACCTGGAAGGATCCACGGGACGTTGTTCCTTTTCAGTTCCTAGTAGACTTGATCCTACCTTTGGGAAGAAGGGCCGTAACCAGGGTCTTGTTCACAGCTGAGGCCCGCACCAGATGCCACCAGGCCCCAGGATGGAGGGACGACGTGAAGGGGTTTCACGGCTGCCATCCCAGCAGTGGCCACAACAGAGAACTTTCCAGGGAATGGAGGAACCCCGCTGATGCAAGATAGAAAGGACAGACACAGGCAGTCCTGGTGGGACCCACGGAAGGAAGCTAGCGGGGGCATTTGGCTGACACCCCCAAGGTTGAGGGAGTCTCAGACTTTAACAGCTGTTCAATGACAACTTTGTGCGAGGACCAGGATAAGGCTTCTTCACAAACGTAGAGTTTGACCTTGAAGTATATTTTTTTCTAAGAGGCGCACTGCTAACCTTTACAGAGGCTGTTGTCATGGTTACTCATGGCTGGTCATTCAGTGCAATAGTGAAGAGCTTTTGGTGGCCAGGCTGTACGGCAGGGAGAGAGAGGGTTTTTTCATGTGAAAAACACTCCCTCACATTCGATAACCTATCTCCAAGAGAGCACTTTGAGATACGAAAAGACTGATTTAATTGTCTGCGCTACTGCAGACTGTGATAGCATTGCTTGATGAGGCCCCTTGGAAAACACATATTTTTCTCATTTGAGCCTGCTTTGTATTAGGTTTTCACTTACTATTTACTTTTCTCTTAGCTTTAAATTGAGGATTTGGAAAATAGGATATTGCACTCAATTTCTGTTTAATGGTGGCTTCCCATTTTTAAAAATCTGCTCTGTGTACGATTTTCAGCCTATTTAAGCTTTATAATACTTACCACTTGCCACCTAGTAATTAATTGTTGTCAATCAAACACTAGTTTTTTCAAATGTCAGCCTTATTCAGAATATAATTTAAGTAAAATGTAACCAATGAATAATGCAAGGATTTAGTTATTGCAGGTTTATAATTTTTCAATTTGTTCATAATATAAAGTCATTATGCAATGACTTTATTGTTATCCCAGGGTTCATTATTAGATCCTATGGAAACCCATGACCATTAGTACTAGCTAAATGTGAGGGTAGAAGGATAGTTTTGAGAGAGCGGGACCTCAAAAAAACCTGTATGCTACCTGGTTTCATTGAAGTTCCTTAGAAGTTGTTTAGACTAGCATGTGACAGTCATGCTAGAGGAAAAACAGAGGAAAAATCCACTATTTAGGAGGTTAAATCAGCAGAATTCTGTTGTATTACATTTGGAAGATAAAGATAAGTGACAGGTTGGGCATGACACCTAGGTTCTCGCTTGTATACCTGCCTGGTGGTTCCAATCACAAAGCTAAGAAACTGTGGAAAAGAACCAGCTTTCAGCAGGAAGATAAACTCAGTCTTGAACATGTTGAACTTGAGAAACTTTCGAGATATTCAAGTAGAGAAGTAAAGTAGGCAAGATCTAGAGTTGAGAAGAGAAGCTTGAAGACGTCAATTTGGGAGTCATTAGCATAGACAGTGATTGAAGATACTGGCAGAGCTGAGATTTACCCAGAAGAGTAGAGAAGGGGAACAGCGCTTAGGACAAAGCCTTAAGGAGTCCTGAGATTTAATGACCAAAAGATGAAAGTGTTAAAAGAAATAGCTATTGTGTTAAATGCTGTTCAAAATGAGGTAAAATGAGCGTGGAATGATATCAAGGGCACTGCAGACCCTGACGTAAGCTGCATGGATGTGACGGCAGCGGGTCTATACACATCTGTCTAGAAATCTAGCTATAAAGGCAAAAAGAGAAACGCGGTGGTTGTTGGAAAGGGTGCAAATCAATTGGAAAGAGAGCAAATCAAAGCAGAGATTTTTGGTTTGGCTTTGCTTTGTTTTAAGATGGCAGAGCACGTCGTGGAAAGACTGCAGTTGAAAGCGAGAGGCTGAACCAACAGAAGGGCAAAGGGATCCGTGCAAAAGGGATAGGGATGGAGGTCTCCAGGTCAGGAAGAAAGAACGCCTCCTAACGGAGAGCAGGAGAGGCTAGATATGGGGGCAGGTGATTAATTCACAGCGTGTCAAGAGAGTTCTTGGCTGATGACTTCAATTGACTCTAAGAAGCTGAAGAAGGAAGGTGAAAAGATTAGAGGCTGGAGGAAAGTGGGAAAGTTTCAAGTCTTTCACTGAATAGACAGGGAAGATGAGTAAAGCAGAGAAACGTATTAGGACGTCCAGGTAGCACTGAGAGTCCATTTGAATTCGGTGATGATTAATTTATAAACGCCCCTTTTCACAGCCCTTGTGAAAAGACTGCCAGAAACTCATTAAATAAGATAATATCAGGAATTCCCTGGCAGTCCAGTGGTTAGGACTCCGCGCTTCCTTTGCAGGGAGCACGGGTTCAATCCCTGGTCGGGGAACTAAGATCCTGCATGCCACTTGGTATGGCCAAAAAAAAAAAAAAAAAAAGAAGTTAGTATCTTTCTTGATGATTACTCTTAATAAGGGAACCATACTGTTTTCTTCCACACATATTCTATTGTCTATATTTGTCTTTTGTCATTCTTGAACATCAACTTCAAATCCATGAGAAAGAGTTAAGGTACCTGAATCTCATTCTTTTTTTCTTTCCAATTAAAAAAAAAAATTACATACCAGAGTGGCTGAAAAGCTAATCCTTGAAACCTCCAAAAATATCAATCTTAGAATTCGTTTTTAGAAGGTGGATGAGGCTTCACAGATAAAACCATAGCAGAACAACAGCAAGACGGGCTGCCAGAGGAATTAGCTAAAAGTGTGCAGAATTCAATAATTCATGAGGAATAACAAAAGTCATTAAGATGCAATTAAGGATATAGTATGGAAAACCAAACCCAGAAAATTAAATAAACCTAAGAATTTGAGTGTGTGAAAGCAAAGAAGCTATGTGGCCTTGAAAAGGACCTTACGAGACAAGCAGTAAGGGGCAGCATGAGAGCGACCGAAGGCTGATAGGGTGAGAAAGGCAATGGAATCCACAAGGAGGGGAGATGGTGAACAATGAAGGCAAACATTCTGGGAGGGGTATAAATACAAAATGAAACAAAGTCAGGAAGTACAGAGAACATTTTAAATGTACCAACACTTATTGTATCGCTTGGTCTCTCACTATTAGGAAGTTCCTGGGGTCCTGAGCAGAGAAACAGTGAGGGATCTTCTACCCAGGGTTTCCATTCTAACCTTCACTGTTGAGGTCTAGGCAACATCCAACACGAGCTGGCCATTTTCATGTTGAGCTCTGCTCCCTCCTCTGTGTCCTCTGCTGGGAGATGACGCTTCCCTTCACATGTGCACATCTTCCTCCTTTTGGGTATGTCCAAGAAAAGTCTAAATAAGAGATCAGCGTCTAGGTCAGGAGGTTCCCTGGCCACCCACTCGGCTGCCCCTGACAGCAGCCTGCTGCTCTCAACTCTACTATCTCCCCACCACTTGCCCAGATTTCATCCATCTACAGGCCCTCTCTCATCTCAGCCACAAGTTCTACCTCTGAAATGTCTTTCCAATCCCTACGCCTCTCCCTCAATCCCACTGTTTCTACCTTGGACCGCCATCGCTTCTCACACAAATTACAACCATTACCTCCAGATTGGCTTCCCTGCCCAGGTTTCGTCCATTTTCACCCTCTCTTTCCTAGTTCGGTTTCTTTGTGGCCAGAGAATTTCCCCAAATGCAAATCCAATCATGCTAATTTACTGCTAAGTCATGCAGCGTCTCCCTATTGCCCGAAGGATAAAGTCCCACATCCCAAAGCCTTGATCTCTCGGCCCTCTGCAAGCATCTGTTGAGCCTCCCGCAAGCATCTAAAATTCCAGCCTAGGTAAGTTCATTTGAATCATATTTTAGATTCCACATATAACTGCTATCATATGGTATTTGTTTTTCTCTTTCTGACTTACTTCGCTTACTATGATGATCTCTAGGTCCATTCATGGAGCTGCAAATGGCATTATTTCACTCACTTTGCTGTGCACCAGAAATTAACACATTTTAAATCAACTATACATCAATAAAAAAAGTTAAAATTAAAAAATTTAAAAAATAAAAAAAATAAAAGGCCATCCTAACTGAACTCTCTGTTGACTTCACCGTGCTTCTCCTTCACCTGATTTCCTCTGCTGTCTTCTACCTCTTCCTGCCCCATTCACTGCACTAACTCCTAATTCTAGTTTCTATTTAGGTACCGTTTACCCCAGAAAGACTTCCTGAACCTAATCATTTCTTCTAGACTCAAAATTTTTCTTTTTTTTTTTTTAATTTTTCTTTTTTTAAAACATTGATGCCAAGAAACCCTTGTCATATGTTATTATAACTATTGTCTTGAAAGCTCTCTGTCAGGATCACATCTATTTTGCTCAATGCTATATTCCTAAGCAAAGTAGTTGGGCTTTAAGACGCTTCCAAAATATTCAACTGAATGAAGAAATGATCAAATGAATTCCCAAAGCAGTCCACAACTTTTTGGAACTCAGAAACTAGATTGAGTCAATGTTCTGGGTTTGATCAGATTTGGGGAAATGCCTGACAAGTCATTGAATGATATTAATCAAAATTCCAATGTATTCATTTCAATAAGAAATAATACTGACAAGTACGCCCAGAGTTCATGTAGTTCTTATTTTCTCTGTGGATTTGAGAAACCAAATCACAGAACAGTTTTTGATTAACATAGATTCAGAGAAAGGGAAGTGATGATTCAAATGTTTATGACATAAGGCTTTAATTGCCTGAGTCCCTCACTTTTATAACTGAAGGGCACACCTGCCAAGTAAAGACTCTGGATCTTTTTTTTTTTTTTTTGAATTTTATTTTATTTATTTTTTATACAGCAGGTTCTTATTAGTTATCTATTTTATACATATTAGTGTATATATGTCAATCCCAATCTCCCAATTCATCCCACCACCACCACCACCCCGCCACTTCCCCCCTTGGTGTCCATATGTTTGTTCTCTACATCTGTGTCTCTATTTCTGCCCTGCAAACCAATTCATCTGTACCATTTTTCTAGGTTCCACATACAGGCATTAATATACGATATTTGTTTATGTCTTTCTGACTTACTTCACTCTATATGACAGTCTCTAGATCCATCCACGTCTCTACAAATTTTGTTCCTTTTTATGGCTAAGTAATATTCCATTGTATATATGTACCACATCTTCTTTATCCATTCGTCTGTTGATGGGCATTTAGGTTGCTTCCATGACCTGGCTATTGTAAATAGTGCTGCAATGAACATTGGGGTGCATGTGTCTTTTTGAATTATGGTTTTCTCTGGGTATATGCCCAGGAGTGGGATTGCTGGGTCACACAGTAATTCTATTTTTAGTTTTTTTAAGGAATCTCCATACTGTTCTCCATAGAGACTGTATCAATTTACATTCCCACCAACAGTTCAAGACGATTCTCTTTTCTCCTCACCCTCTCCAGCATTTGTTGTTTGCAGATTTTCTGATGATGCCCATTCTAACTGGTGTGAGGTGATACCTCATTATAGTTTTGATTTGCATTTCTCTAATAATTAGTGTTGTTGAGCACTTTTTTTTTCTTTTTCTTTTTTTGCGGTACGTGGGCCTCTCACTGTTGTGGCTTCTTCCGTTGCGGAGCACAGGCTCCGGACGCGCAGGCTCAGCGGCCATGGCTCACGGGCCCAGCCGCTCTGCGGCATGTGGGATCTTCCCGGACCGGGGCACGAACCCGTGTCCCCTGCATCAGCAGGCGGACTCTCAACCACTGCGCCACCAGGGAAGCCCACATCTCATAGGTTTTGGATCATCGTGTTTTCGTTGTAATTTGTCTCTACGTATTTTTCAATTTCCTCTTTGATTTCTTCAGTGATCTCTTGGTCACTTAGTAATGTATGGTTTAGCCTCCATGTGTTTGTGTTTTTTACATTTTTTCCCTGTAACTGATTTCTAATCTCATAGCGTTGTGGTTGGAAAAGATGCTTGATATGATTTCAATTTTCTTAAATTTACCGAGGCTTGATTTGTGACCTAAGATGTGATGTATCCTGGAGAATGTTCCATGTGCACTTGAGAAGAAAGTGTAATCTGCTGTTTTTGGATGGAATGTCCTATAAATATCAATTAAATCTATCTGGTCTATTGTGTCATTTAAAGCTTGTGTTTCCTTATTAATTTTCTGTTTGAATGATCTGTCCATTGGTGTAAGTGAGGTGTTAAAGTCCCCCACTATGATTGTGTTACTGTCGATTTCCTCTTTTATAGTTGTTAGCAGTTGCCTTATGTATTGAAGTGCTCCTGTGTTGGGTGCATATATATTTATAATCGTTATATCTTCTTGGATTGATTCCTTAATCATTATGTAGTGTCCGTCCTTGTCTCTTGTAACATTCTTTATTTTAAAGTCTATTTTATCTGATATGAGTATTGCTACTCCAGCTTTCTTTTGATTTCCATTTGCATGGAATATCTTTTTCTATCCCCTCACTTTCAGCCCGTATGTGTCCCTAGGTCTGAAGTGGGTCTGTTGTAGACAGCATATATATGGGTCTTGTTTTTGTATCCATTCAGCAAGCCTGTCTTTTGGTTGGAGAATTTAATCCATTCATGTTTAAACCCCCATATTACAATGACATATTGTTCAGATAAGCAAACATCTTCTATGTATTACTAGGGTCCTTAACGAGCCTGAGAGTCATCAAAGAGATTTGCCTATCTCTCTTCGGATCCCTTGGAAATTTTGATATTTCCCTCATTTCTAAGTCCTCGGTGGTAACCTGCCCCAGGTAACGTTTTCCACTTGGGTATTCCAAGATTGTACCAGTGATCGCTGGAGCTACAGTCTGCATTAGGTAATTTACTGGGTCACTGACTTGTTTGAGGGCTTCTTGGCAATGATATTTGAAAAGAGAAAAATGTTGAGTCTAGGAGACAAGACAAGCATTAGAATAGCTTTTGAGGGATAAAGCAGCACGGTGGCTAAGGCTGAAGAGAAGACAGGCTGGTGGCAAAGTACCAACTCTTTGGAGCTAGAGGATGGTTATTTCAAAATAAAAACCCTGGGGTTGGGGGAGATAAATTAGGATTTGGGGATTAACACATACACACTACTCTACATAAAACAGATAACCAACAAGGACCTACTGTATAGCACAGAGAACTTTATTCAATATTTTGTAATAACCTGTAAGGGAAAATAATCTGAAAAATATATATATACGTATATATGTATAACTGAATCACTTTGCTATATACCTGAAACTAACACAACATTGTATATGAACTATACTTCAATTAAAAAAATAATAAAATAAGATTAAGAGCCTACGCTTTGTAAAAATGCATAGGTAAATACCTTGTTATTTGCATTTCCTATCATTATTTCTTCTTATTCTCCCTTAATGTGTGCCAGTTCTTCTTGTCAACCCTGAGTGGTCTTTCAATGGTACTTATGACTAACAATAACTAACTTTTCTATTTAAGTGTTCACTGTATATTCTCCCACTAAAATGACAGCTCCATTAGGGAAAGAATCTAGGAGTCCGCCTTACTCACCTCTGCTGTTCAGGACCTGGAAGAGAATCCAGCACAGCGAAGATGCTGAATTAACTATGATCAAGTGAATGAATGAATGAATGAACACCCAGGGGAGCCAGAGAAAGATCGTTTTGGTCAAGCTTGGGGTAGAGTCTGCAAGTGGAATGGCGGCACTTCCTTTTGGCCCAGATTGGGAGGTGGTAGAGGCAGCAGTGCGATTCAGAGAGTCCCCTAGGAAAGTGAAGCCCCCAGAAGGAAAGAGAAGACAGGTTACAGAAACAATTCAGCCCAGATTGAAGATCATCTCCCAGGATCCCCTGAGCTGAAGCCTGTGCTTTGTGTTAACATAGAGGGGGCTCCCTTAAAAGTGCCACTGGGGCCAAATATAGTGTAGGATGGACACCTTACCCTCACCCGGCAGCAAACACCACAGGAGCGTTCTGTATTTGAAAAACTTTTTACTTATTTACGGTAACAAAATGTTACATAAATAATTTACTTTTTAATCCACAAATAAACCAAAATAGAACAAAGGGAAAGAAAACTGGAAAAAGTGATAAGGTAGGTAATGGCTTTGCTGACTTGGCCTCTTGAAACGCAGTTTTGAATCACTTTTTCACCCTATTTTCATCTTGAGAAAAGAAAACCAAACAACCCATGAAGTCCTCTTCATGACCGCCTCTTCATATTGCTGTATCAGAAGGTTCTATAGATTAAATCACTTGAATTCCCTGTCAAAATAACGTACAGAATTATCTTGGCACATTGTCTTGTGTCTTGACAAGAAAGGCCATATATTTTTGAAATTTCTAATGAAGACCCTGCCTTAGCTGTTCAGTGTCCCAGGACCAGCTTCTCTCACAGTTTGACGGTGGAAAGAAGTTCAGATCCAAAGAAGTGGTGATTTTTTTCAAAGTCAAATAACAAAAGACACATAAATCAGCATCTTTCCCTGGCTGCCATGGAGCTCAGAGCTAAATACTGGGCTCAACTGAAGTTACGTTTAGCGTAGTCCCTGACTCAGGAATCCCTGCACTAGATGTATTCAGACCACAAGCTTGCACGCCGGTAACTTTTATACTGTAAAATCATAGAAGTGTATGAACAATGAATATTTTTTTCATGCCACTTGCTTTTGTCCCACAGTGAGCTCCAGGAAGATTCCAGTTCACAACTATTTTGTTTTCTCTAGTCTGTTATGGATATTCATATTCTCTTATGAATATCTATACTCATCCACTTATACAAGTCAGCATTCAGAAGAGGGTATGCCATACGATACTGTGCTTTATAATTATATTAAAAGTAACCTATATAGCATATTTACACTTATAATGATACATGCTTTTTTAAGATATGAGGGACAATGGTAGTGGTTACAAAAAAAATAATCTTGGTTGGACGTTACTCTCTTATCTTGTGCAAGATGTGTATTCATATGAACAGTTACGTTATGTTCCGAAAGACAAAAGGTCACATATCAGGAAAGTAACCCTTCAACAATCTGTAGACTAAGCTCTAGATACAATTATCTCCCTCCTTCACTACATGATTCTTATTAATCTATCCACATTTTTAAAAAAATGTATGTAGCTTTGATTGCAAACTCTCAGAATCTTCTTGAGTAGGCTGGCTTTTCAAAATGCATGAATTTTAAAACAAAATTAACCCTACATATACTATATATCAATTAAGCAAAAGTTTCTCCACAGACTTGAGTTGAAATCTTTGGGTGTTCAAGAAGTTTTTGTGGTGGAGAGTCCCATGGCTTACTGATCATTATAACGGTGATTTACTCCTGTACTTATTAAGTACCTACTGTTTCCACTAGGTCTGATTAGGCTCAGAGGTAGAGAGAAACATTAAAGTTATCGAATATAATTTCCTTTTCTTTGTAGGATTATAATCTGTAGTGGCTGAGGAGACGTAACCTGGAAAAAAACAATTTTTGAAGCAAAATAAATATTAATTATATAGTTTTGAAGTTTGGTTAGTTTTGGAAGGTTCTGTGGACTTCAAATTTGACCTTAAAGCAAGTGTAGGATTTAGGTGAAGGAAGGTAAGGAAAGAATTCTTGTTCAAGCAGAAGAAATGCATAAACCAAGTTTACATAAAGGAAATCAGTAATGAGATATGGGTGTGTCCATGTCCAGAAGTGGGCAGGATGGAGAGAGGTCTCAGGCGCAGTTAGAAACAGAAGGCAGACGCTCCTAATAAAACATTGGTTGGAGGGCTGCCTATGGGGCTGGGGAGTTGGGGGTTAATCCCTCAATCTGATATAGACTGGAGAGCCATTATAAACTCTTGATGAGAGCAGAGAGATAATGGAAAGTGTGCTTCAGAAAGAATCCAGTTGTGAAGGTGAGAGGTTTCATAATTACAAGATACGAAGAGGATATAATGGTTTTCATCAGCATCGAGAGCTCTCTGGGCTACAGAAAATCTCTAGCTTGCATAGAAAATGAAGGCTTAGGTAAAGAAGCAGAGAGGAGAAGAAAAAGTATTTAATGAGAATTTGTATTCAAAAGAGCATACTTCACAAGAGACTAAAGTTTCTAGCATAGTACTAGTGACAGAGTAGAAATTAACTATGACATTATTGTTAACATCATTGTAAGATTATTTTGCATTATGTTTTCATACAGATAGAAAGTGAGGGAATCTGACATTTGTTGGGTGCCAGCTGGATTAGAATCGTATTTCTTTTGATCCTCACAATAACCCTGAGATGTAGATATTAATATTCCTATTTTTTTAATAGTTCAAGATATAAGCTCAGAATGGCTAAGAACCATACAGCCAGTAAATGGTAGAGCCTAGATTAGGACCCGGGTCTGCCTGGCTCTGACAGCCATGCTTTTTCTACTCTGTCTCTGAATTGGGAATCAGAAGATCTGCCGGGAGATAGAAGAGCAGATGTATAATTGAAAACTGATTAATACCATACACATACCTAGAGAATAGTGTCAGTGAGAGGGAGGATGTTCAACAGTGGAGCAGAGAAAGGGCGTCTGAGAGGCAGAATCGGGAGTAGATTTAGCTCTTCACAGCAGAAAGATGGATGGCCCTGACTAATACACACAGTCCAGTGGTTTCCTTTAAACACTGTTGGTGCTCTACCTGTACAAGACTGGGAAGCTATTTCCCTCAACCTTTTACATCTACCCAGTGATTTCATCATGGGTTTGCCAGATACTTTGTTAACACGTACATGCTCTTTGTACTGTAGAAATACTGCCCAACCATTTCCCCAAACTTCGTTGCTACTTGTGCTACCAACATTTTCTTAAAACACCAAGCCTGCCGGTGACAGCGTTCATTAGGACAGACTAAGGATTGCTGTGTTGGGACTTCCAAAATGTGTAAGCCCTGATCTCACCATCCAGAGGCATGTAGTCTGGTGGAGGAGTAAACACCCAACATATGGAACAATTAAGAAACAATATAGAAACATAATTAAGTGTTAATTGTTTGGGAAGGGCTGCATATTTTCCGAAGGGGGATAATGAACTCAGCCATATAATTGGTGCATAATTTATAACATGCTGTGCACACCACCAGCGAATTTAGTGAAGCAGCAAAATAACTTTTGATACAACAAAGAAGGCTTTGCCCGCCCTATCATGGAGAGGGGTCAGAGCTGTGGAAAAACAGACCTGTTCATCTGCTCCTAATGTGAAAGGGGCCTCTCTCGTGATGGTATGTGCAAAGAAACAAAAAAAATTCTATAGATTGGGAGTTTGGGATTGACATATACACACTGCTGTACTTAAAATAGATAACCAACAAGCACCTACCGTATAGCACAGGGAACTCTGCTCAATATTTTATAATAACCTAAACGGGAAAAGAACTTGGAAGAAGAATAGATACATGTATATGTATACTGAGTTACTTTGCTGTACACCTGAAACTAACACAACATTGTTAATCAACTATACTCCAACATAAAATAAAAATTAAAAAAAGAAAAAAAAACAGAAATAGAAAAAGTACTGCCAAAATCCCGATTTCTGGAGTCCCTTCCACGGAGCATGGAGTCCCCAGGGATGGAAAGAACTGGAATTTTATTTATTTATTCATGTATTTATTTAACTTATTTACTTATTCCTAGGGGAGAAATTTGAGAACAGTCCGGGGGTTCATCCAGGGTCCCAAGGTCCTCACTGCCTCCAAGAAGCTCTCATTGTCAAGGGCAGTAAGGAAACACCAGCCATAGTCTGAGTATTTGTGTTCTCATATAAATGTTTTTCCCTTTGAACATCCCTTTCCCAGACGCCTATTGTCGCTGCCCCCAAACCTTCGTAAGCCCCAAGCCCGGTGTGTAGCTCCGATAGGAACCAGCACAGCGCTCAGACTTTCTTTCCATCCCCACCTTCCCAAGGGGCCAGCTTGGCTCTTCCTGTGGGTTGCGGGCCAGGTCAGGAGACTGGGTTCCAATTCCCGAAGTTGTCTGCAACAAATCTGGCCTCTCGGAAATCCCCTCATTGGGTTATCCAGAGGTTTATTCTGAGGAGCTCAACCTCTACCAGAGCGAATCGTCCTTACCTTTTTCCTTCACACCATACCTTCCCCCAGGGAGTTTAACTGCCTCGGACAAACCAACCTGGTGCAGCACAGACAACACAGGGACCGCTGCTTAAACATGTTAACTACATTTGTGGGACTATTAGGCCTTGGGCACCAAGAAACAGAAAAATTAGATGTGATTTCATAGGCATAAAGTGTCTATATTCAAATGCCTTAAAAGATCATTGGAAAGACCTTCTTTTATCAAGACTCTCTGTCATGTCCATCCCACATTACTGTAAACAAGAGCAATTAAGAATTTATGAGAGGTTGTATCGAGTCAAAAATGTAGACACAGGGACTTCCCTGGTGGCACAGTGGTTAAGAATCGGCCTGCCAATGCAGGGGACACGGGTTTGAGCCCTGGTCCGGGAAGATCCCACATGCCGCGGAGCAACTAAGCCCGCGAGCCACAACTATTGAGCCTGCGTGTCACAACTACTGAAGCCCGCAAACCACAACGACTGAGCCTGCACGCCACAACTACTGAAGCCCGTGTGCCTAGAGCCCGTGCTCCGCAACCAGAGAAGCCACTGCAATGAGAAGCCCGCGCACCGCAACGAAGACCCAATGCAGCCAAAAAAAAAAAAAAAAGTAAACACAAAATCTCTGAGACCAAGAAGGGCAGATTCTCATGGTAACCCGGGTCCGGGTTCAACACTTGCAATTAAAGTACTGAAAGGTTCTAGAAGGCTTACAGTGAAGAGTCCAAGACTGAGTTCAGCCCAGCAGGCTCTGCAAGGAAATAACACTGGAATCCCGCTGACATCAGTGGGCTTGGATTTAAGGATCTGTTAGGACTAAAGACTTGTCGCTGCTGAAGGAAAAAATTTGACTCGATTTTTATTCTTCTCTTAAATAAACACTTTTTTCCCCCATTTACTTCTGATATTACGATGACTCAATGGACATTTGCAAACATGATTCTTTTTCTCTTGTAGCACAATAACTAGAATCTTCTCTAAAAATCTTTCTTCCAAAAAGAAAAAAAAAAAAAGACTTGCATTTGAAGGAAGCATTAATATTTCCCATCCGTGTTGGCTCCTGAGGGTGGGAACTCATATCATTTCAGATTCAACCCATGTGGATTGGCGTGTGCAGGCCTGTAAGTCCCCAGCAAGTTCCAGATGCGGGAGTCTAGCTACTCAGCAAATCCACCAAGTTCAAGGGTGTGAAGTGCTGATGAGAATTAGCGGCTTAGCTCTGAAATCAAGCCTTCAGCCTGTCTTCAAGTTGAAATTTCACAGGCGATGCTGATTGAAACACCTCCTCCGATAGAAAGGTCAAAAGATGCGTTTTCACTTTGTGAAATGAATAGACATAAGCATTCGTGGAATGTCCAAGCTGAGAGGGGTTAAGGAGATCATCCACATTCCAACATTGGACAGAGGATGGGGGTGAAACTCACCAGAGCCCCAGGATCTGCCCAAGTCTGGGCAGAACCAAGGGCGTCCATCACCAACCTCAGTTCTAGGGCCCCCACCTCTACGTCCAGGACCACGAACACATTCCACCACCTGCAAAATATTTGCCCATTTTGAGAAAAAAAATATTTAAAATTTGCATATTAAATTGCAGTAAGCGTAAAGAAATAGATGTAATTTTTCTGGCCGTTTCAAGCTGTCATTTTACAACAATTAGCTCTGTATGAGTAGACAGCACGTAAACACATAGAAGATTCAAAATATATAAACGGATGTAGAGTAAAAATACCTCTCCCTCCCACTCCTGACCTCCAGGCCTTTGGTCCTCTTCCCCAGAGGCAAGCATGAGTTTCCTGTGTATCCTTTTAGACAAAACACTAACGGCAACCTTTTAAAAGTATTTAAAATGCATTTTTGTACTTTTCCCTTGTGATCAGAAATGCCTTACGGATACTCTGGCCAAATAATACATAGTTGTTGCCAGGTAATTTCTCAGGAAGGCTAAAGAGCGACAACCTAGAGGATTTGAACGTTAGAGGGGGAAGATTGTTGCCTAAGTGCTGCATTCTCTCCATATTTTGTCTCTAACATCTGTATTTTCCTCCTAGAGTTCCTGTGTCCGTCAACAAGTGAACACACAGGATGAACAGCTCACAACAAGGCTGTTCAGAGTTTGTGGCTCTCAGTGACCACCTGCCTAGATTTAGAATATTCAACAGAAAGCCAGTCCTTTACTTCTGAGAGATGAAACTTCACAACCTTGCCTTTCCAGATAATTCGTCATTATCTGTGATCTAAACTCAAGGTCCACAAAGAATTAAAGGCAGAAATCAAGGACAATCCCTATTGCATCTCCTTTTGAAATTTCTATAATATTTGCGCACATGAGCATCTCCTCCCTACCCCCAATTCCAGACCCACTGCTCCAGGTCAAGCCCTCTTTCTTTGCTGGGATTATTAATGTAGACTCCCTTTTGTTATTCCAGCATAATCCAGTCACTGGAGCTGAATCCTGAGAGCCAGCAGGAACAGGCTGCAAAGCAAAGTCAGAGGTTAACAGGGGCCACACATCATAAAGAGTTTAGCTTTCATGGTACTGACACTGATGTTGAGATGCAGGATTTGAAGCAGAGGATACACACACACACATATCACATACATATAGCATATATTTAGATCATTCAGGCTGCCACGTGAAGAATGGCTTTCCGGAAGTTTAGCTGGAGGGGGTCTTGGGGAAGAACAGAGGACTGGATGGTTGTGGGTGAGAGGTAGAGTTATTTTCAGAGATGTGTGCGATCATACTGGTTGTAGACTGAGAAGAATGGTCCAGCAGAGATAAAGTGATGAGGTAGGGATGAGAGCAGCCTCCTGGAAGAAGCAAGTCATTAATAAGGCAAGCGAGGGGATGGGACACAGGTGGAGAGGTTGGCTTAGGATAAGAGCAAACAGGAAGCAGAACAGAGGGTGTAGCTGAAGGCACAGGTGGTGGGGGGTTTGGGTGATGGGGCGATGAGGACCCCATCCCTGATTACTTCCCTACAGTTGTGTGTGTGTCCATCCCTCCTATTAGGTTATAAGCTGTGAAAGGACACTTTTCTCGGTCACCCCTCTCCCTGCTCCCCCTCAGAACTAACGTGATGTGAACACAGAGAAGACTCACGGGGTGAGGGGTTATTTGATTGAAGGGTGACATTTTGGCAGAATGATTATCTTAAGTTAAAAACATTTGAGATTTTTTTTTTCTCTCCTTTGGCCGCACCGATCAGCTTGCGGGATCTTAGTTCCCCGACCAGGGATCGAACCCTCGCCCTCGGCAGTGAAAGCACCAAGTCCTAACCACTGGACCACCTAACCATATGCCTTAAGTTAAAGGCATATGAAAAACAGCAGATGTAAGAAGGTTGCTCCAACCTTTCTCTCCCTGAAATCAGGAGATGAAGCTCCCACATGAAAGATGACCTCCCTACCCCAGGAGGAAAAGAACATTCTAATCGCCAGAGATGGGACTCAAGGCCAAGGGGAATCTGTACAAACAAAGCTTGTTAAACTAACCCTTATCTTCCTAGTCAGTTCTCCACGATGGGCTGCCTTGACAAAGTCCCTTTGTCTTGTCATGTTTGCACAATTTTACTACTCTTTGTCCAACTTTTCATATAAGTATTTGGTTCTAAGTACTTCTGTGGGTCTTCATTTTCCTATGGGGGCTCCCACGCACATATGAAAATCTGTCTGCTTTTCTCCTGTTAATGTTTTTTTTTTTTTTTTTTTTGCGGTACGCGGGCCTCTCACTGCTGTGGCCTCTCCCATTGCAGAGCACAGGCTCCGGACGCGCAGGCTCAGCGGCCATGGCTCACGGGCCCAGCCGCTCCGCGGCATGTGGGGTCTTCCCGGACCGGGGCACGAACCCGTGTCCCCTGCATCGGCAGGCAGACTCTCAACCACTGCGCCACCAGGGAAGCCCTCCTGTTAATGTTTTATGTCAACTTAATTCTCAGGCCCAACTGGAGACCCTAATAGGGTAGAGGTAAAGTTTTGCCTCCTGTATATCACTTCTGCTAGCAATGTTCCACCTAGCAGCCCTATCTGGAAACAACTCCAGCTCACACACCAAAAAATCTCCTGGAAAAAAAACAGGGTGGATGGAAAAAAACACAAACTGGCCCTACTCTAGCCTGGAACTGCACTTAGAATGGCCAAGCTTCTTTTTTTTCCCCCCCGTTATTTTTAGTTTGCTTGCTTTTTTGGTTTTGTTTTGTTTCTTTGATTTTTGGCCACGCCGCACCCTGACCAGAGATGGAACCCGTGCCCCCTGACGGGGAAGCATGGAGTCCTAACCACTGAACCACCAGGGAAGTCCCAGCCAAGCATTTGTTAACTGGAAATAAATACAGTGCGAGACCTGAAATGTCAGCGGCAGCATGAGGGATGAGACATGATTAAACCAAGCAGTGGGTACAAAGAAATTGGGAGCATGACTGTCCTCCCTGCTGAAGCCAAGCTGCTTGGTTGAATCCCCCCGTCTCTCTGCTCCATTATACACTCTAACAATACATGAATTGTCTACATACTACATGAATTGTCTCTAAGCAGAATATGCTAGACTAATTAGCTCTGTCCCACTGCTGACAACCTGCTCTTCCCAGAGTTCTGTTCAGTCTCTAGTGGTTGCAGCCTGTTTGGAGCAGAGCCTGAGGAGGAAACACAAATCATGACCCCCCTCCGGAATTCTCCTCCTTATGGGCCCCCTCCTCTGGGGTGGGCGTGTGACTGACACCAAAACAGAAACTCATCTGCCCACAGGGAGGACACTTCAGAGAGTTGTCCAGCTAGCTCCCACGAGGATTAAGACATCTGGTTTTCTCCAGCTGAGTAATTGCTAGGTTTCCTCATTAGACAGGTTCCTTTACTGCAGGGCTTTTTCAGCATGGTACCATAGCAAAGGAGTCCCGGTTTCTGGTTAGGCTTAGGGTCAGCGTCTGGGCACCTCATACAGAATCATCTGGAAGGAATTCTCCAGGCCCAGCCAGTGAGAATGCCAGGTGTCCAAAAGCAGACTCCTCACCCTGGATGGAAAGAGCGAGGCTCTGACCGGGCTGAAGGGGATCGTCCACTAATCTCAAGTGTCTTTCACAGGCTTTCAGAAATCAGGAGGTTTCTGAGCCAGGAAGCTGAAATAAAGTAACGCAAACAGTAGGCTGGAAAGCAGAATGGAGGTTGTTCTAGAGCAATCTCTGTAATAAAGCAAAACAACTCTCTCTTCCAAAGGTTTGAAACCTCTTGCAACATTTCCAAAAGTAACGAACTTATTAATCACATTCTTATAGAACAAAGAACATCATACAACTCATAACCATGTATCAGTCCTTATTATTCCTGCCTCGATTGAGAGAGGCCCTTTGGCTCCATAAAATGAATATATTTCCACAGTTCAGGGTCTTGGAATCCTATTAGTGGTGTGTGTGCAAGACTAGGCTGTTTCTGTGGTCCAGTGTGGAGAAGATCTCATGCAAAAACAGATACACGAAGTCTGCAGCACGACTTGACTATGCTGGGAAAGGCAATTGTTATCTTTTGGAAAGCATCCCTGCTTTTTGGTTTTGTTTTATAAACTCTTCTCCCCCAACTTTTTTTTTTTTTTTTTTTTTTTTTTTTTTTGGCGGTACGCGGGCCTCTCACTGTTGTGGCCTCTCCCGTTGCGGAGCACAGGCTCTGGACGTGCAGGCTCAGCGGCCATGGCTCACGGGCCCAGCAGCTCAGCGGCATGTGGGATCTTCCCAGACCGGGGCACGAACCTGTGTCCCCTGCATCGGCAGGCGGACTTTCAACCACTGCGCCACCAGGGAAGCCCTCCCCCAACTTTTTATTACACACTATTGTAATAGTTATATGTATGTGTATACTATTTTTGTTGTTTTTGAACCATTTGAAAATAAGTTGCAAACATTATGAAATTTCATACCTAAGTACTTCAGCATGCATCTCCCAAGAGTAAGGACAGTCTCCTACGTAATCGTGATCACAACTAAGACAATTAACAATAATTTTGTGATATCTAATATCCAGTTGTGGTCAAATTTCCCCAAGAGTGTCTTTTGTAGCTTTTTTTTTTTCAAGCTAGGATCCAATCAAGGTTCACACATTGCATTTGTGTAGGTCTCTATTACCCAGAATGACTCTCCACCCCCTTGTTTTCTAAAACATTAACTTTTTGAAATGTCCATGCCAGTTATCTCACATTCTGGAATTTTCTGATTGTTTTCTTATGTTGTAATTGAACTTGTTCTATCCCCTCTAGATGTTAGATCTAGATACATTTGATTTGATTTAGATTCAACATGTTGATAAAAGTCTTCATAGGTGTTGGGTATTTCAGATTACATCGTGTCACAAGGTACATAACAGGGAACTGTCTCCCTGTTAGTCATGATGTGTTTGGCTAAAGTGCTGACAGCCAACTCTTTCCACTGACTTGGTACATTTCCTTTTTTTTTGGTCCATGCCACGTGGGATGCAGGATATTAGCTCCCCGACCAGAGATTGAACCCGTGCCCCTTTCAGTGGAAGCACGGAGTCCTGACCACTGGACCACCAGGGAAGTCCCGGTACGTCTCCTTTTGAAGTGAGTCAATAATGTGTGGGGTTTTACTTTGGCACCATGTAAATATCCTCTTCTTATGAGGATCGTCTTGGTTGGGTGGATAAAAATTCCAAACCCTTTCAACTTGACTTATTTAGTGATCCCCGAGTTGTGGGTCTCCATGTCTGTATTTCAGCAAAGACCATGTGGTGACCTCAAAATTCCATCTTGAGAACTTTACATTCCTGGGGAACTGAGAATCCAAGAAGCAGAACTGTTATTATTGGCTGGAGGCAGTGAGCTGATGACTCCAAATTTAGGAAGAAGACAGAGGTAGGAGGGATACAATAAATACAGCACTGCTGCAAAGTCGAGGATCAGGTCAGAATGACCATCCTCCGTCACTAGGTGCAGATGCATATCACGTTAGTTGTTTATATTGAGGGTCCTCAAGAGTGGGCCTGATACAGCAGTTTTGAGATAAAGGAGTTAGAGGCATCCTTCCTATTCCTGGGTGGGCAGAAGAGATGTGAAATTAGCTGACTGTATCAATCCCTGTGCTGCTATAGGCCTCTTCTGGAAACTCCAGGCTTGTGTGGATGGGCCACTTAAGTGGAGGGGCCTCTTTAAATCACTCTCTTTTATCCCCTGTATTGTTTCAGCTTTTTTGGACTCCTTGGGACAGGAAAACTGAAAACAAGGCAACTAGAAAATGAGCTGAAATAGAAAATGGAAAATTTTCAATAAGTATCGAATGAAGGCAAAATCAGACAGCTTAGAGAAATGACAACACTGTCAATCATGACAAAAGTCAGGGAGACTATGGGGTATTTTGAAAGGAATCAGGAAAGATGCCAACTCATTTAGAATTCCTTACCACTACCACCAAGTCTTTAGAGCACTCTAAACAAGGGCAGAATAATGACTAAGCCTCGCACATCCCACTCTTCGCAATCTGTTGATGATGAGCCTGTGTTTGACCTGGGATCTAATCTAGAAGCATGGATCTCTGCTTCGCCAACTCGATGTAGCCCGAAAATTTCCAAGTACTTCACTCCATACTAAGAAAGTGGGGAAAACCAGCTTTGGAACCCAGCAAACAGAAAGGTAAATTCTCTTTGTAGATCCTTTTTAACCCAGTCTGTGATGAGTTGACCAACAATAACTTGTTTTGATCTTGTGCAAAATTATCTGCATAGAATAACAATCAGAAAGCCAGACGCCTGTCTGTGAAGAATGTCTAAGTTCCATTAGAACTGCAGTAGCAAATGGGTTTGATCTTCAGCACTACCGCTAATCCACTGATGAGGGATCCTTCAAACTGATTGGGAAGACTTTTGGAGGTCACTGTAGCTCAGCAGTAAAGAATCCATGAAACACTTAACTCTTGTCTGGCATGGGAAAGTAACTGCAGCACTTTTGCCAGATATTTTGTTACTATTCCTCCCTTTCCCCAAAACAAAAGACTGGTGTCAGTACCTTCCTGGAACATAGCATTTTGTACACTTCTTCTAACCTACTGTGACCTTGCACATTTGCTCTTTGATCTTCGGCTTCTTTATGTGGAGAACAATACTCTGGAAAAGAAAGCATTTGTACACTGACAGAGGCCACCCCTGGGAAAGGGCCTCCCTGATCACAGTAATACAGTTGTGATGTCTGCATAGCAGAGGATGGTTTCCTACATCTTGACACAGGAAATCAAAAGCCCTAAGCTGACCCTTCAACTTTCCCAGCGGACAAGCAGCAAGCCTGGTGTGTGTGGCTTGATCATTACAGAATCTGACAAATTTTGTTTCTGAGGTCATAGTAGGTTCAAGTAAAATTTCAGAGAGCCCCGCCTTCCTTTATTCAGACCAGACTTCCAGCAGGCAATTCGTATTTTGTAATACTGACTGTCCATTTAATGCCTCCATAACAGGGGTTTGTGTTATAGAAATACGCTTTATTAAAATTGATTTCTCATTTCCTCTACTCAACATAAAAGTTTACTTCTTGCTTTGGAACCAAATGCATTCCTGTGTTTTTCTCCAAAACATGTTTTCTCCCCAAACTTGAACTAAATGCATCAGCCTTTAAATTTAGAGAAAGAAGGCATGAACTAAATGCTCCCATCATGCCCTGACAAGCAGATTCCCCAACCAGAATCACTCAGCATTACTTAGTGACATGTACAAACACCTGGGCCACTCAGCATCTTCATCCTAATAGGCCTACTGAGAAGGAATGATATGTTTAAAAACCAAAGACACTGGACTAGATTAACAAAAGTTTCATGACATTCATTCAAAAAATATTTATCAACGAGTTTCGCATGTTAGCACTGTTCTAGCACTGAAAATACAGCTGTGAAAAATCAGACATAGTTCCTGCTCCCAAAGGAGCTACATTCTAGTGGTAGGAGACAACCAACCAACCATATGTTATGAAGAAACATTAAATGTAATAGGAGGATAACACGTCATTGGAACATTTTCTCTCTTCATTGGTGTTTTTTCCTATTCTGAATCGTCTTTATTTATGATCTCAAATTTCCACAGATGCAAGTTTTGCTTGGATTAATGTCACATTAGCAGAACTAACAATATAACAATAGTAAAGTTCTCTGACAAGGTGAAGCTCTGATAACCCTCCTTTAGTTAGAGTTTCACAGACTGTGGTCTTCCTCCTAACCTAGACGGCATTGGGTAAGAGCTTTGATGGGTCAGAGGAACATTGGACATTGCAAAGTATAAAACAGGTATCTGTGGAGAAGTTGGGTGGCAGAGGCAGCCAGTGAAATGGACATCTGAGAGCGCAACCTTGCAGCGGAGGGTAGAGGATGTGCAAAGACCTGCGGTCGGCCAGCGGTGAATGTGCTCAGGACACAGCAGTGGCCGATGTGGCTGTAACAGAATGAGCAGAAGCAGAATTGCCGGGAGAAGTTGGAACTCGAGCCAGATTAAGTGGGGCCTTTGAGGCTATCTTTAGGACTTGGATTTTACTGTAAGATGGGAAGCCACTGAAAGAATGACTTGCTAAATCTCTTTAGCTGCTCTGTGGAAAAGAAACATAAGGCAACAGTGGAAACGGGAAGATGGGTTAGGAGGCTGTTACAATGGTCCTGGAGGTCGTGACTGACCCTGGTCTGGAGGAGGCGAGGACCAGGGAGCAGCAAGCTGTCCACTACATTTTGAAGGTCAAACTGAGAATTTACAGGGACTTCCCTGGTGGTCCAGTGGTCAAGACTCTGCACTTCTCAGGGGACATGTGTTCGAGCCCTGGTCCAGGAAGATCCCACATGCCACGGAGCAACTAAGCCCGTGTGCCACAACTACTGAACCTGTGCTCTAGAGTCTGCGCGCCACAACTACTGAAGCCCGCATGCCGCAACTACTGAGCCTGTGCTCTAGAGACCGTGCTCCGCAACAAGAGAGGCCACCGCCATGAGAAGTCCGCACACCGCAACAAAGATTAGCCCCCGCTCGGAGCAACGAAGACCCAGCGCAGCCAAAAATAAATAAATAAATAATTAAAAAAAAAAAAAAAAGAAACTCCAGGGCAGTCACACACACACACACACACACACACACACACACACACACACACTCTGTACCTCCACTGCAGGGGGTGCGAGTTCAATCCGCTGTTGGGGAACTAAGACCCTGCGTGTCATGTGGCCAAAAAAAAAAAGTCCTGAGAATTTACAAACTTGTTTTGGAGTAAAAGAGAACAAAAGGAATCAAGTCGGCCTCAGCAGCTAGAAGATGGAATTGCCCTTTACCGTGAGGAAGAAGACTGGGAAAGGGTAAGTTGGTGGCTGGGAGGGCATATGGAAATCAGGAGCTAACACGTCAAGGTCTGAGATGTCCATTAGACAAACAGCAGAGAGTGTTGAGAAGGCAGGCAGATGTGGAAGGCTGGATGTGAGGGCTGGGTTGCTCATTACAGCTGGGAGTCATCAGAGTATAAAGGGTGTTTAAAGCCACCGTACGGGACAAGATTCCCTAGGAAGTGAGTGCAGATGGAAAAGACCTCTGAAGCCTTTGCCTAGGACACTCTGGTATTTGGAGGACAGGAACCGGGGGCCTATCCAGCAAAGCAGGATGAAAAGGAACAGTCTGTGAGGTTGGAGGAGATTCCAGAGCAAGTATACTTTGTACCCTGGTGGCCAAGAGGAAAACAAAAAAAGTGTTTTAAGAAAAAGTGATCGTTTGTGTTAAATGCTGGCAGGAAACGATAATGACAGAGGACTGACTTGAATTTGGTACCGTGAAGGCAGTTTCGTTGGAACGCTGGAGACAAAGCCATTAGGGAAAGAATGGAAGGAAAGGGAGACAAACATAGACAACACTTTTGAGGAGTTTCTCCATAATGGGGAGCAAAGAAAATGGGACACCTAGTTGGCAGGGAATGTGGGCTGTTTATTGTCACTGTTTTTGTGGTTATTGTTTTCAGGATTGGAAGTATAACAACATTACATGGCAATCAAAACGTCCAGCAAAAGGGGGAGCATGGATAACTGAGACAGAAGGGACTTCCTGTGCACAAGCAGAGGGGTTGACCTAGAGAACAGACTGTCATCCATCATGGGGACACGGAAGCAGGGAGGCCAACGGTTCCGGGAGAATTGGCAGGTGGGGATCTCTGATTAACTTGGTTGTTGTTGTTTTTAGTGAAATAAGAAACGAGTTAATCACCTTGTGAGTGTGGAGGGAGGACGGGTACTGGAGGTTTGAGAAAAGGAGAAAAAGTAGAGTAGGGGTCTCAGAGAGTGAAAGAGCAAAGTGACTCAGAAAATGTAGCAGGGTTGCTTGGGCTTTGTCATGACCGGAAGGAACGAATGGTCAGCACAGTTGTGTATTAATCTAGCTTCTCTCTAGAGCCACCCAGCTGCAGAAGCCAAGTGGGGTGAGTTGGATTTAATCAGGGTTGAGGGAGGGAAAGAAGCAAAGGAGCTGAGAAGGTATGCAGGCAGGTGATGGGCACGATGGGTCATGGAATCTGAGTCAGGTAAAGCGCAAAAGGCAACCTGAGAAGCTGAAAGGGTGGGAAGATTTGGTGGGAATATTTTGGAGGTCCTGGTGGTGCTGAAGAATCGCTCAGGTCACGGTGGAGCTGGGAGTGAGTTAGAATGACGGGAGGTGGTGGTCAGAGGGTAGGAGGCTAGAAACTGAGAATTTATTTGGGGTAGTAGGTAGATTTTGGTAGTCACAAAGTCTGAGATAACACCATGCAAGTGCGTGGCTGAGGTGGGCTAGATCATTTGAGGTGAAGCGATCAAGGCTCTCGTATCCCCTACATTTTTGGGAAAGACCGTGTATATTCTCACACGCATGAGTTGACCTCTAAGATGTTTCATCATAAGCTTACATGAGTGCAAAGAACATCATTTCTGGCATATTATCTATACTGGCATTTTAAAATAAAACCATTACATCACTCAAATATAGTCAATGGAATATAAACCCCACACCATACATTTAAAAAAATACCAACAAATAGAAGTTTAATATTTTTCCCTGAAATTATATTTCCATTCCGCTTCCCCCACAAGATAGTATCCTAATGATGTATTTTTATTCTTAAGAGTCATTTGATTACCCTATTATACTTCTTTGCAATAAAAATAGATATTCCTCTCAGTTTAAAACTTTCTTCTGAACTGAGTATTGCAATCATTCATTCACAATTGATTAAAATATTATCAAGGTGATGTTATTAAAAATAAGCTTAAATTATATTAAACATGACAAAGAGTTGGGAGTGAATTTTATGATACTTTGAGAAAAGGAGGTTTCTCAATATCAGTATTTCAAATGTTCCCTATGGTGCCCCAGAAGCTTTAAAAATTTGAGGCAACCAAATGGGTTACTCTCCAATCTGGCACGGTGCCCAAGACTATAACAAAAAGTTACAGTAAAAAGTGGGTTATTTCTCATTGTTTTAGAATATATGGCAGCCCAGAAGCTATAAAACTGGAGGTCATGCATCACAGGAAGATGGCGGTAGGTGGAGAATTTTGCCTTTTTTTCTGTTGTTGTAAAATGAACACGACTGTGAAAGGCGAGAAGGAAATTTTCCCTTTGCACATCATCCTCTCCTGGACTTGACACTTTATTCCCTTCAGAATAAACATTAAACTATTCTCAAACTAGCTTTATCAAACACATTTATAGGGACTAACTGGGAGCCAGTTACCTCTCAGTATATGGACATCAGCACATTCAATATGGCTGTAACTTAATCTTCTGGTTCCAGGAATAATTTAGTTATCTTATCCTTCATGGCTATTGATCTTCCTGAAGACCCCAGCTAATGACAAGGTGAAACAGACTAAAAGATTTCCCTCTCTCCCATTGATCTGTGCTAGAAGTGGTACATTTGGAACTTTGTCAGTGACAGTGTCTGGAGTTGTGGCTCTCGGGCCATCGGCGACCCCTTTCTGTACAGGCCGTGTGCCTCATGCACAATCCAGGGTTTTGTTCTATCTATGGGAGATATTTCCCGACCCTCTCATAGACATTGTTTGACCATGACATTGGTTAAGTAATTCTGCCTTTTCAGTAAATGCGTTTTACAGAAACAAATTATATTACTTTGAGATAACAATGAAAATCTCCAAGGAAAACAGCTTAGTTGATCTTTACAGGTTCTAGAAGCACCACGACGTTAATTCTAATAAACTTTAGAGCCCACAGGGAGCAGAGGTCAGCTCTCCCAGCTACCTGACCCATATGGTAATAATAAAATGTGGCTTCACTTCAGATGCTCATTATTACTTGCCTTTTGTAGTCCATGTTTTCCCAGAAACGGGTACAGAATTATTAATAGTGGTCTCTTCTAGGGTTTCTCTGATCAAAATATGAAGGTTACAGTCCCTGTGTACCTTAGAAATCTAGGCCAATTCTACCAATCGAGAAACTGAACAAGTTAAATTATTTTCAAGATTGAGCTAATAGGCTACATAACCCAGTTACATTTGACAGACAATTCGTATTTGGACAGTATTGTTATTTGTTGCATCAGATTCATCAAGGAAGGCTTAAAACACGTACACTTCCTCAACCCAATTGAGTATTACTGTCTAACAAACAGAAAGAAGGTGTAAGTCCCTATTCCTGACAGATACCTCCTAAACAATGGTATGAATGGTATCAATACTGAGGATATAGGAAGGGGAGGGGCTGGGGTGTAACTCCCTCTACAGTGCGATTACCCAGAATATTTGAATACGATCCATCTTCTCCTAGTATACGGTTTAGGGCAATATTCCCCCAAAATGTGAAAGGCCTCCTACTGCCTCGGGATAGGAGTGGGTATTCTGGGGGAAGTAGGTATTATGAGTTTGAACAGGCATTATAGTGGCAAGATTTCTCAGAACCTCTAATATGTACCTTCTGAATCTCTAAGAGGTGGGGTATAACATGCAAAGTACCCCAGCTTTCTTGGGCAGATTAGCACTCTGGGACCCATGGAACACTTTGGGAAACTCTGGTTTGGAGCATAATCCCACCCCAAGATGGAAGATGTTGCCTAGTTACCACAGGAATGCTCTTCTAGTTCTATGTTCTATGTGGTACACTTTTGCAAATTACTTTTTCAGGTTACTTAAATTATCTTTGAACTGTCTTATTAATGGCAAGAGTCAGGATGAGGTAGGTCTGAAATGGGAAAATATGTCAAGGAAATAAATGACACTCAGTTTATGCCTGGGGATTATTTATAAATGACTGTAATATCCTCTTTTAGTGCATAACATTTGCATCCTTGCCCCCTCAGAAGGACAGAACTCAGTGGAGCGTCACAAGTAAAACAAAGATTCAAGAATCTGGTAAAAACAAATAAACCAAAAAACCCAGCAAATCGTCTACCGTAACCCTACATGTAAAGTAGTAAAAAAATCTACCGTTAGCTACTATTTTGCAACTCACTGGATTAACAAACGACTTGCTGAGGTACTGCAAACTCTCTCACACATAAAGTACTTCTTCACAAAAGCACTTTCCCACAATCCTAAATGTACTCTTGTTAGCTCAAAAGGAGCCACGTCTTGTTTCAGATCTTCAAATGGTGCGAACGTGACATTTTAAAAAGAGTTTTAAAATCTCTCAGTTCCAGATCATTCAGAATTTAATCTACTACTGGAAAGAGAAATCTAATTAATTTAAGATGAATTTTAATAAAGACTTAAATAGAAAGAAAATAATCTAGATTCTTCTGTCTTTTTTCCTTCTCTTAACCAGCCATTGGAAGTGTCTGCTTTTCATGGTGCAATTAGAAAAGTTCCACTAAATTACACCTTAAATTTAGTCAGAATTATCCTGAAGCAACACTAAACTGATGTAGATGTAGAAAATATTCAATGCAATACTTAAGCACCATAAATTCAGAGCCAAACCTACTACAAACTTTTTGTGGTCAAAACTGAGTAACTTTTCAGTCATTATTTTGCTACAGTTTGTAGTCATTTAATCTGTGAGAATTTGCCTTTTTCAAATTGATAGGAAATATAAATTTATAAAAGCCAAAAGGCAAACGTGCTCTAAAGATCACAGAAGAAATTTTCTGCCATTTGGAGCATGTTATGTCTCAAGAAGGCACAAAAGTACAATAAAAGTCTGTCTAAAGGCTTGGGATTCTTATGTGCTACCATGTTACATCCTTGGTAAGTAAGATGGCAAGTTATCCTCTCGGTACCAAAACCATTACTTCCCACTAAGGCCACGATCCCACATTACTCATCCAGAACCTGAGGCCCTGGGGAGAAAACTAGCCAGTTGGTCCAGCAGCATTGTTTATATGTGGGTAGTTTCTAAGATTAGTGTCCTATATAAATAAGTTAAGGGCCCTGGTCAAATAATTAGATCTTGCTGTTCAAAGCAAGTATATAGCAAAAGACTGCTATCTGAACACAATTGAGAACAGCAAAGAAAAAAAATTCACATATTTGAAAAAAAAATCCATACATTGATGCCCTGGCACTAGATCCTCTCTTCGAATCTATTTATTTTTAAGCTAGACACAAATTTGACCAAATGCTTTTCCAACACACAATAAACTGAAAGAGGGACACAAGCTACCAGGCAGAGTCAAAGGATGAAAGCATCAAATCTTTATGTCCTACCATATGCCAGAAAGGATTGAAGGACATACTTAAGAAGGCAAGACATTTTTTTATCCAATACAATTCACATGTGAAAGACTACCTCAGTGCTTATAGGTACACAGCTACCCAATATACCAAAATATACTGCTACACCAAACATCTCATTCCTTCCGTGTTGATGGCAGGCACGGACATAGTGGTGTTATCCGATTCATAAGGAAAATGGAATTTTTTTAAAATAACGGAGACTTCTAAATCAAGAATCCACTAGCAAGGGGGTGACTGAGGAAATTATCTGGAAAATTCTAGGGATTTCTTTGGGTCTACAGGTCCAGCAGTGACTGTGGACAAGGCCGCCCAGAAATCTCTCTCAACTCCCAAAGAGCGACATTGGAGGGGCTGCAGTGTTTTATCCTCAGGTTAGAAAACAGACGAAAATAAAACTTCTGTGGAGTCAGGATCACATCAGTTACTCTTAATAATAATACAGATAAGGCTGGTCAATACCTCATGGTGTTTACAGAGACCTTTAGCAAGAGGCACGTTGCATCTGCATGTAGCTAGATAAAGGCCTTTAAATTAAGACATGCTAACATTTCTGTTTTCTACTGATAGACAAGACTGAAACTGCAGTGGTTAATCTTCGGTTGATTTAGGTGTTTCCCAGAGTAGAACGGTAAAGAAGTGCTCAAAATCCTCTTTAAATCCTTTCAATTACATCATGCAGAAAGACTCAATTTGGTGCTTATTATGTTTTTTTACCCTTACCTAATATTATTTACTAATCACACCTTTTCAAAGAGAGGTGATTTTGGCCTCTGCTTTCACAGGCAATACTACAGAGGTGGAATTTAATAACACTGCCTTGTTTTCATTATATTTTAGTCTTTAAAAAAAATAAATTAAAAAAATAAAATAAAAATAATTTATTTTATTTATTTATTTTTGGCTACGTTGGGTCTTCGTTGCTGCGTGCAAGCTTTCTCTAGTTGCGGCGAGCAGGGGCTACTCTTCGTTGCGGTGTGCCGGCTTCTCATTGCGGTGGCTTCTCTTGTTGCAGAGCACGAGCTCTAGGCACGCAGGCTTCAGTAGTTGTGACACACGGGCTCAGTAGTTGTGGCTCACGGGCTCTAGAGCGCAGGCTCAGTAGTTGTGGCACATGGGCTTAGTTGCTCCGTGGCATGTGGGATCTTCCCGGACCAGGGCTCGAACCCGTGTCCCCTGCATCGGCAGGTGGATTCTTAACCACTGCGTCACCAGGGAAGTCCTACAGTCTTTTACTCACAGAAAGTGATACTAATTTTCCATTTACCAAAGTGATATGCTCCCTTTTAAAAATAAATTGACATCACAAAGTGAGTCGCTTTTTAAAGAAAAGTATCGAGTAAAGACTTTTAAATATAAAATTAGAATGGTTTATGGAAAAGGCAAAAACCCATCAGGCTCATTCTGCGTCTGGAGTTTAGAAATGCTGCTTAAAAGTCTAGTTACCACATACACGAATTAAAAGCTGTTATTTTAGGGACTTCCCTGGCGGTCCAGTGGTTAGGACTCTGTGCTTCCACTGCAGAGGGCATGGGTTCCATCTCTGGTCGGGGAACTAAGATTCTGCACGTGATGCAGCCAAAAAAAAAAAGCTGTTATTTTATAAGCTAGTTAGTGAACTAAACAGTTAGTGAACTTTGTGACCAGAACTGTTTCCTATGAGTAATGTTAAGGGGCATGAATAATAACCAAATTTTCAGGATAACCGTATCTGAAATCACTCGTTTTACAGCTGAACAAACTGCAGGCCAAGGACAGGTGAACTGTGAGACCGGAGGAGCCCACAGCTGCAATCCTGGTCCAGAGCCCTGCCTTCACATTTAGGACGTGATAAAGGAGATTTGGTTTCTCAAATTGATATAGAGTTTAGGCAACATAGTAATTTCAAGATAACTTGTACTTTACTTAAAATAGATTTTGAATGACATCAAACCAGGACTTGATTCAAGGGCTGAAGAGCTGTCCAGCTTATTAATACCAACTGCTCCTGGAACACGGGCTCCTTTTATTTCAGGTGGGGGAGATGAGAACAGATTCCCTCAGAGGAAGCCACCTGCTGGGTATAGAAAAAGGATGGGGCAGCTGCCATTTTTCTGGCTTACTGTGCAGAGATTTTGAAATTTTAAGTTATTTTGTACACTTTTTTCACACCTGCAACCAGGCGACAGAATGAGTCCATTTGAAGTTACGACCAAAGACTCCAGCTGCCCCTCAGCTCTGACTGGCACTCTGGGCCCATTCACTTGCCCCATCTCCCCAGTGAGAGTTTACACACACCTCCCACCAACGGCTGCAGACTTCCAACCCTTTTTCCGTCTCAGCCCTTCACTGGCAACGCGGAAGCTTTGGAAGAGAACGATCCCATTTTCCCAGTACAAAATCTAGCAAGCTATCTGCATTAACATCCATCCATGCACTCCAGAACCTACGCACCACTAAGTTAGAGACTTTTCTTTTGGTCACTGCTTTCTCCTCAGTACCTAAAATAGTGCCTTGTAAATAAGAGGTACAACAGGTCCGCAATAAATACTTGAATAAATGAGCAAAAGCACTGCCCTCCCTTCTGACACGGGAACTGGCACTGTCCCTGGGCCTGTTGGAGGCTAACCTCGTCCTAGCTCTCGCTCTTTCTTGCCTGCCCACTCGAGTCCAATCGGCATGTAATACGTTTTTCTCCTTCCAAGTTAGAATCCTCCCTGAGCTCCCCTGCCCCTCAGCTGCATCCCACTCCTATTTCCCTTTACATGAGAACCGGAGCCGCCGCGTTGCTGGCTCTGCTTCAGTCCCCTTCTGCTCCCACTCCCTTCTTGAAACACTTTCTTCACTTTTGTTTCCGGTGTGTCCCATTTTTCCGGTTTATCTCACCGAGAGATCTGGGAGTCTCCTTCGGCTGGCCCCTTTCAAATGTCGGGGTACCACAAGGCCCACGCCTCCCTCTCCTGGAACTCTGTGCTTGCTACTCAAAATGTGGTCCCTGAACCAGCAGCGTGGGCATCACTGAGGAGCTTGTTAGGAAGGTAGCGTCTCGGACCCCATGCCAGACCTACTGAATCAGAATCTGCATTTTTGGAAAATTAGGTGACTCACATGCTTATTAAAATTTGAGAAGCACTGATCTAGTTACATGAGTGATTTCAGTCACATGACTTTAAACTCCCTTCACAGGCTAACTCCCAAATATTTATCCCCTGTCCCTTCCCCTAACTTCAGCCCCCCAACTCCACACTGGAGTCTCACTAGAAATCTATCAGGCACCTCGAACCTAAGTGCAAAACAGAAATCTTGATCCCTCAAGCCCAAAACCCAAGTCATCCTTGTCACCCCTTTGCTTTCCAATCTCTGGACCAAAGTCCTGCTGATGGCTGTACCTTTAAACACAGGCAGTCCTACCACCTACCACCACCTCCGCTGCTCCCACCCTAGTCTAAGCCAGCAATATTTTTGGTACAAAGACTTCTGACAGTCTCCTATACCTCCCTATCTTCACCAAGGCTCCCTATGATAAGTTTGCACAAATTTTCCATCATGGCTTCCAAGAAGCCCCTCCCACATTACATCAAATGCTCTAGTCAAACTGACAAGACTGTTCTGTTCCTCCCTCCTCTAAATCTTTGCCTGCCTCACTTCACTATTTCTTTCCGGTCTCAGCTCAAGGATCACTTCCTTAGAGAGACCTTCTTTAACCACATTAAGTAGAAGACTCACCTCCTTTTCTACTCATTTCCCCTCTCCTTACTCTGCTATCCTTCCCTTTTGGGATTTAACACCATTACCTGGAGATATATATATATATATATATATACACACATAACTCTGCCCCTAGAATGTCTGGTCCATGAGCAGGGACTGTTTCCTGTTTTTAAACCATCCTACTTAGAACGGTGCCTAGCACACAAGAAGCACTCAAGTACTGAGTCCTCAAGTATTCTTGGTGGAACTTTTGGGGACAGGGGACAAACTCTCATGTACGTATCCACACTTATATAGGCTTCAGTCACACAAACCTGGATGGAGAGAATCCACTAGTGGTTTTCAATAAGTTCAAATTTTCATAATATGGCAGTGGTTCTGTAACTTTTCTGTACATTACAATCACCTAGGAATCTTTTAAAAATTCTAATATTAAAACTACATTCCAAATGAATTAGGTCACAACTGCTGGGTGGGACACAAGTATCAGTATTTTTTAAAGCTCCTGAGGTAATTCCAACGTGAGACCAGTTTGGGAAGCACTGGTATATAGTATGAGTTGGTAAGCATGGTATGAAATAGTATATGAAATCTATTATACTTAAAAAAAGAGGGCTTCCCTGGTGGCGCAGTGGTTGAGAATCTGCCTGCCGATGCAGGGGACACGGGTTCGGGCCCTGGTCTAGGAAGATCCCACATGCCATGGAGCAACTAGGCCCGCGAGCCACAACTACTGAGCCTGCACGTCTGGAGCCTGTGCTCCGCAACAAGAGAGGCCGCGACAGTGAGAGGCCTGCGCACCACGATGAAGAGTAGCCCCCACTCACTCCAACTGGAGAAAGCCCTCGCACAGAAACGAAGACCCAACACACCCAAAAATAAATAAATCAATAAATTTATAAAAAAAAATATATCAGTCATTCTCAAAGAGAACACATCTTCCAGGACTTTCCATGCTTGTTTTCCTGTCAAACCTAATCCAAATTTTGGGACTTCTGTTTGTAGGTTCATTTTTTCCCCATATGCTGATGCAAATTTATGTATGAAAGTGTCGACCTGTATGTGAGTCACATCTGGAAGCTTTGGGGGGCTTTGCACATACTGATATTTTTAATGGTGTCAGGTGAACAGCTCTATCCTGGTAACAAGGATATAATCACTAAGACAGAATGCTATATTCTCAAGAGAGAAAAGGATTTCTTCACAACTCAGTATTTCTTGCTCAATATAATCAACTCCAGTCATCAATCAAAATATCCTTAGGACAGAAGCTAATAAAATACCGTGCATTTACCCGTCTCTAAGCTCACCTTTAAACTGTCTTCACACCACAGAATGAAGGACAAAATTAATGAAAGAGAAAAACAAGTCCTTTGATTATTAAAATCCTCACTACAGTGCAAATACTGTAGATTTCAAAAGAAACTTGGAGATATTTAAGCCAACTGCATACTACTGATGAGTAGCCTGACACCCGGATGAGGTGAAATGATATGCCTAAAAGTCACACAGGAGAGCCAGAAGAGAAAAACACACTTTTTTTTTTCTTTTTCCAAACAAGCAAACAGGATTTTCCACATGTTAGTCAAAAAGAATCAAGATCATCAGATTAGGAAGAAATGAGGAATAAAAAGTATGTTACACATAGATTTTAAGGACTAGTCAATCCACTGCCCCCCACCCCTGAAAAACCAAAAAATTCTCCAAATATACGGACATATATCCATCAAGATGTTTACCCTTAAAATATCAGAATCTTGGAAAATTCAATTTTAGAATCTTGGAAAATTCAATTTACAAATACATTAAACGTGAAGACACCAAACAGCACCAATACCAGAAAGTTAAGAAAGTAAATACACTATTACTTAAAATAATATATAATTTCTGATTGGGACAGAAATGACCTATAGCTACTAGCAAAACTATTTCAACTACTGTCTGACATAAAGGCAATATTTAAAGACTAGTATATGCCATTTTCCCGCTGACAGGCCTGTGCCTAGGCATCCCATCCATGGGTCAACATGAAAAATATTATTAAATGTCTTTTTAAAATTGCTCAACCTTAAACCATGATACTGCACAACCCAAATTTTGCCAATATAAGCCAATGGCAGCATTTTTGGTATCCTAACTGTCCCTACCTGTCCCAATTAAAACAAAACAACTCCCTTATTAAGCACTAGACTCAATGCAGCTATGAAGCAGCAGCAAGGTATTTATAAATGGGCTACTGACAGTGTATCAAAATGCTACTATGGAAAATAGAGCAGCAAATACTCTAATAAGAGCACATTATTCCACATGGAATCCCAAATTATTCTTATCTCTAGTTCCTTAAATTCTTGGAAGACTAGAGATGACCAAGTGTATGTATAAATGGGGCCAGGAAGAGAGAAGCTCTGAATGGTATAGTGTTCATATTTTAAATTATCCAAGATAATCTGAATGCTTACAGAGAACTCCAACTATATCTAAATTTTTTTAAGCACATAGACTAAAATGCTAGCAAAACTTTGGTGTTTACCCCAAAATTAGCATTGCATTTTCAGTGAAAAGGAAATAGGCATGGTTTGTGAAGTTATTATGTTCACACCACCCTTCCCTACTCCCTGCTCCTTTCATCAGGTGATCTGAAGATTACCTGGCTTAAAATATTTGGTAATTCAGTGCAGAAAATTAAGGTCACAGACAAAGTACAACAACTTTTAATACACCATTAATACTAATGATTAAAAATTATTGCATAGTCTTATGCATTTACCCTAAAACATTTTCTGAAAGTAAATTCTGAAAGAATTATATAAAAGACAAATAACCCTTTAAAATGCAGATGGCCTTTACTACCTCGATCTTCTCTCCTTCTTTGTCTTTTCAGTACTTTTGTCCATCGTTTTCTCATTATCTCCCCTGCACTTTGGGCAATACCATTTCCCCTTTGGTTTATAGGTAAGTGAAACACATGAAAAGTGAAACCATTCAATTGGACACTGTTCATTGTCACATCCGATCATTTCCCCATAAGACACTTGGTTACATAAACAATATGTAGGTTCGTTGGGATCTATTGCAAACTCAACAGGCGAAGCTTCCCTTTCCTGCTTGGCCTTGGAACGTTTCTTTTTCTTGGCTGACTTGGATTTCTTTTCTTTAGGTGGCTGATCATCACAGTCTTCAATCCCATTCGTCATGTGACACAGATCACGGCTTTCACTGGTTCGCTGTCGGCGGGGTCTTCTCGAAGATCGTTCTGGTTGGCTGGAATCCATCTTTGCTTTATCTGAGGCTCGCTCACTTTCAGCAGGATCTTGAAAACACTGTGAATGCAGCTCCATTTGCCTTGCCCGATTTTCCACCAATTCGAGCATCTGTGTGACAATCTGAATTTTTTCATCTCCCAATTCTTGACTATTGATTAATGCTCTCTGGAGATGCTGCTGGAGGCGTTTTTTCTGGTTTGAATCATCTTCTTTCTTATATTTTTCATAGACATCATCAATTTCCTTTAATGTTTCTAAAAGAGGAAAAGAAAATATATGGTAGCACATATAACATTTTTCAAGTTAGTTATTTTTCACAGAATTGGTACAGTTAGAATGAACTCAAACCATAAAAGCACACTCCTCCATAGTATGAATACATGAGAAACATTTCATTTCCCTTACAAAGACCACATATTATCCAACATGAAAGTACAGAGATAAACTAATAAAAAGAATGAACACAAAACTCTCTTAATACTCATTAATCTATATTAGAAAGGATAAGAGATGTGTGGCTAATGATTAATCAAAAGTCTTTACTTGGGCAGAAACACGCTGTGCCACTTTAGAGTTCACCCAGTGCCGTATCACCTATACTTCAGGTAAACCTCAAAACTACCCTGTATATAAAATTTCCAGGCTGGACTCCAGCCGTAAAACTTAAAAAGGTTCCAGGACTACTCTAGATTACTGTCCAACTGTGTTTACAGGGTTTATGGTTCAATCGATGACTCGCCACAGAACTCTAGAGAGACGCTATACCTTGACTTTCATATCATCCCCTGGACGTTCTTAACAAAGCAGACACAAGTAACTCTTAGCTTCCCATCATATTAGCCTGAATGGCTCTTTTATTTCATCACATGGGAGAGTCTGAAAATCAAGCTATTTCCGGAGCAGGTTTAGGTTCAGGTTCTGGCATCAATTGACTAAGCTACCAACAAAATTATAGTAAAGTTGGCATTGGATCACTGTGCTTTTGTAGATAACTCAGCCGTTGGTTCTCAGCCTTTTGAACTGCTGATTTAGATATTGTATAGCATGAGGACCCACTTACATCAATTAAAAATGGCCGAGTCATTAGAAGGTATACAAATATCTGAAAATATAGTTCCAGATGTCACCAAAATTTACATAGATGTCTTATTCAAATCTGTTCTGTTTCTCATCCTTATGAGATACAATGCTATCTGAAAGAGTTCTGTCTTAGTAAAGGTGGAGAAACAAAAATTAACTGGAATTTATCACACCCGATGCCATATCACTGTTCTATCTTCTAATATCACTGCTCTAACGACAACAGAAATGTTAGACGACCAAATACATACACTGGGGGTGTCTGTGAGTAAGGTAACATAGAGCAAGTATTCAACACAACTTGTGAATTCCCGTCGCCCTGGAGAGTGTAGGTACTCACACTTGACGGACAACTATTTAACCCGGGATTCATGACAATGTGCTCCCACACATTTGAGGGTACTCATACCTGCAGAGCATATTTTTAAACAATGTTCACATCTAGCCCATTTCCCCAGCTAGGTATGTAAGTGGATTTCTTAAGAATCCAATTTTCCTCCAGGAAAAATAAGGAAATTATATATTTTCCCCTCAAACACACAAAATGTGAGGTTTAAAAAATAAAAGCAGGGCTTCTCTGGTGGTGCAGTGGTTGGGAGTCTGCCTGCCAATGCAAGGGACGCAGGTTCGTGCCCTGGTCTGGGAAGATCCCACATGCCGCGGAGCAACTGGGCCCGTGAGCCACAACTACTGAGCCTGCGCGTCTGGAGCCTGTGCTCCGCAACAAGGGAGGCCGCGATAGTGAGTGGCCCCCGCTTGCCACAACTAGAGAAAGCCCTCGCACAGAAACAAAGACCCAACACAGCGATAAATAAATAAATAAATAAATAAATTAATTAATAAAAGCAAAACTTATTCCAAACACTCTGTATCGAATAATCAGGAATTAGAAGCTAAATATATTATTTAATAGCAGCACATTGATATTATACATGAAGTAAAAATTCACATTTTTAAGACACCTTAATTACCCGGTGAAATAACACTTACTGAGCCTCTTCCATGTGACTTTCTCAGTAATCCCCACAGCAATCCCATGAGGAAGCCACCACTTTTATATGTGAAGAAGATTAAGCTCAACAGGTATCAACCCCAGACTTTGAACTCTGCCATTATCTGTCAGTCTGGCTCTGCTCTTTAAGCACTTTCTACTCAGCTGCATGGAAGGCACTTAAAATTAAGTACGAAATTTTAGTTCAAAGGTTATTTACCTTTGAACTATGAAAGAGAAATACTGGAACAAGAATACTGGAACAAAAATTGACGTTCTCTAATAACCATACCCCATAATAAATACTTCATTCAATTGTGAAATTGTTTTCTTCATTTCTCTCTGTTTTTAAGGCTACTTTTGAGGTTCTTCAGTAACTTCTGAAAGTGTCTCAAATAGGTAGGAGAGAAATTTCTTTGACTACCTATATAATTTATAACATCGAATTTTGCTGTAGGTATTAAATCTAAAACCAGGAAATACTTAAGAACTAGCAAAGAAACAAAAAACATGAAAAACCAAGAACACACAAGTATATAAAGCTAATAGAAAACTGAAAGTTGAGCTTAGTAAGCATGTGCAGAGTAAAAACTAGATCACTGTTTTTGTATTACTCTTCAAAAGAACTACAATTTTAATGGGGCTAAAATTTTTTTAAATCTATCGATCTTTCAAGGCCTAATACTGTTTCTCATGTTACCAAAGCTACTTCTGTCAACTTTAGATGGTCAAGATGGCAGATTTCCCTGGAACAAATTGCCCCCCCAGCAATTCAAATGAAAAAAAAATAGCTTAACTTTCATGAAGGCAAACATGTCTTTAAAGAAATGTAAAAGCCTGCAAGGTTTACAAACTTCAGAGTTATGATTATTTGAAAAACTAAAAATGTTCAACATACAATTTTTAAGCACACATGTACAATATATAATATTTTAAGGTTACAATTCAGGTATGTGCTCCATGTCTATAGAAAATACCTTTGGAGAGCTTTTATTTAAAAAAACAAACAAAAAAAGATTTAAATAATTTAAAAACGAGCATGTGCACCTGCAGCAGCCAGGCTGTGGAGTCAAACATTCCCCACTTAATTGGACAAGTTACTTAAACTCCTTGTAAATTTTAATTTGTCTGCAAAATGAATTTTTACTTCATTGAGTTGTGAAGATTAAATGAGATAATGTTCTGGACGTGGTGCAGCAATTGACACACAGTAAGTAATCGTATTAATTCTCTTCCCCCCAACAGAGATCAGTCCTGTCAGTCATATGGGTTCAAAAGGCAGAAATAAATTATAGGTGAAAAAACAGAGACACTTAAATGTTCTATCAGGCTACAGGCCCGAAAATATCACCCCAGAAATGCGTTCCTTAGACACTAAATCATAAAACTAGCGACGTGTCGAAAAACAGAGAATGGGTCCAAGAAGTTATCTTTTTAAAGTCCGTATGGCTGATTCCACATTATGTCTAAGGTCTGTTCCTTGATTCAGACCTCCTTGTTCCTTAAACCAAACGGCTCCCCATTTAAACTCCTCCCCTTGTAGTTACAGGCGAAAGGGCCACCAATGGTAAATAGTAAATGTACTCTCTGTAAAAAAGCTGATTCCAGGGAATCAACCCTAGCTCCTTGGGTCTGACCACAAAGGGTGGCTTTTGCCTCCGTACTTAAACTTGGCGAAGTAGGGATCCAGGGGTTAAGAGACGCCAGGCGGTTGCCCAGTCAACTAACCCACATCCTCCAGAGGCCCGGAAGTGACGCAAGGCCCGGAACCTACGCGGTGCAGATGCCAGCGACGATCACAGTAGCTGTGTCTTTGTCGTGATTGAGTGATTGGGGAAAAGTCGAAAAATCAAACAAACATGTCCCAAATCCCAACACTGACTCCGCTCAGGACGAGCTAATGTCCCGCACGGTCCCCGCCCGAACAGCCAGTGTCGCCCAAGCCTTCGTGCAACCAGCCATTTTCCAGACGGGAGGCAGCGCGCGCGTCCGCGCCCCGCCTATGTCCTTCGTCACGACCGCAGGCCCCGCCCCCAGGGCGGGCGGGGGGTCCACCCCGCCACACACACCCCTCTCCCTTCCCCCGCGGGGACCCCTGGCCTTTTAACCATTTGGCTGAAAGAGCTGTGAAAAGCTGCGGCCTAGAACTTTCCCTGGGGTGGGAGAGGGAAAGCCTCCTCTATTCCCGATGCGGGAGCCGGAGAGCCGAGGGAGGGACCTCCCCGGAGGCCGCCTTCGCAGCCCTCTCGCGCCCCCTCCCCCCTGCACGTTCCAATGCATCTGCTCTCAGGGGGTGGGAGCCCGAGGGGGGGGTGGGGAAAGCCAGGCCCCGGAGGCCAGCGGGAGTCCGGCCGCGGCCGGCCGCTCACTCCCCACAGTCCCCGCCCGGCTGCACGCTCCCCGGCCGGGGCAGGAGGGTCTGCGACACCGAGCAGGCGAGGGCCGGAACAAATGCTTCTTAAAATGGCTGATTCCTCGCCACACCAGCTGCAGCCGCTGGGTCTGCAGCGGGGGCTGACAAGCGGCCACCACCCTCACCCTTGAGACCCCCGAGAAGTCCTCGCCGACCGCAGCGGGGAAAGGGAGGGCCGCGAACTCGGTCTCCAGTCCCGTTCCCCCGTCCCACACACCAGACCCCCTCTGTGCAGTCGGGGAGACTGTCACAGGAGAAATGGAAAGTGGCACTTCCCCGGGCAGGCTCCGAGCGACCGTGCCCGGCGGCCAGCGGACCCGAGTGGGGGAGGACTCACCGGCAGCCCCGCGGCCCCTACCTTGATATTTGTTGTCCAGCTCTCGCAGCACGGACACGTTCCTCTGCATGTCGTGGGGCAACGACTCCACGCACTCGAGGTAGTCCTGCACATAGCAGGTGAGGAGCCGGCTCCGCTCCCCGGTCAGGAGCGCGGCCGACGAGTAGAGTTGCTGTTGCTGCTGCCCTAACATCCTGCCGCCGCTGCTGCTCCTCGCCGCCGCCGCCGCCGCCGCCTCCGCATCCAGCAGCCACACATGCAACAGCCACGGCCGCCGCGGCTCCTCTGCTCGTCAGCCCGGCGCCGCGGGGACACCGGCAGCCGCTCGAGAGGGCACAGCCGAGTCCCCCGATCTCTACTCCCCGCAAAAGAAGCCCTCACTCCCCGCCCCCGCGGTAACAAGCCCAGGGGCGGGGCGAGATCGGGGCTCCCTCCTTTTCCCCCTCCCTCCTCAGGACTAGAGCAGCGGGGATCCCCCCAGCGGAGCTGGCGCCGGGGTCCCGGGCGTTGACACTTCCTGTCCCCCTCGGAGTCACCAGATGCTACCAATGCCGTCTCGTACCTCGGATCCCCATGACAAGCCTCTCGCTGGCCTCTTTCCTCCCAATCACCCTCAGTGCCTGACGAAGAGTCTCTCACTGGACCGCCCCCGCCCCTCAGGCTGCGGCCGCCTCTGCGCCTGCGCAGGACTCCCTCCTAATAAGGCCGGGGGCCCGCCCCTACCGCCCAGCCGAAGGGTTCGCATTCTCCCGCCTTCCCTCCGCCACCCGGGCGATTGGTCTGTCAACTCTTGGCCCGGGGGGAGGGTGCGGAGAGCGGCCAAACTGTAGGCTGCGCCCCGCCCCCTCTTAAAGGGGAAGCACTGTCGGGTCCGCCTCTTTGCTCAATGTCTGAATGGGACTTGAGGGGGCAGGTGGTTGACCCCTTCCTTCCGTCCTTCCCACAGGGAGGGGGAGGCTTGGCCCAGCTCCCTTGGCCCGGTGTTACCGACTTCTTCCCCATCAGATGGATGTAGCGCGGCCCCTCGCGAGCCTTAAAAGGAGCAGCAGGCGGCCACCTTACGCAGCGACCCGGAGGGAGTCCTGCGGGGACTACGCGGCGGGCTTGAGGCGAGCGCGGCTCCGGGCATGCGCGGCGGCTGTGTGCCCGCCGGGCCGGCACCGCCCTCTGGCTGTGTCTTCCTCCAGCCGCGGCCTTCGGGCTCCCGGAGCACCGGGGCTGATCGCCGAGGTAGGCGGTGCCCTCGCGGCCCCCTGCGTTTCTTTCTCCCTTAGTCCGTCCGCTTTTTGAATCTCCCTCCTGGCTTCTGCGAGCTCCCGCCCTTCCGCAGACGCGGGGGTCTCCCGCCGCACCAGGACGTGCAGGTTTTGTCCACCCTAGGGCTCCTGAGGAATCGCGTTTAGTTCAGGCTCACTCTGCCCCATACCTGTTTGTCCGACAGACAACCTTTAAAAAAAAAAAAAAAGTTTTCCCCCTGGGGATCAGAACGTTTAAACATTAAACGTAGGCAAGGGCTTCCTGGCGGCGTGAGGGGCACCACCACCTTAACATCTACGTAAGACTGAAAACCACTGGGGGCCGGGGTCCAGGGGTGATGGAGACGCGAGGACAGACCGAATCCGAAATCAGGCCCACGTCCTCATCTACGTGACCGGCCGACAGGGTTTAATTCCTATCTGGGGTTAAATGAAATGCCAAGCAGAGGAGTTGATTTTAATTCCAGATGGACTCAGTGTATATAACAGCGTGTATTTTTCAAAGAAATGGGTGTAAAGAGAACGAATACGCGGAGAATTTTAACGGAATGCCTATCTAAACAAGCACTATTGTGAGTAGTACATTTGAGTTAAAAAGAAAACGTGAGGGGGCGATAAATTGGGATTTCTTCTTATATCCAGTTGGTTTGCAGCGGTGGGGCACCTGTATGATGACCTATTTAGGGCAGTTTTGAAACAGCTGTTAATAGTACGTAACCACTGACAGGGAAAGAGAAATCTAGACCTTGATCTAGAGGATATTTTAAATTTCAAACCGAAACAAAGCACTATTGGAAATTTGAGTCTTGGGAACAAGATAATATTGCTCAGGACTCAAAGATTGTCTTGTATTATTATCCTGTGACACTTGGAGGTTTTGACCACTTGAATATTATTAAGTCAACCCAGGCAATCCAGTGTCTTGTATTTCTGAGAACCGTCTAGGGATTTTCTTGTCATTCTTTAAATCAGATTAAGCAGCCAGGTCTTGTCAAAAAAGTCACTGTTAAGAATTGAATTTTAATCACATTTTACTTAAACCCTACTATTTTTGTTTACTCATAGATTTAAATCAGCTAGTTTTTATTGAAGGCCTAAAATAATGCAAGATGCCTTATTATTTACTGATTCAGATTAGACACAGAACGCACATATGGATTTTATTCAGCCTGAGAAGTGATCTGCAGGCAGATATAACACATGGTTAGAAACTAGAAGTGAGAAAACGCAATGATTTATAATACCTAGAGCACTCCTTCCAGGAACCATGAGCCGGATGAAGAAGGAAGGATGAGTATGGAAATGAAGACCTTTTAGAGCATTATTTTGACCTTTCATAATTCTGTTGAACAGGCTGAAAGGAAGCAAAAAGTCTAAATAATGATTTTGCAGCTTGTGTTGATCTAAACCTATAAAGAACACTCTCATATGGTAATCTATGTGTGTATATGAATTGTCAGACATGTGCTTTTATTGCTATATTAATTTATAAAAGTTAATCAAAGACTTACTCCTGTGGTACTTGTGAAAGCAGATTGTGTGAAGAGAGTAAAAAAAAAAAATCACTGTACTCCCCAAACTCAGCCCTTTGACTTCGGTTATTTATCATGTCCTTTTCTTTTTAGTAATCGCTTAACTGGAAATTTGGGGCCTTTTGAAATGGGGTTCCTGTACCCTGCTAAATGCAATATTTAAAAGTCCCCAATTCTCCACAATATAGAAGTTAATTGGTGACATTTAATTGTATGAATAAAGCAAAAAGGCATCTTATTTGCTCTTAAGTATATTTTCTGAAGTAACCCTAAAAAAGATAAGTAACCTACACCCCCAAATTAGTAGAGCTATCTGAGGTTAACTTTAATTTCTAAATCAGTTACTGTGAGACATCCCTGGTAGAAATGTTTAAGAGATCTCTGGTAGGCCCTTATTTATACTGTAAAGGGAGGGGGGACCACTTCAAACTCTGATGGAAAACAAACTAGCAAGTAGTTCTGAAGGTTTCCTAGAGATACCTCCTGAGAAGATTCAGCTACTGCTTGAGTCAGGACAATTAAATATGAAGTCCTTTTTTTCTTTTTAATATTTTTTAAAACTTTCTTGTGGAAAATTTCAAGCACACACAAAAGTAGAGGTAATAGTACAATAAACCCTAATATACCATTCACCCAGCTTGAACATTTATCAATATATGGTCCTTAATATCTCACTCCCTTATCCTTGATGGATTATTGTCATTTTCTCTGTACTTTAAATGTGAACGGATAAGAGAGAACTTTTTCAAAACATCCACAATACCATTATCCCATCCAAAAATTATCTTACTGTCATTTAATATCCAGACAATTGAAATTTCCCTATTGTCTCATTAATATTATTTTACACTTGGTTTGTTCAACAGGATCTGAACAAATTCCACACTGCATCTGGTTAATGAGGTCTTTTCTAAACTAGTAAAAGGTAGTTAATTCCCTGTTTAATTAAGGGAAGCAGATAGCAATGTTTTTTCTAAGGAAGGTATTTGGATTGTTAAAAAGCACTGTTCAAAATGTAGGGAAATTCAAGAAAATCACTTTAAACAAAATCCTCATATTGAAAGGTCACCAACTGATAGCCCACTGTAGAAATGTAATTGTACCTAATGCAAATAAATAAATCCTTTAAAAATCTAGACATTTGCTTTAGAGTGTAATTTGTTCTAGAAGGTCCAAGCATTTTAAATTGTGCTGAAAAAACCTGAAACTTTAAATCAATTCATTAGTACAATAGGCGACAACAATAACCACAAATACTAACAGTCTACATCTCCACTGAGCTCAGTTTTAAAGCATTTTTGATTGCTTTATTGCATAAGTAGTACACCTTAATTGTAGAAAAAAATAAAAAAGAAGACATAAAATCACTAAAGACTGGAACTAGGTCTTCTTGGTATCTAAGTGTACTCCCAAGATGATTCCATTTAGTTTTTTGTTTTAAGGAAACACTTTGTCTAGGACTAAAGGACAAAGTTAAGAAAATACCAGATTCTCGAGATGGAATATTGCTACTATGGGTACTGTTAGCCTGTACATTTAGTTTATGAGGTAGGCAGCGCAGATGGGTGTATACAATCAATCTATGGGTTATAGTACTGTGCAGCAATTAGAATGACCACTAACAGCAAAAGAGGATCCTAAACCTTTTAATGAAGGTACTGTGAATGACTGGGTCTATAGTCATAGAATTTTCAGTATGATAAAATGTCATTCCCATAACCAAGAAGAAGAGCAAACACGTATTATCCACTTTGGTTATCCCAGAGAGAAAAATAACACGTATGGTATACTTTGCATATTGCTGACCAGAAAAACATTCAATTTTCCCTGGATGGTTACCATAGTTACATGAGCCGTTTATAACATCAAGAGGAGGAACTAGGTCACAGTATTAAAGGAGTTTGAATTATGCAATTATGTTTCCTAAAAGAAGGGGAAAGGGTTTAAAATTTAGGGAAGAGAGATTTATACTAATGTTCAAAATTGAAATTCTAGTCTAATTTTGCTGGTGAAACAATAAATCTAAAATTAAATGGTTGATATTGTAGGTGTAAATAGTTTATCCTGTACAAATAATGTAATAGCTTGATCCATAAGTGTGATAAAAGAGATGCCAGCACATTCTGTCCTTGTCGATACCCCTTTATCTTAGTGAGCTACCTTACCTTAAAATGTTTTTGTAGATAATCAATAAACCCAACAATAGCCTAGAATCTTGGAGTAGCCAAAACATATAAACTGAAGCTTTGACCTCTTACCTTTGCAAGTTTGAGATTAAAGCTTGGTACAATGCCTGTCATATGCTACTCTTAATTTGTTGTAGAGATTTTCCTATTAATTTCATCAAAGGGACAGGGAAGGGTGGTAAAGAGGGAAGGTGTTGAAAGCCATGTTAGCATAGACTTCATCCTCTTTAAATTATGTGTTTTTTTTTTCTTACTAAGAACCTCAAAAAGATAATTTTATTCAAGAACTGTGTCTGTTGTATCAGAGCCCTGCACAGTGCTGAATAAATAGAGGTTGGATGAAGGAAAAGCAAAGAAGGGGCTTCCCTGATGGCGCGGTGGTTAAGAATCCGCCTGCCAATGCAGGGGACACGGGTTCAAGCCCTGGTCCGGGAAGACCCCACATGCCGCGGAGCAACTAAGCCCGTGGGCCACAACTACTGAGCCTGCACTCTAGAGCCCGCGAGCCACAGCTACTGAGCCTGCACGCCACAACTCCTGAAGCCCGCGCGCCTAGAGCCCGTGCTTCACAACAAGAGAAGCCACCACAATGAGAAGCCCGCGCAGCACAACGAAGAGTAGCCCCCACTCGCTGCAACTACAGAAAGCCCGCGTGCGGCAACGAAGACCCACCGCAGCCAAATAAATAAATTTATTTTTAAAAAAAGAGAAAAGCAAAGAAAAAACTTCATCTCAAGGTTGCACAATTTCAGATGGTCATTTTTAGTCTTCTGATCACTATAGACTCAGACTTTGTATAGCTAAAACTAATCTTAGTTCAGTGATTTCCCTCAAAGGAAGAGAGAGCAGGCAACAGGCAGCCTCACTGAGTAGCTGGATGAGCCACTGCTGCTGATGTTAATTCATCGTAACCATCATGTCTGTAGGGAAGGATGGGGAAGAGGTTGAGAATCCCTATTATAACGCACCTCTAGACCAATTTTTTTTTTTTACAGGTGATAATATGGGGACCCAGAGAAGTTAAGTAACTTGTCCAGGGTCACACAGCAATTCATGAAATAAGGGTACACTAAAAAATTTAAGAGTAAAACAAATATTAGTTAATCTTAGCTGATAATCATTAGAAAGGAGAAAAGTACCCATAGAAAAAACAAAAACTTGGGATACTATAAAATTACTTTTTCTGAGAAGTCTTGCAGCAAATTTGACAAAATTACCTCTAAAGGAAAATCAAAATTTCCTGAACAATAATTTCCAAAATAATCATAAAATCAAAAATACTAGAAATCATGTATCCTTTAGACATTTATTTTCAAGGGCAAATGCCTTATGCCTTCAGCTCTAGTTAAAATAAGAATGGCCTTTTAAAAATAAAACTCATGCTACTGGCCAGGAGCTTTTTGCTGAATCTTTTGTTCCTTGTAATGATTCTAATTGATTACTTAATGAGGCTTTATTGGAGCTGTTGTTACATTAATTGCTCTTGGTAAGGTTAATTTAATCCAGCACTTTGGTGAATATTGATTTAGCTTCTGAGGGTAAATTTTAAAAAATTGTTTATCTAATTTATTTCCGTAAATTGGAGTTCTCTGACTCTTATCTATGGGAACCAGTATATCTAGCTTTATTCAATATATCTTTCTGCAAAATTGTGTTAAAACCTTATTTTGCTACAAGTAATTTTATAAATTTATTTATTTTATTTATTTTTGGCTGCATTGGGTCTTCGTTGCTGCGCGCAGGCTTTCTCTAGTTGCGGCGAGCGGGGGCTGCTCTTCGTTGCGGTGTGCGGGCTTCTCATTGCAGTGGCTTCTCTTGTTGCAGAGCTTGGGCTCTAGGCGCACGGGCTTCAGTAGCTGTGGCTCGTGGACTTCAGAACGCAGGCTCAGTAGTTGTGGTGCACGGGCTTAGTTGCTCCACCGCATGTGGGATCTTCCCAGACCAGGGCTCAAACCCGTGTCCCCTGCATTGGCAGGCGGATTCTTGACCACTGTGTCACCAGTGAAGCCCCTACAAGTAATTTGAAATGTGCTGGTTCTATAAAATAAAAGACCCACATTTTAGAAATATTTAACAAATAATTTATCTCATTTTCTTTTGTTTTCTAGACTGCCCTCAATTGTTTTCTGCTTGAGATAACAGGTTGTGTTCTTCATTACCTATCTGCAGCCACGGTGTGGCATCTTTTGCTTGTTCTAACTGTGGTATACATTCCAGATCTTTTAGCATAATACCCTTTGGTCACAGAAATGACATCTTCAGGGAGACGACTTTGAAGAAATGCCTGAAAGTGACAGTAGAAATACTTTCTTCTGTTACCTGCTGAAAGTAAGTACTAGAATTAGAGAGATTAAAAAAACAAAGATATAAAAGCTATGGGGAACAATTTCTATGGAAAGTATTAGAGGCTAAAAAGCTTACTGTTATGGGAAAATAGAAGAAACAGAGAAAGGAATGATTACTTCAGCCATTAACGGTGGTGGTACAACAGAATTAAAGTTTAGGGACCATGATATTTAAATTATATCTACAGAAACTATTTGTTACTCCTTTATGCATAACAAAAAATACTGTTGTAATACAGGGTTGGACTAATAGCCTATCTAACATAATCTTTGGAGAGTGGCATGTTGATTCAAAAATAATTGCAAAAGAGCCTAGTGACTTCCTTACATGATGTTAGTTTTATTTTTTTTTAATTTATTTTATTGACATATAGTTCATTTACAATGTTGTGTTGATTTCTGCTGTACAACACAGTGATTCAGTTATACATATATATACATTCTTTTTCATATTCTTTTCCATTATGGTTTATCACAGGATATTGAATGTAGTTCCTTGATGTTAGCTTCAGAATATGCCTAACTTTTACTCTTCAGGTAAAATATCTCTGGAAGAATAGTCCAGTGTTATCTATGGTAGCAGTTGCCTCTGATTTAGAGCCTGGGGATCTGGAGTTGAAGGGAGACTTAGTTTTCACAAATATCATTTTGCACATTTGATTTTTTTGATACACGTATTGCTTTAACAAAATTTAAACTTTATTTTTAATATAAAAAAAGCAAAAAGCTTTCCGTACATTCTGCAATAACAAAATGCATATGAATACTACCCACTGGGAAAGGAGCACATGAGTAAATACACTCAATATTTAGATTTAGTTCACTTTTTTGAGAATTTTTCTGCTACTACTGCTAGTAATGTCTATACTTTACATACTAGCATTCTAATTGCAAATATATTGTTACACAAAAATAAAATTAATAAATACCACATTGTTAATCTTGAAGCTTTTGAAGACTTCACACTTTAGAAACTGATCTAGGCAGTTTTGGCTCAGAAATACATGTTCTTGTGAAGTTTTTTAGCATTTTAGGAGAAGTTATGTGTAGCTTTTTTCTCATTCAGTATAGCCCTCAACTTGTTAAGAGCTTTCTGAATTTTTGTGTGATCTAGCTTGAATACCTTAGGATAAGATGGAATACCTCTTATCATTTTTATGAGTTAAGTGTTTTAAAAATTCACATTCAGGCTAATGTTCTGTGTTCATGCCATCTATAACTTGTACCTACAACCTCAGACGGGAACTACGAACTGTGTCCACCCCAGAAGGAGTCCTTCCCTGATGTCTCTTAGTGAGCTGTGGTCTTCTCTATAGGATTGAAATTTAGCAGAAGTATCTAATGAAGAGGAATCTGAACATAGCAGTTGAGGAAGGAAAAAGATTGGGAGAAGAGCCCAGATGTCATAAGGCAAAGGGAGGATGAGGTACAGGAAGCAGCTATTATTATTTCTGTTGCGTGGCTCGAAGAACTCCAAGAAATTGATTCCATTCCACTGGACATAGTTTTCAATTTAGGATAGGAATTTATTTTTTAATAAAATTGATATTAGTGGAAACACACGGGAAACAGACAGGAAAAAATTGAACATAGTGACCTGAGTGGTTACAATACCTCATATAAGGCATCTTTTTCAGAAATTATTCTTCGGTGTGTGGTGGGTTGCTTTCTAGGTAAGAATGGGAGTGACAACTCTGCTGTAATGAATAATGGCTTGGGTGGGGAGCGGGAAGGAGAAGCCAGGAGGGAGTAACAGGGAAATGAGGGTATGTGGAAGGAAGGAGATAGATTCAGGAAATTTCCGGGAGGTAATATCAACTGGGTTTAGTGACTGTTTTTAGGGGGCGGGGCCATAAGGAGGTGGTGGCAATGTTGTGCAGAATAGAAGATCCAGGAAGCAGAGCACGTTTGTTGGGAAAGATACAGATTTAAATCATACAAGGTTCATAACCCTGTAGGTTTTTTTTAGGCCTCCTCTTCCAAACAGCATAAACTATTGCTTCCTAGATGTAGCCTGCTTGTCTGTAAAGAACAGCCAGCCATAGAAACTGGAGGCTGGGAATGTGTTGCAAAGGGTAGAGAGACTAGAGGAAATGATTTAGATGTGCAGTGGTCTTAAAAATATTTTGCCGCAAGCCAGGACTTAGCTAGCTTTGTATCACTTCTATTAGTAAGACGGGAGTCGGTAATAGGGGATAGCAAGGATGGACAGACCCTTGGGAGGAAGAGTTAATGCAGCAGGTCTGGTTGCTTATTCCTTGCATGTCTCCAAGGAAACCATGACTGACCCGGCCAACCCTGGGAATTTGGCTTGTGGAATGTTCTTTATGTTAGTGACAATTTTGTTGTGTACACCTGGAGAAATGGAACACGCCATACTGGCTTGTCAGGTTGCTTTGCACAACACATACACCTGGTTTCATTGTTGGGGTCCTGAGTCTCAGTTGCCATAGCTGATTGTATAGCAGAATGTGTGGACATTAATAGCTCCCCATAAAAGCCTTGGACCCTGAGACTCAGATGGGCTTCCTCAGGTAAAGCTATTCCATGCATGCCTGTAGTTTTGCTGCTAGACAGAGAGAATTCCTTGCAGCTTCAGGCCAAGAACATTGGAAGCCTGTGCTGACCTCTCTGGACTTCCCCAATGCATCTTTTTCCCGTTGGTTTTGCTCTCTCTCCTTTGCTGTAATAAGTTTTAGGCGTGTTTATAACCTGCTATTGAGGCTTGTGAGTGATTCTGGGATCACCAAAGGAAATGACCATATATAAAGTTCTGAAGAAATTTAAAACCCAATTTGTCCATTCGAGTCTTGATAAGATTCACTGAAAAAAGAATAATCAACATATGCAAGTATGTGCTGTGTATGGATTTAAACCAAATCAAATCTTTGGTCCATGTCCAGGAGACATTTATAGTCTCTGTAGGGATATAGAACACATATATAGAGTGTTAGGAAAATGCCTACAGGCATAAGTATAAATAAAATCAAATTAGCAATAAATGTAGAAGCAAGGCAGAAAAAGAGAGTAAAATTTGTAGGAGTCAATCATGGTTTATGGAAGATGGTGCATATTTAAGAAGAAATATGGGACCATGTTGTCAAATAATAGCTTTTGCTTTTTTTCCTTCATATGTACTTTCACAGTATGTAAAAAAAAATGAAATGAAAAACATTTTTTTCTGGATTTTATCTGATGAGTGCTGAGTCCTACAGAACTTTGACTGAATTATTTGTGTGGAATCAAAATTTGCACTAAATCAAAATGTAAGTATTCTATGTAACAATATTTTTTGAGCCCTACAGTTATTAATTATGGCTATGAGTTAATATTCTCTTATATTATCATTCCAAAGACTCCACCCAACTCCTGTTATAATCAATAAATCATATCTAGTATTTCTTCAGCTATTTAGTTAAACTGCTTACAGCCAAAGATTAAGAATGAACTTTGAAAGTTCTGCTTCTGGTACTAGCCAGATAGGTCCCCTCACCCTCCTACAAATAACAGCTATAAATTCTGGATAAAATATTTTAAAAATACCAAAAGGCACTGGAAAGCAAGCAAAAGAAGGCAAATTCTGGAGGGAAGTCAATACTTGGAAGAATGAAATGGCACTTAAGGCGTTTCCTATTTTTATGTCTTCAGCCTGCAGTGCCCAGTTTTGTAGGATGACTTAAACTTAGAAACTTGCAGATATACTGGCTCGAAGAGCCAGAGGTTGGAGACCAGGGCAACCACAGTGTGGTACAGGGCCTAGAATTAATATCATGTACTGCCTTGACATCTGGTAGAATCAGGAATGTTATGAACAGCCTAACACCAAGTTCCCTTCCCCATCTGCTCCCATGGTCCTGAGATCCCCTAGCCAAACAACCCTTCTTGTCTCGGGGACCAGGTACATTTCCTGCTTGTACCTGAGTGGCAGGTTTCATTTCCCTGCAAGCCTGTGGAATTATTCAAAGAAACCAATCCCATCCCCCGACAGGAACCAGGGACTACCTTGATACTACAAAATCTGCCTCCCTCAGTACCTGGTTGTTTACTGTGTTCTCTGGTGTAACCCTCATGTGTCCCTGAATGGTGTCTGGTGTCCTCCCCCAGGCTATGAGTATGCGTGACTAGTAAACTGCCATCAGTCTCACCTGACAAGTGCTGGGTGTCATGTATTAGGCCATTCCCATAACCCTAGGGTGGGAATCCTTGCCTCACCAAAGAGATGAAGAAGAGGCAATTAAAAGAACAAAAATGGAAAGTGGAGGAGAAATCCCAGAAAGAAGAGAGTCACAGAGAGGGAGCCTTAAAGTCTGTGTGGAAACTGCCCAAATCTCTAGCTAATTCCTAAACCACACATGTGCAAGGTGTGGCCAGGCAGCCCAGATAAGGCCAAGAGCACTGCACTGAGTTAGAGTTTGAGTTCAGCCAAGTGAACAGAATGCCAAAACAAAAACATTGCTGCTCTTTAGAGAAACATAACAGAACTGAGCATCTAGAGATGCTCAGTACATCATTCACTATGTCCAGGATGATATCTAAAACTACTAGACATATGAAGTATGAAAATATAACCCCAAAACCAATCAATGGTGACTAGCCCAGGATGAATCAGTTGTAATTCGAGACAAGGATTTTTTTTTTTTTTTTTTTTTTGTGGTACGTGGGCCTCTCACTGTCTCAGGAAGCCCCGAGACAAGGATTTTAACGCGGATCTCACAACTATGCTCAAGGACTTAAAAGAAAACACCCTTGTAATGAATGAAAATATAGAACATCTCAGAAAAGTAAAGAGATTTTAAAAACTGAAAGGAACTTCTAGTACTGAAAAGTATAATGTCTGAAATAAATTTTTCACTGGATAGCCTTAAGATCAGAGTGGAAATAACAGAAGAAACTGTCTGTGAATTTGAAGTTAGATCAATAGAAATTATTCAATCTGAAGATCAGAGAGGAAGAATACTGTAAAATGAAATAATGAACAGTACCTCTAGGACCTATAAGGTAATACTGAAAGATCTAACATGTAGGGTTCTAGAAGGAAAAGAGAGAATGGGGCATAAAAAATTTTTTTGAAGGAATATGGCCAAAATGTCCCCAAATTTGGTGAAAGACATAAATAGCCAGATTCAAGAAGCTCATTGAAGCCCGTGCAGGCTATAATGAAAATCACATCTAGGTATAGCAGAGTCAAACTACCAAAAAGCAAAAGCAAAGAGAAAGTTTTGAAAGTAGCCAGGGAAAATATTATTATATGAGGGGAACAAAGATTTGAAGTACTACTGACTTCTCATCAGAATCAAGTGAAATGACATCTTTAAAGTGCTAAAAGAAAAGAAAGAAAAAGTCAACCCAGAATTCTTTATCTATCTAGAAATATCTTTCAAGATGAAATGAAATAAAAATATCCTTCAAGGGCTTCCCTGGTGGTGCAGTGGTTAAGAATACACCTGCCAATGCGGGGGACACGGGTTCATGCCCCGGTCCGGGAAGATCCCACATGCTGCGGAGCGGCTAGGCCCGTGAGCCACAACTACTGAGCCTGCGCGTCTGGAGCCTGTGCTCTGCAACGGGAGAGGCCGCGACAGTGAGAGGCCTGCGCACTGCGATAAAAAAAAAAAAAAAAAATCCTTCAAGAATGAAGGCGAAATAAATACGCTTTCATTTAAAAGAAAACTAAGAGAGTTTATCATCAGCAGACCTGTACTAAAAAAAATGTTAAACGAAGTTCTTTAGACAGAAGAGAAATAACACTAGATGGAAACCTGAATGTTCAGGAAGGAATGAAGAACACCAGAAGGGTAAATATAAATGGCTTTTTTCCACATAATATCTTTAAAATATATAACTTTAAAGCAAAAATTATAATGTTATATAATGGAGTTTATAATACATGCAGATGAAATACATATGACAATTATAGGTTAAAGATAAGAAGGGGAGTGTAGGGTTCTTGTATTTTACGTGAAGTGGTGCAATATTAACTTTAAAAACACTGAAAAGGATGTGTATTGTAAGCCCTAGGACAACCACACACACACACACACACACACACACACACACACACAAAACCCTAAAGGTTTTGCTAAAGTTAATCAGTTAGAATGGAATTCTAAAAATTGTTCAAGCAATCCCAAAGAAATCAAGAAAAGAATGATGAAGGAGCAAAAAAACAGATGGGACAGACAAAACAAATACTAAAATAGACCTAATCCACATCAATAGTTACTCTAAATGTAAATGGACTAAACAATCTAATTAAAGGCAAGAATTGTCAGGATGTATTAAAAAGTAAGACTCAGTTATATGTTGTCTACCAGTGATGCAATTTAAATATAAAAGCACTGATAGGTTGAAATTAAATGGATAGATAAAGTTGTACACAAAGTATAAGCATAGGAAGGCTGGAGTGGCTATATATTATATAAAGTAGATTTCTAGACAAAGAGAATTATCAGAGATAAAGAGCAACATTTGATAATGATAAAATAGTCAATATATCAAAAAGACGATTATAAGTGTGTATACACTTCTAATTAACAAAGCTTCAAAATACATGAAGCAAAAATAGGTAGATTGAGGGAAGAAATAGACAATTCCATAATTCTAGTTGGTAATTTTAACACCCCCCTTCCTCAGGAATCAATAGGAAATGTAAAAAAAAAAAATAGTAAAGGCATAAGATCTGAACAATACCATCAAGCACCTAATGCTTAACTGACCAACAAGTGCAGAAGAATGAACTAAAACAATTTTTTTGATGGATTTGGAGATAGATGTCCTTCCCTTTGACTGTTGAGTCATATTCTATTTACAAAGTTAGATTACCATTCCGCCCTTTGACTGATTAAAATTACAAAATACATTTAAATTTTTTTCCAAATTTGAGCTACTTTGTATGGTAATAAATATCACTTATCCTGAAACTATGACCATTTCCTTCCTGAGAGAAGTAATGAGTTTATTCTAAAGAGAAAATAGGGGCTTCCCATAGCTAACTCTCATTCCTATCTTTAAATTCTCCAGAATGTTTTAATATATATATTCTACCTCCTACCTTGCTTGAAAGTAATTGATCCAGAAATAGATTTTTCTGTATATAGCATATTTCCCTTTTAGTTATGTGTAAATTCTGTTTTTATAAATCCAGTTTAAAAAAAACTTCACAGATGAAGGAATAGGCTTGAAGAGATTAAGTATCTAGGCTAGATTCTAGCCTGAAGTCAAGTAGCTCCTGAATAGTGGAGTCAGGTATTCTGGTTTCTAATAAAAGTTTTTCCATTATCCTGATATAAATTAAAAGAATCTTTTAATAATACAAATTCTCATTTTATTTGTTGTATATATTTAGACTTTTATAGAAGTATCATTTTCTTAAAGTGACACCTGTTTGCTTTTTTATAACTGCTTAACTATTGCAATGTAGTTAGCATTTTTATAACTGATGAGAAATGTTTAGTATTCTCCATTATTGCATAGTAGTAATTGCTTCCAACTTTGCCACTACAAACAACACTACAATGAACACTTACTTGTGAAGTTCCCTTGTGAACCATTAAAAACTTTCTCTAGAGTATATCTAGGAATGAAATTACTAGATAATAGCATGTGGACTTTGTCACTTCACTAAATACTGCCAAATTGACCTACAAAAGGGCCACACCAATTAACACTCCATGAGTTGTACATTTGGGTTCTTCCTTCCTTACATCCTCACCATCACTTGGTTCTATCCAACTTCCTAATCTTGTTTAATTTATTGGATTAAAAAAAACATTATTTTTTCAGTTTGGATTTGATTACTGGTGAGGTTGAGAATCTCTTTATGAAAATTCTTTGACCATTTTCTTCTATTGATTCCTGTTTCTTTATTTTTCTTACAGGTTTGCATAAGTTCTCTGTAGCTATTTTTCCCCTTATTGGTTTTCAATATTGTAAATATCTCTTCCCAGTCAGTTACTTATGTGTTAACGTTGCCATTATGTTTTCTTTGAATGAAACTACTTAATTTTGGCATACTTATATATCCACTTGTAAATTGAGAGGCTTCTTTTAAGAAATTTTCCTCTTTTTAATAGGTTTTTAAAAAATGTTTCACACCTTTAATCCAACTGGAATTTATTTTTGTGTATGGTGTATAGTGGAGACAAATTTTTATTTTTTCTTCTGTGAAGCAAACCACTTTTCTATCATCCATTAAATAATTTTTCTTTTCCCCTATGATTTGTTATACCACCTCTGTGTGACTCAGCCCTCGTGCACATTCCTGGCCTTATATATTGACTCTGTTCTGTTCCCTCGGTCTTTTTGTCTTTCCTTACCAGAAATACACTGTTTTTAAGTTTTGTTGGCTCAATACCATGTCTTAATATTTGATAGGTGAATTCCCTTCACTTTCTCAAATTATCTTAGCTAGTTTGAGGGGATTATTTATTCATAGATATTTTAACTTTCATTTGCCAGATTCCTGTAAAAAATCTCACTAGGATTTTTATTGGAATTGCACTAAATTTATAGATAAGGTGGGGGACTGAACAATTTTACAATTGTCCCAACCAAGAACATGATATAAATGTCCATTTAAGCAGGATTTCTAATTGTCTCTTTATTTCTATTTTTTTTTTACTTTATATGATTTTTTTTTAAAAAAGACATGCACATGAAACGGAAATCAAAAGAAAGCTGTAGTAGCAATAATCATATCAGATAAAATAGACTTTAAAATAAAGAATGTTACAAGAGACAAGGAAGGACACCACATAATGATCAAGGGATCAATCCAAGAAAAAGATATAACACTTATAAATATATATGCACCCAACACAGGAGCACCTCAATACATAAGGCAACTGCTAATAGCTATAAAAGAGGAAATCGACAGTAACACGATAATAGTGGGGGACTTTAACACCTCACTTCCACCAATGGACAAATCATCCAAACAGAAAATTAATAAGGAAACACAAGCTTTAAATGACACAATAGACCACATAGATTTAATTGATATTTATAGGACATTCCACCCAAAAACAGCAGATTACACTTTCTTCTCAAGTGCACATGGAACATTCTCCAGGAGAGATCACATCTTGGGTCACAAATCAAGCCTCAGTAAATGTAAGAAAATTGAAATCATATCAAACATCTTTTCTGACCACAACGCTATGAGATTAGAAATCAATTACAGGGGAAAAAACATAAAAAACACAAACACATGGAGCTAAACCATACATTACTAAATAACCAAGGGATCACTGATTGATGAAGAGAAAATCAAAAAATACCTAGAGACAAATTACAACAAAAACACGATGATCCAAAACCTATGGGATGCAGCAAAAGCAGTTCTGAGAGAGAAGTTTATAGCCTACCTCAATAAACAAGAAAAATCTCAAACAATCTAAACTTACACCTAAAGGAACTAGAGAAAGAAGAACAAACAAAACCCAAAGTTAGTAGAAGGAAAGAAATCATAAAGATCAGAGCAGAACTAAATGAAATAGAAACAAAGAAAACAATAGCAAAGATCAATAAAACTAAAAGCTGGTTCTTTGAGAAGATAAGCAAAATTGATAAACCTTTAGCCTGACTCATCAAGGAAAAGACGGAGAGGACTCAAATCAATAAAATTAGAAATGAAAAAGGAGAAGTTACAACAGACACCGCAGAAATACAAAGCATCCTAAGAGACTACTACAAGCAACTCTATGCGAATAAAATGGACAACCTGGAAGAAATGGACAAATTCTTAGAAAGGTATAACCTTCCAAGACTGAACCAGGAAGAAATAGAAAATATGAACAGACCAATCACAAGTAATGAAATTGAAACTGTGATTATAAATCTTCCAACAAAGAAAAGTCCAGGACCAGATGGCTTCACAGGTGAATTCTATCAAACATTTAGAGAAGAGTTAACACCCATCCTTCTCAAACTCTTCCAAAAAATTGCAGAGGAAGGAACACTCCCAAACTCATTCTATGAGGCCACCATCACCCTGATACCAAAACCAGACAAAGATACTACCAAAAAAGAAAATTACAGACCAATATCACTGATGAATATAGATGCAAAAATCCTCAACAAAATACTAGCAAACAGAATCCAACAACACATTAAAAGGATCATACACCATGATCAAGTGGCATTTATCCCAGGGATGCAAGGATTCTTCAATATAGGCAAACCAATCAATGTGATACACCATATTAACAAACTGAAGAATAAAAACCATATGATCATCTCAATAGATGCAGAAAAAGCTTTTGACAAAATTCAACACCCATTTATGATAAAAACTCTCCTGAAAGTGGACATAGAGGGAACCTACCTCAACATAATAACAGCCATATATGGCAAACCCACAGCAAACATCATTCTCAATGTTGAAAAACTGAAAGCATTTCCTCTAAGATCAGGAAGAAGACAAGGATGTCCACTCTCACCACTCTTATTCAACATAGTTTTGGAAGTCCTAGCCATGGCAATCAGAAGAAAAAGAAATAAAAGGAATACAAATTGGAAAAGAAGAAGTAAAACTGTCACTGTTTGCAGATGACATGATACTATACATAGAGAATCCTTAAGGTGCCACCAGAAAACTACTAGAGCTAATCAATGAAATTGGTAAAGTTGTAGGATACAAAATTAATGTACAGGGCTTCCCTGGTGGCGCAGTGGTTGGGGGTCCGCCTGCCGATGCAGCGGGCGCGAGTTCGTGTCCCGGTACAGGAGGATCTCGCGTGCCGTGGAGCAGCTGGGCCCGTGAGCCACGGCCACTGGGCCTGCACGTCTGGAGCCTGTGCTCTGCGGTGGGAGAGGCCGTGGTGGTGGGAGGCCTGTGTACCACAAAAAAAAAAAAAAAATTAATGCACAGAAATCTCTTGCATTCCTATACACTAGCAATGAAAGACCAGAAAGATAAATTAAGGAAACAATCCCATTCACCATTGCAGCAAAAAGAATAAAATACCTAGGAATAAACCTACCTAAGGAGGTAAAAGATGTGTACTCAGAAAACTATAAGACACTGATGAAAGAAATCAAAGATGACAAAAACAGATGGAAAAATATACCATGTTCTTGGATTGGAAGCATCAATATTGTGAAAATGACTCTACTACCCAAAGCAATCTACAGATTCATTGCAATCCCTATCAAATTACCAGTGGCATTTTTTACAGAACTAGAACAAAAAATCTTAAAATTTGTATGGAGACACAAAAGACCCTAAATAGCCAAAGCAGTCTTGAGGGAAAAAAACGGAGCTGGAGGAGTCAGACTCCCTGACTTCAGACTCTACTACAAAGCTACAGTCATCAAGACAATATGGTACTGGCACAAAAACATAAATATAGATAAATGGAACAGGATAGAAAGCCCAGAGATAAACCCACACACCTATGGTCAACTAATCTATTACAAAGGAGGCAAGGATATACAATGGAGAAAAGACAGTCTCTTCAATAAGTGGTGCTGGGAAAACTGGACAGCTACATGTAAAAGAATAAATTAGAACACTCCCTAACACCATAAACAAAAATAAACTCAAAATGGATTAGAGACCTAAGACCAGACTCTTAGAGGAAAACATAGGAAGAACACTCCTTGACATAAATCACAGAAAGATCTTTTTTGATCCACCTCCTAGAGTAATGGAAATAAAAACAAAAATAAACAAATGGGACCTAAAAAAACTTAAAAGCTTTTGCAAAGCAAAGGATACTACAAACAAGACGAAAAGACAACCCTCAGAATGGGAGAAAGTATTTGCAAGCGAATCAACAGACAGTGGATTAATCTCCAAAAAATATAAATAGCTCATGCAGCTCAATATTAAAGAAACAAAAAACCCAATCCAAAAATGGGCAGAAGACCTAAATAGACATTTCTCCAAAGAAGACATACAGATGGCCAAGAAGCACATGAAAAGCTGCTCAACATCACTAATTATTAGAGAAATGCAAATCAAAACTACAATGAGGTATCACCTCACACCAGTTAGAATGGGCATCATCAGAAAATCTGCAAACAACAAATGCAGGAGAGGGTGTAGAGAAAAGGGAAGCCTCTTGCACTGTTGGTGGGAATGTAAATTGATACAGCCACTATGGAGAACAGTATGGAGGTTCCTTAAAAAACTAAAAATAGAATTACCATATGACCCAGCAATCCCACTCCTGGGCATATACCCAGAGAAAACCATAATTCAAAAAGACACATGCACCCCAATGTTCCTTGCAGCACTACTTACAATAGCCAGGTCATGGAAGCAACCTAAATGCCCATCGACAGACGAATGGATAAAGAAGATGTGGTACATATGTGCAATGGAATATTACTCAGCCATAAAAAGGAACGAAATTGGGTCATTTGTAGAGATGTGGATGGATCTAGAGACTGTCATACAGAGTGAAGTAAGTCAGAAAGAAAAACAAATATCGTATATTAACACATGTATGTGGAACCTAGAAAAATGGTACAGATGAACTGGTTTGTAGGGCAGAAATTGAGACACAGATGTAGAGAACAAACATATGGACACGAAGTGGGGAAAGCGGTGGGGAGGTGGGCGGGATGAATTGGGAGATTGGGATTGACATGTATACACAAATATGTATAAAATAGATAACTAATAAAAACTGCTATATAAAAAAATAAATAAAATAAAATTCAAAAATTAAAAAAATACATGCATATGGTAAATCCAAACAGTAAAAAGGGATATACAGTGAAAGTAAGTATAGTCTTACCCTTCACCCTGCCTTCCCAGCTCCTTTTCCCAGAGAAAGCCAATTTCTTATCAGTCTTTCCAGAGATTTTCTATGCATATACTGGCATAGTCATTCAGAGAGAAAGGGTGGGGAATACTTAAGGTCAAGAGAGAGTGATTTCAGTGAGAACTGTCAGAAAGTCTAGTATGTTTGCCTATAAGCAAGGAGACACAGTACATTAACTGACTCACCTAGAAAATCTAAAAACGAAGAGATGGGTAGCTCCTGAGGAAGCAAGAACGAAGAAAGCTTTGTTGCTACTTTGGTATCAGCCTGCCATTCTTGAGTTTGGCCTAAATTTGCTCAAATATTTCCTGCAAATCAGATGAGGGCCACAGAGCCTATATTTATTTATTTATTTATTTATTTTTAATTAATTAATTTATTTTTGGCTGCCTTGGGACTTCGTTGCTGCACGCGGGCTTTCTCTAGTTGTGGCAAGCGGGGGCTACTCTTCCTTGTGGTGCACGGGCTTCTCATTGCGATGGCTTCTCTTGTTGCAGAGCACGGGCTCTAGGCGCATGAGCTTCAGTAGTTGTGGCATATGGGCTCAGTGGTTGTGGCACATGGGCTCAGTAGTTGTGGCACACGGGCTTAGTTGCTCTGCGGCATGTGGGATCTTCCCGGACCAGGGCTCGAACCCGTGTCCCCTGCACTGGCAGGCGGATTCTTAACCACTGCACCACCAGGGAAGTCCCTATAGTTATTTAAAATTCTGAGCTAGAGGAACAATGGAACTCTAAAAAAAAAGTCCCCGTGGAATAGCCCATGGAAGATCCTATTTGCAGCAGGAGGAAAATACACTGTCTGAGTCATAACACGGTCATTCGTTCCTAGTTGTGGTCTCTGAAGGACAAAAGCGCCTGCTGTAGAGAAGCACAGTTAAACTCTTGCCAGCAACAGGGAGTGAGAAGTCGTCTGATTGAGTTATCAGATTTAAATCTCTTGTGATCAAGTATGTGCACACGGTCCTGTTCAATATCAAATGTTCTCCAACAGTCGTATTGAGGTCTTTTTATGGTAATGTGGAATACTGGGAACTACAGCCCCCAAGGTCTAACCAGGGTTCTCTCTTCCATGCTTTAAGTACAAAAATCTGAGGCTTCCGTTGAGAATCTAAATTTACTATCAAAAATGTGCAGGCCTGCTCCGTGTGGAGTCAGAGGAGGCCCTCCCGCACTGGAGGGAACACAGGTCTCAGGCTCTTTAAGTTCCATCTTGCCACCTGCAAATCTGAAGCCTGAAGTGATCGGATCTCCTTTTAATCAATAACAAAGAATGCCTGCACTACAGATATTTTTCCTGCATATGGATTTTGAGTACCTTTTATTGTGGTGGTGGTGTTTTTTTCAAGAGGGAGCGTTATAAAAATGACTCTGATTAAGGGTAGAAATTTTCAAAATAGGCAACACTAAAAAGAAGTACATTGAATTTCGACATTCACAATCTACCACCCAAAGTTAAGTACTTTTAATTCTTTGTAATAACTTTGTTTTGTATGTCCTTCCAGTCTTTCTTTCATCTGTGTACTTTTTTTTTACATAATTGAGCTGATAATGTATATACTCATTTGCATTGTTTATAATGGCTAAGTAATATTCCATCATATAAAAATACTATAAGTTAATTACAATGTTTGGTCATTCATGTTGTTTTTAGTTTTTCTCTATCTCATAAGGTTGAGATGACCATCTGTGTGCTCAATTGTTTTTATGTATTTTGGATTATGCCCTTAATAGAGGCCCCTCGAAGCAGAATTATTGAGTAAAGGCTCTTGCTACGTCTTGATATTCAGGTAGGTATTCTCTTTTCCTTCCTTCTCCCTTCCTCCTGTGAATCATTCAGCAATATCCACAATAGTTGCTTCCCTTCTATGCTTTCTTTTATACTCTTTGGGATCTTGGATTTTTCTCGATATCCTCTTTCAGTTGCAAAGTTCTTTGCACAGAACGGCCAGCTAACCCAATGGGCCCCCATGTATTTCTACGTTAGCTCCAACGAGAGAAAGAGAGAAAAGCTCGTTTCACATTTTATCTATCCTGCTTCCTAAACTCTTATCTCTTCTCAACCATCTTTATTTTAACAACAGAGATACGAATCAAAATATTTTACCTATTTCATCTTATTTAACTCTCATAACAATGACATTAAGTGGGTCTTACCATCTTTGTTTTATAGATGCAGAAATTGAGGCACAGAGTTTAAATAACTTGCCCAAGGTCATACATTAAACAGTAGATTCAAGATTTCAATCCAGGCTTATCTAACGTCAAAGTTCTTTCTATTACACCACTGTTCCTTCCTCATTAAAAGAAAACTTGTTGAGCAAATGCCTAGTGGATTAAGTTCTCAAATAATTATGCAGGGGAGGAAACTTTCCTCTTAGGTTCTGTGCCTGGGGCCTGCGAATTAGACTGACAACAGACTCACAGGAGAAAAGGCATACAAATTTTGTTTGATGTTAATATTTTAATTTTTTCACATGCATGGAGGCCTTCATATAAAGTGAATAGCCAAAGAAATAATGAAATGCCGTGGGCTTATATACCATCTTAACAAAGGGTGATAAGTTCTGGAGAAGTGACAAGACAAAGTAAAAGGGGTTTGGACTTCTGTGGGTGGTAAACTGTGGGAAAGTAAATATATGGGGGAAAGTAATGGAAGATAGGGTTATTTAGTAAGGTTTCATTTATGCAGACTCATCTTGGTATCATCTGCATCTCCTGTGATGAATGTTGTTTTTCCCTTCCTGGTACAGGAGAGGGTGACATTCTCAAAAATGGAAATTTGTGCTCTGCTTTTAGGCAGGAAAGGGGAGAGCAGAGAGTTTTTCTTGCATCTGTTGCTTCTCAATTGCCATCAGCTCAAAACAATCCTTATGCCAAAGTGGCACATTTGCGGGTAGCTTATTCTGATCCTTTTCAATTTACCACTGCCACTTGATGTGATTAGATAAATAACTAAAATCCAGCTTTCCTTTGTTCTTTGTGTTCCTCTGTTATATTTTCCTTATGTTCAGACCACTTATTCTTTCAGTTTTTCCTTTAGCCTTGGCTCCATAACTGTGAAATTGAAATTTTAATTAGGTAGCACAAAATGATTTTCTAAGAAGATTCCTGTTAATTAAAAAAAGCATTGCCGATCTAGGTGCTGTTTTTAAATTAAGAAAATTGAATGAAATTGCATTTGTATTCTGCTTTAACAATAAACATAGTCTGATACAAAAGAACTTATGAATATTTCCAAAATCGATAATATAGTCTTACCCCTTTTCTTGTCCTCAGTAGTATTGAATGCACATGCTGATTACTCTCTTGGTTTTGCTAGTGGGAATATTTCAGATGTAAAATTAAGCATATACTAACTGTACATCCGTTAGTTGTAATTTTAAAGCTCAGTTAAGCCTAATTTAAAAGACCCAGGAAATGTTTACTATTCATAAGATTATTTTTTTTAATTAAGAAATTCCTACAGTGTTCATAGATGGATGAATGGATAAACAAAATGTGATATGTACATATAAAGGAAAGGAAAAGGAAGTCTTAAAAAGCTACAGAAGTCTGACCCATGCTACCATATGGATAAACTTTGAAGATATTATGCTAAGTGAAATAAGCAAGTTACAAAAGGACACGTACGTTTCCACTTATAGGAGGTACCTAGACAGAAAGTAGAATATGGTGGTTGCCAGGGGCTGGGGGTAGGAGGCATGGGGATGACAAAGTTCTGGAGATGGATGGTAGTGATGGTTGCACAACAATGTGAATGTACTTAATGCCCGTGAACTGTACACTTAAAATGAAACATTTTGTGTTCTGTGTATTTTACAACAATTTTAAAAATTACCAAGCACCTACTAAGTGCCAGTCACTGATGAACAAGACAGTAGGTGCCTGGGCTCTGGAAGCTCCCATCCTAGTGGAGGAAACAATGACTAAGCAAAACATAGGCGAGATAATTATAAAGGAAATAGAGAAGGATTTGTGATTCCTGGGAGCGAGGGATACTCACTCTAGTCAGTGATATTTGAGATCAGACCTAAGGATGAGAACGACCCTTTAAAGGCATTCCAGGTAAAGGGTGCAGCAAGTATTAAAGTCCTGAAGAGGGGAAGGACTTGACGTGTTTAAGGAAGCAAGCGAGGCCAGGGTGCTGGAAGAAGCAGACAGAAACTCTTCAGGTACCATCTGGAATCTTCCGAGTTTGTTCAAGGAAGGATGATGATAGGTCAGATCAAGGATCAGCAAACTTTTTCTGTAAAGGACCAGATAATAAATAATTCAGGCTTTGCGGCCCAGAGGAAAACAAACAAATAATTCCTACAATGACATTGGGAAAAGTCTGACATGCTGTCTGTAATTTTAAGAAAGGAGTGGCCAATAGTGACCATTTCTTTGCCTCACTTAGAATTGATCAGAGCATTCTCTGAACTCTCATGCATCCACAGGTGGGACTAATCACAGGAAGAGGGGCTGGAAGTGAGAAATAAGAGAAAAATACAATGTTTGTTAAAAGGTTGACTTGGGTATTTGGAAGAGATCATGTTGTTCAGCTAAGCTATCAGCAAAATTGGAAGTAGGCAGTTTTGCTTTTGATACCTGTTAGCACCATTCCATTTTCTAGTAAATGTAAACTCCTTAGGTGTTTGGCACATAAAATACCCAATACATGTTTGTCGAATAAGATGTTTATCTGTGTTTTTGTTTATTCCCTGAAAAATCAATGCCCTAATGCTGCCTCCTGGTGGCAGAGTGTCATGTGCAATACGGAGACTCTCAAGGAAGGTGGGAAAAGACTAGAGAGGTAGGCTGCTGTCAGACTCTCTGGAGATGGACTTTGCCTAAAAAAGCATAATCTTATGAGGCTGGCTCTCTCCTCTCCTGAGGAAGCAGCCCTTTTCATGAGTGTGACATCCATGGGTTGTGAGTTATATCACAAGTCATTTTCTTGGCTATTTCACCAATTTTACTGATTGAATGATTTATCCTTTTTACAGGTTACATCAGATTTTAGAGCACGTACTGTGTTTGTGATTGCCATCTCTTAACTGTTGGAATGGAACAAAACATTGGAGATTATTTTAATGAGAAAAGCTTCTCCAGGAAGTCAGTGATGACCAAAAAATTAGGGGCATAATTTTTCTTTCTGGGGCATAATTGTTTGGGGTCTTGTTGGAGGAAAAGACTTTGAGAACGGGGAGAGGGTGTGCTCCAGGACCTGGGTAACTGGGTGACTTTAATGACCATCGTCTTACAGCGTGGGCCCTGGGAAGAACTTACCGGGGAGTCCCAGTAGCTAATTTTTCACATTGTCACTCTACAGGACGTCTGTACCAGCACATCTTTCCCATTTTGTGGTTAAACATCCCTCTGGAGAATTATCCCTGAGGCACTGAGAACTTTATTGTACTTTCCCCATACACCCCCCTCCCCCCCAGCCTCTTGGTCTCAATTCAGATGTCAGTGAAGGTGCTCAGCACAGGACAACCTCTTTAGCTGGTTGGAGAGCTATTGCCAACTCCTGAATACACAGAAGTAACTCACCTTTGTTCTGGTCCTACAGCTTTAAACCCTTAAGTGAGGGCTTGTGAATCATCTAACCTGATGAGGATATTTGAGGCCCCATCTGATAAGTGCACTTTGTACCATAAACTCAAGTAAAAGTAAAAATCAAATCAATCGACAAAATACAAATATTTTCTACCACTAAATCGCTAAGGCAATTCCAAAGAATGTGCTTCTGGAACACAAGGCAATTCCAAAAGAGGTGCCCTAAAAATGTTTTGAAAGTGGTATAATAATGGCATAAAGATATTCTTTCCAAATAAAGATATTTTTCTTTGAAGTACACAAAATTGGGATTTGTAAATTTGTTTTTCTTTCTTTAAACATAACTGATTTTAGAAGTATACGTATTATCTGGAGCAGAACATGTCATGTTCCTCACGAACACTTCCCTTTTACCCCTTAGATACTTGCAGTGACATTTTAGATGTCTAAAGTCAATCAGTGTGATTTTTCAAATGCCTAGGATTATTTACTATATACTTATATGACTATGAAGAATGTAGAATTGAGTGCTTTAATAGTTATACATGCCTTCTATTTGTCCAATTACACTTGAGAGCTATAAATTTAAGATGTATTTTGCTCAGCAGTGAGAAGCTGACATTTAACATTTGCGAGGTCAGTCAGGCAGTAGGTAAGTGAAGTCAGCCACAGAGTACTTACTTTCCTCTATTTCCACACCCTCCAGCCTCTTTAGGGCAAAGTTGTATTCGTTCTGTCTACTATGACCCAAACGAGGCCTTGAAAAACTGTCAACTTGTTGGCCATCTCAGCTTCTATGTTACTTCTATTATTTGACCCTTAAGAGAAAGTCTCTTATTGAAGGATCCGTGGAGTAAAAAGAGGTTCCCTTATTAGACTTGAGGGATTAAGTGGTTGAGGAAGCACTTGTGATCAGCCATCATTTAAAATCAGTAAGTCGTCTTATAGCAATGTGTCGCGCTGCTCAGCAGAACTCATTTTTAAGCTGTAACACCTTCCACACACTGTCTTGCTCAGCAGTAAGGCAGTTAACACTTTGTGATTTATGAAGTTAGAAAGCCAACATTCTTAAGATAAATGTTGGTGGTGAATTCACACCTCTTTGTGGACTCCCTAGAACCTGCGAACACATTACATTACATGGCAAGGGAGAATTAACGTTGCAGATGGAGTTAAAAAAGTTGATCAGATGACCATCTAACCAGATGATCTTAAAATAGGGAGACTATCTGTGTGAACCCAGTATAATCGCGAGGGTCCTTGTAAGTGGGAAAGGGAGGCAGAGAAGTCAGGGTCAGAAAAAGAGGTGACAGCGGAAGCAGGGTCGGTGCAATGCGGCTTGAGGACTCAAGCCACCCTCGCTGGCTTTGCAGATGGAGGAAGAGGGTCGTGAGCTAAGAATGCAAGCGCTTCTAGAAGCTGGAAAAGACACGGGAGGCAGACTCCTTCAGAGCCTCCGGAGGGTAAGCAGAGCAGCCAACACCTTGATGTGAGCCCGGGGGACCTCACTGGACTTCTAACTTACAGATTTGTATTGTTTAAGCCACCAGATCTGTGGTAATTTGTTACAGTGGCAATAGAAAATCAGTATGTTGTTATTGTCATTTTAGTTTGTCTGCTCTAGGCCAAGACTCAGTAGGGAAGCTTTGCTTTGATATACGGCAGCATAAATTCCCTTACAATAAGAAAGGATAGAATTTTGAATTCTGAAAAGCCACCAAAGTCTACAAAAAATTCTTGAGCTGACCTTATATTATTTCTATCTCCCAGTCCTTTCCCCTCTTGCTTTATATTGACAAAGATCAAAAAGGGGTCAGCAGCTGTCTTTCATGATTCTCCCAGAACCATTATTACACTGAAATTTACAGGATGTCTGACGTATGTACTATCGTCCATGGTTTCAGAAAGTAAAAAGCTTAAATCTTTACTCATTTGTTAGCTCACAACAGCAAAAGGTAACAACTGAGAAAAAAAAAAAATAAATGAAGCAAAGAAAGAAATATCAAAGGGAAACTGAGCAAGAGCCGTTGGGTTTACACAGAATGTTCAGAAGAAAACTTGGGGTAATTAAGGAAAGCACGCAGACGACCCTGTTTTATTCCATACTTGAGCTGACGTTTAGTCTTCATCTGCTTAGTTCCTGAATTTCCCCCAAGGTTGTGAATAGAGAAAAAGAAATCTTTACCAGAACCCAAGCAGCCGTGCTTCACCTGGTATGATTTGATTTTAGGCTACTGTCTCGAAATAATTCCTCCCCTCGAAGAAAGTGTTGGGCAAAGTAATGTCTGACCAAATATAAATAGTGCCCCAAGCTTTATCAAGTACCTTTAGCATATGTACCACCAATAACAGTTCGTTAGAACTTTTATGCTACCACCAGTATTTATTTCAAATTACTTTTTTAAAGTAAGATTTTTCTAAGTTTACTTGTACAACAATCTCAGGGATCCCAAAAAGGGCCACCTTGTTCCGCAACCCCAAGGACATCAGTGCACTGAATGACATCCACGGAATTCCATGTGAATGCTGCCCCGCGCTGTGCAGCTCAGCAGCTTTGGATTCAAGGTCTCGATTTCTTCAGGATTTCTTTATTCAAGCCCTCTTTGTTTCAATCTCTCGGACCCTCCTAAGGAAGGATGCATTCTTTGATTACAGTCAGGGGATAGATGAGGCAGGCTCATTACACGGGAACTGTCATTACTCCCACCGCTGCAATACTGACACACGCGAAGTTCATGCTGTCGAGGAGAGGTCAGGACCCACTTGCCTGGAATGCCCGCTTCCCTGCCCTACCCTCCGCAGAATCTGCTAGGGCTGGAATGGTTCATTTTTCTTTCCTTGCTATCCCTGCGTGGACTTCCCTAAAGTCACATTATCCTTCTCTCCTTCCCTATATGAGCCATAATGGCAGAATGACTGCCAGAGAATGTGAATTTCAAGGTAAAGGAATGAGTATTTTCAGAATAGTATTCTTATTTTACCTTTATCATATTTCTCTTGTTAATCGCATTCAATATTTTGAAATGAAAAACGAGGACAGAGGTGCACATACTTTATCCCATATTGGTTTCCAAATTGCAGGTTATTGGGCATGTGTGTAACTCCCTCGTTAAGTAATCCGACAGTCCACACAGGTATGACAAACTAGAGATGCCTCTGTGGACCTCTATGAGTTTTTATTTCATGAGAACCATTTTTTTTTTTCCTCAGCTAGTGTAGGAAAGTAATAATATACAAATGGTGGAGTAATGAGACAGGATTCATTAGGTACATAATTTGTTTCAACCATTGGTTACATCACTGATTATACCACTGCCTCTGCAGGTTGTCCCTTTAAAATTCTACAAATAATGTCTAGAAAATATTTTCCAACGATTTTTTCAGATCCATATTTGAGCAACTTCCCTTAAAGTTTACTTCTTTACAAACTTCCTAATTTAAATTGTTAAATAAAATTTCTCAAATTTTCTTCCAAGTGTGATTACACTATTTTCTAGTACATAAACAAATATCACGGGCCAGCATGTCTCATTGGCATCCACATTCAGTGCCCCAAATTAGAACGCTGGATTTGAGTCCCTACGTCAACATTTACTTGTTCTGTGATTTGAGAGAAACAAGTCAAAATGGTCATGTTTTCTCATTTGTGAAACAGGATCAACAATACCAACCCACCTAAGGGTAAGGAGGCTTAGGTAAGACGTACATAAAGCATCAGTACATTATAGGCACCCAATAAGTGACAGCTACCCACATGGCGAGTCCTTGCACTGCAATTTTGTTTTTTGACCTAGGTAATCATTATGTGGGCATTTAATAATTTATATATGGACTTCTGCAATTACAATTCACAAAAAGTAAGAAATGGTAGCTATTTTTGGTGTTACCTAAATGTTAATTTACGTGATGGTCCCTTAAGCCTGACCTGAGTCCCTACTAATTGCAAATTCTAATATGGCATTTTACTTTAAAACAGATTAATTCCATTTAGTAAATTGGTAACTTTCTGCCTTACATCACTCTAATACCAGTTGCAGAAGGAAGCTGGCATCTACACCAGGCCTCATAGTCGCTAAACCCCCTTCTGTCCAGTCCAAGGTGGTGCCAAGGAACTGAGAAAGGAAGGTAGAGGAATTCATCGACACGGTATGGCTGCCCTCTTTCAAAGTAGGTCTGCTCCTCGCTGTTTTACACACACAGGGCTCCATTTTTCTTTGAAGAAATATGACTAAAAGAAAGTTTGAAAACCACTGATCACATATTCAGAGTTCGGGTTTTATCATTTCCATGTCCGAGCCCTGGTAAACTGACAAACATGAAAACAGTCGTAAGGAAAACACTAGGTGATTATCCTTTTGTGCATTTGTCTTTATACTCCTCGTCAAGTTTTATGTACATTATGTGTAATAGTTCCACTTCATATCATAGTAGGTTTGTTACTCCATATACTTACTGTTTATGCTGTTAGTTTGGTTTTCCTAATGACTTCCAAGGAGGATTCTGATTCTACTCATGAGAGTTTCAAGATCACAAAAAGTATTTGCTTGCTTTGTGTTAAGGACTGGCATATGAAATCTCTAGCTTTTACTAAAAAGAATATCCTGTATCTAACCCTTCCTGTTTAGTATTACCTTTCTCCCCCCCTTCCAAGTTAGTCCATTTTGTTTGGGACCTTGTCCTTTAACTACACTACTTTTCTTGCTGTATAAACCACAAAGGAACAGATAAAGAGAACTTTAAAAATTAGGATTTTTAGATAATGATCTTCCTTCAGTAGTCTTTCTAAAGAACAGAATAGAAAAGTGGATAGAGTAAAGCTGGTAATAAGGGAAGAAAAGGAAAAAGGAATGTTCTAGCTGGATAGCAACTAAGCTACATTCACTGAAATTTCTATTAATTTTTTTTTGCAGAGAGTAGGAACATTAATGGCTTGACAACCCTGAATTTATCTGTTTTTGTTTAAACGGTAGAAAGCTACAAAGAATTTCTTTAATCATCAACCACACGAATTTTTTTTTTTTAAAGTCGTGCTCAAAGAGATACCCATAGATTTGCCAGTGTCTAGGCAGTGAGTCGATACAGGGCTTCAGCACCATTTTTTAAGACAAAGCCTACAAATTCCCCTTCAACTAGTAACAACACAAATTTAAGACTGACCTGGTTCCCAGTTGCTGCTTGCTTTGGTTACCTCCTCACTGCCATCGCTCAGGAATCCAAAGAGGAAGGAGAAATCCGTACCAAGAAAAGCTGTACTTGGCAGGGAAAATGATGGCCCCTTTTTACCTAATTTAAAATGGAGCATGCTTTTGATAACACACACCAAAAGCCTTGGAATTATACATATCCTCATGACAATCATCCCAGCCAATGGCAGCAGTGGCAGGCTCCAAAAATTCGGGTTAAAAACTCGTAACAATACCATTCTTTGAAGTCAACTCTCTAACTTTACCGTTAAAAAAAAAAAAAATTCTGGAGTTTAGCACCATCAAGAAAAATTAGTTTCAGGTCATCATCTCACCTCACTGATTTAGAAGAAAAATCAGTATTTCCTCTCAATATCCTATTCAGTAAACTTGACTTCAAATTATTTTAACAAACTTCAACTGCACCCATATGGGATAATTCCCTAGTCAAGAATATTCAAGACATGCAGATACTAAGGAGAAGCAGTACAAACATTAGACCTCCTTCTGTGACTCAGTTCAAGGAAATGAGCCTTTGGAATGATGCGGTCACTTAAAACTAGTAGGAAACCAGTCTGAGGGGGATTTTCAGAAATGTCATCATTTAGAGAAGTGAGAAAGGCAATAAGCAATAAAACATAGTAAGAGCTTGGACTCTGGAATCAGATATGGGCTTGAATTTGATCTTTGACCAAATTACTTTTTCAGTTTCATCTGAAAAATGGACCAAACGACAATAGTTACTCATCAGGTTCTGAGAAAATGAGAATACACATATAAGCAATTCCTCAACTGTGGTATGTACTTTGATCCTCACAGCTGAGGCAGCTCTTCTATTTTACAGATAAAGGGTTAAATTTCCAGTTAAAGTTAAAGGGTTAAATGCCTACTTAAAGAGGAAGAGCCAAGATTCTATCTCAAGATTCCAAAGCTTGTTTTCTTCTGCACGACACTATTTTGAAGAATTGTAAAATATGCATTTCTCTTAAATCAAGAGTTCTTTAAATTCTGATTATAAGCTTTTAAGTTATAGAAAACGTTTATTAATGTTTGTTTTTACATTAAGCAGCTTCCTGCAATTCTACCATATAAGAAGTTTACTGTAATTTAAAATATTTTCAGTAACTTTTATATTAACTTGAAATTTAGGAAATTTAGCCAATTCAGGAAATTACTAAACCACCTAATTAGATACATTACAGAAATTTATTCTTACTTTTCTTGCAATCATTGTCCCACAAAATATACATTCCAAGGCTGAGGAAACTGAGGTAATTAAAACTGCTTTCACAACACTCATGTTATTTCTCCTCACAATGTATTATATAAAGGCAACCCCATTTACATAATATGGACTTTAAACTTTGGTATCCAATTTAACATGCTCAAAAATAAACTTTTTTAAAAGTTACCTAGTGAAATAAAAACAATTGATTATTTCAATTCAGGTATATAAAGTATCCCCTATTATTTCTAGAATATAAAATAGAAATAACTTCATGACTTACATTTTACTACTTATGTCCAATTTTCCTACTCCAGTACAACTGCCACACACAAGGCCATTTCCTGGTTTTTCTCAGTACATTATCACCATCACTGCTCAAAGTGCAGCAACTAGAAAGCCAGAAAAAGGCCACAAAGAATAATACAGTCCGAATCACCTAAGACACAGAAGCAGGATTTCCTTTCTTAACCAACAAATGTAATTCAACTCAACAGGCTCATTAAAGAGCTGAGCTTGGCTTCTCTTATTCTGCCCAGTGTTCTTCTTCGAGGTTTTGTGAACAAAAAACCCACCCAGTTCTAGATTTGCAAACTGTTAACTTGTCTACCCATAAAAAGCTGTGTTATCAGCTATGAAAAATTACCTAGTTGCAATTTACGACGACTAGTGACAGGTGACAGGAATTCGCAGGAAGCCTATCGCAGGAATTGGTTCTGACTACGGGGGGCGGGGGGGGGGGGGCGAAAAAAAAAACCACAACTTCTTGAAAAGGTAAAATAGCTTAAAGCATTTAATATCTAAACAAATCAATCTGTTAATAGTAGTAGTCACAAAATATGCTTAATATAGAAACCCACATTTACGTCTTTAAGAAAAAGTGTAAATTGTACTTTACCTCAAAACATAAATTAACCCACTTAAAGAATCTGCAGAGGTCAAAATCATGGTGAATTTCAAACAACTTCAGAATAAAATAACCTTAAGTATTTAACACTGCTTTATATCTAAAAAATGCTTACAGCTTCTCATAAAAATAGTCTGAGGCAACTATTTTCTCTTTTATTCTTTAACAGACATGTTCAACATTATAGGCAACATTCTTAAAACCTTAAGCTTCACAGACTTTCAGACAAATACTATGGTCCCCTTTTCTTTGATGTGAAGGTTTATTCAGCTAGAAAAAAAAAAGCATGGTAGACAACTTAATACATTTTCACCAAATTCAAAGTAGTACAAAAATTTTAAGACTACAGAACTACACATCGTACCTAATGTGTCATTAAAAATAGAAGACAGTATTTTTTTCAGCAAATAAAACAGCATACTGGTATGCTGCTAATGCATAAACCTTTTAATGTATACTGTCATCCACAAATTATTTACAACTTCCACTGTGTGAAGAGAACTAGAATGTAAATTTTCTGCAAAACTGGAAAAAAGCAATACAAAATTTGTGAAAGCCTGTGTTTCATATTATACAAAAGTAAGCCAGTTTTTCTCTTCAAATACCAGACATTGTACACAGTGACATTTTGGACATTACAGTAATTCTTGAGGATGTTTTAATGCTGGAGGCAAGTTGACAGGCCTTGACTCTTCATCGAGGAGTACTAAGTCCTCAATTTCACTGCCTCTGTATTTCCTTTTACATATCTTTACCACCACCTTTTTCTTGAGAAATAACTTCAAGGCTTCTCTTGATGCAACTGCTTTTGCGTTTTCTTTGCTTTTTCCACAGCCAGTGCCCAAATACACAGACTTACATCTCAGTTCACAAACAATACTTTCTTGAGAGCTCTTGTTTTGAGGCAGATCTGCCAGTTCCTTTAGCGGGACGAAAACCACATCCAGCGTTGCTTTCAGAGCCTCGACAGCTGCGTTTAGGAGCTCTCCGTGATTCACGCTGGGACTAAAGCCACCAACGGCCACCAACTTCCATGCCACCGTTTTGTACAGTCTGTTGAAAAAAGGCTGCTTCTGTTTCACATCTTCATTGGTTAACTTGCAACAAGAGAATCTGACAGAACTCTCGCTCGCCTGCGCAGTACTTTTAGAAGGCAGCTGTGACGTGCTGCTCTGAGAGCTACTCTTAGAAGCCAGCTGGGACACACTTGCTATGGAAGTGCTTTTGGAAACCAAAGAGCCGCTGGTCTGGGAGCTGTTCTTGGAAGCTAACAGTGATGCAGCTACCTGCGAAGTGCTTTTGGAAGTCAGCATCGTGTTTGCTGAGGTGGTGCTCTTGGGGGTTAGTAAAGATGTGCCTGATGAGGAACTGTTTTTAGAAACTGATGATGAAACACTTGCCTCTGAACTAGCTTTGGAAGTTAACCCGCTTGAAGCTGTCTCTGAACTAGGTTTAGAAGACAACAGTGGCAACTCTATTTCTGAGCTTCCTGAGGAGCCCAACAAGGGCACCTCAATCTCTGAGGTGCTCTGAGAGGCTGAGACTGCAGAGCCTTCCAAAGCACTCTTTTTCGGGGATCCACTTTGCTGTCTGGAATCAGCAGACTGGGTCACATGACTATTCACACTGGATTTCAACAACGAAGAAACCAACGATGCTGAACCATGTTTATCTGGAGCTTCTGGTTCAGAAGCTTTTCCACACCCTACCGCTGTTACCTGAGAGGGAATGCTGCTGCTTTGGCTGGAAACAGAGCGCTCTCCATCACCTGTGGAGCTATTCTGACTCAGGGTGCCAGAGCTCCGAGCTGAGTTCCCACTACTCTCTGACTTGGTAGTTGATCCCGAACACGCTGAACTACTTTCCTGCGAAGCTAATGCACGCTCTGTTTTGGCAGGAATTTTCACATGATCTTTTTGCTCAACTGCAGAACTGTTTTTTCCTTCTATGGCTCGTTTTTTTGTTGGCTCTTCTACCCCTTCTGAAAAAAACGAAAACAAGTATGTGACTAAGCCTACCTCATACGTATCAGCTGAAGATTTACAAGACAGATACTCATATTAAAATAAAGGCACAAAATGAAAACATTTCAGGATTTGTAGATCCTTTAAAAAGTGTGGAATAACTTCATTAATTTCTTAAAACAGCGCTGAATAACACCAATAATCTCTTCATTAAAAAAATTTTTTTGTTATATTTTTTCTGTTTTTTGGCCGCCCCGCAGGGCATGTGGGTCTTAGTTCCCTGACTAGGGCTCCAACCCGTGCCCCCTGCAGTGGAAGCGCGGTGTCTTAATCACTGGACCGCCAGGGAAGTCCCCTCAATAATTTCTAATATTAAAAAATCAACAGCATAGACAACATTTCACACTTCAAAATCTCAGAGGTCAAAGGAAACTATCAAATTCAAAGCCTAAAACACAGAGACACATAATTTAGGTTTAACATTCCAATTTGATTAATAACATATAAATTCTAACTTGTTAAAAACTTAGTAATAACGATAATTCCTAATAACATCAAATTTAAGTTCTAAACTCCTATGTATGTTCACATCTATGATCTGCTAACCATTGCTACTCGATATCCCTCTTTTCTTCACCTTGGCAACCAGTTCGTCTCTTGTTGTATGGATTGGAGCATCTGTCACTTTGATGCCTTCAGCCATACTAAGTATTTTATCCATAACTTTTTGAGGGTACCTGAAAAAACGAAGGGAAAGACACTTTAGTAAGTGTTTTTGCTAAGCTGCCACCTCTGGGGTACGAAAACAGGCCACAGGAACTGCATTTCCTGGTTGTAATCAAGAAACGGAATCAACCGCCAGGAACATTCTGTTTCCTGGAACGCCGTAAACAAACGCCCGGGGTCTGGGAGGCGGGATCCCTTCTTACAAACCTAATTTAGATTCAGTGCCCCTCTCCCCCAAGAGCGTTGTGAGCTCATCGCCAACAAACAACTCCACCGCCAGCTCCCCACCCAACGGGGGCACCTCCAGACTGGTAACCATGGCAGAGACGCCCTTCTCGCCCTTAGAGGGCAGCCTGTCCCGCGGATTCCCGCGCTTCCACCACTTCCCCTTCCGCCGAAAGCTCCGGACAAAACCGCGAGAGCAGCTCAGGGACGCCGGCTCACTCACCGGCACCCGAGGAAGACGTGGTTGGCCCAGGCCATGGAAAAGGAGATGAGCTGCTGCAGCTGCCGACTGCGGGTCCCGCTCTCGGCGTCGGCGGCCTCCTCCGGGTGAGCGGAGGCAGCGCCGCCGGCGGGGGCCAGGTCCCCGGCGTTGCGGAGCAGGAACTCGCGGCGGTGGCGCCAGTGTTTGTCGGTCTCGCCGTCGGAGCGCAGCGTCTCCACCCAGGCGGCCACCCGCGGGTTCTGGCTCAGGTACTCCGACACCTCCTGCGCCATGTTGGGCCTGCGGGTCGCGGAAGTCGCGATCGGACGCTGCGCCGAGGCTAGGAGTTGCGGGGCGAGCGGCCCTGTCACTGCGGCCTGCACCGGCGGCCCACCACAGAACGCCCCTCGAGAAGCGCAAACACCAACAACAGCGCCGGGAGCAGCTGAACCGCCCACTTCCGCCCGCCGCCGGCTCCTTCCCTTTTATAACCTCGCTGCCGCCGAGCGCCCGCGCGTCCTTCCGGTGCGAGCCGGCTCTCCCAGGACGCTTTGCGGCGCCCGAGCCGCCGCGGCGCTGCGGCCCTTGCGGCGGGGGTAGGGGAGGCGGGGCGAGATGAAGGGCTCGCGCGCCTGCCGTTCCGCCAGGGAGGGCCGCTAGTGGGTTCGCCCCGGGCGCCCTCGGCTTCGGCGCCGGCCCCAGCGTTCCGACTGGGCTTTGTGACGCCACGCGCTCCCGCGCCGGGCCCGCTGCTCCGGGTGTTGGCGGAAGACAGCGGGCTCCGGGGCGGCCGGGTGGGGCAGGCCGAGTCCTCGCGTGCCGCGCGCGTCCCCGCGGGCTCGAGCCGCCATCCGGCCGCGAGGTCTGGGCGCCTCGGCCCGAGGACGCTGGTTTCGAGCGGGGCCAAAGTAGACAAAGCTCGCCTCCATTTTTTCTGATTATGCAGAAAATCGAATGTAGACAAGCGAGGCATTCTGAGGCCGTCCAGTCTCGGGGCATTTAGGAATGTGCAGATGTATATTAGCTTAAAAGTATTATACTAATAATAAAGGTAAATGATAACGTTTAATCCAGTTAGATGTTGCCATGTGGAGCCCAGCCTTTGAAACTACTTCTGACCCCGCAGACTTGGGTTTGGTTTCCGCAGTTCAACCCGGGCAGTACTGCTTCCTCTAGGGTGGATATTTGGTCAGTAACATAAACGCTGCGCCAGTACCTTCGGTCTCCGTCGTATTTCCTTAAATTAACAAACTGTAACCCCTAGCTGGACGGATACCCAGGAGGCGGCTTGGAAAAGTGCATTTGTCTCCACGCCCCTAAACTTCCCCTCTTAGAGCTATATTTTTCTTTGCATTTTTTCCATTTTAGAATGTCCAGACTTAAAGCATAGCTGCTGGCTTGCTTATTGTTGTTTCCAATATTAGGTATTTGGGTATTTTATGATTAATAAAATTTAATAATAAAATAAGTGATACTTATAATTTATCATTCTTGTCACTTATATAAGTGACAAGAATGATAAACTACGAAATAAAAAGAAATTTTCCTCTCACTAAATGTGGATTGTGATTTTAAAATAAATCAGAATAATCAAACAAGGTAAAAAAGGAATGGTCACTTAGATGGGATTAACAAAAAGCCAGGTAATTTATATACATGCTGGAACAAGCAAAATTCAACTATTGTGTGAAAATAGTAGAGCCCATTTTCCTGTCGTGCCCAATGAAAGTGCATAAAAACAGGCACAGAAATTTTTTAAGCTTACGATTTTGCTTCTAGTTTTGCTCTTCTTTCCTCTTTTCCCCCGAAACTTTAGAGGGGTGAAAAGAAGTGGAAACCTGGCACTTTATTTATTTTTTAACATCTTTATTGAAGTATAATTGCTTTACAATGGTGTGTTAGTTTCTGCTGTATAACAAAGTGAATCAGCTATATGTATACAAATATCCCCATATCCCCTCCCTCTTGCATCTCCCTCCCACCCTCCCTATCCCACCCCTCTAGGTGGTCACAGAGAACCGAGCTGATCTCCCTGTGCTATGTGGCTGCTTCCCACTAGCTATCTCTTTTACATTTGGTAGTGTATATATGTCCATGCCACTCTCTCACTTCGTCCCAGCTTACCCTTCCCCGTCCCCGTGTCCTCAAGTCCATTCTCTACATCTGTGTCTTTATTCCTGTCCTGCCCCTAGGTTTTTCAAAACCTTTTTTTTTTAGATTCCATATATATGTGTTAGCATATGGCATTCGTTTTTCTCTTTCTGACTTACTTCACTCTGTAGGACAGACTCTAGGTCCATCCACCTCACTACAAATAACTCAATTTCATTCCTTTTTATGGCTGAGTAATATTCCATTGTATATATGTGCCACATCTTCTTTATTCATTCATCTGTCGATGGACCCTTAGATTGCTTCCATGTCCTAAACCTGGCACTTTAAAAGACTGGAGAAACTTCATGGTTTTTCCTTTCATGAATTCTTTGGCGAGAGAAGGGGGAGGTCGCAAGTAAAAGAATCTAAGATTACGTACCTAGATGATATTTGTACATTTTAATCCAAGAATTTTCTCACTGTTTTTCTTTTTGCCCTGTAGCCTTCCACCCATGGGCTTCACTGCCTTGAAGGGGGTGCAAATAGAGCCTGGATTTCAAAATTAATTGTTAAAGTTATAATAAAAACATTACGGTCTGAAAGCTGGAGTATTTGTTATTTGCAAAAGCCAGCTGCTTTACTGAAAAGATGCATGTCTTTTTTTTTTTTCTTTTCTTTCTTAAAAGGTTGACTTGGCATATGAAGATTCGGGGAATAGACCACGGACCACAAAGTTAAGAATGATAGCATATATTCTACTAGGAAAAAAAAAAAAAAAAAGCCTTCTCACCATATGCAGACAAATTCTCAGACTGGAGGGAGGGAGAATTCAGAGAGAAAAGGTGAGAAGGGAACCTTTGAAAACCAATGAGGGTGGGGCTGAGCAGGGAGGAGGACGTGTTGGCTCTGCGGGGACCTTTGGGAGAAGACAGCCCACTAGTGCCCAGCGTGGGTTGGCCTTTATAAGAGAAGAAATGAACTTAGAGAAGGCCTTTTATAGCTCTAGTAATTAACTATACAACTCCCTCCTCCTCCCCCAACACACACACACACACACACCCCTTGTCTCTCACAGACCTTAGAGGGATCCAAAAAGTTCCACAAGGAGAGAGAAAGAGAAGAATGCTGAAGTGCTCCCAGCCACCATGGTCCCTACTAACCTGCAGGATTTGTGCCATTTTGTTTTTACATTAAGCCTTAACATTAATAAATGTTAATAAATGTGCTTGCTGCTGTGAGAATTAAATAGGATTGTGAAGTTACATCTTTCATGGGGGTTAGTGTCTAACAATCAGCATATAATGAAAGTCAGATAAGATATGATAACACTCTACCTTCTTTTCCTGTGGCAAGCAGTAGGCTCAATTTTAGAAAGACCCCTTGGGCATCTACTGATGTGAAGAAGTACGGAACCATGGGCTTTCTGTACAGGTTCACAAATTCTAGGTTGATTAATTTCAGTTGCAAGCGACAAACAAATTATGATTTTAAATGGCTTCTGCTTAAAAATAAAAAAGAAAGGGAATTTATTGGCTATATTACTGATAATCCAGGGGTAGACTTTGGGGATCCAGGTACTCAAACAATATAATCGGGAATCCTGTTTCTCTGCATCTCTAGACTTTGCTTTCTCTGCGTTCGCCTCAATCTCAGATAAGCTCTTCTTACATAATGGCAAGGTGGTTCCAGCAGCCCATAGCATATACATACTCCATATCTCAGCAACTGCTTTGAAAAGGGAGCTTATCTTTCCTGATAGTTTCTGTCATTGTCCTGAGGTTCTGTTGGGAATCCATTGGTTCTGTTGAGTCACGTATTTATCCCTCAAATAAACAGTGTAGCCAGGGATATGAAATATTCTGATTGTACAGGTCTGAGTCATGCATCCCCCCTAAGAATAATAAAACATCTGAGCAGGGTCAATATCATGTAAGAGAAATAACAAAATCAGTAAATAAAGAATTTACACTCAAAAAAGTGGGAGTCACAGCCATATGCACAGTAAGATCGCCAAATGCCAGAAAAGATTTTAAAGAAAGGATGATAGTAATGAGTTTCAAATGGCACAAGATAATTCTCCTGTGGGAAGCCCTCTTATCAGAGGACTTCCTTTCCTCCACATCTTAGCCAACATGATAAAATCTTTTTATAACAATTACTATATTTCCTTACAGAATATTATATAGATCCTTCCTGAAAACAATTCCATCTTTTTAGTCATGTTCCTCCAAATACCAATAAGATGAAGTTATTATTATCTGTACTTTCCCATCCTTTTGTGAAAGTTTCGCTTATGCTTAGCCCTAGATTTAAATCTAGGAGTGAGATACAGGTAGAGCTCAGACAAGAGTTGGTACTTGAAGAAGCACAGTTCAAGTTCCCATAAAATAATAAACTTGATCCTCACTCTTCAGAATCATGGACAGTTCGCACTGGAAGGGGACCTTAAGACTGTGTTTATTTTATAGATGAGGCAACTGAGGGTCAGAGTGGTTCAGTGATTGCCCAAGGTCAAACAGCTGGTTAATGGAAAAGCAAGAATGAGAAACAAGGAAAATAGTCAGTCTGTTGACTTGTGGTCTAGGACGCTGTCCTGTGTCACATATTGCTCCTTGGTGAAGTGTAATAAATTTTGATTAACTCACAAGGTGTAGTGGCTGCAAAAGAAATAGGAACTGAACCAACCCTTGTTCAGTCCAGGCACTAAGATATGACAGCAGTAATCCACTTAATTATTGGGCAATTTGAAAACTAGAACAGGAAGCATTGAAACGTGTGTTTCATTGTGCCCAGGGCTCCAATGCATGAATGTGTGATTGCCTTGAAACTGTGGGCAGGAGAGGAAGTAGAAAGTTACATTCCTGGAGGGATTGAGGGAGCCAAAGGAGAGGACAGAACATCGCCTAACTTAGTGGTTAAGAACAACCGTTTGGGAGTCAGAGATTCCTGGGGTTGAATTCCGGCTCCATTATATATCACCATTGCGGCCATGGGCAAATTGTTTAACCTCTGCAAGTATTTTTTTTTTTTTAAGGTTTTCTTGATGTGGACCTTTTTTTTTTTTTTTAAGTGTTTATTGAATTTGTTACAATACTGCTTCTGTTTTATGTTTTGTTTTTTTGGCCCTGAGGCATGTGGGAATTTAGCTCCCCGACCAGGGATTGAACCCACACCCCCTGCAGTGGAAGGCGAAGTCTTAACCACTGGATGCCAGGGAAGTCCCTGTTTTCTTAATTTTAAAACAGGAATAGGGCTTCCCTGGTGGCGCAGTGGTTGAGAGTCCGCTTGCCGATGCAGGGGACACGGGTTCGTGCCCCGGTCCGGGAAGATCCCACATGCCGCGGAGCGGCTGGGCCCGTGAGCCATGGCCGCTGAGCCTGCGCGTCCGGAGCCTGTGCTCTGCAACGGGAGAGGCCACAACAGTGAGAGGCCCGTGTACCGCAAAATAAAATAAAATCAGATTATAATGTGGCTGGGATAATACTGACACAGAAATAATTGCCTTTTGACAGGTGGTCCCACAGGTTTGTGATTAGACCTAAAAATTCCAGGCCAGCAAGCCGTGCCTAGGAGCCCCCCTCCCTGGACCTCCGTGAAGAATGACCTGCTTCTCTGAGATTCCACCTTCCCTGAAGCTTAGAGAGGCGCACAGCAAAGGGAACTGAGAAAGGAGTAGAGGTGAAAGTAGGCAAATGCGGTGTCCCGGAAGCCAAGGGAAGACAACGTTCAAGGAAGACAGAAAGAACTGGGTCTGATGCTGCTGGTGGGTCAAGGAGAATGAGGCCTGAGCACTGACCATTGGGTTTAACAGTCGGGAGGTCACTGATGATCCTGAGTAGACCAGATGAACGTATGAACATAACCGAATGCAGACAGGCAGAGGAAAGGGGCAGATCACATGGTACCATGTCCGTGGCTGCTGTCCTAGACTCGTCAATCACAGCATTCCCCGTGCTCACTGTTCTCTTCCAAAACACAGCTCTACCTATGCAGACCCAGGCTAGTCCTCGCACATGGTGGTCTTATTCAGCACTGTATGATAGGCTAACCATTGGCCTGGGAGGGGAGCCTGACACAGAAGGCCCTGCCAATGCCCATCACATCCCCTTTCTGAAATATGCGAGGTAGGCTGCTATCAGTAGAATCTGAAGCTGAGAGACTGCACAAGGGGAGGTTGTGAGGTAGGAAGGCCACGCTGGACCACTAGTGGGCTGAAGTTTCAAAACAGGCGGAACACATGATCATGGAGCTGGATTTATGGCATAGAAAATGGCGTGCAGATCAGAGTGCAGGGGCTGCCTGGTAGCAGGAGAAGAAGGGAGAAGCCCCCCAAGCAGAAGCAGAGATGGGGAATGTGGCTGAGTCACGTCTCGGTGGGCACTAGAGTCAGACCCACAAAGCACCGCCCTGTTCCAAACCTCCCACCAGCCCGGTGCCTCCCGGAGCCCCGTCCTTCCATCTCCTCGAGGCTCTTCCCCCATCGCTGTGAAGGTCTGCACGTGAAGCCCCCTACCTGAGCTTACTTGAGCGCAATGAAGTAAACCAGCAACACAGTGGGCACTATTTTACTAAGTCAGAGTGTGATCTCAGTAAGATGTGCTCAGAGGCTCCTGAATTAAAGCCAAAGAACAGAAACAAAATAGGAAATGGGATTGATAGACCAGACATCGGGATGTATTCAGAGTGTGGTAACAACACAGGGGTCTTTCCAGGAGTCTAGCAGGAAAAGGGTGGGTCTCTCACCGACTTTTGCCTTCCTGGGCTTGACCAAGCCCGTGATGAAGTGAGGACGATGTGAGGAAGGCCAGACTTTCGTAGTGATGGAAGTTTTTTTGTGTTGGAGAGACCGAGGTAGGCAGCGTCCTTAAACTGGGAGCACCGGGTGAGCTAGTCCCTTGCATTCCTGAGGCTCAGTAGCTGGGTCATACGCATCTGCTAAAGATATCCCAAGGTCACTAGACCTTTGACCGAAGTAGTTATTTTTGTTGAGTTCAGTGGTCCAATGTGTCTTTTGCACATCGAATGTACAAAATTCAAAATTTGTTATGGTTCTGGGCACAGGGGTCAACTATGAGCTAGACCATTAAGGGATCAGGAAATCTCCCAACTAAACCATCTTGGGAAGGCTCTCCGGGATCTCTGCTTTAGGGCACCAGGGAAGAAGTTTCCAGACCTATTCCTGAACCATGGACACGAAAAAAGTATTCATCAGAGTCTAGATGATTTCAATCAGATTAACTGTAGCCTCTTGATTTTCATTTTATAGACTGAGTTTTAGACTTATTACAATGATATTTATTGAGCAACTACTTTGTGCCAGGCTCCATCTCAGTGCGGGAATGCCACGTGAGTCAACAAGGGCTGGAGGCCCAACTTTGGTTTTTTGGACACTACAGATAACGCCAGCAGTTCTCGTGTGACTCTAGAGATGGGGGGAGACCCAAACATGACAGAGATTGAATTTCTCATCACACAGGCAAGTTGACTTAATATGACTTAGAAACTTCAAAATGTGGCATTTTTTTAATTTTTGCTACTTGTTTTAGAGTAAAATTCATAACCATTAGCTATATATTATTTCATTAAAACTCACAATAATCCTACGAAGTTGGTATTACTGTCATCACCATTTTGCAGGGGACATCAAGCCTTAAAGGGGTAAATAACTCAATTACTCACAGCTATTCAGGTGGTGCTGGGAACCACCTGGAAGGGACTGCCCCCTCCATCCTACTTTGCATAATAATTGGTTATGGACTTTTCAGTTTTGAATTTGGCTAAACCTTTATTTTGAAGTGGTTTCTCCTGAATTCCTTTATGAGAAATTGAATTCATTTCATAGCACTCACTGTATAGATCCACTTGGTCACCCCAGCTAGAAGTCAAGGTGCCTTGGTGGAGAACAGGGACGCTGTTTCCCCTACAGGAGGGCACAGAAAGACACTCAAGTGTCACCCACTACACGCCCCCAAACCCACTTGCTGTCAACCACGCAGGTAAGGGAAATTCTGGCTCAATGTTATTAAAAAACAAAACCTTAAAGAAAAAAAGAAAAGTCAGAGAAACATCTATAAGAGAGTTCTTTGTAACAGTTTGGTAATCCGAACAGAAAAACCTTTGATAAGATCTCTGGGAGAGCGAAAGTAATTCTCCTCTCTCACTCTCTGAGTACGGATGGCGAAACAAAATGACCGATTCCACCAGCATCAATGAGGCCCTAATCCTGGAGGAAGGAAGTGGGGTCCGGTTTCCACTGCTGCTATAAAAAAAATCAGGGCTTTGTTTCTCAGGATTGCTTTTCCAGTAGTTGTGACACACGGCGGTTTTCTTTGGCAGGAAAAACGCCTTCGGAAAGGGCTGTTTTAGCCCGAGCCGCGCTGAGCTCGCGGGATGTTCCTCCCTGAGGCCACTGGGTGGCGCTCGAGGAGCCGGGATGGCGGGTCCGAAGTGGGCAACATGCAGAGGTGACTCCGAAGAAGAGTGAGGCCAACCCTCCTCCCAAAGCCATTTTCAGTGTGGACAGTCGCGGTTTTCTCCCTCTTCTATAAAGAAGGAATAAAAGCATATTTAGAAATTATGTTTTTACTTGGAAAATGCTATTTTTATTGGTCTGTAAAAGACCATCGCCGTCAGACCGTGCAAACGCAACGTCAAGGCCGGCGCCAGACTCCACCCTTCCAGCTCCTGGCCCGCAGCCCCTCCTGTACGGAAAGAGCCTAGTGGGCTCGTGCACGCCCTTCCCCCTTGGTTAGGCCCTCGGGCCCCAGCATCTCCGCGTTGCTCTCCGGCACCGCCGATGGGCTTCCCCTACATTTTGAGTTCTGGTACCACCCCCTTGCACCTCCCCAGGGAGCAGCCAGGCCTTAGCAGTCAACTCTTCCCCTGGTCTGCTCTCTTGAATAAACTTGCTTAGCAATTTCCCTCTTCAAAACCAAACCACGCTAGAAACAAGGGGTTCCTATCGGCCCTCCACTGCCCCTTTAGCTACATATTGCCCATTGCTTGCTTCCCCTTCTCAACAAGCGGGATGGATTTGGCTGTGAGCACGGCCTCGACTTCCTCCCTCCTATTTACTCAAATCCACCCTGACTTAGTTTATGTTTAGTTTTTGTTTGATACTGATCACCCCTATCTCCTTCTCCCCTTGGGTCCCCCCTTGGCTCCTGAGACTTACCTCCCTTGGGCTTCCTCCCAGGCTCCGCCCTCCCAGGCCCCACCCCTCCTAGACCTGCCCCCGCCCCATCCGCTCCCCCTTTCTGGGATCCACTTGCGCGCAGCACTCTGCAGACCTGTGGAAGGGAGTCCACAAAAGGCCCCACTCCAGCAGGGGGTAAAGACTTGGGCCTGCTGGACAAGGTGACGAGTTTTTTTGTTTTTTAATTTATTTTATTTATTTTTGTCTGCGTTGGGTCTTCTTTGCTGCACGAAGGCTTTCTCTAGTTGTGGCGAGTGGGGCCTACTCTTGGTTACGGTGCACAGGCTTCTCATTGCGGTGGCTTCTCTCGTTGCGGAGCACGGGCTCTAGGTGCGCGGGCTTAAGTAGCTGTGGCTCGCGGGCTCAGTAGTTGTGGCTCGCGGGCTTAGTTGCTCCGCGTCATATGGGATCTTCCCAGACCAGGGCTTGAAGCCGTGTCCCCTGCATTGGCAGGTGGATTCTTAATCACTGCACCACCAGGGAAGCCCAGGTGTTGAGTTCTTGATCCGCATTTATTTTTACCGTTAGAAGGACCTTTGCTAAGGCTCTTGAGTAATGGATAGGTTCCCAAGCTCAGAGGATACATGTGTCCCCTACATGCCGCGGGGCTTGTAGGGGAGAGAGGGTTGGAAAGTGTGTGAAGGGTGTTCAGTGCTGGGCTAGCAGTTGGGACCCCATTTCACAGACCCCTAATCCTCGTGTGAGAGGCAGACCCGGGGGCCACTTGGGGAGGGCTTGGGGAGGGTCAGCATCCCTCCCTGGGCTCCCCCAAGGAAGGCTGGAACCCTGGAGCTCCAGTTATTTACTGCTGTCTGAAAAACTGATGCGGCAGATCAGCTCTGCAATTTGGACAGGAATGAGGGCATGGGAGAAGCCTCATCTCGGCTACACGAGGTATCAGCTGGGGCACGTCAGGGGGCTGAGGATCCACTTACAAGATGGCTTTCGCACATAGCTGGAGAGTTGGCGTTGGCTGTTGGTTGAGAGCTTGGGGACTTGGTTCCTGTCCCCACGGGCCTCTCTACCATCGGCTTGGCCTTTCTCAACCAGTCTGCTGGCTGGTTCCCAAGAGACAAGAAGTGGAAGTTACCAGTTTCTTAAGGCCTGGGCCCCAAACTGACACAGTGATTATCTTGCATCCACTGTATTCTATTGGTTAAATCGTTGCCAGGCTCAGGTTCAAGAGCAGAGGACAGAGATGCCACCTAGTGATAGAAGGAGTATCAGAGAACTGGGGGCCACGTTTTCAAGCTGCCACACGTAGGATCCTGCCTTTACCCCTCTCTCCTTCTCCATCCTTTTAGGTTGGGACTGGGTGGGGACAGTCAGTAAAGTGAAGCCCAGAAAGTTATGGTATGGATCACGCCTTTCTCCACCCCAGCCTTAGGGCTGCTTCCCTCAGTGGTGGTCAAGCTTGCAGATGAAAGAAAGGCCGTGGTAATTTAATGTGTCCCTTCCAGGAGGGTGAAAAGGAGGGGAGGGGAGGAAGAAGTTTCAGGGAGCTTCAAGCAAGCTGGGGCTTCCATCTGGGGCAAGAGGAATTATCTGAGTGAAGGGAAGAGAGGTGAACACAACAGCAGAAGCATTTCTCAGTGTTTCCGAGAGGCCTCGCCCGATGGCCTGCTTTCAAAGTACGGAGCAGAGTTCCTGCTGTTATTGTGATGGTTATAGGTTGGTTATTGTCATTAGAATGAGTTTAAGCTTCTTTTCCATGTTCTTTCATGGTGCTTCAAAAGTAATAGAAATTAAGAGTCCTGAGGCCCAGCCAGCTCAGGCATTTTCCTTTGAGGTTGGGGACGAGGAAGCCAGGTGTCGTGCCAATGAAGCTGGACACCTGTGCTGCTAATTAACCTCACAAACGCTGCCAAGCAGCTATGGGGGTGATGACCGTCTCCCTCCAGACCCAGCCCAGTCTTGAGCCCATGACCTTGAGCGACACTGTACCGCCCATGGCTATTCTATAAAGGGGAGAATGATGGCAGGCAGCGGACTGGCTCCCTGCAATCATGAAGGTAACGAAAGACATAAATACACGAAGCACCAAGGCTTGCAGGGTGAGCGTGGCTCAATGCCGGGAACCGCAGTGGCCTTTTTACACCAAGTAGGCACGTTTTCCTGATATAATTGTCTTCCTTTTGCAAGCATTGAATTAATTTCTCTTATGCACATATGCCCTTCTGCCTCTATCTGCACTCCATAAATAGTTGCTATTAGTTGCCATGTCTTGCTTTTTATTATATGCTCATCGAGACCAGAAATTTCACATCCTCTATGCTGCGAAAGGTCCCGGGTGGATTGAATATAATGCCACGCTACTGAGAAGCCCTCAGGAAATATTATCACTATTTATGAAAGTGGCAACTACTTTAATCGAGATGTGAACAACGAAAAAGGGCTAAATGCCCTTGGCACTTCACCTCTGTTGCATTGGGAGAGACTGATTTTTTTTTTAAGATTTATTTTTTTAAATTTATTTATTTTGGTTGCGCCAGGTCTTAGTTGCAGCATATGGACTTCTCAGTTGCGGCATGTGGTCTTTTCAGTTGCAGCATGCATGTGGGATCTAGTTCCCCAACCAGGGATCGAACCTGGGCCCCCTGCGTTAGGCGCGCAGAGTCTTACCCACTAGACCACCAGGAAAGTCCCGGGAGAGACTGATTAACACAGACTTCCAACTAACTCCTTCCCTCTCCGGCATCTAAAACTCGGGTGCATGTAGGTCACTGAGCAGCTGTGTGGGTGGGTGAGAGGCTTTCTTGGGCTTAAGCCAGAGAGCCCAGCTATTTGCAGCAGAACTAGATTTTTTTTTTTTTTTTTTTTTTTTTTGCGGTTCGCGGGCCTCTGTTGCGGCCTCTCCCGTTGTGGAGCACAGGCTCCGGACGCGCAGGCTCAGCGGCCACGGCTCACGGCCCCAGCCGCTCCGCGGCATGTGGGATCCTCCCGGACCGGGGCACGAACCCGCGTCCCCTGCAACAGCAGGCGACCTCTCAACCACTGCGCCACCAGGGAAGCCCAGAACTAGATTTTAAGATATGGAAAACTTGGTAAATATGCCAAGCAGGAGACAAGGAACCAGGCCAGGTCAGGTCAGGCCCCCAAATGGAGCCTCCAAAGAGGTGGGGAGGTCACGAGGGGGTGTGTGTGCAGCCAACACCAGAGGCTGCGGGTTCCTTTGAGCAAGCGGAGGGCTTGGGGTAGCACCGGGGCCAGTGTGCTGTGTCCCTTCCCTGGCTTCCGTTTCTTGAAGCTCCATTTCCAGCTGAACATGTGATCGCTATCTTGCTGAGTTCAGGCAAGATAAAATCTGGGAGGGGCTGCCAGGATCCACATTTCCATCATTCTCAGGAAGTCAGAAGCAGGAGTTCTCACTCCTTGCCGTGGGTAAGTTGTGACTGGGTCTCCCGGGATGATCCCTGGGGTATGTTGGGTGTAATACCATGCTCAGTCATCGCTCTACAGAAGCTTGAGAAAAAAGTGCAAGGTAGGACTGAAGCTTTATAGAGAATTATGCCACTGTGAGTTTTAAAACAAGCAAAAGAAAGTCATGACTGTCGCAAGCAGTCACACTGCACAGAAATGCAAAGTTGCATTTCTGCTGCTACCTAGGTGACTTGGGTTCATTTGCATATTGTACTTTCATTTTGCTCAACTTTCATACATGGGCCAATAACATTTGCCAATGACTTAGACTCTCCTCAGACCAGGTGAAATGAAATCCAGTTTGTTCTGAAGAAAAAGTGGAGGGAGCGGAGGATTGCGTTTAACTACCAGGTTTACTTAAAACACAATCCCCTCCCGTTCAATTTATTTTCTGCGAGGTCAAATGGCAATTCCTGTCCAATTAGCCGGGAGTGTCACATGACAAAAGCAAGCTATATGTCTCCTTTTCCTTTCCCAGGTGACCAGGATTTGGATCAGTAGATGTTGGCTGTTCTCTTTCCCAGAGCTGGAGTGACAAGGACCCAAGGCCGGATATCTACAGTGATTTTAATGACTTTGCTAGAGGTCACTTTGGGGGAAAAGTTTCAAAGACGATCCACCAGCAGTGAAAGACAACACTAACATTCTGTGTGATGCCCTGGGCGCATGAATATGTGAGCGTGCGTAACGTGAGAATTCTTGGGAAGTGATACGTCAAGGCAAGATTGTCACCACGGTGGAGAGTGAGGGTACCCACCCTACATCCCCGTCCCTCTTCTCTGACCCCTTAAGCCAGTGCCTCCTCTAGCTCTCCTGGGAGTGTCATCTAGGTGAGTGAAATAATAGGAAGATTGCTCACATATTTTTAGAAAAAGGAAAGTGCATAATGTCTTTAATTCCGTTTATATTTCTAGTGGGATCACAGGCCATCCTAGACTAAGGTTTTTCTAATGAATTAAATAGACTTGGTTTTGAGCCTTGGCTCTGCAACTTCTTAATTATGAGATCTTCGGAAATTTGTAGAAACTCTCAGATTTTCATTTATAAAATGAGGGTGTTCACACCTCCCTCATGGGGCTGGGTGAACGGGACAGGGTGCACAAACACACCCAGCACAGGGTCTCGACACCTAGCAGAGACTCGGGATCGGCAGGGAGGGAGATTCTTCTTCTCTCCCCGCACAGCCTGTCCTGGAGGTGCTGCTGTCACCGGGCAGCACGGGGACATGTGGGAATGAAGGCCACGAGCACCGTGTGCCAACCGTGGAAAGTCCTTCTCGGAAACTAACAGCAAAGAGCTGCAGCGTGGACGGGGACTCTGGAGAGAATGGGTTTTCTGTTGCTTCAGCGATCACAGAACCTGCGGGTGCCAATGGCAGCGTGGCTGGGTGAGGCAGCCCCGAGTAACAGGCTGATCAGGAGACAGGTCACAGAGCAAATGAAGGAAGTGGGAGGAAGTGTCCTTCAATAACCCATGTGACACAGTGTACCGCGATATTATACCTCATGATCTGCTCCTTTCCCCAAGTGTCCCCACACCCCTGCGTTACATGTGGAGACTGTTTATTCGCAGCTGAATTGCCAGTGCTTGGCCCACTGCCTGTCACTTAACTGTAGGTGCTCAGTAACGACTGATGACTGATTAACTGAGAGAATGATACCCCTGGCCTCCTGACGACCCAAATTTGCATTTTCCCTGCCTCTGAGACAACGTGGGCATCTCACAGGGTGCAAAGTTCCCAGTCTGTTGTTCTGAGCTACTGCCTGCAATCCTCTTAGAATTCACTCAAGGTACTCCTCTGTAGCAGCAGAATAAGAGCAGAGGATCCACGGAGAAGCTTTGATGCAACAAAATGGTTTTCTGTGTGCCGTTCACCGTGAAAATCAAGAATGGTTTTCATAAGAAATGAAGAATGACCAAAACATTTACAGAATCTCAAAATAACATGAACAAAAGCCAGCTTCTCTGTCATCTTAGGCGTGTGGCACATACTTCACCAATGGATTTCCTCATACAAGCCTTTCCTTTTGTCTTTTTAATTAATTAATTAATTAATTTTTGGCTGCGTTGGGTCTTCGCTGCTGCGCACGGGCTTTCTCTAGTTGCTGCAAGCGGGGGCTACTCTTCGTTGCGGTGTGCGGGCTTCTCATTGCGTTGGCTTTTCTTGTTGTGGAACACTGGCTCTAGGCACGTGGGCTTCAGTAGTTGTGGCACGTGGGCTCAGTAGTTGTGGCTCGCGGGCTCTAGAGCGCAGGCTCGGTAGTTGTGGCTCACGGGCTTAGTTGCTCCGCAGCATGTGGGATCTTCCCAGACCAGGACTCGAACCCGTGTCCCCTGCATTGGCAGGCGGATTCTCAACCGCTGCGCCACCAGGGAAGCCCCTCATCCATATTTTTGATGAGTCTGAGCAAAAAAGAATCAAGGTTCTTTGTTGGTAAACAGGTAGCAATTAAACCATGTTCTTATAACCACGGCTCAAAGAAACTCAGTACGTCCACCAGCAGAATTACAAAATAAAGGTGAAAGGAGGGACTTCCCTGGTGGCACAGTGGTTAACAATCCGCCTGCCGATGCAGGGGACACGAGTTCGAGCCCTGGTCCGGGAAGATCCCACATGCCGCAGAGCAACTAAGCCCGTGTACCACAACAACTGAGGCCGCGCTCTAGAGCGCGCGAGCCACAACTTTGAGCCCGGGCGCCTAGAGCCCGTGCTCCGCAACAAGAGAAGCCACTGCAATAAGAAGCCTGCGCACCGCAACAAAGAGTAGCCCCTGCTCGCCGCAACTGGAGAAAGCCCGCGCGCAGCAACCAAGACCCAACACAGCTAAAAATAAATAAATAAAATAATTAATTAAAAATAAACAAAAACAAAAAAGGGGTGAAACCATAGCGTTATCTGTAAAAAGATGCTACTGGAATACAGGACTATTGCAACCAGTTATCTTTTAAGTGATTGCCCAACTCATTTTAAAATCATTCTTTATGATAGAACATTTATGCCTTAAGGAATAATTAAACAGGCAAGTGCCAATTTTTGAAAAATAAGTTTACCCCAAATAGCTTATTTGTGAGCCCACGCCGTGGGTCTCTCACTTGAACGGTGGTCTTCTGTTGTCCACGACAGACAGGCAGCGGCATCTCACAGAAGTGTATACTGGGGGCCTGAGGAGCTTCCCAGGAAGGAACTCAGCCTGGGTTACAGCTGGGGAACTGGTGAATGGACGGAACTCTATCTGCAAAAGCTGGGGAGCTTCCTGGAAAGAGACTCATTCAAGGGGAAGAAGTTGCCCAAGAAGAGGCTCTGAATGGCTTGGGCGGGAGGGTCCGGGGCAGCTGTTCCCCTAACCTGTTCCGGGCCCAGTCTGCTTCACACTCGCATGTCTAGAGACAGAGAGAATAAAATGTATGAGTATAAAATGGATTGATCTATTGTAACACACTCCGTAAAATCCTGGGGCTGAAACAGCAGTGCTTTGAGACTCCCTCCCTCTGGCACAGTTTACTCTCCAATACTCTCCCACAATGAGAACTCAGGACATCAGTGACCTCACCGGCAGGGAACAGCTGTACCCTGGGGGTGAGAAGATGAGGCATGGTGCCTGGTGACACAGTGTCAGCCCCAGCAGGAAGTGCTAGAGCGGGTGGGGCACTGGCGGCCTGGAGAAGTACACAGGGGGCACTCCCTGAGCATGCCAGGAAGTGCTTGGGAGGGGCCACAGCGAGGTGGCCTTCTTGTGCTAGCAGGTAGCAGCAAGAGCCTTTGCAAATTGGTGATTACTCTTAATACTACCTCTTCCAAACATTGGTGAGACCTAGGAAAACTTGTTCCATCATGCATTTGGTAATCATCGTATATTCTAAAATCATACTATAGACAGTGGTTAGATTTTTAAATACGGAAGAAAATAAGAAGGAGGGAGGGAGGGAGGAAGCCCAATTTCTCCCATTATAAACTATACATTGGCTAAACACTATACATTTGTTACTGAAAAAAGAGTAGAACTCTTTTTGTTTTAAAACCCATAAAATACATTTAAACATACCAAGTGTTAAGCAAACAGATAACTGGCCTCTGGTGCTTTTCCACTGTCAGCCGAACTGTTCACCTTAATCCACGTGCTTACTTAGGGCTCAGAACTCAGCATGTACTTAGAGCTCTGTCCATTACTTAATCCCTGAAATACACTGTTAACATCCTACATGGGGTGATTGGGACAGGAATGAAGAGTCCCAACACCAGCTGAGGAGGGGCATGATGGGTAGGCAGGCAGAGAAGAACTAGCATCTATTGGACATCTTTTTTTGGTTTCTTCTCTAACTAAATGTTCACAGGATCTTTTTTTTTTTTTTTTTCAGAAGAAAGCATCGGCATCTATTTTTTTTTTTTTTTTTTTTTGCGGTACGCGGGCCTCTCACTGTTGTGGCCTCTCCCGTTGCGGAGCACAGGCTCCGGATGCGCAGGCTCAGCGACCATGGCTCACGGGCCCAGGCGCTCCACGGCATGTGGGATCTTCCCGGACCGGGGCACGAACCTGTGTCCCCTACATCGGCAGGCGGACTCTCAACCACTGCGCCACCAGAGAAGCCCTCTCTGGCTGTGTTTTTCTTTCCAATTCTTTGTGGGCTTTTTAGCTCCATCTCCCCAGTGGTCTCCATTCCATCATTTGTCCTCCATTAGTTCTTTTATTGGGTCTATCTTATTTCTGAAATGTTCACTACTAAAGTGTCTCGCAGTTCTTAAAATCCCCAAAGCATTCCTACCTCGTAATCCTTCCCCCGTCCTGTTCCATCTTCATGAGGCAGCAGGAGCATCTTTCCTGCAAGACCTTGCTTGGAGCTGACGGTGGACCCGAGAACTCCAGAAGCCTGATTAGTTTTCTTTCTACAGAACCAATCCATTTACCTAGACGACTTCACATTTCAATTCTCAACATCTAAGTATGGCCAGCATTTTTAAAGCAGAAGAATTCTTTGTCAGAACTAGGCTTTGCTTTTTGTCCTAGAGACATTTGCCAGAGGATATCAGTTTTTTAAGGGAAATATAAACAACCATCTAGTAAGGAAGAAAATCCCACATCTCACAGATTTCACTCACTTCTATTTTCTTCTTATTCATGCCCAGCTCATGTGAAGGGCTTGTTCAACCCATCTGATTATGGGAAAATGCCAATTATCAAAAGGGTAAACATTCCCTAAATCTTCAATAATATCAAAAGTGTGTGATTTTATTGTACTCCTGACACATTTTGATGGTTTCATGTGTTAATGGATCTTCTTATGGAATCATTGAGCAAAAGCTTTAAATAAAAACATCAAAGCCTTTATTTTATTCTTCCTCAGTCACAGGACAGACCAACCCTGCAGCTCACTTCCTTATTAGAATACTAAACCGTCAGATTTCTGCCCACACACTGACCAGGCTTTCCTGTGGGGTAAGGAGTCCTTTTTCTAGCCCTGAACTGAATGCTATTCATTCTTCCACTGTTCACTCACTATAGTTCTTCTGTAGTATTCTGATTCTGTTGAGAGAATCCAAAATTGGCAAATGCTTTGATTTACAAACCTTGACTTACAAACACAAAGGGTAAACCTTTTCTAACTCTTCAGTAATTTTCCATAATATTCCAAAGCATGCAACTTTATTCTACACGTTTTGATGGTTTCATGAGTTAACGGATCTCCTGACTGAACGGTGGAATTATTAAGCTTTGCATAAATAGTAGAAGGTCCTCTTCAGCGGTGTTAGATAAAGTAGAAGTTTGGCAAGAGTCTGGTGAAGTGGGGCTCTATAGACCACCGGCCTGGAAAACCCAGTTCTCAATTCAGGTTCTCCTTGGTCCTGTCCTAGGCTGGTTAATAGAAGCTGAAGCAGGTTGAGGATTGAAGCAACTTGGATTATGACGGCTGTAAGATTTAACTTGTGAAGTATAAGTATACTTAACGTGATCTGATATCTGTGTTTGTTCCTGGAAGGTTGTGTGTGAGTTCAATTTTGGTCACTGCCTAATTTTCTCATTTCCTTACACTATAAATTCTGGAATGCTTTACCTTGGTACCTAATTACCTTTAAAAGGTAGTTATTTCCCACATTTCTCTTCCTGTTTTTCTGCTCATAGGCTTCTGATAAGTAGCCGTGACCCTCTTAATGGATGCGTCCATTGGAAGCTGCACTGCTAATAAGACAATGCTCTTTATAAGCCTTTAATTTATCTCTTTTAAACAAAATTTCTCATGTTGGAGTTTCTTTAAGCAGATCACATATGCTGATCAGCCTGGGCAAATCTGAGTGCTGTATAGGCACTAGGAGGTGCTGACTTTGGGGTTGTCCTCTGTCTGGTTATTTATTGCTGTGTAACCAACCGTCCCAAAACTCAGTGGCTTGAAACAACAATATATTTTTCTCTCACAGGGTTCAGTGGCTTGGCTGGGTTCGACTGTGTGATTCTCCCTTGCAGTCTCTCGTGCAGCTTGCCATCAGATGCTGGCTGGGGCTGGAGTCACTTGAAGGCACTTGGCTGGACGTCCAAGGTTTCTCTGGTCACATGTGGTGTGTAGGCTGGGATGACTGCAGAGCTGGGGGTTGGCTGGGTGCCTCTCTCTCTCCAGCCTCTCTCCAGGAGCGTGGGACTCCTCACAACCTAGCGATCTCAGGGTGGTAGACCTTCTTTCAGGCCGTGGCTTCCCTGAGAGCATGCCGTCCAACGAGTATGGTAGATAGTGCGAGGTTCCTCTGACCTGGCCTCGGAACTCAGTGCCATTGAGGCTGCATTCTGTTGTCTACATGGAAGTCACAGGGCCAAACCAGATTCAAGGGGACAGGACTATACACAGGCATGGACGTCAGGCGTTGTAGCCCATCAGAGATCCATCTTTGGAATTTAGCTGTTGTGTTTAATGTATCTCAAATTTGTAAAGTGGGTTAGAGTTAAAGCCACCTATTTTGGTTGTATTCCTGGGAACACTTTAATAATAATAATAATAATAATTAATAATATCTGCCATTCATGGAGCAATTGCACTATCACCTACTGGAGACAGAGTTGGGCAAAAACAAATAAAAAATTCCTGCTCTCACAGAACTAGTGAGGGAGAAAGGCAATAAAGTAAATAAGAAAATATATAGGATATCAGACGGTGCTAAACTCTACGGAGGAAACGTAAGCAGGAAGAGGATTAGGAAATGAACGTGGAAGCAATGCTAAGTAGGCTCTTAGAGGAGGCTGCCCTGACGAGGGGACATTGAAGCAGAGATCCGAAGGAGGGGAGGGCCCTTGTGGGGCAAAAGCTTTCTAGTAAGGGGGCCCTTTGGCCGGAGCTCAGTCGGGGGGTTAGGAGACAGGGTCAGAGTGGAGGGAGGGGTGTGGGGGGCTGTGAGGGTTACATAGGCCTTTTACTTACACAAGGCTTTTACTCTGAGTGTGAATGGAAGGCTCTGCTGTGGTGCCCTCCGCTGGAAGGGAGCGCAGGCCCAGCGGGAGACAGGCAGGGGGCTACCGCGCAACCCAGGCAATGGGGGCCTGGACCTGGATGTTGGCTGCAGAAGTGCTAGGTAGTGAGGTATCATATTAGGTACATTTGGAAGGTAAGACCGACAAGATTTGATTACAGATTGGACCCGGAGACAGAGACAACTCTTCTGAGAAGTTTTGCTGTGAATGGAGGGAGTGGAGAACCGAGGCGCAGGCTGGGAGGGACATGTGTTTTCCTCGGTTTTGTTTTTGTTTTTGGTTATTGTTTTTGTTTGTGTAAGATGCGAAGAACGTCTGTGCATTGGTGGGAATGACTGGTCCAACAGAAAGGGAACAGTTGGTGATGCAGGAGAGAGAGGGGCTGATTGCTGGTGTGACGTCCTTGAACAAGGAGCAGGGTGGGATCAGGGTGGTGCACCGGCAGCTCGCCCAGAGTAATGGCGGGAACGACCAGGTATATGGGTAGCTGGGTGGGTGTGGGGTGGCCTTTATGGAAGTCCTCTTTTGATGCCTCCATCAGATCCACAGAAGAGGATCTGGGGGTCTGGGAGGGAGATAATTTGCAAAACATCCATCAAAATGAGGGAAGAGTGAACTCACAGGACAGGAGGCAGGATCCCTGGGCAGCGCCTGGCCCCCTAGACGTCCCTGACCAGGGCTTGAAAGCCGGACGAGCGAGCGCAGGGTTGTTCTTCTGCATCGTTCTCAGCTGCGTGGAGGCCAGGGTGTTGCTGGAGAACTGGGTACAGAGCAGGGGAAGAGGCAGCCAGATCAGCTCAAAGGGAGGAAGAGGGAAAGGCGCTGGAGTAGCGAGGGAGCGCCCGGACGGGGCGGGCGGGAGGGCCGTGTCGGGTGGTTACCTAAGGCCTCGGGGCTACGCAACCGCTTCCCCACCCGGGTTAGCGGGGATTGTTTTCAGATCCGGAAGCTCTCCTAAATTGTCCACAAATATCCTCCGGACCTAACAGGGAAACAAATAACTTACGGGAAATGACAGACCCCAAACCAACTAACAGAACGATCGAACGCTCGGCGTTTCCTGTCAGGTCAGCTGCCAGCCACTCCCTCCCCCGACCCCGCCGGGCCTTCGAGAAATTGGCAGCCGCGGCCCCAGGCCCGGGGCCCCAGCGAGAGGAGAGGACGTCGCCTGCCGGCCGCCCCCCGCCCCGCCGTCCGGGCTCTCCGCCTCCCCGGGCCGCCCTCGTCCGCCAAGTTCACCCGGCAGGGCCTCCGCCCCCCGGACCATCCCCAACCTGGGCCACCCTCCCCCTGGACGGGCCACTCCCACCCGGACCCTCCCCCTGCCGGGCCACCCTCTCCCCGGGCCACCCTCCCCCGGGTCAAGTTCATCCGGCCGGGCCACCCTCTCCCGGCCCGCAGTAAAGGCGGGCGCGATCTTGGAGCCGGCGGCAGGCAGGCGGGGGCCCCGGGGGCGGCCCGGGGGCTGGGGCGCGGGGAGAAGCGGGGTGAGGCAGGAGTCGCTCGCTGGTCCGCCCTCCTCCCGCCGGGTTTGCGGATTCGGGTCCGGGCACCCATGGTCCCCTCCTCTGCGCCTGCAGCACTTTCCCTGCCACCGCCCGGCCGCCCCCATCCAGCCTTTAGGCGTCAGCCCGGAAGCCTTGCTGGGAGCGCTGTCCCGGCCCCCCAGTCGGTGTTGGGGCCGCGGCCTCCTGAATTTCTCCTCTGCCTTAGTTGTCACACCGTTACATTGTCTGCCCATCCTCATATCACCAACATGACCAGGAAAGCAGGGCCTCTGTCTCTGCTGCTCACAATTGTATCCACCGTGCTTAGCACAATTCCTAGCACACGCATGGACCCAATAAACGTGCCTTGGATGAGTGGTGAGTCCGGCCAGTCTCCCTCTGCCTTCCCAGTCCTCTTTTCTTTCAGATTGCATGGCTGGAAAGTTCCAGACTTGTTCCAGACCGGGGCCTCTGACTCCCTGTTTCTGGTCTCCGTTATTCTCTGGTACCCAGGTGAGGACTCCGGCTCCTAGCCGTCAACATTCAACTAGCAAACTTTTGAGGAGGGCCCAGCTCTCCTTTTTGCTGTACTGTAGACCCAGTTTCAGTCCCAAACTGCACTGATTCTGCCGGCCTCCCATGTCTGAGGTGTATTCTGACCTCTGGTGACAGAGAGCAAAGAATATGCATGTTTACTCTGGATTTGATCCACGAGGAGGCCACAGTGAGATTGGTTTTGAACAATTTCGGAAGCTGGCGCTCTGGCTGGCCGTTGTAGCTTGCTGGTTGTGTAATTTTATTGCTACTGTCTGTGTGCCCTGAAGGGTTGCAATGGGAAGAGTTTTAAAGTCTAAAAATAAAAGTCAATAAACCAATAATGAGGACTGTCAAGCTATAATAACTCACACATGATTGAATCTTTTTCCAAATCCCAACAATTTGTTTTCAACACCAACCGACCAACCCTGGAGCCGAGGTTTGATTTGTCCCCACTGGTCAGTCCCAGCACTGGTCTGAATGGCAGTGTGCGTGCGTGCTGCCTATCTATCGGCAGAGCCATTACAAACCACTGGCCCAGGGTTAGGTTTAGCTCGGCATTGATTGGCTTCAGGTTTGGGCGTGCTGCGTGGTTCCTGTGCAAGGGCCCAAATCTTTCCTGTCAGAGAGAGAGCACAAATAACCCAATCATCCGTGAAAAATTCATTCACGAAAACACAAGGAAAATACAATAATACAGGAACCGTATTGAAATTAATCAAAAACCGGAGACACTGCCCTTCAGATGTGGCTCTGGGTCCCAGTTATCAGGGCTGCTTAGAACAGCCTCTATATTTTCTCACTGGGCCCTATCGCGACGGATTTCTTGCTTGGAAAGAGAAAAGCTCTACTATAATTAAATCAAAGAATGATATTATTCTCCCATTGAAGTGTAAAAATTCAGCAAGAGCTGTGATAAAAACAGCAGTCACGGGTCCCTCTCTGAACTGTCAGAGGGTGATTCCCTTTGGTGGCAGCCCCTGGGGACAGGGTCCAGCTTCCTCTCCCGTTGCGGAGCACAGGCTCCGGACGCGCAGGCTCAGCGGCCGTGGCTCACGGGCCCAGCCGCCCCGCGGCATATGGGATCTTCCCGGACCGGGGCACGAACCCACGTCCCCTGCATCGGCAGGCGGACTCTCAACCACTGCGCCACCAGGGAAGCCCAAGAGCCTTTTTAAAAGTGCATTTCCTTTGAACCAAAATAATCTGTACCTCCCCCATGAAAGCACTCATCACACTTTATTTGAATTCCTTGTTTAATTAATACTCAAATTCTCTACCAGACTCACCACTCTGAAGGAGGGACCTTGTCTGTCTAGATCATTGCTCTTTTCTCAGTGTCAATAGAGATGTGTGTTAGTAGGCGTTCAATACGTGTGTTAATGCATTAGTCACTACCTCCCACTTCTAGGATGTATCCCCAGGAAACAGTAGGACAAATGTGCAAAAATATTGGTAAAAGGCCATTTATCTCTTCATTGCTTCTAAAATGTCTACAAATGAGACTCTGGTTAAATAAATGAAGGGACTCTATCCAACAGAATACTATGCAGCCATTTAGAATGATGCTCCCCATTTATTGACATAGAAAGATATTCACAAAACAGAGCTAGAGAGAAACGAAGTCAATTGCACAACTGTGCACCATCTATCACGGAATTTTTGTAAAATAAAAAAAGCTGTGTGGTAGGAAATCAGGTATTTTGATTTTCCTCTTTAGCTTTCTGTATTGTCTGATTTAATAAAAGTTTCTTTAAAATGTTCCTTTTATAGTGTGAAAAGCCAAGAAAATAACTTCCATTTTGAAAAACAATGTAATTGTTCATTCCCATTTGGCCTTTCTCCACATACAGGGCAATTATGCATTGCACTTGTGAAAGGAGGAAAAATGGCTTCGATCAGAGAACACGAGAAACTAGCACATCATTAATTGAAGGAATTAAAAAGAAGGAATTCTGTCTACTAAAGGCGCTCTCCTTTGTAGCAGACAAAAAACTGAAAAGACTTTTTAAAAAGTCAGAGAAATAAAATGGCATCACAGGCTATAGGTTGAGTCGGTGCCCAGTGAACACTTAGAATAGCAAATCTGGAAAGGATGAATCACGAGGGCTTCTCTCCTTTTGATTCACACACATAATTATGCCAAATTGTAACCAGTGTCAGCCGCCTGGATGCTTCTAAGTCCTCCAGGCTTTTGCAAACCATCCTTTTTCTTTCATATCCAAACAGACTTGCTTGAGGCCCTATGTCAAGCTCTGGCTATAGAATGTTCATCGTTTCACCAAGACTTCTGATGACTCCCCCAGATTTGGAGGAAGGGGGTATGCACTCTATTCCCACAGTCCCCTGTTGGTAGATTCCTGCTTTTACTGAATCTGGGTGATCCATCGATCTTGTTGCTTCCTAAGGCTGCTCTGTCTACCCACACTGCTTTGCCCACCCTAAACACACCTCTCTCTCATTCCCCAAAGCATCAACAGCACTGGAACCTGATGAATGTTTAGGCCCTAAGAAGACTCTTACAGCGCTGCTCAGAATAGGCAAAGACTTGCAGCTATGCTCTGCCCTCCGTACCCACTTGTTCTGCATTAGTGGATTCAACCAACTGCAGATGGAGAATAATTTTTTTTTAATTCAAAAAGTTGCAAAAAAGCAAACCTGGCATTTGTCACACCAGCGACTGTTGGCATAGTATTTACCACTGTTTATATAGAATTTACATTGTATTAGGTATTATAAGTAAACTAGAGATTATTTTTTTTTATTGGAGTATAGTTGCTTTTCACTGCTGTGTCAGTTTCTGCTGTGTGGCAAAGTGAATCAGCCATACGCATACATATATCCCCTCTTTTTTGGATTTCCTTCCCATTTAGGTCACCACAGAGCACCGAGTAGAGTTCCTTGTGCTATACAGTAGGTTCTCATTAGTTACCTATTTTATACATAGTAGTGTATATATGTCAATCACAGTCTTCCAATTAATCATCCCCCTTCCCCCTTGGTAACCATACATTTGTGTCTCTATTTCTGCTTTGCAAATAAGATCATCTATACCATTTTTCTTAAACTAGGGATGATTTAAAATAAACGGGAGGGGACTTCCCTGGTGGCACAGTGGTTAAGAATCCACCCGCCAATGCAGGGGACACAGGTTCGAGCCCTGGTCCGGGAAGATCCCACATGCCACGGAGCAACTAAGCCCGTGTGCCACAACTACGGAGCCTGCACTCTAGAGCCTGCGAGTCACAACTACTGAGCCCGCATGCCACAACTACTGAAACCCATGTGCCTAGAGCCTATGCTCCACAACAAGAGAAGCCACCGTAATGAGAAGCCCGTGTACTGCAGTGAAGAGTAGCCCCCGCTCGCCACAACTAGAGAAAGCCCGCACGTATCAACAAAGACCCAATGCAGCCAAAAATAAATAAATAAAATAAATGGGAGGATGTGTGTAGTTATATGCAAATAATACACCATTTTATGTAAGGGACTTGAGCATCCATAGATTTTGGTATCTGTGGGGCTCCTGGAATGAACCAACCCCCCTTGGATACTGAAGGATGACTGTATATATCAAATATCACAACCCTCAAGTTCCTTTGCCTTCCCTCCTATGGGGTTCTCACTGGCTTTCCCTCTGGTGTTGGTGTCTGCTGTCATGTTTTCTCTGCATGTCTCTTTTCTTCCATATCTGTTCCTCCTTCCGTCACCCAGACCCACGAAGTCTTTTTCGAGCATTGCCTGCCTTCCCCTTAGTCTATTAAGCAGAGCCATTTTGTTTTCTCTCACTCCTGCCCTCACCTGCCTGCCTAATCCCAACCCATAGAGGCTGGACAGGGGATGTCACCTTTCCTGACCCAAAGGCCCATGCATCTTTTCTTACGCCTATGTGCATGCTTTGAGTACTGCTTTTTTCCTAGAATGGGAAAATTCTATAGTAATTTAATTTTTTAAAACACGAATTTCCCCTTCTCATGCATAGATAGCAGGTGGATATTTTCTACACTTCTGTATACCCATGCTTATCCCTATACGTATACAATTAGTTGTTAAATAAATCAAAATGGTACGTTCTTTCAGAATCTGTCCCCATTTCTGTTGTACAAACTTTAGAGGTGGGGTAGCAAAACAAGAACATATGGAAAAATTATTTGGGGGTTTGGCACAGACATTTCATAAGAAATCTCAGAGCAGCCATGCCTCAGCGTGTATTTGCAGGGCGGGGTGTGGAACCACGGAAGCTAAGAGTTTCCATTTGGAGGCAGTGCCTACCCTTCAGGGGCTCAGCCTTTGGCCTCTCGCTTCTGGAAGATGGTCCCCTGGAAGTTACCCGCTCAGCTGGGCTGTTTCTCACTCACCTCTAGTGGAGGGGGCACCCCCCACCCCACCAGGTCCAGAAGAAAGATGGTATCCTTTGAAGTGACCCTGGGATGTATAGTTATGATTTTTTCTTAGCTTACTCCGAGCTATGAATAATTTAGGGTTGCATTTCAACCCCTAGACTTCATTGAGTATTCAACGAATCTCTGTTCTTTCCCCTTTCTGCCTTTGAATGACCTGGAAACATTTACAAAGCATCTGGCACTGAGTTTGTGCCTAAGCGTTCAAGAAACACGACTGAAATTACCCAAGCACATGCGTGTGCATTGACTGGGACTAGCATAAATATTGTCTCCAAGTCATGTCCGGGAAGCATGATAGACTCACTGTGGGTACCCACGTTCTGGAGGGACATTTATAGCAACAGCGAAAAGGTCAGATAATGGCCCCATTGAGAACAGCCATTTAGCACCACAAATACATTTCCTCAAATAAATCTGCTGATTACTTTCGCACTGACTTGACAGCTCAGCCAAGTGGTTTGCCCTAAATGCAGCAAAAGGCCCCACCTCGTGTCCATCCACATCGGGGACCTCTGATGAAGAAATACAATTGGCGGGCCCTTTTTGGAGATGATTGCACAAGACGAGAAAAGAAATGGGGAAAAAATCTCGCAGGAGCAAGCATTTATCATCGAGCTGGTTGCCTATATGAAATCGTAACTACTGCTGCAGAAAAAATTGGCCACCATTCAAGACCCAGACAAGTGTTACTACAAATACTTTTGAGATGAAAAAGAAAAGCACAAGTTTTCCTTCAGATACACTATCAAGATGAGGGTGGATGGTAGAACGCTGGTTTGTTAACCCTTCAGGGGGTCGGCTCGTTTAAAATCCTTGAGGGCCTTCCCTTGGCTTTTAGGATAAAGTTTAAATCCCTTAGATGGCAGAAAAGACCCTTCCTGGTTAGGCTGTGTCTTCTCCGCCACCAGGAGTCCTCACGATCTGCTCTAACCTTACAGAACCACCAGCAAATATCTCTTGTTCTCTGGTGTTTTCTCCCCACTCCTGTCCCCATCTTTCTTACTGAGTGAATATCTGTAGGAACTCAATGTATGGGTCATTCCCGCTGGAAAGTCTTCCTTGAGTCTCATCCTCTGCTCCAGACTGGCTTGGATGGTCACCTGTCCTGCTCCCCTGGCACTGATGGCTGTGCTGGTCGTCTTGTGTGGCTTTCTTGTCTATTTTCCAGGAGGCTGAGGGAAGGGGCCATGTCCCTGCTGCTGAAACACGGTAGGTGTTTGATAAACATTACATGGCTCATAAGAGACAACATGTATGTATTCCTACTATGCAGCAGGCATTGACCTCAAGCCCTTTACATGCCTTACCTCCTTCAGTGCTTCCAACAGCCCTGGGAAGCCTTGTAGCCCCGTCCCCAGACTAGGAACAGACTCATTTTACAGGGGAGGAAAATAAAGCACAGAAATTTGGGGCAATATTCTCAAGGTCAGTCACACAGATACTCTACGTTGGGGTCAGGATTTGAACTCAGGCAGCTGGACTCCTGAGCCTGTATTTTTTTTTAACATCTTTATTGGAGTATAATTGCTTTGCAATGGTGTGTTAGTTTCTGCTTTATAACAAAATGAATCAGTTATACATATACATATATCCCCATATCTCCTCCCTCTTGCGTCTCCCTCCCTCCCACCCTCCCTATCCCACCCCTCTAGCTGGTCACAAAGCACCGAGCTGATCTCCCTGTGCTATGCGGCTGCTTCCCACTAGCCATCTATTTTACATTTGGTAGTGTATATATGTGCATGCCACTCTCTTACTTTGTCCCAGCTGACCCTTCCCCCTCTCCGTCTCCTCAAGTCCATTCTCTACATCTGCGTCTTTATTCCTTTCCTGTCCCCATGTTCTTCAGAACCGTTTTTTTTTTCTAGATTCCATATATATGTGTTAGCATATGGTATTTGTTTTTCTTTTCCTGACTTACTTCACTGTGTATGACAGTCTCTATGTCCATCCACCTCACTACAAATAACTCAATTTCATTCTTTTTTATGGCTGAGTAATATTTCATTGTATATATGTGCCACATCTTCTTTATCCATTCATCTGTCGATGGACACTTAGGTTGCTTCCATGTCCTGCTGAGCCTGTATTTTTAAACACCATGCTGGGCTGAGGGATGGATAGATACATGATGGGGAGACATCCTTCTTGATGCTATTTCTTGAGAGTGAAGGAGAGGAAGAGAAGCTAGAGTTCTATTGTCACAGACACCAGAGCCCAGCCCCTTGCTCGAATGAGCCTGATGCCTCATCTGGTGCCTGTGGGGCGGGGGGAGACCGGGGTGAGGGGGGGGCGGTCAGGAAGGCGTGAGGGGCATGACGGTGGGAGGAGCTGCTCTTCCTCTTTGACATCTTTTTGCTCCTTTGACTTCTTGCCAATTTGTTCCTTTTTTGGGTGAATAATTATAGACTATAGGAGTAGATGTAGATTATTCTATTGTCTTAAGCCATACGTAATGAATCCCACTTGTAATATACTGCTTCTTATTAATATCTTAGAAAAATATTAATGTCTAAGAAAAAAACGCCTCCTTCCTTCAGCCCAGACATTCCTCAGACCAAGACTGCCACAATCCCTCCCACAGGCGTGGGCGTCAGCCACAAAGCATCAGCGGCTCCATAAGTGCCCCAGGCTCTGGTGGTCCATCACTCAGGTCCAGGTGGGGATGGAGTGGGAGGTGATGAGGATGAATAGCAGGGACCAACCCAGGAGGCAGCTGAGGTGGCCCTGGGCTCCAGCAGAGCTTTCGTCTGGATTCCCCAGAGAGAATGGCCATTGGACACCACCTCTGGAAAAGGGCAGAGGAGCTGAGCTGCAGACCGTGTCCTTTGGACATTTGTAGTGCCTCAGCCCCCAGAACAGTGCTTTGTAGGTCCTTGGTGAACGTCTATTTGCCTGTGGATGGTGAGCAGAAAGGGAGGAAGGAAGGAATAGATAAAGGAAGGAGGAACGAAGGGAGTACCAGGAGAATATGGAGACTTGGGTATTGAAGAGGTGAAGGTTAGACATAAGAAAAGAAAGCCATGGTCATGCTGAACTCAAGGTAGACTTATCTGAGGATGGGGGGTGGTCTTCACAATGGTGGATTTTCTTTTTCTTTCTGTTCTTTAAAAAACAAAAATTGGGGGGGCTATATTCCCCGTGTTGTACAATATATCCTCGTACCTTATTTTATACCTAACTGTTTGTATCTCTTACACCCCTACGCCTATGTTGCCCCTCCCCCCTTCCCTCTCCCCACTGGTAACTACTAGTTTGTTCTCTTTGTGAGTCTGCTTTTGTTTTTTGTTTTTGTCATATTCACTAGTTTGTTGCATTTCTTAGGTTCCATGTACAAGTGATATCATACAGTATTTGTCTTTCTCTGTCTGACTCATTTCACTTCGAACAATGCCCTTCAAGTCCATCCATGTGGTGGGTTTTGTTTTCAACTTTCATTTAAACATCTTTTCTTTCCTATAGCTTGATTTCTTTTAGGTCTTGAATACATATTAACTTTCCCATCTGCAAGACTTGGATTTTGTGGATGAACAATTTGTTTCCTTGGGATTTTGAACAGCCCTCCAAGGTCCCACGTTGGCTCCAGTGCAGACTTTTGTCACAACTCTTTTCTGTACCCATCCAACATCGCATAGTTCAGATCTGTTCGTGATTCCACTTGAAACACAAAGTGACTTTACAACAGATATATTTTAATTCTAGGCAGAATTGTTTTTGGAATAGCAGAGAATGATTCTGAGATTTCAGAATAGGTTATGGAATTAGGTCACCATAATTCAGTTCCCACCATCTCACTGCAAAGGCCTCCTAATGAGATTTTATCTAAGCACTACACAGTTGCTCGTTTATTATTTTTCCTGGGTATGCCCAGATAGATGGCGTTGACAAACCCGAACTCTGATCATTTTATCACAATGAGGTCAGCTCAGTGAGAGCTCTCTTGGCTGAGACCCAGAAAATATCATAACTCACTCAAGATAAGGTCAATGTCATGGTGTAAATCACAAACTCTATAGTTAGAACAACCCTCCCCTATACGCTGACGTCTGTTTTCAGACGCGTTCTTAATCAGGTCTTCCAAACAATGCGTTCTTTATTTCAGGGGTTTGCTGCTTTAATCTCAGACAATAATGGCCATTCACTTACTCAAGCCAGCAGCTGCCTTCCTCTCTCTGCTAAAATTCCTTAATTGGAATCACCCTCTCATTGACCTAAACCATTCATTACAAACTATTTCAGACAAGCTCCTGATAGCCCTGCAGTGGAGGTGCCGCCTGTTTTTCTTTCATCTAGGATGCTTTTCCACTCCGGGAAACTCTAGTCACTGCTCAGAAAGCTAATTTCTTTTGCCCTCACATTCTCAATGAACAGCTTTGCATTTCTGTAGCAGCAAAATCTGAGACAACTAGATCTTTGGGTTTCCTTAATTATCCAACAAGGTTGATGAGAGCTGGTGCAAGGAGATAGGTATTCTCCTATGTTCTTGATGGGATTGTAGGTTGATATAACAGTTCTAGGGAGCAATTTTATGCTATGCATCAAGAGTTTTTGGATTAAATCATTAATAAAGTAGAAATTAATATTAAATAGTAATATTAAATAAGTTGTTAATTAATCATTTAAAATTATTTGATCAAATTGATGTATTTCTAGAAATTTATTTTAAATAATCACGGCTCCATCAAATGATTTGACTACAAGATGCTCACTGATAAAATAAATCTTGGGGATGTGATGTACAGCATGGTGACTTTATTATTTTTTTTAACACTGTATCTTTTAAAAAAATAAATTTATTTATTTATTTTGGGCTGCATTGGGTCTTCATTGCTGCATGGGGGCTTTCTTTTTAGTCACAGTGAGTGGAGGCTACTCTTCATTGCAGTTCGCTGGCGTCTCATTGTGGTGGCTTCTCTTGTTGCAGAGCACAGCCTCCAGGCACGTGGGCTTCAGTAGTTGTGGCACATGGGCTCAGTAGTTGTGGCGCACAAGCTTAGTTGCTCTGCAGCATGTGGGATCTTCCCAGACCGGGGCTCAAACCCATGTCCCCTGCATTGGCAGGCAGATTCTTAACCACTGCGCCACCAGGGAAGCCCAGCATGGTGACTTTAGTTAACAATACTATATTATATTTGAAAGTTGCTAAGAGAGTAGGTCTTAAAAGTTCTCATCACAAGAAAAAAAAATTGCAACTATGTGAGGTGATGGATGCTAACTAGACTTATTGTGGTGATCATTTCACAGTATATACAAAAATCAAATTATTATGTTGTACACCTGAAACTAATATAATGTTATGTGTCAATTATATCTCAAGAACAAACTAATCAACAGGGTATTCCTGGACGTTTTCCTAGGTTTTTGACTACAATTTTATATAAACAAAACTCCATGGTTTTTGGGCTTCCCTGGTGGTGCAGTGGTTGAGAGTCTGCCTGCCGATGCAGGGGACGGGGGTTCGTGCCCCGGTCCGGGAAGATCCCACGTGCCACGGAGCGGCTGGGCCCGTGAGCCATGGCCGCTGAGCCTGCGCGTCCGGAGCCTGTGCTCCGCAACGGGAGAGGCCACAACAGTGAGAGGCCTGCGTACCGCAAAACAAACCAACAAAAAAACTCCATGGTTTTAATTTGTCTTTAATGAATAAGTTCCTTGACAGTCTTAATTAAACTTATGGATTTTTTGGTCTCATTAACCTTAAATATAGTTGAATCCAGGCAATTGGAAAAAAAGAAAAGATGCTCATGGAGACTTTTTTAATAAAAGTGAAAACCTAAAACCACCTAAATGCAAAATAATAAAGGATTGGTTAAATTAAACCATGGATTATAAATACATTTTTATGTCACAACCACACAATGGGCCAGGGTGTGGCTATTAAGCATGAGGGTGGAAAAGCATATTTGAGGCACAGTACCTATGAGTCAGGGCCTCACATTAAGGTCATCTAAGGTGGGTTTCTCTACAAAGGGACTCAGTCTGCAAGTGTGAGTTGTGACACAAGCCCCCAGGGACAGTGCAGGAACTTGGGCAGGCGACCGCAGAGCTGCTACCAATCCTGGGCCAAAGGGACACCGAGTGGGAGAGATGACCAGAAACCGTGACCAGAGAGGACTGTGGAAACCCTGGAGAGGAGTCATGACTTCTGTCAAGGGCAAGGCCAGCCCAGGGGACCTTGCAGAGCAGAGCCCAGGAGAATAAAGACTCTTCTCCTTGCCTCTGAGCTCCAGCTCGGGCTCCCACGGACCGAGCCAAAAACAGCATCAAGGTCAATGGCCCTGCGATGGCCCTGATGCTGCACAGAGGCCCATGAGGAGGGGCAGCGAGGGGTCTGCAGGGACCATGTATTACTTTCCCACTGTGGCTGCCACAGCCGTCCCAGAAATGGGGAGGCTTCAAACACAGACGTGTATTTTCTCACAGTTCTGGATGCCAGAAGCCTCAAATCAAGGTGTTGGTTCCTTCTGGAAGCTCCGAGGGATAATTGCTTCCAGGCTTCTCTCCTGGCTTCTCACAGCTGCCCCGATTCTCCGAGTTCCTTGGTGTGTAGACACGGCACTCAGATCCATGCCTCTGTCTCCATAGCTCTTGTCCTCTGCATTTCTCTCCACCTTCTCTTCTCTTCTCTTCTCTTCTCAACACTTGTCACTGGATTTAGGGCCCACCCAGCTAATCCAGGACGATCTCAGATAGAAAGACTTAATGCAGCCACACCTGCAAAGACCCTTTTTCCAAATAAGGTCACATTCACAGGTTCTGGGTGGACAGAAAATCTCTGGCACGACCATGGGAAGATATTCACACAAACCTGTAGGTGTAGGGGCCAATGGAGCAGGAAAACCAGTGTGCTCCTGTCCATTTTTTGTAGGACAACCATACATGTGTATATCGAGGTATAAAAAAGTAATTGTAAGAGCACACCCAGAAGTGTTCAGAACGGCTCTTGATCTGTGGTAAGATTATGGATGATTTTTCTTTTCTTTCTTTCTTTTAAAATTAAAATATAGTTGATTTACAATATTGTTAGTTTCAGGTATACAGCAAAGTGATTGAGGTTTTTTTTCAGATTATATTCCGTTATAGGTTATTACAAGATATTGAATATAATTCCTTGTGCTATACGGCAAATCCTTGCTGTTTATCTATTTTATGTATAGTAGTTTGTATCTGTTAATTCCATACTCCTAATTTGTCTCTCCCTCCCTCCCTCTCCCCTTTGGTAACCATAAGTTTGCTTTCTATGTCTGTCAATCTGTTTCGGTTTTGTATATAGATTCATTCATATTTTTTTTAGATTCCACATATAAGTGTTACCATATAGTATTTCTCTTTCTCTGTCTGACTTACTTTGCTAAGTATAGTATTCTCTAGGTCCTGGATGATTTTTCTTTGTTTTTATTTATTTAGAGTTTCTACATTAAAAAAAAAAAAGAGAGATGATGCTGTATTACATTTGTACTATGAAAAAGCAAATAATAGCCAAAGACAGAGAGAGAAAGAAAAAAAATGGCTGAATGATTGGTACCTGATGTTACGATCTCATGAAAGAGTGAAAGGATTTTGCCCATATATATTAAAGCCCCCACGTGTTGTCAAGTTGTATAATGGGATGTAATTGGCCCTGTGCTTCTCTCCTGATAACACAAAAGAAAAAGGGCATCATCTTCACTTTTAAAGTCCAAAAGCAATCTTACTGTCTCCTGTGGGATCTTCAACTGCTGGCTTCTGTCCCATCAAAGAAAACAGGCCACATCCTGGCTTTGAGAGAATGGATTTAATTGTATCTGCTTACCAATGCCAAAGCCAGGGCTGTGAGTCACCAGGACTTACAGGTGTCAAAATGCTCTGATATACACCTGCCCTTAGCCACGGCAGGGTAAGAACTCTTCCCCACATTGAGGTCTGCATCCTGATGCTGAGTATACCCCTGGGGTTGAGTGGGGGTCCCTAAGTGCTCCTGGCCTAGCCCTAACCCCTTCAGTAGATATACTGCTCTTTAGACAACTTCTTCAAGATTTATCAGAATATCTTTAGGAGCTAACTTCTGTATGGATGTGATGGACTCATTAAAAGTTTCTGCTTTTCATTTCCTGGGGGTTAGCAAAGTCATGGTCCTAACTGTGATTTGCAAGAAGGTCAAGAAGAAGATTTTTCTACTTCTTTTTTTTTTAATTAATTAATTTATTTGGCTGCATTGGGTCTTAGTTGTGGCGCGCAGGCTCTAGAGAGTGTGAGCTTAGTTGCCCCACGGCATAGGGGATCTTAGTTCCCTGACCAGGGATCAAACCCACGTCCCCTGCTTTGGAAGGTGCGGATTCTTAACCACTGGACCACCAGGGAAGTCCCGACTTTTCTACTTCTGCATGGCTTTGAGGAATGGAGAAGCTAGATGTCCTCATGCACTAAATAAATAGATGCAAAGAAGGTGGAGTGTCTCTGAACAGCAAGAATGAAAAGGGTAGAGTTTTGAGCTGTAGGTGGGAATTTGGAATCCCCTGTGATCTATTTTATCCACATGACAGCCTGCAAAGGTCCACAGTAGGGACCCACCTTTCCCAAAGTTTCTCTTACATGTGTGGCCATGCAAAAGTTATCGAAAATCATCCTTCAATAGATAAAAGTATTTAATTACCCATTAGAAGAGAAAGGCTATTTTAGTTTTTATTTTTCCAACTCTTTGTGTAAAACAAAAAAGAAAAAGCTTTTAAGAGTCATCTGTTTGAGCAGAAATTCCATTTACCTTGCAACCTGGAAGTTCCTACGTGGTGGAACTTAATGGTGATCTCCCACAAAATGTCCATGCCAAACCTGTGAATGTGACCTTACATATTTGGAAAATCTCTTGATACTTGGCAGATGTAATCAAGTTAAGGATCTCGAGATGAGATCATCCTGCATTAATTGGTGGGCCCAAAATCCAATGACAAGAGACTTTACAAAAAGGGGAGACACAGGATTTCCCTGGTGGCGCAGTGTTGAAGACTCCGCCCTCTCAATGCAGGGGGCCCAGATTCGATCCCTGGTCAGGGAACTAGATTCCACATGCATGCTGCAACTAAGAGTTTGCATGCCACAACTAAGGAGACTGCCTGCCACAACTAAGACCCAGTGCAACCAAATAAGTAAATAAATAAATATTTTTAAAAAGTCACATGAAGCCAGAGGCAGAGAAGGGAGTGACTCCAACCAACCAGGAGCTGGAGGCCAGGAACAGACCCCCACCCAACTCCCCGAGCCTCCAGAGGGAGCACAGCCAACACCTTGATTTCAGGCTTCCGGCCCCCAGAACTGTGGGAGAGTAACTTCCTATCGTTCTAAGCCATCCAGTTTGCGGTAACGTCTTACAGCAGCCCAAGGAAACCAATACACCCTGTTTCTGCACATTATCCATCTTTGTCATTGCTCTGGTCACCTGGTGGCCCTAGAGGCAGTTATATGATTCCAGCCTATCATTCTAGAGAGCACTTTTCCATTAAAAAGTTGTCGCTGTTGTCTAAGCCACTCGGCAGGTAATGCCCATCTGGACTTTCCCGGTTATGGGTGCCCATAAATTTCCTTTTTGGAGGAAGATAGTTCATGACGTTTCTGTGACCTGCCATTGAAAGAGCCCAAACTCTTGAACCAAAGTTGCCAATGACATTCTGATTATTAAGTTTCTTCCCCTCATAACAGGGAAGCAATAAAGCCAGGACCAGCACTTCTGTCCCAGAATTTCTAGTCCCATGTTCCTACATTAAAAAGGGAGCATATTTCAATTCAGCTCATTTGCCAAAAGCAAGTCACATGGAAGATATAATCTAAAAGCTCAGTAGGGCTTCCCTGGTGGCGCAGTGGCTGGGAGTCCGCCTGCTGGTGCAGGAGACACGGGTTCGTGTCCCAGTCCGGGAAGATTCCACATGCCGCGGAGCGGCTGGGCCCATGAGCCATGGCTGCTGAGCCTGCGTGTCCGGAGCCTGTGCTCCGCAACGGGAGAGGCCACAACAGTGGGAGGCTGGCGTACCGCAAACAAAAAAACAATAAAAGCTCGGTAAATGACAATTAAAAATTTCACAAAACAGTTAAAAATGGACACAAGATTAATGTCTTCCATTTGTTTCCGTGTTATACTAACACACTGATGTCACCACGTGTGTATCTTGTTGACAGAGGATCTGAAACTCCGTCAGGACTATGCTGATGGATTCGGTGGTTTTGATGGTGGCCAAACCATTTCCTTTCACAGTTGGTCTCAATTTAGAGATTGGTCCAAAAGTTACAAGTTAACTTTTTGGTGGGTACATTTTTACCTGCCCCAAACCACCAGATGGCAAGTGATACGCACAAGTTACGTGCTGCTTAAAATTTGACATTTTCAAAGAGCTTTGCAAACAAGCTACTAGGTGAAGCTCATTGGATACTCAAGCAAGACCCGCCCTGCCCAGAAATCATCAAGCAAACATTTGCTCACGTTGTCCATTAGCCTGATTAACTGACAGGCGCTGGTCCTCTGGGAAGCATGCGGACGGGCGCTACTGCAGGCAGCCAGCTCTGAGCCCACAGGCTGTTCTATGCAATTTGCTCTCACCGGTTGAGTTGTATGCTTGCCTCGAATTGTGGTGTTCGTTTCCTGAGCTGTTTATGCCATTTTTCTTTGGTATTGATTTGTGATTTAGTTAAATATCACACAAACCGCTTAAATATGAGTGGGAATAAAGTTAGTTTATATGAAAACTAATTTGAAGACTTTGGAAAAACGGATCAAGGTAAGTAACTCAAAATGGCTCTTATACTAGGTGCTGGAGAGACAATTTTAACAGATTAGGGGCAAATCAGAAAAATCTTGACACCTGCACCCGAAACGCTCAAGAGCCACAAGTTTTTACTCTATTTTAAAGAAACCAAGAGTAGAATCACTGCAGGCTGCGTTCAAGTGTGGTTTCTGCACAAAAGTCAGAGATTCCCCAGGCCGTTGACCCGTTCTCAGAGAACGGCCTGGCCTGACGTCACAAGATGAGTGTCCATAGACAGAATGTATATTTCTGTCATCGAAAGTAAGGTGATATGATGGAGGTGAACATGTGTCATTGTTCCTGATTCCCCACTTTAAGAGACTGTTTTTCCATTAGATGACTCACTACCCGTGCTGATCTTGTCTGATAAGAGGGCTTCTGCCCTCATCAGCGAGTCACTCAGCCCTTGTCTCCCTCTTGAACAGGAATCTGCACTAATCAGCAGTGGCTGGAGGCTCACATGCCTCCTAATTAACTGTCCTTGGCTGTCATTTGCCTCTGGGTCAAACCTACACAATTTTTAAAAAATTGAAATCTAGGGCTTCCCTGGTGGCGCAGTGGTTGAGAGTCCGCCTGTCCATGCAGGGGACGCGGGTTCGTGCCCCGGTCCGGGAAGATCTCACATGCCGCGGAGTGGCTGGGCCCGTGAGCCATGGCCGCTGGACCTGCGCGTCCGGAGCCTGTGCTCCGCAACGGGAGAGGCCACGACAGTGAGAGGCCTGCGTACCTCAAAAAAAAAAAAGCAAAAAAACAACAAAACAAAACAAAACCCAGCAGCCGGAGGTCCTGACACTGCGGTCCCTGGCCGGGGCCAGTCCCCTGTTGGGGTGGTGTCCTTTTAAAGAGCTCCATATACGTCTCCTCGTCAAAACATGCTTCGTAAATGATGAACTTGAGCAACTCTACAAGGAAAGGACCCAAGGAACATTTAAATGAAACGTCCTTCCTTTTAGGTTATTTTGTAATGTTTGTAGGATACTTTTTTTTTTAAATTATTTATTTTATTTATTTATTTTTTGGCTGCGTTGGGTCTTTGTTGCTGTGCGCCGGCTTTCTCTAGTTGCTGCCAGCAGGGGGCTACTCTTCATTGCGGTGCACGGGCTTCTCATTGCAGTGGCTTCTCTTGTTGCGGAGCACGGGCTGTAGGCGCACGGGCGTCAGTAGTTGTGGCACGCAGACTCAGTAGTTGTGGCTCACAGGCTCTAGAGTGCAGGCTCAGTAGTTGTGGCGCACAGGCTTAGTTGCTCTGCGGCATGTGGGATCTTCCCAGACCAGGGCTCGAACCCGTGTCTCCGGCATTGGCAGGCAGATTCTTAACCACTGCGCCACCAGGGAAGCCCTGTAGAATACTTACATACTTTAAAAAATATAGTCACCCTCAGCAGGGGCATACCACTTTACATTCTATCATGGCTTAAATATCCAGCTCTGAACACGCTGGCATGGTCCAGGACACTTGTCGTTGTTAATGGCCATAGGGTATTTCATGTCAACACATAATTTGCTTAGCGGTTTCCCCTATTGTGTGTGTCTGGCCCGTTTCCAGTTTTATACTGTGTTGAACGGCAGCTGCTGTGTATATATTTGTACATATTATGTTGTATATTTTTTTGGAGTTATTTTCTTGTAGCATATTCCCAAAAGTGGAATTACTGGGTCAAACCGTTCTTAGCTCTTGTTACACATTGTCCAATTTTTCTCAGGAGAGAGAGGAACCACTCTAAAGGGCCACCAGCAGGGTATGAATGTACTTATTTCCTTAAAGTCCTGCCAGCATTGTGCTTTATTCTTTAAAAAGAAAAATTGTGCTAGCTTAATAGATGGGAGATTGTTTTAAGTGATATTTCTGTCATTGCTGGGGGTTTGAAATCCATCAGCTTGGGATCGGGCCAGGTGGCCACAGGTCTGTGTAGGGTTCCCAGCACAAAAAAATGCAGCCAGCTGCCCCCAGGGAAGAGTAAATAGGTCACCAGGGTGGCAGCGCTGCCAGTGCCCGGTAGTCACTTCTCTTTAACGTAAGCGACTTCTAAGGAGGCTTGTACCACACATGTGAGGCATATTTTGTCCCTGAGGACTTCAAGAATTCTTTGTATTAGTCTGGATCAGCAAAATCTCCCTTACCCACCCTTACGGAAGATGGCTGGGGTTCGCGTGATAAATTGGTCTTTGTGAAAGTACGGATTAAATGGAATTCTGTCGGCCTTGGAGGGGTGCTCTGGGAAACCATGCAGGGACTGAGAGCGTGGCTCTATCTCTGCCTTTCCTCACTTGCAAAAAGAGAAAATTCCACCCTGTATGTGTGTGGAGGTCTAGACCCCCCATGCACCCAACATCTCCAGCAAACAACAGCCTTCCACCCAAACTGGAGCCGTTCCAGGTGACTGAGCCCGGAGGTCCCTGCAGATGGAGGTACAACTGAACCCAGAACTTAGTTGGGTGGCCCTAGATGGGAGACTGCTTCATTCTAGGGCGTGGCCTTGCCTGTGGAGATTCTCGGGGTCAGCCCAAGATGACCCCAACTGGAGAGCCATCGGGACACCGTGGGGCTTCTTGCCTCCCGGCCCCAGACCTGCTGTTTCCTCTGCCCGGAGGCCTACCTCCATCTTTGCTCTGTGCTTCCTCCACATTGAAATGATAGGTCATCATTTCTACGTCATCTTTTCCCCGTTCTGGGTCAGGAGCTGCCATTCTGAGCTCCCAGAGCATCCTGCCCTTTTCTCCTCTGTACACTCATCACACTGGACCATGGCAGCTGGAAATGCGTTTGACCCGTCTTCAGTGCCTGGAACCCTGGTACTTACAGTGGCCACCAGGGCCTATGGTTTGCAGCAATCCAGGGCTGGACCAGAAACTTGTGAGGCATCCGAGGCAAGTGAGCCCTTGAGTTCTCTTTATCTCAGAACCTGGAGATGAAGGGGACTCTGACCCACAGCTGTGGCAGCAAGGGGAGTGCTCTGGGGTCTCGTAGGCAGCTGGTCCTCTAGTTATCTCTCAGCCTTAGTAAAATTAGAATCATTTCTTCCAAACACCTTTTGGACTGTAGTCTTTGTTTCAGTGACCTCAGAATCCCTTTATGGAATGAGGCCAGAAAATAAAAAAGAAACAAAAACTATCAACCAAAACTTTGTTGTGAGGAAGCAGATTTCCTTTTCTTTTATGTTGCTCTACAAAGACCTCACAAAATATCGCACACGTATCACAACCCAGCTTAGGTCCTCGAGTCCTTAGCAACGCTTCGTTCTGTTTACTTGACAGACATAAAGGAGCCACTGCAAAGTTCTGGACACACTGGGGGACCAGGGCTGGGGTTCCTTGCATTGGGGGTGGGTACAGAAATTCTCATCTGAGGCAACTGCAAGGAATACAAAAACCAAAAAAAAAAAAAAAAAAAAAATTAGGGCTGAGAATTGTGCTGAAAGCTAGGCCTAAGAACAAGGACAATACCGAGGGCGGATTGGCAGAGAAGAGAGGGCGTAGGCATCACTGGGCAAGAGGAGGCTGAGTGGTCGAAGCCTTGTTTTGAGTGGCCACAGCAAGACAGTCTCTGAAGGGCCCAATGCACCAGGAGTAGAAAGAAACTTCCAGAAAGGGATAGCATATGGCCATTGCCTTTAAGGACTCTCCCAAACATCCAACCAGCAGGGAAATCAGACAAAACAGCAGGTCACAGCACACAGAATGCACTGGTGAAAGCGAATGTTATTTCCCAACCATGACCATTTTCTCGTTGCAATGACGATAAATATGTTAACAGTACCTTTTCATCTAATAATTTAGACAGGATGCACATTAGTCTTTGCTCAAGCAAAGAGTTCACTTTGCATGAATTTGATATTAAAGATGGTTGCATAAACCAAGCTTTTCATGTAATCTTCAAAATTTTAAAGTTGCACGTACTCTGGTGGAAAAGCGATAAATCAGTAAAACGAAAAATTCTTGCAGCTGTGTTGCTGTGCAGAGTTTATGATTGTCTTTGCCAACATCGGATTCTTTAGAGAAGTAGGTTAGGTAGGATATAAATTATAAATTAATAAGTAAAAATAGAATCCCTGGATTCTACTATTTTCTATCATAGGTTGTAGCCACTTATAATTACAATTTAATTTTTTTTTCAGTATATCATGTAAAGACAACAGCAGCTACTCTTTCTCAGGCACCTAGACATCCTGTTTACTTTAACTGTAATTTTCTAAAATACAAAGTTCCTCAAACTGAGAATCACAGATGCCTAAACATCTGCAAAATTTTAATTTTGTATTTTTGCCTTAGTGAAAGTTTTTTAAAATTAGCGATTATAAAGAGAAAACTTACAGTGGCAACTTACATTTGGTATTTTCATAAAAAGACTTTGATTTAAGTCATTGTTTTCTCAAACTGGGATTCATGAGCAAATTCTAAGAGGCCTTAAAAATTATTTCCCTGTAAATTCCTCAAGCTTAAGAAACATTTGCTATAGTACATATCCTTATAATTCAAAGTCCATTCTTCTCTGATTCTTTTGATTGATGACATATTAACACTCTATCTCATAGTTTCTAGTATTTCTTTGACGATAAATTAAGTCCTTGGTTGTTAAAGATTTGCTTCTACTTTTATTTCCTAAAGCAGTTTTGTTTTTCCATGACAGGTTTTAAATTTGTCAAGAAGCATGGTGTTTGGTATTTTTTTCCCCAAGACCATGATTTTCTCCATTGTTACCAAAGATTCAAGTAAGAGTTGCGTGAACGTCACAAGTGAAGTAAAATATCTTTGTCTTTTCCTTACAATAAGGATCATGGGACTTTATAAAAATAACTTTCAAATTATGAAGGAGTCATGACGCTTTAGCAGTCCAATCGAACGCCGAGGGCACGGGGGATAAAATTCACATGAGGAAGGTTTATTCACAGCGTCTGATGGGTTGAGCTGAATCTTTAGTAAAGAAACATCAAGGAGAAAGATAAAGAACTCCGACCTGGGATCAGGCTCTACTGGCAAGGAATAAACCATTTAAAGTGAATTTTATTCAAATCCTGCCCAACTTCCTGGGCTAAACTCAAATGTCGCTCTCTTATTCTTTTCTTTTTTTAAAAAATTTAATTTTTTTTATACAGCAGGTCCTTATTAGTCATCAGTTTTATACACATCACTGTATACATGTCAATCCCAATCTCCCAATTCATCCCACCACCACCCGCACCCTCCCCCCGCTTTCCCCCCTTGGTGTCCATACGTTTGTTCTCTGCATCTGTGTCTTTATTTCTACCCTGCAAACCGGTTCACCTGTACCATTTTTCTAGATTCCACATATATGCATTAATGCACAATATCAAATGCCACTTTCTCCTCGACACCTCCCCACATCAGCCTGCTTCTTCCTTTTCCTTAGCTGGCCCTCCTCTCTCCCCTCGATGCACCTCCTTTAATCTGTCTCTGGCCAATGGCCCGCCCCATCTTTACCTGTGTTAGTTATTAAGTGGATGTCTTGTCTTCCCTGTAAGATTGTATATTGTCTTTTAAGGAGGAACCACATCCAACTGCCCAGAGCGCATTCACAGCACCGGTTATGTATGTATTCAATCAAGTAACAAGTAAGTTCTTGAATGTGAAATGTTGCGTGTGGGCCATGCTCCAAACTCAACGGGACCATATCTACCCATCTTTGCAGGAGTCAGAGATCCTACCGCAATGCCTTTCATCTGATCAGTTCTCAGTAAACATCAGCTGAATGAATGGATGATAGGAGTGGCAAGTTCATCACATAAGCTTCAAAAGCACCAGAGTCACTCTGCATCCATCCTGGCTCCTCCTCTGGGCCAGAATAGATGGTGCAGCATTGGTAACATCACGGATTTTTTTTCACACTCTGTTTGAAATCCGCAGGTAAATCTCATCATGCCACTCCGACCCCCGCCCCTAAATCCCTTTCTAAAGTCTAAAACCCTTAGGGTGGCGTGACTCATTCATTCATTCAACAAACATTGACGGAGCACCTAATATACGCAGAGACTTGCCTCTGACAGGCTCTGGGGATACAGAGGTGAAAAGACAGATGGACTCCGGCCTGCAAGAAGCTCTCATTCTAGTGGAGACAGGAAGGCAATGAACACAAACAAATACGTCAGAATCTATAGTGGCTGGAGGGGACAGGGAAGGAGGAGGTAATCAAGCTGGACCAGGCGTTCTAATGCTTGGAGTCAATGAACTCCAAGAAAGGGGCTCTTCCAAATGGGAAAAAATTACATTTTTACTAACTTAGCTTATTATAGGAATGCAACATGGAGGGAGACACCTGGTGCAGGAGGGAACGAGTTGGTGGATGGATGGATGGGTGGATGGATGAGTGGACGGATGGAAGGATGATGAAAAAATTCAGGGCAGATGCAAAGTAGTTCACATTTACAATGTCTTTAATCAATTCTTCTCCTCTTGGAAATAAGATTTCCCTTCCAGCTAAGGCTGATGGAAATCTTGTGCTGATAATATCAACAGCCCTTCTCCCAAAGCAGGATCCTGGGGAAACTTGGCAAGAAACACTGACTCTGGATTCAGCCTCCCAGGCTTGGCCACAGGTGGAGCCGCTGGGCTGGTGGCCACAGGAACCACAGTCGATGACCGGGGCATCTGATCCTCCTAATCTGAAGGCAAAGGAGACAGTCACATAAAACTGCCATGGACGGTGCAGTGTGAGAGGAGCAACCTGATGAGAGGACCATTCACGCGCATCTGAGGAGAAAGAAAGGGTTTCACCGGCAGGATGGCCAAGCCAAACCCACCTGCCAAGCCTTTTCAGGTGGCACAAAGCCCAGTTTTAGAAGACTCCAGGTGTAGAAGGACTTTGAAAAAGGGCACCTGTCTTGGCCACTGTACAATAACAACCCAGCTGCAGAAGACATGCAGTTCCCCATCATCCTCTGAACATGGGTTTGAAAGACAAAATACAAAATAAAAATAGTAACTCCCATTTATTGAGAGCCTCCTATGTGCTTTTCAATTTCCATAATTATCCCCAGCTGTCTCAGTCACCTTGTGAATGTTGGTGAACTGTTACTATTAACACCATTTTACAGATCAGGAGACTGAGGCTCAGAGAAGCGAAATAAGTTGTCTCCATTACAGAAATGTAAGTAGCAGAGTTAAGGGTTTGAATCCAGGTCTTTCTGATTCCAGAGCCCAAACTTTCGCCTTTTCTTTAAATAAATCTTTGATTTATGGAGAAATCTCATTCTCTTGCCTGGGGAAGGAAACTCATGCAGTAATTCTGAAATAAGACCATTTTATGAGTATTAGGTGGGGCTTTTCAAAAGCCCTTCATATTGCCTTGGTGAAATAGCATCGTCTTACGGAACTGCCCACCACAGGGTCCGGGGGTTGCTACCACCTCCTCCCTTGGAGCCAGGGAAGTGGGCTGCTACAGCTTCTGAGCAGGAACAGGTGTGTTAACAGATAACAAAGAGTTTAGGAAAGAGAGGTCAAGACCAAAAATATCACTGGGACACAAGGATTTCCTTTGCAAGGGGATTTACGAGAGAAATCTCCTTCAGACCCCTTAGCACGCTGCTCTGGGGAAACCTGAGTGAAACAAGCTGTTGAGAGAACAAAGGGCCTTGTGTTCGGGGAGCCGGGTACCTGGCAGCGGCAGGTGCGCTGCGATGGGGAGGCCCAAGGTGCACTCCCCACCCATGGACCCTCTCTCCTCCCGGGACTCGGCCCCTCCGGGCTGGGTAGCGCCTGCGTGGCTCTGGGTTGGAGTGGCCGTCGTCCAGCGCTCCAGGCCGGCTCTGAAGGCCCTGGGGCACAGCCGGCTGCTCAGATGGGTCGTCGGGTCCAGATCTTTAAATTGCTTCTGAAGGCCCGTGACTCCCAAAATAGGTCTCCAGCTCGGATCTCTGAGCACCAGACGCGTTTATCCAGCCACCTACTCGGCACCGCTATGCGTATGACTCACAGGATCTCGGATATGAAAAGACCCCAAAGGACTCATTTCTTCTCTCCCGCGCCGTCTCCTTGGGTCTGTCCCATTTCAGGACACGTTGTCACCAGCCACCCAGAGGCTCGAACCGCGATCCGCAGCGGCACCGCCGACTCCTCCCCACGCCACAGGCCAGTCATCAGCAGGTCCTGCCCGCGCCGTCTCCCCGGGATGCACCTGAATGCCTGCATCCCCGCCAGTCCCGCCCCAGGCCGAGCCGATCGCCTCCAGCGCGGGAGCCCCCGCCTCAACCTCTCCTTCCGCCCTCGGGCCTGCGCGTGGCCCCGCCCCCGCCCTGGCCCCGCCTCACCTTGCCCACAGGTCTCCTGCCACCGTGCCCTTTGCTTGGTTCCGCCACCACGCCAAGCGCGTTCCCATGAGGCTTCACGCTCTCGTTCCCTCGGCCTGGAGAGGTTCACCCAGGCCTTCGTTCGGTTGACTTTCCCACTGGTTAGTTCCTGGCTCACGTGTTACTTTCTCAGAGAGACGGAGACCACCCATCGTGAATCTCACCAGCTTCTCCATCATTTGGTTTCTCCCTTCCACTCTTGTATTGTCTGTCTCCATACCTGACGGATGGCCAACGAGGTCTGTGCATCTCTTCATCACCTTCTTAACCCCAAGGCCTGCCACAGGGCCTCACACGTAGTAGCTGCTCAATAAACATTCGTGGACTAGCTGAATGATTGCGACCTCAGCCTATCTGTCCAGTGTTACTTCCTGTCACCCCACTGCCCACCTCATCCTCCCTCCAGCCGGGATCTGGGAAGAGGGACTACTGTGGTCCCAGCCTGGGCACCACGCATGGCCCTGCCTCTGCCCGGTCCCCCCGACCTGAAGGCGTGCCACCCTCCTGGCTTCTGGCCCTCCCCCAGCTCCTAGTACTTTGCAGTGCGTGGCAGGTGCACGGTTATTGTTTGCATGGGATTCGGTCTCTCTCCCGGAGAAAGGGCAAATACCCTGATGGCCAGGGCCCACGTGAGGGCTGTGGCTTCTGCCGGAGCCTGGCAGTGTGGGAGGGTTTCAGAAAGATCCCTGGAGTCCGAGTCTAGAGGCCAGGTCTTCGTCTTGATGCTGGTCCTAACCAGGTGTGTTGTTTCTTCAGGCCTCACTTCCTATAAAATGAAGCTGCTGCGGTGTCTGAGGTGTGGGCTGACCCCGGACTCCAGGACTCTCTTGACACTCACCTGCTCAAGAGGAGGTGCCTAAGCTGTCGCTGATTTGCACTGCTTTTCCCATCTATTAAATGGAAATCAACTTAGCCACTAGCGTTGCGAGCCTAGATTAATACTTAGGAAGGATTTACAAAGGAAGAACCTAGTTAATCCTGAGATAGAGGGCTTTTCATTTCTATTTGCAAGGAGGGTGGGGACAGAGTCCCTGGCTAGGACAGTTCCCACATTCCTCCCTGTAAAGGCCCTTTGCTGATATAGTTTCTAACTTTACAGCCACGAAGCCAGCCCCAGCTTCCGTGGTTCAGCTCCCCTGCTGTCGGATGCACTCAGCGCCCGACTCTGGTCCAAGGGGGCGACACTGTGCTAAGTGGGTGCCGAGGTGAGCAGGTAACACTTCTAGACAAAACGGAGAGTCGATCGTGACAATGGCCAAAGGTCGCTCTTCACAGCATAAAATGATTATGACCCGGACTGCAGTGTTCGATTACAAACACGCTGAGGAGTACCAACGGGGGAACCAGACCCCTTTACTTGAGCAGCAGCCGGCTCAAGTCTGAGACCCATCAGAATCCTGGGCTGACCCCACGCCCACCGCTGAAGCTCAGCTCAAGATTTCAACCCCCATTGGGCTGAAATCTTCCTCTACGTAGAGCAAGCTAGTTGGCTTGTTTAAACCCCACATTCCTTACCTATTAAATGGAGGTAATAATGGCGCCTAAGCACAGGGTTCTTGCGAGGATAAGCAAGACAACACAGATAAAGCCCTTCTCCTAACGTCCAGCAAGCAGTAAGTGCTCAGTAAACACTGGTTATTAATATTCTACTTTAATATTAATATTAAACTTTATAAAGTATATTATACTTTAATATTAAAGTGTCCGTCAGTCCCATCGGTCACTGCATGACACGGTGTCCCCTTCATTCTTCAGAGCTCAGATCTTACAATATCTTTTAAATATTAGTCCTTTTCAGGCTTGGAATAAAATCTCAGCTGGGCCCTAAGAGGACAGAAACATCAGATAACTAGGCTTTCAGAAACACTCCACCCACACACACCCAGCGATGAAAAGGGCTTTCAGACCTGGTGCTGGGAGTCCACTGGTTTTCCTACTTCTTCTTTTAAATGCCATCACCTGAAACTGACTGAGGGCACCTGCAGCCCCTCACACACCAGTGCTTACGTGTGGGCGATGCATCCTGGTGTGGACATTCGGACACCCCCCTCTGCATTGGGACCTGGAGGGCAGCCCCCAGGGAAGGGTCCACATAATCCTCCCGGATACACCCCCTAGCTGCTCTGCTGGACTGAGCCCCTCCTGCCACCTGCTCTCAGTTCGTTCACCCCCAGAATGTCCTGAGCAAAACGTGTCAGGCCAGTGGGAATAACTTTCTGGTGCTGACCCCCCCACCCCCAAGATTGTCTGACGCAGGAAGCCACTGGCTGTAAGTGTGAAGACCCGGGCACGCATGCTATAATCACAGAGCATATTCGTTTCTACTTGTTGATAGATGTTTCCTTACAGTCTTGTGATGTCCACCAAAGTGGTTTTTTTTTTTTTTTATTCCAGTGGGCAAGGATGGGAGCTTTCTTTTTCTTTCTCCCCAAAACCCTTTGATGAAAGTTTCAAGGGCCATTCAATACACTGCCTGGCAATTATAAATCAAATCAATCCCAGTAATTGATAAGTGTTCTGAATTTTAAAACATTATTTTTTTAAATTTTAACCACCAATGTCTTAAATGTCTAGAGGCCTCAGAGTCACAGAGCTGGTGGTGTTTCAGGGAACAGAAGGGCCTAAGGGACCACATCTATAGCTGAGAGAAGTCACTTTGAGTAAAACAGCAAAAATCAAGAGGTAGATGGAATGAATAGAAAGGGCTGGCGAAACCCAGCCCAGCCCAGCCGCGCTTCCGCCTTCCCCGCAGCCCTGAGGGTGAGCTTCAGCGGTGGGCGTGGGGTCAGCCCAGGCTTCTGGTGGGTCTCAGACTTGAGCTGGCAGCAACGTCAAGGGGTCTGGCTCCCCCGTGGTAATCCTCAACGTGTTTGTGAATTCCTGCAGGAGTTGTTAACCTCTAGAATCCTTCCCCCCAGCTCCTTTGAGAGACCCTGATTTGCAAAGTCTGGGCTGGTCTCAGTGATGAGCTGGAGCTGTCTCAAGCTGACTCGCCAGAGCTGAGGGTTAATTTTTCAGGAATCTGGGGAGTCGGTTGTTAAACATAGCTATCATTAAAATTGAATTATACGATATAAACTTAGAATTAAGTTATATTAAAAACAAAGTATTAGTACTCAAAACATCACTTCCTGATTATCTTATTCCTTATTATTATCTATGCTCTTGAGGTAATTTACATCAGTGTATCTCTATGGTAAGAATACTGTATAATGGTGGGTTATGGTACGTCTCTTCCTAACTCCACATTCAGTGATTCACATTGGTAGCCTGACGAGAGTATTTACATATTGGCAATTGGCAATGTCTATAAACCAGGGCTCCACCACCTGAGAAGAGCTGATAAACAATTACGAGCACACCACTGGGGGTGGAACCCACAAGTCAAGCTGGAATAATCCCCTGAGGTTGTTCTGATTTAGACAGAAGCTCTTCTTGGAACAACACTGCTAAGTGTAGACGCAGGGGACCCAGTGGCCTATGATCTCTGTGCTCTTGGGAGAGAATTGAGGCACCTTCATCCAAAGCACTAAAAAGGACTTTGAGATCCTGGGCAGGTCACTTGCCTCCCTGTGCTTTAGTTCTGTCACCTGTGAAACGGCGCTGCTGATAGGGTCTTGCCCTACTGGGTGACTGTGAGGATTAATTGAGATAATATATGTTAAAGTCCTCAGAACAGTGCCCGGTAAGTAGAAGGCACTTGATCATTGCTACCTATTTATTATGATTTGACGAAACATTAAAAACTTAGTTCAGCAGGTTACCCTTTTTTCTTTTATCATTTTTTTCTTCTTATGAGAATCCTACCTGGTTTGTAGAAAATTTAGAAAATATAATGAAAATGAGAAAAAGAACTAGCATCCCTCTTTAGCACCCTGTGATCATCTTGGTTCGCCTCCAGCCTTCTCATCTTTTCCCGAAACCTAGACTATGTCCATCCCGATATCCTCTGGGAATGGCCAACTCATGATGTTATGGCAACATTTCCCATCCCACTATAGGTGGTTGATCAAGTTCACATCTTTGAGAGCCCTTGGTTCTGCTCAGGCGCCAGCATGGCCTGTCGCCATGAGGACAGGTGGCTGGCCAGGGAAGCGGCGTTTCCAGTGCTGGTGTTGCAGACAAACGTTCCCTATCAGCTACAAGGAGGCACCTCATCCATCTTTTAGACACATGCTTGTTGAGAACCTAGTAGATACAAGGCGTGCTCTGGGGGTTGCGAAGGCTACCGGGTGTTTTGTTCTGATTAGTGAGCTCACGGTGTTGGTTGTGAGGATTACTATTTAGCAGGACAAGGAATAGTAAGAAACACAAAGTAAACTATAGGTTTCCTTTTAATCAAAAAACCTGTGTGTGGTGGGAGGAACCCCCTTGCCTGAAGCCCTTGTCAGGAGAAAGGTCGATCCAACCCTGTTAGGTTCACGCTCCTTGGGGAGGTCGGGACGTTTGCTCTTTCTCTGATTAGCTGTCCCAGGGCCCTCGTCTCTCACAGCAGTGCTGATTCTAAGTGTCTTAAGGTTCAGTGGGTGTTTATCCTAGAAGATCCCAGACCAAGCCAACTGCTTCGTCTTGCGCTTGACCCAGGACCGGGTGGGGGGACCTGGCCCATCGCTGGAGAGGCCGGCGTGCTGGACGCTGGGAGGTGTGCTCGGATCTCCAGGGAATTTTTTAAGGGTGATTTTGACAACATGGGATTCGTGTTTCTCCACTGACTTTAGACTCACGCTCTCAGAGGACATCTAGTTCCCCGCCCCATTGCCTCCTTCAGCCCCTCTTCCTGTGCCCCTTCCCAAGCAGCAGGGCCGCCCGCACCAGTCTGAAGACACAGCACCGAGGAGACCCTGCCCAGGGGCCACCAGCACTTCCAGCAGCAGCCAGGCTACTGTCTGGCTTCGGGTGGCCTCATCCGTGTGGCTTCTGTATCTTAGATGATACAAAGGAGCTCATCACTGGAGCCACCAGTCGGGTTTCCAAGATGCAAAAACGACCCTGTCAAATCCCTGCTTATAATCCTTCAGAGGCTCTTGATGATCTATGTCCTAAAATCCAGATGATCTGGCATTACGTAGCCGTGCCCTGCAACGCAGCCTCGTTCCTGGAGGCTCCCTCGTTCTCCCCGGCTAACAGCTGTTCAGTTTCCCCCCCACCAGCTTTCAGGAGCGACCTTTCCTTTCAAGACAACTTTGACCTACTGTATAGCACAGGGAACTCTGCTCAGTACTCTGTAATAACCTAAATGGGAAAAGAATTTGAAAAAGAGTGCATGTATGTATATGTCTAACTGAATCACTGTGCTGTACACCTGAAATTAACAGAGCATTGTTAACCAACTGTGCTCTGATATTAAAAACAAAATCTGCTCTCCTCTCCCGCAATAGCCACTCTCCCTTAGTGCCACGTCCAAGAGAATATTTTACGCAGTCTCCTTTTATCGGGCCAGTCTCGCTTGAGGGCAGATCTTTGCACCCCTGGCTCTCATGCGGTCAAAGATGCAGACAGGTGAGGCTGAATCAGTGAGCCAGCCTGGGTCCTCCTTCTGTCAGCCCTGGACCAGCAGAAAGGACAGGACGGCGGCGTGTGAACCGGCACAGGGTGGCAGAGGCAAGATTTGTGTAAAATGTGTCAAGGTCTCCACAGCCCAGGTAGTTTGGTTGTGACCACAAACTTAATCTTGAGCATGAAAGCAAAAAGCCAAAGAGAGAAGGAAAGGCTGGCTTTTCTATACAGTGCTTGCCATGCATCTCCTGGAATCTAGATTTGCTCAACGGTTCGTTAACAGGTCCATCTGGTTTACTTTTCATGATAGATCTGTCTTCCAGAAATGGCCACAAAAGTACTTCCATCTCACAAGCTCTTCCAGAACCTTGGTGTTATTTTCCCTCTCCCTGATCTGCCTCTTCTGTGAAGTGATGCTCTGTGACCTCGGAGCCTGGGTCCTAAAAGGAGACTCAGCCTCAGCTGACACTGCTAGGGGCAGAGACACACTTTCCCCACTGACTGCAGATTCCTGAGCAAACTCCACGTACACGCTCGTTGGTCTGAGCAACTACACTGCGGGATGGTTCATTTGGGGACGTTCATCAACCCTTGCCCTGGACGGAGAGGTTTCCCGCGATGCGTGGCTCTGGGCACACTGGGCTGGTTGGTAACTCTCAACTTCTGTTTGTTAAGAATGTACATACTCCGCTGGCCTCTCACGTTCTGTTTATGAGTTGTGTGGGGTTTTGTTTTTGTTTGTCTTTGTTTTCTGTCTTTTTAAGCATAACGTTCCTGAGACAGAGAGAATGCAGACCTCCACACGCTGAACGACATGCTGGTAGTATTTGTTTCCTGGCTGAATTTCACTCCCATCCCCCTCTGGAAACACCGGGGTCTAAGCGGCTAATCCACGAACTGAGACGTGGAGACGGGAGCCCCAGGTCAGGGGAGGGTGGCCTTTGTGCTTTCAGTCTCAGGGCGGCTGCACTAGGGTCTCCTCTGCCTGCAATCCTCACACTCCACCCTTTTTATTTCTTTGAATGATCGGATTTACTTATTTCCCGATGGCCTCTCCCACTGGAATATGAGCCCCCAGAGGCAGGGGCAGCGCCTGTATCCAGACTGGTCTTGGTGGTGTCTTCAGCACTTACTGCCTGGCCCAGAGGAGGTCCTCAAATATTTTATTTATTATTTTTTTTAATTAATTAATTAATTTATTTATTTTTGGCTGTGTTGGGTCTTCATTTTTGTGCGAGGGTTTTCTCTAGTTGCAGCGAGCGGGGGCCACTCTTCATCGCGGTGCACGGGCCTCTCACTGTCGCGGCCTCTCTTGTTGCGGAGCACAGGTCCCAGACGCGCAGGCTCAGTAGTTGTGGCTCACGGGCCCAGTTGCTCCGTGGCATGTGGGATCCTCCCAGACCAGGGCTCGAATCCGTGTCCCCTGCATTGGCAAGCGGATTCTCAATCACTGCACCACCAGGGAAGCCCCTATTTGTTTGTTTATTTGTTTGTTTTACATGCTGCAAGAATAAATGAGCTGGAGGTTATCCGGGTCCATTCCCCACCGCAGAGGAATTTCCTCCCTGTAGCCCAGGTGAGAATCACCTTGTTAACACCTCGGAGATGGACAGCGCCCTGCCTCACAGAGCAGCCCGTCCCATTCCATCTTTTGTTCAGCTTCAATGCGATATGAAGACGCGTCTCTCCATAATTGGTAACGATTGTTCTTGAGGGCTTCATTAACTTGACTGCCCCCTGGAAGGGAAGTTCGAGGTCACCCGTATCCCGCCTCCTGGGACGAGGCCCCAGGCAAGTCTCTCGCCCTTTCTGGACCTTTGTGCCTTTGTGCAAACCGGAGCAGCTCACTTCAGTACACTGAGGACAGCCATCAGTCCGAAGGGATTCTGAACATTTGTCAAAGCTGAGAAAGAATTCATCTTCGTGTTTCATGTATGATGCTGGAGAATGCTGAAGAAGGGACATCTAACCCGACTCCTGTGCTCACTTTGGTGTGTCAGGATTGGGGTGCTGTCTCTCTGATCCCCTGTTGAGGTTGTAAAGGACCTTCTCCAATCCTGGACTAGAAATGTGATGGGCAGCTGGCTCACAGATTAGAATCGTCCAGGGCAGTGGCTCCACTTTAGGAAGCTGCATGTCCTTCCCGCTCCAGGCGGGCGCATCAGGTCCTGCCTCTGGCTGTGGGGACAGGAGCGTGGTGGCCCTGGGGGCAGGGGCAGCCCTGGGAATGGGGGGCGTGGTCTCTCCTCCTGGCCTGTGAGGCCCTGCAGAGAGAGTCCTGTTCGGCAGAAGCATGCACTCAGGTGTGGCTTCAATCAAAAACACAAACAAAGGACTCCCCTGGTGTCGCAGTGGTTAAGAATCCGCCTGCCAATGCAGGGGACACGGGTTCAAGCCCTGGTCTGGGAAGATCCCACATGCCGCAGAGCAACTAAGCCCATGCACCACAACTGCTGAGCCTGTGCTCTAGAGTCCGTGAGCCATAACTGCTGAGCCTGTGAGCCACCACTACTGAAGCCCGCGCACCTAGAGCCCGTGCTCCGCAGCAAGGGAAGCCACTGCAGTGAGAAGTCTGCACACCGCAGCTAAGAGTAGCCTCCGCTCGCCGCAACTAGAGAAAGCCCAGCACAGCAACGAAGACCCAATGCAGCCAAAAATAAATAAATTTATTAAAAAAAACACACACAAACAAGATGACGCCTCGAAGGTCAGCCCCATGGTGGCTATTTTGTCTTGGAATTGGCAGGAGTTGTCCTGCCTGGTGCTGCTTTGTCTTTGTGGCTTAAATGACAGTGAAGACAGCTCAGCTCTAGGCAAAAACAAACAAAAACAAAAACAAAAAACACCACCTCCTGGACACTAAGAAATTACGTTTTACCCCAAGTCCTTAACAAGGATGGAGAAAATCTCAGAATGAAATCCAGAGCTTCCTGAGGTACCCCCTCCCCCCTCAGTACCTATGGGCACAGCCTCAGCCTCGTCATTTTACTTCACCCAGTGAACCAGCCTCTACTCTGCAAAGGAATCTGAGGGAAAGTCTTCTGCCAAGTCCCAACTGAGTCCCTGTGACAGTCAAGAACCTGGGCCAGGTTCTTGTGTAGGTTAAGGAAGCCTGAGAATGATAAAGATTATAGGGAAACAGTCTACCTTTCTTTACAAGGTCTTGTTTTGCATCTCTGACATCTCAGATTCAGCTATTACAATGAGGTCCTGTTGTAGAAAGAGCTGGCCTTTTATCACCACTTAAAATCTAATTAATCCATATTGAAGCACAAAGATTTCTGTTGTATTTTAGGGTGAGGGGTCATAGAGCGCTCTTTGTTCATCCTTAGACTTATATAATCATCAGGCATTGGGGATATAATTTTACCAAGCAAATTGGAAGGTAACAGATCAAATCCTTATCAGAAAGCCTAACTCATAGTTTTAACAGAGTCCTTCGTCCTTTACATGAAACATTATATTCAAGAAGAACAAAAACGCATTTCAGAGTGCCCAAAGAGTTAACGACCAAAACTTATATTCCCCAGGCAGCATCGAACCAAGATTGTCACACTACTGTCCACCACAAGACAGCAGCTCCTATAGAGGTGGCAAGGGTCCTAAGATTTGTTGCGATGGCTTTAGTCTTTAGAGTAGCAATGCAATTCGTTGGAATTTTGCTATCTCTGCTGGGATGGGTTTTATCCATTATTACAACTTTTTTGCCACATTGGAAAAACCTCAACCTGGACTTAAATGAAATGGAAAACTGGACCGTGGGACTCTGGCAGACCTGCGTCACCCAAGAGGAAGTGGGGATGCAATGCAAGGACTTTGATTCTTTCCTGGCTTTGCCCGCTGAGCTCAGGATCTCCAGGATTTTAATGTTCCTCTCAAACGGCCTGGGATTCCTGGGCCTGCTGGTCTCGGGGTTTGGCCTGGACTGCTTGAGAATTGGAGAGAGACAGCAGGATGTCAAGAAGCAGCTGTTAATCCTGGGAGGAATTCTGTTCTGGACAGCAGGCGTCACAGCCCTTGTTCCTGTCTCTTGGGTCGCCCACAGGACAGTCCAGGAGTTCTGGGATGAGACCATCCCCGAGATTGTGCCCAGGTGGGAGTTTGGGGAGGCCCTCTTTATCGGCTGGTTTGCTGGATTTTCTCTCCTGCTCGGAGGGTGTCTGCTAAACTGGGCCGCCTGCGGGACCCAGATTCCCCTGGCTTCCGGCCACTATGCAGTGGCAGAAATGCAAACTCAGTGTTCATACCTGGAGAATGGAACTGCCAATCATTCAGTGTAAGACTTTGATGAGACCAGAGAGGTGTATCTCCCTATATCAACTGTGACGGTCTACATGAAAAAGGGTTCTTTGTTATGTAACTATGTTTGTGATGCTAACATTTTCTCACTAAATACATTAAATCATGACTTTTCTATCCTAGATACCCCATCCCCCCAAAACCTGGAGAAGTAAGAAAGAGGCAAATCTTATATCTAAAAGAAAATGATTGTGGTAAGCATTACATAGGAATGAACAAAACAAACTTTCATTCATCTCGGTATTTAGATCAAAATTTGGTGGTGGTTGTCCAAGAGAGCACTAATTAGCTTTACTGTGTTCATTTGATACTAGAAATGTTTTTTTGGTTTTGTTGGTAGCTGAAATTGATAATTAGTTCCTGTCTCCTAAAGAAAAAAACCTAACAATCTGAAATCCTTTAAGCATCCTGCACTAGCAAAACCACATGCTCAGCCTATCCAAAGTGCTCTTTCCACAACCATGATTTGGTCTTTCTTGAACAGAGGTGGTTTGTGTTCAGGAAATTGCTAGGAAGCCTGTGCGGCAGGACTTTATGAGGCTGAAGGGTTTCAGTACACTGTGATACTCTCAGACTTAAAATACTGGCCAATCTCTTCTCGTCTCTTCCCTCAAAAGCTTCGTACTTTAAAAAGATAAACAGTTCCAAAAATATTTTGCTTAATATCCAGCTCATCTGCCCTAATAAAAATTTTCCTTTGTTCAGTTAAAAGTTACACGCATGGGGATGAACCAACAGAGGCGTTGATTCTAACCTACGCAGTCCTACTGCTTAATTTTTCCACGGCATAGAAAGCATATTTAAGCAAAGAAACAAAAATATAGCAAGCATTTATGTCCCTGTGTGTGAAGCTGTCAGGAAGGCGTGGAAGTAAACAGACTCGATATTTAGTTCAGAATCGTTTCATATGTTATTGGGTATATGTAGCCTAAGAGATTAAAAAAAGAAAAGTCTGATTTAAGGTCTACAGAAGAGATTTCTGAGATTGATTTATTTGGTTAAGAAATACTTTTCTTGAACCTGTTTTTAAAAATGATAACACTCAGTTATAACCACAGTATGCGTATTGAAATGAGACCTCTTAACAGATGAAAATCTGATAGGTGCAACTAGTAAGATATAAAGTAGCAGGAGTTGAACCAAACTGTCAATTAAACATCTTGCACGGAGACTTCTTAATTCTTTGACTTGACAGAAAGGTTGGGAACACGTGAAAGCCATTTATACTTTAACAATGAGAGGATTATTACTACTTAATGTTATTTCGGGGACAAACTGCCTACTACAAAATGCATCCTATAGGACGTGAACGTGATCTTGGCCACACCTTGTCATTACTGGTTTGCAGAATTATTTCCCTATCCTTTTCTGAAAACTATTCAACATAGAATTGAACGATAGCAACTCTGGCAAGAATCCTCCTATATACACAATGAAAAAATAGTTCTGAGCTCTGCAAGTGATAGTGTCACACTTCTTTTCACAGCCACTGAAAGGCAGGGGTTGGTCTGGCTAAGGTCACAGGATTTTATAATGGCTTTAGTATTTAGAGCTGTGGCACAATTAGCGGGAATTTCACTATCTTTGCTGGGATGGGTTTTATCCTGTCTTACAAACTACCTGCCACATGGAAAAATCTCAACCTGGACTTAAATGAAATGGAAAACTTGACCATGGGACTCTGGCAGACCTGCGTCACCCAAGAGGAAGTGGGGATGCAATTCTATCCTGGCTTTGCCCGCTGAGCTCAGGATCTCCAGGATTTTAATGTTCCTCTCAAACGGCCTGGGATTCCTGGGCCTGCTGGTCTCGGGGTTTGGCCTGGACTGCTTGAGAATTGGAGAGAGACAGCAGGATGTCAAGAAGCAGCTGTTAATCCTGGGAGGAATTCTGTTCTGGACAGCAGGCATCACAGCCCTTGTTCCTGTCTCTTGGGTCGCCCACAGGACAGTCCAGGAGTTCTGGGATGAGACCATCCCCGAGATTGTGCCCAGGTGGGAGTTTGGGGAGGCCCTCTTTATCGGCTGGTTTGCTGGATTTTCTCTCCCGCTCGGAGGGTGTCTGCTAAACTGGGCCGCCTGGGCCCTGGCTTCCGGCGCAGTGGCAGAAACGCCGCCACACCGTCTACACCTGGAGATGAAAACCACTCACCTGAAACTAAGCCAGAAGGGATCAGCGGTGCCCCCAGATGATTTGGTAGGATTTCCTGTTACACAGTAACCCATTCACTATGCTTTCGATTTTCTAAAATGCGTTTTCCCTTCGCTTCTGAAACTGGCATTTCTTTCTAAGATGGTAAACCACTTTTATCTTCTACCCTGAGACCAAAACCAATCAAGACTTAACAGTAATCATACTCATTACTGGGGATGAGTTTCCTCAATTTTAAAATAGATTCAGTGATTGCACAGAACCGGTAAATAAAACGTTGTGTTAGTACCTACACATCTTCTGAAGGTGTCATTTAATAAAGATGAATCATTTGGCAATTGGAAATGTTACTGCTGATCACTGACTTCTTTCAAGGGTCTAAGATCACCTATTACACTGAAACTAAAGTCTGGCTGCTTATTTTTTTAAAAGGTATGACATCTGATTATATTAAAAAAATTGATGGCTCTCTGAAAGCTTGAGAGGTGCACACTGGGGACACATCACCTCTTTTTAAATTGGAGACCTCAGTGCCTCTATGGAGACTCTTCCATTCATTCACGTCTTCTTTACTGTGTCAGAAGCAGAGGAGGGCAGTCTTGTGTTTTAAAGATTCATGTAAAATCTACCGCACCAACGGCCTTTTGCTTGTGTCCTGTGCTCTGCGGTAGATGCTGCAGCCACAAGGCGACTGTGGGTCGGGACTGGGGGGCGTGGGCAGGTGCCCCCACCCCCTTTAACAAAAAAATCAGCAATATGTATGGTCCAACCAAGAACTATTCACAGCAAGCTGCTGGCTTGGGGAGTTTTTTAATTTATTTATTTTATTATTTTATTTTGTTGGTTTTTGGCTGCATTGGGTCTTCGTTGCTGCACGCGGGCTTTCTCTAGTTGCGGCGAGCGGGGGCTTACTCTTCGTTGCAGTGTGCGGGCTTCTCATTGCGGTGGCTTCTCTTGTTGCAGCACGGGCTCTAGGCGCTTGGGCTTCAGTAGTTGTGGCACGGGGGCTCAGCAGTTGTGGGTCACGGGCTCTAGAGCGCAGGCTCAGTAGTTGTGGCGCACAGGCTTAGCTGCTCTGCGGCATGTGGGATCTTCCTGGACCAGGGCTCGAACCCGTGTCCCCTGCATTGGCAGGTGGATTCTTAACCACTGCACCACCAGGGAAGCCACCAAACTTGGGGAATTCTTCATGAAAGATTTTATATTTGTTTGGTATACAGTTCAAGTAAACTTTTGTGTTTGCGCCAGTCAGGGAAATTCACTGAACAATAAATGACACTGAAATAAAGTATTAGGTAATATGTATCTTTGTTTTAAAAAGAAAACACTGAATTTTTTTCCACCCACAAACACATAAAAAGTGCAGAAACCAGAGTTAATCTATGTGATGTATTTGCATACTTTTACAAACAAGACAAATTAAAACAGAAACATATTCAGAATTTAACCTGATTAAATATTTAGTTCAGTCCTGAGCTTTTGATATTTAATACAATATAAAGTAATAGCAAAAAAAAGATTTTAAATTTATTTGATTTGCATGCTACAGAGATCCAGCTAAACTTCGTTCATTTGGCTAGCAATATTCTTTTTGTACCTGTAACACTTAGATTCTGATATACAAAATTGTAATAACATACTGATAATTCAAACTTGAGAACTAAATATTACATTCTTTTTACCCTGTGAAGAATAAATTCTACCTTTAAAAAATAGTACTTATAATATTAAAATTCATGTTGTCCATATGGTTTTGTGAGCAAGTTATTAAAATGTTTTGTCACTGTGAATCATTTGGGTTAGTACAAATATGACAGGATTGTTAAAAGCTGCCTATAAATACATAACACTATTGCTGATTTTTAAAGAGTGAAAAAGGATTATATTAAGTTTGTCTCTCATGTTAGAAATGAGCAAATGCTGTAAAATAAAACCAAAAGCATCTTGGTCACAACTGCTAACTACCAGCCTGAGACAGATTTTATTCTTTTATGCTTGTCTGAAACTCTTTGTCGTACAAAAAGTTAACAGCTAATCTGATGGAACTTATAAAGCTGTAAATATTCCAATATAGCCTCTTCTGTGTCAAACATTTAAGATGGCCAGAACCGAACTATATATTAAACAGAACATAAATAAGACCGTAAATAAATAAATGAAGAAAATAAAATCGTACGGTACAACCACACATAATCCTATAAACATTTTCATGGTCAAACTAAGAAGCTGAAAACAGCTGACCTTCATTTAACTCTACATTAAATAAACTTCTGTTTTTCACATTTGACCTCGACAAGGATGAACGGTGCTCTTCCTCCAGTTCTCCTTGGTCACCTAACAGGATGAACTGGGCCGCCTGCAAGGACTGTGCTCAGTCAATTCACGAGGCTGGTTTTTGTTCAAAGTAGTGTCACGTCCAGTTATTCCTTCAAAGACTTCTGTATATAAATGGTGGGACACTTAGGAAAAAGTCATTACAGTTCTAGGCTCAGAAATGGCTTGATCTGAATTTTGATTCTGATAAAATGAACCTTCCAAAACATGTGTAATTACTTTCAAATAAATATTCTTACCAACGAGGATTCTAGCTTAGGAATAGAACTTGTGTTTCTTTTTTTTAAGGGGCCCATTCCTTTAAGATGATGTTTTCATCTCTAAAAAAAAAAAATGATTTCACTTGTTACATAAGATGGCTCACCAAACATTGCCTCTTCCAGTATTACAGACCGAGTAACATGCATGATTTAATTTGCATAAAACGATTTCTTTTAAAAGCCTTTTATGCTGGCAGAGCTGACCTGGGGATTTGTTTCTTTTAAGAAGTGCTTGGGTTGGGTAAGCTAAAATTCTCCACTGGAGGAAACTTCAGTCAGTTTCCATCTTGTTTGTCTGGAATCTATATTTATTTATATTTTACAAACGACTCAGCTTTTACTTCAAATTAATACTCTCCCCAGGCACTCTCTTCTCTTTGCCTCCCAACTCCTTACCACAGGTTACAGATAGGATGCCCTAAAAATGACAGCTGCAAAGTAATTTCTAGTAAATGTTAGAGATCTGTTTACTGATGTATTTAAAAATTTTTTGGCAATCTTGATTCCATCGAGGTACCCTTTCCTCTGTTCCTGGTTTCAGCAAGTGATGCTGTGTTTCCCTCCACAGTACCAGCACTGTGTGTCCTCAGCACCCTGGCCCCTACCTTCACCCACTTGGTACCATCCTCACACCTAGGACGAAGCATGACTGGTGCAAGCCAGACACTCACGTCTGAACACTGACGCACAATCAGGCTGAGTGAGAAGCAGCAGCTGCTCACTGACGTGCTGATTTTAGTGTATTTGAGGCGGACTGGCTTTCTGCTTTCATCTCCCTACCCTTAAAGTCCTAAATCACGGGGTTTGTAGTGTGGCTGGAGCACTGCTCCTTTGCATTCTTGCCTTCCTGCACTCAGCATTTTGTTTTTGTTTTCTTTAGACAAATAGAAAAGGACAAAAAAAGGCAGTTGTTTTAAGGAAACAAAGTGTTCCGACAGAGGTGACGGAAATGAACGCAGCACCTGTTTCAGGTGGACCCGGGACTCTGCACTGAAGCTCACGCTCAAGTTCAACCTCACGCCGAACGAGCTGCCCTCTGGCACCAAGCATCACCTGGCGCCACTGCCGGCTTCATAGTCGCCCATGGGAAAACAAAGGAAAAGCGAAAGCCGCGTGCTGCTCAGCTGAGTTATTTCTCCACAGCCGGTTCAATAGGATGCGCGCTGGGTCCCGCCTCTATTCCATTTTTACCAAATAAAGCCCATTGGCAACACACGTATGCTGTACATCTGTTACCAGATGATCCTGTTTTGGTTATCTGATTTTTTTTTTCTTTTTTAAACATGTAAGAATTACATTCAAGGTACTTTACAAATTAACATGTTGAAAATCTGATGTGAAATAAAAGCTCTTTAAGAATTGACAGTTATATTACAAAAAACCCCCCAAAACAAAAAACAAAACCCCCAACAAGAAAACGTTCAGTCTTTTGCCCTCCCTAAGAAATGAAGAGGTGAAAACACGATCTCGTCAGCGATGTAATCAGACGTCATCAGCCGGCAGGGACGGGATGCTTATCTTTGCTCTGGTGAAGTAGGCAATCTTCTCCCTACAGCCGGGGTGAGAAATACACCGACTTCAATAGGATGTTGAAAATGCTCTATGCCCGTTAAAAATGGTCCCAAGAATGCCAGCCCTATCTCCACAGGCCCGGATGGGAGATCTTGTCCTTAGCTAGAGCTCCATTTAAAATCAAGACTGTCTTCGCCTTTTTACGGAAGGACATAAAGGAGAACGGCAGCTCTGACCCACGGTAACCACCGGTCGACACAGGCATTTCCAACCTCAGACAGGTTTTAAACCACTGGGGTGGGGGTGTGGAGGGAGCGTGTCAGTCTAGGTCTGAGCATTTCTAGACCAGGGAGCAGAGGATTCTAGGGGCCAGAGTCCTCACAGGAAAGTACCCGATCCGGGGAGAATTCTTTAAACTCAGTACCATGCTAAGGTAAGGGCACAATGATGAGCGATGGATACCGGGGCTCAGATGAGGCAAGAGAAGGAGCCTGACCGTCTTAAAGGCAGATCTGCCGCATCCCGACGCGGGGATAAGTGGAAACAACCTGAGAGGGAGAGGCTGAGAAAGAAGGGGCGGGAGGGTTTTCAGAGCTCAGCAGAGTGTCAAGAAAGTAAGGTTTTAGGGTTGTAGAGCCGCCAAGGGCAGGACCAGTACGTCTAGCCTCTAAGAAGCCTTCACATCGAGCAGTCTCCCCTCAACACAGGCTGCTGAGAGGCTTCCCCACGTGGGGCCACACTGGAAGCCCTGAGGAGGAATAAAGCACTGGCCCTCCTTCGAGAAACTGGGGGTGAGATGGTGCAGGAGCGTAGGGTTATGATGCAGGAACTGAGGCGGAAAAGCTCTACCTCTAAGGAAAGGAGAGAGAAGGCGGGAAGCATGAAAACCCTGGGCAAGGTGGAAGGAGAGTTATTTTTGTGCTACAGCGTCCTTTCCGTTTGCTCAATTCTATGAGATAAAATTAAGAATTAAAGGGGCGAGTGAAAGTAGTCAGGATATCTCTGAAGGCAGAACCCGAAACTGGGGTCTTTGCTTCATCACTTCCCGCAAGCGAATTACTTTGGCTCACGCGGTGCTTTTTAAACACACAAACTAGCTGTCAGTGTCTACGCTTGAGATGTTTCACATAAAATTCCTGGTTTCTACCTTCCCTCGGCAAATCGGAAGAGCAGGGAGCCCTGGGCTTTGAGAGAGCAGCTCAGGGAGAGTGTCCCAGGCCTCGGCGCGCTTCCAGAGCCGCTGCCGTGTCCCGGTCCATCTCCCTCTCCTCCATCACCCGTCTGGTGATAGGCCTGGCTTTGGGTGCTAAGCGAGTGTTTATAAACATTTACTTCGGGTTTTAGCAGCAGCTGAGGTTGGATGACTTCTCCTCTGGACAGTGTTTCTTGCACCAAAGGCACGAGAGGATTCCCCACACCACCCTGCAGTTCTAGAAATCCAAGGAGCAGTATCCTCTGAAAGTTACAAGAGTGGCCCTGGAGCTGACTGGAGACAGGAAAATGCTGACTCTTTACTGTAAGCCATCACGTTAAAGAGAGTCTGAGCCTGCCACGACCCGTCTCCTTCCCCCGCACCCGACTCACTCAGGACAGCAGGAACTCCCACTGCGTCCTCTGGCACCAAACCCATCCCTTCCTAACGAGCCCTCTCCACCCCATATGGTCAGACATGCTCCTTGGGCTTCTACCTCTTCAGCCCAAGAGCCTCCTACAGACTCCTCCACAGCACACACACGCGCACACACACACACACACACACACACACACACACACACACACCACAGACCAATAAAACCACACCTCTCCCGTCGCCCCCCTCTCACTTGACTGAAACTGTCACGGGATGGTCACCAGCGGCCCCCAGCCTGGGGAGTGTCTCAATCCTCTTTGCTGTTGCCTTTGACAGCACCTGTCACCCTCCCTGCTCAGCTCCAGGACCACGCTCCCCAGTTCTCCTTCTAGCTCGCTGGCCATTCCTTCTGTCTCGACAGTCTCCTGTCCTGGTCACCTTCTCACACTTTCCGGGATGTCAGACCAACGTTTGTTGTGGAACCACCACACGTGAGACGAAGACTCACCTTTCTATCTCCCATCTGATCCTTAATCCTGGCTTCAGATTTTTATTTCTACTCATCTACTGACCATGGCTTCCCAAGCTGGCCTACGGGAACTGGCAGGCTGGTATGTTCAAAAGCAGAACTCTCCCCGCCCCCTAGCGCCCCTCCGTCCGCCCACTTCCCGTCACCCTCCTATCGCCTACCTGGCCTCCCCTTTCCAGGGTCTGCCCGGCCGCCCTCCACAACGCCTCTACACCCTCACTCACTCCTGCGCTTGGAGACCCCTGCTGGTCCCCCACCACTCAGAGCCAGCGCTGGAAGCTTCGACACAGCGCACGGGGCCTTGTGCGGTCGACAGGCTCACGCACTGGCTCTGACCTTTAAGGCTCTGTGCCTCTGTCCCTGCCCCGATGCCCTTTCCAAAACCACCACCCCTGGTGCCTGACACACGTGTACCCATTCTTCTACCCTGTACGGCCTCTTAGACTCCCGTGCGCTCCCGCATGCCCAGCGTCTGCCCTCACGGGACCCCGCCTGGCCTTCAGGGGGCTCCTTCCGCATGGCACTGCCCACCCCCCTCACACAGACCGGAGCCTCCGTAAGGCCAGGGGTGCTTGCCCTTCTCTGGGTGCCCAGGCCCAGCCCCGTGCATGGCTCACGGGGCCTGAGGAACGGTCCAGGGAGGGAACAGCAAAACCCCGAAGACAGGTGACTTTTCTGTACCTTTTTGTTTTCTGCGTTAAGATTTCTCAATGAGATGTCTAACTGCTTCTAAGAGCTGGGGACACCCCGGGTCCCCGGGGAGCCGGGCTCAAACGGAGTCAGGACTGTGGCCGGCAGGGTCTGTGAGCTCAGGGAAACACACACATCAAGCCGGAAGCAGAGGGCGTGGTGTCCCACATCCTAATACGTGTCACCTGCCAGCCACCCTGCGGTGCAGGCCTGCGTGATTCGGGGACAGCCCCGCACGTCCCACGGGCGCTCACCTGAAGGACTGCACCTGCCGGGGCACCTTCCGGCTCTGCTCCCGAAGCCGGCACACGTCCTTGGACACCTGCCTCATCAGCTTCTCTGCGTTCAGGTCTTGCTTCTGCTCTTCTTTGGACTGTTCAGCCTGGTAAGGAGATGAAAACACAGAGCCCCCCAGAACATTAATTAGAGATTCCCAAAGGCGTGCTCCAAGGCTTGAAAGACGCCGGGCTCAGGTCAGGAGGCCAGCCCAGCAGGACGACACCCATGCGCCCACCTCACGCCCACAGCGAGCAGCTCCTGGGTCGGGGCAAGTGTGTGTTAATGCATTTTAAAAATCTTACCACACAGGCAATGTGGGCTCATCTTGTTACATCTGGAACACCTGGTAGCTGCCCCCCTCTCCACCCACCAAAAGAGAAATTAAAAACTACTTACAGCACCATGTCCAAGAAATATCTACTGTTAACATTTTGCAGAATACACTTTCAACCTCTTATTCATCTTTTCAACCCCTCTTTTTTTTTCCATCTTAGACCTTTTAAAAGCTGTTTACTGAAGTAGAATTGACATACCAAAACAGTGCACACAGACGCGCGTGCAGCTCAAAGAGCTTTTTCTCAAAACTCCCAGACTGTAAAGATCCCCGGGAGGGGACAGAACACATCCCAGCCTGTAAGTTTCCACAGAGGCTTCTTCTCCCAGGAGGACGTGTTGTGAGTTGCGCTTAGCCCTTGGCAGGGAGGGGCGGGCGTGTGTATTGGGAGGGGACACTATTAATTTGAGTCAGGGGTTGGGGAGACTCCACTCATTTGGGCACCTTCTCCCCATGACCTCCCAAGTGGGGCGCTACGGTAACAGAATTTCCTGCTCAGTGGAGGCCACTGGTCATGGTGGGGCAGCTGGACCTCTGAAGGAAATGGGTGAGGAAATTTAGAATACTGGTGTTTGCAGCTTCAAGTCTTACAAGAGAGATCAGCTCAGGATCAGAACTAAGTAGTCGGCACAAAGAGATGGAAGGAAAAGTGGCTTTGCTGACGGTGGTGCCTGTAGCCTGCAGCAAGCTGATGGTCCCATCACTGGGACCCTTCTGTACTTGAAAAAGCCGACTGCTGTGCTTGTGTTGTTAACACAGGCAGCTATAAACTTTAGAGTAAAGAGCAAGGTCTTCCGGCTTAAGAGACAAGACAAAGACAAGAACCAGTCTGACTGGTTCATAGCCTAACGGATACAAACAGCAATTCTACTACTAGAACTCTATTCGTGCTTTGGAAACGCTACTGAAACAAGAAAGGTGTCCCAAAATGTATAGGAGTGTTCACTTCCACAGTCTATGACTGAAATTTGGGAAACTATCATTAGTAGAATAATGAAATAGTTATGATATATTTATGATTAAATAAATATGATATGATATATTCATAATGTGTATTACAAATGCCTTAAAACAATTTCAGCAACATATACAAATATGGAAAGCTGTTCCTCTTACATGACTAGAATTAAGTGGGGAAAAAAATAAGTGCGGAACAGTATGTCTTCAGACCCTAGTTTTCTGTAACTCTTCCCAAAACTGACACATACACGTGGCGTAAAAAAGAGCTGGAAGGACATATAACAGTCAACAGAGGTCATCCCTGGGGAGTGGGACTCAGGGGCACGTCTATCAATACTTTTTGCTTTATATACTTCTGCATTATTTGGCTTTGTTACAACATGTTAATTTTTTAACTAAAAAAAACTTTCTAAATTTTAAAATATTCTCAACACACAAAGTGCACTAAACTCAGTTTAAATTTGAAAGCAAAAATGCTTGTGGCACTTTTAGGAAAGATGACATTTTATGAAAACTATTTATTCAGCCAAGTACCGATGAAGATTCAGTTACACTCACACCACTTTACGGAAAGCTAAACAGACTACAGTGGGGCATAACCTAGCTAGTACTTTGCTAATAATACTCTACTGCAGTAACTTCTGATTTTTTTCACCACAAAGGCTCCCTTTTCCAGATATTTTTTACTGCTCCCCTTTCCGTTTAGAAAAGTGGCCTATATTTAAGTAGCAGTTCTTTCTTGATTATTTTGGAATTGATGAGATAGGTGAGCTGTCACGCGGAGCTTCTGAATTTGTGTAATTCAAATTCAAAGGGGACAGACGTGATATTTTAGTTACTTTGTGAAGTCTTACCTTCAGAGAACGGATGACTTTTCACTAGGCGCCAGGTTGGGAACTACTGACTTAGTAGACACAGAGAAATGACTTCTACCATGATGTGGTACATCCAACTAGGAAACTAGTAATTCTCCTGAAATGTTGCTGCTATTCTAATTTTGGGGAACTTATAAGATGAACAAACCAATCTTAAAATGGCCATCTCCTTACTGACTTGAACAAACGGAGAGATCAGGAAAAACCAGCGAAGGAAGGTACATGCCGGATGTACTTAGGGGAGAAAACCTGGCCCGGTTTCCCCAAGAAAGCGTATTTCACTAGATCAGAGATGCAGCAGGCCCCCGGGATCCTGTTCGGTATTTTGTTCCCTTCCGTACGAATGGGAGCGTGAGGCCTATTACACACTGTTAAGATGGTCCCTCGAAGTAGCCTGCGGCTGCTGCTGTTTCCAACGACCAGCATTTATGTGGTGGCTGCCGAGTCCCTCTGAAACTTGGCTTTGTTCTGTGCAAAATAAGACCGACCACCCTGCAACACACGAAGAGCCTCCTCTCCCTGCTGAGTAAGAACACACTTCACTGCAGACTCCATTTGTCTCTGTGTTTATGTATTTATATCTGTACCCGGGTCTGTATCTTCCTCCAAAAGTCTGGGTGCTAAAATACATCATAAAATTTTCATCAGGTGTTAATAATCGATAGTCACCAGCTTTGCAGGCAGTCGAGGCTCCGTGGCGAGCACTTCACTGGAATCACTGAGTTCTTTTGTTGAACGAGCTGTATTAATATTTCTGACATATAATTTTCTTAGCAGATTCTAACTTTTACAAATGTTAACATCTGTATTATTTTAAGCTTTTAAGAAGCCTAGCGTCACAGAACTGGCATTTTGACAGGGAAACACTCAGAGGAAGAAAAAGAAATTTCTGCTTTGTAAGCAACCTGAGGCTCCTTTGGAAAAATACCAGCCCTTCCTCAGCACGCCTCTCCCCTTCTCACCCAACAAGTCACGATGAGCTGCCTGGTTCAGGAGGATCGGAAGCCGGTTTTTACGGCCCAGATTCCAGGAGGGTGTGATTAACCTTCAGTTTACGTGATGGGGGCCTGACCTGCAGGAAGGTCCAGTGATTTATTTGCCGTCACGTTAAGAAGCCTGACAGAGTAAGGAACACAACCCGTCCTAATTACAGTCCTGAGCTGCTCGCTCTGCTTCCTAAGGGGGTTGTACTACACACGAGGACACTAACTGATTCAGTTTTTATTCTGAGCTACAAAACAGACTTTCAGCCACAAAGGAGGAAGGTTATGCAGAGTGACGCAGAGGCCTGACAGCTTTCCTAACAAGGCAGGCAGATCTGGGCTCTGCTGCTGGACTCCGTTCACAGTTTCCCCGGGAGCCGTATTTTTTATGGCAATTGGAAGGCTGTTTGCTCATCGTTAGGCATTTTATGGCCACTGTGCTGCAAATCTCACAAATCCCCAACTGCGGGCGGGAGGAAGGTGGATGCGAAAGGGCAGCATGTGTGTGTGTGCATGTGCGCCAGTGTGTCCGCATGTGTATAAGGAGTGGACGTGGGGCTTACGAGCACGCAGGAGAGAAGCCAATGGCTCTCACCAACTTCTGTGGCCGGAATGAGAGGCGCACAATTGGAAACAGTTTCTCTTTCACAGAGCGGGTGAGCACAAACTTCAGGGATGAGAAAAAAAGGCACATAACTCCAATAATCTATCTAGACATAAAGAGTTGGCAAAAATAAAGATGAAAAAAATCTGTACTCAGGGGAATCAGATTATTCTCAAAATGGTACAAACGCACCTTGCTTTGTGGGCTCTTTCTTCACTATCATTGGATGCAAGGGCTGCCACCAGGCAGGATGAAACACAGTGGGAACAAATGTGTTCTAAGTTCTAGAAAAAGGACTTGAAGACTCGAGCAAGACTGAGGTGTAGGCTGAGTACCTTCTACCCGGCGGGCTTTAGGCAACGTGAGCTCCACGTAAGCGCCCCGGAGCTCACGGCAGCACCGGGCTCTGTACCTGCTTCTCGGCCTGTCGCAGAAGCTTCTGGAACCTCTCGTCCTCCAGCACACCCGGCGGAAGGTCCGTCTCGCCCTGGGCTTTCAGGTCCTCGAGCTTCTGCCTCAGGCCCCGCAGGGCCTGCAGCTCGTCGTTCAGGCGGCTCTGCCGGGTTAGCGAGGCCTGCAGGTCCAGCTCCAGGTCCAGAGAGGTTCGCACGGGGCATTCGGGTGCTGCCCTTCTGAGCACCGGCTGGCACACCGTCTGGAGGGTTGGAAACAGCACGACACCCTCATTATGTCAGTGGTCACCTAACAGGAGGGCACTGTCCCTGCTCCCTGCTTTGGCCGATGATCACCTAACAGGAGGGCACTATCCCTGCTTCCTGCTTTGGCCGATGAGGGGTGAGTGGCAGTGATGTGGCACCTCCTGACCCTGTTACAGGGGCAGCAAAGGCCTAGAGCGGGGAGCCCGGGGGGCTTGGTCCTGAAGGAGGACAAGCGGAGCCCCCGGCCCACCTGTACTGAGCACGCAGGTGAGCAGCAAACGAGCCTTTATTGTTTTAAACCGCAGAGAGTTTTGAACTTGGCACCGCGGTAGAGCCTAGCTTAGCCGGACCAATTTACTGCACAAAGCCGGCCTCTGTGAACGACAAATACATTATGAGAAACTCACATCTGCTCCATTTCAGGCCACGCACCTGCGTCCCTGCAGCTCACACCTCTCTCTTATCATTTCTGCATGCACTGGCCAGGACACAGCTGCTCAGGGGAGCTAGGGTTTTGACTCCTTCCTCGGTTTCCCATCGCTTAATATCTCTTCAGTACTTTCACCCCTGAATCACTGTGCTCTCTCTGGGGCCAAGCTTATCCACTTATCAAGAAATAATTACTGAATATGTATGAATGCATGTCCGCTGGCAGCGGCTTCTGTGTCCCAGGAAGTCAGGGGAGGGAGAGATCACTCAGGGCTGGGTCAGACTCGCTTGAGGAAAGGCCTTCAAACGAGGCTGGGCAGGACTCCCTGAGCAGAGGGAAACAAGGAGGGCATTTCTTGCCTGGACTGTTGGCAGTGGGAATGGAAAATAAGAGATTACTAATAAAGACGGGTACTATTTGATACAAGACAGACGGACTCAGACCTGACAGGTATTCCAGCTGGAAGGTCTGGAACAATGGTGGTGCTCATGACAGACGGAAAGGAGAGGCCTGTCTGTCCCTCTTCTCATTTCAGAGCCGCAGCCCAGGTCTGAATGGCTTTCATTGTCTCCTCGGATTCCTCTTTCTCCTTGCCCAACATATCCTGCTGCAACACTCTCTAATGTTCTTATTAGTAGCTTTCCCTTTGTTCAACTTCTGCTCTAACAAACTTATTACACAGAAGAATCATCTAGACACACACTCTCTTCGACTGTACTACTCACGTTTTCTAGATCAGAAATCCTTCCCAGCTGTCAGGTACATGGAGGCTTTCTAAAGGCTCCCGTGGGCACGGCCTGCTGGTTAAGTGTGTAACAGCGGGCTCGCTGGTTTGTAAGATTCTGCCCATTTCCTTGGTGTCAATGCTCCCCGCCATGACTGCTCTCAGGCTGTCAGTGTGGTGTCACTGAACTGGGGAGAGATGTGGCGATGGGTCCGCCCAACCTCCTGCCTCGCTGGCCGGGCTGCCACCTTCCCAGCCAGGGAGCCTTCCACTGATCTCCGGAGATGCTTTTGTTCTCTTCACCTCTACATGGTTCTCATGCTATAACTCCTAAATCAGAATACACTTCCCCATTCACTTCTACCAAACTCTATCTGCCCACTTTAAAAGCTATTAACAGCGATCTCCTAAACAGTGTTTCAGGATTAAACTAAGTATCAGTAACCCGACTGTTTTTCAGCTCCACTCAATTCATAAACACTGCTGGTTAAAAGTTCTCTGAAGAGTGCTACCATCCTCTAAAAGTATGTGCTTTTAAAAATGCAGGGGACTTAGAAAAGAGTTGAGACGAATTTTCATTCAAGATGATGGAAATTTAGGTGCTTTTAAAGCACAAAGTTTTGTAATCTGAAAGATCTGTGTTTCAAAAGGTCCTGAAAATGCTGAGGTTAAAGAAATGCCTGCATATCTACCTTTAGAAAAAAGAAACATGCTTAGGACTGTCAAGTAACTAGGAAGTTAAACCAGGAAGTTACATGTTGCCCAGTCACACACCCAGTACTTTGCCTACAGCGACACTAAACCAGAGTGACTCAACTTCCCCTCCAATCTCCACTCCCACCCACGGGGCCCAGGCCTGACCGAGCTGGGTCCTTCCTCATCCCCTGAATGTGCTTCCCTGCCCCTGTGCCACGTCAGGCCACCTAGTATCCATCCAACAGCACCCAGTATCCATCTCCATCCCTGAAACAAAGCTACCACTTTCTTGAGAAATTTTATATGGGTGTCAAGGCCAGACACCTTCCCCACGAAGTGTTTTTGATTCTCCCGACCAGGTGAGCTCACTCCGCCCTTCTATCTGCACCCGGAGTCGCCCGTGTGCCCTCGGAAGACCTCCTCCAGGCAGGGAGGTCCTGCCCGTCACTGCAGAGCTTAGTGTGCACAGCGCTGCATTTTTACTGAACACCATGCTTTAAACCGAAATAAAGCAGCTTCGGAAATTAGCACGAAACAAATTATTAGTAAACAAATAACTTTCCATTACTAGTTCAGCTGCTGGTAAATAAACAGGAATTTCTGAACAGTCCAACCTTTTAATTTATCTAAAATTCGTCCCTTTCGAGCTCATCCAGAGACCTCTGGCTTCCAGGAAAACCTGGCTTGAGCTTTTCCATCTACATTAATCTTAATCTTCTAAAAATATCTGTTTTTAAGCAAGCTACTAAAACTGTGTCCTCCTTTTCCAGAACGTCTGCCCCTCACGAAAGGCACCGGGTGTTACACTCTCCCCACAGCTGCTCAAGAGCTGGCTGTGGTGTGGAGACCAGGCAGCCGGCAGCAGAGATGCTCCCCCCGACTCGGCAGGCCCGTCTCCATCCATGCTGCAAAGTGGATTTACCCTTCATTATCAGAGGTTCCACACCGGTGACGAATGAACGCTCTCCAGCACATCCTTCTCCATAACTGACACAACAGCTGTGTCTCCGTAATCCCAGTGGCTTCATCCCAGCTCCCAAGAGCACGGAGCAAGGACACCCAACAGTCCTGGTGCTCATGTTCTGATATGCAAGACGCAGGGTGGGTCTGGGACAGCGGGATGCCGCTGAGGGAATACATACCCTTTTGACTCTCAAACTTCGCCGTTCGGTGGAGTTTCTCACAAATAGTGATTTTTTAGCCAGGGTTGAACTGTCACTGTCACTTCGATTTAACTGGCAACAAAGGATAAAAAAGAAAAGAAAAGGAAATCAGTGCGTACCAATGTGCTAGAGGAAGCTTGGAATTGAGAACTTTATCACAAAAAGAAGGTAGTTTATTTCTTTAAGAAAATCCTCCCCAAACAAAATTTTCCCTGTTTTCTTGCTTTTCTTAAATAACTTGATTTTCTTTAAATAATTGCCTTTTGGTTACAGTTATCATAAGTCATTTGTTAAGAAAATTATATACATTTTGAAATAAAATTATCCCTTGTATTTTTAGCTACTAGGCACTATCCATTCTTTAAAAGAAAGGTTTGTGTAATGCACAGAGCTCAAGGTCAGAGTGGAGTCACAGCACGTACAACTGGGAACACGCCCAGCCCAGGCAGCCCACACTCACTCCCTCACCTGCTTCAGGCCTTTGCTGAAACGTCACCTTCTCAGTGAAGTCTACTCTGAACCTACTTAAATTTGTGACCCTCATCCTCAACATTTCCATCCTTTCATAACTTGCTCTACTGTTTTCCAGAGCGCTGGTCCCCGCCCAAGAGACTTCACAGTTTACTCATCATGTTGAGTGTTTGGCTCAACTCACAAGAGCATAAGCCCCGCAAGGACAGGGGGCTCTGGGTCTTTGGTTCATGGACGAATCCCAGGGATCCGGCAACGTGCTTAATAAATAGCAGGTGCTTAATAAAAATGTCTGGTGAACTGAATGAGTAAGTTTAGAATTCTGAAAGTATTTTCTAACCCACTTTATAATGTTAAATCTAAATTACTATAAATCATAAATACTTATGGAACTAGAATTTGGTAAACTGATGCAAATCACATAATATTCTCCACAGAAGCAGGAATCTGATTCAGTGTCTGGAGGCATTAGTAAAGGCGACTTTTGTCCTAAAACCCAACTCACAATCTTTGACTCAGCAGCACTAACATGTTTTTTTTTTTTTTTTTTTGCGGTACGCGGGCCTCTCACTGTTGTGGCCTCTCCCGTTGCGGAGCACAGGCTCCGGATACGCAGGCTCACCGGCCATGGCTCACGGGCCCAGCCGCTCCGCGGCATGTGGGATCTTCCTGGCCCGGGGCATGAACCCGCGTCCCCTGCATCGGCAGGCGGACTCCCAACCACTGCGCCACCAGGGAAGCCCGACTAACATGGTTTGAAGCATGCATGATACACAGCAGAAATATACAAGACATCATAAATCTTGAGTCACTTTAAGTTTCTAAACACACACTAAGGTCCAGACAGACTTAGCAGCCTGGTCCTTAATGTCACTTCTTTGCCAAATAAATGGCATTAGAAGCAAAGAGACATTAAATTTGAGGAAAGAAAACAATTCCACCACCCAAACTAAAAAGAATGATTAAGAGTGTGGTATTTTATAGTTTATATTTTATTTTACGGCATTTCTAGCCATTAGAATCTGTAGTCGAGCTTGAAGATCCCCTGGCACTGTCTATTGTCACTAACGGGCCACTCCCTGGCAGGGGGCGGGGAGAGGCGGCAGCCCCCTAAGAGCACTGCGCGCCTCACACCCTGCACATGCCCGCCCCGCAGACGCCTTACCCTGCAGACGTACTGGCTCCGCTCGCCGGGGGAGAAGGTCTGCGAGCGCACGATCACGCTGCTCCGCACGAAGGGGCGCTGCCGGGCGCTCAGGCCGCTGCGGTCTTTGGGGCGGACCGCCACACCGGCACTGCCCGCCTCGTCGGTATTTGTCTCTTTATCAACCTAGAAGTCAGTAATTTGTCAGGAGGGGAGAGACGTTTCTTGCTCCTTTCTTCTAAGTATGAAAGAAATACCTAATCTTACAAGAGACTCAGATAGCACCAGGACCACTTCTGTGAGACAGGCTTTGTCCTTCTGCTGATGGGAAGGTGGTTTTCTACTTAGTTCTTAGGAAGTTACCCTCAGGTAGGGTAGGATAATAACTGTCCAACGGGGTTACCTATAAGTGGCAGCACCACCGCTAACAGATTAGACCTTAAAAAAGGAAGCTTTAGATTTACAGAGGGTAAATGTGCTTCTATAAAGAACCTTATTTGAGAATTCTTCATCATTAAACGTTATTCAACTTTCTGATTAGTTTTTTTCAGAGTAAACGATAAAAGTAAATATAAGAAAATGAAAATACGCTAGTTAAACCTCAGGTTAACGCAGAACATGCAATTACATATACAGACATACCTCGGTATCCGTGGGAGATTGGTTCCGGACACCAAACTCTGTGGGTGCTCAAGTCCCACAACTGGCCCTCTGTATCTGGGGCTCCACATTCTCGCATTCAGCCAATCGTGTACTGTTTACTATCAGCGGTTGGTTGAATCAGATCCGCGGTTGGTTGAATCCGTGGAGGCAGAAACCGCGGATACAGAAGGCCGACTGTATGTATGTATATGTGTGTGTATGTATGTATGTGTGTATATATATATACACACATGAAGTCTTCAGTCAGGGTATAACATTATTTTTCTTAGAAATAAATAACTGTTATTTTCTAAACTCCCAAGTTTGCCAGCATCCTCAAACCTTGAACATGAGTTTCCCCCTTTGGGGATGGCAGTCTCAACATGTCTGTCACCAACCAGCAAAGTTACCTGCTTAGTAACATGGCATCTGTGCCTAAACCGAGTCATTTGCCACCTTCCTGAACTGGTTTCAATCAGAGCCCCATCTAACCAAAGTGAGCTTCACACGTTTACCTCATGTTTGAAATTGAAATAAACTTATAACATTTATGAAACTTAATACAATTAAGTAGGCATCCTGGTGTTATTCAGGAAATTCTGAAAATGCTTTCAGTAAATATTCACAGAACATTTACAGAGAGATAAACGCCACTATTTTTTTTTTTTTTTTTTTTGCGGTACGCGGGCCTCTCATTGCTGTGGCCTCTCCCGTTGCGGAGCACAGGCTCCGGACGCGCAGGCTCAGTGGCCATGGCTCACGGGCCTAGCCGCTCTGTGGCACGTGGGATCTTCCCGGACCGGGGCACGAACCCATGTCGCCTGCACCGGCAGGCGTACTCCCAAGCACTGCGCCACCAGGGAAGCCCTAAACGCCACTATTTATCTTCTTATATGAAACTTAATTGGAGAATGAATATTTGGGGCCCATTTGAAAAGGTTAAGGCATTTACAATGTTTCTTATGGTCTACTCCCACAAAGGCCCATCCTGATCAGCTTTGGCACAAAATCCTAACATGGAGTTATAGCTGAAGAGACAGACCTGGTCTGTGTGGTGCCTCTAGGAGACCAGTTTCAGGAGGGGACAGCAGAGAACACTCACCAGGGCGGGCACTCCTGCAGGTGGCTGACTCCCAAGGTCGTTGGCACAGTTGTTTTCTGTCTTACTCGTGTCCTCGTTCACCTCAGGCACACTCGGGCGTGAGCTTACGTCTTCTGCACAGCAACTGCCCTCTGCCAATTTCACTTCAGCCCCTTCCTCAGCCACAATTTCATCAGAGGCCTCTCTCTGCATGGTTAACCTATGGGTGAAACAACACACAATACCGTTCAGGGTCAAGTAGGTGTGCTCTGTGATCAGTGCAACCTGGGCATGTTAACCCGTTATCTGGGCGATGAACAGACTCACACATCACGATTCCAGCCAGTTCTCTGGCTGGAACTTCTACTAAAATGCTCATGAGAAATAAAATGATCACCCTACTCTCCAGAAATCTGAAGCAAAATCATCATAATTTCGTACTGAAAAGTTAAATTCATGAAATTTGACCTAATTCCTAAATATTAAATAGAAGTACGCTAAAAAATCACATATAAAGTTTAACCCACGGTTTGAAAATACGGACACTCGCTATAATATAATTTGGTATCAGTTGTTCATTTATTGTAAAATTATTCAAACAACAGAATGCAGTGACTCTCTGCTAAGAGTGAATAAAAATATCCATTATCAACTGTGCTCATGGTCTAGCAGAGGTGGAACCCTGGGTAGAGGAGTCTTACTACTGAACTAACAGAAGGCTCTGAAGGGTCTATGATCTTGTCTTTAACGAAAGCCACGGCCTGGGCTTGGGTGGCACTACAAGTGAGACTGCAGAATACAAATGCGGTTTATATTCTGTATAAGCTGTACTGACAGGAAAGCAAGAGGACCAGGATGGGAAGAATATCTCACGCTTTGTTGAGTTTCGTATTCTCATAATAGGAACATTTTTTTCCACTGATAATGAAAAGTCAAGCTTTAACTGTGACTGGTGATATACTGACAGATTGGAACAGACTAGTTGTTAAACACCTGGTCATGAAATGAACACGGGGGGATCAGCAATGAGGACTGTAAGTTAACAATTCTTTTAGATTACGTTCTAAGTGCATTTTTTGAAATGTGGGTGAAACAAGTTGCACATTTTACATATGCAAGGAAGGCTCAGTATTTCAAGATATGATGAACCTCATAATCACTCTCATATTTACTTTTCTTTTTCGGTGCTCTGAACTTTATTCACTATAAAGGACTTTTGATAAGAACAAAGTATATCTGCTTTTCACATCACTATAGTACGCTGTTCCTTCCAAATGTCCACAATTTTGTTATTTATATCTTGTCACTCTAAGTTTGTAAGAAGTTTTATATATACACACATAAACACAAATGCTGCTATATATGTATATGCATATATGTGTCAACAGTAGTTGAAACATAACAGAATAAGCAACGATACATACAAAATTAATCCAAATGACTTTACATATATACTAAAAAAACATGCATTCACTAAAATTTGTTTTAGAGAAAACAGTGCAAACCTGGAACGATAGTTCTTTATACGTATGTGAATCTAGACAAACGCTATAATAACCTTTTTTTCTTTTTTAAAAACAATGAGGTATGGAAAATGAGAAGGAAACAGAAAAAGAAGGTGAAAGTGGCCACAAACAGAAAAAGAGCTCTTCAGAAGCTATTTTCTAAATATCTGCTTTGACTTCTCAGAGCCTAAATGGTACTTCTGGTCATTTGCAGAAAAAGAGTCAGTTTTTAAATTTATCTATGACTCTGAAATAAACTACCATACCCTTCAAAATAGGTAGTTTAGACTTAAAACCAAACAAAAGCCCAAGAAATAGTGTCAAGATTACTGAAGCAAGAATCTCGCTCATGTGCTTGTCCGCAAACTCGCCACTACCCCTTTCAAGTCTCTAATGACCAAGGAAAGACTTTCCCTAGGGGCAGCCCCCTGAAGCTGCGCTACTTTCCATTAATTCCAGAATAAGATCTAAACCTATAAAGGTTTCCCTGAAAGTTTCTTCTGAGAATCTAAACACATCCTCTTTGCGATCCCGGTAGCAAAAGGAAATCGCTGTTTTACCAATCTCCATCTGGACCCCTTTGCTCTTCCTCCTGCTCTGGTTCTTCTTCTTCTTGTGCTAATTCTTGTTCCACAGCCAACAGCTCAGCTGATGTTCTTGCAAGTAAGGCTGACACTGCATCCTGGAGAAGGTAAAACACAGGGCAATGGACACCACATACTTCAAGAAATGATTGAAAAACTTATCGGATGGGGACTTATGCTTCTAGTTGTGAAAAAGAAGAGGTATGAGACCCAATTCTCCTGCTGAGAATAAATATGAAGGCTGAATAAAGTAAAATAAAAAGCAAAATACAAACACACAAAAAATTCCAGCTGTTTTAAAGCAATGGAGAGCAACAAAGGCAATTAGCACTCGAGGACCAAGATCCCAGGGCAAAGGGAAACGCAAGGAGGTGAAAGGACCATCACTGCCACTCTTCTCCCCTGGGGGGCGTGTCTCAGTTCCAGCGGTGAGGCACACAGGCTGACAGACTGTGGCTGCCCAGGGCTGTGACAGTGATGGGAGGATGCAGAGATGAAAACTGAGTTGGCGACAAGGTAGCCAGCATTCAAAGGGCCAGAGAAAATGAACTGTGAAGTGAGCCCAATGTTCTGCACAATATTCCTTTTGGGACATTTGCCCTTCCTAAGCTACATACGTGCAGAGTAAGAAGCTGAGAAAGCAAAACCAGCTGCTAGGAGGCTAAACAGTAAGCAGATACCTCAGTTGCCTCATGGTCCTAGGGAGAGAAAAATTGGAATTCAGGTCCCTCAAATGATCCAGGTGATCTGCCCATATTGTCATCTGCCTTCCAGAAGAATATTAAATCCTCTCTGGAGGAAGCTATCAGGCAGATCCTCTACAATCCATACATAATATCCAGCATTCCACTGGAAACAGGGCCCAATGGCTGAAAGCCAAGAGAAATAAGAAGCAAAAGAAGCAGACCCACAGGTGGTCCATACACTACAGTTATTTAGAAAAGGAATTAAAAACTTCAGAATTAATATGTTCAAGAAAACTGATGAAACAATGGAGAATTTCCCTAGGATAAACACAAAGAAAAACACATTAGCACATCAGAGTGAAATTGCTGAAAATCAAAGAAAAAGAGGACATTTTACAAACAGTGAAAGAAAAAAGATGTAATACATCTTAAGGATCAACAATTAGACTCCTCCATCAGCTGAACAGAATCAGTGGAAACCAGAGGACATGTTATTTTTAATGTGTTCAGAGAAATAATTATTCACTTAGAATTCTGAATACGCAGGAAAAAAAGTCCTTCACAAATGAAATCAAAACAAAGATGCCGATAGATCTGTACTAAAAGAAATACTAAAGAAAATTCTCCAGGCATAAGGAAAATGACCCAAACTGGAAGCACAATAATGCAGAAAGGAAAAGAATACATCAGAAAGAGTAAAGATATAGGAAAATCTAAATAAATACTGATTGTCAATAAAACAATAATAATAATGTCTTGTGGGATTTAGAATAAATGTAACTAAAATATATGACCAATAATTGCACACAAGGAGGAAAGGGAATCATGGAGTTAAGTCTTTAAAAATCTTTGCACATCAAAAAAAAATCATAATAATGTATTTTTCTTTTTCTTTTCTTTTTTTTTTTTTTAGGGATGGAGCAAATGAAAATGTCTTGAGAAAGGTGTTTGTTTGATGGCATATCAGTGTCAATTCTTCCACACTGTTGGACCAACTGGGCAGTGTTGCTTGTTAAACACACACACACACACACACACACACACACACACACACACACACGTGTCAATGAAGCCTTCTTATTATATAGAAATTTTTAAATATCAGGCTGTTTAAATTTTTACACGTTTCACTTTGAGTCCTAATTTGTTTTTCATTGCATCTACCTATTTTCCCTAGCACTATTACTCTTGTAAGTAATCTTACAGGAGAGAATATTATACATCCGTGAGTTTTACCTTAGGCAATCCAACAGCTGCTTTTTTTTTAATTTGGAATTTTTGAATTTTATTTTATTTATTGTTTTATACAGGTTCTTATTAGTTATCCATTTTATACATATTAGTGTATATATGTCAATTAAAAATACATTAATTAAAATATATTTCAATTTAAAAAAATCTTTGCACTGTCTGAAAAAAAGCAAAAGCATTAATTTAACACAGTTTCTAAGTCAAGGATGCATGATGTAATCATCAGGGTAACAGCAAAAAAGAAAAGACTGTAATACTAATGGTCTAGGAGAAGAAAAACCAAAATTTTAAAATACTTGATTAATCCAAAAGAAGGAAAAAAAGAAACAGAGATAGGACTAAAAGAAAACAAAGAGTAAGATGACAGGTTCAAAGCCAAATATATCACTAATAGCATTAAGTGTAAATAAATGAAATATTTCAATTAAAAGATGAAGATTTAAAAACTGGATAAAAAATCAAAACCAGGAGCTTCCCTGGTGGCGCAGTGGTTGAGAGTCTGCCTGCCAATGCAGGGGACACGGGTTCGTGTCACGGAGCAGCTAGGCCCGTGAGCCATGGCTGCTGAACCTGCGCGCCCGGAGCCCGTGCTCTGCAACGGGAGAGGCCACAACAGTGAGAGGCCCGCGTAACCCAAAAAAAAAAAAATCAAAACCAACTATGTACTGCTTACAGGTGAAACACTTTAAATATAAGAACTCAGAAAGGTTGAAAGTAAAAGAATAATAAAAGGTGAACCATGCAAATGCTAGCCAAAAAGAACTGATACAGCCTTACTGATACCAGACAAAAAGTGTTATTAGAGGTAAAGAGGGATAATTTATAATGATAAAAAGGTCAGTTGAACAGAAAGATAAAACATAATGCTAGATTTATATTCACCTAATAGCCTGGATACAAAATACATAAAGCAAAGATTAATAGAACTAAAAGGAGAAAGAGACATTTATAATCACAAATTGGAGATTTTATTATACCTCTTAATAATTGATAAAATAAGCAAATTGAAAAATCAGTAAATGCAGAAGATTTGAAAAGCAAAATTAACAAACCTGAGCTGCAGAAAATACATACTTTTCAAGAGCACATGGAACTTTTGCTAAAACGGAACACATGCAAATCTCAATATTCTCTATGATTGAATATGTATAAAAATTCATATAAAATACAACACAATGAAGTCTGTTTTATTCCAGGAATCCAAGGGCAATTTAACATTCAAAAGTCAATCAGTGTATAATCCACTACATTAACAGAATAATGTTAAGAAGATAACCACGTAATCTTCTTAAGAGATACAGTAAAAATGCTTGATAAAATTCAATATCCATGCATAATAAAGCTCTTAGCAAACTGGAAAGAGAAGGAAACTTCCTTAATCTGATAGCAATTATCTGTAAACAGCCTCAGAAAAACCATTCTAAATGATGAATTATTGAAAGCCTTCACTTTGAAAAAGCATAGTACTGTCTACAGAGATAGATGACTGTACTGTCTACAGAGATAGATGACTAAGTCAACGGAACAGAATAGAAAGTTCAGGAACAGACTATACACATAGAGGATATCTGACTTATGACAAAAGTGACACTGCAGTGCAGCTAGGAAAGGAAGTATTTTCAACAAACAATCCTGGGTCAACTGGCTATCATATGGGTAAACAACAATCTTGACCCCTACCTCAAACCTTGCACAAAGATTAATTTCAGATGGGCTGCAGATCTAAAGGTCTTAATGAGATGTGTTTCTCCAACTCTGACTCACCAAGTCTATAGAATCGACTAGTGGCTGGCTTGGTTGAAATACTGAATCCTCAGTTTCATCTTCGTTCTTTTTGCACGGCATTTGCTTTGAAGGAAGCAAGTTATACCACAGAGTGAAAATCTCATTGGAAAAGGGTAAATCTGCCAGGCTGATCTGAGTTCCCGCCTATGTGAAATGAAAGGAAAAAAAGAAAAAACAAGAGAAAATAAAATGTTTCAATTCATATTTGCTCCCTCTGATATAATTAAGATTACTGGACAAGTTAAAAAAAAAAAAAGCAATACTCATGATATATAGCACTGGTGGATTTTTTTAAAAACCTGGCAATGTCTTATATTTCCCGGTGTGACTAAATAAGAAATATAGCTGATTCTTGAACAGTGTGGGGTTAGGGACGCCAACAACACTCCTGATCCTGCAGTCAAAAATCCACGTCTGCTTTACAGTTGGCCCTCCACGTGTCAGGTTCCACATCCCCAGGTTCAACCAACCACGGATCATGTAGTACTATAGTGTGAATTTAGTGAAAAAAAAAAAAAAAAATCTGTGTATAAGTGGACCACAAAAGAACCCCAGGGTTGGATTTTAGATCGGGATTACGGTTGACCCTAGGGCTACACGGGTTTCAACTGGAGACTGCAGTGTTTCTTGAACACCTGGGCACACCTCTAGACACCTGTTTGAACACTTTATGTAATGCTGCTCTGGTCACTGTGCGCAATGATGTGTTAAACTTGCTATTAGCTATGTGTGAAGTCTTCTGCATTAGTATTTAAATATCCTATTGCTCTAAACAGTAACACTTAAGACTTCCTAGAAGCTCTAACACCATGGCTGGGAGAACGAGCTGAATGAAGGAACTATACTCAGTGCCCTGCTTGAATCTGTAGCAGTCAGTTAGGTGTGGGATGCCCCTTTGATATCTCTCCATCATTGATGAGCTGTGTGACCCTGGACGCATTACTTCTCTAAGCAGTCCTTCATCTGAAAATAGGGGTCATCATACCCTTTTCATAAGACTGTCAAGAGCATTAAATGAGATAATGTATACAAAACACCCAGCACCAGACTCGTATTGGGAATAATAAGCATACTCCACAGTGATGGTCGTAACAGAGGCCAAAGCTCTTCTTTATCTAAAGGTTAGAAATAAAAGGTAGATTTTACAGAGAATCATAATTTCTAAGCAAATTTGAAAGGTCTGGAATAAGAGAATGGAAACCAGAAATCACTACTTCAGATAAAAAATGAAGCCACTGTTGGGTGTGTCTGAGGCATTGGGCAGATCGGTAGAAGTATCGAGGCTGGCAAAACAACAACTAGAAAATTATTCTCAGAATATCCGATAGTGTTATCTGATGATGGAGATGATGAAAAGTCCTACCAGGCACTCTTCCCTTTGGTGTTTACTGACAGAGCACAGATCCACCCTCAGCGTCTTCTGCTGCAGGGCTGTCTGGGAGATGGCCACTCTGAACACATCACCAAATAACAGGGACTCCGCGGCTGGATGGACTTTCGTTCGAAACAGACAGCTGACATCAGTTGAGGAGGGAAGCAGAGCAACTCTGAAGTATCTGCAAAGAACAAGGATGAAATGGATTTCACTGGTTCAATTATATTGGATTCACAGCTGGTGTTTGAAAGTATCTGCCTGGGAGAGAAGCACAGGGACACGGACTTCGTCTCAACCCAAAGCTCTGCTGCCACCATGGTCGTCATGCTCAGGGGCACGGAGGCTCTGTTCTTAACCCGCCGGTGCTCCGATCATGCAAGGCCGAGCCTGCCGCCCGCCCCGGGGCTGCAGCAAAGGCACGTGGTAGGGAAGTGAGAGGAACGAAGACCACGGGGCAGACGGATTTACGTCCCACCTGCCCGTGTCCTGACCATTCCACAGTGACTGCCACCTGAACCTGGGAAAGCAGGAACACACCAAGTAGACACGGGTGACTGTGTCCCAAAGAATACTCATCCTGCGTATTAAACAAGAACTGCTGACGGTCATTCCCCAGGAATGGAACACGTTATCCTACTAGAGGAAAAGAAACGCTAGTAGCACATTGCTAAGAAAATTTAAAACAGATGAATTTTAAAAGTTCAAAAAAGCACTGCCTAGCATCTCAGAAGTCTCAGATATGACAAACCGTTTTATGCTTTGTCATATTTTGAGGAAGAGTCAGAGATAAACAATAACTTCTAATACTACTTTATTTATTTTTTTACTCTCTTTTTTAACATCTTTATTGGAGTATAATTGCTTTACAATGGTGTGTTAGTTGCTGCTGTATAACAAAGTGAATCAGCTATACGTATACATATGTCCCCATATTCCCTTCCTCTTGCGTCTCCCTCCCTCCCACTCTCCCTATCCCACCCCTCTAGGTGGTCACAAGCACCGAGCTGATCTCCCTGTGCTGTGCGGCTGCTTCCCACTAGCTATCTGTTTTACATTTGGTAGTGATACTACTTTAAAAGTGAGTTTTCTGAGCACGCATTACACGAGGATTGACAATTCCTGGAAACAGCATGAGGTATCTTCTTTTAAATACCAGAAAGAGAACACCCATTAAATCTCTCCCCACTCCCCCATTTCCAGGCTTTCTAATTCATATTCTGAAGAGCATCTTTCTCCAATTATAAAAACTGTAAATTCACATGAAGAACGGAGGAAGGCCACATTATTTCCGTAGTTTGTATCAACATTGATTATGGAGATTCAGCATTAAAAGCCTAGTGGACCCTGGGCCACAGTCGTTAAGGCTGGAGATGCAGCAGAAGAAATCTTCTTTCCCTGCCTTCATGGAAAAGCAACAAAGGGAGGTATTTTAGAGAGGTGGGCGGCAGGGACGGGATGTTCTGTTTTCTCCAGACTCAGTTCACCTTGTCCCGGTGGCCTAACCACTTACACCATCCTCAAATGGTTCCGAGTGAAGAAAGTGAGACTTTACAGGGTTAGGAACCAAAGGCATAGGGGAAGGAAAGTTGGGGTGCTTTTCCTCTCGTTCTGCTGCTGGGGAGGGGGTTGGGGGTCACTCACAGAGACCCTGTGGCCGCCGCCAACCCGCTGACGCATCAACTCTGCTTGTCGTCATTAATAATAAAAAAAAAACAGGTTTGACGTTAGGAGAAAGAAAGAACGGCTCTGAGGATATTTCATGCTAGTTGTCGTCTTGAGCAGTGTCCATATTTAGACCAAGGCTTTCGTTACGGGTTTAAGAACACGTTGCCATGTGCTCAGGAAGGGTCAGGCCAGGCAGACAGGCGACCGCAGGGCAGCCAGGAGCAGAGGCCTGGCCTCGCACTCTGGAGGCCACCTGTGACGTCCTGCGTGCGCCCTGCTCTGGCAGGGGCGGGACGTTTGCCGGCAGCCCCATCCCGACATCAGGGGCTTCGTGCAAGTGCGTGTTCTTGGGGGATTCTGTCGTTTTGCCTGGACTTGCGGGTTGGCTCTCCCTGTTCACACATTCGATCCCTGGCGGATCTGTCCTTTCCCTGACAGGCCACTCGAAGATTAAAAGGCTGTCCACAGTGTGCTCCGAGATCTCAGCATACTTATCAGGAGGGGGAAGTCACGGATGGTATCACCAGCCGGTCCTCCCTGAACACTACTGACAGGTATCCCTAACCTCAGTGCTGGGAAGCGGGCTCTCTGGGGTGATCAAGCCGCTCCCCCATATGCCCTCCCTCCTCCCTGCATGGTTCATAAAACCAAAGGAGGGGACCGGCCCGTATCACCCCCTCTTCGCCTTTATCTAGTGCCGATTAAGACACAGTCGGCCCTGCTATGTCTTTCCCACATCTTCGCTTGGATGAATTGCTACATTACGATGGAAAATTCTCCTATGGACAATCTCAAGTTCTTTGATTTGTCCTCCACTGATTTTACTTACACTTTTGAAGTGTGAGGTATCAGGAAGGCATGAAGATTTCGGAGTTGTGCTACAATCACCATGAAACTTGACCTTTTTGCATCATATCTGTCAAAAGAGAAGCTGATGAGATAAGGAAGAGTATGGGCCACTTGTCACCGCACGGCGGCGAGACGCGCCCCTTCCTGCGCACATCCGCACCTGAGTCCGATCTGCACCTGGGCCGTCTCCGTGACGGCGACGTCCTCCTCACTGTACAGGACATCTTCGACTTCACTGGGCCTGGGGGCAGGGAAACAGCAGGTGCAGGTGAACGTTCGTGAACGGAAACGTGCAGAGCTACGATTGCTGTCTGCCACTTACTGATTCTGAATGGAAACCTGAACTAACAGAATTCCTCAGGACTTCACTAGTGGTCCAGTGGTTAGGACTCTGCACTCCCAAAGCAGGGGGCACGGGTTCCATTCCTGGGCAGGGGACTAAGACTGTGCAAGCCACACGGCATAGCTAAAAACAAAACAAAACAAAACAAAAAACAGCACTCCTCTACTAGCCAGTGGACCTGACCCCAGTGCAAGCTCACTTGTAAAAGTCTTGCTTCACCTTATCAAGGAGTCTGCGTCGGGGCCTTGAGGGGAACGACTTTCTGGTGCCTGGGCTTCCAGAGCCTCCCCGGGGTGTATGGTACCCCAGATACACCAGGCTTTCCGAAATCTGCATACACAAAACGCTTCACGACGCGCCAAACAGGCACTGGGCAAGCCCTGCAACGCTCTCATTAAAAACGAGTTTACGTCTCTAAGAGGCTCGGCTGCCTTTGAGCATATCGGCCTGTTCCTCATTTCCCTGCTGATGGGATGTTCTGGTATCCCTGGAATTTTCAGCCTGCCACTTCTTTAATGCCTACAGCCCTTTCCCCTGCAGAGAGTGGAATAAGGGCAGCGCGCTCGCGGTCTGTCACCCCGCGCCCGGCTGCGCGGAGAGGGCACCACGCTGGGTCCTTACTGTTTCACGAAAGCTTCGTAGACCCCGCTGTCCCCGGCCACGGACTCATCCGAGACCGCAGCCGACACGCAAGTGGTTTTCTCCCCAAGCAAGTGGATTCCTCTTCTTTTTGGTAATGATTTTTCCATATCTAGGGAGGGGAGAGTGACAGCACTAATTAGAAAAAGTTAAGTACAAAATGCACACATGGTTTGGTTCTGAGAAATCCAAAACGAACTTTCGACCTGAGAATCAAGGATGCTACTATTCAAATCAACAGAAGTGAAGGATTCCAGGCACTGCGACTTATAAGGTTCCTGGGATGCCAGTTAGTTGAGAAAGAATCGGCTGTTCCTCTGTCCTGGATATTTTAAGGGAAGGGATCAATTGCACACTTTCTCCCGGGCCCCTTGCCTCCCCCTTCTCGGTACGCGCTGCAGAGAACACAGTCGCGGGTAAGAAGCTGTCTGCCTCCCTCAAGTACTGGAGACGTTTCTATGAGAGAGCTTCTAGCGCTCAATGGAGAGAAAGGTTTCCGCCTCTTTTGCTCGCCCCTTCTCTCCAGCCTCCCTCTCCTGAGCTGCTGCTCTAATAGAAATTAAAGAGAGAGTCTTTGACTTACAGAATTCCTCACTGGCTAATACCATTAAAAACTTTGTGCTACTGAATCTTCACCAACCACCACTTAACTTTTGATCTCTGACTCATATTCATACCCCGGCAACCTGCAGAGAGCAGGGAGCCTCGTTTAAAGCTGTGTGTCTGTGTAATAAGCTGCAAGCCCATGGCGTTCTTTCATTCCCAGGCAGGCGATCGGGATCAATATTGTTATGCATTTCGTCCCCCTTCTGAGTCACGACTTTACATCTTGTGAAGATGTTTAAATTTTAAGGCTTCAGATTACAGGATTGATTGCTGCATTTTCCCTTTTATTTCTGGCCGTGGGAATGCTTTTTCCCCGATGATGAAGTGTCTTCTCTCCGCCCACCCCTCTTTGTGAGGGGTGAAGGTGATGACGTGATTTATTGATTACCCCCAGGAATAACCACAGCAGTCTGAAACTGACTTTGACAATGACAGAGACTGACTGAGGAAGGACTTCGGAGTTATTCCAACTTGATTTCTGCCATCCAGCAGGGACTGGTGCTGGACAGTCAGATGTATATAAAAGGAACTCAACTTTAGCTGAACAAGAGTCTAGAGCACTGACAGGTGACCAGTGTCACTATCACGAGCCACCTGCCCCCATGCCAGGGTCAGACATCGCCCCCACGGACCGAGTGTCGCTGACCTGACCTGGAGAGAATTAGTCCTTAGGGTTAAATACATGCTTTCGGTTGTTTTCACATGTGAAACTGAATATTACTTGCAAACAAAGCTCTTGGATATATTTTCCCCTAGTGTGACTTTTTAACAGCAGTTTTCTAACTAACGTGCATTTAAAAAGTTAAACGTTGTTTCATAGACACTCTGGAGATACCCTTCTGCAGGCACAGACCCCTCAGACAGACACGGGAGCAGATCAAGGGTAGGGAGCGAGGCGTTGGACACTGCGGGAAGCGCAGGGACGTCGGTGCCTCAGGACGGCCAGGCGGGGCAGACCCCGGGAGGTCCTCTCCCTCATCTCGTGCTTCACCAGCACGCAGCCTCATTTACTGGCCCCTCCAAACTGACTGAATGTGGACAGGTGGTCACTAGGGAACACTCCAAGTACATGAAGAGCAAAAACAGCTTTGAAATGCTCAAGAACTGTAAGATCCTTCAGGTCCAAAGCACAGAAGAGTGGCATAAAACCACTCCACTTTCTTCCTTCTTTCTCCCTTGCTCTGTCCTCCTTTCGTGAATGTCGGTGGTTTGTGACAGGAACTGGGTTTAGCAGAGTTTTTGTATTCCTTAGTGTCATACAGTTAACATTAGTTACTGTGAGCTGAGTGCCGAGAACCAGGCACGGCTGGGTGCTTCCCAGGCATTATGAGAGCGCTAACCCTTCCAGCACCCCACAAGGTAGATACTGCCTCGTGCCCGCTTTGCAGATGAGGAACAACAAGCCCGAGAGGCCGGGTGACGTGCTCGCCGGAGCACGGCCGGCCTACGGGGCCACTGCGACGCGAGGGCAGTCCGGACTGGCTTCAGGGGCAGCACGCACCGGGCCACGCGCGAGGCCCCAAGGCAGGTTTCTGCGTTGCTGGAGCCATTAGGTAAGCGGCGCTCCTGTGCTATTTTCTTTGCGGTTATTATTCCAACAACACATCACTTGTTGGCACCTGCCAGGCGGGCAGCACACAAACCACACAGCATCTCCTACGCTGTCTCTGCCCCAGGCCACTGGCAGGCGGTGGCTCAGTCCTCAGTGTTTGAAACCACACACACGAGATGGATCCCCCTACCTCTCTAAACATCTGAAATGGCCAATCGATTAACACCTAGAATTCCTAGGACCAAAAGGACAAAATAAATATGCTTACGGAAACAGCAGGAAAATCCTTCGAAAGAGCCTGTGTTCTCCTGCGCTGTGGACGCGCAGGGGCCTGTGTGGCTCTGAGCAGGCCTCCTGGGACCAGCACTGGACTTTGTTTCTCATTTGGTTTGGGGCCGGCTCCTCGGAGCCCAACTGCGATCACCTGCCAAACAAGGTACCACCCCGTTCTCCTTACAACCACATCTAGTATAGTAAAACCTTCTGCCTTGCAACGGCAAACAATTAAAAATATTAAACTCTCCCTCTGTTTGGGTCTCTGTGAGCACAGGTGCAGCAGTAAGGACTCAGGCCACTGCGCTCTCTTGGGCTGCAACTAGTACCGTGGCCACAAGAGGGCAGGGTGACACCACGCATGGGAACCGGCTTTCTGCCCAGTAACTTTCCGCAGAGAGGGAGAGTCCGGCATGAAGCAAAACTCATCGTTATTTATATAGAATTCCCACAGCAACCTAAACATTGAACCTCGGTACTAATTAGCTGGTATGCTAATTGCCTTGGTTTTCATCTGTTTTAGGCCAAGTTTGAAAAGAAGGTCCTCTTCCCTTTCTTGCTATTTCAGAACCAGAACCTATTTGCAAGCACGAAGTATGTTCACAAAATGTGTTCCCGGGCAGATGCCATACACAGTGGGGTTCTATACGACAGAGTGGATGCTCGATGATTAAATCTATCAAATACGGAAGGGGATTTGCGTTTGATCAAGAAAAAATGTGCAGGTTTATTAATAAACATTCTTTCCCAAATGAAGCCAAAATGAGAAAAGAGCAGCAGAAAGAGAAGGGGGACATATACCCTTTGTTTCCGTGGAAAAAGTAATCTCCGGTCACTCTCCGTGAAACGGTCAAGAGGGATGCGCGAGAGCAAGGGTCTCCGTTTACCTGCAGGCCCTTCATGCGGCAGCGCCCTGGCGCGTTCGGTGAGGTCCTTATCTTCTGAGAGAGACGGGGGCGCTCCTCCCGGGTCAGAGTCCAGCAACGGCTGATCTTCTCCGAGGCCAATGTCTGCAAAGTGGCTGCTCAATTCACAGTCCTCAAGGTCAGCAGAGAAGTGATGGAGAGGGACGACGTCGTGGGGAGACAGGGGGAACGTGCCTTCTGAGACCAAGGGAGAGCCCGGCGGGGACAGGGAGGAAAGGGAGGACCGGGAGGACAGGGACGCCACGGACGTGGGGGCCTCGGGCAGGGCGGGGGCGCGGCCCGGGGCCGCGGCCGCTGCCACACAGGGACCGCTCCGGCCAGGCTGGCTGGGGGACTTGGCCACTTCGTGTTCGTGGATGGTGGTGATGGGTCCGGAAGGAATGTAGCCACCTTTCTCCTGCAGGAGGAAGTCCAGTTTATACTGATAATCCGGGTCCAGCTGCTCGCCCTGACTGGTGTAGTAGAGCTCGCTGGAGCTGAGGGAGTTGAGGGACCCTCTGCTGGACGTGTTCAGAGACCCCCGGCTGGAGGCCAGCGAGCCCAGGCTGCTCCCGGAAGACATGGACAGCGTGCTGGCGGAGAGGCTGGGAGGGGAAAGCACAGCTGTAAAAACCGGGATGATGTGGAGAACCCTGCCGGCTCCTTTGGGCCGAGAGGAAAGAAACCCCGTGACACCAAAGAGCAGAGTCAACGACCGGGGTAAGAGAACTTGCTGTCACCCCACACATTTCCAAGTGTATTCGTGAATGCTTCCAACCTGACTCTCTGAAGACTCTTTAAGCAGCAATCCTGCTCATTAAAAATCATCCCCCTTGTGCAAAAGTTACAAAGATTTTAAAAAGCGATCAAATACCTACTGATAAATCTACCTGCATAAATATCCAGAAGCAACTATGCAATTAAAAAATACAGAAGTTGGGCTTCCCTAGTGGCGCAGTGGTTGAGAGTCCGCCTGCCGATGCAGGGACATGGGTTCATGCCCCGGTCCGGGAAGATCCCACATGCAGCGGAGCGGCTGGGCCCGTGAGCCATGGCCACTGAGCCTGCGTGTCCGGAGCCTGTGCTCCGCAACGGGAGAGGCCACAGCAGTGAGAGGTCCGTGTACCGCAAAAAAAAAAGCACCATGGCAGACTCAGAAAAAATACAGAAGTGGGAGGGAGGTGTAATGAACCCAACAGCATGAAGGGTTAATGCAGTGACTCTACTTTTAAAGAATCCAACTTTTTATTTTGAGAAAGGAAGAGGCCAGCTTCTAAAGACAAAGGCCCCTGGGCTCACTGCCTTCCTCCTCTTTCTATGTATATTTCAGGATGTATATTTTCAGGCAAATCTCCCCCACCTTCCCTTTTTAAAAGAAGGGATGACGTGGAGAAATGTGTCATTTTCCTAAGTATGTCCTGATAGTTGAAATACATCTTCTTCCCAACACATTTCAAACATGTTCCAAAAAGGACCTTGGGGTTCATGAAACAAAAATAAACCAAACCCAAATCCCTGCATCTTTAAATGTGGTCATCCGAGTTTTAACTGTATTAGTATAACAATTTTCCTACTTTTAAGTCATTGAAAATATAGAGAAAAGTAATCAAAGATGAACTACAACATGCCTGGATGCAGTCAACAAAAATGTTCCCCTCGAGAAGCAAACAGGCTTACTTTTTAAGTTGTGAATGCAAATATGTAGTTAATTTAGTAGTTTCTTCAAGTTTCTGTAGCAGCTCTTTCCTTCGCTCTTCCAATTTCAATCTAGACAAGAAAAAGAAATGAATTTATTTTCACAGAACTATGACCAAGCAGGAAAAGAAAGATTCTGAAAGAAAAGAAAGATGCTTATTATTTTCCCCTTGTGAGATCCAAATGAACTCGACACAGAGAAAACAGAGCCACCTGCCAGAAGGAAAGTGGGCAGAGCCGTCCACGGCCACTGGGCGAAGGACTGCACCAAATGGCCGGCATTACTGAGAACTTGTAAAATGTTGGTAGTCTAAGGTTTTCTTAAATGGGTAGGAACACCTCACGCTCTTACAAGTTAGGGGAAGACAGTGGGGAGGAAAAGAACAACGAAAAAACCGAACAAAGATTAAAGAGCCTTCTGCAGGCTTGAGACTTGAGCTTCCGTTACTAAAACACTTGACTGCAGTAACGGGCAATTAGAAAAGATCATCTGAGTACTGAACTTGGTAAGGGCTGTTCCAAAATCATAGTTAGTGATACAAATTCCAATCTTATTTTGATGAGAATGTTGGCGATGAAGAAACAAATTAGTCCACATTGCCAGTGTGAGCTAATTTGGGCTTAACTGTTTAAGCAAGAAAAAGACATAAAAGTGATTTCCTTTCTCCCATGGACGGCACCTCTCATCACCTGTACTGGATTTTCATGAAATTTCATCCACATTCAGCTGAACAAGTTTTTATGAGGATTTTTTAGAAAAAAAAATCTGAGTATTATGGAATTGTGTACTTGAGTAAGCCATTTTTAAATATATCAAGTATACTGTCTGTGTCAGGAGTTTTAGACGTCATTGAAATGAGCAGAATGGGACCCAGAAAACCACCACGTTTTTTTTTAATCTGCTAAATATAAACAAAAACTCAACCAGGAAAAAATATTAATTCAAAGTAGATTAACTGAAATAGAAGGTACATAAAGGTCCAGAGAAAGTCCCCGAATCTACTAAAACCCATGTCTCCTGATACAGGAGCAATACTTTTTTTTTTTTTTTTTGCGGTACGCGGGCCTCTCACTGTTGTGGCCTCTCCCGTTTCAGAGCACAGGCTCCGGACGCGCAGGCTCAGCGGCCATGGCTCACGGGCCTAGCCGCTCCGCGGCATGTGGGATCTTCCCAGACCGGGGCACGAACCCGTGGTCCCCTGCATCGGCAGGCGGACTCTTAACCACTGCGCCACCAGGGAAGCCCGGAGCAATACTTTTGAAGTAAGTTTTAAAACCAAGTCCCACACACACAAATGAAGGCTTTTCTGGTATGGTAAGGAGGCTTCAGGGCAACACAGTGTGTTTCATGCTGAAATTTAAATCCAAATCTTTCCCATTCTGGTCAGTCACATGTGATGGTCCCCCCAGGCCCTCCTCTGGCAATGGCTCAGGTGCTGCCCTTCCAGACCTTTCCCGGTTGCCTTGAACTGAGGCCTGGCCTGTGTTCCCCAGTTGAACCCTAGGCTCCCAGAGGGCAGGCTCGGGCTCTTTCTCCCTCCTCTACCCAGGCTGCCTGGAGAGCCCGGCGCCCCTCCCCGGTCCCCTCCCTGCAGGTGTCTAGATCACGTCATTGGAAGAAGCTTAAAGAAGGCCCTGGGGAGGTCTAGTGAATGTCAAAAAGTAGGAGGCTTCCCTGGTAGCGCAGTGGTTGAGAATCTGCCTGCCAATGCAGGGACACGGGTTCGGGCCCTGGTCTGGGAAGATCCCACATGCCGCGGAGCAACTAGGCCCGTGAGCCACAACTACTGAGCCTGCGTGTCTGGAGCCTGTGCTCCGCAACAAGAGAGGCCGCGACAGTGAGAGGCCCGCGCACCGCGATGAAGAGTGGCCCCCGCTCGTCGCAACTGGAGAAAGCCCTCGCACAGAAACGAAGACCCAGAATCTCACCTAAGGCCACCCCTGAAATAATGAGAAACCCACAATGTAAGTGGAAAACAGGATAATTTGAGGGAAACAGCAAGTGCTTTTCTGACAGGCGTGTGGGTACCGAGAAGAAACGGAGGGGGTCTGGGGTCGGTGAAGCACCGTTTGCTCTGCGATGAAACTAAGTCTGACACAGCGAATGTCAAGTTCCCAGAGGTGTCTCCCTGAAACCCTGCCGGCAACCCTGTGGCTGTCCTCTGTCAAGCACTGCACCTTCTGTCTCTGATGGAATCAGAGCCTCTCCCAGTGGGAGCTGGTTCCTGGTATCCTTCCTGGGAAATGACCTCCCCCACTTCCTCTGGACCAGGGACTAGAAGAAACTGCTGAGATGTCAGCCCCCTCAGGAGGGTGCGCCCCTGTCTCTCCTCACCCTTCTCCAACCCCCATCCTGCTACTCCTCCTGGGTGAGAAAGACCTCTTCAACCTGACCCCGAAAGACCCCTCCCACGGTCCCGCTGTTCCACACCCCTGCCCAGCTGCCCTGGACAAGACAAGGGGGCCCTTGCACCCTCCACCTCTGCCCTCGGTGCCCTGAGGGGGAAAGCTCCATGTCATCTACAGAAGTAAGAAGTTCCTTTTCCATTAAAAAATATATGACACTCATACCCCCCGTCCACTTGCTATAAGAACTTTTTCAGAATCAGTGGCAAAAACATTCATATGATTAAGAAACAAGACACCCTGGCAAGATGCAAGGCAAAACCCCTAAGATTTGTGAAAAAGGAAGGAGCAATGTTAAGATCTTATCAGCCACAGAAAAGCACAGAGTTTAAGGAATTTCAATAACTGTAAGGAAAGAATAGAAGGATGTGTAACAAGTCTTTTTTTCATTTGAGAGCAATTTCTCGTTCCCGATGCGCTTTATGACCACTAGGGGGCGAGCTCCGTCTCCGCGGGCAGTCCCGCGAGTAGGCGACACTGAGGACGGGGCTGGTGGGCACAGCTGGGGGACTCTGGGAGCTCACACAGCGGCTGAAAATTCATGTGAGTTTAGCTCCTTCAGAGACCAAAATTCAGCAATGACTCAGAATCTCGCCTGAGGCCACCCCTGAAATAACGAAAAACCCACAATGTAAGTGGGAAACAGGATAATTTGGGGGAAGCAGCAAGTGCTTGTCTGACAGGCGTGTAGGTACCGAGAAGAAACGGAGGGGGTCTGGGGTCGGTGAAGCACCGTTTGCTCTGAGATGAAACGAAGTCTGACACAGTGAATGTCAAGTTCCCAGAGGTGTCTCCCTCGACCTCCTGCTGGAGCACCGAGGAAATACACTGCCTGCAGAGGGCTTCTCGGGCCTTCTGACTGGGGGGATGATCCCGTTTCAGCTCAAGAGCAACGACAAGCACAGCAGGAACATACACAGGCAGTGGGAAGCAACGATGAGGTTGGTGAAGGGTAGGAAACGGGGAGAGCATATGGGGAGTAAAGTGAAACCACCACCACCACCAAAGCCCAAAGCCACACCGTGCTGTGCCCACTGGGAAACGAAGGACTCCGGGTGCACTTCGCAGGGGTTCTGCTCTCTTGCACAGGGAATGCTGGGCCGTTTTGCAGCCAAGGAGAGCAGTGAGAAAACTGCAAGGCGCTCCAGCAAGGAAGTGTGAGTCCCTCAGCCTCACCCTGGTTTATCACGGGCTCTGCCCTCACCCTGCTTTATCACGGGGCTCTGCCCTCACCCTGCTTTATCACGGGGCTCTGCTTTTGGCCGTGGACAGCACAGAGGAAGCTGGTGTCCATTTTCTGTAATGCTAAATGACTTGACTCAGACAGCCAACATATCACAAATATGAAACATACACATTTCCCTTCCTGCTAAGATCTCAATTGTGGGACGTGGGCCCATGCGCGGTCGTGAGTCAGAGGGCCATCCAAACCCGTGGATGGCCCCCATTACTCCCTGTGCAACTCAAACCCCACGGCTGGATCTCATAGATAGAGAATTATTTTGTATAAATATTTTATAGCTCCTCTTCCGGATGAGATCAAGCCTACTGTTTCTGCTGGAATTTTGACAGTTATTATGTGTGTGCAAACAAAAGTATAAAAGCCAAAGTCTAGGCACTTAAACTATATTTTTAACGTTACTTCATTAGTCATTTTTGAAGCTCCAGTCCTAATGAAAAAGACCAACAAGGGACTCCCCTGGCAGTCCGGTGGTTAGGACTCCACACTCCCAGTGCAGGGAGCACGGGTTCTATCCCTGGTCGGGGAGCTAAGATCCCGCATGCCACATGGCCCGGCCAAAAAAAGAAAAAAAAGACAAGACATCATGCCTGTAAAAGCTGATTCAAACAAAGAAACACACGCCTGTTTTCTTTCTCTCCCAGAAAAAATGTAAAGTCCACTGGTAGGGCCCTTCCCGGATTCAGATACTGCAGAGTAGGACAGCTGAGATGTCAGATGTCCGTACGTTACACAGGTATAATTATATGACATTTATTAAGGGTGACATAACACAAAAGATCACTGGTGTTTTATCTACGAGCCACACAAAGCGAACCATTTCATCATATTTGCTGATGATTATCAAACGTTTATCCTCGGAATTTAAGAAACACAGACACAGACACTCACATACAACATCGAGGTAACTCAGGAAAACAACTGAATTCTGCCTTCTCGCCCTTTCTTTTTGTTCCTTGTGGTCTTGGTCGGATGGCTCCCTACCTGGCCAGCCTTGCTGACACCTTCTAGAGATGTCAGAGCGGGAGGGGAGGAGAAGCAGGGGCAGGTGGGTGATGAGAATTATTTAAGATGGTGAAAGGATGGCATCTGTAGGGGGTTCCCCCTTTGATACTTTTTCACGCTCCCTAAAGCTGTGATGCTGTAGCTATGCGTTATCTCCAGCAGCATTTTAACTCACACGGTTAAACAAGTGCTCATGCTAATACCTCACCAGGAATGTCAGAGGTTCTTCCCTCCCCCGTCTCCTCCACCACCACACTTTTCAAATGTTTTGATATTATGTTGACACACAACCTTAAACATTTATAGAAGACAAGGAATTAGAAGGCAAGAAGGCAAGAAGTTAAAAAAAAAAAGTGACTGGATTATGGGTGGGTATTTTAAACTTATTCCCAGGTCACTTGAAGTTACGCAAATGTGAATCTCTCCCCCTTCATTCTGCTCCTTACTTGTTGGCCTAAAAGATGGATGCGCAGTGGTTCTAAAGGGCCACATGGTCTATGGCTGAAACAGGTAAACAGGTGTCTGACCATTAGTCAGCAAGGCCTGGACACAGGGCTGCTGTGCAGGTGTCCTCACGGCAAACACACACAGGGGTTCCCTGCTTAAGAGTCCAGCTGATCTGCCTACAGAACTGGAGTTTTTAGATTAAGTGATCAATTTACACCTTCCCACAGAAAGATGAGAAAATTGCTTAAAGCATTTTCCTTTATATTTTCTCCTGCTTCAGAGGAGGGTTTCAATTGACAAACAAAATCCAAGTGAACATTTTGTGACCTGTTGAGATATCAAAGGGAGCAAGTTGTCTTTTCCTTGTGAAATGAAAAGCAATAAACTTTTGCATTCTTGTGAGTAATAAAGCCAGAATAGGAAGCTTCAGCCGCTCTAACAGTCCAGATAATCTCTCTTATCAGAGTGCAATAGTTTACAGCCACTGTTATCAGCCTCGGTCAGCGATGGACTGCATTCCTGGTTTTCTGTCAACATTCCTTAGTTATTCAACATCTGTCTCAGGCATTTTCATGTCCCCCAAAGCGTAGAGGAACCATGGGGACTAAGCAGGGTGTGCTTTACTGCTCTACAGGAAGAATTCCTCAGTCCACTAAGGGCTGAGGCCTCTGAGATTTCCGCAGACCAGGGAGAACGGCCTGGAGGCCCAGCTGAGCCCCCCACGGGTTAGCCACCTGGGGCCCGGGGAGGGGAACGCACCTCTCGGCCAGAGCTCGGCTGGGCGCCCCCCGGACTGACAGCAGCTCCTTCTCCAGCCGCTGCCTCTCGGCACCCAGGCTCTCCAGCTCGTCCGGGGTGCGCTTCTCTGGGGTGACGAACTGAAGCTCTTTCAGAAGTTCTTCTTTCTCGTTAATCAGCATCAGCTTCTCCTTCTCAATGTCCAGCGCCCCAGGCCAGGCCTCACTGTCCAGTTTTGACAGTTCGATTTTCAAGTTGGCCATACTAAAACAAAATAAGACAGAATGAAATAACAGCTGTGCACGTAGTCAGAAGCCCCAAGGAAGGGAAAACACGAGGCGGGCTACGGTCGGGACTAACCCCCCAGGGACGGGCGTGATGGCTGGTGTGAGGCTCCGGTCCGGTCCGGTCCCGGGGCAGCGGCGGTCCCGGGGCAGTGGCAGCGGATGCTACACTTACTTCTTATCTGCCTCATCCATCCTCCCCACCTTTAACATCTGAGTAAGCACACCTACCTACCGGAAAAAGGATGAAGGTCAAAGTACACAGAAGCTTAAAAAGCAGAGGGCCGTGGGCGGTCAGCCCTGACGTGTGCCTGCCTGTGTGAGGTGGCGGGAGGAACACCCGAGAGCTTCCTTTAAAGAATCTCTGGTAGGGCTTCCCTGGTGGCGCAGTGGTTGGGAGTCCGCCTGCCAATGAAGGGGACACGGGTTCGTGCCCCGGTCCGGGAAGATCCCACATGCCGCGGAGCGGCTGGGCCCATGAGCCATGGCCGCTGAGCCTGCGGGTCTGGAGCCTGTGCTCCGCAACGGGAGGGGCCACAGCGGTGAGAGGCCCGCGTACCGCAAAAAAAAAAAAAAAAAAAAAAAAAGAATCTCTGGTAAATGATGCCGGAAGTGCATTATTCTAGATCTCGTTCCTCTGCGTAAAGACGCTGTCCCCAATCAGGGAAGGAAGAGGGGAGAAAAGAGGGCAGGGGCTAGGCCACGCAGTACCACAGCCAAGTCCATCCCTCAAGGCTACGGCATCGCCAAGGAAAAGGGGGCGGGGCTCGGCTTCCCCCACCCACATTCTTCAGCTGTGCACCATGAACTCGCTTCCCGCTCGGGGTCTGCATGGAGTCTACAGCATACATGGGGCGCTCACTGGGCTGGCCCTGTACACACGGCACTGACCTGGCTCTCCTCTGAACACACTTATCAGCAGCACCCAGGGCCCACTGGAGTGACAACAGGTGCTGAAGCGACGGGCCCGGGAGGGGCGGGAGGAGGAAAACGCAGCAAAGGGAACCTTCACCGGTTTCATAATTTTGCTGACCCCAGATGTCACTGCTTCTAGAGCTTCGTACTCAATGGTCAAGTTAACTCCTGATTCAATAAGAATGACCACCCGAATCAAGTAACTTGCTCTGTGGCGCTGTGAGGACGATCGGGATTGTTCACAAGGGAAATGGCACTTGGCTGTTTTGACCATAAGCACAAGATCAAGGTAAACTATGAACACAACTGATGTTGGCACGAAGAATCCATGTTCCTATTAAAAAATGTTGCATGATTACTCTGCGTATTGTTACAGCGCACACTAGAAAAATGAAAAACAGAGAAGGGGGGACGTTTTCCTCCCCTTTCTGATGTAAAAAGCTGTTGAAGAGAAGAAAAAGTTGAACAAGAAACGTTGTCAGGGGACCTCCCTGGTGGTGCAGTGGTTAAGAATCCGCCTGCCAATGCAGGGGACGTGGGTTCGAGCCCTGGTCCGGGAAGATCCCACATGCCGCAGAGCAGCTAAGCCCGTGCGCCACAACTACCGAGCCTGCACTCTAGAGCCCGCGCACCACAACTACTGAGCCCACGTGCCACAACTACTGAAGCCCGTGCACCTAGAGGCCGTGCTCCGCAACGAGAAGCCACCGCAATGAGAAGCCCGCGCACCGCAACAAAGAGTAGCCCCCGCTCGCTGCAACTAGAGAAGGCATGCGTGCAGCAAGGAAGACCCAACACAGCCATAAATAAATAAATAAATAAACCAAAGCGAAACAAAAAATGTTGTCAGGACAAAAAGGGAAGTAGTTCCACATTCTTCTGCCTGAAGTTCCTTGTATGAGTTAAAAATAAAATTGCCATCTTAAACTGCACTGCATATATAATGTCCTTCGGATGTTCCCCCATCGTCTGCACTTATGACAGATGTAACATCAGCTACTCGTCAGCTTTAACCACAAAACCATAAACAACTGTCCCAACGTACTGGAAAATTAAGCAAGACATTATTAGCTTCATTAAGCACGTAAAACAAAAGCTGGAGGAGAAAACAGGTTTCAGGAGAACACAACCCGCGTCTTACTCAGAATTGAGGAAGAAAAAGCGTTTTCAACGTATGCATAAACGCTTGAGACTTACCTTCTCGTCAGAATCGCTAGTAACTTTAAAATAAAACCCCAAATGGTAATAGAACAGCAATGCAACCAAATGGGAAAGAACTAATGTCTTAAGTTTTGATGTGACTGAATTAACCGATTGAACTGACAGCAACGATGCAGTGAAGGAAAGAACAGCATCTATTACTTGTGGGATCAGGCATTAGGCAGGTCTTGAATTTTATTTGGAAATAGCTTTCTGGGCAAGAAAACATGAAAGTTTCCGGGGCCACCTAGGAGGAGAAGTGCTGTGTAAGCTCCACATGGAGCCAAAGTAAAGCAGAAGCTCAAGCTGGCCCAAGGGAAGTCGCGTCAAACCCCAAGGGCCCCGGGGCATGAGGCCTGGTCCCCAAGATTAACTCTGAGTTATGGCCATTCTCCTTCAGAAAACCAGACACCAGAACACCAGATCCTGGCTTTGTTTACGTCAGAACCTAGGAGTTCTGGCAGCTCAGGAACTGGCGTGCTTATAGCCAGAGGGCCCCAAACAGGCTTCCACATCACTGGGCCACAAAAGCACAGAGCAATTCTCAGTCCTTACTGAGGGCAAAGCATCAGCCTGGCATGTGAGAAGCAGACAATACAGTAAACAAAATGTTTCCTACCCTCAAGCCATTTATAATCTACCTGGGAAATTTTATAGGCATTAAAATTAGCCGAGTGCAATGTTGCTCAGAGAGACTAAGTGACCTGCTCAAGCTCACGTGGTTAATGATTTATGGAACAAAGCTTCGGGTTCTTTCAGTAAATCAAAGAACCAAGTAATATTAATATTAGTAACAGAGGCTACCCAGAGGCAAATATTATATTTAGGCAGATCAAATAGAGCCTCTGTTAAAGCCAGACAACCTCTAAGAACTCTGGCCAGTGACTTTTAAATTCTCATCGTCACCAATAATAATGGATGTATTCCAGTATCCATCTTACGGGCTTCCTTGTGGTGGGAAGCCACGATGCTCCAGTATGTTCTCAGCCGAACTGTTCACGTTCATGATAATGCAGGTTTGTCACCCAATGCCTTCCTAAATAATAAAACAGCAGCGTTTTTACACTCTTAAAAGGAAAATAATGAAATGTATCAGTATGACCCTCTCTCTCAGAACAAATTCAGTTCCTACATTATGATAACCAGCTGAGTCTGTCACCGAGGCAAGGACAGAGGAGTCTCCCAGGCCTTCCCCAGCAGAGTCACAAGGTAAGAAAAAGTTATCGAGGCAGGGCTGAAGAAGAATTGAGAGGGTCAAGGAGGGAAACACTCCCTGAAGCGAGTGACACAGCAGACAGCTCAGCATCCTCCAGGACGTCAGCAGGGGCTCCTCCCTTCAAGCCAAGGAAGATGCTTGAAGCTCTTTACCTTCAGACTCCTCAGCTGCTACCAAGCCCCGCACCTGAGCCACGGTATCACATTTCTATCTGAGAAACCAACCTCCACACTTTGAATTGTGAGTAAGGAAGTACCCTACAAGCTCAAAGCTTCTTTCTTCCAGAATGAAGGGGGAAGTTTCATTCCCGCCCTTCTCATTAATTCTCCTTGTTCTTCAGCTTTCAGGGGAGGGGACCCCGTAACCCTTATATTCTAAGATCTGAAGGGTGACCTGGGTAAGAACGGTGGCGAGCGCCCAGCAGACGTCCCTACGTGAGTAAAGATGAATTCTGGAAAAGGAAACCCGGGTGAGCCAGCTGACTACCCACTGACCGCTACCCACTGACCGCTACCCACTGACCGCTACCCAGCTCCCCTGCTGTTACCTTCTTTTGGCTTCTTCATACTGGAGGCTCAGCCTGACCTTTTCAGCCAGATTTGATCTACTTCTCACTCCGATCTAGTAAAAAACAAAAGGGAAAAAGTCAATTAACTCTGCAAATGAATGAAGTAAACTGCTTTTGTTTCTAGGAAGTGCAAGTAATTGCAAAGCTAAAGAAGATGGGAACACCAGTTTGAAAAGGCATTTACTTTATAGTCTCAGTAGGGACAAAACATTTCTTTTTAATACAAGCTTGTCTGTTTTTCAAAGACTTTAACGTCCTTTTCTCCACACATTAAATTCAAGATAAAAAATATCAGGTAAATGTTTCTGGTATCTAAGAGTTTATGAAGGGTGTACAGGTCAATAAAATTTATGAACTGGAACTAATTTCCTTGTCTCTATGAGCCAAAATTTCCATCATCTAACTTTCAAATGCATAAACATAAAATAAATTACTTCAAAAATTAAATTTTTCAAACAGGTAAGCCCTACTGTTGATCTCTACCTGTTATACTTTCATAGCACAGAATTCAAAGAAGCATAGAGAACACAAAAATAACTGGAACTTATTGAAAAGTAAATATCTACTAATGGTGTCCCAAAAGGTAGAATACAAACTGGTAATAATATTCAAGCCACATTAAGTATTTTCAAATGCCAGGTATAAACCACCAATCAAATGTTTTAATATAATCAAGTTCAGATTTATAAAAACAAATTTTGTGGTTAGTTTTTAAAGGCATATATTTGTTTCTCATTAGCCTTAATGTTTATTTGGAAGGACCTTAATGTCTAAGACTCTAAACTTAATAGGAAAAACTCAAATTTTCATGTGTCTCTTGCCTTTCAATAGAGTCTCTGAATAAATACAGTATGAGAAAGTTTGAACAAAGCTATTCATATGGACAAATTCTGATATACTTTGGCACCTTGGCAGAAAAGATAAGGTTAAGATTTTTAAATCCAATCTTATGAGTATGAAATGCTGAATGCACACAGCTGGAATTTGCACCACCTTCCTGGCCCCCGTTCCATTTGCCATCGGTATTGTAATCAGGGCCCGTCAGGACAGTGCCGGGGCCAACCCTTCCACGTGGATAACTTACATCCCCGGAAATGCTTGTTTGTGACCCGGCATCCAGGGTCTGTCTGGAGAGAGATAAATGAGAGTTCACAGGACTGGATCTCAAGTCTGGCTCAGATCTGCCAATGCTCTGGTCCAAGTGAAACCGCTCCTGCAGCTTAGCAAGACTCTGTTCAGGAAATACAAAGTACTTCATAAAGCTGAACATTTAAGAGCATGAAACTTCCCCACCAGGTAAAATTAAGCTAATCTCAATGGAAAAAACAACTACTTTATCTTAGTAGGTACTTATCACTTTAAATTCTTGAAAAAAATAAGAGTAGAATATAATTTTTGCACATACACACAGGACTTTGAAAATATGTAAGATCATATTAAACAGGTTATCTTATCTTTCCCAAGACAGCCTGGGAATTATTCACCCTGTGACTAATGGTATCTTTATATTTAATACATGCATTTCTTATTTTTAAAATTCTGTTAAAAAGAAGTCTGTTTTAATAAGAACTACCCACTTTATGCAGTAGGAATTATGGAAGCATAGGATACCTAAAGCAGGCACACTTCCTACCTAGAAGACTTCTACAGTTATGCCATTTGACATCTGGACAGGATCCAGGAGATTATTTAGCTCACATAGATGTCAGAGATTAGGAATGGAGGCCCAGAAGCCACAGTCACTCAGTACCTGCAGTGATGTTTGGTTTGGGAAAGTGCCTAATCACAAGTGAACGTGACTGGTGTCGGCACCCGGGTTTTCATAGGGTGAGTTTACTTTAGAGGGAGGATGTGAGTCAGTGAGAGTATTAAAAAGGAAAAAATTTAAATTGCTACCAAAGAACCCCCGTACAAAACACTAATAAAAATGTAAGAAGCTCATTATTATCAACTTTAAGAAGAGCCAGGATTTCATCCTGATATTTAAAATTCTCACGATAAGAAATTAGAAATATCAGAGATCTGATTTTTTTTTTACTTAACCTTCTCTATTTTCTTTCAAAGGCATATTTATACAAAATGTATATGCATGAGGGATAAAACTTAAATGGTCACATCACATAATATATTATAGAAAAGAACGAAGAAACCTCTCAGGGACTTTGGACAAGTCTTTTCTATTTTTTCATGCAAACGGTGAAAAGATGTATATTTTTCAAACCTATGACCATGCACTCAATCAATTTAGTAGGTCATGACTAGTATGTTTTTTTTTTTTTTCGGTACGCGGGCCCCTCACTGTTGTGGCCTCTCCTGTTGTAGAGCACAGGCTCCGGACGCACAGGCTCAGCGGCCATGGCGCATGGGCCCAGCCGCTCCGCGGCATGTGGGATCTTCCCGGACCGGGGCACGAACCCGTGTCCCCTGCATCGGCAGGCGAACTCTCAACCACTGCACCACCAGGGAAGCCCCGATGACTAGTATGTTTTTAAATGAAATAGAAGAGACTAGAAAGTAAAATCAAAGTATATTACTAGTATTAAAAGCAGGCATATTTCTGTGAAATTTGGTGTGTGTATCTATGGTTAAAGACATTTGTATTACTGGGTTTTGATGTAAAATATACGTATTTCTTACTCTGGGTCATAGCCAAAGAGGTTCAAAAGTCATAGAAGATAACTAATGTCCCTTTCTGCTCTACTGTTGATTCCTGTATTTATTAATTATTTTTTATATTTTAGTAATTAAAAAGGAATCTAGCTTTTAAATTTAATCTGGCCTATGTATAAATCCAAAGTTTACAGAAAGAATCAAAGAGGACCTGAAATTGCTAAATTATGAGGTTCCAATTTAACTCTGTTCAAGTTCCATTAACTTTTTTCAAAGGACTTATTTTGTGCTTTTCAGGAATGACTGATTTAATTGGCAGGATCATTGCAGAACAACAAAAAGTACATCCAAGTGAAGTTCTGTATGTGTTACACATTCGTTAGAACCACATATTCTAGAGCAAGACTGCCTGGGTTTGAACCTCAGTCCTGCCACTTACCTGCTGTGTGACTTTTACCAAGTAACAACTTCTCCACACTGCTGTTTTCTTGTCTACGGGTTGAGGATAATAACAGAGCCTATCTTTAGGCTATTGTGAGAATTAAATGAAGTATTTCTATGCAAGGCAGGCAGAAGACTGCCTGGCACAAAGTCAGTATTTTAAGTCAGTCTTTTCTATTTGATCGCTTCTTGCAAGTTATTTTAGAATTCCCCAAATGCAAAATTATATGGGTTCAACAATATTCACCCACATTCAACCAGCATTTTGGAAACTGACATGAAGTAGCTGAATTTGGTACTTAAATGCAGAGGTTCTGCTTACCACGGGCTCTAACATTTTTTGAAAGACACAGACTAAATCCTCACCCAGCTAGATAAAGAACTCCAAATGTCTAAAATATTACAAAGACTTCTCAGTGCTTGTGATAATTACGAGATGGAAGGGAGGGAAGAGGAGGAAGAGATATCTCTTTAAAAAACTTGACTGTATCTGCTAAATATAGATACTCAACATGCAGAATATTGATCACTGAATGGTTGTTTTCTCTACATATAAGGCTGGGTCACTGGAGCTCAGACCCATAAGGTGAGAAGTGTACAGGTGTAACAAGGGGGTCTACTGCCATTAGCATCTCTCCCAGGGTGACTACACAGATGTCCCCCAGCTGGGTCAGCGTTCTCCCTGCCACCCCCAGCTAGCACCTCGGAATCTCCTGGGGTGGGGAATGGCTTTTCTAAGTTCCTCACACCCCTTCCCCCTCTCCTCAAGGCACCTCATCTACTTACTGACAGCAGGTGACATACCCTTTCTGTACCCTAGGCTGAGGACCACTGAGTTAGATAACCCTGCTTATCAGGGCGCCACATGAAGTTTGCAGTGAGTTACAGGGTGCACCAAGATGCTAATCTCCTTAGATGGGCTCCAGGATCCAGCAGCCCCTGTCTCAAAGGTCATCCAAAGTCTGCCTTCAAATAAGCATATCAGAACCTTGGAACCAATCCGTTTTCTTCCAAGGCAGGTGGCTGGCTCAGTGCCTGTAAAAATCTCCTACGGGACCAAATTCCGTATGGATGGGGCAGAAGTGGGGTTTGTGTGGTGGTAAAGGGCCTTCCAGACTCCGATGGAGAACTTCTGCCTCAAGGAAAGCTTCTGAGGCCCAAGAAGGTAGCAGCGTGACTTGAAAAAATGTTCCCACACATACCTGCATCAGATCTTGTTTTTCTTTTTCTCCTGAGCTAATAGCCTTTCTGATAGACTTCAGTTCAGTTAGGATGGCTTTGGCTTCACTAAGTTCATAGCCACTCTGGCCTCCAGACATTTTTTTATCAATTCTGTTAAAAGAGGAAAGGAAAAAAGAAAAATCAAAGAATAACCGAACGTACAAGTTAAAGAGATAGGAATTGGGTTTGGGGTTGTCTTGGCTAATTTTTACTACGTGACTCACACACACCAGTTTCAAGCTGATGAAGCTCTCTCCTTTCTCTTCTGATCACTTGGAGCTGAGAGCCCTTCCATCCCCCACTCCATCCCCCAGTCCACTGTCATCACCTTCAGGCTCAGGCTTTTTGCTTTCAGTCTGTTTGGGTGATCCCACTGCTGGCTGAACTCAAACCTCATCTCATGCTGATCCTGACAAAGGTTCAGGACACGGGGAAGCAGAAGGACAGAAATGCCAATAAACTGGGCGAGCACAGGAACCTCAGGATTCATCACTGCCACCTAATTTCACATGCTGCGATGTCTGTGCAAAACCTAGTACAGTGCCTACAGCTTGGTGACCTTTAATAAAGGGTAGTGATTTTTATTTATACTAGTGACTATCCTGTAATATTTGGATTGCTTGGTTAGTTTCTTATTTCTTTTTAGATATATGAAATGTATTCTTCTTTTACGACAGTTATGAGTCAAGATAAATTGCTCGCCTTGCTGAATGAGTTCAAATCTAGGAACAAGGGGGCAGCAGATGTGTTCATTTGTCCACCAATGTTGAATAAAGAGCTCCCCGATGAGCTTATTTACTGCCCCTGCAGATCTGCTCACCAAATGTCCTTACAGTTCATAGGGTCACCCTGTGTCAGAGGATTTCATGTAACCTAATCTTTGTGGTCGAACGGCCCAACCAAATTACCTAATGAAAAAAGAAAACGGTTCAACATTTTCTTCACCATCACTCTCCTGTTTCTCCCCACCACCTATGCTGCCTGGGACTCATTAGGAAAGAGCCTGGGCTTCCCTTCGGGGACACAAGCCACATCTCTGCCCATCAGCCAACAACGCTATTACATGCGTTCTCAGACATATCCTTGTCTTATCCACAGACTCTCCAGAGTTATGGCACCTACTAAATCACAGAAAACTGGCTCTGACCTAATTTGGTTTAAAACACTTAATAATTTGTATTTATTTCAACGTGAAGGGCATAGTCTGAAAAGTAAAAAAAAACTAACACAATTATTATCTTATTCACTCTTCCAAAGTTTACCCAAACAAGTGCAGTTTGTAGATAACTTGATAACTAAAATAGTACTTGTAGATAACAAGTACCATTTTAGAAAATATTTTACGATGCTGAACAAATAATTAAAGTCTTAAAGAACCCAAGAGAATAAAATTAATTTTATCATAAGGTCATTCTATAAAAAAGTATAACCAATGAAGTCACTGAATTAAACATATACGAGTGCGCGTGCACACACATACACAGAGTATTTGTGATGGGAAGGGACCCTAGAGATTACCTAGTCATGCTTCTTCCAAAAAAGAAACTGAGACCAGAAAGTCTATGCAAATTTAGCTTGTAAATTGCATAAACACTTAGCTAAGTAGCACAACTGTCCTCAACATGAAAGACTTAGGCCTGGGGCTCTTATGACTATTACATTTAGAATATTTGATAAGAACCCCAGAAGTAGTTTGAATATTGGTTGATTATATTTATTTCAGGAGGGCTTTATCAATGAAATTGCTGACACCTTTAAGTGTGTATCTACTCACTTAGTTGAGGCAAAAAGCTTATTTTAATAAGAAAAAGAATCTGTGAGATTTCATGAAACAGCTAGTAATATAGGCATCTCAAACTGTCAAAGGCAGTTTCTAAAGCCCAAGTAATTTCTTCCGATTTGTATAAAACCTTCAGAATTTAATAGTGAAACAAATCTTTAATTCAGAAATCAACTTTGACATTTGAAAATAAAAGCCAGTGAGTAGTTTTCAGAAATAAACTTTAATATTGAAAAATAAAAGCAGGGCTACTTCAAGACTGCTAATTTAAATGTCAGAGAGCTTTAAAAATAGATGAGAATTTCTCGGACAGCCACTGCTCAATCAAATGTTAAATACGACAAGAACCACCTCCATGCAGCATTCGCCAGGGAACCCCTTTTGGTCTTTCTTTCCCCTTTTCCGAACATTTCTACTTTACTTTAACTATTGCTTTTGCCCTCTACCTCCACGTTTTTCCTTTTTCTCCTCCACTTTTCATCTTCCCCTTTTTCTCTCTTTTGACCCTAACTGACCATAAAATAAAGTATCAGCATAAGTTGCTGACTTTTTTTTTTTTAAAACGAAGTACGTACTGTGCTTTTTGTTCTTGAGAAATACAATTGTACTTTCATCCCTTAAAAATTAAAGAAACATTGTTTTTGGTTTCTGGGTACCCTATAGTTAATTTTTTCCCTATATCTTACCATGCATGCCTTCCCTGGAAAATGTGTACCCCCTGAGCCAAACTTTCATAGATTCTGTATATACTCTTGGCTTGCTGGGTGTTTCAGCACTTTCCATTTTCCAGTTTTGAGTGAACACTGGAGGTGGCAAAGCGGAAATATGCTTCTCTTCCTGGCATCCACCTACACATAAGCTACACTATCGCTTAGGCCAAAGTCAACTTTGGGACCACAGTCTGAAATGAATAACGTAAAGAATAAAACTACATTCATTCATCCAGCATAAACTATTGCATCAAGTAAAATAAAAACCGGGGTTTAAATTACATTCTAATTCCAGATTCCACAAACTTTTTCCATTTTATTGTGAATAAGTGAAAAGTTACAGAATCCTGCAGTGGGATTCTGTATAAATCTTTTCCTGAAATATATTTTGTCGTAACCCAAGTAAAAAGTCCCCTTATAGTACCAGGAATGCGGTTTCTTGAAAAGTATGGTCTCTGGGTTCAATCAATTATTATTCAATCTTCTAGTAGTACGGTGTTGAACAACTGGATGAAAACAGCTTTATTTTGTCTATAGCTTTATTTTGATCTACGAGAGGAATCTGATGTTAGATATCCTATCTTTCTGCTCTTGGTTCAGCGGATTAGAATCACTGCAAGAGAAAGCCTGAATTTCTACAACAAATGTCTATTGTTTTCTTGTGGAATGTTATTGACAGATTCTTAAACATGCCTTGGATTCCTATAAAAATTGCTTGCAAGCAAACTGCTTTGAAACAATACAGCATTGTTACATCAATATAACAAAAACATCAAGTTTGGCTAACCTTTAATCCCAGTGGTGAATGAGTTATAATTTCATGTGCCTTAAAAGTATGCAACGTGTGGCTAAACGCTTCGTGGTTCTCCCACCACAAAGCCCTCCGTTATGCTGATGTACAACTGACTAAATAATACATTTAGGTGATTCCAGGTCTGTTGAGATTTTCGGGGCGCTCTGCAACCAGCTGAGGTTCTCTGAACAGGGCTGGACCTGAGAACCACATGGGGGTCTCACAGAATCTGACTTGGGCTGGAGACAAGACACAGGGATTTTTAAGAGCTCCTCAGATTATTCCAATATGCAGTCAGGTTAGAGAACCACCAGGATGGGAGCATCTGAAAGAATATCATGGTCATGATCACATGAGGTGAGTGTCAAAAATAAAACTGATCCAGTAAACCAAATGTCTGAGATGAAAGTCATGTGGCTGGTGGTCAAGAGGAGTGACTGGGGTCCCAAAATATAACTCGTCAACCAAACACACAGAACAATCAGCTTATGTGGCCTGGCCAGCGAACACGTGGGATCTTTAACGGGGTAACGCCTTGCTGCCTTGGATACTGCTAAGGGAGACAAGGAAGAACATGAGACCCGCCGATCAGGGAAGCCCCTATGAATCCTGCATTGCTACGGGGGGCACTGAACTGGGCAGCAAGGAGGAGGGAAGGGAAAAGCAGCTGGATGCCTTTCAAGGGATGATGTCTTCAACCCTCCCTGGGGTTGTGTGCTGGATGAACCATCGCTGCTTCCCTGCATCGGAGACCCTGGGGTGGGCACTGCAGGAGCTGGAAGGTCTCGGTGTGCCTGCTGGGGTTCAGTTAGTCTGGGCCTCGTCAGCAGAAGAGCAGTGGCTTCCAGGGGCTGGGAATGGGGCAGGGATTTCCAGATCCTGCTACCTTCCGTCATCTCCATTCTCACTTGACTCAGCTCGAGCTGGAGCCAGGGTCCAGCAGACTTCAGCATGGAGCAGGAAAGGGCAGAGGGAACACGGGAGCTGAGGCACTCACTCAGCCCCTCTGCAGACACCCCCGACTTGCCCCCTGAGATCAGACAGCATTAGGTCCCCCTGGGGCTGCCAGAGGCGGACAGGCCCCGAGCCCGGGGCTCGGCGGGCGCAGGCTTACAGAGCCGAGCCTCCGGAGAGAAGGGGGAGGCCCTTCCTGGGCTCGATCTCCTGGCTCTGCCTCAAACTGAGAGCAGGCTGGCAGGCCCAGAGACGAAGCTAAGTTTCTCACTTTGGTTTCCTTGGATCGCCAAAGATTAGTGAACATTTCACACCTATTCAAGTGTATAGATTTTCCCAAGATTTTTGCTTTTTTTTTTTTGGTGCAGAGCTTTGCACTTCGTATTCTACTTCTCTTTGAGAAAACTCTTATGTAATCTATACTTCTTTTTCCTTTGTATCGGTTCAGGGGCTTTGGATTATTCGAGAGTCAATTTCAGTATTTTCATACTCACTGTTTCAAGGTTGCAAAGCCTTGTTCTTTATAGAGCAATTCTTGCTTCATCTGTGACAGTTCTCGCTTCAGCTTTTTAACCTTTTGTGCGAAATCAATGTAAATATGAATCAGCAACACAGTTTAAAAAGGTAATCTATTAGTAAACCATTAAACACATAAACACAGCCACTAGTTTGACACTGACTCGACTAGTTTCTCCTGGACATAAGTTCTATGGAAGGCAGATTATCAGCGATGTGCATTACTACTCAAGTTTCCTCTCATCATCGGACGTAGCAACATTGCTATGAGCCGGACATCGCGATCGTCCGCGCTCTGTGATAAACAGCCACTACGGGGAAAGGCAGGATGGTCAGCCAGGGTCTCTCGGACTCTGCGCTTGCCCTTCCTTCCTGACTCTCCAGGACCCCTGGCCACCCCTCTGTTCCCCAAACAGGCCAGGCTGTTCCAGCCTCAGGGCTTCGGCATGTGCTGTTCCCCCGGCTAAAAGGCCCTTCCCTCCCCCGGCTAAAAGGCCCTTCCCTCAGCTCTTCACTAGCTGACTCCCTGTCACTCAGCCTCAGCTCCACGTTACCTTTGCAAACAGCACTTCTCTGGCCACTGCACCCAGGCCATTGGTCTGTTTTGTTTAGTTCGCAGCATTTTCCAAGAGCTGAAATTGTCCTTGTTTCCTGTCTGTCCCCCATGGGAAAGTAAGAAGCATCACCCAGCTGTACCCCAAGCTTGTAAAATAAAACCAGGTGTACAGCAGGGGATCAATAAATACTTGTTGTCAAACTGATACAAATTGTTCTCTTCCTGTTATCTTTGGTAATAAGAATACTAAGGTTTGGCAGGTCAGGAAAATGGCACAAGCCTGGTTCAGTCACAAACTGAAGGTATTCTCATGGGTGTCAGAAACTTATTTCCATATAGTGAGTTATAGCCTTAAGTTTTAAGCACATCCTGTTGTATAGTATTTCCCTGTGTTTTGCAGTTTTACTTCCTATTTATTCTACCCATTCCACAAACACCTATTGATTCTGCGCAATGTGTCAAGTCCTGGGTCTGAAAGTGTGAATGAAACAGACCTACTGCCCTTATGTGTCTTACAGGACAACGAGGGGGCCTGGTATGGAGCAAATAATTGTCCAACGAAATAAATCTTTCCAACTGCCATAGGTGATATAAAAGAAAAGCACAGGATACTTCACGATCTAAAAGGGGGACGGGACCTAATTTAGCCTGAGGGGTTGAGGAGATGAGAAGGTTCGTGGGCTTCACTGATAGAAGGGGTCCCCACAGGGTAGAGCCTGTGGACAAACCCTAAACTGTGGGAGGGGAAACTCAGCAAGTCTCTGGGATTTAAAGAACGCTGTCACTGCTGGATTACAGAGGTGGCGTGTGGAATGAGGTGAGAATGCAAAAGGAGGCCTGATTACACAGAACCTGAAGCCATGCTGAGGATTTCTAGATCTCCTCCTAAGAACAATGAGAATCACGGAGGGATTGTAAGGCATGAGCTGCTTCATGCTTCTAAAAGATCACTGTGGAGACTCTATGGTGCTTGGACCAGAGGGGCCCAAAGGGGCCATCCTGCCTGGCGCGCGGGCCGTGCTATAGGAAAAATCCATTTTAGAGGTAGAATCAACAGGACTTGGTGGCGGACTCAATGTGGAGGGTGAGGGAGAAGATGTGTCAAAGATCACTTCCAAAATCCTGGGTATGTGAAGGTGATTTCCTGGGAGGGAGATAAAGGGTTTCTGTGAGACATTTATTTTTCTGACACCCACGGCACTTCAAGGCAAGTGGAGTATGTGGACTTGAAGTGTCCAGGCTAGAGATATAAAATAAAGAGTCACTGACATAAGGACTAGACTAGACTAGAGATATAAAATAAAGAGTCACTGACATGAGGATGCTGTTCTAAATGCACGAGGATAAACGAGATCAACTAGAGAGTGTGTACGGAGAAGGGAAGGCAGCTCAGGAACACCTTGGGCATCTGCATCGCTCACAGGTCAACGAGAGAAAGAGACAAAGTACACTGCGAAGCAGAGGCCAGAGAAGTCAGAGGAAAACAGAGAGCATCGTGGAACAGACGGGGAAAAAAGTAACCGGGGGGACAAGGCCCTATGAGGAACCAAACGACAAAGACAAGGGCTGTTGTGACACATTTGTAGACCATGAGGCACAATATTTTGGATACAGTAATGTTCAATTATTTATCTGTTAAGTTAATCTGAAGGCCTAACAGTTTGTGCCCTAAGGCACTGACATTTTATTAGGGAGAAGGAAATAGAAAGAATCGTGTTGCAAGGCCCAATTCCTAACTAAAAGAGAGGTACAAACAATGTTACTGGAACCCAAAGGAGGAGAGGACTACTTAGGCCAGGGGAGGAGGGCTGCCCTCAGAGAGAAGGATCTTGAAGGTGCTTTAATATTCATGCATAGCAACAAGCTCACTCACAGTGTCCAGTAAAGACATTTCAGTTTTAGTATCAGACTATCATCATGTCAGGAGCCATCAGTAACCGACAGCTCATTCCACATGTAATTCTACTTCTGACAGCACTCTCAAAAGCTTTTCACCAAAAAGACTAACATTTTTATTTAAGAATAACAACAGAAATCCAAAAATCAATAGTAACTGGGCTGAAACCTGTCTCTACCTTTGAAAACACAGTTGACAAAAAAAAAAAAAAAAAAACAATGGTACTATCAAGTCCTCTTGGCACAACTGAATTAAAACAATTAGCGTATCTCATGGTCATAAAATGGCACTCCACTTAAAATCATTTGGGCCGCGATGACACACCCATTTACTTTCTTTCAAAAATGATCATTGTAAATTTAACTTTTGACAATTCAGACTCTTCTCTGCTTAAGTGATGTGAGATTTTATTGTATGTTGGGTGACAATGATAAAGGAGGCTAACACCTGTGTTTTCTTCCACATCATTTACTTTACCTACAGTTGGCTGAAAGCCGCTGCTTTCATTTTGGGGAGTCTTCTGAGTGGATTACCTGAATGATTTCCAGCTGCCAAATATCAATGTGCATTTTATTTTGTTAAGGATGAAAAAGTTTGATTCTATTATAATGATAAGTGAAAACAGATACTGCTATTTCCAACCCAACATTATTTCCGATTGTTTCTGGTTTTATGAGTTTGGTCTTAACTGTTCAACACCCTTTCTTCTCAGAGAACCATTTGGCATCGTTAGCTATTGGAGGATCACTGTTTCTACTCTCAGTCTCCAACCCACTTTCAAATGTAGGACACAGAACATGAAAACAAGCGTCCTTAGATCCCAGCTAAGGGTTACGCTAATGCTGATTTGCACGTTTAACACAATGTGGACTCTACTTGGAGACAACAGTGAGAGCTAAAAGGCCAAGCACTTCAGGTATTCCAGGTACTGTGCTTTCAACCCTCACAACTACTCTAGTAGATGGATACAGTTTTAATTCTTATTTTACAGGTGAGGAATCTCAGACCTAAAGAGAATAAGCAAGTAACCTGCTGAAGGTTACCCTGCTACTAAGCAGCAGAGAGCGGTCTAGAACCCAGGAGAATGTTTTAAAACTACAGTTATAAAAGTTTTAGTTATTAATGGCGTGATAATATATATAAGATCAAAGACAAACTAGAACTGTAGCAAAATGACCTAAATAAAGCCTATGGCCCTTATTCTACCTTAGAAAGGCCAGTATTCTTTTTTTTTTTTTTTTTTTTTCTTTTCGGTACGCGGGCCTCTCACTGTTGTGGCCTCTCCGCGGCCGTGGCTCATGGGCCCAGCCGCTCCACGACATGTGGGATCCTCCCGGACCGGGGCACGAACCTGTGTCCCCTGCATTGGCAGGCGGACTCTCAACCACTGCACCACCAGGGAAGCCCCATGTCAGTATTCTTCTATCCCACCCAAGCTGAATATGTGAAGAGCCTCACAAGCCCTAGAGCCTGTTTTTGCCTTATATCAATACGTGGTGAACTCTCTGCAGCTGGATCCAACCATCTAATTTTCCAGACCTATGTCTACGGCTCAAATCTCAAACCCGAGAGTCCCAAATCGGAGGCAGAGAGACCCACGACTTTTGCACATTCCCTGCCTTTTATACCCACTGCACCAAAGCAACTGACATTTTGAATTGACTTTAAAGTTAGTTCTGAAATCCAGAAAGAGAGTGATTCAATGTGATAAGCACGACTGGAAATCATACAGCCTCTTACCATCTCTTACAATCCTAGTGTGTAATAAGTTTTCTTTTAAAAGAAGGAGAAACAAGATGGCAATGAAGGAAAAGTAAATTCCAGAACGTGTGGACCTTGGGAAGATCACAAGACAGGCAGGGTTCAGAAATCTGCCCTAAAAGTGACCCTTGCAACATTAAAGTTACAATGATCACAGTGACATTTTACTAACGACTACTGTCCCTTCTCACCACTCCCTCCGTCGTCTTGCCAGGAGCTCCCTAAGCAAAGCCGACAAAGGGCAGCTGTCATCTTGCTCTTCTGGAAATCTTCCTCATCACCACTGCTTCCACCTCACTAAAAATCCTCACCACCCGCCTCCTCTCTCAAGTCACCCTTAAAGAAAATGAGAAATCAGCTCCAGATCATCAGAGGATTAATAATAAAAACATGTTTGACATTACTAAAGAATAGCGGGAAACAGAATCCCAGATGCTGTTAGGACCACTTGTGATGACTAATAAATGGATTCTGTCATCAGAAACGAGATGATTGAATATATGTTTAAAAATCCCAAACTTCTGTTTAACAACAGTGAAAAGGAAAAAACAAAACCTACTGAGAAAAATATGAAACATTTTTGAAATATACTACCTTGAGATACAAATAATAGATAAAAATATGGAAGGTCAACTCTAGATCTCTTTCTGCTAAATAAACCAATAAGTTGCCACATAACCCAGAAATTCCGCTCCTAGGCATAAACCCAAGAGACATGAGAACTTATATCCACATAAACACCTGTGCAGGAATGTTTGTAGTGGTTCTATTTATCATCACTCAAAAGTGGAAACAACCCAAATACCCACCAACTGGTGAATGAATAAATGAAATGTGATGTATCTGTGCAATGGAATATTATTTAGCAATGAAAAGAAATGAAGTACTGACACATGCTACAACATGGATGAACCTTGAAAGCAGTATGCCAAGTGAAAGAAGCTCACAAAAGACCACATATTGTATGATTCCATTTATACAAAATGTATAACAGAATAGGCAAATCTAGAGAGGAAGACAATAGATAGTGGTTGCTTGGGCTTTGGAGATAGAGGATATGGTTGTGCAGAATGGGCAGTGACAGCTAATGGAGTACAGGGTTCCCTTTAGGGGACACGAAAATGTTCTAAAACTAGATTGTGATGATGGGGATACAACAATAAATACACTAAAACCCACGGAAGTGTACATTTTAAACAGGTGAACTGTGTGGTATGGGAATTAATTCTCAAAAAGCTGTTAAATTCAAAAAATAAATTGGTAAACAGAAATAGAAAAGGTAGAATGTCACCAAAAAAAAAAAAAATCACCTCTTAACAAAGACAAAATTGAAAATCATGGTATCATTATATATCACTTAAACTAGCAAAACAAATATTAATACAAATGATAAACACCTGGTCAAATGGCTTCCTATTTCAGATTAACATCCGAAGTCTACAGTGGTCCCCAAGGCCTATGAATTCTGTCTTCATCTCATTGTCTAGGTTACCTCTCTCACCTCCTCTCTTACTGCTCTCACTTTCTCTCTCCATATATTGTGGCCACATTTGACTTCTTATTGTTCTTTGAAGATCCCAGACCTTCTCTAACATCTGGACCTTTACACCGGCTCTTCCTCACCTAACTTCACCACCTCTGTCTAGCGTCTGCTCAAATGTCACCTTCTCAATGAGACTTACCTTAAATACTCTATACAAAACTACAGCCAGCTCTCCTTCTTCATCTCTCATGCCCTGTTATACAGCAATTATTTTTAGTTAGATTGATTTTTTTAAAAAAACAAACCATGACTAGAAGCTGAATTTATCAGAATGCTTTCTCTGTATCAATTGGAATGATTAATGATTTCTGTTTACTCTGTTAGTGTAGTGAATAATTCATTTTCAAATCCTAGACTGTACATATCTAGGATAAGCCCAACTTGGTCCTGACAAACTATTTTTGAATGTTCCTGCATCTGGTTTACCAATATTTTGCTTAGGATTTTTGTATCTAAGCTTATGAATATGGCTGGCTTATTTTTTCCCTCATATTATCTTGTCAGAATTTGGTTGTATTAGCCTAATCTTCAGGGTGTATCTGGAATTTCACTGATAGTAACAGGGCTGGTCAGATTCTTTCTTTCATCTGGAGTCATTTTTGG